>NC_058083.1:392741257-395141257 GCF_014858855.1 Bufo gargarizans | reverse complement strand
TTTTTTGTTCTAAAATGAAATCAGGTTCTTGGACTCTACCGTGAAGATTCTGAATGGATTAACAGTCTATTCTATTTCAGGTAGAACAATTTTGTACAATAACACTACAAAATACAGTCAAGGTAAGTCATACATTCTCCAATTCAACAAACAGAAACAAATATATGAAACTTAAATTAAAACATTCCTGTTAATTAAAGTTTTCCCGAATCCATTCGAACAAAACTATATATCAATCTGCCCAGCCCCTGCTCCATAATATGCTACCTTCAGATTGCACTGCATCTTGTGGAGACTGTTGGATAGATAAAAACAGTAGCCTTGAAGGATTAGCCTAGCCTTGTATATCAAATGTTTTCCAGCATATGCAAGTATTCAGACCAAGCGGTTTGCTAGCAGACTCCAGGACTACCATATATAGTATATATGGTGGTTGATTGGTGGTCTCTTTCTGCAGACATATTTCTGTGGTCTGTATTGCATTCTATTTCTATTTTAATCACATGATCACTATGGTTTTATCTGGTTTTGTATAATAATTTTTGTATGCTTTAGAATATGCTGTCAACAGAATCCCTGGGATTTCTCCCCATCAGCTGGATTAGTAATCACACATGATCCCCTTTTCCATCCCCCATTTAGGGGAGTAGCTTAAACAGAAATGTTCTTCATAAGCCCAGCTATGGAGAGATTCCACACAAGTCATGAGTAAGAACAGTTTTGTTTGTAACGTGTTGACTTTAAGATGGATGTTACTCGATGTCGTTGAATTGCTGCCTGAATTTTACCACTGCAATAATGGAACGCACAGCTTTATATCTTTCTCTGTGCTGGATTCATTTAATTAGTCAAGCATCTCAAGTAGAGTTGAGCGAACACCTGGATGTTCGGGTTCGAGAAGTTCGGCCGAACATCCCGGAAATGTTCGGGTTCGGGATCCGAACCCGATCCGAACTTCGTCCCGAACCCGAACCCCATTGAAGTCAATGGGGACCCGAACTTTTCGGCACTAAAACGGCTGTAAAACAGCCCAGGAAAGGGCTAGAGGGCTGCAAAAGGCAGCAACATGTAGGTAAATCCCCTGCAAACAAATGTGGATAGGGAAATTAATTAAAATAAAAATTAAATAAATAAAAATTAACCAAAATCAATTGGAGAGAGGTTCCATAGCAGAGAATCTGGCTTCCCGTCACCCACCACTGGAACAGTCCATTCTCAGATATTTAGGCCCCGGCACCCAGGCAGAGGAGAGAGGTCCCATAACAGACAATCTGGCTTCATGTCAGCAGAGAATCAGTCTTCATGTCATAGCAGAGAATCAGGCTTCACGTCACCCACCACTGTAAGAGTCCATTTTCATAAATTTAGGCCCAGCACCCAGGCAGAGGAGAGAGGTCCCGTAACAGACAATCTGGCTTCATGTCAGCAGAGAATCAGTCTTCATATCATAGCAGAGAATCAGGCTTCACGTCACCCACCACTGTAACAGTCCATTTTCATAAATTTAGGCCCAGCACCCAGGCAGAGGAGAGAGGTCCCGTAACAGACAATCTGGCTTCATGTCAGGAGAGAATCAGTCTTCATGTCATAGCAGAGAATCAGGCTTCACGTCACCCACCACTGCAACAGTCCATTTTCATAAATTTAGGCCCAGCACCCAGGCAGAGGAGAGAGGTCCCGTAACAGACAATCTGGCTTCATGTCAGCAGAGAATTAGTCTGCATGTCATAGCAGAGAATCAGGCTTCACGTCAGCCACCAATGCAACAGTCCATTGTCAGATATTTAGGCCCAGCACCCAGGCAGAGGAGAGAGGTCCCGTAACAGAGGATCTGGCTTCATGTCACCAGAGAATCAGTCTGCATGTCATAGCAGAGAATCAGGCTTCACGTCAGCCACCACTGCAACAATCCATTGGCATATATTTAGGCCTAGCACACAGGCAGAGGAGAGAGGTCCCGTAACAGACAATCTGGCTTCATGTCAGCAGAGAATCAGTCTTCATATCATAGCAGAGAATCAGGCTTCACGTCAGCCACCAATGCAACAGTCCATTGTCAGATATTTAGGCCCAGCACCCAGGCAGAGGAGAGAGGTCCCGTAACAGAGGATCTGGCTTCATGTCAGCAGAGAATCAGTCTTCATGTCATAGCAGAGAATCAGGCTTCACGTCACCCACCACTGTAAGAGTCCATTTTCATAAATTTAGGCCCAGCACCCAGGCAGAGGAGAGAGGTCCCGTAACAGACAATCTGGCTTCATGTCAGCAGAGAATTAGTCTGCATGTCATAGCAGAGAATCAGGCTTCACGTCAGCCACCACTGCAACAGTCCATTGTCATAAATTCAGGCCCAGCACCCAGGCAGAGGAGAGAGGTCCCGTAACAGACAATCTGGCTTCATGTCAGCAGAGAATCAGTCTGCATGTCATAGCAGAGAATGAGGCTTCACGTCACCCACCACTGCAACAGTCCATTTTCATAAATTTAGGCCCAGCACCCAGGCAGAGGAGAGAGGTCCCGTAACAGAGGATCTGGCTTCATGTCAGCAGAGAATCAGTCTGCATGTCATAGCAGAGAATCAGGCTTCACGTCAGCCACCACTGCAACAGTCCATTGTCATAAATTTAGGCCCAGCACCCAGGCAGAGGAGAGAGGTCCCGTAACAGACAATCTGGCTTCATGTCAGCAGAGAATTAGTCTGCATGTCATAGCAGAGAATCAGGCTTCACGTCAGCCACCACTGCAACAATCCATTGGCATATATTTAGGCCTAGCACACAGGCAGAGGAGAGAGGTCCCGTAACAGACAATCTGGCTTCATGTCAGCAGAGAATCAGTCTTCATATCATAGCAGAGAATCAGGCTTCACGTCAGCCACCACTGCAACAGTCCATTGTCATAAATTCAGGCCCAGCACCCAGGCAGAGGAGAGAGGTCCCGTAACAGACAATCTGGCTTCATGTCACCAGAGAATCAGTCTGCATGTCATAGCAGAGAATGAGGCTTCACGTCAGCCACCACTGCAACAATCCATTGGCATATATTTAGGCCTAGCACACAGGCAGAGGAGAGGTTCATTCAACTTTGGGTAGCCTTGCAATATAATGGTAAAATGAAAATAAAAATAGGATTGAATGAGGAAGTGCCCTGGAGTCCAATAATATATGGTTATGGGGAGGTAGTTAATGTCTAATCTGGACAAGGGACGGACAGGTCCTGTGGGATCCATGCCTGGTTCATTTTTATGAACGTCAGCTTGTCCACATTGGCTGTAGACAGGCGGCTGCGTTTGTCTGTAATGACGCCCCCTGCCGTGCTGAATACACGTTCAGACAAAACGCTGGCTGCCGGGCAGGCCAGCACCTCCAAGGCATAAAAGGCTAGCTCTGGCCACGTGGACAATTTAGAGACCCAGAAGTTGAATGGGGCCGAACCATCAGTCAGTACGTGGAGGGGTGTGCACACGTACTGTTCCACCATGTTAGTGAAATGTTGCCTCCTGCTAACACGTTGCGTATCAGGTGGTGGTGCAGTTAGCTGTGGCGTGTTGACAAAAGTTTTCCACATCTCTGCCATGCTAACCCTGCCCTCAGAGGAGCTGGCCGTGACACAGCTGCCTTGGCGACCTCTTGCTCCTCCTCTGCCTTGGCCTTGGGCTTCCACTTGTTCCCCTGTGACATTTGGGAATGCTCTCAGTAGCGCGTCTACCAACGTGCGCTTGTACTCGCGCATCTTCCTATCACGCTCCAGTGCAGGAAGTAAGGTGGGCACATTGTCTTTGTAGCGTGGATCCAGCAGGGTGGCAACCCAGTAGTCCGCACAGGTTAAAATGTGGGCAACTCTGCTGTCGTTGCGCAGGCACTGCAGCATGTAGTCGCTCATGTGTGCCAGGCTGCCCAGGGGTAAGGACAAGCTGTCCTCTGTGGGAGGCGTATCGTCATCGTCCTGCCTTTCCCCCCAGCCACGCACCAGTGATGGACCCGAGCTGCGTTGGGTGCCACCCCGCTGTGACCATGCTTCATCCTCATCCTCCTCCACCTCCTCCTCATCCTCGTCCTCCTCGTCCTCCAGTAGTGGGCCCTGGCTGGCCACATTTGTACCTGGCCTCTGCTGTTGCCAAAAACCTCCCTCTGAGTCACTTCGAAGAGACTGGCCTGAAAGTGCTAAAAATGACCCCTCTTCCTCCTCCTCCTCCTCCTCCTGGGCCACCTCCTCTTCCATCATCGCCCTAAGTGTTTTCTCAAGGAGACATAGAAGTGGTATTGTAACGCTGATAACGGTGTCATCGCCACTGGCCATGTTGGTGGAGTACTCGAAACAGCGCAACAGGGCACACAGGTCTCGCATGGAGGCCCAGTCATTGGTGGTGAAGTGGTGCTGTTCTGTAGTGCGACTGACCCGTGCGTGCTGCAGCTGAAACTCCACTATGGCCTGCTGCTGCTCGCACAGTCTGTCCAGCATGTGCAAGGTGGAGTTCCACCTGGTGGGCACGTCGCATATGAGGCGGTGAGCGGGAAGGCCGAAGTTACGCTGTAGCGCAGACAGGCGAGCAGCGGCAGGATGTGAACGCCGGAAGCGCGAACAGACGGCCCGCACTTTATGCAGCAGCTCTGACATGTCGGGGTAGTTGTGAATGAACTTCTGCACCACCAAATTCAGCACATGCGCCAAGCAAGGGATGTGCGTCAAATTGGCTAGTCCCAGAGCTGCAACGAGATTTCGCCCATTATCACACACCACCAGGCCGGGCTTGAGGCTCACCGGCAGCAACCACTCGTCGGTCTGTTGTTCAATACCCCGCCACAACTCCTGTGCGGTGTGGGGCCTGTCCCCCAAACATATGAGTTTCAGAATGGCCTGCTGACGTTTACCCCGGGCTGTGCTGAAGTTGGTGGTGAAGGTGTGTGGCTGACTGGATGAGCAGGTGGAAGAAGAGGAGGAGGAAGCCGAGAAGGAGGAGGTGGCAACAGGAGGCAAAGAATGTTGCCCTGCGATCCTTGGCGGCGGAAGGACGTGCGCCAAACAGCTCTCCGCCTGGGGCCCAGCTGCCACTACATTTACCCAGTGTGCAGTTAGGGAGATATAGCGTCCCTGGCCGTGCTTACTGGTCCACGTATCTGTGGTTAGGTGGACCTTGCTACAGATGGCGTTGCGCAGTGCACACTTGATTTTATCGGATACTTGGTTGTGCAGGGAAGGCACGGCTCTCTTGGAGAAGTAGTGCCGGCTGGGAACAACATACTGTGGGACAGCAAGCGACATGAGCTGTTTGAAGCTGTCTGTGTCCACCAGCCTAAATGACAGCATTTCATAGGCCAGTAGTTTAGAAATGCTGGCATTCAGGGCCAGGGATCGAGGGTGGCTAGGTGGGAATTTACGCTTTCTATCAAATGTTTGTGAGATGGAGAGCTGAACGCTGGCGTGTGACATGGTTGAGACGCTTGGTGACGGAGGTGGTGGTGGTGGTGTTGGTGGTACATCCCCTGTTTGCTGGGCGGCAGGTGCCAACGTTCCTCCAGAGGCGGAGGAAGAGGCCGAGGCGGCAGCAGCAGAATAGGCCGAGGCGGCAGCAGCAGAAGAGGTAGCAGGGGGAGCCTGAGTGACTTCCTTGGTTTTAAGGTGTTTACTCCACTGCAGTTCATGCTTTGCATGCAGGTGCCTGGTCATGCAGGTTGTGCTCAGGTTCAGAACGTTAATGCCTCGCTTCAGGCTCTGATGGCACAGCGTGCAAACCACTCGGGTCTTGTCGTCAGCACATTGTTTGAAGAAGTGCCATGCCAGGGAACTCCTTGAAGCTGCCTTTGGGGTGCTCGGTCCCAGATGGCGGCGGTCAGTAGCAGGCGGAGTCTCTTGGCGGCGGGTGTTCTGCTTTTGCCCACTGCTCCCTCTTTTGCTACGCTGTTGGCTCGGTCTCACCACTGCCTCTTCCTCCGAACTGTGAAAGTCAGTGGCACGACCTTCATTCCATGTGGGGTCTAGGACCTCATCGTCCCCTGCATCGTCTTCCACCCAGTCTTGATCCCTGACCTCCTGTTCAGTCTGCACACTGCAGAAAGACGCAGCAGTTGGCACCTGTGTTTCGTCATCATCAGAGACATGCTGAGGTGGTATTCCCATGTCCTCATCATCAGGAAACATAAGTGGTTGTGCGTCAGTGCATTCTATGTCTTTCACCGCTGGGGAAGGGCTAGGTGGATGCCCTTGGGAAACCCTGCCAGCGGAGTCTTCAAACAGCATAAGAGACTGCTGCATAACTTGAGGCTGAGACAGTTTCCCTGGTATGCATGGGGGTGATGTGACAGACTGATGGGGTTGGTTTTCAGGCGCCATCTGTGCGCTTTCTGCAGAAGACTGGGTGGGAGATAATGTGAACGTGCTGGATCCACTGTCGGCCACCCAATTGACTAATGCCTGTACCTGCTCAGGCCTTACCATCCTTAGAACGGCATTGGGCCCCACCATATATCGCTGTAAATTCTGGCGGCTACTGGGACCTGAGGTAGTTGGTACACTAGGACGTGTGGATGTGGCAGAACGGCCACGTCCTCTCCCAGCACCAGAGGGTCCACTAACACCACCACGACCATGTCCACGTCCGCGTCCCTTACTAGATGTTTTTCTCATTGTTATGGTTCACCACAACAACAAATATATTATTTGGCCCAATGTATTGTATTCAAATTCAGCGGGATATAAATTTGAGGCCTAGTATTTAGGCGCTGGGTGACCGGTATGGATTTAGTGACAGAATTAGACTTGGAAATGCACAGAAGCGTGTGTGTGAAGTTATTCTGAATGACCCTATGTGCACCTTGAATATTATATACCCTTTTTGGGATAGATTTCAAATAGCTCTGATATAGCAGGAACCACTAAATTATGAAATTGCTAAATTGGGAATTGTATTTCAACCCAGAACAAAAAATGTGCTTTGACGGACACTAAATATCTTGCCCAGCAACAACAGTACAGCGGTAACGAGAGATTTAGCAGGATATAAATTTGAGGCCTAGTATTTAGGCGCTGGGTGACAGGTATGGGTTTAGTGACAGAATTAGACTTGAAAATACACAGTAGCGGGTGTGTGTGAAGTTATTCTGAATGACCCAATGTGCACCTTGAATATTATATACCCTTTTAGGGATAGATTTCAAATAGCTCTGATATAGCAGAAACCACTAAATTATGAAATTGCTAAATTGGGAATTGTACTTCAACCCAGAACAAAAAATGTGCTTTGACGGACACTAAATATCTTTCCCAGCAACAACAGTACAGCGGTAACGAGAGATTTAGCAGGATATAAATTTGAGGCCTAGTATTTAGGCGCTGGGTGACAGGTATGGGTTTAGTGACAGAATTAGACTTGGAAATACACAGTAGCGGGTGTGTGTGAAGTTATTCTGAATGACCCAATGTGCACCTTGAATATTATATACCCTTTTAGGGATAGATTTCAAATAGCTCTGATATAGCAGAAACCACTAAATTATGAAATTGCTAAATTGGGAATTGTACTTCAACCCAGAACAAAAAATGTGCTTTGACGGACACTAAATAACTTTCCCAGCTACAACAGGACAGCGGTAACGAGAGATTTAGCGGGATATAAATTTGAGGCCTAGTATTTAGGCGCTGGGTGACAGGTATGGGTTTAGTGACAGAATTAGACTTGGAAATACACAGTAGCGGGTGTGTGTGAAGTTATTCTGAATGACCCTATGTGCACCTTCAATATGATCTACCCTTTTAGGGATAGATTTCAAATAGCTCTGATATAGCAGAAACCACTAAATTATGAAATTGCTAAATTGGGAATTGTATTTCAACCCAGAAGAAAAAATGTGCTTTGACGGACACTAAATAACTTTCCCAGCTACAACAGGACAGCGGTAACGAGAGATTTAGCAGGATATAAATTTGAGGCCTAGTATTTAGGCGCTGGGTGACAGGTATGGGTTTAGTGACAGAATTAGACTTGAAAATACACAGTAGCGGGTGTGTGTGAAGTTATTCTGAATGACCCAATGTGCACCTTGAATATTATATACCCTTTTAGGGATAGATTTCAAATAGCTCTGATATAGCAGAAACCACTAAATTATGAAATTGCTAAATTGGGAATTGTACTTCAACCCAGAACAAAAAATGTGCTTTGACGGACACTAAATATCTTTCCAAGCAACAACAGTACAGCGGTAACGAGAGATTTAGCAGGATATAAATTTGAGGCCTAGTATTTAGGCGCTGGGTGACAGGTATGGGTTTAGTGACAGAATTAGACTTGGAAATACACAGTAGCGGGTGTGTGTGAAGTTATTCTGAATGACCCAATGTGCACCTTGAATATTATATACCCTTTTAGGGATAGATTTCAAATAGCTCTGATATAGCAGAAACCACTAAATTATGAAATTGCTAAATTGGGAATTGTACTTCAACCCAGAACAAAAAATGTGCTTTGACGGACACTAAATAACTTTCCCAGCTACAACAGGACAGCGGTAACGAGAGATTTAGCGGGATATAAATTTGAGGCCTAGTATTTAGGCGCTGGGTGACAGGTATGGGTTTAGTGACAGAATTAGACTTGGAAATACACAGTAGCGGGTGTGTGTGAAGTTATTCTGAATGACCCTATGTGCACCTTCAATATGATCTACCCTTTTAGGGATAGATTTCAAATAGCTCTGATATAGCAGAAACCACTAAATTATGAAATTGCTAAATTGGGAATTGTATTTCAACCCAGAACAAAAAATGTGCTTTGACGGACACTAAATAACTTTCCCAGCTACAACAGGACAGCGGTAACGAGAGATTTAGCAGGATATAAATTTGAGGCCTAGTATTTAGGCGCTGGGTGACAGGTATGGGTTTAGTGACAGAATTAGACTTGAAAATACACAGTAGCGGGTGTGTGTGAAGTTATTCTGAATGACCCAATGTGCACCTTGAATATTATATACCCTTTTAGGGATAGATTTCAAATAGCTCTGATATAGCAGAAACCACTAAATTATGAAATTGCTAAATTGGGAATTGTACTTCAACCCAGAACAAAAAATGTGCTTTGACGGACACTAAATAACTTTCCCAGCTACAACAGGACAGCGGTAACGAGAGATTTAGCAGGATATAAATTTGAGGCCTAGTATTTAGGCGCTGGGTGACAGGTATGGGTTTAGTGACAGAATTAGACTTGAAAATACACAGTAGCGGGTGTGTGTGAAGTTATTCTGAATGACCCAATGTGCACCTTGAATATTATATACCCTTTTAGGGATAGATTTCAAATAGCTCTGATATAGCAGAAACCACTAAATTATGAAATTGCTAAATTGGGAATTGTACTTCAACCCAGAACAAAAAATGTGCTTTGACGGACACTAAATAACTTTCCCAGCTACAACAGGACAGCGGTAACGAGAGATTTAGCGGGATATAAATTTGAGGCCTAGTATTTAGGCGCTGGGTGACCGGTATGGATTTAGTGACAGAATTAGACTGGGATATGGCCAAAAAATAACCACACTATTGCTGGTTAAATGCACTTGGTGACGGGCGCAGCTTGCCCCTGATGTAGTATATGGCCAAAAAATGAACAGACTATTGCTGGTTAAATGCACTTGGTGTGACAGCTTCACCCTGATGTAGGCTTTAGCCAAAAAACAACCACACCATTGAGGGTTAAATGCACTTGGTCGCAGCTTGTGCTGGTGCACCACAAGACACAAAATGGCCGCCGATCACCCCAGAAAAATGTGACTGACAAACGGTCTGGGCAGCCTAAAAACAGTGAGCAATTGAGGATCAGCAGCTCAATGATCCACAGCTGCAGATCGATCAGTTAATCAAGTCCTTTGGAGGAGTTAATCTGCCTAATCTCGCCCTACTGTCGCAGCCGCAACCTCTCCCTACGCTAATCAGAGCAGAGTGACGGGCGGCGCTATGTGACTCCAGCTTAAATAGAGGCTGGGTCACATGGTGCTCTGGCCAATCACAGCCATGCCAATAGTAGGCATGGCTGTGATGGCCTCTTGGGGCAAGTAGTATGACGCTTGTTGATTGGCTGCTTTGCAGCCTTTCAAAAAGCGCCAAGAAAGCGTCACAAAAGCGCCAAGAAAGCGACGAACACCGAACCCGAACCCGGACTTTTACGAAAATGTCCGGGTTCGGGTCCGTGTCACGGACACCCCAAAATTCGGTACGAACCCGAACTATACAGTTCGAGTTCGCTCATCCCTAATCTCAAGGTCTTACCTTTTCCGTGCACCAGGAACACATTCAAACAGAATGATACATCAGGTGAGCTGGACTTTGTTTACCGACTTTTACTTGGATAGTTAAAGTCTCAAAACGCATTTCCACTTTTTTTATATTAATTAGTTTAAAAAAACAAGTCCAGAAGGAAAAGCAAGAGTATACACAGTCTTATAACGGCCACTCCTCTCACCTCTTGTGCTGTGTGTAAGGGGAAAAAAGAACAAATAAAGGAAATTATATACAATGCATTCAGGAAGTCTTCAGACCCTTTCACTTCTTTTCACATTTTGTTATATTGCAGCCTTGTGATAATAGGAGACACCTGACATCTCTATTGTGAAACTGAAGCTAAGTATATATGGTCCCCTGACAAACTGGTCTTAATACTTATCGACTAGGGAAACGCTGCGTCAGGATTTTTGTTTTGATTTCTATATTTACCAATATTTGTTTTTGGTTTTTTCTAGTGGTATACCTATTATGTATTCAGCATTATTCAGCAGGTTGATTTTACTATTTGTGCCCCGGTGCTAAAATAGGGCTCTACATGGATATACAGACAAGGTACGAGGACAGCGAACCCCTACCATTAAGGGGTGTCCCTGGAATGAGATCTAGGGAGGGACACATAGGAAAAAATAGGTATTTATTATTTGTTCCATGTGTTTCCCATGCTTCGCTTTTTTGAAGTGTTCATCAGTAAACATCCTCACTACATCCTTCTCTGCAGAGAGTCCCCTGCAATTTATGGGCTTTTTAATCAAACCGTGAGTAACCCCGGAATAACTTTTCTGTTGTTCTGAGATAATTAGTATTCCATGTGTATCTGTTATCTTGATCCGTGGGGTCTGAGCTTTATGTGAGCATATGTTTTTAAGATATCATTAACCACCTCCCGACCGCATAACGCACAGATGCGTCCGGGAGGTGGTTGAGTTACTCCTCCTGGACGCATCCGTGCGTCATCCCGCGAGACGCGAGATTTCGGTCACAGCCGGCCTGCTCATGCGCATCGCGGGCCGGCAAAAGTTCAAGGAGCATTTCGTCAGCAACCTGCCAGCCAATGATCGCGGCTGGCAGGTTGCTGATTTTTTTAAAAACCAATCAGAAGCAACATAGCAGATCATATTAGTAAATATGATCTGTTATATGGCTGCCCTGCTCCTCTGCTGGTCCTTTTCGTCGGTTGGATCCAGCAGAGGAGCAGGCTTCACAGTGAGTATACAAAACACCACATACTAGCCCCAGATCACCCCCCTGAACCCCAATTAACCCTTTGATCACCCCTTTGATTGCCCCTGTCAATAACTAGTGAAAGGAAAAAAGTGATCAGTGCAAACTGTCACTTTTTTTTTTCACCAGTATTGACCGTTAGGTTTTAGGATAGTTTAGGCCCCTTGGTTAGGTAGTTTAGGGATCAGTTAGCGCCCAGCCCACCGCATCGCAGTCACTGATTCGCTGATTAGCGTATCGCTAATCAGCATTTGTACTTTTATAGTATCTGAAAGTGATCAAAACTGATCACGGTCAGATCTATAATTGTATTAGTGTCACTTTAGTTCGCCCTCCACCCAAAACGCAGTATTTGCCCGATCAGGCCTTTTTTTTTGTTGATCACTGCACATTCACTTTACACGCACTGCGGCGATAAAAAAATCAGTTTGGATATTTTTTATCAACCGCAGCGGCCTCCGGTACTTCGCTAGCCTCCCATTTGTAAGACAGGCTTGCTTTTTTTCTTGGGTAGTCTCAGGGAATACCCCTAAATTTAGTTGCCCAAATGTCAAACAGGGGATATTCTTCTAAAGAGGCCTACAGGCTTCTGACCCAGTCGGATGAGGAATGGGAACCCTCATCTGATGAATCTAGCGGGTCAGAATATGAACCTGTAGAAAGCAGTGGCTCTCTGACCCAAAGTTTGGACGAGGAGGCTGAGGTCCCTGATACCACCAGGCATACCCGGCCCCGTGTCGCTAGACCGCAGGTTGCGCAGGATCCGCTTCAAGAGCAGCAGAGTGGGGCTGGTGCTGTTGGATTACGTGGTGAGGCACACACCAGCAGCGCAGCCCTTCCTGGACCTAGTACCAGCACTGCTGTAGAACATGGTGAAGTAGCGAGCACCAGAAGGGCAGTTGAAGCTGGTACGGTGGCACGTGCAGTAGTGACCCCTTCGCAGCCACCGCAAAGACGTGCCCGTAGAGCCCCTAGAATCCCTGAGGTGCTGGCAAACCCTGATTGGCAGTCCCCAACTTCAGCCACACCTGTAGTTCCCCCTTTCACCGCCCAGTCTGGAGTTCGGGTTGAGACAGCTCAGATCGGTTCAGCCCTGGGATTTTTTGAGCTGTTCTTGACTGCAGAGTTTTTAGACTTAGTTGTGGCAGAAACAAATCGGTATGCCACACAATTTATAACCGCTAACCCGGGAAGCTTTTATGCCCAGCCTTTCCGGTGGAAACCAGTCCAAGTTTCCGAAATATATTTTTTTTTGGGCCTTCTCCTCAACATGGGTCTAACTAAAAAGCATGAATTGCGGTCATATTGGTCCACGAATCCAATTCATCACATGCCCATGTTCTCTGCTGCTATGTCCAGGACACGATTTGAGACCATCCTGCGTTTCCTGCACTTTAGCGACAACACCGCCTCCCGTCCCAGAGGCCACCCAGCTTTTGACCGGCTCCACAAAATTCGGCCCCTCATACACCATTTCAACCAGAAATTTGCAGATTTGTATACCCCAGAGCAAAACATAGAAACATAGAAACATAGAATGTGTCGGCAGATAAGAACCATTTGGCCCATCTAGTCTGCCCAATATATCTGAATCCTATGAATAGCCCCGGCCCTATCTTATATGAAGGATGGCCTTATGCCTATCCCATGCATGCTTAAACTCCTTCACTGTATTTGCAGCTACCACTTCTGCAGGAAGGCTATTCCATGCATCCACTACCCTCTCAGTAAAGTAATACTTCCTTATATTACTTTTAAACCTTTGCCCCTCTAATTTAAAACTGTGTCCTCTTGTGGTAGTTTTTCTTCTTTTAAATATGCTCTCCTCCTTTACCGAGTTGATTCCCTTTATGTATTTAAAAGTTTCTATCATATCCCCTCGGTCTCTTCTTTCTTCCAAGCTATACATATTAAGGTCTTTTAACATCTGCGTAGACGAGTCCCTGATACATTTTACCGGGCGCCTTGGCTTCAAACAATACATCCCAAGCAAGCGCGCCCGGTATGGGGTCAAATTGTATAAGCTCTGTGAAAGGGCCACAGGCTATACCCACAAATTTTGTGTCTATGAGGGAAAAGATCAGACCCTGGAGCCGGTCGGTTGCCCTGACTACCTGGGGAGCAGTGGGAAGATAGTCTGGGACTTGGTGTCACCCTTATTCGGCAAGGGGTACCATCTTTATGTGGACAATTTCTACACAAGTGTGGCCCTCTTTAGGCATTTGTTTCTAGAACGGATTGGCGCCTGTGGCACCGCGCGAACTAGTCATGCGGGCTTCCCCCAACGGCTCGTTAGCACCCGTCTTGCAAGGGGGCAGAGGGCCGCACTGTGTAACAAAGATCTGCTCGCGGTGAAATGGAGAGACAAGCGTGACGTTTACATGCTCTCCTCCATTCACGCAGACACGACAATACAAATTGAGCGAGCAACCCGTGTCATTGAAAAGCCCCTCTCAGTCCACGACTATAAACTTCACATGGGAGGGGTGGACTTCAATGACCAGATGTTGTCTCCGTATTTAGTTTCCCGCAGAACCAGACGCTGGTATAAGAAGGTAGCTGTATATTTGCTTCAATTGGCTCTGTATAATAGTTTTGTTCTCTACAGTAAGGCTGGGAGAACACGATCCTTCCTCAAATTTCAGGAAGAGATCATCGAGAGCCTCCTGTACCCAGGAGGTTCCGTGGCCCCATCCACCAGTGTAGTTAGCCGTCTACACGAGCGACATTTCCCCAATGTCGTTGCTGGTACCTCAACCCAACCGTCACCCCGAAAAAGATGTCGTGTCTGTAGCAGGAGTGGAATAAGGCGTGACACCCGCTATTTCTGTCCTGACCACCCTGCCCTATGCTTAGGGGAGTGTTTCCGGAAGTACCACACACAGGTACACCGAGCATAGGGATCACATCTCACCAGGACAGGCACACAGGGCTATTAGGGCCCATTCACTCACAGCTGCTGCAAACGTCTTCTTTCACCTGGGACAAAGTGCATAACGCACTTCGCCACATCTTTGGGCGATTTGCGCTTTGCACATTGACCCATGGGGAAGGAGAGGTTTGTTCTATAAAGGTAAAAAAAAAAAAAAAAAACACCAGTAAGCAAAAAGGTTAATGTTCAGTTCAAAAAGTTAAAGTTTATATGTTCTGTTGCAAAGTTAATAAAATTATTGCGTTGCGGCCTGGTTTTTTTTTTTTTGTTTTTTTACCTTCCAGGTGAACCAACCGATCGACTAGCTGCAGCACTGATGTGCATTCTGACAGAAGCATTGCGCTGCTGTCAGATTACACGCAAGTCGGTGTATGCGGCGCTGCAAGACGAGATTTCTACTCTGCAGTAACAGATACGTTTGCCAAGGCATACGAGCTGAGGAGGAGGCGGCGTTCCTATGCTTTGGCAAACACTTTGTATATATAAAAAAAAAAAAAAATTCCCGGCAATGATTTATTCATCCACATCGATTGATGTGAATGGAGAAATCTGGTTTGCCAGGGCATACGAGCTAAGTGGGTATGGATGTTGGGCGGAGCTCCTATGTCCTGGCAGACGCCTTTCCCCTCCTTTTTTTTGGGGGGGCAGAGATTTTTTCATCCACATTGATCGATGCGAATGAAGAAATCTGCGCCGTTCATTTTTTTCTTTCAGCCCAGAGGCTGAACGGAAAAAAAAATCTCATTACCTGTATGCTCAATATAAGGAGAATAGCAGAAACTCCTAATGCTGGCCATACATGTAATGATTGCGGAGACCCTCAAATGCCAGGGCAGTACAAACACCCCACAACTGACCCCATTTTGGAAAGAAGACACCCCAAGGTATTCGCTGAGGAGCATATTGAGTCCATGAAAGATTTAAATTTTTGTCCCAAGTTAGCGGAAAGTGAGAATTTGTGAGAAAAAAAAATAAAAAAATCAATTTCCGCTAACTTATGCCAAAAAAAAAGAATTTTATGAACTCGCCAGGCCCCTCATTGAATACCTTTGGGTGTCTTCTTTCCAAAGTGGGGTCACATGTGGGGTATTTATACTGCCCTGGCTTGTTAGGGGCCCTAAAGCGTGAGAAGAAGTCTGGGATCCATGTCTAAAAATGCCCTCCTAAAAGGAATTTGGGCACCTTTGCGCATCTAGGCTGAAAAAAAGTGTCACACATGTGGTATCGCCGTACTCAGGAGAAGCTGGGGAATGTGTTTTGGGGTGTCATTTTACATATACCCATGCTGGGTGAGATAAATATCTTGGTCAAATGCCAACTTTGTATAAAAAAATTGGAAAAGTTGTCTTTTGCCAAGATATTTCTCTCACCCAGCATGGTTATATGTAAAATGACACCCCAAAACACATTCCCCAACTTCTCCTGAGTACGGCGATACCAGATGTGTGACACTTTTTTGCAGCCTAGGTGGGCAAAGGGACCCACATTCCAAAGTGCACCTTTGGATTTCACCGGTCATTTTTTACAGATTTTGATTGCAAAGTACTTCTCACACATTTGGGCCCCTAAATTGCCAGGACAGTATAACTACGCCACAAGTGACCCCATTTTGGAAAGAAGACACCCCAATGTATTCCGTGAGGGGCACGGCGAGTTCCTAGAATTTTTTATTTTTTGTCGCAAGTTAGTGGAATATGAGACTTTGTAAGGAAAAAAGAAAAAAAAAATCATAATTTTCCGCTAACTTGTGACAAAAAATAAAAAATTCTAGGAACTCGCCGTGCCCCTCACGGAATACCTTGGGGTGTCTTCTTTCCAAAATGGGGTCACTTGTGGTGTAGTTATACTGCCCTGGCAATTTAGGGGCCCAAATGTGTGAGAAGTACTTTGCAATCAAAATGTGTAAAAAATGGCCTGCAAAATCCGAAAGGTGCACTTTGGAATATGTGCCCCTTTGCCCACCTTAGCTGCAAAAAAGTGTCACACATCTGCTATCGCCGTACTCAGGAGAAGTTGGGGAATGTGTTTTGGGGTGTCATTTTACATATACCCATGCTGGGTGAGAGAAATATCTTGGTCAAATGCCAACTTTGTATAAAAAAATTTAAAAAAAAGTTGTCTTTTGCCAAGATATTTCTCTCACCCAGCATGGTTATATGTAAAATGACACCCCAAAACACATTTCCCAACTTCTCCTGAGTACGGCGATACCAGATGTGTGACACTTTTTTGCAGCCTAGGTGGGCAAAGGGACCCACATTCCAAAGTGCACCTTTCGGATTTCACCGTTCATTTTTTACAGATTTTGATTGCAAACTACTTCTCACACATTTGGGCCCCTAAATTGCCAGGGCAGTATAACTACGCCACAAGTGACCCCATTTTGGAAAGAAGACACCCCAAGGTATTCCGTGAGGGGCATGGCGAGTTCCTAGAATTTTTTATTTTTTGTCGCAAGTTAGTGGAATATGAGACTTTGTAAGGAAAAAAGAAAAAAAAATCATCATTTTCCGCTAACTTGTGACAAAAAATAAAAAGTTCTATTAACTCACTATGCCCATCAGCAAATACCTTAGGGTGTCTACTTTCCGAAATGAGGTCATTTGTGGGGTTTTTATACTGTTTGGGCATTGTAGAACCTCAGGAAACATGACAGGTGGTCAGAAAGTCAGAGCTGCTTCAAAAAGCGGAAATTCACATTTTTGAACCATAGTTTCTAAACGCTATAACTTTTACCCAAACCATTTTTTTTGCCCAAACATTTTTTTTTATCAAAGACATGTAGAAAAATAAATTTAGTGAAAAATTTATATATGGATGTCGTTTTTTTTGCAAAGTTTTACAGCTGAAAGTAAAAAATGTCATTTTTTGGCAAAAAAATCGTTACATTTTGATTAATAACAAAAAAAGTTAAAATGTCAGCAGCAATGAAATACCACCAAATGAAAGCTCTATTAGTGAGAAGAAAAGGAGGTAAAATTCATTTGGGTGGTAAGTTGCATGACCGAGCGATAAACGGTGAAAGTAGTGTAGTGCAGAAGTGTAAAAAGTGGCCTGGTCATTAAGGGGGTTTTAGCTAGCGGGGTTGAAGTGGTTAAAAGTTATATTTTATAAATGGGAAGGTGTTCTAGCTTTACGTATAAGCCTTGTGATAATATCAAGAAAATTCAAGTTTTCCCCTATGAATCTGCACTCAATACCCCATAACAGAGAAAGTGAAAACAGATTTGATACATTTTTGCTAATGTATAAGGATAAACTAAAATTTTGCATGGACATAAGTATTTTCACTTTTTGCTATAACACTTGAAAATTATCTCTGAGGCCTCCCACCTGTGGTAAATTTAGTTAATTGGACACGATTTAGCATGATTTAGAAAGACACAACTCTGTCCATATAAGCTCTGACAGTTGACAAGCCATGTGGAGAAAATAACTGCCTCTAGAGCTTAGAGACAGGATTGTGTGGAGGTACAAATCTGGAGTACAATTTTCTGCTGCACTGAAAACTACCAAGAACTCAGTGAGCTCAATAATTCTTAAAGGAAATAAATTTGGAACAACCAGGACTCTAACTACCAGGATTCTTCCTAGATCTATCCAGCTGACCAAACTAAGTAATCTGGAGAAAAGGGCTTTGGTAACAGAGGTGACCAAGAACTCAATGCCCGCTCTGGCTGAGCTCCAAAGATCCTGTGTGCAGACAGGTTTTATAGCAGAATGGACAGCAAAAGACACATGAGAGGCAGCCTAGACTTCAATGGGGTTCGTGTTCGGGGTCAAGTTCGGGTCAAGTTCGGGGCCCGAACTCAAACTTTTTTCCGAAGTTTGGCCGAACCCGTCGAACCCGAACATCCAGGTGTCCACTCAACTCTCGTTATGAGCCTCCTATTGGATAATTACTGCATGGGCAATTATCTTTTAGCTGGCTATAAGCTATTTAACCCCAACTGGTACAATGAGTTGTTTTTCATTTCTTAAACAACCATGTCGAAAGACACATCTCGTGGTCATGGAAAAGATGTTAGTCTGTTTGAGAAGGGTCAAATCATTGGCATGCATCAAGCAGAGAAAACATCTAAGGAGATTGCAGAAACTACTAAAATTGGATTAAGAACTGCACAACGCATTATTAAAAACTGGAAGCATAGTGGGGACCCATTGTATTCGAGGAATGTGGCGGGAACAAAAATCCTGAATGATCGTGATCGGCGATCACTTAAACGTTTGGTTAAATCAAATCGAAGAAAAACTACAGTAGAACTCAGGGCTATGTTTAATAGTGAAAGTAAGAGCATTTCCACATGCACAATGCAAAGGGAACTCAAGGGATTGGGACTGAACAGCTGTGTAGCCGTAAGAAAACCCCTAATAAGTGAGGCAAACCAGAAAAAAAATCTCAATTTGCTAGGGAGAATAAAGATTGGACTCTGGATCAATGGAAGAATGTCATGTTTGTCTGATGAGTGCAGATTTACCCTGTTCCAGAGTGATGGGTACATCAGGGTAAGAAGGGAGGCAGAAGAAGTAATGCACCAATCATGCCTAGTGCTGACTGTACAAGCCTGTAGGGGCAGTGCTATGATCTGGGGTTGCTGCAGTTGTGGTCAGGTCTAGGTTCAGCAACAGTATGTGCTCCAAGAATGAGGTCAGCTGACTACCTGAACATACTGAATGACCAGGTTATTTCATCAAAGGGAGCAGGAGACATCATTTTCACACATGGATTGGCCACCACAGAGTCCAGGCCTTAATCCCATTGAGAATCTTTGGGATGTGCTGGAGAAGGCTTTGCGCAGCAGTCAGACTCTACCATCATCAATGCAAGATCTTGGTGAAAAATTAATGCAACACTGGATGGAAATACATCTTGTGACATTGCAGAAGCTTATTGAAACAATTCCACAGCGAATGTGTGCAGTAATCAAAGCTAAAGGCGGTCCAACTAAATATAAGAGTGCGTGACCGTGATTTTTTAAGGACATAGGGCGTACAGGTACGGCCTTGTGTCCTGGTACTTAAGGACACAGGGCGTACATGTATGCCCTGTTTATTTTCGATCACTGCCGTGCGGCTGGCAGTGATCGGAACCCGGTGCCTGCTCAAATCATTGAGCAGGCACCTAGGCTAAATGCGCGGGGGGGTTCCGTGACCCCCCCCCCATGTCAGCGATCGCGGAAAACCGCAGGTCAATTCAGACCTGCGGTTTGCTGCGATTTCTGCAGTTTCTGATCCCCGTGGTCCCTGCACCCCTGAGTAATTTTATCCGGGTGGGAGGTGCAAGGGGAGGGTTGAATAATCGTTGGTCACAGTGTGTATACCAGGGTGTCAGCACATTGCTGAAACCCTGGTATAAACGTCTGACATCGGTGATGCGATGTCAGCCGTTAAACCCTTTCCATACCGCGGTCCATACGGACCGCTGTATGGAAAAGGTTAACTGTCAGGGAGCTCCCTCCCTCTCCCATCGGAGGGCTGCTGTGACTTTGCAGCCCCATTATGGAGAGGGAGAGAGCCCCCAGACAGCCCGCCAACAGCCCCGTCCTTACCCTTCCCCGTCTGCGCAGTTGTGGCTACAACTGAGCAGACGGGGAAGGTTCCCATGGCAACAGGACGCCTTCTCAGGCATCCTGCTGTCCATGGTGCTGAACACATCTGTGCTAAAGGCATAGATCTGTTCAGACAAAGTATAAGTAAAATACAGTACAAAACACTATATTGTGTACTGTACTGTATTATACAGACATCAGACCCACTGGATCTTCAAGAACCAAGTGGGTCTGAGTAAAAAATAAAGTAAAAGTCAAAAAACACATTTATCACTGATTAAAAATTAAAAAAATAAAATTCCCTACACATGTTTGGTATCGCCGCGTCTGTAACGACCTGATCTATAAAACGGTCATGTTAATTTACCCTAACGGTGAAGTCCATAAAAATAAAAAATAAAAAACTATGATGAAATTGAAATTTTGCCCACCTTACTTCCCAAAAAAAGGTAATAAAAGTGATCAAAAAAGTTGCATGTACGCCAAAATTGTAACAATCAAACCATCATCTCATCCCGCAAAAATCATACCCTACCCAAGATAATAGCCCAAAAACTGAAAAAACTATGGCTCTTAAACTATGTAAACACTAAAACATTATTATTTTTTTTTCCAAAATTGAAATCATTGTGTAAAACTTACATTAATTAAAAAAAGTATACATATTAGGTATTGCCGTATCCGTATCGACTGGCTCTATAAAAATATCACATGACCTAAACCCTCAGGTGACCACCGTAAAAAAATAAAAATAAAAACGGTGTAAAAAAAGCATCTTGTCAACTTACGTCACAAAAAGTGTAATAGCAAGCAATCAAAAAGTCATATGCACCCCAAAATAGTGCCAATCAAACCATCATCTCATCCCGCAAAAAATAAGACCCTACTTAAGATAATCGCCCAAAAACTGAAAAAACTATGGCTCTTAGACTATGGAGACACTAAAACTTTTTTTGTTTTAAAAATGAATTCATTGTGTAAAACTTACATGAATAAAAAAAAAAATATACATATTAGTTATAGCCGCATCCGTGAAAACCTGCTCAGATTGAATGTTGTAAATAACAAAAAAAAAAACGGTGCCAAAAAAGCTATTTTTTGTTACCTTGCCGCACAAAAAGTGTAATATAGAGCAACCAAAAATCATATGTACCCTAAACTAGTACCAACAAAACTGCCACCCTATCCTGTAGTTTCTAAAATGGGGTAACGTTTTTGGAGTTTCTACTCTAGGGGTGCATCAGGGGGGCTTCAAATGGGACAATGTCTCAAAAAAACAGTCCAGCAAAACCTGCCTTCCAAAAACCAAACAGCGCACCTTTCACTCTACACCCCGCTGTGTGGCCGTACAGTAGTTTGAAAGAGGTGTTTCTGTAAACGGCAGAGTCAGGGCAATAAAGATGCAGTCTTGTTTGGCTGTTAACCCTTGCTTTGTTAGTGGAAAAGATGGGTTAAAATGGAAGATTAAATTCTCAAATTTCATCCCCATTTGCCAATAACTCTTGTGCAACACTTAAAGGGTTAACAAAGTTTGTAAAATCAGTTTTGAATACCTTGAGGGGTGTAGTTTCTTAGATGGGGTCACTTTATGGAGTTTCTACTCTAGGAGTGCATCAGGGGGGCTTCAAATGGGACATGGTGTAAAAAAAAAAACAGTCCAGCAAAATCTGCCTTCAAAAACCGCATGGCATTCCTTTGCTTCTGCACCCTGCCGTATGCCCGTACAGCAGTTTACGGCCACATATGGGGTGTTTCTGTAAATGGCAGAGTCAGGGAAATAAAGATACAGTTTTGTTTGGCTGTAAACCCTTGCTTTGTAACTGGAAAAAAATATTAAAATGGAAAATCTGCCCAAAAAGTGAAATTTTGAAATTGTATCTCTATTTTCCATTAAATCTTGTGCAACACCTAAAGGGTTAACAAAGTTTGTAAAATCAGTTTTGAATACCTTGAGGGGTGTAGTTTCTTAGATGCCGTAAATGGGACATGGTGTCAAAAAAAACAGTCCAGCAAAACCTACCTTCCAAAAACCAAACAGCACACCTTTCACTCTACGCCCCTCTGTGTGGCCGTACAGTAGTTTACGGCCACATATGGGGTGTTTCTGTAAACGGCGGAGTCAGGGCAATGAATGTACAGTCTTGTTTTGCTGTTAACCCTTGCATTGTTAGTGGAAAAAATGGGTTAAAGTGGAAAATTAGGCAAAAAAATGAAATTCTCAAATTTCATCCCCATTTGCCAATAACTCTTGTGCAACACCTAAAGGGTTAACAATGTTTGTAAAATCAGTTTTGAATACCTTGAGGGGTGTAGTTTATAGAATGGGGTCATTTTTGGGTGGTTTCTATTATGAAAGCCTCGCAAAGTGACTTCAGAGTATATAGTGTGCGGCAGGAAAATTCATGTGCAATGTGCATGTGAGAGATATTTCTCTGCTGTCCATATAGATATAGTGCTGTGATGTCACAACAATAGACCTGATAAAATATGAAGCTGTATGTATTGCGAAAATAAATTTGGATCATAAGTGGCGATTTTCACAATCACTAATATTTTATAACACTCTATCTGCATATAAAGGGATTGTTCTGACATGCATGTGAAATGTAATCAAATACACTGCTTTAATGTCAAATTACTTACAGTGATCAGGAGTTCTTCCTCAATGTCGTGAAAATTGCTGCCAACCTTCTTTTCTGATCTCATCCACATACGCAGAAATTACATTGCCGATATTTCACAATGAAAAAAATAATGAATGGAGCTCACAAATTCGCATAATACATTTGGTATGTCACTGTCCATGTTGTGTGACTATTTGTGCACTTCTAGTAATTATTTGATTGCTGCAAATATGAATTGAAGGTTTTTCAGGTTCACCTGCCATTCAAGTCTATGGGGCCTGCCGCAAACACACGGTTCGCGAACATTTGAGAGCGAACGCGCATTCGCGTTCACGAACCGTGTCAGCCAATGTTCATACATCACTGAAGATAAGCACATTGTAGGATAAAAGATGTATTTAAATTATGGTTCCAACATTTCTTCTTTCTTTTTGTACAAGGACATGTTGAGGTTGACTCCCTATATATATATATATATATATATATATATATATATATATGTTAAGGCAACAAGAAATAAAGTTAATAAAGTTTTAGTAGTTTTAATTCTATGGTATAGAACATTGATGCTCAACCTGCGGCCCTTCAGCTGTTGTAAATCTACAACTCCCACAATGCCCTTCTGTACGATGATAGCTGTAGGCTGTCAGGGAATGATGGGAGTTGTAGTTTTGCCACAGCTGGAGGGCCGCAGGATGAGCATGCCTGGTATAGAAGACAGAAGCTATAATTATAGAAGTAACAGAATCCTATTCTTCTATCTATATTGCACGAGGCCAGAGAAAAGAAGAATAAGATATTTGTATATTCTTTATACCGATACTATTGATGGGAAATATGTTTCTGTTATATCTAATGCTGTTTTCTATTTTTATATTTTCTCCAGTAGAAATTTTATTGAGAAGCAGAATTTGACCGAAATAAAAATTTCTATTCCTTAGCTATCTTCTCCACATTAAAAAACAAGATGTTTCATAATTGCAGGGAATTTCTAGTAATCGAACTGTTACATGTAACATGTAACATGTAACAATGTTTGACTAACAGAATAACACTAAATGTAAGATAATAAAGAGCTTGTAACTTACGTTGTGCATGAAGCATGGTTCTTCTTGTGTTTAGCCATGGTGAGAAATCATGTGGTCAGTTGATGGGCAGGAGCACATGATATTTGTGATCTTTTTATACAATATATCGATCGGCACTGCAGGAAATAGAGTGGCGGTGTGCGAGTCCCAGGGCAGGCGTCCCATATAGATAAAAGGAAAAAAGGACAGACACTCGCTGTTAGTATATAACCTTGTTGTGATTTATTGTCACATTCCAGTGACGCGTTTCGGCATACAATCTGCCTTTATCAAACTGTCTGACGGTTTGATAAAGGCAGATTTATGCCGAAACGCGTCACTGGAATGTAACAATAAATGACAACAAGGTTATATGCTAACAGCGACTGTCAGTTCTTTTTTCCTTTTATTTGTGATCTTTTGTCTAAAATTAAGTTAATGCAGACTACCGGTTTTTTATTGCCTCCCAAAACTACATAAAGACCCTATCAACCCACCTGGACGACCCATAATATCGGGAATAGGGTCATTGACCGCAAATCTGTCCCATTATATAGACAAGTTGTTACAACCCACTGTCAAAACTATAAGATCTTATCTAAAAGACTCGACTGAAATAATACAAATAGTAGAAAATCTCAAATACGACCAGAAGTGGACTATAGGCACATTGGACGTGCAGTCTTTATATACCATAATAGACCACACACAGGGGATAGAAGCTATGGGGAAACAATTAAAAAGAACAAGTCAGCTACCTGAGGAACAGATAGAATATTTGCAGACAGTAACAAAATATATCCTGAACCACAATTATTTTTGGTATAACTCTGACATGTATTTACAGATATGCGGTACGGCTATGGGCACCAGGTTTGCCCCCAGCTATGCCAATCTTTTTATGGCAAATTGGGAACAGGAGGTCATTGACCCCAAGCTGGGGACAGACCTGGTGCTCTGGAAAAGATATATAGACGACATTCTATTTATATGGAAAAATGACCAGGAATCCCTGGATAATTTTTTGGAAAAGATCAACCAAAATAATTGCAACTTACGTTTCACAGCAAAGATGAGCCACACAATGGTAGAATTCCTGGACCTACAGATTAGAGTAGAGAATGACAAATTAATTTGCAATACATATCATAAACCGACCGCAAAAAACAGCTACATTCTGTATGACAGTTGTCATTTACCACAGTGGTTACTGAATATACCCACAGGACAGTTCAGACGAATAAAGAGGAACTGCTCAAAGACAGACACTTTTGAGGAGGAAGCTAGGATAATGAAAGACCAATTCCTCAAAAAACAGTACCCCATAAAGATCTTAGATACAGCTCTAGACACAGTACGCCAGTTAGATCGGAAAACATTTTTCGATACGACAACAAAAATAAACAAACAAAATAATGGTGATAATATGAGGATAATTTTACCTTTTAACACACAACATAAGAAATTAAGACATATCATTAGTAAACACTGGCACTATATCGGTAAAGAAAAAATAATAGGTCACCTGATACCACATCATCCTCAACTCACTTTCACCAAGGCCCCCAATTTGGGTTTATTAGTAGCACCATCAATTCCTAAAAATAAGAAAGTCACAGCACAATCAATACAAAAGTGGACTAATACCACGGGTTTCTTTAGATGTGGGAAGTGCATGGGTTGCAAAATCACCACATTCCCCCAAAAAAACACTTCAATTTAAATCTACCACAAATGCCCACCAACACACTATAAAAGATTTCCTCACATGTAATTCCAATAGTGTAATCTATATAATTCAATGCCCCTGCAAAAGGCAATATGTGGGCAGGACCAAGAGACTCTTGAGAGTACGTATAGCGGAACATATCTCCAACATTAAAAAGGGTTATGAGAAGCACACATTATCCAACCACTTTAAATCCGCACACAACCAGGACCCAAAGGGGTTAACCTTTGCTGCCCTGGAAAGGGTTGATTTTGACTGGAGAGGTGGGAATCATATTAAAAAGATGTCAAGAACGGAATCTAGGCATATCTTCAAATTCAATACTCTCCTGCCAGCAGGATTGAATGCTGAGTTGGAGCTATATGGCTTTCTTTAGGGTGCGGGGGGTTCCTCACCGAGGGACGACCCGCGAGTTAGTTCCTATGCGGGCCCCTCCTCGGTGTGCTACCTCACTCCCCTATTTATTCTACCCCATATCATCAAAGGATGCGTTTCAAATATTCTTACAAATATTCTTACAAATTATTTATGATTTTACATTTTTTTTACACTGCTCTTAATGATTTTAACTTTTATCCATAAATACCTTCTATATATCATTTATATGTCGATAGGTTTTTATAATGAATATCTGTTTAGCCTTGATACAAAAAGATGCAATATCATTGAAAGGGTTAATACCCACCTAGAATGGCAAATAGAGAATAATTTTTAAGCTAACAAATCAGTATGAAATTTTGAAAATATATGTTCCATATACTTTAAGTTACCCTATGCCTGTCAGTACCAACATCCGTTCAATAAAATATATAGAGAATAATAATACGAAAAAATGGAGAAAAATTATTCCTATGAACGAATGCACTATAAGACAGACATATCCGCATAGGGTTACAATTATCTGGAACACGATATAGCAACCAACGAACCTATCTCAAATAGAACAAAATATGTTACAATGTACTTCAAGTATGGAGATAAGAATTTAGTGTCTGTACAATACGATGCAATATAGAAAACTGCACAAACAGACACTATGATTCAATGTCCGCTCCCCTCAAGAAATACCGCAGCAACAATACAATGATGCAATATAGAAAGCCGCATGAAAGACACCATGATTTAATGCCTGTTTCCCTTCAAGAAATACCGTAGCAATAACGCATGTCGGCTACAATGTTTGAATAAGTGTTGAAAGTGACAACCATATATAACCTATGAACTGCACCTGATTTTTTCAAGTTTTATATTATAACTACAGATATAAATACGGCCGTTACAATGGCAGTACGAACACCCAGAGAAATCCATTTCAGGTTTTGAATATACCTGAATCAAATCGACACCTGGGCAACTGGGTATAAAAGATGACCAGTCATATGGGAACATTAGCCACTGATGAAGGAGTCACAGCCAACTCCGAAACGCGTTTGGTGAGAGAGGATCCCATAAGACTGGATATGCAGCTCTGAACATTGAAGCGCTTTAAATCAACTACCAGGAGAGGGATCGGTACTAAAAAGAATTGGCAGGAGTAAGCAAAGCTTGATTGCCGGAGTGAGTACAAACCTGCAGCTTGATCCAAGCACCTGGCAGTGTTTCTCACATACAGATCCTTATCCACGGCACCCCTGCAATTCACTACCGAGGATCCCTGGATTCACACTTTGGAAATAATACCGCTGACTACAAGCAGACTATACGTGGGATGCCACGATAAACCGCAATACAGCCAGCACAAGTGTGAGTAGACAAGTAAATGTTTAACCGATATACACACAGAAAGTGAATCAAGTAAAGGAAATATAAGTAGCAAAATTACTCTTCCATTGTATTGAAAACTGCTCTGGGAACTTCACTCCATATAGACTGAGGAACTAAACCTGCGATATTAATATCCATAACTTGGAGAAATACTCAGTAAAAAGACTCTATTTTAGGATTATTTTACCCAGTGACATTTTGCACAATTTCCAAGTGATTTTTTTTATTTTTTATTATTTTATATACGCAGTAACCGCATGCTAATAATTGTTTAATTTGTTTTTATGTGATAATATATATCGTTGTACGAATAAATGTCTAATAAATCTTCCATGTGTACCCAACTGTAGGTGTGCCCTACTACTTTTTTCTATACTGTTACCATTTTTGAAGATTGGGTGAAATCTTTTTCTGTAGGTGCACCCATCCTACTCATTGTTCAGGGAGTGAGCCATCTCTACTTAAAACTCTAAATGGTATGTCTATGTTTAAGGAAAAGCCTAATTCTAGAAATTCAAGGTTCTATAACTTTATAAGTTATATTAAGTTAAATATTTGATGATCCAGTAAATAAAATCATCAGAAGATGCACAGGTAAATTTTTAAATTTAATTTTGTCGGGGATATAAAACAAAAGGCTTTACCGTATTTTTCACCCCATAAGACGCCCTTCCCCCCCAAAAAAGTGGGGTGGGGGAAATGCCCCTGCGTCTTATGGGGCGAATGCTGCCATTTTAAATCGCAGTCTGCGATGCTGCAGCATTGCAGACTGCGATATATCAGCTGGAGGGGGGAGGGAGGAGGGGCCGGTGTCATGCAAATGCAGCGGGGCCGCTGTGGTCACTGTACTCCGGCCCCGCTGCTCACTCACTTCCTTAATGCCTAAACCTTTTATAATAATAACTTTAATTGAAGTTCCGATCCCCAGCCCCATCTGTACTACTTACTAAATGCCCTATAGCAGACAGAGCAGGGCGGGCGGGCGGCCGTAACTCACTGATGTCACGTGCCATAAAGTAGGCGGCGCAGGCAGGTGACATCAGTGAGTTATGGCTGGCCGCCCGCCCTGCTCTGTCTGCTACAGGACATTTAGTACGCAGTACAGATGGGGCTGGGGATCGGAACTTCAATTAACGTTATTATAAAAGGTTTAGGCATTAGGGAGGGAGTGAGCGGCGGGGCCGGAGTACAGTGACCTCAGCGACCCCGCCGCATTTGCATGACACCAGCGCCTCCTCCCTCCCCCCTCCAGCTGATATATCGCAGTCTGCGATGCTGCCGCATCACAGACTGCGATGTAAAATGGCAGCATTCACCCCATAAGACAAAGGGGCATTTTCCCCCCAGAGTTGGCAAAAGGCTATTTGATAGGTCCTCTGTGTCAGCCCCCATTCGACTGCTGGAGAGTTAGTCCGATAGGTATGGTCGTTTGGAAGTTCTCAAATAAAAAACGCCTGATTTATGACCTGTCAGCTCCACATTCTTCAGACGTTCCTAGCCTCAACGCTCTTATTCCCTCCGAGGAGTTCGGCATGAAATATGCATCCATATTCAAGGCAATTCAGGTCATACTGTCTTTGGGGCAGCATACGTGGCTATCAAAGGCAGATATCACCGACGCATTTAAACTGTTACCTATTCACCCCCTACTATGGGAGTGGCACGGCGTTAGATGGGACGGACTGTACTATTTTGCTAAATGTCTCACATTCGGCTCAAAATCAAGCCCTTGGTTGTTCAATCAGTTTGCCAGAAGTCTGCACTGGATCCTCGAGCACTCCTTCAGTGCCCATCACGTCATACACTATCTAGACGACTTTCTGTTGATCGAACCCCCATCACGGCCTCCTGGGGACCTAGGGGTTTTAACCGATGTCTTCGGCAAACTCGGTGTTCCAGTAGCAGATCATAAACTTGATGGCCCGCACACCAGTTTGACTTTCTTAGGCATCCAGCTAGATACTGTCACGTTACAAGCTAGTTTGCCTCTGGACAAGTTACAAAGAGTCAGAGATACTGTCCACAAGTTAGCTCATGCAGGCATTTGTTCCAGAGTTGAGCTTTAAGGTCTGCTTGGCATGCTCAACTATGCCATGAGGATCATACCGCAAGGCAGGACTTTCATCTCCAGACTCCTTAGCCTACTTCCGTTAACCACTGACCAAGATAGCCAGGTGAGGCTAGATCAACAAGCATTGGCCGATCTCCTCATGTGGGACCTGTTCCTTTCCAGCTGGAACGGTATTTCGTTCTTCACTCCCGTAGTGTCTAGTCAGTCTCCTATCCTCCACGCCAATGCTTCATCAGCTTTAGGCTTCGCGGCCATTTATGGTAACCACTGGATGGCCAGCTCTTGGCCACCTGAGGTTACAACCATTCCTGGGTTTTCCCAATCTTCCTCGTTGTTCGAGATTTACCCTATTGTTGCTGCAGCACAGGCGTGGGGAGCTTACTGGAGCAAGAACACAGTGTTAATTCTGACTGATAATGAAGGTCTGGCAGCACTGATCAATAAGGGTAGATCAGATTCCAGAGAGATCATGGCCTTCATGAGGCAGTTTATTGGGTTAGCTTTGCAGCATCAATTTCATTTTAAATGTGTACATATTCCCGGGAAGGTAAACGTGGCAGAAGACGCACTATCCAGAGGTAAATTGCAGTTTTTCTGTCCGATTTCACCAGAAGTGGACCCTACACCAACCCCAACACCATTGCACAACCTGTTAGTCATGCATTGAGTGTGCACCTGGTCACAGCCAGGCTTCTCATGCAGAGGTCGTTATCCAAGAACAGGGCGAGGACGTACAAGACGGCGTGGTCCCATTTCTCTAGGTTTCAGCAAAATTGTCCGCAACTGGGCGTGGATGACATTACATATCTACTCGCGTTCATAGCTTTTTGCCACTCAGACCTTAAACTTTCAAATGGTACAATCAAGTCATATTTAGCCGGTATACAACACTGCTGGCATATTTCCTACCCAGACAGACCCTCGCTATTCTTCGCTCACCCCATTAAAACGATCCTCAAAGGGATCCAGAATTCTGCAGCTGTCAGCAAAATTTCTAGGAGACCTTTCTCCGGGGATATGTTTAAGTCCTTGTCGGCGATCCTAGGTACTAACCCCTTTGGGTTGAAGACAAGCGCCTTAATCAAAACTGCCCTGTATTTATGCTTCTACGGCTTCCTACGACCCGGGGAATTCACGTGCCCAATATCCAGCAATGCCTTTGTACAGAAACAACATTTACAACGCTTGGGCTCCCACTACGTCCTTACACTTGATCATACTAAAACTACCAGACCCGGCGAGATCACGAAGATCAAATATTTTTCCACAGGCAATGAGTGGTACCCAGTGGCAGTATTCAACGAATGGTCGGTGCTGATCAAACATGATGCACCTAACTCCCCATTGTTAGCTTACGACTCTGGCCCGCTCAGTATCCAAGCATTCCTGAAGTTCATCCGCGCATTGTTGCCGGGACTGGGTGTAGATCCTTTGAGCATCACCGGCCATTCATTAAGAATAGGGGCAGCATCTGCCGCCTCTAAAAACAATGTACCGGGTCACATCATAAAGAGACTGGGGTGTTGGAAATCACTATGTTACATTCGCTACATCCCCAACCCTAAACGAGAGATGTCATTAGCTTTCCAGAACTTGCTACTGTGATACGTGTCAATACAGTGCTTTGTTCACACTACTGTGTCGTGTATTTTTGGCCCCTTTAGGCTACCCTTTACAGCAGTTCCGCCACTACTCTACTGCTATGCTAGTTTACGGTCATTCTGATAGTCGATCCGAGCACAAGTGTAGGCAATGTAGTTGCCGTATTTGTAGGAGGGGAGGCTCCCGCACAGACTATTTAAGGCACCTCTGTGCCCTCCCCCCTGTCAGCTACCTTGCGATCCTCGGCACAGCAGCGTGTGCCCCTCCCACCCAACCCTTTTTTATCATCATTTCCTATAGGGTGGCCCCCTTTAGCTACCCTTTACAGCAGTTCCGCCGGTTATGGTCATTCTGATAGTCGATCAAAGCACAAATATAATAGGAATATATGTGTTCCTAAGAATATATATACAATGGCAAATACATAAATGTTCTTAACCACCTACCGTCACACTAACGCCGATAGGCGTCAGGACAGCGGCGCTCTCAGGTCTCAGCGACGCCTATTGGCGTCATCTCGTGAGACCCGAGATTTCGTGTAAAAATGCACGCGCGTTCACAGCGGCGCGCAGCTCTGAAGTAAAACTACAGCCTGCCAGTGCTGATCATTCGCTGGCAGGCTGTAGATGTTTAAAAAATTGTATCAGAAAGGTATATTAGATGCTGTTTTGTTAACAGTGTCTGATATGCCTGCTACCTGGTCCTCTGGTGGTCCCTTTTGCTTGGATCCACCACCAGAGGACACAGGCAGCTCTGTAAGTAGCACCACACTACACTACACACACACCCCTGTCACTTATTAACCCCTTATTAACCCCTGATCACCCCATATAGACTCCCTGATCACCCCCCTGTCATTGATCACCCCCCTGGAAGGCTCCATTCAGACGTCCGTATGTGTTTTACGGATCCACGGATCCGCGGATCCGCAAAACACGGACATTGGCAATGTGCTTTCCGCATTTTGCGGATCCGCACATTGCCAGAACTATATAGAAAAGGACATGTTCTATATTTTTGCAGAACGGAAGTGCAGACCCGGTAGTGCAGATCTGCAATTCCGGATCCGAGCGGGACAAAGTCTGTCCCCATAGAAATGAATGGGTCCGCAATTCCGTTCCGCAAAATGCGGAACAGAATTTTGGACGTGTGAATGGGGCCTAAGGGTCCCTTATCACCGCCAGTTACTTAGCTACTTGTTAGGTAGTTAGTGCACCGCACCGCAGTCACTGATTAGTCGCTGATTAGCGTCATCACTGTCGCTAATCAGCACTAGTACTATATAGTATCTGTAAGTGATCAAGGCTGATCGCAATCAGATCTATATCAGTACATTAGGGTCACCTTAGGCTCTACAAAAAACGCAATGTTCGCCCGATTAGGCCTGATCTTGTGCGCACACTTGCGTTCAGTCCACCCCACCGCAGTGACAGAATTTTTTTTTCTGATCACCGCAAAAACACCGTAAAATCGCTGCGGCGCTATAAAGATCACTTTTGAGCTTTTTGGATGTTTATTAGCGATCGCAGCTTTACTTCGCAAGCACTCCTCAATATAAGGAGAATAGCATAAACGCCTAATGCAGAGACCCTCAAATGCCAGGGCAGTACAAACACCCCACAAATGACCCCATTTTGGAAAGAAGACACCCCAAGGTATTCGCTGAGGGGTATATTGAGTCCATGAAAGTTTGAACTTTTTGTCACAAGTTAGCGGAAAGGGAGACTTTGTGAGAAAAAACTAAAAAAAAAATCAAAATCAACTTGTGCCAAAAAAATAAATCTTCTGTGAACTCTCCATGCCCCTCACGGAATACCTTGGGGTGTCTTCTTTCCAAAATGGGTTCACATGTGGGGTATTTTTACTGCCCTGGCATTTTAGGGGCCCTAAAGCATGAGAAGGAGTCCAAATGCCTAAAAATGCCCTCCTAAAAGGTACTCATTGGCCCCTTTGCGCATCTTGGCTGCAAAATAGTGTCACTCATGTGGTATCGCCGTACTCAGGAGAAGTAGGGGAATGTGTTTTGGGGTATATTTTTACATATACCCATGCTGGGTGAGAGAAATATCTCTGTAAATTGACAACTTTGTATAAAAAAATTGAAAAAGTTGTCATTTACAGAGATATTTCTCACACTCAGACTTTGTAAGAAAAAAAAAGAAAAAAAAAAAAATATCATTTTCCGCTAACTTCTGCCCAAAAAAAAAAAATTCTATGAACTCGGCATGGCCCTCACGAATACATTGGGGTGTCTTCTTTCCAAAATGGGGTCACTTGTGGGGTATTTATACTGCCCTGGCATTTTAGGGGCCCTAAAGCGTGAGAAGTAGTTTGGAATCCAAATGCGTAGAAATGCCCTGTGAAATCCTAAAGGTACTCATTGGAATTTTGGCCCCTTTGTCCACCTAGGCTGCAAAAAAGTGTCACACATGTGGTATTGCCGTACTCAGAAGAAGTAGGGCAATGTGTTTTAGGGTGTATTTTTACATATACCCATACTGTGTGTGAGAAATATCTCTGTAAATGACAACTTTTTCAAATTTGTTATACAAAGTTGTCAATTTACAGAGATATTTCTCTCACCCAGCATGGGTATATGTAAAAATACACCCCAAAACACATTGCCCTACTTCTTACTTCTTGTTTGTAAACAATATAACTTTTGCGCAAACCAACAAATATACACTTATTGGATTTTTCCAATAAAGACATGTAGCACAATAAATTCTGACACAAACTTGTATAGAAATGTAGTTATATTTGAACAAAAATACACTTTTTTTGAGGAAAATTGTGGTCTATTTTGATTAATATCAGAAAAATGAAAAATCTCAGCAGCAATCAAATACCACCAAAAGAAAGCTGCATTTGTGAGAAGAAAAGGAGGTAAAATTAATTTGGGTGCCAAGTTGCATGACTGAGCAATAAACCGTTAAAGTTGTGAAGTGCCGATTTGTAAAAAAGGGCCTGGTCACTAGGGGGTATAAACCTGTGGTCCTTAAGTGGTTAATCAGACGTAACAATATAAAACAATACATATGTCTTATTGATTTTCTTATACAAAACTAAATGTGATTATAAGTGTATATAGGTACCACAGATTTTCTGCCTCATTAATAGATACCAAACTGTAGAGTTAATTAGCACCAGCTGCGTCTAGAGAGCATTCTTCATCTCCTTTTATAAATCCATAAGGAGACAAGAAGGACTCTTTTCAGACTGGTACATTCATGAGAAGCAATTTTATAAACAGTGCCCTTCTCATGAACTCTCTCTAGGCCATCTCTAAAATACATACAAAATGATGAATATGACAATATGGCCTCTTTTAGGTATATATAATCAAATACACTATAACTAGGATATTTAGAAAAATGTTTTATACACTTATGAAAAAGCACAATTTACAAATATTTTAGTAATGTTTTTTATGAGATTTACTTTCTATAAGATTGTTTATTTTTGTTTTTCAAAAGTGGTTTTATTTATTTATAAGTAATGATTTATTATGTATGCTACACATACATACACAACTATATGTTCAAATACAGAACTATATCTTCATATACAAAACTATACCCTCATATAGAATAAGATATTATATATTTTATACATGCTAGTAATATAATGGTCTTAATGTAAATGGATAATGTATATACTCCAAATGAACATTTGTAAGGTTTTCAAGATTCTTAGGTTACTTTATGGCAAAGCATTCATGTTTTGTTTATACAGTAGTGATGGCCACAGGTGGTCAAGGCATACTCATGTCTCCCAAGAGTTAAAGTCAAAGAATAATAGTCAAATTTAGTTAACTTGAGTCAATATGTATTGGTATATGGAAGAAAGTATGCAAATATAGGTGCACAATGAAATAATTTATAGTTATCTATTACACAATTATATGAATCAATCATCTAATCAGGATATATGAGTATGACAAACATGAACTACATGGTAATCTTGGAGTTTCTGTAACTGTCATTTGGGATATTGTATTCCAGAGAGATTCCAGATATGGAAGCAGTTAATTCTGGATCAGTGATAGGAATTGAACCTCATTAATGGTCATTAAAAAATTAGGATCAACTATATTGGAAAGCATATCCAGCTATAGGGATTATGTTAATACATATTTATTGCTTTCAAACAAAGGTTTATATTTATACAGTATCTCACAAAAGTGAGTACACACCTCATATTTTTGTAAATATTTTATGAAATCTTTTCCTGGGACAACACTGAAGATCTGACACTTTGCTACAATGTAAAGTAGTCAGTGTACAGCTTGTATAATAGTGTAAATTTGGTGTGCCCTCAAAATAACTCAACACAAACAATAGTCTAAATTGCTGGCAACAAAAGTGAGTACACTCCTAAGGGAAAAGGACCAAATTGTGCCCAACGAGTCAATATTTTGTGTGGCTAGCATTATTTTCTAGCACTGTCTTAACTCTCTTGGGCATGGAGTTCACTAGAACTTCACAGGTTGTCACTGGATTCCCCTTCCACTCCTCCATGACAATATCATGGAGCTGGTAGATGTTAGAGACCTTGCGCTCCTCCACCTTCCATTTGATGATGCCCCACAGATGCTCAATAGGGTTTAAGTCTGGGGTTTAGGTCTGGAGAGATGCTTGACCAGTCCAGCACCTTTACCTTAATTTTCTTTAGCAATGCAGTGGTTGTCTTGGAGGTGTGTTTGGGGTTGTCATCATATTTGTAATACTGCCTTGCTGTCTAGTTATTGATCATTCGTTGCTTCAGCATGTCACAGGACATGTTGGCATTCATGGTTCCCTCAATGAACTGTAGCTCCCCACATGTCAGCACTCATGCAACACCAAACCATGACACTGCCACCACCATACTTGAGACAGGACAAACTTGTCTTTGAACCCCTCACCTGGTTGTCACCACACACGATTGACACCATCTGAACCAAATAGTTTATCTTGGTCTCATCAGACCACAGGGTGTGGTTCCAGTAATCCATATCCTTAGTCTGCTTGTCTTCAACAAACTGTTTGCGAGCTTTCTTGTGCATCATCTGTAGAAGAGGCTTCCTTCTGGGATGACAGCCATGCAGACCAATTTGATGCAGTGTGCAGCATATTGTCTAAACACTGACAGGATAACTCCCCACCCCTTTAACCTATGCAGCAATGCTGGCAGCACTCATATGTCTATTTTGAAAAGACAACCTCTGGATATGAAGTTGAGCACTTCCTTGGTTAACCATGGCAAGGCATGTTCTGAGTGGAACCTGTCTTGTTAAACCACTGTATGGTCTTGGCCACCATGCCACAGCTCAGTTCCAGGGTGTTGGTAATCTTCTTATAGCCTAGACCATCTATATGTAAAGCAACAATTCCTCTTTTTTTAGACCCTCAGAGAGTTCTTTGCCATAAGGAGCCATGTTGAACTTCCAGTGAGCAGAATGAGAGAGTGTGAGAGGGATAGCACCAATGTTAAAATACCTGCTCCTCATTCACACCTGAAACCTTGTGACACTAACGAGTCACGAGACACCGGCAAGAGAAAATGGCTAATTGGGCACATTTTGGCCATTTTCACTTAGAGGTGTACTCACTTTTGTTGTCAGAGATTTAGACATTAATGCGTTGAATTTTTTTGAGGGTACACCAAATTTACACTGTTACACAAGCCGTATACTGACTACTTTACATTGTATCAAAGTGTCATATGTTAAGTGTTGTCTTATGAAAAGATATAATAAAATATTGTCAAAAATGTGAGGGGTGTACTCACTTTGTGAGATACTGTAGCTGTTTTCTATTTTAAAGAAGAAAATAATGATATGTAATAGAGTAATATCTCATATCTGATGCAGAATATTACTTTATTAAAAAGGTAAAGATTTGGTTTTACTGTGGAAAGATATATTTTATGTGATCAATTAAATTACTAAATATCATTTTTATTAATAAAAATTCCACAAACATACGCAAAGATACATGATTGGAGGAATAACAGATAAAAAGGTTACACTTACATAAAGGTGATTTTGTATTAGGATAAAATTTTCAATATGCAAACATCTATATTATGTTGAAATATAATAGGGTAATAAATGAATGGTGTGGTACACTGTGATACTATAGGTTAGGTATAATCACCAACTTTGGTGTAGCAATAGGAAAGAAGAAGATATCTTCAATCAAGACTAAAGTCAACGGTAAATGAAATGTTTTCTAGAGACGGTGATATTCATGAAGTCTATAAAAATAAAGATTGATGTGCATAGAGTCCCAGGACAGACTTGAAGGTAAACAAATCTGTTTTATATTCTGGGAAAGGTCTGAAGATAGGGGGCACTGGAAACTGACCCAAGACAAGGGTAAAGAGTACCTGGAACACACCAGTCCATAGACATCTCCAGAGGTAAAGCTCGCAGCAAGAAAGTTCTGTCCACACAGAAAGGAGGCCTGTGACCGAAGGACTGTCATCTAAAATAAAGAAGAGAGCTCAAGGAGAGGGAGTGCTGAAGAGCTTCAATAATTAATTTAGAGTTAGAATAGCTAGGGTTCAAGAAGTGAGATATTTAGCACCTAGAGTATGTACGGCCTAGGTTGTTTATTCCATTGGATTGCGGATAAACGCCTCTGTGAAGTTCAGATACAGTCCTGATCAAAAGTTTAAGACTAGAGTTGAGCGAACACCTGGATGTTCGGGTTCGAGAAGTTCGGCCGAACTTCCCGGAAATGTTCGGGTTCGGGATCCGAACTCGACCCGAACTTCGTTCCGAACCCGAACCCCATTGAAGTCAGTGGGGACCCGAACTTTTCGGCACTAAAAAGGCTGTAAAACAGCCCAGGAAAGAGCTAGAGGGCTGCAAAAGGCAGCAACATGTACGTAAATCCCCTGCAAACAAATGTGGATAGGGAAATGAATAAAAATAAAAATAAAATAAATAAAAATTAACCAATATCAATTGGAGAGAGGTCCCATAGCAGAGAATCTGGCTTCACGTCACCCACCACTGTAACAGTCCATTGTCATATATTTAGGCCCAGGCGCCCAGGCACCCAGGCAGAGGAGAGAGGTCCCGTAACAGAGAATCTGTCTTCATGTCAGCAGAGAATCAGTCTGCAAGTCATAGCAGAGAATCAGGCTTCACGTCACCCAACATTGGAACAGTCCATTGGCATATATTTAGGCCCAGGCACCCAGGCAGAGGAGAGAGGTCCCGTAACAGAGAATCTGGCTTCATGTCAGCAGAGAATCAGTCTGCATGTCATAGCAGAGAATCAGGCTTCACGTCAGCCACCACTGTAACAGTCCATTGTCATATATTTAGGCCCAGGCACCCAGGCAGAGGAGAGAGGTCCCGTAAAAGAGAATCTGGCTTCATGTCAGCAGAGAATCAGTCTGCATGTCATAGCAGAGAATCAGGCTTCACGTCACCCAACATTGGAACAGTCCATTGGCATATATTTAGGCCCCGGCACCCAGACAGAGGAGAGGTTCATTCAACTTTGGGTTGCCTCGCAATATAATGGTAAAATGAAAATAAAAATAGGATTGAATGAGGAAGTGTCCTGGAGTACAATAATATATGATTAAGGGGAGGTAGTTAATGTCTAATCTGCACAAGGGATGGACAGGTCCTGTGGGATCCATGCCTCGTTCATTTTTATGAACGTCAGCTTGTCCACATTGGCTGTAGACAGGCGGCTGCCTTTGTCTGTAATGACGCCCCCTGCCGTGCTGAATACACGTTCAGACAAAACGCTGGCCGCCGGGCAGGCCAGCACCTCCAAAGCATAAAAGGCTAGCTCTGGCCACGTGGACAATTTAGAGACCCAGAAGTTGAATGGGGCCGAACCATCAGTCAGTACGTGGAGGGGTGTGCACACGTACTGTTCCACCATGTTAGTGAAATGTTGCCTCCTGCTAACACTAATGCAACGTTGGTCTATTGAGACCTAGAGTCCCTGTAGGGGTCCCTAACTAATGTTAAAATTATTTCTTTATTAATTATTTATTTAAAATTAGGTTTTAAAGAAACACACACTCTAAAGAAAAAATACATTTACAATTATCAGTGTCGGGTATTGAATGGGATAGATTCGGAGTGATATGGTTGCGTTCGCCTTTAATTCAATAGAACCCCTCGGTGGGTGTTACTCACCCCACTTATTGTTGTGGGGTAATATTCACACTCGCAATCATAATGCTTGTACTTTACTTGTAATCACATATGGTGTAATGGTGAGGGTATCGCTCCTGCTGGGGTTCTCTGTTATCTAACCTCTGTGCTCAGGGTAATCGTGTAGCTAACAATGTTGCTATTCTTGTATAGATGTTTCTATTTGCCTCTCACGCAGGGCTGCCTCTAGATCACTATTCTCCCTCTCTCTAAACTATTTTTCTTCTATCTCTCTCTGCTCAAGTTCTACTGGGTCCTCTATTAATATTCATAGAGGTCTCAGTTGACGCTATGATTGCTTGTAATGCTCGCTCTACTACTGTCCTTTATATTCTGTGCTGCCGCTGCAGCGTGCTGAATAGCCGTTTCTCCCTACAGGCCAGACACTGTCTAAAACACATGACGCTATACCACCGCTACCGACATGTTTCGCCACACGCTGTGGCTTCGTCAGGGGATGTGGGGTATATGTATCCGCGCGCTTATAATGACCCTCCTATATGCTGTTACAGATCCTGCCCACCTGTCAGTAATCTCCCTTTCAGCCAATCACAGTGGCCACTTCCGTCAGGTCCTCCATCCACAAGACCAAGCCATTCATGATTGTTTGAAGAAGTGCCATGCCAGGGAACTCCTTGAAGCTACCTTTGGGGTGCTCGGTCCCAGATGGCGGTGGTCAGTAGCAGGCGGAGTCTCTTGGCTGCGGGTGTTCTGCTTTTGCCCACTGCTCCCTCTTTTGCTACGCTGTTTGCTTGGTCTCACCACTGCCTTATCCTCCGAACTGTGAAAGTCAGTGGCACGACCTTCATTCCATGTGGGGTCTAGGACCTCATCGTCCCCTGCATCGTCTTCCACCCAGTCTTGATCCCTGACCTCCTGTTCAGTCTGCACACTGCAGAAAGACGCAGCAGTAGCACCTGTGCTTCGTCATCATCATCAGAGACATGCTGAGGTGGTATTCCCATGTACTCATCATCAGGAAACATGAGTGGTTGTGCGTCAGTGCATTCTATGTCTTCCACCGCTGGGGAAGGGCTAGGTGGATGCCCTTGGGAAACCCTGCCAGCGGAGTCGTCAAACAGCATAAGAGACTGCTACATAACTTGAGGCTCAGACAGTTTCCCTGGTATGCATGGGGGTGATGTGACAGACTGATGGGCTTGGTTTTCAGGCGCCATCTGTGCGCTTTCTGCAGAAGACTGGGTGGGAGATAATGTGAACGTGCTGGATCCGCTATTGGCCACTCAATTGACTAATGCCTGTACCTGCTCAGGCCTTACCATCCTTAGAACGGCATTGGGCCCCACCAAATATCGCTGTAAATTATGGCGGCTACTGGGACCTGAGGTAGTTGGTACACTAGGACGTGTGGCTGTGGCAGAACGGCCACGTCCTCTCCCAGCACCAGAGGGTCCACTAACACCACCACGACCATGTCCGCGTCCTTTACTAGATGTTTTCCTCATTGTTATCGTTCACCACAACAACAAAAATATTATTTGTCCCAATGTATTGAATTCAAATTCAGGCCTTTTTTTAAAGACACCTAACACTATCTGGCTATCTATTAAGGTACCGTTTTACACTAATACAGACACAGCAGTAACCACAGATTTAGCTGACTATAAATTTGAGGCCTATTATTTAGGCGCTGGGTGACAGGTATACGTTTACAGACAGAATTAGACTGGGATATGCACAGTAGCATGTGTGTGAAGTTATTGAGAATGACCCTATGTGCACCTTGAATATTATATACCCTTTTAGGGATAGATTTAAAGGAGGTCTGATACAGCAGAAACCACTAATTTAGAGAATTGATAAATTGGGAATTGTATTTCAACCCAGAACAAAAACTGTTCTTTGACGGACACTTAATAACTTGACCAGCTACAGCAATAACCACAGATTTGGATGACTATAAATTTGAGGCCTATTATTTAGGCGCTGGGTGACAGGTATACATTTACAGACAGAAATAGACTGGTATATGCACAGTAGCGTGTGTGTGAAGTAATTGAGAATGACCCTATCTGCACCTTGAATCTAATATACCCTTTTAGGGATAAATTTAAAGTAGGCCTAATACAGCAGAAACCACTAATTTAGAGAATTGCTAAATTGGGAATTGTATTTCAACCCTGAACAAAAACTGTGCTTTGACGGACACTAAATAACTTGACCAGCTACAGCAATAACGACAGATTTGGATGACTATAAATTTGAGGCCTATTATTTAGGCGCTGGGTGACAGGTATACGTTTACAGACAGAATTAGACTGGGATATGCACAGTAGCGTGTGTGTGAAGTTATTGAGAATGACTCTATCTGCACCTTGAATCTAATATACCCTTTTAGGGATAAATTTAAAGTAGGCCTGATACAGCAGAAACCACTAATTTAGAGAATTGCTAAATTGGGAATTGTATTTCAACCCTATCACGATCGGCGTGACTATCACATACGTGACACAGAGGGAGGGAAAGAGGAAGGCCCTGCCCAAGTGAGAGGGAAGGTGGTGACCCCTGACTCACCTTGCGGCTGGCACCTGGCTGCCCTGACGTCCCTAGACGGGTTCCTCACCCGTACGCCGATCACGTGCCTAAAACCCTGGCTTTCCTTAAGATGAGCCTTAGATAGTGAACAGGGCGGTGGGAACACTAGTCCGCACCAATAGCTCTAAAGGAAAACACCAAGGGGAGGACAGACAATACAGACTAAACATATAATCCCAGGTGGGCGACAACAGGAGACAACAAAAAGCCCAACAGGGATCCGGAGGGTAGCACTCTGGAACAACAACCAGGATTCACAGCTCCAGTGGGTCAGTATAGAAGTCCAGGCAGGAAGCTCTATAACCGGCAACTAGAGAAGTGTGAGAGGAAAATATAAGGAGGTTGGGAGTGGCAGACAAGAAACAGCTGAGGAGGAGAAGCTACGGATCCCTGAGTGAGACAAAAAGGATTGCAAGGCAAACACAGAAAACAATCACTAAGAAACAACGTGATCTTTAGACATAGAGCGCGCAGCCACCCGCTGCGACTTCCTGACCCCGGGTATAACGGAGTCAGATGTGGCTCTTGACACCCTCGTGACAAACCCAGAACAAAAACTGTGCTTTGACGGACACTAAATAACCTGACCAGCTACAGCAATAACCACAGATTTGGATGACTATAAATTTGAGGCCTATTATTTAGGCGCTGGGTGACAGGTATACGTTTACAGACAGAATTAGACTGGGATATGCACAGTAGCGTGTGTGTGAAGTTATTGAGAATGACCCTATCTGCACCTTGAATCTAATATACCCTTTTAGGGATAAATTTAAAGTAGGCCTGATACAGCAGAAACCACTAATTTAGAGAATTGCTAAATTGGGAATTGTATTTCAACCCAGAACAAAAACTGTGCTTTGACGGACACTAAATAACTTGACCAGCTACAGCAATAACCACAGATTTGGATGACTATAAATTTGAGGCCTATTATTTAGGCGCTGTGTGACAGGTATACCTTTACAGACAAAATTAGACTGGGATATTCACAGTAGCGTGTGTGTGAAGTTATTGAGAATGACCCTATCTGCACCTTGAATCTAATATACCCTTTTAGGGATAAATTTAGAGTAGGCCTGATACAGCAGAAACCACTAATTTAGAGAATTGCTAAATTGGGAATTGTATTTCAACCCAGAACAAAAACTGTGCTTTGACGGACACTAAATAACTTGACCAGCTACAGCAATAACCACAGATTTAGCTGACTATAAATTTGAGGCCTATTATTTAGGCGCTGGGTGACAGGTATACGTTTACAGACAGAATTAGACTGGGATATGCACAGTAGCGTGTGTGTGAAGTTATTGAGAATGACTCTATCTGCACCTTGAATCTAATATACCCTTTTAGGGATAGATTTAATGTAGGTCTGATACAGCAGAAACCACTAAATTAGGAAATTGCAAAATTGGGAATTGTATTTCAACCCAGAACAAAAACTGTGCTTTGACGGACACTAAATAACTTGACCAGCTACAGCAATAATGACAGATTTGGATGAATATAAATTTGAGGCCAATTATTTAGGCGCTGGGTGACAGGTATACGTTTACAGTCAGAATTAGACTGGGATATGGCCAAAAAATAACCACACTTTTGATGGTTAAATGCACTTGGTGTGACAGCTTGACCCTGATGTAGGATATAGCCAAAAAACAACCACACTATTGAGGGTTAAATGCACTTGGTGACAGCTTGCCCCTGATGTAGTATATGGCCAAAAAATAACCACACTATTGATGGTTAAATGCACTTGGTGTGACAGCTTCACCCTGATGTAGGATATAGCCAAAAAACAACCACACTATTGAGGGTTAAATGCACTTGGTGGCAGCTTGTGCTGGCACACCACAATACACAAAATGGCCGCCGATCACACCAGAAAAAAGTGACTGAAAAACGCTCTGGGCAGCCTAAAGACAGTGAGCAATTCAATAGCAGCAGTTCACTCATCCACAGCTGCAGATCGATCTCTCAATGAAGTCTTTTGGAGGAGTTAATCACTGCCTAATCTCGCCCTAACGTCGCAGCTGCAACCTCTCCCTATACTGATCAGAGCAGAGTGATGTGCGGCGCTATGTGACTCCAGCTTAAATAGAGGCTGGGTCACATGGTGCTCTGGCCAATCACAGCCATGCCAATAGTAGGCATGGCTGTGACGGCCTCTTGGGGCAAGTAGTATGACGCTTGTTGATTGGCTGCTTTGCAGCCTTTCAAAAGGCGCCAAGAAAGCGACGAACACCGAACCCGAAACCGGACTTTTACGAAAATGTCCGGGTTCGGGTCCGTGTCATGGACACCCCAAAATTCGGTACGAACCCGAACTATACAGTTCGGGTTCGCTCATCCCTATTTAAGACCACTTGAAAAATGGCAAAAAAATCATATTTAACATGGCTGGATGTTAACAAGGTTCCAAGTAGAGCTTCAACATGCAACAAGAATAAATGGGAGTGAGACAAAACATTTTTTGATCATTCAATTTAATGAAAACAACGAATAAACTAAAACAGGCTGGTTTTAAGCTGATCAAAAGTTTAGGACCACACCTCCAAAAAAAAAACAAACCCCCCCCCCAAAACAGAAATCCAACTTCCAAACATGAACTCAGTAATGAGTAGCTCTGCAGTTATTGTTTATCACTTCAAAAATTTGTTTTGGCATGCTTGATGCAAGCATTTCCATGAGGTGAGTGGGAGCATTTCTCCAAGTGGTGAAGACGGCCGCATGAAGGCCATCTACTATCTGGAACTGTTGTCCATTTTTGTAAACTTCCCTTGCCAACTTCTCAATTGGATTTAGATCAGGGGAACACGCAGGATGGGCCAAAAGAGTGATGTTATTCTCCTGGAAGAAGTCCCTTGTCCTGCCGGCATTGTGTACTGTAGCGTTGTCCTGTTGAAAAACCCAGTCGTTACCACACAGACGAGGGCCCTCAGCCATGAGGAATGCTCTCTGCAACATCTGGACATAGCCAGCGGCCGTTTGGTGCCCCTGCACTTCCTTAAGCTCCATTGTTCCACTGAAGGAAAAAGCACCCCAGACCATTATGGCGCCCCCTCCACTGTGGCACGTAGAAAACATCTTAGGTGGGATCTTCTTGTCATGGCAGTAATGTTGGAAACCATCAGGACCATCAAGGTTACATTTTTTCTCATCAGAGAATAAAACTTTCTTCCACCTTTGAATGTCCCATGTTTGGTGCTCTCTTGCAAAGTCCAAACTAGTAGTTCTGTGGCGTTCAAGGAGACGATGTCTTTGAAGACTTTTTTGTTTATGAAGCCCTTCAGTCTCAGATGCCGTCTGATGTTATGGGGCTGCAGTCAGCACCAGTAAGGGCTTTAATTTGGGTCGAGTATCGTCCAGTGTCTTGACGGACAGCCAATTGGATCCTCCGGCTCAGTGCTGCTGAAATTTTTTGGGGTCTTCCACTTGACTTTTTTGTTCCATAACCCTCAGGATCATTTAAGAAATTCCAAATGACTGTCTTACTGCGTCCCACCTCAGCAGCGATGGCGCGCTGTAAGAGACCCTGCTTATGCAGTTCAACAACCAGACCACATTCAAAAAAGGGAGAGTTTTTTTGCCTTTGCCATCACAACGTGTGACTACCTCACAGAAAGTGACAATTAATCCACATCTTTGCCAGACCTTTTAAAGGCATGTGGTCCTAAAATTTTGATCAGCTGAAAAACAGCCTGTTTCAGTTTAATTGTTATTTTCAATTAATTAAATGCTCAAAAAATGTTTTGTCTCACTCTCATTTCTTCTTGTTGCATGTTGAAGCTCTGCTTGGAACCTTGTTAAGATCCAACAATGTAAAATAAGATTTTTTGCCATTTTTCAAGTGGACTTAAACTTTTGATCAGGACTGTATCTGCTACTTGTGATACTAAAGCAAAAACTTTGTTAAAGGACTATGCTTATTTCATTTGATCAGCAACAATAGTGCCTAAAGCATGAAAACCTTCATATGAGGCTCAATGGACAGTTACTCCAAATTCCTCATCATGTTATACCAAGCTAAAACTGGTAAGAAAGAAGGGGAATGACAAAGAAGTCCCAGCTGTTCAGAGTGAGTTACATGACTACATGACTCTTCTAAAGAAGACCAAGAAATTCCTGATATGATTGTAAGTCTTCAGAAATAATAGATCTTGTACATGAACATCATTGGGATAATATGATACAATTCAATTTAAGGAGTGCACATCATCTACATACAGTTCTATCAATCCTATCATAGACTTTATGTGAGTAAATTTTAAGATGAATAAGTGAAACTAAAGTATCAGGAGGACCATGATGAGACCGGAGGAAGATGATGAAGTGAAGAAGATGCCTAATAAGATAGTAGATTAGTTCCTAAATCTATTTCATTGGTATTCAATCATAGTTTACCATATGTTCAGAAAATATTGTTATTTTGTTGTTAAATAAATAATTGATGGACAATTAATTTATGAAAGAAGAATGAAGGATCCAAGATAATTGTAAAATTTGATTTTGTGGGTTCGAAAAGATATATCTCACCCTCAAGAGGAGGGAATGTTAAATAATATGTGATATAATATTTTTTGGTATTTAATATAAAGGATTTATTATACTACACACTGACCCCATCTATATTGATAAACAAGGGTGATGGGAGGTCTGTATGAGAACGTCAAGACCTGTATTTGAAGTCTTAATATATGACAATATAGAAGCACATACATTAGTAAAACATGCCTGTATCTATGGCATAAATGACTGACAGAGACAGACAAGGGGGTGGTCTTCTTACTCTCACTCTGTTGGTTGCCTCTGAAGAGGATGGAAGACACACATGAAGCCTGAGAAGGAGGTTCTTACCCTTTAACAAAGATACTTTATGGACTTTCATATTCACACATGGACAATAGACTAAGACTTCCTAAACTATTCTTGTAAGCAAACAACTTCTATGAAGACCGAAAAAAAATTGCATTATTCATTTTTTATATAACTCTTGTTTAGGGATGAGCGAACCCGAACTGTATAGTTCGGGTTTGTACCGAATTTTGGGGTGTCCGTGACACGGACCCGAACCCGGACATTTTCGTAAAAATCCGGGTTCGGGTTCGGTGTTCGACGCTTTCTTGGCGCTTTTTGTAAGGCTGCAAAGCAGCCAATCAACAAGCGTCATACTACTTGCCCCAAGAGGCCGTCACAGCCATGCCTACTATTGGCATGGCTGTGATTGACCAGAGCACCATGTGACCCAGCCTCTATTTAAGCTGGAGTCACATAGCGCCGCCCGTCGCTCTGCTCTGATCAGCATAGGGAGAGGTTGCAGCTGCGACGTTAGGGCGAGATTAGGCAGTGATTAACTCCTCCAAAAGACTTCATTCAGAGATCGATCTGCAGCTGTGGATGATTGAACTGCTGCTATTGAATTGCTCACTGTTTTTAGGCTGCCCAGAGCATTTTTCAGTCACTTTTTTCTGGGGTGATCGGCGGCCATTTTGTGTCTTGTGGTGTGCCAGCACAAGCTGCCACCAAGTGCATTTAACCCTCAATGGTGTGGTTGTTCTTTGGCTAAATCCTACATCAGGGTCAAGCTGTCACACCAAGTGCAATTAACCATCAATAGTCTGGTTATTTTTTGGCCATACACTACATCAGGGGCAAGCTATCACCAAGTGCATTTAACCCTCAATGGTGTGGTTGTTTTTTGGCTAAATCCTACATCAGGGTGAAGCTGTCACACCAAGTGCATTTAACCAGCAATAGTCTGTTTATTTTTTGGCCATATACTACATCAGGGGCAAGCTGTCACCAAGTGCATTTAACCCTCAATGGTGTGGTTGTTTTTTGGCTAAATCCTACATCAGGGTCAGGCTGTCACACCAAGTGCATTTAACCAGCAATAGTGTGGTTATTTTTTGGTCATATACTACATCAGGGGCAAGCTGTCACCAAGTGCATTTAACCCTCAATGGTGTGGTTGTTTTTTGCCTAATCCTACATCAGGGTCAAGCTGTCACACCAAGTGCATTTAACCATCAATAGTCTGGTTATTTTTTGGCCATATACTACATCAGGGGCAAGCTGAGCCTGTCACCAAGTGCATTTAACCCTCAATAGTGTGGTTGGTCAAGCTGTCACACCAAGTGCATTTAACCATCAAAAGTGTGGTTATTTTTTGGCCATATCCCAGTCTAATTCTGTCAGTAAACGTATACCTGTCACCCAGCGCCTAAATACTAGGCCTCAAATTTATATCCAGCTAAATCTGTCGTTACTGCTGTGGCTGGTCAAGTTATTTAGTGTCCGTCAAAGCACAGTTTTTGTTCTGGGTTGAAATACAATTCCCAATTTAGTAATTTCCTAATTTAGTGGTTTCTGCTGTATCAAAGCTATTTTAAATCTATCCCTAAAAGGGTATATAAGATTCAAGGTGCACATAGGGTCATTCTGAATAACTTCACACACACACTACTGTGCATTTCCAAGTCTAATTCTGTCAGTAAACCTATACCTGTCACCCAGCGCCTAAATACTAGGCCTCAAATTTATATTCAGCTAAATCTGTCATTACTGCTGTGGCTGGTCAAGTTATTTAGTGTCCGTCAAAGCACAGTTTTTGTTCTGGGTTGAAATACCATTCCCAATTTAGCAATTTCCTAATTTAGTGGTTTCTGCTGTATCAGAGCTATTTTAAATCTATCCCTAAAAGGGTATATAAGATTCAAGGTGCACATAAATCTGTCGTTACTGCTGTGCCTGTATTAGTGTAATACGGTACCTAAATAGATAGCCAGATAGTGTTAGGTGTCGATAAAAAAAGGCCTGAATTTGAATTCAATACATTGGGCCAAATAATATTTTTCTTATTGTGGTGAACGGTAACAATGAGGAAAACATCTAGTAAAGGGCACGGACATGGTCGTGGTGGTGTTAGTGGACCCTTTGGTGCTGGGAGAGGACGTGGCCGTTCTGCCACAGCCACATGTCCTAGTGTACCAACTACCTCAGGTCCCAGTAGCCTCCATAATTTACAGCGATATTTGGTGGGGCCCAATGCCGTTCTAAGGATAGTAAGGCCTGAGCAGGTACAGGCATTAGTCAATTGGGTGGCCGACAGTGGATCCAGCACGTTCACATTATCTCCCACCCAGTCTTCTGCAGAAAGCGCAAAGATGGCGCCTGAAAACCAAGCCCATCAGTCTGTCACATTACCCCCATGCATACCAGGGAAACTGTCTGAGCCTCAAGTTATGAAGCAGTCTCTTATGCTGTTTGAAGACTCCGCTGGCAGGGTTTCCCAAGGGCATCCACCCAGCCCTTCCCCAGCGGTGGAAGACATAGAATCCACTTACACACAACCACTTATGTTTCCTGATGATGAGGACATGGGAATACCACCTCAGCATGTCTCTGATGATGACGAAACACAGGTGCCAACTGCTGCGTCTTTCTGCAGTGTGCAGACTGAACAGGAGGTCAGGGATCAAGACTGGGTGGAAGATGATGCAGGGGACAATGAGGTCCTAGACCCCACATGGAATGAAGGTCGTGCCACTGACTTTCACAGTTCGGAGGAAGAGGCAGTGGTGAGACCGAGCCAACAGCGTAGCAAAAGAGGGAGCAGTGGGCAAAAGCAGAACACCCGCCGCCAAGAGACTCTGCCTGCTACTGACCGCCGCCATATGGGACCGAGCACCCCAAAGGCAGCTTCAAGGAGTTCCCTGGCATGGCACTTCTTCAAACAATGTGCTGACGACAAGACCCGAGTGGTTTGCACGCTGTGCCATCAGAGCCTGAAGCGAGGCATTAACGTTCTGAACCTGAGCACAACCTGCATGACCAGGCACCTGCATGCAAAGCATGAACTGCAGTGGAGTAAACACCTTAAAACCAAGGAAGTCACTCAGGCTCCCCCTGCTACCTCTTCTGCTGCTGCCGCCTCGGCCTCTTCCTCCGCCTCTGGAGGAACGTTGGCACCTGCCGCCCAGCAAACAGGGGATGTACCACCAACACCACCACCACCACCTCCGTCACCAAGCGTCTCAACCATGTCACACGGCAGCGTTCAGCTCTCCATCTCACAAACATTTGAGAGAAAGCGTAAATTCCCACCTAGCCACCCTCGATCCCTGGCCCTGAATGCCAGCATTTCTAAACTACTGGCCTATGAAATGCTGTCATTTAGGCTGGTGGACACAGACAGCTTCAAACAGCTCATGTCTCTTGCTGTCCCACAGTATGTGGTTCCTAGCCGGCACTACTTCTCCAAGAGAGCCGTGCCTTCCCTGCACAACCAAGTATCCGATAAAATCAAGTGTGCACTGCGCAACGCCATCTGTGGCAAGGTCTACCTAACCACAGATACGTGGACCAGTAAGCACAGCCAGGGACGCTATATCTCCCTAACTGCACACTGGGTAAATGTAGTGGCAGCTGGGCCCCAGGCGGAGAGCTGTTTGGCGCACGTCCTTCCACCGCCAAGGATCGCAGGGCAACATTCTTTGCCTCCTGTTGCCACCTCCTCCTACTCAGCTTCCTCCTCCTCTTCTTCCACCTGCTCATCCAGTCAGCCACACACCTTCACCACCAACTTCAGCACAGCCCGGGGTAAACGTCAGCAGGCCATTCTGAAACTCATATGTTTGGGGGACAGGCCCCACACCGCACAGGAGTTGTGGCGTGGTATAGAACAACAGACCGACGAGTGGTTGCTGCCGGTGAGCCTCAAGTCCGGCCTGGTGGTGTGCGATAATGGGCGAAATCTCGTTGCAGCTCTGGGACTAGCCGGTTTGACGCACATCCCTTGCTTGGCGCATGTGCTGAATTTGGTGGTGCAGAAGTTCATTCACAACTACCCCGACATGTCAGAGCTGCTGCATAAAGTGCGGGCCATCTGTTCGCGCTTCCGGCGTTCACATCCTGCTGCTGCTCGCCTGTCTGCGCTACAGCGTAACTTCGGCCTTCCCGCTCACCGCCTCATATGCGACATGCCCACCAGGTGGAACTCCACCTTGCACATGCTGGACAGACTGTGCGAGCAGCAGCAGGCCATAGTGGAGTTTCAGCTGCAGCACGCACGGGTCAGTCACACTACGGAACAGCACCACTTTACCACCAATGACTGGGCCTCCATGCGAGACCTGTGTGCCCTGTTGCGCTGTTTCGAGTACTCCACCAACATGGCCAGTGGCGATGATGCCGTTATCAGCGTTACAATACCACTTCTATGTCTCCTTGAGAAAACACTTAGGGCGATGATGGAAGAGGAGGTAGCCCAGGAGGAGGAGGAGGAGGAGGAGGAGGAAGAGGGGTCATTTTTAGCACTTTCAGGCCAGTCTCTTCGAAGTGACTCAGAGGGAGGTTTTTTGCAACAGCAGAGGCCAGGTACAAATGTGGCCAGCCAGGGCCCACTACTGGAGGACGAGGAGGACGAGGATGAGGAGGAGGTGGAGGAGGATGAGGATGAAGCATGGTCACAGCGGGGTGGCACCCAACACAGCTCGGGCCCATAACTGGTGCGTAGCTGGGGGGAAACGAAAGGACGATGACGATATGCCTCCCACAGAGGACAGCTTGTCCTTACCCCTGGGCAGCCTGGCACACATGAGCGACTGCATGCTGCAGTGCCTGCGCAACGACAGCAGAGTTGCCCACATTTTAACGTGTGCGGAGTACTGGGTTGCCACCCTGCTGGTTCCACGGTACAAAGACAATGTGCCCACCTTACTTCCTGCACTGGAGCGTGATAGGAAGATGCACGAGTACAAGCGCACGTTGGTAGACGCGCTACTGAGAGCATTCCCAAATGTCACAGGGGAACAAGTGGAAGCCCAAGGCCAAGGCAGAGGAGGAGCAAGAGGTCGCCAAGGCAGCTGTGTCACGGCCAGCTCCTCTGAGGGCAGGGTTAGCATGGCAGAGATGTGGAAAAGTTTTGTCAACACGCCACAGCTAACTGCACCACCACCTGATACGCAACCTGTTAGCAGGAGGCAACATGGTGGAACAGTACGTGTGCACACCCCTCCATGTACTGACTGATGGTTCGGCCCCATTCAACTTCTGGGTCTCTAAATTGTCCACGTGGCCAGAGCTAGCCTTTTATGCCTTGGAGGTGCTGGCCTGCCCGGCGGCCAGCGTTTTGTCTGAACGTGTATTCAGCACGGCAGGGGGCGTCATTACAGACAAACGCAGCCGCCTGTCTACAGCCAATATGGACAAGCTGACGTTCATAAAAATGAACGAGGCATGGATCCCACAGGACCTGTCCATCCCTTGTGCAGATTAGACTTTAACTACCTCCCCTTAACCATATATTATTGTACTCCAGGGCACTTCCTCATTCAATCCTATTTTTATTTTCATTTTACCATTATATTGCGAGGCTACCCAAAGTTGAATGAACCTCTCCTCTGTCTGGGTGCCGGGGCCTAAATATATGCCAATGGACTGTTCCAATGTTGGGTGACGTGAAGCCTGATTCTCTGCTATGACATGCAGACTGATTCTCTGCTGACATGAAGACAGATTCTCTGTTACGGGACCTCTCTCCTCTGCCTGGGTGCTGGGCCTAAATATATGCCAATGGACTGTTGCAGTGGTGGCTGACGTGAAGCCAGAATCTCTTCTATGACATGCAGACTGATTCTCTGCTGACATGAAGCCAGATTCTCTGTTACGGGACCTCTCTCCTCTGCCTGGGTGCCTGGGCCTAAATATATGACAATGGACTGTTGCAGTGGTGGCTGACGTGAAGCCTGATTCTTTTCTATGACATGCAGACTGATTCTCTGCTGACATGAAGCCAGATTCTCTGTTACGGGACCTCTCTCCTCTGCCTGGGTGCCTGGGCCTAAATATATGACAATGGACTAATACAGTGGTGGGTGACGTGAAGCCAGATTCTTTGCTATGGGACCTCTCTCCAATTGATATTGGTTAATTTTTATTTATTTTATTTTTATTTTTATTCATTTCCCTATCCACATTTGTTTGCAGAGGATTTACCTACATGTTGCTGCCTTTTGCAGCCTTCTATCTCTTTCCTGGGCTGTTTTACAGCCTTTTTAGTGCCGAAAAGTTCGGGTCCCCATTGACTTCAATGGGGTTCGGGTTCGGGAAGAAGTTCGGATCGGGTTCGGATCCCGAACCCGAACATTTCCGGGAAGTTCGGCCGAACTTCTCGAACTCGAACATCCAGGTGTCCTCTACTCTTGTTGAATCCTGGTGATGATTCCTCCGGGTGTTCCTTACTCCAAATAACGCATACACTATATTTGTCACTATGCATGTCAGTGCCACTCAGACAAGATTTACTATTGCTGTCATTGCATTCAAGAGCTTAGGGAGGTGGAGAAAAAAATCTAAAATACATAAAATATGAATGATAAGATATAGCATGGCTTCCTAAAAATTCTGACTTCTAGGAGACTAGAGAGTGTTATATACAAATTTCCAGGGCAATTGTAGTCAATCTGGTTTGGCCCAAACTGATTCGGGTCCAAACTGAACTTTTTCAAAAAATCTGCAAACTGAGCTGAATCTCAAAAGGTTTGCTTATCTCTAGTGTCTGTGTTTGTGTTGGATTGCCCATGCAGATCTTGCACATAGCAATCCTTTTGTCTACTGGAAATCTGGAGAAAACTGCCAGATAGGAGATATTCTCACTTTTGGCACAAAGCTAGCGGCAGCTGAGCTTGCCTTAGGTCTTGAACATTTTGAGCCTGCAGCCACACTATTGACAACATCACCAGGTCCCTAACCAGAGTTGCTCTTTTATTGAGGTTCTGACAATATGTTGTCTTTGCTCTATATGGCCACAACTCTTGTCCTCTGATGTCAGCACCCTGATCTGGCTCCCAGGTCCTGTCTAACAAACAATTATTGTCATCCTCACTTTCAATGCCACTTTTATTAAACTGTGATATGTAATTGTGGGCTACTTTGCTCTCTTCCCAATTTCCTGCTCTATGTTTGCCCCAAGTGCCATTTTTGCTACCATTGATCCCACTGCCACTAGAGGTGCCACTACTTCCACTACCGACCACCGCCAAGACAGCTTATGGCTGTCCAAACTCTGTCTGTTCTCATACAACTCATAAAGAGGGAAGTTCTGTTGAGTATCTAGTAAAGCGCATGAAGAGTTCTGCTGCTTCTTCATAGGAAAAAATAAAGCTTCTTCAAGGAGATGGCAGTGAAGACAGAGAGGATGCAACAGAAAGGCTTCTCTGGGGTTGCAGGTAGGAGGAGCAGTAGGAATTATGTATCCACTGGTTCTAAGGCACTGTGGCTTTTGCATGAGTCGAACATAGTAAAAGTGCCATAATCCATGTCTAATCTCTCTCTTAGCTCTTAAACATAGTCCATTTGGAAAAGAGGCATGGAACTGCAAATGTCACAAAATTTGACCAAATGTTGCAAAAAACACCACGATCTGCATCACATGCAACCTTTTTAAGACAAAAAAACTGATGTATCTGATTTGATAAATATCACCCTATGTGTTTAATATCAATGGTTCAATAATGTTTTCTAATAAAATTTCTATCAAACACATGATCTGATATAAAAATAAAGAATTTGTGGTGAAATATCTTTGAACTGTGCATTTAATATCACTGGTTCAACAATGAAATTGAGTACTAAAATGTCTAAGAAACACACAGTCTAATGCAGCTATGTGTCCGCTAACACGGATATAACAATGCAATGTTTGCAGAGAAATGTCTTTGAAGTATAGAAATGGCATGATTGCTATAAAATGCTCTTGATATAATGCAGCATTTTAAATGCAAAACAGATATAATGCATTGAAAAAAGTGTGCAATTGCTCATTGTTTGCTGCAGAGTGCTATTAGGGTGCTGTGCTGGCAATAAGCCTATTTAACCCTTTCATGACCAAGGGTCATTGATGCCCCAATGTCCAGGTCAAAATTTTCAAATCTGACATGCGTCACTTTATGTGGTAATAGCTTTGGAACACTTTTACTTATCCATGCCATTCTGAGATTGTTTTCTCGTGACACATTGTACTTCATGATACGTCATATATTTGAGTCAATATATTTCACCTTTATTTAGGAAAAAATCCCAAATTTACCAAAAATGTGGAAAAATTCACAATTTTCCAAATTTCAATTTCTCTGCTTCTAAAACAGAAAGTGATACCTAATAAAATATTTATTACTTAACATTCCCCATATGTCTATTTTATGTTGGCATCATTTTGGAAATGTCATTTTATTTTTTTAGGACGTTAGAAGGCTTAGAAGTTTGGAAGCAATTCTTATAATTTTTATGAAAATTTCCAAAACCCACTTTTTAAAGGACCAGTTCAGGTCTGAAGTCACTTTGTGGGGCTTACATAGTGGAAACCCCCATAAATGACCCCATTGTAGAAACTACACCCCTAAAGTTACTCAAAACTGATTTTAAAAACTTTGTTAACCCTTTAGGCGTTCCACAAGAATTAAAGGAAAATGGAGATGAAATTTCAAAATTTCACATTTTTGGCAGATTTTCCATTTTATATATTTTTTTTCTTTAACACATTGAGAGTTAACAGCCAAACAAAACTCATAATTTATTACCCTGATTCTGCGGTTTACATAAACACCCCACATGTGGTCGTAAACTTCTGTACGGGCACACGGCAGGCGCAGAAGGAAAGGAATGCCATATGGTTTTTGGAAGGTAAATTGTGCTGGATTGGTTTTCTGAACGCCATATGTTTTTTATTTTTGTGCCGATCGTCTTGTGCAGGGGCTCGTTTTTTGCAGAAAGTGTTGAGGTTTTTATTGGTACCATTTTTGGGTACATAGGATTTTTTGATCATTCATTATTACACTTTATGTGGCAAGGTGACCCAAAAATTGGCTGTTTTGGAACAGTTTTCATTTATTTATTTTTACAGCGTTCATCTGAGGAGTTAGGTCATGTGATAGTTTTATAGAGAAGATCGTTACGGACGTGGCAATACCTAATATGTATACTTTTTCTTATTTATTTAAGTTTTACACGATAATAGCATTTTTGAAACCCAAAAAATGATGTTTTAGTGTCTCTATAGTCTGAGAGCCATAGCTTTTTTATTTTTTGGGCGATTGTCTTAAATAGGGTATCATTTTTTGCGGGACGAGGTGACGGTTTGATTGGTACTATTTTGGGGGTCATACGCCTTTTTGATCGCTTGCTGTTGCACTTTTTGTGATGTAAGGTGACAAATATAGCTTTTTTGGCACAGTTTTTTTAATTTTAATTTTATGGTGTTTATCGGACGGGGTCTATCATGTGATATATTTATAGAGATGGTCGTTACGGACGCGGCGACACCTAATATGTGTATTTTATTTTATTTTTTCATTTTTTTATAGGAAAAGGCAGTTTCTTTTTTCTAATTTACATTTTTATTTATTTATTTATTTTTACTTTTATTATTTTCACTTTTTTTTTATCAGTTCCCTCTTGGATCTTGAAGATCCAGTGGGGCTGATAGTTGTACTATACTTTGCAATGCTCTTGCATTGCAAAGTATAGTACTTCCAGATTGCCTGTAGGTGGCAGCACTGGACGCCTTTGCCATGGCAACCATCGGGTGCTGAAATCACAGCGCTGCAGCCCCGATGGTGGAGAGAGGGAGCTCCCTCCCTCTGTTAACCCCATGGATGCCGCGGCATCTATAGGGGTTACAGGAGAGTGTCAGCATAGAGCTGACACTCTCTGCTGATGGCGGCGGCTCAGTAATTGAGCCGCCGCCATCGCACATAGCAGGGGGATCGGGGGGGCAGCGCAGGAAAGAGGGGGGTTCCGGGAGGCTGCCCATAATATCGAGGGAGGCTGGGGCAGGAGGGGCGGCTTGAAAATTAATGCAGGGGGCGGGGAGGCGGCGGACCGCATAAGTGCAGGAGATGGGCACAGATCAGCGGGGCACAGATGAGGGGCACAGATGAGGGGGCACAGATCTGCACTAAGTGCTTGGAGGGGCACAGATCGGGGGGCATGAGTTACACTATCTGCTTTCAGACTCTGATCTGCAGAGCGCAGATCAGAGCCTGAAACCGGCATTTAACACTGCCGCGATCCGATTGGTTAGTCTGCACAGACTAACCAATCGGATCGATTGCCGGCAAGGGGCCACTCTGATTGGTCCCTTGCCGGCATTACTGCACTGTATGCTGTCCGTGACAGCATACAGGGCAGGGGCAGAAGCTTTAATCCAATTAAAGAGCTGCCAGAACGTTTATATACGTGGTAGCTGCACGGGGTATGTGCAGCTATCACGTATATATACAGATTGCAGACGTGAAGGGGTTAAAAACTAAGGGTTTAGGCTTTGAAACAATCTGTCTCTTGCAGGTCAGAAGCTGAATACAGTAGGGTGCTTCTTCTTGTTAGCATAGGGATCTATCTGCCTACTGCTCTGCTTGGCTGATGATTAATCAGGACAAGTTATCGGCTCCACTTCTTCCCAGCACAATGTGATCTTCTTCCTACCACATGGTTTCCCCCGCAAATATTCACAATAAAGTTCTAGGTGCTGTTTGTACGGGATTCATCCAAAACTAATCCAACAACTTTGCTGTGAAATGATTCCTTCCTATCCTTTCCCTACACTTGTACATTGCATTTCTAGCACTGTCTTTAGTGCCTTCTGACGTCTCTCCCTGCACTAAGATACTGTGAAATTATTCCTCCCTATCCTTTCCCTTCAATTATAAATAGTTTTTTCAGGGTTTTTTTCACAATGAGGTTTTTCCTATTGCTGTCCTTAGCGCCCTCTCACGTTTGTCCCTGCATTCAGAACTCTGGAAAATGTCTGATTCTAAGATGGACGCCGTATTTATAGGGCTGTGACATCACAGGACTTGCTGGCTGCTGATTGGCTGCATGCATGGCATTACGGGTCAGCCCACCTTACCAGAGTTCCTTGCCCCTATCCTCACATGTGTGGCCGCCATTGTAGCCCCCATTTTAGGAAAAATTGTGATTGGTTACCACAAAGCGCGAGGAAATTCGTATTCGCATTTGAATTGAATTTTTCCTGAAATTTGGATCGAATTCCTCTTCGTCTAATTCAATTCGCTCATCTATAGCCATCACTATCCCCTGTATGCCACTACTCTGACCCCTGTATGACTATTGTGCGAAAAATACAATGGCCTCTATAAAACTCTTGCTGTGTTTGCAGCATGAAAATCATCCAAGGCAGGAGATGTGGATCCCCTTCAGTGTGCTGCTTTATAGATTATATTTGTTAATTGTTTTTTATAGTTTCATATTTATTTCTCCTCCTTATCTACTATACTGACTGTATCCACACATTGACCTCCAGATAGTCATAGGCCCCTCACTGATGATGCAGGAGCTGAGATTCATCCTACATTTGTTGTGTCATTTGATCATGATGATGTTGCCAACTTGTTCTGCCATATCTGGCTTTGTGGCATTTAGCATGAGCTTATTCTGACATTAAATGACTTTTTGGATGTGCCATTGTTTGTAGAAGTAAAGTAATGTTGTTGTTTTTGGTTTTTTTTTCTGTAGTGCATTCAAACAAACACACAGTTTTTCTGTTAGACAGTTTTGATTAATTTGCTCTAATAAATACACTTTACAGAGCAGATACTGGAGATGTAAAATGTATATACTGTTACCATAGATTCATATAAATAATCATTAAAATCAGGTGTTTTATTCATTCCCATTGCTCTAGGGCAGGCATGCTCAACCTGTGGCCCTCCAGCTGTTGCAAAACTACAACTCCCAGCATGCCCGAACAGACGTCAGCCTACAGCAAGGCATTGTGGGAGTTGTAGTTTTACAACAGCTGGAGGGCCGCAGGTTGAGCATGCCTGCTCTAGGGGTATACCACTGCCAACTTGTGCATTCCAAGGGGCAGGACTTAGATACCCCGATTTTATCAACTGAAACATTGGTAAGTATGGTATAACCTCAAGCCTCTAGCCATGCTGTCTGTCTTTACAAACATTTGTAAAAAGAATAGGTCATTCTAAAGATCTCACTGAATTCATGCATAGTACTGTGTAATTGGAAGCAACCAGTTCATGAAATTTCTTCCGTCCTAGACATTACATGGGTAACATTACTGCAAAGTAGAAGTGTTTAGGAACTACGTACAACAACATTTAAGGCTACTTTCACACTGGCGTTTTGGCTTTCCGTTTGTGAGATCCTTTCGGGGCTCTCACAAGCGGTTCAAAACGGATCAGTTTTGCCCTAATGCATTCTGAATGGAAAATGATCCGCTCAGAATACATCAGTTTGCCTCCGTTCACTCTCCATTCCGCTTTTGAGACAGACACCAAAATGCTGCTTGCAGCGTTTTAGAGTCTGTCTGACGAAACTGAGCCAAATTGATCCGTTTTGACACTCAATGTAAGTCAACGGGGATAGATCCGTTTTCTATGACACAAACTGGCACAATAGAAAACTGATCCATCCTCCATTGACTTTCAGTGGTGTTCAAGACGGATCCGTCTTGGCTATGTTAAAGATAATACAAACGGATAATACAGACGTTTGTATTATCTTAACGGATCCGTCTGTGCAGATCCATGACGGATCCGCACCAAACGCGAGTGTGAAAGTAGCCTTAGCCAAAAAGTGTCAGACCATGTAAAGGAACAAGGTGGGGTTGCTGATTGCTGAGACAAATATTGCATAAAAGTCCAAACCTCCTCTGGGATTAACATCAGCCAAAGAAAAACGGTGTGCCTGGAGCTTTGTGGCATGGGTTTACATGCCAATTGTAATGTTTGGTGGAGGAGTAATAATGCCAAGGCCCCTTAACTCCAGGGAAGGGAAATCTTAATGCTGCAGCATACCAAGACATTTTGGACAATTATATGTATCCAACTTTGGTGAATAGTTTGTAGGAGGTCCTTTTATGTTCCAGCATGACTGTGTCCAACTGCACAAAGCAAGGTCCATAAAGGCATGTTTGGGTGAGTATGGTGTGGAAGAATTTGACTAGCCCTTATAGAGCCCTGACTTGCCAATCCCTCTCATACAACATCAGTGTCTGACCTCACAAATGCTCTTCTTGATGAATGGAGAAACATTCTAACAGACTCTTGTACAAAGTTTTTCTAGAAGCGTGGAAGCTGTTATAGCTGAGAAGCAGGGACCAACTTCATACTAATGCCTATTGATTAGGAATGTGATGTCATAACAGTTCCTCTAAGTGTTATTAGTAGGATTCCAATGCCAAGCTACTGTAAAAGGGCATGGTCTGAGATAAACCTAAATGGCCTACCCACCAAGTAGTACCTAAGGGCTCTTTCACACTTGCGTTGTTCTTTTCCGGCATAGAGTTCCGTCGTCGGGGCTCTATGCTGGAAGAATCCTGATCAGGATTATCCCCATGTATTCTGAATGGAGTGAAATCCGTTCAGGATGAATCAGGATGTCTTCAGTTCAGGACCGGAACGTTTTTTGGCCGGAGAAAATACCGCAGCATGCTGCGCTTTTTGCTCCGGGCCAAAAAACTGAACACTTGCCGCAAGGCCGGACCCGGAATTAATGCCCATTGAAAGGCATTAATCCAGATCCGGCCTTAAGCTAAACGTTGTTTCGGTGCATTACCGGATCCAACGTTTAGCATTTTCTGAATGGTTACCATGGCTGCCAGGACGCTAAAGTCCTGTTTGCCATGGTAAAGTGTAGTGGGGAGCGGGGGAGCAGTATACTTACCGTCCGTGCGGCTCCCGGGCGCTTCAGAGTGACGTCAGGGCGCCCCACGTGCATGGATGACGTGATCGCATGGATCACGTCATCCATGTGCATGGGGCGCTCTGACGTCATTCTGGAGCGCCCCGGGAGCCGCACGGGCGGTAAGTATACTGCTTTCCCGATCCCCACTACTACTATGGCAACCAGGACTTTAATAGCGCCCTGGCTGCCATAGTAACACTGAACGCATTTTGAAGACAGATCAGTCTTCAAATGCTTTCAGTTCACTTGCGGTGTTACGGATCCGGCGTGTAATTCCGGCAAGTGGAGTACACGACGGATCCGGACAACGCAAGTGTGAAAGAGCCCTTAGGGTATCTAGTTAATGTCTAGACATTCTTTTTCAAAATTGAATAGTTTCTCTCTTACAGTTATCTATGTACTGTAGGTAAACCACAAGATGATCTTCCCATTCACTACCTGTGACAACACTGCTCTGAGTCTTACATCTGAAGCATCAGTCTGAATGATAAATTCTTTTTTTTATATCAGACACTATCAGAACCAGTTGCTGACACAATTCGGATTTTAAAATTTTAAAGACTTTCTCCATATCAGGTGTCCACTGTATTGAAGTAGGCCAACACCCTTTTGTTAGGTCTGTAAATGATGCTAAAAGTTTTACCTAAGTGGCATAGACCCTTTGTAATTGTGGAGAAAATGGGCCAAGTGAATTTTAAGGTGTTTCAAACATGAAAAACAGAATAAAACCAGATCTACCATGTTAATTTGATGAATCAATGGAAAGAGAAGGAGACATTGGCTACAGTCATGCCTCATCAAGAGTGTCATAATGAGAAAAACAAAGTGAAAGTGCTACTGTCTTGTACCAAACCCTCTACTCCTCTGATAATACTTTTAAATGCAATCATCACAGAAGAATCCATTAACAATCCTAGCTATGATCCACATACTGTAAACATGAAGATTAAATATTGATCCTAAAAATGTAAGTAGAGACGCTTCATTTGGTGGTAAAAGCAGAATTGCGGTATGGATTCCGTTACCATGGACCATAACGCAATTCTATGATGGAATGCCTCCATAATAGAAGTCTATGGGCTGCAAAAGGGAGTCCTCTCCTGCATAACGGAAATGGGACGAATCCGTTATGCAGCCCATAGACTTCTATTATGACGGAATGAATAACGGAATGCCTCTAAAGGCATTCAGTTATGCATTCTGCCATAGATTTGCATTATGATCTGTGGTAACGGAATCCATAATGCAATTCTGCTTTTACCACCAAACGAAGCGTGAATGAATGCGAAAAAATATAGCACTGGCCATGCAAGAATGCACACTAGAAATCTCATTTACCTTGTCAGAATAGCAAACTTTACACATGTAAATTATTTTAATATTAATTTTTATATGTCTAGTGGCCCGATCCTCAAAGGATTTTCTGGGAATTTTATATTGATGGCCTGTTTAGTTATCCGGGTTTTGTAAGCAACCAGCCTGATATTGATTTCAAAAGTAAGGGTGTATGCACATTATGTGCATTTTTTCCACATACTTTTGCATTCTGTAAATCTGCATCGAAATTCAGTACCAACGAAATTAATGAGATTTTCAAACTCTCACGTACACAGGATTAGTGATGAGCGAGCATGCTACGCCGAACGACATGCTCGGCACATGGCGGTACTCGGCCGAGTAACGCATGCGCTCGAGCGCCATGCTCAAGTCTCCTCCCCGCACGTTTCGCGGCTGCTAAGTGGCCATGTTGGCTTCTGGCATTACAGTGATTGGCTGGCCGGAACGCGTCATCGGGTACTATATAGCACCCGATGACATGTGCTCGGATCAGTCATAGTCAGGGAGAGCAGAGCGTAGGAAGGGAAAGGCAGTGTAGGGAGCGAAATTCACAGTTATTATTATAAGAAAGCTTTTCAAAGACCTAAAAGTCCTTTAAAGGACTACTGTGTGTGTGTGTTTTAGAGCAGCAATATATTTTTACCTGCGCTAAATTGATCAGTCAATTTTAAATAATCAGGGGCCAGCTCTCATCTACTGTCTCTGTAGTGTGTGCGTGTAATACACATCCGTGACATATACAGTACTCCATCCGAAAACGCTTTTTTGAGGAAAGTGCAGAGGACAAAAGAGTGGTTGCAACCTGCGCCGTACCAAAATGAGCCAGGGTGTGAACACTAGCAACCTCACCACCACCACCCTAATAAGTGGGCCGAACACCTGGGTCCACATCCACAATCTGGGTCTGCGGGTCACACCACTGCCTCCTCTTCCCCTGTTTTTCTCACTGCTGGCCAATCCCCTGTCGAAGGCGCAGGCCCGGATGCCTCTTGCCCTGCACCTGGACCTTCGCGTGAACCATCAGCAGCAACATTCACTTCCCTGTCCCAGCACAGCGTCTAAATGTCCATAACACAGTCATTTGAATGCTAGCCAAATACCCATACACCCACCCACAGGCCATAGCACTAAATGCTCAACTTTCTAAATTACTGGCCCTTAAAATGTTGCCATTTAGGCTTGTGGACACTGAGGCCTTCCGCAGCCTGATGTCAGCGGCCGTCGCTCGGTACGCAGTCCCCAGCTGCCATTAGTTTTCATAGTGTGCCGTGCCCGCCTTACACTAACATGTGTCCCAGAACATCACCCGTGCCCTGACCAATGCAGTTTCTGGGAAGGTCCACTTAACCACTGACACATGGACAAGTGCTGGTGGCCAGGACGCTACATTTCCCTGACTACACACTGGGTGAATGTTGTGGAGGCCGGGAGTGAGTCGTACCCTGGGATGGCACAAGTGCTACCCATGCCCAGGATTGCGGGCCGCGCTGAAGATGATCTTCTTAGGGGACAAACAGTACACTGCCGCAGAGCTGTGGCAGGGTATAAGGGACCAGACTGAGCGGTGGCTCTCGCCACTGAACCTACAACCAGGCATGGTTGTGTCTAACAATGGGCGTAACTTGGTGGTGGCTTTGGAACTCGGCAACCCGACACACATCCCATGCCTAGCCCACGTCTTAAACTTAGTGGTTCAGCGGTTTATCAAAACCTACCCCAATTTGCCAGAGCTACTAGTGAAGGTGCGCCACATGTGTGCCCATTTCCACAAGTTGTCCACAGTTTCAGCCGGTCTGTCAACGCTGCAGCAGCGCTTGTGGCTTCCAGCTCACCGACTGTTGTGCGATGTGAGCATCAGCTGAAACTCTACGTTCCACATGTTGACCAGGCTATGTGAGCAGCAGAGATCAGTTGTGGAATACCAGCTGCAACATGGCCATCGCCTTTCCTGCCACTATTCACAAGCAAGGAGTGGGCATTGATGTCAGACCTCTGTGAGGTTTTAAAAACCTTTGATGAATCCACACAGATGGTTAGTGGCGATAACGCTATTATCAGCGTAACCATCCCACTGCTGTGTCTACCCAAAACGATAGCAGATGAGAAAATGGGGGAGGACATTACACAGGGTGATAGTCAGACCACCCACAGTTCGTCTTCTCAGCGCGAATAGGAACATGAAGAGGAGGAGGAGCTGGAGACAGTTGCCTCTGCTACAGAGAGTAGTACCCATGTAACTTTAATTCCATCGGTTAAGCGTGGATGGGCAGAAGAGGAGGATGATGAGGAGATGGAGAGTCATCCTGATGTCGATATTGACGTCTTGCCTGTTGGTACTCTGCACACATGGCTGACTTCACGTTAGGCTGCCTTGCCCACGGCCCTTCTCGACCCCCGCTACAAAGAGAACTTTTCATCTCTAATTCTTGTGGTGGAGAGGACGAGTAAAATGGTGCAATACCAGAAGGTACTTGTTGAGAGATTGCTCCAAAATATTCCATCTGACAACACGGCCGACAGAGTCTGTACTTCCTTAGGCAACCGAGGAAGGGAGACAAGGGGAACATGCCGCAGTTCTAACAAAGGCAGGGCAACACTCTCCAAGGCATGGGACACTTTCATGACACCCCACCAGCAACCTCACCCTGAAGTGAGGCCTAGTGGTTCAAGGAGGGAAAAAATTTGGAAGATGGTGAAGGAATACATAGCAGATCGTGTCAGCATCCTAAATGATCCCTCAGTGCCTTACAACTACTGGATGTCCAAGCTGGACATGTAGCATGAAGTTGCGCTCTATGCCTTGGAGGTGCTGGCCTGCCCTGCCGCCAGCATTTTGTCTGAGTGTGTATTTAGTGCTGCTGGTGGCATTTTAACAGATAAGAGTATCCACTTGTCCACTGGCAATGCTGACAGGTTGACTCAGATAAAAATAAAACAAGGGCCTGAATTGCCCCTGACTTCTCAACTCCACCAGAAGAGAGCTGAGCTGATGATGAACATGAAGACAGTTTCAATCTATCATTTATGTACTCAATCTACTGTAGTATATTCCCATGCACCTTTTCCACCACAAAAAAAGAGTGATATATGGTTAAATCTTGTTTCCTCCTCCTCCTCCTCCTCCTCATTCAGATAATCTATATTCCCTCCACTATATATTTTTTTTAATAGGGTCAGCTCAACTGCAGGCCCTCAACTAAATTTTTTTTATAGGGTCAGCTCAACTGCAGGCCCTCAACTCAATTTTTTTATAGGGTCAGCTCAACTGCAGGCCCTCAACTGAATTTTTTTGCTAGGGTCAGCTCAATTGCAGGCCCTCAACTCAATTTTATTTTATAGGGTCAGCTGAAAAGCATGCACTCGCATATAATGTTTTAGAGCATCAGCTGTACAGCATGCACTCGCATATAATGTTTTAGAGCGTCAGCTCACCTTAAGGCACTCGCAAATAATGTTTTAGAGTGTCAGCTGAACAATATACACTTGAAAATAATGTTTTAGAGCGTCAGCTGTACAGCATGAACTCGCATATAGTGTATTAGAGCATCATTTGAACAGCATGCACTCGCATATAAGGTTTTAGAGCATCAGCTCACCTGAAGGCACTCACATATAATGTTTTACAGCGTCATCTCACCAGCAGGCACTCGCATATAATGTTTTAGAGCATCAGCTCACCAGCAGGTCCTCTCCCCTAATGTTTTAGAGGGTCAGTTCAGCAGAAAGACCCTCGCATATAATGTTTTACAGGGTCAGCTCAACTGCAGGCCCTCGCATATAATGTTTTAGAGGGTCAGGTCACCTGCAGTCCCTCACCTAAAATCTTTTACAGGGTCAGCTCAACTGCAGGCCCTTGCATATAATGTTTTACAGGGTCAGCGCACCTGCAGGCCCTGACCTACAATCTTTTACAGGGTCAGATCACCTTTTAATGACGACAGCAAAGTCTTGCCTGTTGGTACTCTGGCACACATGGCTGACTTTATGGTAGGCTGCCTTTTCCACGACCCGCGCGTTATACGCATTTTAGACAACATGGATTACTGGTTGTTCGCCCTTCTCAACCCTGGCTACAAAGAGAACGTCTCATCTCTCATTCCTCTGGTGGATAGAACAAGCAAAACCGTGCTATACCAGAAGGTCCTTGTTGAAAAATTGCTCTAAAGTTCATAGGGCAGACATCCAAATGGATTGTCGCCGTCACAGGGACGAGCGATCGCCTAGAAGTTATCTAGAGTCAACAAAGCGGCAGCAGGTCCTCACCTACAAGTCCAGTCTCAGTAGCCAAGAGTCTGGTCAACACAATCCTCACCATGATGGCACACTGGGAAAACATTGTGGAGGCCTGGAGCAAGTTGACTGCTGGCACCAGACTTGCCCTCTAATAGATCCTCGTTAACAGAAAGTGTACTCATTCCAATAACAGGGCTTCTTATGAGTGCTGTATTGTTATTTATCATCACTACCTCACCGAGTCGGGAGGGGGTAATTGCCACGTGCCTGCTGCCTTCCTTGGATTCTTCTGCTTTAATAACTTGACCCACCCTCTCTAGTTGGTTCACAATTAGGAAAAAAAAGGGGCAAAGCAACAATAGCCAATCAGATTTCATCCATTGACCTCCCTTAGATTTAGATGTGGTATCCCTTTCTCAAGCTCCCTCTCCTGCATCGAACCCTAATTCCCCGTTACCCGTGAACACCATAGTAAGTGCAGAAAATAACATCGAAAGTTGATAGGGCAGACATCCGAATGGATCGTCGCCTTCAGGGGGACATGCAATCGCCCAGAGGTTATCTAGCGTCAGCAATGCGGCAGCAGGCCCTCGCCCCTAAGGTTTTAGATGGTCAGATCAGAAGGCCCTTGCTCCAAATGTTTTTGAGGGTCACAAACAGGCCATGAATCATTATTTTTCAAGGGCGTATGATGCCCTCTTTTATGTGTACCAAAGGGTGCTTTGGAGTGCCGGTTCCTTGCAATTTTTGGCAGCCCTTTCACTTAGTGCATAGGCTTTATGAGTGTAGGAGTCCCACTACCTGAACAATTGTACCACAATGTGAATGAGGCCATCCTTTATGTGATATACAGGCTGTTTCACAGTGCCTCTTGCTTGTAATTTTTTGCCGCACTTGCACTTTATATACAATTGAATATACAGGAAAGAATATTTCCTAACAAATTTTCCTGTAAAATACATTTATTGGGGGGTGCGTATTTTTGTCAATCTGTAAAAGTGGCATTCAACTCGGAAAACATGGTTCCCAGCAGCAACCTGGGAGTCAAATATGCAACCAGACATCGTTCCCATGCTGTTCCTGATCCATTTAGGTGGTGTTTATGTCACTTTCTGACTTTTTACAATAGACCAGGTACCCTCCCCTCTTCAGAGCAGGGGGTGCCTGGTTGTCTCCCATTGACTTCCATTATACTCGGGTGCTCGGCCAAGCACACGAGTATAGCAATGTGTTCGGGCCGAACACCCAAATACTTTGGTGCTCGATCATCACTGCACAGGATATATTTTTTACATGCGGATAATGACCTGTGGTGTGGCTTTTAAAATCTGCAGCATGACAACTATTTTTCAGACCTCATGGCTGATGTATTGTAGTTTTGTCCTCATAGACTTCAATGGGGTTGTTAAAATTCCCAGAAAATCCTCAGATAGACAGTTTGATGCAGAATTTGATGTGTTTTTCCACAGTGGAGCTGCAACAAATGCCACATAAAACTGCAATAGGTCAGATTCATTTGTCGGGTTAATTGCATTTTTAATGTGGTTTTCCGCATAGAAATCTGCACAATAGGCATTGACCCTTAAAGTGGTCCTTTTTTTAGTAAATACCACACTGATGTGTGCTTTGCTCTGTGTGACTAAGCATCAGGTCAGACATTCTGAAAAACAACTGAGTCATTTATCAAACTGGTGTAAAGTAGAACTAGCTTAGTCGCCTATAGCAACCAATCATATTTCTCCTTTCATTTTCCAAAGGAGCTGTCCAAAATGAAAGGTGGAATCTGATTGGTTGTTACTATGGGCAACTAAGCCAGTTCTGTTTTACACCAATTTGATAACAATATATGCATCCAGACTCTCCAAGACAGATGCTGTAATTAGCATCCATGTTTCTTTTGAACGATAGTTATAGGAGAAAACACAGACTTTGATTCTGTGATAGTTAGCGGAATTCAAAGCGGAATTCCCTCCGAAGTTTATGAAAACTTCAATTTGCAACAAATCTGAATTTCCTCAGGCTCCATGAGAACAAATCAGGTTTTTCTAAAATGGTTGCTGCACATGTTACAAACTAAGGGGGTCATTTATGAACAGATATACACCCCTTTTGTGGCATATATCTGTTGCAGATTCTGCCACAAGCCATATTGCGGTAGAACCTGCAACTACTTTCCCGCTAACGCCACAGCTAAAAAACGGGGCATTGCGTGGGCGGGGAAGGGGCCAGCAGACCAATCTCATACATCATTTTCTACACCTGGTTTAGGCATAGAAAATGGTCTAAATGTAAGACAGCAAGGAAGCTATCTTACATTTGGAAGTGTCGGTGGATCTGCTGAAGTTAGAGGAGACAACCCCAGGAACGCAAGATCAACCATATTGTCATGCAGCCAGCCAATCCGCTGTAATGTCACAGCCCTATAGAAGCCTCATCCCGCACAGTCTTTGTCTCGTAAGCTGAGCATAGGGAAAGATGTGACAAGTGCTTATGTGCTAGGGACAGTATTGCTGAAGGAGGGAGAGTGCAGGGACAGTGCAGGAAGACTTAAGCTGCATCAGTTCTATTTATTCATTGCATTTACTTATTCCTACATCAGCTGTAAATGTAATTCAATACCAGTAAGATGGGAGTCTTTATTATTCCAGTGCGAGCGTGCCAACTAGTACCATCCAGTCTGCACCCCTTAGCAGGGCCAGCTGTTAATAAAGACCATCCTCATGATTTGCTGGTTTTTCTTCTTCCAAATCATCCTTCAAAGTTTCCAAGTCCTAGAAATATCAGCAAGATGCAGAGAGAGGATGAGCTGAATGTTCCTGATGACATATTTGCATCAATATTAGATGATGTGGAAAAGGTGGAAAAGCAGATGACAGTAGAAGGGCTCCCAACTATAGGGCAGGAGAGAGCTGAGTTTGGAAAACTGGGTACAGCCCCTGTTTAAAGGTGCATTAAAGGTGTCACGTAGCTATTAACAATGAAGCGTAAATTGGCAAAGACAAACACAAGCACATGGAGAGTGCACAAAACACGTCGGGACATCAAGTTATAGCATTGCAAGTCGTGGTATAGGTGGGATGGAAAAACAAGTATAAATAAATACAAAATCACACCATGTGACCTAGATAAAAACATGATTTATAACATATACACAATACAGACCCGGCTAGTGGCACCTTCAAGAGACCCTGACACATGTTTCGCGTCAACTTCCTCAGGGGAATTCTTATTACATGGGGAATGCATGAAGCTATTAAAACAGGCATGTCAGGAGTGGTGAAAGGTCCTCCTTAAAGCCTAAAAAGAGATTTGTCCAGAATTTTGATATTGATAGCCTATCTACAGGATAGGCCACCAATACCAGACCGGCATGGGTTCAACACCCCACACCCTTGCCAAGCAGTTGTTTAGGAGTAGCTATGGAGCTGGAAACAGACAGCTGAACTACACAGCTCCACCCATTGTCTACTGGACAGAGGTGGTTAACGCAGTGCTGCTCCTATTAAAGTGAATTGGAGCATCACTGCAGTAACCAGCTCAGTCCACTACACAGTGGACAGATTGTATTGCTCTGGCACCTATTTCTTTATTTTCATGACTATGAAAAATTGCAGATTCACACTGAAGGCATCAAAACTATGAATTAACACATGTGGAATTATATACATAACAAAAAAGTATGAAACAACTGAAAATATGTCATATTCTAGGTTCTTCTAAGTAGCCCCCTTTTGCTTTGATTACTGCTTTGCACACTCTTGCCATTCTCTTGATGAGCTTCAAGAGGTAGTCACCTGAAATGGTTTTCACTTCACAGGTGTGCCCTGTCAGGTTTAATAAGTGGGATTTCTTGCCTTATAAATGGGGTTGGGACCATCAGTTGGGTTGTGGAGAAGTCAGGTGGATACACAGCTGATAGTCCTACTGAATAGACTGTTAGAATTTGTATTATGGCAAGACAAAAGCAGCTAAGTAAAGAAAAACTAGTGGCAATCATTAGTTTAAGAAACGAAGGTCAGTCAGTCCGAAAAATTGGGAAAACTTTGAAAGTGTCCCCAAGTGCAGTCACAAAAAACATCAAGCGCTACAAAGAAACTGGCTCACATGCGGACCGCCCCAGGAAAGGAAGACCAAGAGTCACCTCTGCTGCGGAGGATAAGTTCATCCGAGTCACCAGCCTCAGAAATCGCAGCTCAGATTAGAGACCAGGTCAATGCCACACAGAGTTCTAGCAGCAGACTCATCTCTAGAACAACTGTTAAGAGGTGACTGTGTGGATCAGGCCTTCATGGTAGAATATCTGCTAAGAAACCACTGCTAAGGACAGGCAACAAGCAGAAGAGACTTGTTTGGGCTAAAGAACACAAGGAATGGACATTAGACCAGTGGAAATCTGTGCTTTGGTCTGATGAGTCCAAATTTGAGATCTTTGGTTCCAACCACCGTGTCTTTGTGCGACGCAGAAAAGGTGAACGGATGGACTCTACATGCCTGGTTCCCACCGTGAAGCATGGAGGAGGAGGTGTGATGGTGCTTTGCTGGTGACACTGTTGGGGATTTATTCAAAATTGAAGGCATACTGAACCAGCATGGCTACCACAGCATCTTGCAGCGGCTTGCTATTCCATCCGGTTTGCGTTTAGTTGGACCATCATTTATTTTTCAACAGGACAATGACCCCAAACACACCTCCAGGCTGTGTAAGGGCTATTTGACCATGAAGGAGAGTGATGGGGTGCTGCGCCAGATGACCTGGCCTCCACAGTCACCGAACCTGAACCCAATCGAGATGGTGAGCTGGACCGCAGAGTGAAGGCAAAAGGGCCAACAAGTGCTAAGCATCTCTGGGAACTCCTTCAAGACTGTTGGAAGACCATTTCAGATGACTACCTCTTGAAGCTCATCAAGAGAATGCCAAGAGTGTGCAAAGCAGTAATCAAAGCGAAAGGTGGCTACTTTGAAGAACCTAGAATATGACATATTTTCAGTTGTTTCACACTTTTTTGTTATGTATATAATTCCACATGTGTTAATTCATAGTTTTGATGCCTTCAGTGTGAATCTGCAATTTTCATAGTCATGAAAATAAAGAAAACTCTTTGAATGAGAAGGTGTGTCCAAACTTTTGGTCTGTACTGTATATACCAATCTTATTTACATTACGCTCTCATTCCACAGCACAGTTGACAGCCTGGAAGAGCAGAGGGGCCATGAGTCTACGACCAGTGATGAGGAGCGTGTGGCTGCTCCCCAGGATTCCCCTTCTCTGGCCACTGAAGAGCCACAACTGTCGCAACCGTTGGATCCGGCAGAGAGGGAGGAGTCCTCTGCTGTGGAGGTTGGGGCTGAGGTTCAGTCGAGCCCCGAACCTTTATTAAGGAGACCATTACGGCAGAGAAGGGGCGCACCACGGCCAGCCGAACCTGCCTTAAATACTCGAGCCATTGTTGAAAGTCAGGTGCTCGAGTATTTAAGGCAGAGAAGGATTGAGGGCAAGGAAGAACGAATGCTCAGTGGCCTAGCGGCACTTATAGAACCTTTGTCTGCTGAAAAGCAAGATATATTTGTTTCTGTTATGACTACTATAGCCAACATTCTAAAAAGCCCTATGGACCCAGTGGAGCTAGTGCGGGCAGTCCATAATGTACATTTTCGGGCTTTAACTATAAGCGTTGGCACATCAGCCCAACCAGGGCCCAGTATGTATTACCAGCAGCTCATCCAACAAACTTATTCACAGCCCCTATTTTCCCAAGAACATGATTTTGCCCCTCGACCCCCTTGTCCTGTACCAAGGATGAGATACCCACCACCCCCTAATATGGCTGGCCCTAGCACACAGGGCCCTTTTATGCGGGAATTATCTGAAATGTAATTGTGATGTGAATTTTTTTTTTTTGTATTTGATAGCTGAATATGAAGCACTTTCGTTTTTACCCTGGACAATGTTCATTACAAATATATACAAAGATTCCAAAATTCTCTATCCTTTTATTAGCAGAGCATCAACATTTAAACGGTATACAACATTACATGTTTGAATTGCATCACTACACTCCAAACGTCATACACATCTTTTTATTGGAGAATCATGACAACTCAGGCTGGAAATACACATAAAGTCAACGTTGCTCAACCTTCCGGAATCATGTTGTATGTGCTTGAATACTCTCCGATTCCGGGACCTTGGACAGCATCTTTAAAAGTCTTTGGCATGCCTAGGGAAAAATGACAAGTTTGGAATAAGTATTGCAACATATGGGTGCGTATGCAATCATAACATAGGTCCGATTTCGTTATGGTTTTTAAAAAGGTATTAGAGGGTTGTTGTATACAATCAAATATCTGATTTTTGTAGTCATGAAAATTGTCTAATTTCGCAATTTCGACTACACGAATGTTATTTGACAATTCATACAATATAACCCCAGCCCACAAGCCCACGTCAAGGGTCCTCTTTGTCTCGTGAGTCCCTACACTATCAACATATAACCCCACCACCAAAAAAAATAAATACAACTAGGAAAATAAAGTTACTAGGATTACCAGAGTACAGATTATTTTACACTCTGCCATGAACTACGCCCATCTGCCACGGCACTGCTCCCTCAGGACTTGAAAAATATTCTTCATAGAGGGCCCGAACTGCAAGGGCTGCAGTTCCAGGTCGTCCGTGAAGGGTCTGGTCCAATCCTCCGGAAGAAGAATATGTACCAGATTCTAAATCCTCAACTTCTGAGGGACCATCATTAATCCTGACAAAGTTATACAGGATCACACACGCTTGAATAACCCGGGTAGCATTCTCCGGTGCCATCTGTAAGGATGACAGGAATACTCTCCACTTCTGTGTGAGTATTCCAAACGCACACTGAACATACCGACGAGCTCTACTCAGTCGATAGTTAAAGATACGTCTGCTGTCATCCAGGTTGCGTCTGGGAAAGGGTCGCATGACATGTGGTGCCAAAGGAAACCCTTCATCAGCCACAATTACAAATGGAGCCGGTGGTCCCGCAGAACCTGGCAGCAATCTGGGCTCTGGTAGGGCAAACTGGTTGGCTCGAAGTCTCTCACACATTCTGGAAGCGCTGAAAATGCGCGCATCTGCAGTGCTCCCATATGCCCCAATATCCACTATTATAAACTTGTAATTACTGTCAGCCAAGGCCATTAGCACGACAGAGAAATACTGTTTATAATTGTAGTACAGGGACCCTGAGTGAGGCGGCTTCTTAATACGAATGTGTTTGCCATCCAGTGCCCCAATGCAGTTTGGAAACTGCGCATCACCATAAAAACCCTCAGCAATTTGGATCCAATCCTCAGCCTTGGGCTCTGGCATCACCGCTTCCCTGAGTCGCTGCCAAATCACATGTTTGACGAACTATCATAGAAATCGTCGAGACTCCCAGCAGGAACTCAAAATGCAGAGATACAAATGAATTCCCTGTTGCCAAGAATCTGAAAAACAAAAAGAAAAATAGATTATATACTATAACAACCACCATTTACAACTAATATAACCAAAGTGGTTGGTCACCCGCTCAGTAAATATGTATAGGTGCTAGTCGTCTAGCCTGAATCACCCAGTCAGATAAAATGGAAAATCGAAAAATAGTACTGTAGACGTGCACTCTATATCTACATGTGTGTGTCTCCTGGTATAGAGTGCCCGTCTACACTACTATTTCTCAATTTACCATTGAAAAATTTGGCACGACACTATGACACATATAACAACATGATAACATTAATAACATGTAATACTAAGCACATTCTATAAAATAAACGATGCATACCTCAACATGACGATGAGCCGTTCCTCTGGAGAAATGCAGCGCCTCATATTTGTGTCCTGGTATGTGAGGCCAGGGCACAGAGTCGCTAACAACAAGTCAAAGCTGCTCACAGACATACGACAATACCGATAAATTTATCAGGATGCTGTCGCATATCCATGTACAGCATGTGGAAATGACCCTTCCTGTGCCGCTGAGAGACAATAGGGTGAACCCACTGCCTCCTCCTCCTCGGTTCCACGTTCTGCAGAGTTGGCTGCGGTTCGAAGTCCCGAGAAAGCAGCCAGCACAAGAGAACCAGTTCCTCCTCAGCCATGATACAGCAGAAAATTGTAGCCAGAAACCAATGTCTGCCAAACACAGGATTCCAAATGCGCTCTCAATGCTGAAACAAGCTGATGAAAATGGAGTCACAACTATCACATGACCAAGTTAAATAGGGGGAGTGAAAAAGGGATGTGGCCTAAACTGATGATGTCCAACCCTTTCTATTCCGTTTATGATCCGCAAAAAAACTGATTGAAAACGGAAACCATACGGATATTCTTTGCGGACATATGGAAACGGAAACACAACGGAAGTCAAAAACGGACCAACGGATCCGTTAAAAATGGACCGCAAAAAACTATAAAAGCCATACGATCGTGTGAACTAGGCCTGAAGCCTATGCGGTAGTGAAATCCCACGCGCCTGTGCCGGGACTCAGCAACACAGTGCCTGGACTCTGCAAGCAAGCGCAGGTAAGTATTTAGCTTTTAAGGTTTACTTCTTTTTTTTGTTTCCTTTTATGTGCCAACTTTGGGGGGGCATGAGGGGACCGGGGTGCACAGAGGATGTGTGGGGGTAAAATTTTATTTTATTTTATAATGTGGCAACTTTGGGGGACATGAGGGGGGTGCACACAGGAGGACATGGGGGAATATGGTGGAATACTGTGTGGCACAGTGGGGGGGCAATTTATTATGGGAGGGATGGCAATGTGGGGGACACTACTGTGTGGGAGGCAGCATGGGGGACACTACTGTGTGGGGGGAGGCAGCGTGGGGGACATTACTCTGTGGGGGAAGCGTGGGGACACTACTGTGTGGGGGGCAGCGTGGGGGACACTACTGTATGGGGGCAGTGTGGGGGACACTACTGTGTGGGGGCAGCGTGGGGGATACTACTGTGTGGGGGGCAGCGTGGGGGACACTACTGTATGGGGACAGTGTGGGGGACACTACTGTGTGGGGGACACTACTGTGTGGGGGGCAGTGTGGGGAAAATTACTGTGTGGGGACACTACTGTGTGGGGGGCAGCGTGGGGGACACTACTGTGTGGGGGAGCAGTGTGGGTGAAATTACTGTGTGGGGGCAGCGTGGGGGACACTACTGTGTGGGGGGCAGTGTGGGGGAAATTACTGTGTGGGGGACACTACTATATGGGGGAAGTGTGGGGGAAATTAATGTGTTGGGGCAGCGTGGGGGACAGTACAGTGTGGGGGGCAGCGTGGGGGACACTACTGTGTGGGGGCAGCGTGGGGGACAGTGTGGGGGACACTACTGTGTGGGCGGCAGCGTGGGGGACCCTACTGTGTGGGGGGCAGTGTCGGGGAAATTACTGTGTGGGGGACGCTACTGTATGGGGGCAGTGTGGGGGACACTACTGTGTGGGGGCAGTGTGGGGGACTACTGTGTGGGGGCAGTGTGGGGGAAATTGCTGTGCGGGGGCAGCGTGGGGGACACTACTGTGTGGGGGGCAGTGTGGGGGACACTACTGTGTGGGGGGGACTAATGTGTGGGGGCAGTGTGGGGGAAATTACTGTGTGGGGGATACTACTGTGTGGGGGGGCAGCATGGGCGCCTTGCTATTTGGGAGGCACTGTATAGGTCAGTCTATTATTTTTGGGGACACTATACAGGGATTATTACCTGGAGCACAATATAAGGTACTATTATTACTGGAGGCACTCTAAGGGACATTATAGCTGCTGTAGACACTATAGGAACATTTGGGGTCATTTATCAAACTGGTGTAAATTAGAACTGGTTTAGTTGCCCATAGCAACCAATCAGATTCCACCTTTCATTTTTGAGAGCTCTTTTGGAAATCCAGTTTTACTTTAAACCAGTTTGATAAAGGACTCCAATTATGTCTATTAGGGTCACAATTTTTTCAGCAGTATAGTACCTGGGGCATTGGGGGGCACAACGGGCACAGGTATTGGGGGTGGCAGCAGGATGACATTGTGGGGACACCAGGATAGGGAGGTTGATGGAAAAATTTAGAAATCTAATATGTCTGTGTTACAAACTCTGTAGAGACGAGATGCGGCTGAAAGAATTTCTCATGTCGGTCTAACGGAGGAGAAGAGGAAAGAGAAGGTCTACATGACAGGAGATGTCCCTGGATGTAAGAGGTATGTGGTCAAGTATTGGGGGGGTGCCAGAGAAATGACACCCTGGGCTCGCCACTGTTCACCATATGTCTACTTTATTTTGGCATCATTTTATAAATGTAATTTTATTTTATTTTATTGTAGGACATTAGAAGAATTAGAATTTTAGAAGCGAACTTCACCTGACATACTGTATACCCTCTCTGACAGCACAATAGAGGGTGGACAAGACAATATACTAATAGCAAGCTGGACCCGTTCTGGCCACTGTTCTAACAGAGTATGTGTCAGATAAAGGGCACATTCAAGGAAGGACTGAACCTGATTGCTCAGGTCCTGAGTATCCATTTGCTGATGTGCGTCAACTTAGTGCAGCACTTGAAAAAACTGTTCCATTAAGTTACTCAAGCTGAATTGGCTGTTCCTGGCGCTGCTGCACTTTCTGCTGCTTGTTGTAACAGGGCAGCAGGAGGTCAGTGACTTAGTGGGGTCAGAGAGTGGTCTCTTGGCCAGACACGTGGGCTGCAGGTGTCTGCTTGGCGAAAGCTGCAGCAAGGTCTGTACACAGTGTAACCAGGTTATACAACAATCTTGCCTGCCTTTTGACATCAGGAAAACATTCCTCCATAGTGCTTTGATAGTGAGGGTCTAAAAGCATGGCTAGTCAGTAATCATCAGACTGCTTCATGTGCATGATATGGCTGTTTTTACATAAGCAAGCAAGTATACAGCTTACCATTCTGACAAGCGTGCCCGAGGAACCAGTTCTTTCTGGCTCTGTCCCCCACTGCAATAATTGGTAATGAGAAGTGTTTTTGTCATTATCATTATCCTCATTTTCCTGCACCACCAAATCCTACTCCTCCTGCTCCTCCATTGTTTGTTCCTCATTGTCCTCCACTTTCTCATCCATAGTACTTCATCTATGCAGGTCATTAGCATCTTCAGGGTGGCAAGCTAGATATGGAAGCTATTCTTCTCCCACCATCCCTTGCTGCATGAGAGTGAGTGCTCTGATATAAATATCATGGGGAAGACATTGTTGATGTTGCTGTACCTCCTACTCACAAATTTGGTGACCTCTTGGAAGGGTCTGAGGACATGACATGTGTCTCTGGTTAGCTGCCACTGCCTGAGCTCAAAATAACACGTGCTCCCCTCTGTGCTGGCCTTGTGCATGATGTAATCATTAGCTGTTTTACACTGCTTGTACAGACTCTCCAACATATAGGAGGTAGAATTCCATTTGAAATGTTTTCTCATGACACAATGTACTTTATGTTAAAGGTCAATTTGAGTCAATATGTTTTACCTTTATTTTTTAAAAATCTGAAATTTAAGGAAAATTTAGCACACAAAAACAAATATGATCATCTGAATGAGCCCTTATTCAATTTTTGGCGGCTGATAAAGTGGCCAAAAAAAGGGAAATTGCATGTTTTTAGTTTTTTCTCTCATTACAATATACGCTGCACAGGAAACATATCTTTTTATATTTAAATAGTTGAGACACTTTTGGACATGATATACCGGTCTATTTTTTTATTGTTTATATTTTTATATGTAAAATTGAGAAAAAGAGGATGATTTTTATGTTTTTCCTTTTTTTAACAATGGATTTTACCCCTCTTAGGAGGCTAGAACCTGGGATCTTTTGACCCCTTGTCCCTTTCACCATAAAAGCGGCTTTATAATACAGCCACCTCCCTCTGCCTAACTCCACAGATGCCACAATCACTGTTAAGCATGGCATCAGAGGGGTTAAATGACTGTGTTTGGTGTCATCGCTGCCCCTGGTCACTAAGGCCAGGTGCTTGATATATTATAAAGCCAGCACCTGCTGTGTATGAAGGAGCTCACCACAGCAGCCCGCTCAATGCAAGCCCTCAGCCCCTTTAACATAATATTATATAGTAGTAGTATAGCTTCCAAACTTTTGCACAACATTTAAAAAGTTTTAGACAGTTCACAATTGGATTCCCATACATCACTACAATTGCTCCGTGCTACACTTGGTCCACCTAAAAATGTACAAACCATCCAATTTTTCCTCCAGTGCCTTCACAAGTGAACTGCTACATTACACAGGGCCTATTCAAATGAATGGATTGTTTGTGTGAGGCATTACAGGACAGTTTCTCCAGTGGATCTCCACTCTTGTCAAGAGATGAAGATCTTGAACAGAGAATTCAACTTACACATTTTCATAATAGGGTAAATAATATAGGTCAGGGGTTTGAAACCTTGTTTGTACGGAGTGCCAATTTTTTAAAAAAAATATCAAAGCTGAAGTGTTTAGTGTGCCGAGCTATACAAGTAAAATAACACAAATATATGACATAAAGCAGGTATTTAGATCCCCCCCCACAGACTAATCACATTCAGACTCACCATCCCCACCGCACCCCCTAAAGTAGTCAGATAGCTTGTTCCCCATCCCCCAGAAATCATTTTCAGGCTCATCACTCTTTCCCCCTATTCCCCAAAGTAGTCAGAAAGCTGGTATTCCTTCATAACCAGCCTCCTCTATCATTCCAGCAACCACGGTCAGGCTTTCCAACCTCCCCCAATCTAGTCACAGTGCTTGTTACGCCTTCTCCCTAAGCTCACAATCCTGCCCCCATCCCAATCTGGTCACATGTTTGTTCCTGCATCTCCACAAGGTCACCTTCCTCCCCCACTGCAAATCTGGCCATATGCTCATTCTCCCATCTGCCAAGCTCACTTTCCTGCACAGAGTACCAATCTTGTCAAGTGCTTGTTTCCCCATGTTCTCAAGGTCACCTTCCAGCCCCCAGTCCCAATCTGGTTACATACTCATTTCCCCCTCTCCCCACCCCCAATCTGGTCACAGTGCTTGTCTCCCCTTCTTTTCAAGCTCACCATCCTGCTCCCAATTCCCAGTACATTTAAATACCTTTGTTCATTTATGGCAGTCCTGAGGATGAGGGGACGCGCAGCAGTGAGTGACGTAAAGTAGCGGGCAGCCAGTAGCGTAGAAGAGTGCCACTCTTTGCTATCTCTGCTCTGTTGAGACTGGGGTAGGAAGCGTGAGGGGCAGGCCTAGCAGGCGTGTCATGCATCACATGTCTGAAGATATTTACAATGTGGGGTTTTGCTCTGGTAGACAGAATTAGCGGACACAGTATAGAGGCAACAACAAGTTCTTTGGATCAAACAGTTCAGTGTTTTATTCACACTTTAGGCGGCAAGTGACAAAACAAGCAGTCACAATAAAGCAAAAAGTCACCTTGCGGTGTTGGTGGTAATTCATACACCATGCAGCAATTCTGCCACAGAGTCCTTTCTGATAGCAGCACCAACCTGTTTTCACATCAAACAGGTAGCAAGCCTTCATCCAGACACAAGGCTCCCAGATCCCAACACAGAGACCTCGCTTCTGAGCCCAGCTCCGTATTTAAGGACAGCCAGGTGCTGAAAAACCTGGACCGGCACTTAAAATCTGGTTCGGTATTTCATGTAATCTGGCTGTAAATAAGCCCAGCAGCATATACTGGGAGGAAAATACCTGTTTTCTTTCACTGTATCGCATATCACTCCCCCCCCCCCCCTTTGTTCAATAAGTGTACCCAGGACAGGGCATCTACGTTTCCATGTAATCGGCCTGCCCTGTGTTCCAACGAAAACATAAAGTTTTGTAGGGAGAGAAACCATCTGGTGACCCAGGCATTCCTGTCTTTGGCCTGGCTCATCCACTTGATAGGGGAGTGGTCGGTCACCAGGCAGAATTTTCTCCCCAATAAATAATAGCGGAGAGATTCTAGTGCCCACTTGATAGCCAGGCACTCTCACTCCACTATACTGTACCTGGTCTGGGCTGGGGTAAGCTTACGGCTGAGGAAGACAATGGGATGATCCGCCCCGTTGACCTCCTGAGACAATACGACACCGAGGCCTACTACGGAGGCGTCGGTCTGTACTATAAACTCCCTTTTGAAATTGGGCATCATCAAAATCGGAGACCCGCACAGGGCCGATTTCAAAGCAGAGCAAGCCTCTTCTGACCGATCATCCCAGTGAACCACCATTAACTTGTGTCCCTTCAAGAGTCCTGTCAAGGGTGTGGCCAGAGTATCAAAGTGGGGAACAAACCTCATGTAATAGCCCACCATTCCCAGGAATGACTTTATTTGCCTAGTGGTGACAGGTCGGGGCCAATTCCATATCACCTCAATTTTGTTCACTTGGGGTTTGATGACTCCGCGCCCAATGACATACGGCAGGTCTCTTCTAAACCTATCACATAGTTTTTGGTGTTAGCAGTTAGGCCAGCTTTCCGAAGGGAGTCCACTACAGCCTGCACTTTTGGTAGGTGACTTTCCCAGTCGGAACTGTGGATGACAATATCGTCCAGGTAAGCCGAAGCATACTGAGGATGTGGATGAAGCACAATGTCCATTAGTCGATAAAAAAGTGGCGGGGGCGCCATGAAGACCAAAAGGTAAGACCTTATATTGATACAGCCCCTCAGGCGTGATGAAGGCAGTTTTCTCTTTGGCAGCCTCCGTTAAGGGCAACTGCTGGGCTTGTCCTACCCTCTCGATAAGATTATCTACCCAGAGCATGGGATACGCATCGAATTTGGAAACCTTGTTACGTTTTCGAAAGTCGTTACAAAACCGCAACGTCCCATGCGGCTTGGGTATTAATACTATAGGACTGCCCACTCACTTTTTGACTCCTCAATGACGTCTAGCTGCAACATTAGCTGCACCTCCTCCGACATGGCTTATCGCTGAGCCTCGGGTACCCGGTATGGTTTTGCATCCAGGTAGGTCCGAGAACACATCCGTGTTCCGACTAACGAACTCCTTGGCCTCCTGGGTCTGTTTAGAGGAGAGGCTGTCCGCAATTTTTACTGTGGCAGCCGCCTCTCTTGCATCAGACAGAGGGGCTGGTACCTCTTCTTCTAGAAAACCCGGCCACGGGATGTCTTCTGTACAGGTTTCCCTATCTTTCCACGGTTTGAGTAAATTCACATGGTAACCTGCTCCGGCTTTTGCCGCCCTGGCTGGTGTATCTTATAGTTTATATCTCCAATTTTCTTGAGTACCTTCGCAGGACCCCTGCCACCTAGCCAGGAACATACTGTCCATGGTCTGCCCCAGACACAAAACCCGATCATCTGGGTTAGAGATCCGGACCCGAGCATGCTGATTATATACCAGACTCTGGGCTCGCTGAGCTGCCTCCATATGCTCCCTAACAAGAGGCAACACTGTCTCTATCCGATTTTGCATCTGGGTAACGTACTCAATGACACTTTTATGTGGAATGGGTTGCTGTTCCCACACCTCTTTGGCTACGTCCAAGAGACCGCAAGGTTGTCTGCCATATAGCAATTTGAAGCAAGACTTACAAAACTCTTCCACTTCTTTGAATATAACACAAAATGGTAAGATTTTCTTTTTTGACTAAAGAATATTTGAAATATTGCTTTATTTTTTGTTATATACTTTATGTACTACAGCAATAAAGAAACACGTGTACTGAATATTACCTTTACATAAAACTTTGTAGAGTGCTTTATGGAAAGGAAGAATTTTTGCACATTCATACCTATAAGATCTGCAGTTTTCACATTAAACATACATGGATTTGGGATTTTCTGCAGTACACCTTATTGATATCAAACCATCTCAATTATTAAAGAGTCAAAAGAAAAAAACATTCTAAACAGCAAAACTGGATGAAACAGACAATCTTTCTTGCTGGCTGGATTAAAGTAACCATCTATTTTTACATTATGTGCTGACTCGCTGTAGCTGGGAAAATGCAGTGTTTCTAGATCAAATTCTCCTGTACAACTTGGCAGGCTATAGTGAAGCACTTTAAAATCCAATTGCATTTGGTGACAAGAATTGGATTGTAATTAGATTGTAATCATTGTAAATCAAAAACATGGCCCATCTCTCCTTTTAAACCCTCTATCAACCGTGCGGCAGCACAGAATGGTGTTGCTTTGTTCGTTTTTTGTTATTAGAAATGAATCCCACTGTTATGTAAGACAGCTCCTGATTATCAATTTCAGTGGTCTCGGGGTAGTTGTATATTGTTCAGAGCCTTGACAAAAAAATTGCTACAGTACTGTTTTATGTGCTTCTTGGCAGGAGAAAGAAATGCTGCAGTTCACAGAGCAACATACTGATCATAATAGGAAGGGAGATAAAATGAATCAGCCTGTTATTGAATTAAAATGTTACTATTTTACACTGTAGCAAATAATGATTGGTAACATTTTAGACTATCATTTCTATTGTTCCAATTATTACTGTTTAGAGCCATTATCTGGTTTGTAAACTATTTTTGTTTGAAAGGTCCTCGCTATAATTGATGATTGGAAGACTCCTAAAGCCGGTATACTTGACTGTCACTGCCAGGGCCAGCCGTCAGTGCATGCTTATTTTGCGGCAGCGAAAATTATAGGGGGTGCTGTGATACTGACAATCCTCAGTACCTGTGTCAAATATTAAGGGGACGTAATGAAAAATAAAAAAAAATAACAATCCCTCTCTGATCATGGGTCTAAAAAAAAATCAAACTAAGGCTTCATGCACACAACTGTTGTTGTGTTCCGTTCTGCAAAATGGGGTTCCGTTGTTCCGTGATCCGTTTTTGTTTCTGTGTGTCTTCCTCTATTTTTGGAGGATCACCAGACATAAAGGAAAGTAAAAAAAAAAATCTAAGACAGGTTTGCCATGCAAATGATAGGAAAAATACGGATGCGGATGACAATCTTGTGTGCCTCCGTGTTTTTTAGTGGTCCCATTGACTTGAATGGTTCCGCAAACAGTTTTCCACGAAAATAATAGGACAGGCTATATTTTTTTGACGGACTGGAACCACGGATCACGGACGCAGATGACAAAAGGTGCATTAGCCGAGTTTTCAACTGACCCATTGAAAGTCAATGGGTCCACAGAAAATCACGAAAAACGGCACAACGGACACGGAATAAAACAACGGTCGTGTGCATGAGGCCTAACAGTATCATAGGGCTCTATGATCCTGTGAGATGTGCAAGGAGCAATAAAGGTTACAGAAATACATTACAAATTACAGCTACCTTCATAAATGATTACTATAAAGAATTTTGACACAAACAGGAAAATCCTTTCATTTATTTATTTTTTACAGCATTATCGAATGAGTTAAATAACGTGATAATTTAATGTATCAGGTTTTTCCAGATGCAGCAATACCAATGCTTATCTTTTTTTATACATGTAAACTGTGAAAAGGTTTTTTTAATTAGTGGTAATTTTTTATATATTTTTTATAACGTCATTCAAGTGTTTCCCCATTTTTTAGTACACTCAGGAAATTGAACCTGCAGTCATCTGATCACAAAATGCAAAAATTCCAGCGTTTATTGCATCATCTTAAAATCCATTAGTCGAACAAAGAGCAAAGCGGTCTACGCGTTTCGACATAAAGGCCTAATCATGATTCAGGATTTTAAGATGATGCAATTTTAACAGTGGTCTGATTGATGGAATTTTAGCATTTTTGCACTTTGGCTGGATTGCTCCCTGGTCCGGGTTTTCTGTGCACAGCTCTGGCATGTAAAGGTGAGCTGAAATTATTTATTTGTTTGTGACTAATATTCCTGTACTACAATGCATAATTATATCCTACCATTGACTGCAGCATCTGTTATTTGTGATTTTTTTGTTTTTGCATTTTCTCCAATCCAGACAGTGAGAGTTGGGTGCCAACTCTATTTTTCAAGCTAGGACATGGGCCCAGATCCTGAGCCTCTACCTTCGCTGTGATGTACTATTAAGGAACAAAGTGTTAGCTATCTGTGCTCTGTGACATAATAGTACATCACTTAGCATGAAGGGGTTAGAGCTACGACAGTTAGTGTAAAGCAAATAGTAGTTCTATCCACTGAGTCATATGCCGTTGGTCCCACATGCTCATTCACTCTCCACAGACAGATCTCTGCAGTCAATACCAATAGTTTTTTTTCTTTGACAAGGAATGCAATGGGCGTCAATGCATAAGAAATAGACCTAAATGCAAAAGGAATGATACCCCTGATGTTAGCATCGGAGCATCTCATGCTCCAATGCGCTCCCTTGCCCTGCACTAGATCGCGCAGGGCAAGGGCTCTTTTGCTTACAATAACACACTGACAGGTGGAGGCTTCCGCCCGGCAGTGTGTTTGGTAACGGCACCGGCTCTGATGGGCGTGCTTTAGCGCTGCCCTAGCCATTTTACTGGCTAGGGCAGCGCTAAAGCCCGCCCATCAGTGCTTCCTGGCAGCCCCATGGAGAGCCCGGTTCGTCACCGGTACTCCTGAAAATGCCTTTGCCCTGCACGATTTAGACCAGGGCTAAGGGGAGCATCGGAGAGCCCTCTGATGCTCCTGTCAGGGGGGGCTGCCTGGGTGAAAATGGAGGTATGTCACAAGTTGTATCATACTCATTTCTTTGACCTGAGTGTCAAGTTGACAAGAGATGTAGGAACCCTGTACTGACAGATAACAAGACAGAGATGTCATATAGAACTCTAGTAAACCTGGGTGTAGGCCATGAGGGAGATGTTAGGACAGCTCAGATCATTTGTACCATGTTGATGTATTTTCTAAAGGGCAATGAGTGTGTTATAATTAATAGCCTGTTTTCTTAGTGCCAGCTCTGTTATTTATCTTTTTACTGGTTTTTCACCAGCCATATATAATTCACCCTTTTAAGGATTTTGGTCTGTGAATTTACATGCAAAGTACATGGGCTAAATATTTTTAGAAAGTATATTATACATGTAATTTATCACCTTACAGTACATTCCTCGTTAATGTATAATGTGCATTGACAGCATAAAGCTTTGAATTGTATTTTTTATTATAATAACTCCATATATTTCTAGGCTCAATAAAAATAAACCATTTATGGCAGCATTTTATAAATATTAAAAAGCTCATATTATATTTCACAATCATTAATGAAATATGAGCCCACATAACTGCATTATAAATGAATGATTGAGAGTGTACAAGACCAAGACTGACAAAGAAGAAAAATATACCCAAAAATAAACCATTAATTGCTTACGTCTTGTTAAAGGGAATCTGTCTTGTCACCTATTTTGAGCATTTTAGACCACTCAGATTATATTATTTTAATTAATATTGAAATCATTGCCTTCACGAGTAGAGATGGTCTTGTGGTTCGCCCAGCGGTCATTTCGCAGGGAACTTTGCTCTTTCGCAGTTCGCTGAATAGGCGAACATATGGCGATGTCCGCCGGCACCATATTCTTTTGCATTGTGCCAAACTTTGACCCATGAGACATCCATCAGGTGGGACAGGACATCCAATTGAGACGTTTCAGTACATGGACACAACCCCTACCTTATAAATAAACCCGATCTGGCCACCATTTTACATTCAGTCTTTTGCCAATGTAGGGAGAGGTTGCTGTGTGGATCAGGGAGAGACTGTTAGAGACATCAAACACTGGCTAATAAGCACTGGTATAGGTGTGCTATCGATAGGTGTGACTCACTGAGGGGTGTAATATACTTATAATATACTTTCTAACATAGAAAGTATATTATAGTGCATTTGTATTGTGCAGCAGTTGTGTGCGAAACTGCAGCTATACAGAGGGACAAACACTAGTGGAACAACTAATTGCAACTGGTGTGATATACCAGTTGCCCCCCAAAAAAATCTGATTGAGGCAGGGGTGTGATATACCTATAATATATATTTCTATATAGTGCATTTGTATTGTGCAGCATTTGTGTGCGGTTCTGCTGAGATTCTGCAGCTACACAGAGGGACAAACGTTACTGGAACAACTAATTGAAACTGGTGTGATATACCTGTTGCCCCAAAATAAACTGATTAAGGGGTTTGATATGACCTGTGGCCAGAGCTGGCACAATTTGCCATTGAACTCTTGGCTTGCCCCTTTGATGAGTGTCCTGTCCGAAAGGACGTTCAGCGCAGCAGGGGGGATTGTGACCGATAAGCGTTCTCGCCTACCTCACGACAGTGTGGACTACCTCACATTTCTAAAAATGAATGAGGCATGGATCTCGGAGGAATTCAACACCTGTGACAACCAAGTTTAATTGAATTTCCTCATGCCAGCACACACATATCTGCCACCACCCAGAACAAATATTGGTCCCTGTCTTATGTAAATACAGCGGCATAAAAGGCCTTTCTGTCCGGTGAATGCCTAATGTTTGGGACGTCGGAGGAATTCAACACCTGTAACGACCACGTGTTATTGAATTTCAACTATTATTATTTAGGTTTTTTTCAAGAGGGGGGATTTCGTTAGCCATGTTTTTAATCCAATTTTATATTTTCTGTTCTTTTAAACATATGTATTTGTCACGCCTTGCCCTGTGAATGTGCCGAGATCTGTTAGGCTGGCTGCACATGTCTGACTATTCTCATTGTTTGGGTTTGAGCTGGATCCACCTTCCCTCAGGTTTACTGGGTTAATTGTTAGCGAGGCTATTTAATCCTCCTTCTCCCAGTGGCCTGTGCGGGTTATAGTTCATTCCTGTGGGCTTTGGATGTGTTGTGGATCGTCTGTTCCAGCTCAGCTCAAGGTCGCCTCTTCACCTCTCCCTACTGCTCAGGGTTTCCCCTGGGTATATTGACTTAGGCACGAGGGCATTTGCATATCCACCATAAGGGTATGCACATGTGCACAGCAGTATATGGAAAGCCTTAGGGATCGCTATGAGGTGACCCTTTCCTCCCTAGCTTCTGGGCTTAGTCAATTGTTCTGTTTGTTTTCCCTGTGTTTGGTTATTTCCCTGCTTACCTACCTTCCGTGACAGTATTTGACATGTATTTGTACTGGCCTGCAGTAAAATTGATATCCAATGACCGTCTAATATAACTCCAGCCACATAATCACTTGATGTTTTCTGTCCGGTGAATGAATAATTTTTGAGGCATGTACTCCACTGGCCTGCAGTAAAATTGCTATCCATTGAGCGTTTAATATACCTCTAGCCACATAATCGCTTAATCTTTTATGTACGGTGAATGCATATTTTTGGGGGCCTGTAATCTAACTGGCCAACAGTAAAATGTTTATACGGTGACCGCCTAATTACCTCCAGCCTCATAATCAATTGTTATTTTCTGTACTGTGAATGAATAATTTCTGGGGCCTGGAATCTAACTGGCCAACAGTAAAATTGTTATACGCGAGCGCCTTATGTACCTCCAGCCACATTATCAATTGTTCTTTTCTGTCTGGTAAATTAATAATTTTTGGGGCCTGTAGTCCACTGGCCTGCAGTAAAATTTTTATCCATTGATCGTCTAATATACCCTCAGCCACATAATGACTTGATCTTTTCTGTACGGTGAATGCCTAATTGTTGCTGCCTCAGAGGAATTCAACACCTGTGACGACCACGTGTTATCAAATTTCACCTATTATCATTTGGGGTTTAGTCAAGAGTGGGGATTTCGTTAGCCATGTTTTTAATCAAATTTCATATTTTTACTTCTTTTAAACATATGTATTTGACATTTATTTATACTGGCCTGCAATAAAAATGATATCCAATGACCGTCGAATATACCTCCAGCCACATAATCACTTGTTCTTTTCTGTACATTGAATAAATAATTTTTGGGGCCTGTACTCCACTGGCCTGAAGTAAAATTGTTATCCAATGACCATCTAATACCACCTCAGCCACATAATCACTTGATGTTTTCTGTCCAGTGGAATGCCTAATGTTTGAGGCCTGCACTCCCGTGGCCTAAAATAATTTTTTTCTAGGCTCCAGCAGGCCACATTTTTGACAGTTTCCCTTTAAGATGCATAAAAATGGCCCCTGATTAAAATACATATTTTTTGGGGAAATTTTTGCCATTAATCCGCATCTGGTATGTCACAGTCCATGTCATGGGACAATTTTTGCAATTCTTCTAAGTATTTGGTTGCTGCAATAATGACCTGAAGGTTTTTAATGTTTGCCTGCCATTAAAGTGAATGGGGCCCACCGCGAACTGTTGGTTCGCGCGATCATGTCCACGAATCGTCCTAGCCGATGTTCGTCCATCACTATTTACAGGGCTCTTTTTCACCATTGGGTCTTTATCAATTTATACTGACATTCTGAGGAGACCAGAGCCAGAGTGTAAATGCCCAGGTAGTTGGGGGCATTTCAAGCCAAAGGGAGAGAAAGTTGTTGCATTTTAAAAAGTGTCATATTTGTCCATGGCAACTTTTAGAGACATTAAACCAAATTATTCTATTGCCTCTAAGTCTGCACTCAGTGAGAGACTGTAACTACTAAGCCTGTTGCAACTATAGGCTTGTTACCCGTGTAAGGCTACTTTCACACTAGCGTTCGGGTGTCCGCTTGTGAGCTCCGTTTGAAGGGGCTCACAAGCGACCCCGAACGCATCCGTCCAGCCCTAATGCATTCTGAGTGGACGCGGATCCGCTCAGAATGCATCAGTCTGGCAGCGTTCAGCCTCCGCTCAGCAGGCGGACACCTGAACGCTGCTTGCAGCGTTCGGGTGTCCTTCTGGCCGTGCGGAGGCAAGCAGATCCGTCCAGACTTACAATGTAAATCAATGGGGACGGATCCGTTTGAAGATGACACCATATGGCTCAATCTTCAAACGGATCCGTCCCCCATTGACTTTCAATGTAAAGTCTGGACGGATCCGTTCAGACTACTTTCACACTTAGAATTTATTTTTACAATATAATGCAGACGGATCCGTTCTGAACGGATCCACCGTCTGCATTATATGAGCGGATCCGTCTCAGACGGATCCGCTCTGAACGCAAGTGTGAAAGTAGCCTAAAGACAGCCATGTTTACAGCTACAAGTAAGTTTGCCTGATTCCGTCTACCATACTAGAATACATTTTCTTGCTATTGTTTATTTAATGTGTTAACCATTTCTTTTAGCTTTTTATCTATAGGGAGCCAAACATACCACTCAGAGCCCAAAAAATCATTTGTTTTCTGTGCGGTGACTAATTATACCCCACTACATCGTATATGATAAAAATGAAAGCCTGGATAGTCTACCAGTAAAAGAGTCCACTTAACCCCCTAAGATCCAGGTGCTTTTTCATTCCAAGAGCCATAACTAGAGATGAACGAATCAAAGCGGACGAAGAGGAATGCAATCAGAATTTCAGGAATTATTTGATTCGCACCAAATCTGAATTTGCTCAAGCTTCATGGTAACAAATCACATTTTTAACCCAAAATGGCTGCCTGCACATGTTAGGACATGGAGCAAGGAACTCTGGGAACGAGCCATCACCCACTATGCCATGCATACAGTCAGCCAGCCCTGTGATGTCACAGTCCTATAAATAGCCTCAGCCATCTTGGATTCAGCCATTTTCCAGGGTACTTAGTGCAGGGAGAGACGTTAGCAGGCGCTAGGACAGTGCTAGGAAAGACTTGAAAACGTATATTTTGCTCAATAGACGTTCAGGGAATGAGCACTGGAAGTGTAGGGAAAGGATAGGGAGGAATTATTCCACAGTATTAAAGCAGAACAGGGTTCAATAGGGGTGTTTACAGCCTGGTTAATAGGAACAATCCTATTACACCTTACTGTGGATCCAAATTGCCATTATACTGCTGCTTGTTTCAGATTTGCAATACCTCTGTAATTCCAGCAAACCGTTCTTGTTAATGGGTTATTGTTAGCCCTTGTGCGTATATTTTTTTACGTGCATTAGTGGGGAAAAAGAAAAGGGGCTTATTAGCCGAGGTGTGGTGAAGTGAGAAAATTACACACCTTTTTGGCGTGTATTAGTGGCAAAAAAAGTATTATTTGCTGTTAACGGCCTCAGTTGTATGTTCTATAGTTTTTTTTTGGGGGGGGTGTATTAGTCGGGAAAAAGAAAAAGGGCATATTAGCCATTGTGTGGTAAAGTGAGAAAATGACAGCAAATTTTGGGCGTATATTAGTGTCAAAAAATATATTTTTTGCAGTTCACGGCCGCAGTTATATTTTTTAAAGCTATTTTTGGCGTGTATTAGTGGGGAAAAAGAAAAAAGGATTATTAGTAGGGATGAGCGAACCCGAACTGTATAGTTCTGGTTCGTACCGAATTTTGGGGTGTCCGTGACACGGACCCGAACCCGAACATTTTCGTAAAAGTCCGGGTTCGGTGTTCGTCGCTTTCTCGGCGCTTTTGGAAAGGCTGCAAAGCAGCCAATCAACAAGCGTCATGCTACTTGCCCCAAGAGGCCGTCACAGCCATGCCTACTATTGGCATGGCTGTGATTGGCCAGTGCAGCATGTGACCCAGCCTCTATTTAAGCTGGAGTCACGTAGCGCCGCACATCACTCTGCTCTGATCAGTGTAGGGATAGGATGCAGCTGCGACTGTTAGGGCGAGATTAGGCAGTGATTAACTCCTCAAAAACACTTAATTCAGTGATCGATCTACAGCTGTGGATCATTGAACTGCTGCTATTTAATTGCTCACTGTTTTTAGGCGTTTTTCAGTAACTTTTTTCTGGGGTGATCGCGGCCATTTTGTGTATTGTGGTGCGCCAGCACAAGCTGCCACCAAGTCCATTTAACCATCAATAGTGTGGTTAATTTTTTGCTATATCCTACATCAGGGGCTTGGCTGTGCTTGCTATTTTGTTGAGGGGTGAAATACAATTGCCAAAATAGCAGTACCCTAAATCTGGTGTTTCAGCTGTGGCCAGCCAATTGTAATACTGTCTGCTGTCTGGCAAAGGATATATTTTTGTTCTGGGTTGAAATACAATTCCCAACTTAGCAATTCCCTAAATCAGTGGTTTCTGCTGTATCAGGCCTACTTTAAATCTATCCATAAAAGGGTATATTAGATTGAAGGTGCGGATAGTGTCATCCTCAATAACTTCACACGCTACCGTGCATTTCCAAGTCTAATTCTGTCCGTAAACGTATACCTGTCATCCAGCGCCTAAATACTAGGCCTACAATTTATATTCAGCTAAATCTGTCGTTACTGCTGTGCTGGAGGACGAGGAGGACGAGGATGAGGAGGAGGTGGAGGAAGATGAGGATGAAGCATGTTCACAGCGGGGTGGCACCCAACGCAGCTCGGGCCCATCACTGGTGCGTGGCTGGGGGGAAAGGCAGGACGATGACGATACGCCTCCCACAGAGGACAGCTTGTACTTACCTCTAGGCAGCCTGGCACACATGAGCAACTACATGCTGCAGTGCCTGCGCAACGACAGCAGAGTTGCCCACATTTTAACGTGTGCAGACTACTGGGTTGCCACCCTGCTGGATCCCCGGTACAAAGACAATGTGCCCACCTTACTTCCTGCACTTAAGCGTGATAGGAAGATGCGCGAGTACAAGCACACATTGGTAGACGTGCTACTGAGAGCATTCCCAAATGTCACAGGGGAACAAGTGGAAGCCCCAGGGCAAAGGCAGAGGAGGAGCAAGAGGTCGCCAAAGCAGCTGTGTCACGGCCAGCTCCTCTGAGGGCAGGGTTAGCATGGCAGAGATGTGGAAAAGTTTTGTCAACACGCCACAGCTAGCTGCACCACCACCTGATACGGAACGTGTTAGCAGGAGGCAACATTTCACTAACATGGTGGATCAGTACGTGTGCACACCCCTCCACGTACTGACTGATGGTTCGGCCCCATTCAACTTCTGGGTCTCTAAATTGTCCACGTGGCAGAGCTAGCCTTTTATGCCTTGGAGGTGCTGGCCTGCCCGACGGCCAGCGTTTTGTCTGAACGTGTATTCAGCACGGCAGGGGGCGTCATTACAGACAAACGCAGCCGCCTGTCTACAGCCAATGTGGACAAGCTGACGTTCATAAAAATGAACCAGGCATGGATCCCACAGGACCTGTCCATCCCTTGTGCAGATTAGACATTAACTACCCCCCCCTTAACCATATATTATTGTCCTATTTTTATTTTCATTTTACCATTATATTGCGGGGCAACCCAAAGTTGAATGAACCTCTCCTCTGTCTGGGTGCCGAGGCCTAAAAATTTCTGACAGTGGCCTGTTCCAATGTTGGGTGACGTGAAGCATGATTCTCTGCTATGACATGAAGCCTGAATCTCTGCTATGGGACCTCTCTCCTCTGTCTGGGTGCCGGGGTCTAAATATATGACAATGAACTGTTCCAGTGTTGGGTGACGTGAAGCCTGATTCTCTGCTATGACATGAAGACTGATTCTCTGCTGACATGAAGCCTGAATCTCTGTTATGGGACCTCTCTCCTCTGTCTGGGTGCCGGGGCCTAAATATATGCCAATGGACTGTTCCAGTGTTGGGTGACGTGAAGCCTGATTCTCTGCTATGACATGAAGACTGATTCTCTGCTGACATGAAGCCAGATTCTCTGCTATGGGACCTCTCTCCAATTGATATTGGTTAATTTTTTTTGTTTTATTTTTATTTTTATTCATTTCCCTATCCACATTTGTTTGCAGGTGATTTAACTACATTTTGCAGCCCTCTAGCCCTTTCCTTGGCTGTTTTACAGCCTTTTTAGTGCCGAAAAGTTCGGGTCCCCATTGACTTCAATGGGGTTCGGGTTCGGGACGAAGTTCAGGTCGGGTTCGGATCCCGAACCCGAACATTTCCGGGAAGTTCGGCCGAACTTCTCAAACCCGAACATCCAGGTGTTCGCTCAACTCTAATTATTAGCCATTGTGTGCTGAAGTGAGAAAATTACAGCCATTTTTGGTGAGCATTAGTGGCAAAAAAAGTATTATTTGCCGTTGACTGCCACAGTTATATGTTCGGAAGTCTTTTTTTGGCATGTATTATTAAGGAAAAAGAAAAAAGGGCTTATAAGCCATTGTGTGGAGAAGTGAGAAAATTATAGCCCTTTTTAGCATGTATTAGTGGCAAAAAAAAATTATTTGCAGTTACATGTTCTAAAGACTTTTTTTTGCCATGTATTAGTGGGGAAAAGAAAAAGGGCTTATTATCCATTGTGAGATGTATTAGTGGCAAAAAACGGTATTTTGTGCTATTCAATGCAGCAGTTATATGTTCTAAAGTTTTTTTTGGGTGTGTATTAGTGGGGGATAAAGAAAAAGGGCTTATTAGCCAGTGTGGTGAAGTGAGAAAATGACAGCCCTTTGTGGCGCGCATTAGTGGTAAAAAAAAAGGGATTATTTGCCGTTCACGGCCACGGTTATATGTTCCAAAGTATTTTTTGGGCGTGTATTAGTGGGGAAAAAGAAAAAGGGCTTATTAGCCGTTGTGTGGTGAAGTGATAAAATTAAAGCCCTTTTTGTTGTATAATAGTGGCAAAATAAAATATTATTTGTTATTCACAGCAGCAGTTATATGTTCTAAAGCAGGCATGTCCAAACTGCGGCCCTCCAGCTGTTGCAAAACTACAACTCCCAGCATGCCCTAATAGCCTTAAGCTATCCAGGCATGCTGGGAGTTGTAGTTTTGCAACAGCTGGAGGGCCGCAGTTTGGACATGCCTGTTCTAAAGCCTCTTTTTGGTGTGAATTAGTGGGGAAAAAGAAAAAGAGCTTATTAGCCATTGTGTGGTGAAGTGAGAAAATAACTGACCTTTTTGGTGTGTGTTATTGGGGAAAAAAATATTATTTGCCGTTCACAGCCGCAGTTATATGTTCTAAAGCCTCTTGTTGGTGTGTATTAGTGGGGAAAAAGTAAAAGGGCTTATTAGCCATTGTGTAGTCAAGTGATAAAATTACAGCCCTTTTTGCCAAGTATTAGTGGCAAAAAAAAGGATTATTTGCCGCAGTTATATGTTCTAAAGCCTTTTTTGGCATGTATTAGTGGGGGGAAAGGGATTTTTAGTCGTTGTGTGGTGAATTGAGAAAATTAAAGCCCTTTTTTTCGTGTATTAGCGACAATAAAATATAATATTTGCCGATCACGGCCGCAGTTATATGTTCTAAAGCCTTTATTTGGCGTGTAATAGTGGGGGAAAAGAAAAAGGGCTTATTAGTCGTTGTGTGGTGAAGTAAGAAAATTACAGCCCATTTTGGCATGTATTATTGCCCAAAAAAATATTATTTGCCATTCATGGCCTCAGTTATATGTTCTATAGCCTATTTTTGGTGTGTATTAATGGTTAAATTGTGTGGTAAGTGAGAAAATTAAAGCCCTGTTTGGCATGTATTAGTGGCAAAAAAATTAATATTATTTAACGTTTACTGCTGCAGTTATATGTTCTAAATCCTTTTTTGGCGTTTATAAGTGGTGAAAAAGAAAAAAGGGCTTATTAGCCATTGTGTGGTGAAGTGAGAAAATGACTGCCCTTTTTGGCGTGTACTAATGGCAAAAAAAAATATTATTTGCTGTTCACGGCCGCAATTATATGTTCTAAAGCTTTTTTTAGGGTGTGTATCTGTGTGGAAAAAGAAATAGGGCTTATTAGCTGTTGTGTGGTGAAGTGACAAAATTACAGCCCTTTTTGCCGTGCATTAGTGGCAAAAAATACATAAAAATATTTGCCGTTCACAGCCACAGTTATATGTTCTAAAGCCTTTTTTTTGGCATGTATTAGTGGTGAAAAAGAAAAAGGGCCTATTAGCGGTTGTGTGGTGAAGTGAGAAAATGACAACCCTTTTTGGCGTGTATTAGTGATAAAAAATAAATATTTGCCGTTCATAGCCGCATTTATATGTTCTAAAGCCACTTTTTGGCGTGTATTAGTGGGGAAAAAGTAAAAAAGGCTTATTAGCCGTTGTTTGGTGAAGTGAGAAAATTAAAGCCCTTTTTGGCGTATATTAATTTCCTTTTTATTTACTTATTTGATCTAACAGTATGTCAGACAGAGAAGTGACAGGCCCTGCACAGGAGGGGCACAGGCCTAAATGTTTCTGGCGCAGGCACAGGTTGCAGTATGGTAAGGGTCGTGGCAGCAGGGGGTCACTTTCTTCATAAATAGACCCTCCATGCCCCTTATTAGTTTAGTCACTCTCCTGTGGACTGGTGCCCAGAACTCAACTGCATATTCCAGATGAGGCGGCACCAACGCTTTGTAAAGTGGTAATATTACATGCCTGCCCCGCGATTCTATGCCTCGTTTAATGCATGAAAATATCCTGGTGGCCTTAAAAGCAGCTGATTGACATTGCATGCTGTAATTTAATCTACCATCTACAAGGACACCCAAATCCTTCTCTATTAGTGACTCGCCCAGTGTTACATCACTCAGAGTAATCCCGTCTTCGATATCATTAATAAATAAATGAAATAATAGAGGGTAGAGATGGCCTTGCGGTTCGAATGGCGGTCGATTCACGGCGAACTTTGCTCGTTCGCGGTTCACCAAAGAGGCGAACATATGGCGATGTTCGCTGGTGCCATATTCTTTTACGTTGTGAAGAAATTTTACCCATGACACATCAATCAGGTGGTACAGGACAGCCAATTGAGACATTTCAGCACATGGACACAACCCATACCTTATAAATAAACACGATCTATCTGGAGTTTCTTTAGTAGAAACTCAAATAAACTAATGAAATAACTACTTCAGGACCAGCCATAAATCGCTGCCTCACCCATAGGTTTAATAATGTTTGTTACTTACTTAGTATTATTTGTATTCTTTGAACCATTGTAACAAATGGAATGACGACGATATAACATGTAATTCCTTTTTTTTTATAATATATAACAACATGTAAAGTATTATAATTCCATGTTCATACTTATAATTTGTATAAAAGTATAAGTGTACTTACACTTTGAAAAAACCCAATAAAAAATATTTTGAAAGATAAATAAACACGATCTGGCCGCCATTTAACATTCAGTCTTTTGCCAGTGTAGGGAGAGGTTGCTGTGTGGAGCAGAAACAGACTGTTAGAGACAAACATTATCTAATAGGGCCATGTAACGGACCGTTTCAGCAGACAAGGGGTTAAAATCCGTTTAGGCGATATGCCCCTTTCCGAGAGACAGGCACAGCTACTGCAGAACACCAAACTCCCGAACTGGATACAAAATAGCACTCCAAGCTGGAACCTCGCGAATAGCTGCCGGCAGACGAACAGGAAAAGCGTATCCGTCAGCTTACACTCCTGGCAATCAGTCTCCAACAGCATACAGGGAATCCCCCCAATAACGAGACAAGGCTCCGTGTTGAGGGTCAAGCAGTGCTCTGACTGTACTTCAAGTACAGCCTCTTTTATTGATAAAAACCAAACATAGTACTGCCCACAGGGTTTTGAAATCCAACCAATCAGTAATTCACAACACACACAATGTAAATACAGCAACCAATCGTTCCCGCCCCCTAGAGGACCAGAAGGGAGATTGCGACACAGAACAGATACAACATATCCCCACAATGCATCATGGTTTCCTCCTCTCTGCCTGGGAGACGACCGAAGACAATCCAATTATCTCTCAGGACAAAGGGGAGATCACCAATACACATGTGGAGACAACAGGACAGGAATCACCACCCAAGCACACAATGGCACACCCCCACAGCAAACACAGACATTTAACATATCCCCAGATAGCTCAAGTCTGAGTGCATATCATTAGGTGAATGGCACTCAGAATACATGAATACAATAATATTAGCTATCTGGGTGCCCTCACATAACATACAATTTAACCGAACGCATAATAACATAAAATACAATTCTACAGACAGATTTAAGCTGTGCGGCCGGTCTGTTTTCTCCTTTAAAGTTACTATGGGCCATAATCCTGAGGCAAGAGGCTTTTAAACAGCCCCCTCCAAAACCCAGTGGCGAGGTTGGTTTCGCCACACATCTCCCCCCCCCAGGGAAGACTAACCAGATACCTGACCTCACGCCGGTCGGTACCTGAGTTAGTCTGGCAGCCCACTCACAACCCAATACTGGACCTGTAGAATTTAGTAGGCTGTCTCTGTCCAGTGAATCCACCAAGGTTATATTGGTAGCTGGTACTCCCGGTCTCTGAGTTGCTCCCTGGCTTGGAGTGGAGGTTGCTTTGTGGGCAGGGATCAGCGGTACTCTGCCCTGGTGCCAGCGTTACCACGGAAGAAGCCTGGTTGGAGTCTGGTTGTTGGAGGGGGAAACCGACTGTCTCCCTTTTGGCTAAACTGCCCTGTTGCTGGGGGACAGGAACAACTGTCCCTACCCCCTGTGCTGTAAGTGCAGAGACCACGGTCCCATCTGCACAGTTGTGGGGCTTACTGTCTCCCTCTGGTGCGTTAAGCTGCCGCTGGAGAGAGGGGGTAATGAGCTCCTCTCCCATACATACTTCCAGCCGCTGGGGAGGGCGACCGACCGCCTCCGCTCCCAATACAGTGTCCTGCTGCTGGGGAAAGGAGACTGGGCTCTCTATTCCCTGTAGGACACTCTGCCGCTGGGGGACAGGACCGACTGTCTCTGCCCCCTGTAACTCCATCTGCCGCTGGGGAATGGAGACTCGGTTCCCAATTTCCAAAAAATCATGCTGCTGCTGGGGGGCAGGAACAACTACCTCTGCCCCCTGTAACTCAGCCTGCCGCTGGGGAATGGAGACTAGGCTCCCAATTCCCTGCAGGACCGGTGGAGAGACCTCGGTCCCATCTCCACCGGCCACCTGGGGTTCTTCCCAGTAAACATCAACAATATCCTCCCAGCTGAAGGGCTCTGGACCTGGGTCTGACTTCTTGCTGTCCTGCTGAGCCTTCCCAATGGAGTGGAAGAGATCTCGGTAGTCCTGCTCCAGTTCCCACTCCAGGGTTGCTAGGGGAGCCAGGTCTTGCTCTACCTCATGGGGGTCATCCCACTCATGCCTAGCCTCCCTCTCATAGAAAATGTCCTGAAGTCTGGACTGTGCAGGGCTCCCGAAGTCAGGCTCTGCAAAGGACTCCCATAACAAGCCAGGACCATCAAACTCCTCTCCCTCTGGCTTGTCATGCTCAGCTGTCCAGGGTATAAACTGTGCCACATACCGCCCAAGTGCCTGGTAGGCATCCTCCAGCCATAGCTCCTGCCATACCCGGTGCTCTAGTTCCTTCACCCATTCCTCCAGGGGCTGCTCTCCCAGGAAGGGCATCCGCAGGGCCACTTGCTTCTGCAACCGCTGCTCTTCACTGGGGAGACTCTCACCTCGCTGGTATTGTACATTAGCCAGGGCCTGGTACCAGATGCCTTTCCTTAATGCATCCCAGCCATCCAGGTCCTCCTCCTCGTATAACACTGCTGGTTCCATCCTGGTGCTTTTAGGGTCGCTGTACTGGGACATGCGTTGCCCTTAAATTGTAGAATCCACAGAAATGGTGTCTCCTGTAGCTGTCCTTCTGGCTGTAGGAACGATCCCGCTGCTTGCCACCAATGTAACGGACCGTTTCAGCAGACAAGGGGTTAAAATCCATTTAGGCGATATGCCCCTTTCCGAGAGACAGGCACAGCTACTGCAGAACACCAAACTCCCGAACTGGATACAAAATAGCACTCCAAGCTGGAACCTCGCGAATAGCTGCCGGCAGACGAACAGGAAAAGCGTATCCGTCAGCTTACACTCCTGGCAATCAGTCTCCAACAGCATACAGGGAATCCCCCCAATAACGAGACAAGGCTCCGTGTTGAGGGTCAAGCAGTGCTCTGACTGTACTTCAAGTACAGCCTCTTTTATTGATAAAAACCAAACATAGTACTGCCCACAGGGTTTTGAAATCCAACCAATCAGTAATTCACAACACACACAATGTAAATACAGCAACCAATCGTTCCCGCCCCCTAGAGGACCAGAAGGGAGATTGCGACAAAGAACAGATACAACATATCCCCACAATGCATCATGGTTTCCTCCTCTCTGCCTGGGAGACGACCAAAGACAATCCAATTATCTCTCAGGACAAAGGGGAGATCACCAATACACATGTGGAGACAACAGGACAGGAATCACCACCCAAACACACAATGGCACACCCCCACAGCAAACACAGACATTTAACATATCCCCAGATAGCTCAAGTCTGAGTGCATATCATTAGGTGAATGGCACTCAGAATACATGAATACAATAATATTAGCTATCTGGGTGCCCTCACATAACATACAATTTAACCGAACGCATAATAACATAAAATACAATTCTACAGACAGATTTAAGCTGTGCGGCCGGTCTGTTTTCTCCTTTAAAGTTACTATGGGCCATAATCCTGAGGCAAGAGGCTTTTAAACAGCCCCCTCCAAAACCCAGTGGCGAGGTTGGTTTCGCCACAGGCCACAAAAGTCCTTTTAAGGACTGGTATAGGTGTGACATACTGAGGGGTGTGATATACTTATAATATACTTTCTAACATAAAAAATATATTAGAGTGCATTTGTATTGTGTAGCAGTTGTGTGCATTTCAGCTGTGATTCTACAGCTATACATAGAAGCAAACACTCTTTGAACAAATAATTTCAACTGGTGTGATTTACCAGTTTCCCCCAAAAAACTGATTGAAGCAGGGGTGTTATATTATACCAATAATATACTTTCTATATAGTGCATTTAGGTAGTGCAGCATTTGCTTGCGGTTCTGCTGCATTACCGCAGCTACACAGAGTGACAAACGCTCTTGGAACAAATAATTTCAACTGGTGTGATATAACAGTTGCCCCCCAAAAAATGATTGAGGCAGGTGTGTGATATACCAATAATATAATTTCTATATAGTGCATTTGAGTAGTGCAGCATTTGTTTGTGGTTCTGCTACGTAACCGCAGCTACAACAAAACCAATTAGACAGAGGACACACATATACAAATATATGACAATTTTTATTTGAGTAATAAATATTACAATGAATCATAGACAACAATAAAATAAAATAAATAGCAGCAATACAGGCAAGCGCTGCGATAAGCAGCTCGTCCACCAGACCCTGGGTATGATGATTCTAAGTACGTGGGAAAACGGGGCTAAACATATGCCGCATAACGCAAGCAATAGAACCCCCCTCCCAAAAAGTAGTAAGTGGTGACCTCCTCTCTCACACATATGTAATAGCTGCACCAAACAGGCAAAAAAGAGGGCCAATACTCCGGCACCTAACATAAGCCTATGGGCAGTGTAAAAAAATCAACAGAAGTACTGTAGTAATATACATTATAAAAATGATAAAACATATTACCTTAAGTTGTATGGAGGCACCATTACACAATACCCAGGTCAGACAGCGAGCGCACCCGACGCACGGTTTGCTCCTCTGCTTTCTCAGGGGCGTGTAACCGCAGCTACACAGAATGACAAACGCTATTGGAACAAATAATTTCAATTGGTGTGATATACCAGTTGCCCCCCCCCCCCCAAAAAAAATAAATAATGATTGCGGCAGGGGTGTGGTATACCAATTATATACTTTCTATATAGTGCATTTGGGTAGTGCAGCATTTGTTTGCAGTTCTGCTGTGTTACCGCAGCTGCTCAGAGTGACAAACGCTATTAAAACAAATAATTTTAACTCGTGTGATATACCAGTTGCCCCCCAAAAAAACTAATTGAGGCAGGGGTGTGATCTACCTATAATATAATTTCTATATAGTGTATATCCTGTTCCCTGACGATCCTTTGCCTATTACTCTGTAACGGTCACGTACACACACACACACAGGGGGGAGGATAGTGACCACTGCGCTCCACCCTCACCCCTGGCCCTGCCTACTTACCTCATGAGTCCCGATGACAGGGGACAACTGAACGGCAATCCATAACTTAGGATACGTGCGGGAAGGACAGACAAGACGAATAACAGATAGTGAACGGACCGGGTCAAAACCAAGAGGACAACGCAGTACAGAGGGATAAGCAAAGAATGGTCAGGAGAAGCCGGGGTCATAAATACCAGGAGAGTCGAGAAGTAAAGAATAGTCAGGTGGAAGCCGAGGTCAAAATTCCAGGAGGAGTGCGGAGTACAGGAGGAGCAGGCAAAGGATCGTCAGGGAACAGGATCAGGTAAGTATACAGGTATCCAACAAACGCCAGGAACCTAAATTAACAGGCAACCTGTGGCCAGCAGGCTGCCTGTATTTATAGTGGGGAGTCAGGGTCATGTGACGTGGCCAGCGTCACATGACCGACAGACCGACCAGTCGAGCACCGAGTGATCAGCTCGGCGCTCAAGGCAGACCTAGGAGCAGGGAGCCTCCCAGCTAGCAAAGCCGCCCTGGCAACGAGGTCAAACACAGAGCCTCGCTCCCGAAGCTAAGCAGCAGGTCTGCGGCTGATGGGAGAATGAGTGCGCCTTCGGCACCCCGTTACAATACTTTCTATATAGTGCATTTGGGTAGTGCAGCATTTGTCTGCGGTTCTGCTGCGTTACCACAACTACACAGAGAAACAAACGCTATTGAAACCAATAATTTTAAATGGTGTGATATACCAATTTCCCCCCCTAAAAAACTGTTTGAGGCAGGGGTGTGATATACCTGTAATATACAGGGTGGGCCATTTATATGGATACACCTTAATAAAATGGGAATGGTTGGTGATATTAACTTCCTATTTCTGGCACATTAGTATATGTGAGGGGGGAAACTTTTCAAGATGGGTGGTGACCATGGCGGCCATTTTGAAGTCGGCCATTTTGAATTCAACTTTAGTTTTTTCAATAGGAAGAGAGTCATGTGACACATCAAACTTATTGGGAATTTCACAAGAAAAACAATGGTGTGCTTGGTTTTAAGATAACTTTATTCTTTCATGAGTTATTTACAAGTTTCTGACCACAATGTGTTCAATGTGCTGCCCATTGTGTTGGATTGTCAATGCAACCCTCTTCTCCCACTCTTCACACACTGATAGCAACACCGCAGGAGAAATGCTAGCACAGGCTTCCAGTATCCGTAGTTTCAGGTGCTGCACATCTCGTATCTTCACAGCATATGTTATGGATATTCCGAGGAGCTCTTTCTAGCACCACTATTACATTTAGCCCTCGTGCCCAGCACGCTTGAAGTGGGACCTGAGATATTGTTCCCTGATTCCCAACCTCTTGAGCCTTCACAGTCTCAAGAAGATGACAGTGGTGAATGGCAATCATTTGTTCACGAGGTGGATGATGATAAGACACAGTCAATCACTGAGGTTGTGGTTAGGTCAAGTCAGGAGGATGTGCAGATTGAGGAAGTGGAAGAGGAGGTGGTTTACGATGAGGTCACTGACCCAACATGGAAAGTTGAAAAGCCGAGCGAGGACAGCAGTACAGAGGGGGAGGGATCCGCAGCACCGCAACAGGCTGGAAATAGCAGTGGGGTTGTACAAGGGAGAAGTCAGCCCACACCAAACAAGCCTGCAACCGTTATATTAAGCACCCCCATGCGTAAATCTACCTTGCCATGGGTTAGGTGTTCCGCAGTATGGCTCTTTTTTAAAGGAAAGTGCAGACGACAAAAGAGTGGTAGTTTGCAACCTGTGCCATACCAAAATGAGCCAGGGCCGTGAAAACTAGCAACCTCACCACCACCAGCATGATCCGCCACATGTCATCCAAGCACCCTAATAAGTGGGCTGAACACCTGGGTCCACAAACTGGGTCTGCGGGTCACACCACTGACTCCTCTTCCCCTGTGTTACGCACTGCTGGCCAATCCCCTGTCGAAGGTGAAGGTCCTCACCCCTAAGGTTTTAGATGGTCAGATGAGCAGGCCCTTGCTCCAAATGTTTTTGAGGGTCACCAGCAGGCCATCAATCATAATTTTTCAAAGGTGTGTATGATGCCCTTCTTTATTTTTAACAAAGGGTGTTTTGGAATGACGGTTACTTGTAATTTTTGGCAGCCCTTTCACTTAGTGAATAGGCTTTATGAGTGTAGGAGTCCCACTACCTGAACAATTGTACCACAATGTGAATGAGGCCCTCCTTTATTTGATATACAGGCTGTTTTGGAGTGCCTCTTGCTTGTAATTTTTTGCAGCACTTGCACTTTATATACAATTGAATATACAGGAAAGAATGTTTTCTAACAATTTTTCCTATAAAATTGATTTTTTGGGGGGTTTTCTGCGTATTTTTTGTCAGTCTGTAAAAATGGCGTACAACTCGAACAACATGGTTGCGAGCAGCGACCTGGGAGTCCAAGATGCATCCAAACATCATCCCCATGCTGTTCCCAATCCATTTTGGTGGTGTTTCTGTCACTTTCTAACCTTTTCCATTATACCCGGGTGCTTGGCCGAGCACACGAATAGATCAATGTGTTCGGGCCGAACACCTGAATATTTTGGTGCTCGATCATCACTACCAAGTATGTCTTTAACAGTAGGGCTGGAGTGAAGGCGTTAGGTTAGGTAAGAAATTGGCATTGGGTGGTTGGGGTGCCGTTTCAGTTGTCGCCTCAGGCAGCAGAAAGGCTAGGTGCACCCCTGGCGTAAGGGAAAGATTTGGACCTGTTCTGTTTTCAATCTGCACCTGGTTTTTTAGCTCAAGATCACTGAAAGAAATCCCTAATCAAGCACTGATGTGTGAGCGTAGCCTTACACCCAAGGCAAATCCATTGATTTTATTTTTGTCACACCTGAGCTCACGTTATTTCAAATTTTAGAATAAAATATGCATATGTGCTAAGTGTATAAGTGTATGTATAAACAGCTTTCATTTTTGTGGTTAACAAGATCCTGCTGCAGCACTTAAGGCAGTGATGTATCTTGGTTTTGTGCTGCCCTAGGCGAGACTAAACTCGGATACCCCCCTAATATAAATTTGATCCACCCCTTCTCCCCCCTCTACCCACTCAACGGGTCCCAAAAGTATATATACACGCCATGTTTTGATTGACAGACTAGGCATCCTATAAACTGTGTAAATCAAGGCATGTCATGGCGTGTATATATAATTCCACCAGGTCAAGGTCACTCATTGCTGCCTATTCCCCTGAAGAAGCCAGGTTTACTGGTGAAACATGTTGGGGGGCAGATTCTGTTTTTAATTCAGTAAATCACTCCACCATCAGACAAATACTACTAGTCTAGCTGGCCTATTTATCATTGCTAGTTTTCACTAGCAGTCAGACACGGCATCAAAGCTGAGCCCTGTCCGTTCACAGTAGCCACTGATAAAAGGAGTTATATTGGCACGACAGCACATGTTAAACACAGTGTGCTGCGGGCGTAGTGGGTTTATGGCTTCGTGCTCCCACAATTCAGATTAGTTGTATAGTGGCATTGTGAGCTGACTACTGGCAGAACTTTGCCATTTTAGTGACGGGGGCGAGAGAAAGTGCACTGATCTCCCTCTTGATCTACTCACTGCAATCAGTTACCATAGTGGAGTGGTAACTGTATTTTTCCCTTTTTTGTTTTTTTGGTTCAATAAGTTAAGTCTAATAAAAGGTATCGAGCACTAGTTTAGATTTTAATTAGTAAAAAGAAAAGTATTAATTTTTCTACTGGGGCAAGATAGGTTCAACGCCTGAATAGGCATCTGTAAATAAAATAAGTAATAAACCTTACCCAGGTTAGGTCCCGATTGCAAATAGTACAATTTTCTAAATTAGAATTTCACTACTTTTAAGTCCTTTTGCACGCGGCCATATAGCTTTTTCAGTATTTTGCAGTCCATTTTAAACTGTTCTGTTTTTCCTTTTTTTAGTGTTTCCTCTTCCGTTCAGTTTTGCCGTTCCGTTTTTCCGTTTGTGATCCGTTTTTGAGGGATCACAAATGGAAATGGAAGCATACAATAATGTTTAAACAGTAAGTACATAAAAAAAATTGGGCTGGGCATAATATTTTCAATAGATGGTTGCGCAAAAACGGAACGGATACGGAAGACATACGGATGCATTCCGTATGCATTCAGTTTTTTTTTGCTGCACCGTTGACTTGAATGGAGCCATGGAAAGTGATTTGTGTGCAATAATAGGACATGTTCTATTTTTGAACGGAAATACGGAAACGGAATGCATGCAGAATACCTTCTGTTGTTTTTGCAGACCCATTGAAGTTAATGATTCCGCATACGGACTGCAAACTAAACACAAAAACACGGAAACGGAAAAAATAATGTTTGTGTGCAAGAGGCCTAAAACAGATAGTAATACCTCATAAAATTGTTATCAATCAACATTCCCCATATGTTGCCATAATTTATAAATGTTATTTTATTTTTTAAGGACATTTGAAGCCTTAAAAGTTTAGAAGCCATTTTTCTAATTTTAAACTAAATTTCCAAACCCATTTTTTTAAGCACCAATTCAGATATAAAGTGATTTTGAGGGGCTTATGCAATGGAAACCACCCATTAATGACCCTATTTTATAGACTACACCCCTCAAATTATTCAAAACTGATGTTACAAACTTTTTTAACCCTTGAGGTGTTCCACAAAAATTAAAGGAAGATGGAGGTAAAATTTCAAAATGTATTTATTTTTTGTAGATTATTTATGTTAATCAATTTTTTTCTTGCAACACAGGAACATTTAGCAGCAAAATAAACCTCAATATATATATATAATCCCCAAATTTTTCATTTTCACAAGGAGTAACAGGAGAAAAAGCACCTCATTATTTAATACCAATTTTCTCCTGAATATGTCAACACCCCATATGTGGTGGTAAACTGCTGTGGGTGCACATGGCAGCCATATGGGCTTTTGTAGCACAGATTTAGATGGATCAGTTTATGGGTGCCATTGGTTTTTATTTTATGAGTGATTGTCTTATGTAGGGTCTCAGTTTTTGCGGGATGAGATGGCGGTTTGATGGGTACCATTTTAGGGTACATACAACTTTTTGATCACTTGGTATTACACATTATGTGAGGCAAGGTGACAAAAAATGGCATATTTTTGGAATTTTTTTTTTTTTTTACAGCATTCACCTGAGGGGGCATATCATGAGATATTTTATAGATCAGGTTGTTATGGACACGGCTATACTCAATGTGTCTATTATTTTCATTTTTATGAATTTTTACACAGTAAAAGCCTTTTTTCTCCTCCATTATTCACCCGGATCAAAATGGGTTCATCCCCAATAAAGGTACTAATTATAATCTCCATTGATTATTTGCGAATATACAGTTTCCCGGGGGGAATTCCCGCTCCATCCTGTCTTTGGATGCCTCTAAAGCGTTTGATAGGGTGGAGTGGAAATTCCTATGGAAGGTATTGGAAAGGATGGGTTTTGGTACAAGATTTATTAGCATGGTTAGGCTTTTATGTAGACCCCCCACTGCTAGATTCAATATAAATGGTAGTTTGACATCTAGTTTTAAGTTTACCAGAGGTACCTGGCAGGGTTGTCCACTTTCGCCTTTAATGTTTGATTTATATATTGAGCCCTTGGCACTTAGGATTAGGCAAGATATAAGGATTTAAGGGTTTGGAGTAATGGATGGGGAAGATAAGACCTCTTTGTATCCGGATGATGTGTTCTTTTTTGTTAATCATACCAATGCAGCTCTCCCAAGAATTTTCTCTGTTAACGCTTTTGCGGAAGTCTCTGGCTTAGATATCAACTGGGCAAAGACTACTCTTTTTTGGGCACCATTGTGAGGGGTTCCTGACAATGTTAAAGATTGTTGACTCATTTGAATATCTGGGCATGATGATTTCCCCTAGGATTGAGGACTTTATTCACCTTAATCTGATGCTCTTGATAGCCAAAACAAGATTGTTCTCTATCTGGCTTTGCTTACCTTTATCCAGAGCTGACATAAGATCACCATTTTGACTAACAATATTATCCCAATTTCTCTATATCTTATGGAATTCTCCAGTTTGGATTGAGGATAGGTTTTTCAAGCTTATTGAAAGGATGATTAATGATTTACTCTGGGGAAGAAAGCGAGTGAGGTTAAAACTGTATTATTTCTATAAGCCATTGGAGCAGGGAGGGCTTAATCTTCCCTACTTCAAGGGCTATTTTATTGCTGTGCAGTTGTGGCTATATTGAGACTGGGAGAAAAGTGCCCTTTGTATGATGCTGGTAGATTGTTCCCCATTTGAAAATATATTCACTTTGCTGGAATCCGTGCGATTAATAAATGTTGAACAAGAATATAGAGTGACGGGGAAGTTATTTTCTAGATCCTGGACCACCATTAGAGATGGCCTTGTGGTTCACCCGGCGGTTGTTTCACGGCAAACTTTTCTAAATGTCCACCAGCGCCATATTCTTTTACATTGTGAAGAACTTTGACCCATGACACACCCATCAGGTGGTGCAGGACAGCCAATTGAGATTTCAGCACATGTACATACCCCCTACCTTATAAATAAACCTGATCTGGCTGCCATTTTACATTCAGTCTTTTGCCAGTGTAGGGAGAGGTTGTTGTGTGGAGCAGGGACAGATGGTTAGGGACCCCAAATGCTAGCTAATAGAGCCACAAAGGCACTTTTAAGGACTGGTATAGGTGTGCTATCGATAGTTGTGACTTACTGAGGGGTGTAATATACTTATAATATACTTTCTAATATAAAGTATATTATAGTGCATTTGTATTGTGCATCAGTTGTGTGTGGTTCTGCTGCGATCCTGCAGCTACACAGAGTGCCGAACGCTATTGGAACAACTCATTTCTACTGGTGTGATATACCAGTTGCCGCTCAAAAAAACTGATTGAAGCAGGGGTGTTATAATATACCAATGATATACTTTCTATATAGTGCAGTTGGGTAGTGCAGCATTTGTTTGAGGTTTAGCTGCGTTAGCTCAGCTACAGATATGTCTGTGAAGGTTCTCATTTATCCAGGTCATGGTATATCTGTAAAGAATAAATCAAGGCAACTGGACGTACTGTCGATTTCTTGAAATCTTTCTCTCGTTCTTCCAACGAGCTTTCTCAATTCTGAGTGATTGTACAAAAATTCTGGGAATAAATATGTAACTGAATCCACATCTGGCAATTATACCCAGCATTGGGTCAAAGGCGTTGATTCCATTATCCTAATTGGAGTCAGTAGGTGATAAAAACTTCCCAGAAAAAGGTGTCAAGACAGCATTGTATGTGGCAGACAATAGATGTCTAACCCCCCCACCTCTATTTAAGCTTGGCTTCTCCATTTTTACGTAGATGGCCTCCTTCACGCCTCGTTTGTACCAATCGGCCTCCTTATCCAAAACACGTACTTGACTGTCTTCAAAGGTGTGACCTGTTCCTTTTAGATGTAACTACACGGCTGAATCTTGACCAGAGGTTTTGGCTCTTCTATGCTGAGCCATACGCTGATGTAGTTGTTGTTTTGTTTCGCCGATATACAGTTCTGAGCATTCCTCATTGCACTGGACTGCGTACACAATGTTGTCCATCTTGTGTTTAGGCGTTGGGTCTTTGGGGTGAACCAGTTGTTGCCTCAGTGTGTTGCTGGGTTTAAAGCAAACAGGAATGTGATGTTTATTAAAAATCCTTTTGAGTTTCTCAGACACCAATTAGGATAATGGAATCAACACCTTTGACCCAATGCTGGGTATAATTGCCAGATTTAATGAAAAAACTTGGATTGGGGGTCACTCAATATTGGGCAAACACACGATAAATTTGTATCCACATAAACTTTATAGGTTTAAAAATACATAAACACGCTGCAATATTACATATAAAACATATCATAAAAATGCAATTAAAATAGCATATATGTACCGCACTCTAAAGCCACTTTTATCGCAATGTCCCAATGGTTGTAATAGCTGAATATTGGGAGATATAAACTAGCACAGGTGGCAAGTCTGTATAGTTGAGTTTGTAATAAACCAGAGCTGCAAATGTTCGTTAATTCTTCTGTATACTGTATATATAGCGAGAGAAGTGGTTGGTTAATTGTACATTACCACATCTTCATCCAATGTCCGCTTGGTCTTTTTCTGGGCATACTGTTTATTCGGTCCCCCGAAAAGGTGAAGTCTCCCGTCCCCTATGCAGAGCGCAGCGGTATTGCAACAGTTCTTTGTTGTGACCTTCCAGAACCTTGCGTGGCCTCCCACGTGGTCTACTGCTTGGTCATGTGCCGCTGACGTCTTTTCGGCGGGGATTCAAATCACCTGTATTCAAGTAGTAATGGATTTGAACGTGATCGCTATTCCAGCGTTGAATAGTACACGTCAAAATTTGTGATGTGGAGCGCTCCTGATAGTCCCTCACTGTTATCACCAAACGCGTTTCGGGGTAAAGGGACCCCTTCTTCAGTGGTTTGAACAGTGGAGGTGTAATGTCCTCTTTTTTATAATGTCCATGATTAACACATGTGAGTTGAAACATGGGTTGAACCATGGGTTGGGCCAGTGAGGGATATCTTTTTTTTGTAAATTCTTTATTTATGAAGAATTTTCATTATATAGACAAAGTAACATGACATGTTCAGAGTCAATAGAAATTAAGGCATATAGGAAGCCAGTGTACCACTTGGGTGGACAGTCCCCACACAAGTAGGCAAAAATCATACATCAAAAGGTGCAAGACAATTTAGTCTATGTAGGCATGCAAGCGAAGCATAACAACCTGTGAGTTTAGAAAGAGATGCATGTTATCCATTATCCAAGCATTGGACCGATGATATATTAATACATTATATGCCTAGTACCTGAGATTTGATAGAACTGTCAAAAACAGTAACAAACAACAATAACATACACAAATAGACGGATGTGTCCTTTGGGATGCCTGATAATCCGGAACGCATGTATTATGCATTTATCAAAGTGGGTGAGGGATGTGAGCAACCTACTACATGTTAGGGTAACACTGAATAGATCATACATGTTCTAGTAAATGGGTATCAAATATCTGACATGTGAAAGGGGAAGCAGGAGTCCCACTCTAACATGGCCTATGAAGGTCAGGCCAAACGAATGCGTGGATGAGGGTAAGTAGATAGATTCAGTATGAAGAGCTTAAGTACCTAGATATGAGTTGTGGAATTTCAACCATGGTTGCCATGTCTTTAGGAATGCATTTCTATTACTCTTTTCCCAACTCACCATTTCTTCCATAAGGCACATTTGATGGGTTTTCTCCACCCATTCTTAATGGTAGGAGGATCTGAGCTCCTCCACTTGGTGGGGATAATATATTTAGCTGCAGCTATCATGTGTGTGGCCAAGCTACTAGGGGAGGGCCGAAATTCACTCTGAGGTAGCCATAGCAAGACAAGAGCAGGAGTTAGTGAGATCTTAGAACCGCAGACTCTGTTGATAGTTCGTTCTATTTCAGGCCAGAAGTCTGAGATTTTTCTACAGGACCACCAAATGTGAAAGATGGAACCCTTATCCTCTAAGCATCTCCAGCACCTGTCTGATGGAGAGAGATGGGCTCTATGAAGAAAAACAGGGGTCTTGTACCACCTTGATAAAATTTTGAAGGAGTTCTCTTGAATGCGAACACATCTCGAAAAACCATGTGAGTTTTTCAAGATCGTCCCAACATCTTCATCAGAGAGGGTAATCTGAAGCTCACCTTCCCACGCTCTTAAATAAAAAGGTCTCTCTATAGACGAATCAAGTATCAGTTGAGAATATATCTTTGAAAGAGTTTTAGGGGGGGGAGGACGGCAACAGAGTGTAGTTTTCAAGCCAAGTAGGATCTTTGATCGAATTTTCACCCAATTTCTTGTATTTTTTGCAGCATAATTCGAGATCTAGTTCTACCAATCTAGACCACAAATGTCTGGGTACTAGGGTTTGGGCTTTGGTTAGAAATTCCGAGAGGACTTTGGTCCCAGTCAGGTCAGAAATACTGAGTTCATCTAGGTGTAACCAAGCTTTATGAAAATCTCTCTTCTCCTTATTAAGGAAAAACGGAAGGGCAGAAAGGGGAGCTATAGGTGAAAGTTTGTTGGTAGACACTGATAGAGCCTCGGCCCTACCACAAACCTGGAACATACAACGAGTTAGGGCGCTAAGGGAGGCTTTGTCTTTTTTAGCCGGTGCGTGAACCCAGAGTCGATGCAAGGCTTTGTCTCCCAAAAGAGCCTTCTCAAGGTCAACATGTAAGGCTTTGTTATGTGGCCTAGCCAATTCAACCCACCTTTCCAGCTGAATAGCGTGAAGGTATGTTTTTAAGTCGGGAAGGGATAGTCCACCTTTGTTATGTTTTCCAATGAGGAGAGAGTGAGCCAGACGAGGTTTTTTGTTGGACCATATGAACTTACTAAATAAGGCACAGAATTCAGACATGAATTTATTCGACAGCGGTATAGGTAGACATCTCAGGGTGTAAAGAATTTGTGGTAGGGTATATGTGGACAACAAATTTTTCCTACCCAACCACGAGAGGAAGGGGAGTTTAATGGATGCCAGGTAGGATTTAATTTAGCTAAATAGGGGGGCCTAGTTGAGTCTAAATAAATGGGAGGGATTTGCCGGGATCATTATCCCAAGGTGTTTAATAACATCTTTTGGCCATTGGAAGGGGGTGCTTGTTTTGATCCTTGAAATGTGTGTCTGCGGGGCTGTAATGTTTAGTATCTCAGATTTGTCATAGTTGACCTTGAAATTGGAAATTTCTCCAAACTCTGAGAATATCCTAATTACCTCAGGAATTGCCACCTTAGGATTTGTTAAGAGGAGAAACAGGTCATCCGCAAAGGCTGCTAATGAGTGAGTTTTGCCTCCTACCTGCAACCCTCTTATGGACTCCGAAGTCCTTAATTTGCAAAGTAGCAGTTCTAGGGTTAAGATAAATTATGCTGGAGACAGTGAGGGATATCTTGAAAACCAGGGAGTCAGTTCCAAGAATTGGGACATGTTCTATTGGAACTGGTTAATATATCATGAACATTAGTTTTGAAGTCCTTATGTTCATAAATTTGATGCTCTAATTTACATTTCATGCAGTATACTATACTTTCAATTAATATATAAGATCTAAAAAGCATAAAACCCGAAAAAACGTGCGGTTTCTAAGCATTTTCAAAGCGTTTTTTCCGGAATGAATTAAAATGGATCAGAAAATACAATTGTATACATATGAGGTTAAAATACTAGCTTGACAATGTACACAAACATTAGAATCAAATTGGGACTCGTTATGAAAATATGTATACACTATAGTCATCAATGTTTTGAAGGAGTGTTGAACAGTGTCAGTAGCTTGTGGCTTTAATAACTTTTGGTTTCAATATAAATATAGTTGGAAAAAGGGGGGCCATGTGTTAATCATGGACATTATAAAAAAGAGGACATTACACCTCCACTGTTCAAACGACTGAAGAAGGGGTCCCTTTACCCCGAAACGCGTTTGGTGATAACAGTGAGGGACTATCAGGAGCGCTCCACATCACAAATTTTGACGTGTACTATTCAACACTGGAATAGCGATCACGTTCAAATCCATTACTACTTGAATACAGGTGATTTGAATCCCCGCCGAAAAGACGTCAGCAGCACATGACCAAGCAGTAGACCATGTGGTCCTGGAAGGTCACAACAAAGAACTGTTGTAATACCGCTGCACTCTGCATAGAGGAATGGGAGACTTCACCTTTTAGGGGGACCGAATAAACAGTATGCCCAGCGAAAGACTAAGCGGACATTGGATGAAGATGTAGTAATGTACAATTAACCAACCACTTCTCTCGCTATATATACAGTATACAGAAGAATTAATGAACATTTGCAGCTCTGGTTTATTACAAACTCAACTATACAGACTTGCCACCTGTACTAGTTTATATCTCCCAATATTCAGCTATTACAACCATCGGGACATTGCGATAAAAGTGGCATTATAGTGCGGTACATATATGTTATTTTAATTGCATTTTTATGATATGTTTTATATGTAATATTGCAGCGTGTTTATGTATTTTTAAACCTATAAACTTTATGTGGATACAAATTTATTGTGTGTTTGCCCAATATTGAGTGACCCCCAATCCAAGTTTTTTCATTAAATCTACACAACAGCATTTGGGAGTGCTGAGGGGCAGTGCACCATTCCAGAAGTGGTACAGTGAGAGAGCCACCTCTTTTTTCTAATTTTATAATTGCCAGATGTGGATTCAGTTACATATTTATTCCCAGAATTTTTGCACAATCACTCAGAATTGAGAAAGCTTGTTGGAAGAACGAGAGAAACGTTTTCAAGAAATCTACAGTACGTCCAGTTGCCTTGATTTATTCTTTATAGATATCAGCTACAGATAGTGACAAATGATATTGGAACAAATCATTTCTACTGGTGTGATGTACCAGTTGCCCCCCCCCCCCCCAAAAGTGATTGAAGCAGGGGTGTTATATACCAATTATATACTTTCTATATAGTTGGGTAGTGCAGCATTTTTTTGTGGTTTAGCTGCGTTACCTCAATTACAGATAGTGATAAACGCCATTGGAACAAATAATTTCTACTGGTGTGATATACCCCCCCACAAAAACTGATTGAAGCAGGGCTGTGATATACCTTCTTCCACAAATACTGCTCTTCTATAGGGACTTTTGTCACAGGGTCATTTTGAAAATGACAGGCAGAGGAAGAGGCAGGCCATTCCGCAGGGGTGGTAGGGGTCGGGCAGGTGCACCAGGCCGAAGCCTAAGTGGGAAGATGCAGAAGGTGCGTGCAATTACGTCAAAGGATGCACCAGACTTGGTTGAGTGGCTTACTCAGCCTTCCGCTTCTACACCCTCCTCATCCTCTCTATCTGCACCCTCTTCACTCTCTGCTGTGTGAACCCCCAAAGACATCACCACCACCACCATATCCCCTCTGCTGGAGTCAGAGGGATAATTTTCACATCCATTGCCGGACCTTATTGATGTGTAGCCATTCCTGGCATCGGATCAGGAAGAGAAGGTATCAACAGTTGCCTCCCAGCAGTCTGACAACATTACCCAGATGAGCCGAATGAGGGTGGTCCCCGCTGTTGCTGCCTACTACAAGATCTCTAATTTCAGTGGTGGTGAAGTGGATGATGATGATGTGTCTAGGGACGTCACGTGGGTGCCCACAAGAGAGGAAGAGGAGGGGCATCCAGAGGGAGAGACGGAGCAGCAGATAGGGAGGAGAAGAAGGAGAAGCAGCCAGAAATTACAGTGCACAGGAGGAAAAAGCAGACTGCTAATGTTTCTTGAATGAGCCATCCACCATGCACGGTCACATCTGACACTCCCAGGATGCCGACACATGGCTCAGCAGTGTGGGCTTTTTTTAACGTGTCCGCTGCTGACAATAGTGTTGCAATCGGCACCCTGTGCTGTAAACGCATAAGTCGTGGTAAGCCCAACACTCACCTCGGGATGACCACCTTAAGAGTAGTGATGAGTGGCAGTGGCAATATTCAAATTTGTGATATTTCATGAATATTTGGGCTAATATTCGCCATAAATTCATGAATTTGAGAATTCGTTATCTCCAGTCATTATTTTCTTGATTGCAGAAACCGCTATTGAAAAATTTGCCTTATGAAAATTTGCATCACGAGAATTCGCAATTAACACTACTCCTAAAGTCAAAGATATTGCAGCCTTCTCATTGGCCCACAAGCTAAAAGTAGTGTGTACTGATTAAAAAAAAATCTTGAATATTCAAAATTACAAATATATATCACTATATTCTAAATATTTGCGAATGCTCGAAGTGCCAATATTCATGATAAAAATTTGCAATTCAAATTTTCGGGATCACCACTACTTAAGATGGTACCTGGCCTCCCATCACCGATCCCAGTAGGAGCAACACCATCAGAACCCACAAAGACACACTCCTGGTGCTCCACGTCCTGCCTCTTCTCCTACCCCTTCTCCTCTCTCCTCCCATTTGTCCTCCACCTTCCACCGTGCCATTGTTGCGTTCATCTGGCAAAAGGCAGGCTTCCATGGCCCAAATGTTCAAGCTAAAAAAGATGATGATGCCTGAACCCTCTCGCCCAATGGCTGACCGCAGGCTTGTTGGAACTACTAGCCCGCCAACTACTGCCATATAAATTGGTGGACTCTGAGGCCTTTAGAAAATTTGTGGCCATTGGCAAACCGCAATGGAAGGTACCCTGAAGGAAATATTTCTCCCAGAAGGGCATCCCGGAGCTATATGGCCACGATCAGCAGCAAGTGAATGTATCTCTGTCACACAGTGTCGGTGCCAAGATACATCTGACCACAGATGTGTGGTCTAGCAAACACGGGCAGAGAAGGTACATAACTTTTACTGCCCACTGGGTGAACCTTCTGACGGCCATAAAACATGCAAGCCGTGGCACCCATGTGGATTTGGTGTTACCACCACGGATTGCATGCAGGCCTGCCTCTTCTTCTTCTCCTCCTCCATTCTCTGTCTCCTCCTCTGCTGACTCAGAACCTATTTGACGTGTCAGGTGAGACGTTGTCAGGCTGTACTGCGGCTGTTGTGCCTAGAAGCCAAGAGCCACACTGGTCCTGCACTCCTTTCAGCTTTGTGGTCACATTTCGATCAGTGACTAACCCGGCTCAATTTGACAGCTGCTGAGCACGCTGAAACAGGGCAAAATAACACATGTGCCCTGCATGGCACACATCCTGAACTAAGTCCTGCAGTGATTCGTTGCCAAATACCCCTGTGTCCAGAACTTCTTGTGGCAGGCCAGGAAAATCTCTGGCCATTTTAGAAGATCTTACACAGCCATTGTTCGACTTGCTGACGTTCAGCGGTGACACCACCTGCCCATCAGACATCTCATTTGTGACTGCCCGACGCAATGGAACTCCACCTTGTATATGCTTGATAGGCTGCTCCAGCAGAAACATGCAGTTAACGACTACCTGTATGAACTCTACGGCAGGACAGTTTCTGGGGATCTTGTTTTTCTTTCACCGCGCCAGTGGCTGCTCATGCGCGATGCATGCAGACTTCTGCGGCCATTTGATGAGATCACCAAATTGGTCAGTCGCAGCCAGGGGACCATCAGTGACATGGTACCTTACCTGGGGGGAGGGTTGTCCTTGCCTGGGGGGAGGAGACCGAGGATGACATTATCCTGGACGATGAGCAGGAGTCAGGCCACTCCACCGCTTCCAGTTTAGTGCAAATGGGGGCCTTCATGCTCCAGTGTTTGAAGAGGGACCCCCCGTATGAAAAGCATAAAGGGCAAGGACCAGTACTGGGTGGCAACGTACTTAGACCCTGGGTACAAACACAAAATGGCAGACATGCTACCACCATCACAGAGGGCTGTCAGAATGTAGCACTTCCAGGCCTTGCTTTGAGAAATGCTGCATTCTGCTTTTGCGGGCGCTGGCCGAGGAATTTCTACTTACAGAGAAACAGTTGTGTGCACCAATCCAACAGTGCATGCAAGAAGAGGCCGGTTTAAAGATGTGTTGGTCACTTCAGATATGAGATTATTCTTGCAGCCAACTCATCGACAGCCGCCCTCCGGATTGAGCCTCATGGAACGCCTAGAACGACAGGTGTCCGACTGCATTGGGTTAACGGCCGATGTGGATGCTCTGAGAGGCGAGGAACCCCTGGACTACTGGATGTTCAGGCTTGACCTGTGGCCAAAGCTGGCACAATTTGCCATGGAACTGTTGGCTTGCCTTTCATCAAGTGTCCTGTCCGAAAGGACGTTCAGCGCAGCAGGGGGGATCATGACCAATAAGCGCACTCGCCTAGCTCACGACTACCTCACATTTAGAAAAATGAATGAGGATCTCGGAGGAATTCAACACCACGTTTAATTGAATTTCCTCATGCCAGCCCACAAATATCCGCTATCATACAGAACAAATATTGGTCCCTATCTTAAGTAAATACAGCCGCATAAAAGGCCTTTTCTGTCCGTTGAATGCCTAATGTTTTGGGTCTTGTAGGAATTCAGCACCTGTAACAACCACGTGTTTCAACTATTATCCAAAAGGGGAGATTTTGTTAGCCATGTTTTTGTTCCATTTTAATATTTTTAGTTCTTTTAAACATATGTATTTAACCTATATTTATACTGGTAATTCAGTAAAATTGATATCAACTGACCATCAAAAGACCTCCAGCCACTTACTTGTTCTTTTATGTATGCTGAATGCATAATTTTTGGGGCCTGTAGTACACTGGCCTGCTGGAAAATTGATATACAATTACCGTGTAATCTACCTCCAGCCACATACTTACTTGTTGTTTTATGTATGTTGAATGCATCATTTTTAGGGCCTTTAGTACACTGGCCTGCTAGAAAATTGATTTCCAATGACCGTGCGAACCTGTCCCGACCAATGTTCATCCATCATTAACCAGCATTAGAAGATGACTGGGGATAAAGGGTTCCCTTCTATGTACCCATCTTTGGCATAACTTATTTTTAAAGGGTTTGGATAAATTAGCTGGGGATAAGTTTTGGCAAACAAGCAATATTATTTATGTTTCACAGGTGGTGAGGAATGGGGAGGTTCTCTCCTTTTCCTCCTTAACACAAAGTGGTAACTTTAGTTGGTTTAGGTACTTTTAGATATACTCAGCTCTTTCTAGCTGAGCTTGAATAGAGGTGGGGGGTTAGACATCTATTGTCTGCCACGTATAATGCTGTCTTGACACCTTTTTCTGGGAAGTCTTTATCACCTACTGACACCAATTAGGATAATGGAATCAACACTTTTGACCCAATGCTGGGTCTAATTACCAGATGTGGATTCAGTTGCATATTTATTCCCAGAATTTTTTGTACAATCACTCAGAATTGAGAAAGCTCGTTGGAAGAACGAGTAAAACATTTTCAAGAAATCTACAGTACGTCCAGTTGCCTTGATTTATTCTTTACAGATATATTCAGCTCTTTCTAGTTTAAAATAATCTTCACTTCCGGAAATAGATACTTCTTCACCTTTAAATACTGTGATAGGGACTCCTGGTAACAAGTCTAAGATTTCTCAATTATATAAACAACTACTTAAAGCACTATTTAATTAGGTGGTCTCCCCAGGTCAGAGGGCTTGGGAAGATTGGGGTAATATATTTGGCTCACTAAGAACAGTTTCACAAAATTTTAATCATAAATTGGTTCAGTTTAATATTTTTCATAGAATTTATATTACGCAGATTTGGCTTTAAAAATGTGGCCTTCGATAGTGGTCTAACTGTCCACATTGTCATTCACAACTTGTTATTCACAACTGGCAGACTTTTTACATATGATCTGGTTGTGTCCAGAGTTAAAAACCTACTGGGGTTTGATTTATAATTTCATTACCCATAAAATTAAGGTAACAATTCTATTGACATCTTTTTTTTTATTTATTTTTTATTTTAACTCTTTTATTGAGTAATATCGCAGATACAAATGTAAAGTTTAGAGACGCCAATAAGTCTCTATCAAATTACAATCAGTTCTTCAATGGGCAATATTGCAATAGACATTACTTCAATAAAGGGGATAGGGGAGAACATCTGGCCACATGTTAATGTGTTGAATTAGGACAGAATCCACTGATATGTGGGTACATCTTCCTTAAGACAAATATATCATCCTTAAGACAAATATATCACCTGAGGCGGGTTAGGCAAGCAATCTCCAGTAGTCGCGAAACTGCTATGTATAATGTGAATGGCTGAAGTTGACAAAACTTCTCAAAAGCTTTATCTCTCGTCAGAGGGAGTAAGCCCTCATGAGTTTTGGGCCGTGTATCCTCTAAAGGATTTCCACTCCTTCCATGTCTTGTCGAATTTATGGTGAGATCTTTCTTCCCAGGAGGAAATCTCCTCAAGACGATATATCTGATCGATCTTAAGGAACCATTGCTCCATGGTCGGGACCTCAGGAGAAAGCCACATAGTTGGGACCAAGAGTTTGGCAGCACTTAACAGGTATTTAAACAGTTTAAAATTGCGATTAGAGGGGGATGAAGGAAATAGGTTCAGAAGAGCTATTTCAGGAGAGGCAAGGTAGTTGGATCCACAAATCTGATTACCTTGTCTGAATTTTTTTTCCCACCAGGTTAGAATTTTAGGACACCTCCACCATATATGTATGTATGAGCCTCTGTCCTCGGAGCACCTCCAGCACGTATCCGAAGCCGAAGCAGAATACAGGCAAGTTTTATCAGGGGTTTTGTACCACCTTGAGATTATTTTGTAATTGTTCTCTTGAGTCCTCACGCATCTGGACGCTTTATGCGGGGAGACATAAATCTCGTGGATTTCGTTCCCTTGAAAGGTTTTGTTTATATCTTTTTCCCACAAACGAATAAAAGCAGGTACTAGGGAGGAGGGAGGGTCTCTTAATTTCTTATACAGTTGAGAGATGATTTTACGTGGGGTCTGGGCTTGAGAAATAACACTCTCAAACCACGTAAGAGGTCTGAGAAGATTGCTTAAACTACCATGTTGGGCCATGTAAGCTCTGAGAAAGTATATTAAATTAAATCTCGAAGAGGGTACCTCTAGTAGATTGTGCATATCGTCAGCGGAGATAAGAGAGCCTTCTTGATAAAGTTCAATGATCCTTACTCCTGACATTCTAATCTTAGCTGGAATACTGTCTCTCAGTGCTTGGGGGGCCAGGTCAAAAATATCTTTAACAGACAGGGTTGGAGATGGAAGAGGTATACCATTATAAGATCTCTGCAGGGTGTTCCAAGCTTGAAAGGTTGCTTTCATGGCCGGCGAAATGTTAAGTCCTGGAGGGATACAGGATAAATTACCCAATAGGAAACCTGAGAAAGGTGACCCCAATAGGGATTGCTCCATTGCGACCCAAGATTTATGTGGAGGGCATCGCAGCCAATCCACCACTCTTGCCAAAAGAACCGCTCTGCCATATATTTCCGGATCTGGCAATGAAATTCCCCCTTTCTCTTTAGAGTGCGTTAAGGCTCTATATGCAATCCTCGCTTTCTTCCCTGACCAAATAAAGGATCTGAACAGAGAGCGAAGGGAGGTATAATAGGTAGCGGGTATGGGTATTGGGAGTGTTTGTTGAAGATATGTCAATTTAGGTATGACCAAAGACATTAGAATGTTCTTCCTCCCGAACCATGAAAGGATAGGGATGTCTAATGTTGCCAGATCAGTTTTAATTTTCTGTAGAAGGGGAAGATAATTCAAGTTGAAGAATTGACTGGGATCTGTGCCAAGTTTGACACCTAAAAATGTTAAATGGGGGGAGGACCAGTTAAAGGGTGAATTTTGGATTAATTGCTTCTTTAGAGAATTAGAAATGCCTGTAGAAATTATGAGTGACTTATTATGGTTAATTTTAAGGTTGGAAAAGGAACCAAAATTTTCTATATGTTTATAGATCTTAGGAAGGGCCGAGGATGGGTTTTGGATCATTATTAACATATCATCCACAAATGCGGCAATTTTGTGATGCTGGTCACCAAGGGTTATACCGTGTATGTCCTTGTCTAATCTAATAAGTTGCAGTAGGGGTTCTAAGGTCAGTACAAATAGGAGAGGAGATAGGGGACATCCCTGTCGCGTGCCATTACTTATGCGGAAGGGGGCTGAAAGGGTGTCATTAACTATTATGGAGGCTGATGCATTCAGATACATAGCATGGACTGCTTGGACGAATTGGGGAGGAAAGTTGGCAGAGTTTAAAACCGAAAACATGAAGGCCCAACTAACCCTATCAAAGGCCTTCTCAGCATCTGTGCTGAGAAGGACCAGAGGTAGAGCTCGTTTCTTAACAAAGTGGAGGATATTAAGAACCCTGGCTGTGTTGTCCTTACCTTCTCTGTTTTTAATGAAACCAACCTGGTCTCTATGGATCAGAGTCGGAAGGATTTTAGCTAACCTATTAGCTAGCAATTTTGCTAAAAGCTTAAGGTCTATGTTGAGTAGGGAGATGGGCCTAAAACTGGAGCAAAGAGTGTGGTCCTTGCCTTCTTTTGGGATCACTGTGATGTTGGCTCTGGTCATGTCTCCAGTCAACGGAACACCCTGCAGAGATGCATTAAAAATAGGCAGTAGGTGGGGGATCAGTATGTCATGAAAAGTGCTGTAATAAGGGATTGGTAGTCCATCTGGACCTGGGCATTTTCCTTTGGGGGAGTCTTTGATGACCCCTAGTACTTCTTCCGGAGTAAAAGGGGCAGAAAGCTGGAGCCTATCCAAGTCCGTTAATTGCGGGAGATTTAAGCCTTTTAGAAAGATTAAATGTGCAGGGTCTGTCTCTGTCCCCTTCTCGGACTGACCCGAGGGGTGTAGGTTATAAAGGGAATTATAAAAGTCTCTTAAGAGGGAGGCTATATGGTCCGAATTAAAGGTCAGGGAGCCATCTGAGGTTTTCAATTTATGAACATGGTTGGCGAGTTTCCTCCGTTTAAGTCTTTGCATCATGAACCTAGATGCCTTATTACCATGCGCAAATTTTTTTTGTTGTGAGTGTAAAAAATACCTCGCAGATGATTCGTTTAAGAGGTTTTTAAGTGAGGCTCGGCAGGCCTTAAGCTCAGCTAAATGTGATTGTAGTAGGGATTTCTTGTGGGCGCTTTCCAGAAATCTTATTTTTTCATGTAAATCATCTATTTGTTTCAACCTCACTTTTTTTATATGGGACCCTATACTAATACATTGACCTCCAATGAAAGCCTTATGGGCATCCCAGATTGTGTGTGCAGTAACATCTGGAGTGCAGTTTGCGTCAAAGTAGCTTACCAAGAGGGATTTTAAGCGCATTTTGGTGTCATTGAGGCCCAGGAGTCTTTCATTGAGGCACCAGTTACTAATAGGGTGGCGTTTAGGTAGAATTTCAAAAGCTAAAAATATAGGGGCATGGTCCGAGATGGTGATGGACCCAATATCCGCTTCAGAACAGTGCTGGAGATGCTCCTTAGAAACAAAGATGTGATCTAGGCGCTGATATGATCCGTGGACCTGGGAAAAGAAAGTATAATCCCTTACCTCCGGATGGAAGGTGCGCCAAACATCAACCAAATGTGACCTGGCCAAACTGTTTAAAATAGATCTAAGGGCTTTTTGGGATTGGGCTGACTTGTGTGACGAAGAGTCTAGGAAAGGATTAAGAACTAAGTTAAAGTCACCTCCCAGAAAGGTAATTCCCTCCCTGAATGACTCTAATTTCTTCAACACCGCGGTCAACCAATGAATTTGATTGGTGTTAGGGGCATATATATTCATGAAAGTGAATAGATTCGGACCTATTGTGCCTTTTATCATGAGAAATCTATCTTCCGGATCACAGATTTGATCTCCCAGTATGAAAGGGACTTTTTTGTGGAACCCAATACTAACACCTCTAGAATTGGATGAAGGGGAGCCGCTATGAAACCAGTTGGGGAATATAGAGAAGGAGAGGTTGGGAAGGTGGTCTAGTCTAAAATGCGTCTCCTGGAGAAATGCAATGTTCACTTTATCCCTTTTCAGGATCCCAAAGATGTGGCTCCTCTTTGAGGGAGAGTTACAGCCCTTTACATTAAATGAGGCTAATTTAATGGCCATCATAAGAACATGTAAAGGTCCTGCAAAGCTGAATCCACACCTTCATGACATAGACTTGTAAGGAGATTTTAGAGTGGTACTTATCTCTTGCAGATCGCCGGATTCTGGAGAAGAGCTTCCGCCTCAGATGAATAATGGAGATTCTGTTGATGAACCAAGAAAAACAAAACATAAGAAAAACATAATTGACAGGGGAAACTTGAGAACAGGGGTGAGAATGCGGCATGTTAATGCCAATATAAGATCGGAGGGGGAGAATGGTTTAACACCAATAAATGACAGCCACTTCACAAGAAGTAAAGGTGATTAGGCCGTAATCTACTTGTAACAAGTAAAAGTTATCCAAATGAGGGCCATGGACATAAAAAATGGGACTATATGGAGAAAGGAGGGGAGACATACGGAAAACATGAGGAAAGGTATAGGGGGGTAAGGGAGGAGGGGGGGTTAGGGGAGATAGAAGGGTGGGGGGTGCATAAGGATAAGGAGGAGGAAAAGAGTAAGAGAGGAGGGAAGTAGAGCAATGGATCCCTTCCCCTCGGAGAAAACTTGATCAGGACCCTAGGAGAGGTTTCATATTAGACAAGCCAATGTAAACATCCCAGAATGGTTCAAAAAAGGGGGGGAAGGGGGGGAACGTCTGCGACCAGCTAGGATGAATAGTGCGGATAAGGGTATGGTGTCTCCTGCAGGACAGTCTTGAAGATAGGGGTGAGACCGTCTCTTAGTTTAAGAAAAGCTTGCACCAAAAACACAGAGTATAGCATATGTGCTTTACGTATTACTAGGGTCTCTTGCAGGAGATCATGAGAGGGAGTAGTCGCATGTAGTATGAAGAGGTTCAGCGATCTTCCGAAGCGATGCGCCTTGGTGTAAGTGATTGATTTCTTTTCTTTTGTCGGCGCGACTTCGGAGTGCCCTTAGTTTCAAAGGCGGCATGTTTAGGTATCTCCGGTAACAACGCCAGATCTCGCACCAGGTCCCAATCTTCTATATCTATATATCTATATATATCTATAATAAGGGGGGGAATGTCCAGCAAATCATAGATTGGATCCAAGTCAGAGTGTGCTCTGATGTTGATTCTCCTGCCATTAATCGAGAAAGACAGTCCGAACGGAAAGTTCCATCTGTACAGAATTTTGTGACTTCTAAGCCACTCCGTCAGGGGCTTTAAAGCTTTTCTTTTCAGGAGGGTGATAGGAGCCAGATCCTGATAAATTGTGATGGTCTCTCCGTTGAACTTAACTCCTTCAGGCCTGCGTGCTGTACTCAAAATGGCCTCTTTATCTTGAAAACGTAGGAAGCGGCATATGATGTCCCTGGGGGGATCGATTACGCCCGGTTTTGGGCGAAGGGCGCGGTGGGCCCTTTCAATTATAAGAGGGTCCGGGCAGTCCTGGCCTAATAGATCAAGGCAAATGCTTCTGACAATGTCTGGTACTTCGCGCGGGGAGTCTGCTTCAGGGACGCCTCTGAACCTGAGGTTATTCCTCCTACCGCGGTTTTCCTGGTCTTCCAGGGCATTATAGACCGCGTTGAGGTGAGTCTGGCATGTAAGTAAGCTTGAAGATGATGCAGCTTGGAAGTCTAACATGGCTGCTTGCGTTTCTTCTAAAGCTTCGACTCTGTCTCCTACGTGCTTAATGTCTTCCCTCAGGGAGGAAATCTCACCTACCAGGGGTAGCATTGCTTTTTGTAGGGCCAGGTCAAGGTACTTCCTCGAAATCGGAAGATGTTTGCGGCTTTTGGCACCGTCAGTGTCGCTCGTGTCTTCCTGCGCATCGAGGTCTTGCTCCGGAGTTTCTCTGCAGGGAGCCGGCGCCATCTTAGATTCTTTGGCCACATAGATAGCGGCTGCTTTTTTAACGAAGCGATCCAAGTCTCCGCCAGAACCCAGGTTCTTTTGGTGCTGGGATGAGTCACCGGTCTTCTGTTGACCTATTTTTCCCATTTTTTAGTCCGGGGTCTCAAGTAAGCTATTGTGAAGTGGCGTCCTTCTCACAGAGCTCAGGCGCAGACGTCCATGCCGGTCTGGCGCTAGCTCCGCCCCCCAATTCTATTGACATCTGAATGATGGATATTGAACGACCTTTCTAGGGTTAATTTTCACAAATATAAAACGATTATTTTGATAAGAATTATGTTCTTAGATTGACTGCTGGTTACTTTAGTTTGGATCTCACATAATATTCCAAAGTTTAATGAATGGCTATCTTTGGTGAAGAAGTTGAAGAGATATGAGAATGTATAATACTACAAAAGAAATCCTGGGGGAATAATGATCCAGAGTATGGGGAGGTTGGGATTGGTAGGTTTCCCTTTCCCCTTTTTTTTGGGGACACATCACACGGATTGGGAGGGTATGGGGGGTTGATTCGGGAGGGATTGTAAAAGAAAGAGGGACAAGAATGTAACAATGGTATTGATTATTTATGTATTTGCTTTGTAAGCTTTTTTTTACGGTGTTCATCTGACGGAGTGGATCATGTGATATTTTTATAGAGCCTGTCGATACAGACGCCGCTATACCTGAAATGTCTACAATAAAACTTTTAATTTTGTCTGATTCCCTGTACAATGTATTACAATACATCTGTATTGTAATGCATTGACTGTAAGTGTATTACACTGTGTAATATACTTACAGCCGGCTTTCCTGTGAGATCCAGGGGGCTGGATCTCACAGGCTTACATGGAAGGCAGTACAATACCTATGGAGAATCGGGCTGCCTTCCGACAATCGGGTCCCCATAGCACGGGGACCTGATGGACACAGGGGACCTGACAGTATACCTCACATGCATTGAGAGGGTTAATGCACCAGCATTGGTGTTTTCACCGATGCCGGCGCATACAGCAGGGGTCCGGCTATCAGTGACTGCCAGACCCCGCCGCTGATCGGGTGGGCACAGCTCCTGCGACCACACGATCAGTGCGCCTTAGCTGTTCGGCGCTGGTATTGTACGGGTTAAAAAAAAAACACTAAAATACACAACAGTTCAAACAACAATCTATAAATGATCATGGGCAAAAAAATACACCCTAAAAGCATAATTATGTATGAGGTAACTGCATGCGTTCCTTTATCACAGCATCACTATGCCATGACTGCGTCATGTTGTTGTTCTCTAAGGTTATCTAATGCACATTAGATAAACATAGCACAGAGAGATATGATTGGACAAAATACAATATGTAGTGTTCATAGACATCAACTAAACATTAATAGTTCATAGATTGCAAGCTCTTGCGAGCAGGGCCCTGACTTCTATTGTTTCATTTACATATTAGCCAGTTAATTTTGTTTTGTACATGAACCCTATGAATTACTAAAGTGCTGCGGAATATGGTGACGCTATATAAATAAATTGCTTTATTATTATTATTATTATTATTGTTAGAGCAAACTTTTGAAAAATTTCATTTGGCCGATTTGCCGAAGTTTGCCAAGAAATTTTACTCATTAGAAACTAATTTGTCACAAATCGCTATAAATCAGGTATAATCGTATGTTATGGTAGCTAAGGGAATGTATGGAGCGGGTTGATGAATGGATCCCGCTCTTTACACAGCAGTAACAGTGACAGTAGTGGCCCCATGACATAGTGGGGAGAGTGGCAGCAGCAGTAACAGTAGTGGCCCCATTACACAATAGGGAGGGTGTCAGCAGCAGCAGAGATACACATGGAGTTATATAACACGTGCCTTTAATGCTGAAGCACAGTAACTGTATTTCTAACAGAACAGATTAACTGCACTGCACAGTGATGCAAACGGCGACACACTTTCTCCTGCACTCTCCTTCTATTAAGAGTTTCCAGCACCACTGTCCCTAGTGCATGAGCGCTTGTCACGTCTCTCCCTATGCTCAGCTCACAGTAGTGATGGGTAGTTCATGAACAATATTCTTGTAAGTGAACTAACTCATTTAGCTCCCATTTCTGACAAAAATTTGTTCACCAAGAACTAAAGCAACTGGGAGCAGTAGACAGTGATGACACAGCAGCTCCAGTAGGATTATTCACTGTCACTACTAGTGTTGATCACGAATATTCGAATTGCAAATTTTAGTCGCGAATATCGGCACTTCGAGAATTCGCGAATATTTAGAATTTCGCAAAACATATTCGTAATTGCGAATATTCGATTTTTGTGAAAATAACAGTTCATGCAAATTTTTATGCGAAAATTTGTATGCAAATTTTATGCGAATTAAAGAAATTATGCAATCAAGAAAATAATGCCTGGAGATCATGAAATCGCTAATTCTCGACTATATGGCGAATATTCGCCCAAATAATCGCGAAATATCGCGAATTCGAATATTGCCCCTGCCGCTCATCACTAGTCACTACCACTTGCTTTATAGTCCCTACTGCTAAATAGTTAGTAAAACACAATACAGACCAGCAAATACAAATGAAATTAAATAACTTAAAAACTCAGAAATTACACTGCTTAGACTTAGCCCCTCTGTGTTTAAGTAAGAGAAAGTGAGTGTACAGTGTGTGTGTAGGTTCATAAAACTCACCTGTTTTGTAATAAAATCCCGTCCTGTGTGTTGAAGATGCTGTAGGTTTTCAGCTCTCATACCTTCACCATGAGTCAGTCTAAACTACTATAGATGGCGCTGCAAAGCTTAATCTTTTGCATCTCATTGATGCAACCTTCGGCACTCCAGCTGTTGCGAAACTACAATTCCCAACATGCTCTATTCATTCCTATGAGTGTTCTGAGAAGAGCAGAGCAAGTATGCATGCTGGGAGTTGTAATTTCATAACAGCTGGAGTGCTGGAGGTTGCCTACCCCTGAACTAGACTGTCAGGATTAATTCTAGGAGCATGTTAGTTCAAGTAGTTCATCTAGTTTAGTCAGTTCACAAGTCACAGGCTCCCGATCAGCCTCCTCAGGACATGGATGCTTCGATTTGCTCAACGGTAGTTATTAACCTTAACGTGTCAAAGAGTCATAGAGTGTTCCTTAAATGAGTCCATAGGTTCCAAATAGCCTTCATTTATTCCTTTTCAGTATTGTGTTGTTTGCTCCTTTTATCGAATCTACTGTAGTTTGTTTCTATTAACTATTTGTACTGTACAAACACCGTTTTAGGGTGCTGTCACAGTGGGGAGTGGGAGAAACCCCTCACCATGCGGTGTCATAGGGTAAAAGGGGATCAGCCTGGCCAAAAGGAGTAATAAGGGAGCAGGTCATCTACTACAGCGTCCCTAATCCTCTCCCTGACTCCTCACCGTATGAGCGGACCCCGATGGTAGGACGGCTCATACTCTGGATTCCTAGAGACCCTGAGTCGCCCTGGTAATCCCTCACCAAGGAGCCGGGAAGAGATGATCTGTTCATTCAAGTAATGGAGGAACAGGAGTCTCTATCTGAGGCCAGGCTGCAAGGAGAGGGGAACACATACAACATATGGAGTTGGCAGGTAAGCGAAACCCATAACACACTTACATGCCCTAGCCACACTGACTGGAACCCGTGCACAAGTGCTGCTATCCACACCAACATTAAAGGACACAGTACAAACCACAACCACAGGGGAACCCAGGAGATCCATAGCTGCAATAAACATAAGACAGGGGAATGTCTAGCAAACATGCTGGACACCAAACATCACCAGCCATGTAACACAACACAAGACATACAACACACTGAACATAACCCACGCAAACCAAAAAATAAGAAGGGAAAGAGACACCATAATAACATCAATGACCACAAGGGTGGCACTGGACAGATGGTAAAAGCCGGGAACAGTGAACCACCATCAAACACCAAGGCTGCAGGAACAATGAGCTTCAGGCATCCAGCAGAAGTTAAATAGCCCAAGCAGCCACATCCACACACATAAACCCAGTGTTCACAAAACACTAGGAAGGGAGTTAACCCTTCCAACACCAGACAGAGGAAGGAAGCCACTTAAAGGGGAAGTGCACACACAAGCATACCAAACCACACGTTAACACCGGCAACAGCATGCGTGGCAACCATATCACGGCAATCACCCAGAAGGCCGAGACACTGCCAACGCATGCTCTCACAGCAACACGTTGCCGCGGGCAACCACAAGGGTGGCAACAGTGTCACAGCGCAAACCAAAGGCCGTGACAGGTGCTTTTGCACAGTTTTTCCATCTTTTTTTTTTGCTACTAGCACTTCTGTCAATCTGGCGTCTGTGGATAATTTTTAACCAAGGGCCATAATGGCAGCTACTTAGATAAATATAGCCATTTACAATGATTTCTTTGAAAAATGTTTTCGTTTTAAAAATACCTCCCTCTAAAAAAATTGTCAGATCAAGAAAATTCACCGCTCTGTCACTGATATTGCTAGTAAACTTCAGGTTCCAGTTATTATTATTAAGCTCCACAATAAGTTCTTCTAAACCTTGCCTCTCCCCTCCCCCCCCCCCCCACCCACACCAGGAAGCAATCATCTTTATATCTCCGCCATACATTTAGTCTACCAAACTGTGTTTCCTTACACAGCAAAGGGTTAATATTTTCTTTCTCCCAAGAGGACATAAATATGTTTGCAAAACTGGGGACGGATTTCACCCCCAACGCAGTCCCAATCTTCTGTAGATAGTATTTATTGTTAAACCAAAAAAAGTTATGGACCAAACAAAACTCAACACAATCTATGATAAAGTCACCTTGTTTTTGGGACATTGTTATGTTGCCATTCAGTTCCTCTCTAATCGCTTTTAAACCTAGATCTTTTGGGATAATCGTATAAAGGGAAGTTACGTTGACTGTCGCCAGCCATATATTTTTCCCACGGGCCCTAGATTTTTAATTATGTCAATAACACTCCCAGTGTCTTTTAAGTACGATGGAGCTTTAATGACATACTTCTGTAGAAATTGATCAATGTACTCTGTCAACCTACTGGTTAGGGAATTCATTCCGGAAACGATAGGTCTCCCTGGGGGATCTATCAAACTCTTGTGGATTTTTGCCAAGTGATATATCACTGGTGTTACCGGCCCTTCGATTGTCAGATATATTTATATTCTTTTTTATTAATAATTCCATCCTTATATCCTCTTTTGTAATAATCCATCCATTTCTTTTTTATATTCAATTAATGGATTATTTTTTAGAACCTGGTAGGTTTCTTTATCCAATAGGGACGATTAAGACATTTTCTGCTACATACGCTTATGCATGAGTGGTTGGTGATGTAAATTGCCACTGGCCAATCAGGACGGCTTGTTGGGCACCATGTGAGGTTTCCGTGCATTAGATGACGGACCTGAGAAGAATTATGAATGAGATTCTCTATGAATGAACAGAGATAGATAAGGAAAGAAATATGTAAAAAATAGAAGGGATAGGTGCAATGGATAATTGTATGTATAATATTGTGGGTTGTGGGTTCTGTTGGTTATATGATTATTTAATTACAAGTTTTAGTGAATTCAAGTAGGAATATAATAGGCAAGATGGGTCAGGGGAAGGATAAGGATATTTAAAGGCTTGTGTGAAAGTCTGTAGGACACACCCCTGATGAAGCTTGGACGAAACCCGCGTCGGGCAGGATCGCTAGACTGGTGTTTATCTTGTTTGCCTGTTTTTTCACATATGCTTGTGAGTATAATAAAATAATTTTATATTGTTATTTCAAATAGTGCTTCACTATTGGAGCAATTTTAAATATTCCATAGAGTTACATTGAAAAAAAAGAGGAAAAAGTAGAAAGAAAAAATTAGGTGTTTCGATTAACCTGATGTGCCTGCATTATCACCTGCGCTCGTGAGTATAATAATACACAGTGCTTCACTATTAGTGCGATTTCTGATATCTCACAGGAATATCTGGTGGAAAAGGATACCTGTGGGACATAATGTATTGCCTACATACATTGAAGTGGAGGGTTTCAGCTTAAAGAGGTTTTCTCCTGATTGGATACGGAATGCGCGGTTCTACAAAACGCATTGACTGAACTGTGAATTGTGCCCACTTCACCTTTGAGGGACCTGCAGCGGCAAATATTTGAGGCGACTAGAGTTAAGCGAACACCTGGATGTTCGGGTTCGAGAAGTTCGGCCGAACTTCCCGAAAATGTTCGGGTTCGGGATCCGAACCCGATCCGAACTTCGTCCCGAACCCGAACCCCATTGAAGTTTTCGGCACTAAAACGGCTGTAAAACAGCCCAGGAAAGGGCTAGAGGGCTGCAAAAGGCAGCAACATGTAGGTAAATCCCCTGCAAACAAATGTGGATAGGGAAATGAATTAAAATAAAAATTAAATAAATAAAAATTAACCAAAATCAATTGGAGAGAGGTCCCATAGCAGAGAATCTGGCTTCCCGTCACCCACCACTGGAACAGTCCATTCTCAGATATTTAGGCCCCGGCACCCAGGCAGAGGAGAGAGGTCCCGTAACAGACAATCTGGCTTCATGTCAGCAGAGAATCAGTCTGCATGTCATAGCAGAGAATCAGGCTTCACGTCAGCCACCAATGCAACAGTCCATTGTCAGATATTTAGGCCCAGCACCCAGGCAGAGGAGAGAGGTCCCGTAACAGAGGATCTGGCTTCATGTCAGCAGAGAATCAGTCTTCATATCATAGCAGAGAATCAGGCTTCACGTCACCCACCACTGCAACAGTCCATTTTCATAAATTTAGGCCCAGCACCCAGGCAGAGGAGAGAGGTCCCGTAACAGTGGATCTGGCTTCATGTCAGCAGAGAATCAGTCTGCATGTCATAGCAGAGAATCAGGCTTCACGTCAGCCACCACTGCAACAGTCCATTGTCATAAATTTAGGCCCAGCACCCAGGCAGAGGAGAGAGGTCCCGTAACAGACAATCTGGCTTCATGTCAGCAGAGAATCAGTCTTCATGTCATAGCAGAGAATCAGTTTTCATGTCATAGCAGAGAATCAGGCTTCACGTCAACCACCACTGTAAGAGTCCATTTTCATAAATTTAGGCCCAGCACCCAGGCAGAGGAGAGAGGTCCCGTAACAGACAATCTGGCTTCATGTCAGCAGAGAATCAGTCTTCATGTCATAGCAGAGAATCAGGCTTCACGTCACCCACCACTGTAAGAGTCCATTTTCATAAATTTAGGCCCAGCACCCAGGCAGAGGAGAGAGGTCCCGTAACAGACAATCTGGCTTTAAGTCAGCAGAGAATTAGTCTGCATGTCATAGCAGAGAATCAGGCTTCACGTCAGCCACCAATGCAACAGTCCATTGTCAGATATTTAGGACCAGCACCCAGGCAGAGGAGAGAGGTCCCGTAACAGAGGATCTGGCTTCATGTCAGCAGAGAATTAGTCTGCATGTCATAGCAGAGAATCAGGCTTCACGTCACCCAACATTGGAACAGTCCATTGGCATATATTTAGGCCCTGGCACCCAGACAGAGGAGAGGTTCATTCAACTTTGGGTAGCCTCGCAATATAATGGTAAAATGAAAATAAAAATAGGATTGAATGAGGAAGTGCCCTGGAGTCCAATAATTTATGGTTAAGGGGAGGTAGTTAATGTCTAATCTGGACAAGGGACGGACAGGTCCTGTGGGATCCATGCCTGGTTCATTTTTATGAACGTCAGCTTGTCCACATTGGCTGTAGACAGGCGGCTGCGTTTGTCTGTAATGACGCCCCCTGCCGTGCTGAATACACGTTCAGACAAAACGCTGGCCGCCGGGCAGGCCAGCACCTCCAAGGCATAAAAGGCTAGCTCTGGCCACGTGGACAATTTAGAGACCCAGAAGTTGAATGGGGCCGAACCATCAGTCAGTACGTGGAGGGGTGTGCACATGTACTGTTTCACCATGTTAGTCAAATGTTGCCTCCTGCTAACACGTTGCGTATCAGGTGGTGGTGCAGTTAGCTGTGGCGTGTTGACAAAAGTTTTCCACATCTCTGCCATGCTAACCCTGCCCTCAGAGAAGCTGGCCGTGACACAGCTGCCTTGGCGACCTCTTGCTCCTCCTCTGCCTTGGCCTTGGGCTTCCACTTGTTCCCCTGTGACATTTGGGAATGCTCTCAGTAGCGCGTCTACCAACGTGCGCTTGTACTCGCGCATCTTCCTATCACGCTCCAGTGCAGGAAGTAAGGTGGGCACATTGTCTTTGTAGCGTGGATCCAGCAGGGTGGCAACCCAGTAGTCCGCACAGGTTAAAATGTGGGCAACTCTGTGGTCACTGCGCAGGCACTGCAGCATGTAGTCGCTCATGTGTGCCAGGCTGCCCAGGGGTAAGGACAAGCTGTCCTCTGTGGGAGGTGTATCGTCATCGTCCTGCATTTCCCCCCAGCCACGCACCAGTGATGGACCCAAGCTGCGTTGGGTGCCACCCCGCTGTGACCATGCTTCATCCTCATCCTCCTCCACCTCCTCCTCATCCTCGTCCTCCTCGTCCTCCAGTAGTGGGCCCTGGCTGGCCACATTTGTACCTGGCCTCTGCTGTTGCCAAAAACCTCCCTCTGAGTCACTTCGAAGAGACTGGCCTGAAAGTGCTAAAAATGACCCCTCTTCCTCCTCCTCCTCCTCCTCCTCCTGCTGGGCCACCTCCTCTTCCATCATCGCCCTAAGTGTTTTCTCAAGGAGACATAGAAGTGGTATTGTAACGCTGATAACGGCATCATCGCCACTGGCCATGTTGGTGGAGTACTCGAAACAGCGCAACAGGGCACACAGGTCTCGCATGGAGGCCCAGTCATTGGTGGTGAAGTGGTGCTGTTCTGTAGTGCGACTGACCCGTGCGTGCTGCAGCTGAAACTCCACTATGGCCTGCTGCTGCTCGCACAGTCTGTCCAGCATGTGCAAGGTGGAGTTCCACCTGGTGGGCACGTCGCATATGAGGCGGTGAACGAGAAGGCCGAAGTTACGCTGTAGCGCAGACAGGCGAGCAGCAGCAGGATGTGAACGCCGGAAGCGCGAACAGACGGCCCGCACTTTATGCAGCAGCTCTGACATGTCGGGGTAGTTGTGAATGAACTTCTGCACCACCAAATTCAGCACATGCGCCAAGCAAGGGATGTGCGTCAAATTGGCTAGTCCCAGAGCTGCAACGAGATTTTGCCCATTATCACACACCACCAGGCCGGGCTTGAGGCTCACCGGCAGCAACCACTCGTCGGTCTGTTGTTCTATACCCCGCCACAACTCCTGTGCGGTGTGGGGCCTGTCGCCCAAACATATGAGTTTCAGAATGGCCTGCTGACGTTTACCCCGGGCTGTGCTGAAGTTGGTGGTGAAGGTGTGTGGCTGACTGGATGAGCAGGTGGAAGAAGAGGAGGAGGAAGCCGAGAAGGAGGAGGTGGCAACAGGAGGCAAAGAATGTTGCCCTGCGATCCTTGGCGGCGGAAGGACGTGCGCTAAACAGCTCTCCGCCTGGGGCCCAGCTGCCACTACATTTACCCAGTGTGCAGTTAGGGAGATATAGCGTCCCTGGCCGGGCTTACTGGTCCATGTATCTGTGGTTAGGTGGACCTTGCTACAGATGGCGTTGCGCAGTGCACACTTGATTTTATCGGATACTTGGTTGTGCAGGGAAGGCACGGCTCTCTTGGAGAAGTAGTGGCGGCTGGGAACAACATACTGTGGGACAGCAAGCGACATGAGCTGTTTGAAGCTGTCTGTGTCCACCAGCCTAAATGACAGCATTTCATAGGCCAGTAGTTTAGAAATGCTGGCATTCAGGGCCAGGGATCGAGGGTGGCTAGGTGGGAATTTACGCTTTCTCTCAAATGTTTGTGAGATGGAGAGCTGAACGCTGCCCTGTGACATGGTTGAGACGCTTGGTGACGGAGGTGGTGGTGGTGTTGGTGGTACATCCCCTGTTTGCTGGGCGGCAGGTGCCAACGTTCCTCCAGAGGCGGAGGAAGAGGCCGAGGCGGCAGCAGCAGAAGAGGCCGAAGCGGCTGCAGCAGAAGAGGTAGCAGGGGGAGCCTGAGTGATTTCCTTGGTTTTAAGGTGTTTACTCCACTGCAGTTCATGCTTTGCATGCAGGTGCCTGGTCATGCAGGTTGTGCTCAGGTTCAGAACGTTAATGCCTCGCTTCAGGCTCTGATGGCACAGCATGCAAACCACTCGGGTCTTGTCGTCAGCACATTGTTTGAAGAAGTGCCATGCCAGGGAACTCCTTGAAGCTGCCTTTGGGTTGCTCGGTCCCAGATGGCGGCGGTCAGTAGCAGGCGGAGTCTCTTGGCGGCGGGTGTTCTGCTTTTGCCCACTGCTCCCTCTTTTGCTACGCTGTTGGCTTGGTCTCACCACTGCCTCTTCCTCCGAACTGTGAAAGTCAGTGGCACGACCTTCATTCCATGTGGGGTCTAGGACCTCATCGTCCCCTGCATCGTCTTCCACCCAGTCTTGATCCCTGACCTCCTGTTCAGTCTGCACACTGCAGAAAGACGCAGCAGTTGGCACCTGTGTTTCGTCATCATCAAAGACATGCTGAGGTGGTATTCCCATGTCCTCATCATCAGGAAACATAAGTGGTTGTGCGTCAGTGCAGTCTATGTCTTCCACCGCTGGGGAAGGGCTAGGTGGATGCCCTTGGGAAACCCTGCCAGCAGAGTCTTCAAACAGCATAAGAGACTGCTGCATAACTTGAGGCTCATACAGTTTCCCTGATATGCATGGGGGTGATGTGACAGAATGATGGGGTTGGTTTTCAGGCGCCATCTGTGCGCTTTCTGCAGAAGACTGGGTGGGAGATAATGTGAACGTGCTGGATCCACTGTCGGCCACCCAATTGACTAATGCCTGTACCTGCTCAGGCCTTACCATCCTTAGAACGGCATTGGGCCCCACCATATATCGCTGTAAATTCTGGCGGCTACTGGGACCTGAGGTAGTTGGTACACTAGGACGTTTGGATGTGGCAGAACGGCCACGTCCTCTCCCAGCACCAGAGGGTCCACTAACACCACCACGACCATGTCCACGTCCGCGTCCCTTACTAGATGTTTTCCTCATTGTTATGGTTCACCACAACAACAAAAATATTATTTGGCCCAATGTATTGTATTCAAATTCAGCGGGATATAAATTTGAGGCCTAGTATTTAGGCGCTGGGTGACCGGTATGGATTTACTAACAGAATTAGACTTGGAAATGCACAGTAGCGTGTGTGTGAAGTTATTCTGAATGACCCTATGTGCACCTTGAATATTATATACCCTTTTAGGGATAGATTTCAAATAGCTCTGATATAGCAGAAACCACTAAATTATGAAATTGCTAAATTAGGAATTGTATTTCAACCCTGAACAAAATATGTGCTTTAACGGACACTAAATAACTTGCCCAGCCACAACAATACAGCGGTAACGACAGATTTAGCGGGATATAAATTTGAGGCCTAGTATTTAGGCGCTGGGTGACCGGTATGGATTTACTAACAGAATTAGACTTGGAAATGCACAGTAGCGTGTGTGTGAAGTTATTCTGAATGACCCTATGTGCACCTTGAATATTATATACCCTTTTAGGGATAGATTTCAAATAGCTCTGATATAGCAGAAACCACTAAATTATGAAATTGCTAAATTGGGAATTGTATTTCAACCCAGAACAAAAAATGTGCTTTGACGGACACTAAATAACTTGCCCATCCACAACAGTACAGCGGTAACGACAGATTTAGCGGGATATAAATTTGAGGCCTAGTATTTAGGCGCTGGGTGACCGGTATGGATTTAGTGACAGAATTAGACTTGGAAATGCACAGTAGCGTGTGTGTGAAGTTATTCTGAATGACCCTATGTGCACCTTGAATATTATATACCCTTTTAGGGATAGATTTCAAATAGCTCTGATATAGCAGAAACCACTAAATTATGAAATTGCTAAATTGGGAATTGTATTTCAACCCTGAACAAAAAATGTGCTTTAACGGACACTAAATAACTTGCCCATCCACAACAGTACAGCGGTAACGACAGATTTAGCGGGATATAAATTTGAGGCCTAGTATTTAGGCGCTGGGTGACCGGTATGGATTTACTAACAGAATTAGACTTGGAAATGCACAGTAGCGTGTGTGTGAAGTTATTCTGAATGACCCTATGTGCACCTTGAATATTATATACCCTTTTAGGGATAGATTTCAAATAGCTCTGATATAGCAGAAACCACTAAATTATGAAATTGCTAAATTGGGAATTGTATTTCAACCCAGAACAAAAAATGTGCTTTGACGGACACTAAAAACCTTGCCCATCCACAACAGGACAGCGGTAACGACAGATTTAGCGGGATATAAATTTGAGGCCTAGTATTTAGGCGCTGGGTGACCGGTATGGATTTACTAACAGAATTAGACTTGGAAATGCACAGTAGCGTGTGTGTGAAGTTATTCTGAATGACCCTATGTGCACCTTAAATATTATATACCCTTTTAGGGATAGATTTTAAATAGCTCTGATATAGCAGAAACCACTAAATTATGAAATTGCTAAATTGGGAATTGTATTTCAACCCAGAACAAAAAATGTGCTTTGACGGACACTAAATAACTTGCCCAGCCACAACAGGACAGCGGTAACGACAGATTTAGCGGGATATAAATTTGAGGCCTAGTATTTAGGCGCTGGGTGACCGGTATGGATTTAGTGACAGAATTAGACTGGGATATGGCCAAAAAATAACCACACTATTACTGGTTAAATGCACTTGGTGTGACAGCTTGACCAACCACACTACTGAGGGTTAAATGCACTTGGTGACGGGCGCAGCTTGCCCCTGATGTAGTATATGGCCAAAAAATGAACAGACTATTGCTGGTTAAATGCACTTGGTGTGACAGCTTCACCCTGATGTAGGCTTTAGCCAAAAAACAACCACACCATTGAGGGTTAAATGCACTTGGTGACGGGCACAGCTTGCCCCTGATGTAGTATATGGCCAAAAAATGAACAGACTATTGCTGGTTAAATGCACTTGGTGTGACAGCTTGACCAACCACACTACTGAGGGTTAAATGCACTTGGTGACGGGCGCAGCTTGCCCCTGATTTAGTATATGGCTAAAAAATTAACAGACTATTGCTGGTTAAATGCACTTGGTGTGACAGCTTCACCCTGATGTAGGCTTTAGCCAAAAAACAACCACACCATTGAGGGTTAAATGCACTTGGTGACAGGCGCAGCTTGCCCCTGATGTAGTATATGGCCAAAAAATAAACAGACTATTGCTGGTTAAATGCACTTGGTGTGACAGCTTCACCCTGATGTAGGCTTTAGCCAAAAAACAACCACACCATTGAGGGTTAAATGCACTTGGTCGGAGCTTGGATGCACTTGGTCGCAGCACCGCACAAGACACAAAATGGCCGCCGATCACCCCAGAAAAAAGTGACTGACAAACGGTCTGGGCAGCCTAAAAACAGTGAGCAATTGAATTTCAGCAGCTCAATGATGCACAGCTGCAGATCGATCGATTAATCAAGTCCTTTGGAGGAGTTAATCTGACTAATCTCGCCCTACTGTCGCAGCCGCAACCTCTCCCTACGCTAATCAGAGCAGAGTGACGGGCGGCGCTATGTGACTCCAGCTTAAATAGAGGCTGGGTCACATGGTGCTCTGGCCAATCACAGCCATGCCAATAGTAGGCATGGCTGTGACGGCCTCTTGGGGCAAGTAGTATGACGCTTGTTGATTGGCTGCTTTGCAGCCTTTCAAAAAGCACCAAGAAAGCGTCACAAAAGCGCCAAGAAAGCGACGAACACCGAACCCGGACTTTTACGAAAATGTCCGGGTTCGGGTCCGTGTCACGGACACCCCAAAATTCGGTACGAACCCGAACTATACAAGTTCGAGTTCGCTCATCCCTAGAGGCGACGTACTGGAGTTTTAAAGTTTTATCTTATTTAATTGTGACTGTGGGACTCTACATGTATGTTGCGGAATGGATATATTTGATTTTAGAGCTAGTTTTGTTTGTGATGTTGAGTCCATGTTTATATCTAATGGAAAAGAGGGAGAAAAAAAAGATCTGGTAGAATTGTTCGTTGAGATTGAAAGAGATTTAATTGAGGACCACCTGGGACATTTTGTCTTTGGAGAAGTTTTTATCTGAAGACTAAATCCCAGAAGGATTAAGGTGGCAGTTACCCTTAAACTTGGAGGATGCAGATGATTTGAGAGAATGGGAGAAACTCATGAATGATTGTGACCTTTGGGATGTGAGATTTATAACGTGTATACGGAAAAATAAGTTGAAAAAAATGAATAATAATATAGGCAGACTCCAACAACTATTAAAACTAGGGATGAGCGAACTCGAACTGTACTTTCGTAAAAGTCCGGGTTCGGTTCGGTGTTCGTCGCTTTCTTGGCGCTTTTGTGACGCTTTCTTGGCGCTGTTTGAAAGGCTGCAAAGCAGCCAATCAACAAGCGTCATACTACTTGCCCCAAGAGGCCGTCACAGCCATGTCTACTATTGGCATGGCTGTGATTGGCCAGAGCACCATGTGACCCAGCCTCTATTTAAGCTGGAGTCACATAGCGCCGCCCGTCACTCTGCTCTGATTAGCGTAGGGAGAGGTTGCGGCTGCGACAGTAGGGCGAGATTAGGCAGATTAACTCCTCCAAAGGACTTGATTAATCGATCGATCTGCAGCTGTGCATCATTGAGCTGCTGAAATTCAAATGCTCACTGTTTTTAGGTTGGCCAGACGGTTTGTCAGTCACTTTTTTCTGGGGTGATCGGCAGCCATTTTGTGTCTTGTGCGGTGCTGCGACCAAGTGCATCCAAGCTGCGACCAAGTGCATTTAACCCTCAATGGTGTGGTTGTTTTTTGGCTAAAGCCTACATCAGGGTGAAGCTGTCACACCAAGTGCATTTAACCAGCAATAGTCTGTTCATTTTTTGGCCATATACTAAATCAGGGGCATCCTGCACCCGTCACCAAGTGCATTCATCAGGGGCAAGCTGCGCCTGTCACCAAGTGCATTTAACCCTCAATGGTGTGGTTGTTTTTTGGCTAAAGCCTACATCAGGGTGAAGCTGTCACACCAAGTGCATTTAACCAGCAATAGTCTGTTCATTTTTTGGCCATATACTAAATCAGGGGCATCCTGCACCCGTCACCAAGTGCATTTAACCAGCAATAGTCTGTTCATTTTTTGGCCATATACTACATCAGGGGCAAGCTGCGTCCGTCACCAAGTGCATTTAACCCTCAGTAGTGTGGTTGGTCAAGCTGTCGTACCAAGTGCATTTAACCAGCAATAGTCTGTTCATTTTTTGGCCTTATACTACATCAGGGGCAAGCTGCGCCCGTCACCAAGTGCATTTAACCCTCAGTAGTGTGGTTGGTCAAGCTGTCACACCAAGTGCATTTAACCAGCAATAGTCTGTTCATTTTTTGGCCATATACTACATCAGGGGCAAGCTGCGCCTGTCACCAAGTGCATTTAACTTTCAATGGTGTGGTTGTTTTTTGGCTAAAGCCTACATCAGGGTGAAGCTGTCACACCAAGTGAATTTAACCAGCAATAGTCTGTTCATTTTTTGGCCATATACTACATCAGGGGCAAGCTGCGCCCGTCACCAAGTGCATTTAACCCTCAGTAGTGTGGTTGGTCAAGCTGTCACACCAAGTGCATTTAACCAGCAATAGTGTGGTTATTTTTTGGCCATATCCCAGTCTAATTCTGTCACTAAATCCATACCGGTCACCCAGCGCCTAAATACTAGGCCTCAAATTTATATCCCGCTAAATCTGTCGTTACCGCTGTACTGTTGTGGATGGGCAAGTTATTTAGTGTCCGTCAAAGCACATTTTTTGTTCTGGGTTGAAATTCAATTCCCAATTTAGCAATTTCATAATTTAGTGGTTTCTGCTATATCAGAGCTATTTGAAATCTATCCCTAAAAGGGTATATAAAATTCAAGGTGCACATAGGGTCATTCAGAATAACTTCACACACACGCTACTGTGCATTTCCAAGTCTAATTCTGTCACTAAATCCATACTGGTCACCCAGCGCCTAAATAGTAGGCCTCAAATTTATATCCCGCTAAATCTGTCGTTACCGCTGTCCTGTTGTGGATGGGCAAGTTATTTAGTGTCTGCCAAAGCACATTTTTTGTTCTGGGTTGAAATACAATTCCCAATTTAGCAATTTCATAATTTAGTGGTTTCTGCTATATCAGAACTATTTGAAATCTATCCCTAAAAGGGTATATAATATTCAAGGTGCACATATGGTCATTCAGAATAACTTCACACACACGCTACTGTGCATTTCCAAGTCTAATTCTGTCACTAAATCCATACCGGTCACACAGCGCCTAAATACTAGGCCTCAAATTTATATCCCGCTAAATCTGTCGTTACCGCTGTCCTGTTGTGGATGGGCAAGTTATTTAGTGTCCGCCAAAGCACATTTTTTGTTCTGGGTTGAAATACAATTCCCAATTTAGCAATTTCATAATTTAGTGGTTTCTGCTATATCAGAGCTATTTGAAATCTATCCCTAAAAGGGTATATAATATTCAAGGTGCACATAGGGTCATTCAGAATAACTTCACACACACGCTACTGTGCATTTCCAAGTCTAATTCTGTCACTAAATCCATACCGGTCACCCAGCGCCTAAATACTAGGCCTCAAATTTATATCCCGCTACATCTGTCGTTACCGCTGTCCTGTTGTGGCTGGGCAAGTTATTTAGTGTCTGTCAAAGCACATTTTTTGTTCTGGGTTGAAATACAATTCCCAATTTAGAAATTTCATAATTTAGTGGTTTCTGCTATATCAGAGCTATTTGAAATCTATCCCTAAAAGGGTATATGATATTCAAGGTGCACATAGGGTCATTCAGAATAACTTCACACACACGCTACTGTGCATTTCCAAGTCTAATTCTGTTAGTAAATCCATACCGGTCACCCAGCGCCTAAATAGTAGGCCTCAAATTTATATCCCGCTACATCTGTCGTTACCGCTGTCCTGTTGTGGCTGGGCAAGTTATTTAGTGTCTGTCAAAGCACATTTTTTGTTCTGGGTTGAAATACAATTCCCAATTTAGAAATTTCATAATTTAGTGGTTTCTGCTATATCAGAGCTATTTGAAATCTATCCCTAAAAGGGTATATGATATTCAAGGTGCACATAGGGTCATTCAGAATAACTTCACACACACGCTACTGTGCATTTCCAAGTCTAATTCTGTTAGTAAATCCATACCGGTCACCCAGCGCCTAAATAGTAGGCCTCAAATTTATATCCCGCTAAATCTGCCGTTACCGCTGTCCTGTTGTGGATGGGCAAGTTATTTAGTGTCCGCCAAAGCACATTTTTTGTTCTGGGTTGAAATACAATTCCCAATTTAGCAATTTCATAATTTAGTGGTTTCTGCTATATCAGAGCTATTTGAAATCTATCCCTAAAAGGGTATATGATATTCAAGGTGCACATAGGGTCATTCAGAATAACTTCACACATACGCTACTGTGCATTTCCAAGTCTAATTCTGTTAGTAAATCCATACCGGTCACCCTGCGCCTAAATACTAGGCCTCAAATTTATATCCCGCTAAATCTGTCGTTACCGCTGTCCTGTTGTGGATGGGCAAGTTATTTAGTGTCCGTCAAAGCACATTTTTTGTTCTGGGTTGAAATACAATTCCCAATTTAGCAATTTCATAATTTAGTGGTTTCTGCTATATCAGAGCTATTTGAAATCTATCCCTAAAAGGGTATATAATATTCAAGGTGCACATAGGGTCATTCAGAATAACTTCACACACACGCTACTGTGCATTTCCAAGTCTAATTCTGTCACTAAATCCATACCGGTCACCCAGCGCCTAAATACTAGGCCTCAAATTTATATCCCGCTAAATCTGTCGTTACCGCTGTCCTGTTGTGGATGGGCAAGTTATTTAGTGTCCGCCAAAGCACATTTTTTGTTCTGGGTTGAAATACAATTCCCAATTTAGCAATTTCATAATTTAGTGGTTTCTGCTATATCAGAGCTATTTGAAATCTATCCCTAAAAGGGTATATAATATTCAAGGTGCACATAGGGTCATTCAGAATAACTTCACACACACGCTACTGTGCATTTCCAAGTCTAATTCTGTCACTAAATCCATACCGGTCACCCAGCGCCTAAATAGTAGGCCTCAAATTTATATCCCGCTAAATCTGTCGTTACCGCTGTCCTGTTGTGGATGGGCAAGTTATTTAGTGTCCGCCAAAGCACATTTTTTGTTCTGGGTTGAAATACAATTCCCAATTTAGCAATTTCATAATTTAGTGGTTTCTGCTATATCAGAGCTATTTGAAATCTATCCCTAAAAGGGTATATAATATTCAAGGTGCACATGGGGTCATTCAGAATAACTTCACACACACGCTACTGTGCATTTCCAAGTCTAATTCTGTCACTAAATCCATACCGGTCACCCAGCGCCTAAATACTAGGCCTCAAATTTATATCCCGCTGAATTTGAATACAATACATTGGGCCAAATAATATTTTTGTTGTTGTGGTGAACCATAACAATGAGGAAAACATCTAGTAAGGGACGCGGACGTGGACATGGTCGTGGTGGTGTTAGTGGACCCTCTGGTGCTGGGAGAGGACGTGGCCGTTCTGCCACATCCACACGTCCTAGTGTACCAACTACCTCAGGTCCCAGTAGCCGCCAGAATTTACAGCGATATATGGTGGGGCCCAATGCCGTTCTAAGGATGGTAAGGCCTGAGCAGGTACAGGCATTAGTCAATTGGGTGGCCGACAGTGGATCCAGCACGTTCACATTATCTCCCACCCAGTCTTCTGCAGAAAGCGCACAGATGGCGCCTGAAAACCAACCCCATCAATCTGTCACATCACCCCCATGCATACCAGGGAAACTGTCTCAGCCTCAAGTTATGCAGCAGTCTCTTATGCTGTTTGAAGACTCCGCTGGCAGGGTTTCCCAAGGGCATCCACCTAGCCCTTCCCTAGCGGTGAAAGACATAGAATGCACTGACGCACAACCACTTATGTTTCCTGATGATGAGGACATGGGAATACCACCTCAGCATGTCTCTGATGATGACAAAACACAGGTGCCAACTGCTGCGTCTTTCTGCAGTGTGCAGACTGAACAGGAGGTCAGGGATCAAGACTGGGTGGAAGACGATGCAGGGGACGATGAGGTCCTAGACCCCACATGGAATGAAGGTCGTGCCACTGACTTTCACAGTTTGGAGGAAGAGGCAGTGGTGAGACCGAGCCAACAGCGTACAAAAGAGGGAGCAGTGGGCAAAAGCAGAACACCCGCCGCCAAGAGACTCCGCCTGCTACTGACCGCCGCCATCTGGGACCGAGCAACCCAAAGGCAGCTTCAAGGAGTTCCCTGGCATGGCACTTCTTCAAACAATGTGCTGACGACAAGACCCTAGTGGTTTGCACGCTGTGCCATCAGAGCCTGAAGCGAGGCATTAACGTTCTGAACCTGAGCACAACCTGCATGACCAGGCACCTGCATGCAAAGCATGAACTGCAGTGGAGTAAACACCTTAAAACCAAGGAAGTCACTCAGGCTCCCCCTGCTACCTCTTCTGCTGCTGCCGCCTCGGCCTCTTCCTCTGCCTCTGGAGGAACGTTGGCACCTGCCGCCCAGCAAACAGGGGATGTACCACCAACACCACCACCACCTCCGTCACCAAGCGTCTCAACCATGTCACACGGCAGCGTTCAGCTCTCCATCTCACAAACATTTGAGAGAAAGCGTAAATTCCCACCTAGCCCTGAATGCCAGCATTTCTAAACTACTGGCCTATGAAATGCTGTCATTTAGGCTGGTGGACACAGACAGCTTCAAACAGCTCATGTCGCTTGCTGTCCCACAGTATGTTGTTCCCAGCCGCCACTACTTCTCCAAGAGAGCCGTGCCTTCCCTGCACAACCAAGTATCCGATAAAATCAAGTGTGCACTGCGCAACGCCATCTGTAGCAAGGTCCACCTAACCACAGATACGTGGACCAGTAAGCACGGCCAGGGACGCTATATCTCCCTAACTGCACACTGGGTAAATGTAGTGGCAGCTGGGCCCCAGGCGGAGAGCTGTTTAGCGCACGTCCTTCCGCCGCCAAGGATCGCAGGGCAACATTCTTTGCCTCCTGTTGCCACCTCCTCCTTCTCGGCTTCCTCCTCCTCTTCTTCCACCTGCTCATCCAGTCAGCCACACACCTTCACCACCAACTTCAGCACAGCCCGGGGTAAACGTCAGCAGGCCATTCTGAAACTCATATGTTTGGGGGACAGGCCCCACACCGCACAGGAGTTGTGGCGTGGTATAGAACAACAGACCGACGAATGGTTGCTGCCGGCGAGCCTCAAGCCCGGCCTGGTGGTGTGTGATAATGGGCGAAATCTCGTTGCAGCTCTGGGACTAGCCAATTTGACGCACATCCCTTGCTTGGCGCATGTGCTGAATTTGGTGGTGCAGAAGTTCATTCACAACTACCCCGACATGTCAGAGCTGCTGCATAAAGTGCGGGCCGTCTGTTCGCGCTTCCGGCGTTCACATCCTGCTGCTGCTCGCCTGTCTGCGCTACAGCGTAACTTCGGCCTTCCCGCTCACCGCCTCATATGCGACGTGCCCACCAGGTGGAACTCCACCTTGCACATGCTGGACAGACTGTGCGAGCAGCAGCAGGCCATAGTGGAGTTTCAGCTGCAGCACGCACGGGTCAGTCGCACTACAGAACAGCACCACTTCACCACCAATGACTGGGCCTCCATGCGAGACCTGTGTGCCCTGTTGCGCTGTTTTGAGTACTCCACCAACATGGCCAGTGGCGATGACGCCGTTATCAGCGTTACAATACTACTTCTATGTCTCCTTGAGAAAACACTCAGGGCGATGATGGAAGAGGAGGTGGCCCAGGAGGAGGAGGAGGAGGAAGAGGGGTCATTTTTAACACTTTCAGGCCAGTCTCTTCGAAGTGACTCAGAGGGAGGTTTTTGGCAACAGCAGAGGCCAGGTACAAATGTGGCCAGCCAGGGCCCACTACTGGAGGACGAGGAGGACGAGGATGAGGAGGAGGTGGAGGAGGATGAGGATGAAGCATGGTCACAGCGGGGTGGTACCCAACGCAGCTCGGGTCCATCACTGGTGCGTGGCTGGGGGAAAGGCAGGACAATGACGATACGCCTCCCACAGAGGACAGCTTGTCCTTACCCCTGGGCAGCCTGGCACACATGAGCGACTACATGCTGCAGTGCCTGCGCAACGGACCAGCAGAGTTGCCCACATTTTAACCTGTGCGGACTACTGGGTTGCCACCCTGCTGGATCCACGCTACAAAGACAATGTGCCCACCTTACTTCCTGCACTAGAGCGTGATAGGAAGATGTGCGAGTACAAGCGCACGTTGGTAGACGCGCTACTGAGAGCATTCCCAAATGTCACAGGGGAACAAGTGGAAGCCCAAGGCCAAGGCAGAGGAGGAGCAAGAGGTCGCCAAGGCAGCTGTGTCACGGCCAGCTCCTCTGAGGGCAGGGTTAGCATGGCAGAGATGTGGAAAAACTTTTGTCAACACGCCACAGCTAACTGCACCACCACCTGATACGCAACGTGTTAGCAGGAGGCAACATTTCACTAACATGGTGGAACAGTACGTGTGCACACCCCTCCACGTACTGACTGATGGTTCGGCCCCATTCAACTTCTGGGTCTCTAAATTGTCCACGTGGCCAGAGCTAGCCTTTTATGCCTTGGAGGTGCTGGCCTGCCCGGCGGCCAGCGTTTTGTCTGAACGTGTATTCAGCACGGCAGGGGGCGTCATTACAGACAAACGCAGCCGCCTGTCTACAGCCAATGTGGACAAGCTGACGTTAATAAAAATGAACCAGGCATGGATCCCACAGGACCTGTCCGTCCCTTGTCCAGATTAGACATTAACTACCTCCCCTTAACCATATATTATTGGACTCCAGGGCACTTCCTCATTCAATCCTATTTTTATTTTCATTTTACCATTAAATTGCGAGGCTACCCAAAGTTGAATGAACCTCTCCTCTGTCTGGGTGCCGGGGCCTAAATATATATGCCAATGGACTGTTCCAATGTTGGGTGACATGAAGCCTGATTCTCTGCTATGACATGCAGACTAATTCTCTGCTGACATGAAGCCAGATCCTCTGTTACGGGACCTCTCTCCTCTGCCTGGGTGCTGGGCCTAAATATCTGACAATGGACTGTTGCAGTGGTGGGTGACGTGAAGCCTGATTCTCTGCTATGATATGAAGACTGATTCTCTGCTGACATGAAGCCAGATCCTCTGTTACGGGACCTCTCTCCTCTGCCTGGGTGCTGGGCCTAAATATCTGACAATGGACTGTTGCATTGGTGGCTGACGTGAAGCCTCATTCTCTGCTATGACATGCAGACTAATTCTCTGCTGACATGAAGCCAGATTGTCTGTTACGGGACCTCTCTCCTCTGCCTGGGTGCTGGGCCTAAATATATGCCAATGGACTGTTGCAGTGGTGGCTGACGTGAAGCCTCATTCTCTGCTATGACATGCAGACTAATTCTCTGCTGACATGAAGCCAGATTGTCTGTTACAGGACCTCTCTCCTCTGCCTGGGTGCTGGGCCTAAATTTATGACAATGGACTGTTGCAATGGTGGCTGACGTGAAGCCTGATTCTCTGCTATGACATGCAGACTGATTCTCTGCTGACATGAAGCCAGATCTTCTGTTACGGGACCTCTCTCCTCTGCCTGGGTGCTGGGCCTAAATTTATGAAAATGGACTCTTACAGTGGTGGGTGACGTGATGCCTGATTCTCTGCTATGACATGAAGACTGATTCTCTGCTATGACATGAAGACTGATTCTCTGCTGACATGAAGCCAGATTGTCTGTCACGGGACCTCTCTCCTCTGCCTGGGTGCTGGGCCTAAATTTATGAAAATGGACTCTTACAGTGGTGGGTGACGTGAAGCCTGATTCTCTGCTATGACATGAAGACTGATTCTCTGCTGACATGAAGCCAGATTCTCTGTTACGGGACCTCTCTCCTCTGCCTGGGTGCTGGGCCTAAATATATGCCAATGGACTGTTGCAGTGGTGGCTGACGTGAAGCCTCATTCTCTGCTATGACATGCAGACTAATTCTCTGCTGACATGAAGCCAGATTGTCTGTTACGGGACCTCTCTCCTCTGCCTGGGTGCTGGGCCTAAATTTATGAAAATGGACTCTTACAGTGGTGGGTGACGTGAAGCCTGATTCTCTGCTATGACATGAAGACTGATTCTCTGCTGACATGAAGCCAGATTGTCTGTTACGGGACCTCTCTCCTCTGCCTGGGTGCTGGGCCTAAATATATGCCAATGGACTGTTGCAGTGGTGGCTGACGTAAAGCCTCATTCTCTGCTATGACATGCAGACTAATTCTCTGCTGACATGAAGCCAGATTGTCTGTTACGGGACCTCTCTCCTCTGCCTGGGTGCTGGGCCTAAATTTATGAAAATGGACTCTTACAGTGGTGGGTGACGTGAAGCCTGATTCTCTGCTATGACATGAAGACTGATTCTCTGCTGACATGAAGCCAGATTGTCTGTTACGGGACCTCTCTCCTCTGCCTGGGTGCTGGGCCTAAATATCTGACAATGGACTGTTGCATTGGTGGCTGAACTGAAGCCTGATTCTCTGCTATGACATGCAGACTAATTCTCTGCTGACATGAAGCCAGATTGTCTGTTACGGGACCTCTCTCCTCTGCCTGGGTGCTGGGCCTAAATTTATGACAATGGACTGTTGCAGTGGTGGCTGACGTGAAGCCTGATTCTCTGCTATGACATGCAGACTGATTCTCTGCTGACATGAAGCCATATCCTCTGTTACGGGACCTCTCTCCTCTGCCTGGGTGCTGGGCCTAAATTTATGAAAATGGACTGTTGCAGTGGTGGGTGACGTGAAGCCTGATTCTCTGCTATGATATGAAGACTGATTCTCTGCTGACATGAAGCCAGATTCTCTGTTACGGGACCTCTCTCCTCTGCCTGGGTGCTGGGCCTAAATTTATGAAAATGGACTCTTACAGTGGTGGGTGACGTGATGCCTGATTCTCTGCTATGACATGAAGATTGATTCTCTGCTATGACATGAAGACTGATTCTCTGCTGACATGAAGCCAGATTGTCTGTCACGGGACCTCTCTCCTCTGCCTGGGTGCTGGGCCTAAATTTATGAAAATGGACTCTTACAGTGGTGGGTGACGTGAAGCCTGATTCTCTGCTTTGACATGAAGACTGATTCTCTGCTGACATGAAGCCAGATTCTCTGTTACGGGACCTCTCTCCTCTGCCTGGGTGCTGGGCCTAAATATATGCCAATGGACTGTTGCAGTGGTGGCTGACGTGAAGCCTCATTCTCTGCTATGACATGCAGACTAATTCTCTGCTGACATGAAGCCAGATTGTCTGTTACGGGACCTCTCTCCTCTGCCTGGGTGCTGGGCCTAAATTTATGAAACTGGACTCTTACAGTGGTGGGTGACGTGAAGCCTGATTCTCTGCTATGACATGAAGACTGATTCTCTGCTGACATGAAGCCAGATTGTCTGTTACGGGACCTCTCTCCTCTGCCTGGGTGCTGGGCCTAAATATATGCCAATGGACTGTTGCAGTGGTGGCTGACGTAAAGCCTCATTCTCTGCTATGACATGCAGACTAATTCTCTGCTGACATGAAGCCAGATTGTCTGTTACGGGACCTCTCTCCTCTGCCTGGGTGCAGGGCCTAAATTTATGAAAATGGACTCTTACAGTGGTGGGTGACGTGAAGCCTGATTCTCTGCTATGACATGAAGACTGATTCTCTGCTGACATGAAGCCAGATTGTCTGTTACGGGACCTCTCTCCTCTGCCTGGGTGCTGGGCCTAAATTTATGAAAATGGACTCTTACAGTGGTGGGTGACGTAAAGCCTGATTCTCTGCTATGACATGAAGACTGATTCTCTGCTGACATGAAGCCAGGTTGTCTGTTACGGGACCTCTCTCCTCTGCCTGGGTGCTGGGCCTAAATATCTGACAATGGACTGTTGCATTGGTGGCTGACGTGAAGCCTGATTTTCTGCTATGACATGCAGACTAATTCTCTGCTGACATGAAGCCAGATTGTCTGTTACGGGACCTCTCTCCTCTGCCTGGGTGCTGGGCCTAAATTTATGACAATGGACTGTTGCAGTGGTGGCTGACATGAAGCCTGATTCTCTGCCATGACATGCAGACTGATTCTCTGCTGACATGAAGCCAGATCCTCTGTTACGGGACCTCTCTCCTCTGCCTGGGTGCTGGGCCTAAATTTATGAAAATGGACTGTTGCAGTGGTGGGTGACGTGAAGCCTGATTCTCTGCTATGATATGAAGACTGATTCTCTGCTGACATGAAGCCAGATTCTCTGTTACGGGACCTCTCTCCTCTGCCTGGGTGCCGGGGCCTAAATATCTGAGAATGGACTGTTCCAGTGGTGGGTGACGGGAAGCCAGATTCTCTGCTATGGGACCTCTCTCCAATTGATTTTGGTTAATTTTTATTTATTTAATTTTAATTTTAATTCATTTCCCTATCCACATTTGTTTGCAGGGGATTTACCTACATGTTGCTGCCTTTTGCAGCCCTCTAGCCCTTTCCTGGGCTGTTTTACAGCCGTTTTAGTGCCGAAAAGTTCGGGTCCCCATTGACTTCAATGGGGTTCGGGTTCGGGACGAAGTTCGGATCGGGTTCGGATCCCGAACCCGAACATTTTCGGGAAGTTCGGCCGAACTTCTCGAACCCGAACATCCAGGTGTTCGCTCAACTCTAATTAAAACCCTTTAAATATCAAAAATAATATATAGATTTAAGTACAAAATGCCAATCTAGTGAAATGAGAGAAAGAAATAAAAAGTATAAAACAAAATAAATATTTGAAATTATGTGATGAATATGAGAATAATAAACTCTATAAGAGGAAAGGAAAAGGTGAGGAGAAAAGAAACCAATATAAGGGAGAATCACACAGTAAGGATATAGGTTTACCAATCCAGGGTGAGGACATTGGGAATCATAAAGGCACATCAGACGCTAATACAGTATGTAGGAATGAAGGAGATAAGGAGAATGTATGGATGCAGCAACATTTGAACTGTGAGACACAGGGCTATAGACCCTGGAGGGGACCTTATCGGAACCATGAATGGTCAGGCTTTAGACAAAATAATGGTTTTAGACAAGGAGGATATAACCAGCAGAGTAGAAACTACTATCCACAGAATACAAGGAGGCCATTTTTTTCATAAAGAGGAAATAGAGAGGATGAATGCAAAACCAAGGTCGCAAAACTTTACAAGAGAAGAAAAGATAGCATTAAGGAATTTGAAAGATTACCTTAATGTCTTTTCAAAGGTTAGTTATACTGGATATTTAAAAATATGAAGCCGTACTGCAGAGACAGCTAGCGGATAAATATACCTACCAGGTTCTAAAAAAGAATCCATTATTGAATATAAAAAAAGAACTAGATGGATTATTACAAAGAGGCTATAAGGATGGAATTATTAATAAAAAAGAATATGAATATCTGACAATCGAAGGACCAGTAACACCAGTGATATATCACTTGCCAAAAATCCACAAGAATTTGATAGACACCCCCCCCCCCCAGGGAGACATATCATTTCCGGGATCAATTTCTACAGAAGTATGTAATTAAAGCTCCATCGTACTTAAAAGACACTGGGAGTGTTATTGACATAATTAAGAATCTAGGTCCCCGTGAGAAAAATATATGGCTGACGACAGTCGACGTAACTTCCCTTTATACGATTATCCCAAAAGATCTAGGTTTAAAAGCAATTAGAGAGGAACTGAATAGCGACATAACAATCTCCCAAAAACAAGGTGACTTTATCATAGATTGTATTGAGTTTTGTTTGGTCCATAACTATTTTTGGTTTAACAATAATTACTACCTACAGGAGAGCTGTATGGCGATGGGGGCAAAATTTGCCCCCAGTTTTGCAAACATATTCATGTCATCTTGGGAGAAAGAAAATATTAACCCTTTGCTGTGTAAGGAAACACAGTTTGGTAGACTTAATGTATGAGATATATAGACGATTGCTTCCCCGTGTGGGAGGGAGAAAGGAAAGGTTTAGAAGAACACACCTTCTTAAAAGAAACCGATGTCAATGGCTATATTGATCTAAGTAGCTGCCATTATGGCCCTTGGTTAAAAAACATCCCCAGGGGCAAGATCGGGAGAATTTGCCGAAACTGCACTGATGTTGCTACATTTAAGGAACAGAGTCAGATAATACAAGAAAGATTCATAGAAAAAGGGTATACACAGGAATAATTATCTGCCTGTAGTCAGAGTGTAGAGGAGAGTGGAAAAGTAGAGGATAGGGAAAGAGTTAAAAGAATAAAGACTTTCGTTTTGCATTCCTTACCCAGTATACTACACAGGCTGGCTTTATAAAGAACACTATTATAAAAAACTGGACAGTATTAAAAAAGATCCAGTTTTTGGAAAATAAATCCCTAACCGCCCCGACTTTATTTTTAAAAAAGCTCAGACTCTCGAAAATCATTTATTGCATAGTGCTATCCCGATAGATGATGGGAAGAAGGGACAGGACCAATTTTCTTGGTGTGGGTTCTGCCCCCATGTAGAAATAGAAGTAAAGATAATAAGCAAATGAGAATATCGACGATACATTCAAACAAAATCAAGGGACAATTAACATGTGAGAGCTCGGGTGTTGTCTACATGCTGGAGTGCCGTGTGGCCTCTAGTATGTGGGACACATAATAATGGCCCCTGATTAGAATACATATTTTTTGTGGAAAATTTTGTCTTTGATCCCCCTCTGGTGTGTCACTGTCCATATTGTGGGATGATTTGTGCACTTCTAGTAAGTATTTGGTGGCTGCAAATATGACCTGAAGGTTTTTCAGGTTCACCTGCCATTAAAGTGAATAGGGCCCGCCGCGAACTTGTGAAACATCAAGTGATTACGTGGCTGGAGGTATATTAAACGGTCATTGGATATCAATTTTACTGCAGACCAGTACAAATGCATGTCAAATACATATGTTTAAAAGAACTAAAAATATAAAATTGGATTAAAAAACGAAATTCCCCCTCTTGAAAAAAAAAAACGAATCCCAAATTTAATTAAATGTAGTTGTCACAGGTGTTGAATTTCTCTGAGATCCATGCCTCATCTATTTTTAGAAATGTGAGGTAGTCCACACTGTCGTGAGCTAGACGAGTGCGCTTATCTGTCATGATTTCCCCTGCTGCACTGAATGTCCTTTCGGACAGGACACTCGACGAGGGCCAAGAGTTTCATGGCAAATTGTGCCAGGTCTGGCCACAGGTCAAGCCTGCACACCCAGTAGTGCAGGACCGGTGTGGCTCTTGGCTTCCAAGCACAACAGACACAGCACAGCATGGAAACGTCTCACTTGTCACGTTGAATATGTTCTGGGGAGCTGGGGTGTGCAGTGCAGCGGAAGAGGCATTAGCAGTGGAAAACCAGGAGTCAGCCAAGGAGGAGACGGAGGATGGAGTAGGAAGAGGAGAAGAAGAGGCAGGCCTGCATGCAATCCATGGTGGTAACACAAAATCCACACGGCTTCCACGGGTTGCATGCTTGACAGCTGTCAGAAGGTTAACCCAGTGGGCAGTAAAAGCTATGTATCAATGTAGTAGAGTTAACACTTATGCTTTCTGATATTTCTGAGATGTGTTATCTAAACTAAGCAAACACCTTTAATTGCTTTTCAATGGCTTTTGTTTCAAGATAGCACAATGATTTAAGAAATTTGAGTTAAGAGTTTGAGTGCTAACCCTGCTACAACTGTAACTTCCCTGCCCGTGTTTGCTAGACCACGTGTCTGTGGTCAGATGTATCTTGGCACCGACACTGTGTGCCAGAGATACAGTCACTTGCCGCTGATCATGGCCATATAGCTCTGTGATGCCCTTCTGGGAGAAATATTTCCTTCTGGGGACCTTCCATTGCGGTGTGCCAATGGCCACACATTTTCTAAAGGCCTCAGAGTCCACCAGTTTATATGGCAGTAGTTGGCAGGCTAGCAGCTCCGACAAGCCGGAGGTGAGCTGTTGGGCAAGAGGGTTATCCGGCATCATTAACTTTTTGTGTTCGAACATTTGGGCCACGGAAGGCTTCCTTTTGTCAGATGACGGCACGGTGAAAGATGAGTGGAGAACAAATGGGATGAGAAAGGAGAAGAGGCAGGATGTGGAACGCCGGGATTGTGGCTTTGTGGATTCTGATGGTGTTGCTCCCATTGGGCTAGGTGATGGGAGGCCAGGCCATCTTAAGGCGGTCGTCCCTAGGTGAGTGTTGGGTTTACGTATGCGTTGATAGCACAGGCTGCAGATGGAACACTATTGTCAGCAGCGGACACGTAAAAAAACTCCCACTCTGCGGAGACGTGCTGGCATCCTGGGAGCGCCATATGTGACCGTGCATGGTGGATGACTCGTTCCAGAAAGATTTGCAGTCTGCTTTTTGCCTCCTATGCACTGCGAGGTCTGCCTGCTTCTCCTACTTCTACTCCCTATCTGCTGCTCTGTCTCTCCCTCTGAACTACACCAGTGGCAATTAGTTGTTCCAATAGTGTTTGTTCCTCTGTATAGCTGTGGTATCTCAGCAGAACTGCACACAACTTATGCAAAATACAAATACACTATATAGAAATTATATAATAGGTATATCTCACCCCTGCCTCAATCAGTATTTGGGGGGCAACTGGTATATCACACCAGTTGCAATTAGTTATTTCAATAGCGTTTTTCCCTCTGTATAGCTGCAGTATTGCAGCCAAACCGCACACAACTGCTGCACAATACAAATGTTATGTTAGAAAGTATATTATATGTATATCACACCTTTCAGTATGTCACGCCTATCGATAGCACACCTATACCAGTCCTTAAAAAGACTTTTGTGGCCCTATTAGCTAGCGTTTGGTGTCCCTCCTAACAGTCTGTCCCTGCTCCACATAGCAACCTCTCCCTACACTGGCAAAAGACTGAATGCAAAATGGCGGCCAGATCGGGTTCATTTATAGGGTAGGGGGTCTGTCCATGTGCTAAAACATCTCAATTGGCTGTCCTGCCACACCTGATGGATGTGTCATGGGTCAACGTTCTGCACAATGCAAAAGAATATGGCACCAGCGGACATCGCCATATGTTTGCTTGTTAGGTGAACCGCGAACGTGCAAAGTTCCCTGCAAAACCGCAAGGCCATCTCTAGTAATTACACCTGTGCACGTCCTGAGGTGGACGATATAGCCCAGAATTGTGTCTTTTCATCATGTCACAGGGTGTGTATCTAGTTATATTGTTTTCATTTGAGTTTACCTTTAATGATCTTATTCAGAATTTTTTCTGATCCATTTATCAATTTTGCACATACCCTGTTTAGTCTACGTGTTTTTTGCCCTTCAGACTTCAGTAGGTCATTTTAGATATATAGTGTATTTGCTTATCTGGTGTTTATATACATCAGATATTTTATTTAGGCTACATTGATCGCACAAACGTAATTTGTTTCCGCTTAGTTTTTTTTTGCGGATAGGATGCAGACCCATTCATTTCAAACACTGTCAGAACACTGTCCGCATTTAGAATGGATTTGCCCCCCAAAAAAGGATGTCATACGGACGCCATACGTTATTTTTATGCGGATCCGCAATTTTACGGTCATGTGAATGTAGCCTTATATTAATACATAGGCTATATTTTGGTATACAGCTATTAATCTTATTATTCATTTTTCATTTTATATTTGCTGGTTGTGACATGATGGGGGTATTCCACCACTAGTGTGAACTCTGCATTGTTGGGGGATATTTCCTTCAACATTTTACAGCAATATTATATCTATTTAAATATTTTTGATTCTCTATTAATAAAGTTATGTTATACTTTTATTTTTTGACTTGCTCTTTTCTTCTTTTTTGTGGTTTGTGGGCATATGTAGGTATTATTTCACTTGTCTTTTACTTCTTGTTAACCTACCGTATCAAACTTACATTAGCATAATGCAGCTGACTAATGGAATAAATTTGACTGCAAGATCAAACTGTACGAAGTCTATATAGGAGCTGTAGAAACAAAATTATTTAGCAATTTACACAATAGTTTTATTTCCCCTTGTTTACCTTCATAAGATATACTTTTGTGTCCCAGTTCATTTTTATAATAAAATGAACAATTCATTGAAAAACTTTATCACATAGAAATACAATTTTTTTTATATATATTTCTGGAATTGGATCACTTTTAAACTTTATGAGACTGTGATGAAGGTTAAAAGAAAATTAACTAAAATAGCAAAATCTATTGGGACTTTTTTTTCCCAATTTAATTGCACTGATGAAGAATGATTATGATCCCTGTTTAAATGGGAAAAAAAAAAATCTAACCACTACTTTTGCATTTAGCTGTCGAGTGCAACTAACATTACAGTTTATATTGGCATTTAAATTTTGCAGCTAAGATTTTTGCTTATTAAAGTGAAATATTGTAAACTGTAAAACTCTTAAATGCAGAGCGCATTGTGTTAAATTTAACTACAATCATATGAAATGTTTATAATACCATGTGGACAAAAGCAAATGTTTATGCCAGCTCTGTAAGTACATCATAATTGAATGGATATTAAAAATAATAAGCTCATATTTATTCAATTTAGAGCAGTCATGACTGGCCATTTATAATAAAATACCAGTATGTCCCAATTAGAATTGCATTATACTATTGCATTTAATGTGATATAGCTTTAAAATAATTGTAATTCCAATACTAAAATACATTCTGAATGTATAAATTCACTTTCAAGACAAAGCAAATTAAAAAGAATCCATGGATTGTTTTTTTTGTGTCTTTATATAAACTGTCCTTTCGAAAAACTTGCAAAACGCATTTGTAATATACACTGCCTGTCCCCAAAAAAAGTTGTCACCAAAAAAATAAAAGAATCTCAATGGGGTTAAGGTTTGGACTCTGTGGTGGCCAATCCGTATGTGAAAATGATGTCTCATGCTCCCTCAACCACTCTTTCACAATTTGAGCCCGATGAATCCTGGCATTGTCATCTTGGAATATGCCCGTGCCACCAGGGAAGAAAAAATCCATTGATGGAATAACCTGGTCATTCAGTATGTTCAGGTAGCCAGCTGACCTCATTCTTGGAGCACATACTGTTGCTGAACCTAGACCTGACCAACTGCAGCAACCCCAGATCATAGCACTGCCCCCACAGGCTTGTAGAGTAAGCACTAGGCTTGATGGGTGCATCACTTCATCTGCCTCTCTCCTTACCCTGATGCGCCCATCATTCCGGAACAGGGTAAATCTGGACTGATTCAGACCACATGACCTTCTTCCATTCCTCCAGAATCCAATCTTTATGTTCCCTAGCAAATTGAAGCCTTTTTTCTGGTTTGCCTTACTCATTAGTGGTTTATTACGGCTACACAGCTGTTCAGTCCCAATCCCTTGATTTCCCTTTGCATTGTGCGTGTGGAAATGCTCTTACTTTCACTATTAAACATAGCCCTGACTTCTACTGTTGTTTTTCTTCGATTTGATTTCACCAAACGTTTAAGTGATCGCCGATCACGATCATTCAGGATTTTTTTCCCACCACATTTCTTCCTCCAATACGATGGGTCCCCACTATCCTTCCAGTTTTTAATAATGCGTTGGACAGTTCTTAACTCAATTTTAGTCGTTTCTGAAATCTCCGTAGATGTTTTCTCTGCTTGATGCATGCCAATGATTTGATCCTTCTCAAACAGACTAACATCTTTTCTACGACCACGAGATGTGTCTTTCGACATGGTTGTTTAAGAAATTAGAAGAAGCTCATTGCACCAATTGGATTAAATAACTTGTTGCCAGCTGAAAGATAATCGCCCATGCAGTAATTTTCAAATAATTCATAACTATTTGCTTAGTTACCGTATTTTTTGCCCATAATCAGCCCATAAGACGCACCATAATCGGCCCATAAGACGCACCTAGGTTTTTGAGGAGGAGAATAAGAAAAACATTTTTTTAACCAAAAGGTGTGCTTTTGGTGGGTTTGAACCAATGGCGGTCTGTGCATGACACTATTATGGGGGATCTGTGGATGATGCACTGTTATGGGGTGGGGGATTTGTGGATAGCACTGTTATGTGGGGGATCTGTGGATGGCATTATGATGGGGGGCCTGTGGATGGCATTATGATGGTGGGGGGATCTGTGGATGGCATTATGATGGTGGGGGGATCTGTGGATGGCATTATGATGGGGGGGATCTGTGGATGGCAATGTTATAGAGTGGTGGATCTGTGGATGACACTGCTATATGTGTCATCCACAGATCCCCCATAACAGTCCCATCCACAGATCCCGCCATCATAATGTCATCCACAGACCCCCCCCCCACCATCATAATGCCATCCACAGTTCCCCCCCACCATCATAATGCCATCAACGGACCCCCCCATCATTATCCCATCCACAGATTCCTAGGGAGGGACTGTAGTAGGCGGGGAGAGCGGCGGGCAGTGCAGGCACTGTACTCTGTCCCTGCCGCTCAGTATGTACTGTATTATACGTAGTGTTAATCATAATATCTAAACTGAATAATGATGCGCTCCCCCTGCTTCCCCTGTGCTTACAGGTTCATGTCACACTCCTGTAGTAAGCACTAGCAGCTAGCAGGCAGGCCGGACGGCCGTAACTCACTGAGGTCACATGCCTGCTCCGCCTACTTTATGAATGAAGTAGGCGGAGCAGGCAAGTGACCTCAGCGAGTTACGGCCGCCCGGCCTGCTAGCTGCTAGTGCTTACTACAGGAGCACAGGGGGAGCAGGGAGAGTGAATCATTATTCAGTTTAGATATTATGATTAACACTACATATAATACAGTACATACTGAGCGGCGGGGACAGAGTACAGTGCCTGCACTGCCCGCCGCTCTCCCCGCCTACTACCGTCCCTCCTCCCTCCTCACTAATACATCGCAGTCTGCGATGCTGCAGCATCGCAGACTGCAATGTACAGTGGCAGCATTCGCCCCATAAGACGCAGGGGCACCTTTCCCCCACTTTTTTGGGGGGGAAAAGTGCGTTTTGTGGGGCAAAAAAATACAGTAAATCCAGGTGGCAACTTTTTTTGGGACAGGCAGTGTATTATTTGTGAGAAATTATATTAAAAATTCTTTTATTTTTATTTTATTTGAAAAAAAGAAAACATACTTTTAGAGACTGAGCATATTTAACCTGCTCACGACCGCCGTACGCAGGATTGCGTCTTCTCGGCGGTCGTGCTCTTCTGGGTGGACGCGCCGGTGCGTCCTCTCGCGAGACGCGAGATTTCGGGGAAAGCCGGCCCGCGCATGCGCATCGCAGGCCGGCAAAATTCAAAAGACAATTTCGTCAGCAACCTGCCAGCCAATGATCGCGGCTGGCAGGTTGCTGATTTTAAAAAAAAATAATCAGCAGCCAGATAACCCATCATATTAGTAAATATGATGTGGTTATATGGCTGCTGTGCTCCTCTGCTCCTTCTTTTGGTCGGTTGGTTCCAGCAGAGGAGCACACATCACTGTGAGTACCCACCAACACCACACTTAGCCCCCAGATCACCTCCCAGCACCCAATTAACCCTTTGATCACCCCTTCTTGCCCCTGTCAATCACTAGTGAAAAGGAAAAAAGTGATCAGTGCAAACTGTCATAGTAACATAGTAACATAGTACATAAGGCCGAAAAAAGACATTTGTCCATCCAGTTCGGCCTGTTATCCCGCAAGTTGATCCAGAGGAAGGCAAAAAAAAAAAAACCCTGTGAGGTAGAAGCCAATTTTCTCCACTTTAGGGGACTATAAACTTCCTTCCCGACTCCAATCAGGCCATCAGAATAACTCCCTGGATCAACGACCCCTCTCTAGTAGCTATAGTCTGTAATATTATTAAGCTCCAGAAATACGTCCAGGGCCCTCTTGAATTCCTTTATTGTACTCACCATCACCACCTCCTCAGGCAGGTTCCATATTCTCACTGCTCTTACCATAAAGAATCTTTTTCTATGTTTGTGTACAAACCTTCTTTCCTCCAGACGCAGAGGATGTCCCCTCGTCACAGTCACAGTCCTGGGGATAAATAGCTGATGGGCTGATGTCACTTTTTTTTTTTCACTGGTATTGACCGTTAGGTTTTAGGTATAGTTTAGGCCCCTTGGTTAGGTAGTTTAGCGATCAGTTAGCGCCCAGCCCACCGGCTCCACAAAATTCGGCCCCTCATAGACCATTTCAACCTGAAATTTGCAGATTTGTATACCTCTGAGCAAAACATCTGCATAGACGAGTCCCTGATACATTTTACCGGGCGCCTTGGCTTCAAACAATACATCCCAAGCAAGCGCGCCTGGTATGGGGTCAAATTGTATAAACTCTGTGAAAGGACCACAGGCTATACCCACAAATTTCGGATCTATGAGGGAAAAGATCAGACCCTGGAGCCGGTCGGTTGCCCTGACTACCTGGGGAGCAGTGGGAAGACAGTCTGGGACTTGGTGTCACCCTTATTCGGCAAGGGGTACCATCTTTATGTGGACAATTTTTACACAAGTGTGGCCCTCTTTAGGCATTTGTTTCTAGAACGGATTGGCGCCTGTGGCACCGCGCGAACTAGTCACGCGGGCTTCCCCCAACGGCTCGTTACCACCCATCTTGCAAGGGGGCAGAGGGCCGCACTGTGTAACGAAGAACTGCTCGCGGTGAAATGGAGAGACAAGCGTGACGTTTACATGCTCTCCTCCATTCACGCAGACACGACAATCCAAATTGAGCGAGCAACCCGTGTCATTGAAAAGCCCCTCTCAGTCCACGACTATAATTTGCTCATGGGAGGGGTGGACTTCAATGACCAGATGTTGTCTCCGTATTTAGTGTCCCGCAGAACCAGACGCTGGTATAAGAAGGTGTCTGTATATTTAATTCAATTGGCTCTGTATAATAGTTTTGTTCTCTACAGTAAGGCTGGGAGAACTGGATCCTTCCTCAAATTTCAGGAAGAGATCATCGCGAACCTCCTGTACCCAGGAGGTTCCGTGGCCCCATCCACCAGTGTAGTTAGCCGTCTACACGAGCGACATTTCCCCAGTGTCGTTCCTGGTACCTCAAACCGACCGCCACCCCGAAAAAAATGTTGTGTCTGTAGCAGGAGTGGAATAAGGCGTGACACCCGCTATTTCTGTCCTGACTGTCCTGACTGTCCTGACCACCCTGCCCTATGCTTTGGAGAGTGTTTCCGGAAGTACCACACACAGGTACACCTAGCATAGGGATCATCTCACCAGGACAGGCACACAGGGCTATTAGGGCCCATTCACATACAGCTGCTGCAAACCTCTCCTTTCACCTGGGACAAAGTGCATAACGCACTTCGCCACATCTTTGGGCGATTTGCGCTTTGCACATTGACCCATGGGGAAGGAGAGGTTTGTTCTATAAAGGTAAAAAAAAAAACAAAAAAAAAAAAAACACCAGTAAGCAAAAAGGTTAATGTTTAGTTCAAAAAGTTAAAGTTTATATGTTCTGTTCCAAAGTTAATAAAATTATTGCGTTGCGTTGTTTTTTTTTTTGTTTGTTTGTTTTTTTACCTTCCAGGTGGACCAACCAATCGACTAGCTGCAGCACTGATGTGCATTCTGACAGAAGCATTGCGCTGCTGTCAGATTACACACAAGTCGGTGTATGCGGCGCTGCAAGACGAGATTTCTCCTCTGCAGTAACAGATACGTTTGCCGAGGCATAAGAGCTGAGGAGGAGGCGACGTTCCTATGCTTTGGCAAACACTTTGTATGTAAAAAAAAAAAAAATCCCGGCAATGATTTATTCATCCACATCGATTGATGTGAATGGAGAAATCTGGTTTGCCAGGGCATACGAGCTAAGTGGGTATGGATGTTGGGCGGAGCTCCTATGTCCTGGCAGACGCCTTTCCCCTCCTTTTTTTTTTTTTTGGGGCAGAGATTTTTTCATCCACATTGATCGATGCGAATGAAGAAATCTGTGCCGTTCATTTTTTTCTTTCAGCCCAGAGGCTGAACGGAAAAAAAAAATCTTATTACCTGTATACTCAATATAAGGAGAATAGCAGAAACTCCTAATGCTGGCCATACATGTAATGATTGCGGAGACCCTCAAATGCCAGGGCAGTACAAACACCCCACAACTGACCCCATTTTGGAAAGAAGACACCCCAAGGTATTTGCTGAGGGGCATATTGAGTCCATGAAAGATTTACATTTTTGTCCTAAGTTAGCAGAAAGGGAGACTTTGTGAGAAAAAACAAACAAAAAATCAATTTCCGCTAACTTATGCCAAAAAAATACATTTCTATGAACTCGCCATGCCCCTCATTGAATACCTTGGGGTGTCTTCTTTCCAAAGTGGGGTCACATGTGGGGTATTTATACTGCCCTGGCTTTTTAGGGGACCTAAAGCGTGAGAAGAAGTCTGGGATCCAAATGTCTAAAAATGCCCTCCTAAAAGGAATTTGGGCACTTTTGCAGCCTAGATGCGCAAAAGTGTCACACATCTGGTATTGCCGTACTCAGGAGAAGCTGGGGAATGTGTTTTGTGGTGTCATTTTACATATACCCATGCTGGGTGAGATAAATATCTTGGTCAAATGCCAACTTTGTATAAAAAAATGGGAAAAGTTGTCTTTTGCCAAGATATTTCTCTCACCCAGCATGGGTATATGTAAAATGACACCTCAAAACACATTCCCCAACTTCTCCTGAGTACGGCGATATCAGATGTGTGACACTTTTTTGCAGCCAAGGTGGGCAAAGGGGCACATATTCCAAAGTGCACCTTTCGGACTTTGCAGGCCATTTTTTACACATTTTGATTGCCAAGTACTTCTCACACATTTGGGCCCCTAAATTGCCAGGGCAGTATAACTACCCCACAAGTGACCCCATTTTGGAAAGAAGACACCCCAAGGTATTCCGTGAGGGGCATGGCGAGTTCCTAGAATTTTTAATTTTTTGTCACAAGTTAGCGGAAAATGATGATTTTTTTATTTATTTTTTCCTTACAATGTCTCATATTCCACTAACTTGCGACAAAAAATAAAAAATTCTAGGAACTCGCCATGCCCCTCACGGAATACCTTGGGATGTCTTCTTTCCAAAATGGGGTCACTTGTGGCGTAGTTATACTGCCCTGGCAATTTAGGGGCCCAAATGTGTGAGAAGTACTTTGCAATCAAAATGTGTAAAACATGACCGGTGAAATCCGAAAGGTGCACTTTGGAATATGTGCCCCTTTGCCCACCTTGGCTGCAAAAAAGTGTCACACATCTGGTATCGCCGTACTCAGGAGAAGTTGGGGAATGTGTTTTGGGGTGTCATTTTACATATACCCATGCTGGGTGAGAGAAATATCTTGGTCAAATGCCAACTTTGTATAAAAAAATGGGAAAAGTTGTCTTTTGCCAACATATTTCTCTCACCCAGCATGGTTATATGTAAAATGACACCCCAAAACATATTCCCCAACTTCTCTTGAGTACGGCGATACCAGATGTGTGACACTTTTTTGCAGCCTAGGTGGGCAAAGGGACCCACATTCCAAAGTGCACCTTTCGGATTTCACCGGTCATTTTTTACAGATTTTGATTGCAAAGTACTTCTCACACATATGGGCCCCTAAATTGCCAGGGCAGTATAACTACGCCACAAGTGACCCCATTTTGGAAAGAAGACACCCCAAGGTATTCCGTGAGGGGCATGGCGAGTTCCTAGAATTTTTAATTTTTTGTCGCAAGTTAGTGGAATATGAGACTTTGTAAGGAAAAAAAATAAAATAAAAAATCATCATTTTCCGCTAACTTGTGACAAAAAATAGAAAGTTCTATGAACTCACTATGCCCATCAGCGAATACCTTAGGGTGTCTACTTTCCGAAATGGGGTCATTTGTGGGGTTTTTCTACTGTTTGGGCATTGTAGAACCTCAGGAATCATGACAGGTGCTCAGAAAGTCAGAGCTGTTTCAAAAAGCGGAAATTCACATTTTTGGACCATAGTGTGTAAACGCTATAACTTTTACCCAAACCATTTTTTTTTTCCCAAACATTTTTTTTTATCAAAGACATGTAGAACAATAAATTTGGCGAAAAATTTATATATGGATGTCGTTTTTTTTTGCAAAATTTTACAGCTGAAAGTGAAAAATGTCATTTTTTTGCAAAAAAATTGTTACATTTTGATTAATAACAAAAAAAGTAAAAATGTCAGCAGCAATAAAATACCACCAAATGAAAGCTCTATTAGTGAGAAGAAAATGAGGTAAAATTAATTTGAGTGGTGAGTTGCATGACCGAGCGATAAACGGTGAAAATAGTGTAGCGCAGAAGTGTAAAAAGTGGCATGGTCATGAAGGGGGTTTCAGCTAGCGGGGTTGAAGTGGTTAAAGAAGACCTAAAATGATATTTTTTATTTAGTTAAGTACCTTTACTTGCGTGGTAACCTCAGCTGATGCTGCTATCCTTGTTCTTTTTTAAAAAATACCCCTTGCATGCCCCACTGTGACCCCTTGCAGTTTTTGCACCCAGTATGTTAATACTGAGCATCGGCACAAGTCTAATAGCTGCGGAGTGCGTCACAGCCGGGGAGAAAAAACAGCTCACCTTTTCCCTGGCTGTGACGCACTCAGTTCCAACTGGAATGCAGCACAGGTAGGGAGAATCGTCAGCCAATAATAAGAGGTCAAGGTCCAAGCAGGGTCAGAATACCAGAAGACTAAGAATAATATCCAATGGTTCTTGCACCAGCCCATTGTCATAGCTTCAACATCTCTCCATAACACTGGAAACCAAATGCCAGTGGCACTGCATACCAAAGAGCTTGCCCACCAGCCATGGCACATATCAAAGATTTTGATTGGTGGGACTGAGTACTGAGAACCACACCAGTCACCAGAAGGAGATGGAAAAGAGACAGGCCCATAGACTTTCTATTGAGTTTGTTTTGTTTCCTTCCTGCAACAAGGAGAGCGAGGGATATAAAAACAGTTCTATCTCCTTGTTCTAGCAATTGGTGGAGGTTTCACTTAATCACTCTGTTGACTAATATGCCACAGCTTGCAAATCTTCTGTGGACTGAAGGCTCTCTGGAGTAGTGGACCTTATAGATGAGCTGCCTCTGTGGTCTTAATGGCCCAAAGGAGCAGGAGATCGATCTCATTCTCCCTCACTCCTCACTCTCCATTCTTAGAATCTAGACTGCCTCCTCTGTAGCACTCCCACCAAGAGAGGAAGAATTGAATGGTAAGTTCCATTCCTGTTACCAAAGTGCATTACATGTCATTACATTCATATCACATATAAAACAATAAACATATTTGTAGTACCCCAGGTTTGGGGTACTACAACATATCAAAAGTTGCATTACAACTCAGTGAACCTTTAATATGACAAACAATGCAGTCTAACCTGAGTCATAATGCTTTTCAACTGGAGAATTATTTGCAGGTGCTAGAATATCTAGGGAAAATCCACAGATCTGCTATGGTTTAGATGCTGAGATTTGGTGTTGATTTTGCCGATGTCTTTTTACATTTTTATTGTAAGGCACATTAAATGCTGTTCAGTTGGCATATTTTTTATACTGCAAATGCATGTTTGCCCATGCAGTGATCTAGTAAACAAGAATTTCAAGGTAAAGGTCTCAGAGCAATGGGAAACAGCAGGAAAGTTATTGGATGGATAAAATGTTACCTATGCAGTTCAATAATCCTGGAAATCTTGAATTTAAAACTTAGGGGGGAATTTACGATGAGGAGAATATATAAGTCAGTTATGCTTCAGTTTGTTGGCATACTTTATGCCACATTTATAAAATGTTGCATGTTTGATAAATTTGTCTTATCATTAACAGTTTTGTCTAGAAAAGCTACTCCAGTTTTCCTACTCCAACCTTCTACTGCAGTGAGATGGTGACTTTTTTGCAACTTTTTAAAATGATTTTCTGGAGTGAAACTCATTAACATAGCTAACCACAGTCATGATAATTCAGGACCACGGGCTCCATTCTTCCTGTTATTGTTTAAGAACCTTGTATTCAAAATAAAAATAGGATTGAATCCCATCAGTAACATTCAGGGTAAACTTTCCTCAAGTTACAGAGCAATAATGAGGCAGGGTGAATTCCATATTAGCATCTTCTTTTTTAACCCGTAGAGCACCCTCACCATACATGTAGGAGCTTTGCTCGCCTGATTAGCAGCATGGACTCAGCAGTCACTGACAGCTGGGCCCCTGCTGCATTCGCCGGCATTGGTGAAAACATCAATGTCGGCATATTAACCCCTTGTACGGGTGCCCTTTCCATCTCCATTGGGTCCCTGCAGTGCAGCTAAAACAATCTTTTTTGGTCACCTTACATCACAAAAAGTGCAACACCAAGCGATCAAAAAGGTAAATACCCCACAAAATAGTACCAATCAAACCTTCACCTCATCCAGCCAAAAATGAGCCCCTACATAAAACAATCTGGCAGACAGAATATGGAGACACTAAAACATGATTTTTTTGTTAAAACAAAACAAAAAAAAAAGTTTACATATTAGATATCGCCATGTCCATAACAAGCAGGTCTATTGAAATATCACAAGACCTAACCCCTCATGTGAACACCGTAAAACATTTTTTATAATAACGGTGTCAAAAAAGCAATTTTTTTGTCATCTTACATCACAAAAAGTGTAATACCAAGCAATCAAAAAGTAATGCGCACCCTAAAATAGTACCCATTAAACCGTAATCTCATCCAGCAAAAAATGAGTCCCTATCTAGACAATCGCCCCCAAAAAAATAATATGAAAATATTTAAATGGTCTCTTGGACCTGAAGCGTGTGTCTGCAACCTCTCTGATAATATAACTTAAACTAAATCTAATAATAATTCTTTATTGAAATCCTTAGATTACACAAATGTATAATGTACACTTAGGGACAAACATTTAAAACTATCAGGTCTGGGTAGATTCCAAGGTGAATGAATCTGCTGCTGATGCGTGTTTCACATGTGCATTCATATCCTCCCCATTGGGGGAAGGGGACCGCACTCTGATACTTTAATGATAGGTATGTCTGAATCTACCCTACCTGCCTAAAAGCTATAGACCTGCTTCCCTACATGTTTCGCCGAGCTATTCGGCTTCTTCAGGGGAAAACAGCACAGGTACTGAAAATTGGGGGCGGGGCCAGGGCATTTAAAACTTCCGGATTGCTTAGCGATCGTTTTAGACCAGTCAAAACCCTTACCTAACTAGGTGTGTGTACACGTCAACCGGAAGGACCTTCCTATTGGACCGGGCTCTGCTCTCATGGTCCGTGGCAGCCAAAGGGCATCATCGGGGTGCGTCGCGCATGCGCCATACCGGGATATGCAGCCGTGCCTCCTTAGGACTTCATCCGTACGTGCGCATGCGCCGTTCCTATGCTACCATGGACGCTCCATCGGACACTTCTGCGCATGCGCTAGGCTTCGTCCCTTCCTGCTATCATTTACCTTCTCTCGCGCATGCTCCGGATCGCTGCTCCTCAGTCTCAGAGGTAAACTGCACCTGCGTCCAGCAATTGGATTTCGGCTAATGTAAAATTGCATTAACTATGTCCTTATACTAACATTTGTATGAGTAGATCTTATTTTCGTGCCCTAGGGGTACCCTCTGTATTGATGGATCTCTACATGTATCGATATTAACTACACCTCTTGATGGGTACCCATCTCTAACATGTATATATATATATATATATATAAGTGTATATATATATAGATTTATACAATAGTCCTCAAAAATGTATTATGTGGCACTTCAAGAAGGACTTTTTATTATTACTTATGCATACTCATGTGTTACTGTCACTATTGTTTTGATGGAATTTTACACCTCTTTACAGGTTTTAATGGCAGTGGACCTCCATCCATGAACTCCACAATGCTGCGACTTCACCCCACATGCTGACACCCCCAGTCACGGCCCGCAAGAATCCCCAGGTGAGTAATGACCCCATAAACTAGTGGGGGGACGACTGATATTTTTCCAACTACTAATCGCTCTCTTGTTACCGTTTTCTTTTGTTCCAGTCCCTTAAATTTTCAGACGTAGCAACTAAATTCATCCCTACGGTGTCTAATAAATAATCAATATTTTTAGTGCTGTCTTTAGTATTTTGTTTTCTTACTAATTTTGAAACAGGCCGGTTCACTACAATTCAAAACAGCTGCATTTTATAAGAAAGAGGTAAAAGTAAAACCCTCATTCAGCCCATTAGTGGCTAGTGATTGGAGACGATATATCCACCTCGTCTCCTCTTGTTGCAGCTTTCGGTCTACGCTGCCCTGCCTAGGTGAATTCCTCATCTTTTGTATTCCCCATACCTTTAGACCATTAGTTTTACCATCATGGCACTCCTGTAGGTGTCTAGACAATGGCGTCTCCTCACTTGTATTGAGTATGCTGAAATGTTTCGACAGCCTCCTCCTCAATTCCTGAATAGTTTTACCGATATACAGTTTGTCACATTCGCATTGAATACAGTAGACTACCCCCGTGCTTTTGCAGTTTATGAATTCACGAATTTGGAATACTCGACCATCTATTGGGTTCACAAATTCCTTTTTAGGAATCATGAATTTACAAAAGCTGCACGCCCCACATGGATAGGATCCCGTGGTTTTGAGCCATGTTTCTTTACTTCTCGATGTTCTCTGGAAGTGACTTCGGACCAGCATTTCTTTTAAGTTAGGGTGGTGGGAAGATCAACACGTTTTCACTGAAGAGAATACACAGTACACAAATTTAATTTCTTTTTGGGGTCGTTATATAGACGACATTATAATTTTCTGGGATGGCACGGTCAGGGAGTTTAAAGAATTTACTGATAAGCTAAATAACAATCAATTAGGCCTTATCTTTACAACGGAGATCCAGATGGAAAGCATTAGCTTTCTTGACCTTAAAATAACATTGGATGGAAGAGGAGGTATTAAAACCGAAATATTTAGGAAACCCACGTCATCAAATAGCCTCTTACATTGGCAAAGCCACCACCCTTTGCCGCTGAAAAGAGGTATTCCCGTAGGCCAATACCTGAGAGCCCGACGAAATTGTTCGGATGACGAGGCCTTTCAAAAAGAGAGTAATATTTTATACTCCAGATTTCGTATGAGAGGCTATCCTAAAAAAGTCCTGCACCGAGCCTATAATAGAGCTCGTAACGCCGATAGAGATGAATTGTTAAATAAGAAAAAAACGGAAGAAGGGAAAGTTGTGAGATGCATTGGCACCTTTGATGTGCAAAATAGGAAGGTGTACGAGGTCCTAAAAAGACACTGGCATATCCTCAGGATGGATAAAGACCTTAGACAGATACTCCCGAAAAATCCCAGTATCACATATAGAAGGGGCCCTAACTTAAAAGAAATGCTGGTCCGAAGTCACTTCCAGAGAACATCGAGAAGTAAAGAATTATGGCTCAAAACCACGGGATCCTATCCATGTGGGGAGTGCAGCTTTTGTAAATTCATGATTCCTAAAAAGGAATTTGTGAACCCAATAGATGGTCGAGTATTCCAAATTCGTGAATTCATAAACTGCAAAAGCACGGGGGTAGTCTACTGTATTCAATGCGAATGTGACAAACTGTATATCGGTAAAACTATTCAGGAATTGAGGAGGAGGCTGTCGAAACATTTCAGCATACTCAATACAAGTGAGGAGACGCCATTGTCTAGACACCTACAGGAGTGCCATGATGGTAAAACTAATGGTCTAAAGGTATGGGGAATACAAAAGATGAGGAATTCACCTAGGCAGGGCAGCGTAGATCGAAAGCTGCAACAAGAGGAGACGAGGTGGATATATCGTCTCCAATCACTAGCCACTAATGGGCTGAATGAGGGTTTTACTTTTACCTCTTTCTTATAAAATGCAGCTGTTTTGAATTGTAGTGAACCGGCCTGTTTCAAAATTAGTAAGAAAACAAAATACTAAAGACAGCACTAAAAATATTGATTATTTATTAGACACCGTAGGGATGAATTTAGTTGCTACGTCTGAAAATTTAAGGGACTGGAACAAAAGAAAACGGTAACAAGAAAGCGATTAGTAGTTGGAAAAATATCAGTCGTCCCCCCACTAGTTTATGGGGTCATTACTCACCTGGGGATTCTTGCGGGTCGTGACTGGGGGTGTCAGCATGTGGGGTGAAGTCGCAGCATTGTGGAGTTCATGGATGGAGGTCCACTGCCATTAAAACCTGTAAAGAGGTGTAAAATTCCATCAAAACAATAGTGACAGTAACACATGAGTATGCATAAGTAATAATAAAAAGTCCTTCTTGAAGTGCCACATAATACATTTTTGAGGACTATTGTATAAATCTATATATATACACTTATATATATATATATATATATATATACATGTTAGAGATGGGTACCCATCAAGAGGTGTAGTTAATATCGATACATGTAGAGATCCATCAATACAGAGGGTACCCCTAGGGCACGAAAATAAGATCTACTCATACAAATGTTAGTATAAGGACATAGTTAATGCAATTTTACATTAGCCGAAATCCAATTGCTGGACGCAGGCGCAGTTTACCTCTGAGACTGAGGAGCAGCGATCCGGAGCATGCGCGAGAGAAGGTAAATGATAGCAGGAAGGGACGAAGCCTAGCGCATGCGCAGAAGTGTCCGATGGAGCGTCCATGGTAGCATAGGAACGGCGCATGCGCACGTACGGATGAAGTCCTAAGGAGGCACGGCTGCATATCCCGGTATGGCGCATGCGCGACGCACCCCGATGATGCCCTTTGGCCGCCACGGACCATGAGAGCAGAGCCCGGTCCAATAGGAAGGTCCTTCCGGTTGACGTGTACACACAGCTAGTTAGGTAAGGGTTTTGACTGGTCTAAAACGATCGCTAAGCAATCCGGAAGTTTTAAATGCCCTGGCCCCGCCCCCAATTTTCAGTACCTGTGCTGTTTTCCCCTGAAGAAGCCGAATAGCTCGGCGAAACATGTAGGGAAGCAGGTCTATAGCTTTTAGGCAGGTAGGGTAGATTCAGACATACCTATCATTAAAGTATCAGAGTGCGGTCCCCTTCCCCCAATGGGGAGGATATGAATGCACATGTGAAACACGCATCAGCAGCAGATTCATTCACCTTGGAATCTACCCAGACCTGATAGTTTTAAATGTTTGTCCCTAAGTGTACATTATACATTTGTGTAATCTAAGGATTTCAATAAAGAATTATTATTAGATTTAGTTTAAGTTATATTATCAGAGAGGTTGCAGACACACGCTTCAGGTCCAAGAGACCATTTAAATATTTTCTGTTTATCAAAAATTAGCGTGGTAACCTCCTGCGGGATTTTTTGTTTGTTAATAATATTATTATCAAAAAAAATAATATGGCTCTCGGAATATGGAGACACTAAAACATGATTTTTTTGTTTCAAAAATGCTTCTATTGTGGAAAACCTAAATAAATACATAAAAAAGTATACTTATTAGGTATCACCACTTCCATAACGACCAGCTGTATAAAAGTATCACATGACATAATCCCTCAGGTGAACACCGCAAAAAAAAAAACCTCACAAAAAGTGTAATGCCAAGCGATCAAAAAGTCATACACACCCCAAAATAGTATCAATAAAACTGTCATCTCTTCCCGAAAAAAATTTGCCCCTACATAAGACAGTCGCCCAAAAAAAAAAAATCTATGGCTTTCAGAATATGTAAACACTAACAAAAATCATCTTTTTCAAAAATGCTTTATTATGTAAAACTGAAACAAACAATACCATATTTGGTATTGTCGCATCCATAACAACCTGCTCTACAGGATAAGGTGGCAGTTTTGTTGGTACTATTTTAAAGTACATATGATTTTGGCTTGCTCTATATTGTACTTTTTGTGAGGCAAGGTAACAAGAAATAGCTGTTTTGGCACCATTAATTTTTCAGGATGAGATGATGGTTTGATTGGTATTATTGTAGGGTGCATATGATTTTTTTGATTGCTTGCTATTTTTGTATGGCTTTTTTGACACCGTTTTTTTTTTTTTACAGTATTCACCTACAGTATACAGTATTTATATAGCAGGTTATTACGGATGCGGCGATACCTAATATGTAAACTTTTTTATTTATGTAAGTTTTACACAATAATATAATTTTTGAAACAAAAAATATATCATGTTTTAGTGTCTCCATATTCTGAGAGCCATATATTTTTTAGTTTTTGGGCAATTGTCATAGGTAGGGTATGATTTTTTGTGGGAGGAGATGACAGTTTGATTGGCACTATTTTGGGGGTGCATATGACTTTTTTTTACACTTTTTGTGATGTAAGGTGACAAAAAAATTGCTTTTTTGAAACCGTTTTTATTTTTTATTTTTTTACTGTGGTCATCTGAGGGGTTAGGTCATGTAGTATTTTTATAAAGAAGGTTGTTAAGGAAGCGGCAAAACCTAATATGTCTACTTTATTATTTACTTAAAGGGAACCTGTCACCAGTTTTATGTTGTCCTAGCTAAGGGCAACATAAATAAGTGACTGATTCTCTTAGCGAAATGCTGGCTCACTTTCTTTAATTGACCCAGTCAATCTGCCAACATTGTGTATTGAAAAGCTCCAGCTGATAATGATGAGTCCTGAATATTCATGAGCTCCTGACTCTCCCCACCCACCTGCTGCTGAATGACAGTTTTTTCCATATGAATTAGCAGCAGGTGGGCAGGGGAGTGGCTATAGCTCTGAATTAAATATACGCTGGACTCAATGACATCACGCTGGACTCAAATCAGCTCATTAGCATGCAGCATGCGGCATCTTTGTGTGTATATTATGAGGTAACCATCTGTCACACCAGTAAGTGAATACATCTAAGGTACTTTTTAGTAGTTAATGATTGTATATAATTAGTTAGATTATAATCAAATATCCACATGACAGGTTCCCTTTAAGTTTTACACAATAACAGCATTTTTTAAACCAAAAAAACTATGTTTTAGTGTCTCCATATTCTGAGACATATTTTTTTTCTTTTTTTTGGGCCGATTGTCTTAGGTAGGGGCCTTTTTTTTGCGGGATGAGGTGACGGTTAGATTGGTACTATTTTGGGTGGTATACGCCTTTTTGATCCCTTGGTGTTGCACTTTTAGTGATGTAAGGTGACCAAAAAATGGTTTATATAGCTCAGTTTTTATTTGATTTTTTTGACGATGTTCACCTGAAAGGGTAGTTAATGTGATAGTTTTATAGAGCCAATCGATACGTATGTGGTGATACCTAATATGTGTGCTTTTCATTTTTCCCCTATTTTTTATAAAAAAAATTCCCTTTATTTTGGCAAAAAGATATTTTTTTATAATTTATATATTTTTAATTTTATATAAAAAAATGGTGCAAATTATTTATTTATTTTTACTTTTTTGAAACTAAATTTTTAGTCTGACTCTGGGACTTCAAATTTTAGGGGTCTGATCCCCTTTACAATGCATCACAATACTTAATACACTTACAGCCTTCCTGGGGTCTGGATCTCACAGGGTCTCCCGGAAGGCCGCCACGATGCCTAAGGAAGGCATTGTGCTGCCTTCCATGCGATCGGGTCCCCGTCACAGCAGCACGGGGACCTGATGGCAGCTCTGATACCCAGAAGAACATCGCATGTGCCGCGGACAGCGCTCACTACAGCACATCAAGGGTTAATGTGCCGGCATCAGTGATTTCACCAATGCAGGCGCATGCATAAGGGGTCCGGCTATCAGTGACTGCCACATTCCTGCCACGGATCAGGCGGACGCACCTCCTGCACCCACCCGATCACAGAACTGTACATGAACGGCACTGGTCCTTAAGTCATGGACATAGGTTAAAGGACAGGTTAAAGAGGTTGTCTCACCTCAGACATTGGGGGCATATCACTATCTTTAGAACGGAGCCTGCAAAGTGAAGGAGGGCACACCGCACATGTGCGACCGCCCTCCATTCATTCCTATGTGAGTGCAAAAAATAGCCGAGCAATGGCTTGGTTATTTCTGTGAGCCCTATTGAAGTGAATATAGCTGTGGCCGCGCTTGCACGGTCCGTTTCCCATTCATTTTAATGGGATTGATGAAAATAGCCACGCTCACCACTTGGCTTTTTTCAGAGCTCCCACAGGAATAAATGTAGGGTGGCTATTAATCATAGTGTGCCGGTCGCAGAGGTGGGACTTACACCTATCAGACATTGGGGCGTATCATAGCGAGGATGCAACCTCTTTAATGTAGATGGATGTCACTGTAGCAGGCTCGGATTGGCACAGAGGGGTACAAGTGAATCCCCTGGTGAGCCCCTAAGCAAGGTGGGCCCCTATTCTCCCACCCTCTGCACAAGTGGCATATAACACAGTAGACTTACTGCACGACATACATGTATTCAATGTATAGAACATTGACCAGCCTATGTTCATATAAAAAAACTTGATAGTAGAGTTAAGCGGACACCTGGATGTTCGGGTTTTACAGGGTTCGGCCAAACCCAAACCCAAACCCCATTAAAGTCAATGGGGACCCGAACTTTTGAGCACTAAAATGGCTCTAAAAAAGTAATGGAAAGGGCTAGAGTGCTGCAAATGGCAGTACAATGTGGTTAAGAGCATGGCAAGTGCTCTGCAAACAAATGTGAATAGGGAAATGACTTAAAATAACATAAAATACATAAAAATTTTAAATAATAATCTTGATCTAGGAGGACAAGGTCTATATGGAGTAGGAGGTTGAGGAGGCGGTGGATGTGGCAGTGTAGGTGGAAGCAGTGGTGGAGGAGGTAGCCAACACTGTTTTTTTGTTTTTATTTTTATTTTTATTTATTTTTTTGTTTAAATTTGGGTATACCCCAAAACATTGAGAAATATAACCTGAGATACCCCCTCCAGCCATGCTATACAAATGTTCAGACAATACACTGGCTGCAGGGCAGGCCAGCACCTCCAAGGCGTAAAGGGCAAGCTCAGGCCATGTGCCCAATTTGGAGACCAAGATGTTGAAGGAGGCAGACCCATCCGTCAGAACGTGTAGGCGTGTACACACATACTGCTCCACCATGTTGCACGTCCCCATGATGTCCACGATCCATTGGATATCTGCTTTATCAACTTTCAATGTTATTTTCTGCGCCTACCATGTTGATCACGGTTAGGGTTCCACGCCGGAGAGGGAGCTTGAGAAAGGGATACTACATCCAAGGGAAGTCAATGGATGAAATTAAATGTGATCAAGCGGAAATGTGGGAAAAATTATTGAAGCCAAAGCTTCCAAGTAAAGGAGGGGGCGCACGACTCGGGGAGGTAGTGACGATAAATTACAATACAGGACCCTTAAGATGCCCTGTTTATTGGAATGATTAATAAAAAAATGTATAGGGAATGTCACTGGGGTATTTTGGATTTGGAAACGTTAGACAGGAGAGGCCCTGGTGCTGCTTTTTTTTACTCTAGATAACTTCTGCATGATCGCACGTCCCAGTGACATCCACGATCCAATTGGATATCTTCTCTATCAACTTTCCATGTTCTTTTCTGCGCCTACCAAGTTGATTATGGTTAGTGGCGAATCAGGGTTCCACACCGGAGAGGAACCTATGCAGAGCAGGGGTTTTTCATCGGCAAAAATGGGTTAACGTCATCCACCAATGGAACAGACGATTTTAAAAAATTTCGGTCCCTGTCTACTATGCAGAGCATGGATTTATTTACGGCAAAACTGTGTTCATGTCACCCACCAATTGAACAGACGATTTTACAAAAATTAGGTCCCTGTCGCCTATGCAGAGCAGGGGTTTGTATACGGCAAAATTGGTAAAATGTCACCTGACAATGTAACAGACGATTTTTTGAAATTTATGTTCCTGTCACCTATGCAGAGCAGGGGTTTATTCACGGAAAAATTTGTAAAATGTCACCCAAGAATGTAACAGACGCTTTTGCACCCTGCTCCCTCATTTGCTGTGCTGGTGCCTCTGTGCGACCACCGCCTCTTCCTCCAAACTGCACACGTCACTCGCATGACCTTGATTCCATGTGAGGTCTAGTACCTCATCATCCTCCACATCATCTTCCACCTACTCTTTACCCTTGCCCTCCTTGTCAGTCTGCATACTGCAGAAAGCTGCAGCAGTTGGCACCTGTGTTTTGTAATCATCAGAGACGTGCTGCGGTGGTCTTCCAATGTCCTCATCCTGAAACATAAGTGGTTGGGCATCAGTGCACTCAATCTCTTCCATTTCTGGTGCAGGGCTATGTGGATGTCTCACGGAAACCCTGCCAGCAGAGTTATCAAAAAGCATAAGAGACTGCTGCATGACTTGGGGCTCAGACTACGTGCCTGATTTGCAAGGGGGTGAGTTGAAAGACAGATGGCCATGGGCTGTAGGTGCAAAATCTGATCTTTCAACAGGGAACTGGGTGGGAGAAAATGTGAAGGAACTGTAGGCACTGTCAGCCTCCACTGTAGTCTGTACTTGTTCTGGCCTCACCCGATTCGTACTGTCCTAAATGCAGTGTAGGCCGCAAATGTACTTTATAGCAAAATAAATAAGCATTTGTCACCCAACAATGTAACAGACGAATTAGTGAAATGTATTTCCTTGTCCACTAGGTAGAGCAGGGGTATATAACAGCCAAGAATTAGTGAATGTCACCCAACTATGCAACAGAGAAATTAGTGAAATGTATTTCCTTGTCCACAAGGTATAGCAGGGGTATATCACAGCCAAAAATTGGTGAATTTCACCCGACAATGTAACAGACAAATTAGTGAAATTTATTTACCTGTCTACTAGGGTATTTTTTTAAAACCAGAATATAACATCGGTATCTAACGCTTGTATTGGACTGTCAGAAATGCAGCAAAAGCCGCAAATTTATTTTCTTTCCCAAAATAGGTGTTTTTTTTTAAACAAGAATATAACAGCAGTATCTAACGCTTGTATTGGACTGTTGTAACGGTCGCATACACACACACACAGGGGGGAGGGAAGTGACCACTGCGCTCCACCCTTACCCCTGGCCCTGTCTACTTGCCTCGCGAGTCCTAATGACAGGGGACAACTGGACGGCAATCCCTAGCTTGGAATAAGTGCAGGGATGACAGACAGATAAACAGCAGAACGTGAACGGACCGAGTCAATATAAGGAAAGCTACAAAGTACAAATGGAGCTAGCAGAGAATAGTCAGGAGAAGCCAGGGTCATAAATACCAGGAGAGTTGTGAAGTACCAAAGGAGTCAGCAGAGGATTGTCAGGAGTAGGCCGAGGTCAGAATACCAGGAGAGCAGCAAAGTACACAAGGAGCAGGCAGAGGATCGTCAGGAATTCAGCAGGAGGTAAGTACGCCAGGAAAGACAAAATTGCAGGTGGAACGCAAATAACAGGCAATCTGTGGCCAGCAGATTGCTTGTTTAAATAGGGAGCTAGAGGGGTCATGTGACGTGGCCAGCGTCACATGACTCTACACAGACTACACAGCCGAGCACCAAGTGACCAGCTCAGTGCTTAGCCCTAAAACCATTAGCATGAATGCAGATAGATGCACGCATAGTATTATCAGGAGCGCGGGTGACGCTGGACGTGCAGTACGCAGCCCTGCAGTGTATTGCGATTGTGAGGTCACGGTTAATAGGCAAACGAGGGTTGCTCTTGGTTAGTCATGGTTTATGAGAGACCCTGGGCAGGCATACAGCAGTGATGGAGAGGCTGGCACAGGAGATCTCTGGGGCACGCTCTGTGTATAGGGACCAGGCCTGATGGTAGATGAGGTGCCCTGGATGTTGCAGGTGTTTAATGTGCCGGGGGCAAGGTCCCTTTAAGATTTGTGACGCCAGTGCCTGTAACGGTGGCACACCGATTTTTAGTAGTAATAAGTGAGGAACACAATGTTGAGGAGAACCAAACTTCCTTTACTGGAAACAGTTAACTTTATACAGTCTGGGTTCAGTTCCACATGGCGGCAGCAATCATAAGCAGGCTTTAACATCAATGGCAGGTACAATGTTCTTTGCAAGATACTCAGAGGGTAAAAACACTTACAGACCAGGCTGCACCTTTACCTCAGAAATCATGTGCACTATTCCTCAGAACTCCTGGCTATCTCAATCCCAAGGCCATTATGCCCTAATGCTGGCTTTATCCTTGGTTGGAAAATTCCTCAGGTATATATCCCTTGCTTTAGGAAAATAATCCTTCTGACCTTCAGCTTCTCTCAGGTTGGCTGGAATACTCTTCTGCTCTGCTCTCTCTGGTTATGGGAACTGCAGGTTTCTCTCAGGAGGCAAACTCTTCCCCTGGTAACAATCTTCTGAGCTAACTCTGGCTCAATATCCTCAGGCAGGCCGGACTGCATCCACTAGCCTCCTGGTGGCAACTAGAAGCCTGGGCTGTCTAGCTGCATGTCAGGAGGGTGCCCTCAGCTTCTCTCTGGCTAAGGTACCCTCTCACTTCTGTCTCTACACAGACTCCTGAATACACAGACTCCCTTTTTCCTGTCTGGGCCTAACTATTTATACTAGGGGCTCCCTATCTCCCTCTAATGTCTAGGAGGAGGAACTACACCCTGATAGGGCTGCGACACACATCAGAGGGAAGAATACACATAAAAGCATATAAGAATACATTAAAATGGACTGTTAAACACACTGCCACTGTCCCTCAGGAGTAGGAGAACCACGCGGCCCAATTGACCCTTGTGTAGTGCCCACATTTACCTAGTGAGACACTACAGATGATGCGCGCGCTCCGGACATGCCCGCCTCCTAGACGGCGCCGTGACAACTGTGACAAATGCAGCAAAGGCCCCAGAATATAACTGCAGTATTTAAACTTTGTCACAAATTCAGCAAAGGAACCAAAATGTATTATCTTGCAAAAAATAGGTGTTTGTTAAACCCAGACTATAATTGCAGTATTTAAAGCTTGTATTTCACTGTGCAGCAAAGGCCCTAGATGTAGGGTCTTGCAAAAAATGGGTGTTTTTTTAAACCCAGAATATAACTGCTATATTTTGTATTTGACTGTCACAAATTCAGCAAAGGAACCAAAATGTATTATCTTGCAAAGAATGGGTGTTTTTTTTTTTTTTTAAACCCTGAATATAACTGCAGTATTTAAAACTTGTATTTGACTGTCTCAAATGCACATATGCTGTGCTGGTGCACTAAATATGCATAAAATGTCCACCAACGTCCACCTAACAGATGGATGAAAGTTATTTTTCTGTGTCACTGGGCCCGGGGCAGGGTAGAAAAATGGTGCACTGCACCCTCAAAACAAAATCGCTGTAGATCGCAGAGATAACAAGCACTTCTGATAACAGATTATTTTCTATTCTCTCCCTCACAGCAGCAGCATCCTATCCCTACACTAGTAAGAGCAGAGTGACGTACAGCGCTACGTGACTCCAGCTTATATAGAGAATAGGTCACATGCTGCACTGGCCAATCACAGCCATGCCATTAGTAGGCAGAGGATAGGTATAGTCATTTCTCTGCTTAAGGGGGACGCGCAATCCTTGATCTACGATGACCCAGACCGGGTCTCGATGGTGGAATCGAGATTACATAATTTATTTCAGGGTGAACATTCTGCAGAGGCTTACTGTGTTGAGTTTAGGAGATGGGCGACCGAATCAAAGTGGAATGATACCGCGTTACGTAGTCAGTTTTGTCAGGGGTTATCTGAGAGATTGAAAGATGCCCTTGCTTTTCATGAGTACCCAGCTTCTTTGGAGAATTCTATGTCTTTAGCAGTACGGTTAGATAGACGTATCAGAGAAAGGAGTAGGGCTCCGCGCAAGGGATCCCTTCTGTGAGTAATTTCATCTCGACGGCCTCCCCCGCTGATGTTACAGGTAACTCTGGGGTAGCGGAGGAACCCATGCAGCTGGGTCAGGTTTCTTGCCGTTCTGATAGTAGAAACTTTAGGAGATTGCACAAACTGTGCTACTACTGTAGGAAAAGTGGTCATTTTGTTTTGGCTTGTCCTTTTGTTAAACCGCAGGTGGAAGAGAAAAAGAAAAAAAAAAAAATTCCTGACTCTTGGTGGTGTGAATTGTGTGGTAGAGCAGGCAGGTATGCAAGCTCCCTGCAATTCCCATTTTCTCCTTCCAGCTAGGGTGGCGCTAGAGTCAAGAGAAAGTTTTGTTGAAGTATTCCTTGACTGTGGTGCTGGGGTAAACCTAATTGACTTCCTTTTTCTTAAAAATGTGGGCCTAAGTACTTGCACTTTAGAGAAAGAGTCTTCCCCTCTTTCTCAAAGAAGTCTCACTCACATTGCTCATGGTATTCAATTAAGGGTGGGTGATTCACATGTTGAGATTATGTCTTGTTTTGTCATGAAAGATTTGCCAGCTCCTATAGTTTTGGGGTTACCATGGTTGACTAAACATAACCCAATTATTGATTGGCAAGCGAGACAGATCATTGGTTGGAGTGAGTTTTGTTCGGATAATTGTCTGGGCACATCTATCTCTGGTGTGTCCACTATGGCTTTACCTCAGTACCTCTCAGATTTTTTGGATGTCTTTTCGGAGGGTGGGGCTCAGGAATTGCCCCTTCATTGTGACTATGATTGTCCAGTTAATCTCATTCCTGGGGCTAAGTTGCCAAAGTCTTGGCTTTGCAACCTCTCTCAACCTGAGAGGTCAGGCGACAATATATAGCTGAGAGTTTGGCAAAAGGTCATATTAGGCCATCTAAGTCTCCGGTGGCAGTAGGTTTGTTCTTTGTAAAAAAAAAAAAAGTATGGATCGCTGAGACCGTGTTTGGATTTCCGGGAATTGAACGATATTACGGTCCGGGATCCATATCCCCTGCCTTTGATCTCTGACCTTTTTGATCAGATTGTTGGAGCCAAGGTGTTCTCCAAGTTGGATTTGAGAGGGGCCTACAATCTGATCAGAATCAAGGAGCGGGATGAGTGGAAAACGGCCTTCAATACGCACGAGGGTCATTTTGAGAACCTGGTTATGCCTTTTGGGTTGACGAACGCGCCAGCAGTATTTCAGTGATTCGTCAATTACATTTTTCAATATTTGGTGGGGAGGTTCGTAGTAGTTTACTTGGATGACATTTTAATTTACTCTCCTGACCTGAAGACCCATCAGGATCATGTGAGACAGGTTTTGACGATCCTTCAGGAGAACAAATTATATGCCAAATTGGAGAAATGTTTGTTAGCAGTGCAAGAACTTCCGTTCTTGGGATATCTGCTTTCTGATTCTGTTTTTCATATGGACCCCGAAAAGGTCCGGGCGGTTCTGGAATGGGACCGACCAGAGAATCAGAAAGCTTTGATGCGGTTCTTGGGGTTTACGAATTATTATAGAATTTTTTTTTCAAACTATTCTACCATAGTAAAACCTCTCACAGATATGACTAAGAAGGGTGCCGACGTCTCTGTCTGGTCGGATGAGGCATTGCAGGCATTTTCGGCTATTAAGGAGCGTTTTGCGTCTGCTCCCATTCTGGTGCAGCCGGATGTGTCTCAGCCATTCGTAGTGGAGGTTGATGCATCAGAAGTGGGGGTTGGAGCGGTGCTGTCACAGGGTTCATCCCCTGGCAAATGGGTCCCGTGTGCTTTTTTCTCCAAGAAGCTCTCGGTCGCCTAGAGGAATTATGATGTTGGAGATAGAGAGTTGTTGGCTATGTAGTTGGCCCTTGAGGAATGGTGTCACTGGTTGGAGGGGGCGTCTCACCCCGTTACTGTATATACAGACCATAAGAATTTGGCTTACCTGCAATCTGCCAAGCGTCTGAACCCTAGACAGGCCAGATGGTCACAGTTTTTTTACCAGGTTCAATTTTGTGGTAACCTTTCGCCCAGGGGTTAAGAACGTCAAGGCAGCTTTCCTGGGGGAGGTGATTCAGAGGATCCTGCGCCGATTTTAGCGGATGGGGTGGTGGTCTCCGCTCTGTACCCTGAATTGGAGATGGAGGTGTTGGGAGCCCAGGAGGGGGCTCCTGGTTCTTGTCCCGCAGGGAGGTTGTTTGTTCCTGAGGGCCTGCGATACAAGGTGTTCAAGGAACATCACAATACTGTCCTTGCTGGACATCCTGGTGGTAAATCCACCTGTGATCTGGTGTCCCGGAGGTTCTGGTGGCCAGGGTTATGTAAGAGCATTGAGGATTACACGACAGCTTGTGAAACCTGTGCTCGGTCAAAGGTTGCTCATACTCGATCGGCTGGTTCACTTCTTCCATTGTCTATTCCGTCTCGTCCTTGGACGCACTTGTCTATGGACTTTATTACGGAGCTGCCGAGTTCCTCCGGGAGAACAGTGATTTTGGTGGTAGTTGACTGTTTCAGTAAAATGGCTCACTTTATATCATTAACTAGTCTGCCTAACGCCAAGACTCTTGCGCAGATTTTTGTGGATAATATTGTGAAATTGCGCGGTATTCCTTCGGATGTGGTCTCTGATAGGGGCACGCAGTTTGTCTCCAGGTTTTGGAGGGCGTTTTGCTCTTTTCATCCGCAGTTGAATGGTCAGATGGAGCGTACTAATCAATGGAGCGTACTAATCAAAACCTGGAGACCTACTTGAGGTGCTTTGTGGCTGAGAATAAGCAGGACTGGTCCTCATTCTTGTCCCTAGCAGAATTTGCGTTGAATAACCGTAGGCAGGAGTCTACGGGTAAGTTGCCATTTTTTGGCGCATACGGTTTTCATCCTCAGTTTGGTACCTTTTCTGGGACTGGTTCCCCTGGGATGCCAGAGGAGGAGAGATTTTCTTCTGCCTTATCCTCCATCTGGCAGAGGATCCAAGGGAATTTGGAGAAGATGGGTGAGAGGTATAAACGAATGGCTGACAAGAGATGTGTGACTGGTCCGGACCTGTGTGTGGGTGATCTGGTGTGGTTGTCCACTAAAAAATCAAATTGAGAGTGCCATCTTGGAAACTGGGTCCAAGATTTATTGGTCTGTACAAAATATCTGTGGTGATCAATCCTGTAGCGTTTCGGCTGGATCTTCTGCAGACTTGGAGGAAAAAAATATGTGAAACCGGAGGAACCATCGCCATTGCCTCCTTCTCCGATTCTGGTCGATGGAAACTTGGAGTTTGAGATCTCCAGGATTCTCGACTCTAGAATTCTTTGGGGTTCCCTTCACTACCTGGTACACTGGAGGGGATACGGCCCTGAGGAGAAGATGTTGGTTCCAGCGCTGGATGTCAACACCAGCCGACTGGTGAGGGCTTTTCATAGATCCCATCCGGATAAGGTTGGTCCGGGGTGTCCGGAGGTCACCCGTAGAAGGGGGGGTACTGTCATGTCCTGCTCTGACTATGTACGGAGGTCAGCCAGAATAGCAGCATGTGTTTAGTGTTCTGTTTTGGAGCCGTGCTGGATCCGCCTCCCATCAGGTGCACTGGGTGGGGTCATTAGTTTAAATAGCACTCTATCCCAGTGCTCTGAGCAGGTTATAGAAATCATTCTGGCCTTGGAAGCAAGGAGGGAAGGTTGTCTGTTCCAGCTCAGAAAAGATAAGTGTTGTTTCAGTTTTTGTTGTTTGCTATCTTGGTTGTGTTGGTGTCATCTCTCCCATCCAGGTTCTGTGTGAGCAGGCTGCTCCTAGTCCCCTTTTTACCATCTCAGGGAATCTAGGGTATTTTAGCCAAGGCATGAGGACACTTCATTCCTACCATCAAGGTTTGAATGTGGGCTGAGCAGAGCAGGGAGAGAAGTCAGGGATTTGCTAGGAGCTGACCCTTCCCCTGCTTCTCGCCTAGAGCCTGGTTTGCTGGTTTATCTGTATGTCTGAGATCCCATCTGGTGTGACAGTATGTCTGTCAGTGAGTTTCTGTGTACGTCATTCAGTGAGTGTCTGAGTGCGTGTCTGTCTGTCAGTGAGTGTATGTCTGTCTGTCAGTGAGTGTATGTCTGTCTGTCAGTGAGTGTATGTGTACGTCATTCAGTGAGTGTCTGAGTGCGTGTCTGTCTGTCAGTGAGTGAGTGACATGAGGGGGCGGCAAAATGGATCTTTGCCTAGGGCGGCAAAAATCCTTGCACCGGCCCTGCTTGTGACTGTAAAAGAGAAAATGACTGGGGAGTGAATACATCTGAGGAAGGATGGAGTATGTGTAGCTGTTAGGAGAGGCAGTAATAAAGAAATGAGTATTGGAGAGAGAAGCCTCAGAGATGCCACTGAAACACAAAAAAGAGATGCAAAGGCTAGTGAGCCTGAAAAAAAAAACTTGTAAGGGAGCCAATGGATTCATACTGATATGAGTTATGTATCTAAGGGTCTAGTTCAGATATGGCTAACCTCTCAAACTCCGGCTGTGGTGAAAGTACAACTCCCAGCATGCTTCATTCATTTCTATGGACTTTTGAGAACAGCCAATCAAGGGACATCTTGAGAACAGCCAATCAAGGGACATCGCCGGAACTGCCTACCGGATCCAGAAATCCAGACGCAAACGGATGCATTTGTCAGGCGGATCCGGATGTGGATCTGTCTGACAAATGCATTGCAATGCTGGATCCGTCTTTCCGGTTGTCATCTGGAAAAACGCATCCGGTATTTATGTTTTTCAAATTTTTAAAGGTCTGCGCATGCGCAGACCGCAAAACCGGATGCGTTTTTCCTGAATATGCGGGGCCGTATCCGGCATTAATGCATTTCAATGGAAAATAATGCCAAATCCGGCATTCCGGCAAGTGTTCAGGATTTTAGACCAGAGAGAAAACTGCAGCATGCTACGGTATTTTCTCCGGCCAAAAAACGTAAGAGTTGCTGAACTGATGCATCTTGATGCATACTGAACAGAATGCTCTCCATTCAGAATGCATTCCGATAAAACTGATCAGTTTTTTCCCAGTATTGAGCCCCTGTGACAGAACTCAATACCGGAAAACAAAAACTCTAGTGAGAAAGTACCCTTAAAGACAATGGTCTCTGCTTTTAATTATTGTTGATGTGCGTACTGTAGGCAGGCAAAATGGGTAGCCAATTAGAATCTATTCAAGTGTTCTGCAATTGTCACACTGTTTCAGTGTCCAATAGAGTGTATAACCACCAAGCATTGTACATTGTCTAAGGAATTTATGTAAGGAAAGCTGACGAATCAAAGCTGACGAAGTGGAATTTGTTCTGAATTTCAGAAAAAAATGTATTCACACCGAAGGCGAATATCCTCACGCTTCGTGGTAACGAATCGCATTTTTCCCTAAAATGGCTGCTGCATGTGTGAGGACATGGAAAAAGGAACTCTGGAAAGGTGGGGTTACCCACAGATCAGAGAGCGGTAATGTAGAAATATATGACAGTAACTAACTATTATAATAAAATGTCATATTATAAGGGTTACCCTAATAAGTGATACCAAAAGTAGTGCATTTAGCAACTACCGTTGGAAGTGTGCGGTCTTAATTAAGGCCTGATTACAAGGCATTAGTGTTGATAGAGCACCGTAGTGCTCGGGCCGAACACATCGTGATATTCGGGTGCTCAACCGAGCACCTGAGTATAATGGAAGTCAATGGGAGAACCCAAGCATTAAACCAAGTACCCCCTGCTCTGAAGATGGTAAAGTGCCTGGTTCATAAGAAAATTTCAGAAATTGTTGGTAACAAAACCGAAATGGTTCTGTAACAGCATGGGGAGGATGTATGGATGCAACTTGGACTCGCTGGTCGCTGCTTGGAACTATGTTGTCCGAATAGTATGCCACTTTTACATAATAACAATTATACGGACAATACCAAGGGGAAAAAAATCGACTTTAGAAGAAAAATTGATAGAAAACATTCTTTCCTGAATATTAACTTGTATATAAAGTGCAAGTGCTGCCAAAAATTACAAGGAAGAGGCACTTCGATACACCCTTAGTTACACATAAAGAAGGGCATTATACACAAGGGAGGAGGGAGAAATGCTACGGGGCTCGCCCCACCGCTTCACCGGGTAAGTGAAAAAAAAACGATACCCGGTGAGGCGGGGGGGGCAAGCCCCGTAGCATTTCTCCCCCACCTTCCCCTCTGTTTAAACCATATAGTTGTTGTGGGAATGGTGGTACTCCCTCTGTCTAAGACCCTTGTCCCCTGATGAGTTATGGGGTCTTCCATAGTTAGAGGCCTTTTCCTTTAGATACAGATATATTCCCATATGAAACGCGTAAGGACATCGAGTATATCGCCATATAAGCTTTTCACCACCTTTACCTTTTGATACACCCCGGGTCCATCTTCTTTGCCCCAAACAGGGACACTTTCCCTGTCCCTGACAGGGTCACCTAGTGTAATTCATTTAGGGTCAGGTTCTGGACGGGGCCACCCCTTGCGGGGATAGGAGGCTTACTTTAGGGCACAACAGGCCAAGTAGGGCATAAACATGGATAGATTCTCCCTGTGGCCCTTCATCACAGAGTAACCACCCACCGGCGGATTCGTTCAAGTTTAAGAACCACCTCTGTTTGTGTACCGCACCAGTGGGTCCAGATTGTCCTCCACTGGTAAGACCTACCCTTTTCTTTGCCTATTGGCATGTCTACAGACCTCTAGGCACAACGCCGTAGTCTTAACTTTATTTATGTTTATTGGTCTATCAGTCCCACTTCCGCCCTGTTTAGAAGCGGCACTGTGGACTCGACCGAAAGGTGACCTGGCACACCATGTTCCTTGCCGTTGTCTGTATTGTTTCTTCTGTAAGGGGCCCTTTTTCCTATTTCAGGGATCTTAATCTTTAACATTAAAAGTTAGGTTTTAACACGTTGCTGCCCCCTTTGTTTCATATGTCATCTTGCCACTCATTTTTATCACCATGCTGCTGCTGATGCTGCTTAAAAGGCCTTTAACTGATCACTAGGCCCACAATTGAATTAAGATTTTGGAATCGATAAACCCAACTTGCTTTTGTGGGTTGTATCAGTGGCGTAGGTAGAAATGACTGGGCCCCACAGCAAATTTTTTATGGGGCTCCATACCACAGTCATTTTCTAGCGACCCCTTCCTTTCATGCCGCCCCCATTCCTGTGGCTAGTAAAGATCGCTCTCTCAGACCAGGGATGACAGCTGTTCTATATGTTTTTATACACTGCCTATACTGTCACTGTATATAATTTCATTGTGTAATACTGTTGAAGGGTTCTGGCCCAATCCTTTAGTCCTCCTCCTCCTGGATGGGCCCCTTCTAGGTCAGGGCCCCAAAGCTGCAGCTTCCCCTGCTTCCCCTATAGCAATGCCCTTGGTCAGCATTAATCTGCAGGTGACCTTTATACAGCTCCACAGATTTCTTTACATCTGCATCTTTCTAAACAATCTGTGGCCTTAGTCTTTTATCCAGACTTAGTCATTGTGCCACTATGTGGCCTCCTCATGCTGCCATCTCCACAGTATGTCACCTTGCAACTAATTTTTATCACCATGCTGCTGCTGATGCTGCTTAAAAGGCCTTAAACTGATCACCAGGCCCACAATATAATTAGCGTTTTACGCACAAAACCAAAGTAAAAAATCGATGTCATAGGAAAAATTAATTAAAAACATTCTTTCCTGTATATAAAATGCAAGTGCTGCCAAAAATTACAAGAAGAGGCACTCCGATACAACCTATATATCACATAAAGGAGAGCCTCATTTAAATTGAGTTGCGGGCCTGCAGGTGAGCTGACACTGTAAAGGATTTGAGTTGCGGGCCTGCAGGTGAGCTTACTCTGTAAAAAAATTAGATGTGAGGGCCTGCTGGTGAGCGGACCCTGTAAAAAATTAGATGTGAGGGCCTACTGGTGAGCGGACCCCCTAAAAAATTAGATGTGAGGGCCTGCTGTTGAGCAGACCCCCTAAAAATTTAGATGTGAGGGCCTGCTGGTGAGTGGACCCTCTAAAAACATAGATGTGAGGGGCTGCTGGTGAGCAGACCCTGTAAAAAATTTGATGTGAGGGCCTGTTGGTGAGAGGACCCTGTAAAAAATTTGATGTAAGGGCCTGTTGGTGAGCGGACCCTCTAAAAAATTAGATGTGAAGGCGTGCTGGTGAGCGGACCCTGTAAAAAAGTAGATGTGAGTGCCTGCTGGTGAGCGGACCCTCTAATAAATTAGATGTGATGGCCTGCTGGTGAGCGGACCCTCTAAAAAATTAGATGTGGTGGAGTCGAGAAGTCATGGTCAATCCAGGCCTTGTTCATTTTTATATGAGTCAACCTGTCAGCATTTTCAGTTGACAGGCAGATACGATTATCTGTTATATTGCCACCATCAGCACTAAAAACACACTCAGACAAAACGCCGGTGGCAGTGCAGTTTGTGCCACGTGTCCAGCTTGGACACCCAGTATTTGTAAGGCACTGAGGGATCATTGAGGACACTGACACGGTCTGCTATGTACTTATTCACTATCTTCCAAAATGTTTCTCTCCTTGTGGCAGTAGGCCGCACATCAGGGTGAGGGTGCTGGCGAGGTGTCATGAAAGTGTCCGAGGCTTTGGAGAGTGTTGCCCTGCCTCTGTTGGAACTGCTGTGTGTTCCCCTTGTCTTTCCTCCTCGGTGTGCCAAGGAAGTACGGACTCTGCCGCCAGCGTTGTCAGATGGAAAATTTTGGAGCAATTTTTCAACAAGGATCTTCTGGTATTGCACCATTTTGCTCGTCCTCTCCACCAGAGGAAAGAGAGATGAGAAGTTCTCTTTGTAGAGGGGGTCGAGAAGGGTGAACAACCAGTAATCTGTGTTGTTTAAAATTACGCGCGGGTCACGGGAAAGGCAGCCTAACATAAAGTCAGCCATGTGTGCCAGAGTACCAACAGGCAAAACTTTGCTGTCGTCATCAGGAGGATCACTCCCAATCTACTCATCCTCTTCCTCCTCTTCTGCCCACCCAGAAGATGAACTGAGGGTGGTCTGGCTATCATCAACCTGTGTAATGTCTTCCCCCATTTCCACCCCTTCCACATGCACAGCATTGTCCTTAATTGTGAGCAGCGAGCGTTTGAGAAGACACAGAAGTGGGATGGTGACGCTCATAATAGTGTTATTGCCGATCACCATCTGTGTTTATTCCTCAAAGTTGTGTAAAACCTCACAGAGGTCAGACATCCATGCCCACTCCTCGCTTGTGAATAGTGGAAGCTGACTGCAAAAGTGACGACCATGTTGCAGCTGGTATTCCACAACTGACCTCTGCTGCTCACAAAGCCTGGCCAACATGTGGAACGTGGAGGTCGAGCGCCTGCTCACATCGCACAACAGCCGGTGAGCTGGCAATTTCAAGCACTGCTGCAGCGTTGATAGACCGGCTGAAGCTGTTGGTGACTTGCGGAAATGTGGACACACGCGGTGCACCTTCACCAGTAGATCAGGCGAATTGAGGTATGTTTTTAGAAACAGCTGAACCACAAGGTTGTATACGTGGGCAAGGCATGGGATGTGTCTAAGGTTGCCCAGCTTCAAAGCCTCCACCAAGTCATGGCCATTATCAGACACAACCATGCCTGTTCCCTTATCCCCTGCCATAGCTCTGCGGCGGTGTGCTGTTTGTCACCTAGGCAGATCAGCTTCAGCACGGCCTGTTGCCACTTCCCCACTGCAGTGCTACACTGCTTCCAGCTACCGAATAATGACTGACTGGTGCTGCATGCGGATACTTCGGAGGTGGAAGTGGAGGAGGAGACGGAAGAGGAGAAGTGGGGGTTGGAGCCACCAACGTAGGTGGTGGCGGAAACCCTGATGGAATTGGGGCCCGCAATCCTTGGCGTTGCTAGCACCTGTGCCATCCCAGGGTACGAGTCGCTCCTGGCCTCCACAACATTTACCCAGTGTGCCATCAGGGAAATGTAGCGTCCCTTGCCGAAAGCACTTTTCCATGTGTCTGTGGTTAAGTGTATCTTCCCAATAACTGCGTTGGTCATGGCACGTGAGATGTTAAGGGACACATGTTGGTGTAAAGCTGGCACGGCACACCTTGAAAAATAGTGACTGCTGAGGACTGCGTAACAAGGGACCTCTGCCGACATCAGGCTGTGGAAGTCCTCAGTGTCCAAAAGTCTAATAGGCAACATTTTCAGGGCCAATCATTTGGAAAGCTGTGCATTTAGTGCTGTGGCCTGTGGGTGGGTGGCTGGTTATTTGCGCTTGTGTTCAAATGCCTGGGGTAATGACATTTGGACAGGATAGTGGATGTGGTCGCTGATGGTGTTTGCGAAGGTCCAGGTGCAAGCCGGGAGGCATCCGGGTCTGCGTCTTGGACAGGGGATTGGCCAGCACGTAACACAGGGGAAGAGGAGGCAGTGGTGTGACCCGCAGACACAGATTGTGGACCCAGGCGTTAAGCCCACCTATTAGGGTGCTTTGATGACATGTGGCGGATCATCCTGGTGGTGGTGAGGTTGCTAGTGTTCACGCCCCAGCTCATTTTGGTGTGGCACAGGTTGCAAACTACTATTCTTTTTTCATCCGCACTTTCCTCAAAAAAGCACCATCCAGCCGAACACCTACCCCTTGGCAAGGAAGATTTACACAAGGGGGTGCTCTGTGGAACAGTTCCAGCCCTGTTCAGTGGTGCCTGCCTTCTACCTTTTGCCACCCCACTGCCTCTTCCAGCCTGTTGCAGTGCTACAGATCCCTCCCCTTCTGTACTGCTCTCCTCACTCGGCTTGTTGCCACATTCCCAGGTTGGATCAGTGACCTCATCGTCCAGTCCAGCACCTCCTCTTCCACTTCCTCACTCTGATCATCCTCCTGATTTGTTGACCTAACCACGACCTCAGCGATTGACAACTGTGTGTCAACCTCTTCCTCAACCTCTTGAGACAGTAATTGCGGTTGAGTCATTGGCAACTGTGTCTCATAATCATCCACCTCATTAAACACTAATTGCCATTCCTCAGCGTCATGTTTTTGTGACTCTGGATGCTCAAGAGGTTGGGAATCGGGCACAAGATCTCAGGTCCCCCTGCATGCTTGGCAAGAAGGCCAAATCAATTAAGGGAGATGCAAAGAGGTCCTCGGAATATCCGAGTGTGGGATCACTTGTTTGGCCAGACTGTAAATGGTTGGAGGAAGGAAGATCATGGTGAGGATTGTGTGGCCCAGACTTCTAGCTACTGATTCCAAATAGTTACATATCCAGCTCACCTTTCTCGCATCCAACCCGCGTGCCCAGGATCCACAAGCAAAGCCTTGACGTAGTAAGTGAACAGAATAAATCTGATCCGGCACTGTTCTTTTCGTAAGAAAATCCACCTGTTATACCATACCATGTGAAATAAAAACGTTTTAGCCGAACCATAAACACTCCCCTTCAAATCGTCCCGGCATATTCATATGTCCTGATATTAGAACCATATAATCAGTAATATACATAAATGAATCATATACACCAACAAAAAGGAAACATAAAGAAAACCGCACAATGTGAACAGGGACAAACATAGGACAAGGCTATACAGTACATTTAAAACAATTGGTCTTACTAAAATTTGAAAAAAGGCAATGGAATCATATGCACTTCATCAGCAACCTGTATCCTGATTACTGATAGATGTACATTAACTCCTTTCTCTGATTTAAACCCGCAGGTACCCTGGTATTAAGTCTGAAGATCCAATATGATTCTCTTAATAATATTGCTTTCCTATGATCCCCACCTCTGGAGAGAGTAGTGACTTTTTCTACTGCAAAAGCACGGAAGGAGCTAACTTTTGGATTATGTGTATAGATAAAATGTCTGGCAGCATTAAATATATTCACAGCAGAAGGGATAGAAATATAATTTAAATGCTTCAAAATTATTTTCTTTAATTTGCAGTGACGGTGACTCAGATCCGAAGCAAATAGGAGTATGGGCTCGTCCACACAAACGTTTTTTGCGTTTCGTATATGGGCCGTTTATTGCGTTTCCGTATACGGTCCGTATACGGAACCATTCATTTCAATGGGTCCGCAAAAAAAACTGAACACATACGGAAATGCATCTGTATGTCTTCCGTATCTGTTCCGTTTTTTGCGGAACCGTCTATTGAAAATGTTATGCCCAGCCCAATTTTTCTATGTAATTACTGTATACTGTATAGGCCATACGGAAAAACGGAACGAAAATACGAAACCGAAACGAAAACAACGAAAATAAAAAACGGAACAACGGATCTGGAAAAAACGGCCCACAAAACACTGAAAAAGCCATACGGTCGTGTGAACGAGCCCTATAGGTGATAAAACATGGAAGAAAAGTATTAATAATAGAGAGAAGGATATACCCACTTTGGTTTTGACCTACATCCGACAGTTTAAACAGATACAGATGAGCATTGTCAGGAATTGCTTACCTATATTATATGATGACGAGGTTCTGTACAATCCTTTGAGAAACGGCTGTAGAATAGTGTCTAGAAGAGCACCTACTCTTGCCAGTTCTCTTTCACCTTCACTATTTGTATCTAAATATAAAAATATAAACCCACTGGTCACTTGGATTAAATACAAGGGTTTTACAAAGTGTGGCAATCATCCATGTAAAACATGCAATTTTGTGACTGTCACGAAAACCTTCCAAAATGCTGATCATTCTATGACTTGTTTGATTAAAACTTATATTAATTGCAATAGCAAGGGAGTGATCTATGTTATCCAATATACAGATTGCGATTTAATGTATGTGGGCAGCACATCACACACATTAAAAAGCAGAATTTTGGAGCATTTCAATTATATTTCTAACCCTTCTGCTGTGAATATATTTAATGCTGCCAGGCATTTTATCTATACACATAATCGCAAAGTTAGCTCCTTCCGTGCTTTTGCAATAGAAAAAGTCACTACTCTCTCCAGAGGTGGGGATCATAGGAAAGCAATATTATTAAGAGAAGCTCACTGGATCTTCAGACTTAATACCAGGCTACCTGCGGGTTTACATCAGAGAAAGGAGTTAATGTATCTATCAATCTATCAGTAATCAGGATACAGATTGCTGATGAAGTGCATATGATTCCATTGCCTTTTGCAAATTTTAGTAAGACCAATTGTTTTAAATGTATAGCCTTGTCCTATGTTTGTCCCTGTTCACATTGTGCGGTTTCATTTTTGTTTCCTTTTTGTTGGTGTATATGATTCATTTATGTATATTACAGATTATATGGTTCTAATATGAGGACATATGAGGATGCCAGGACGATTTGAAGGGGAGTGTTTATGGATCGGGCTAAAAAGTTTTTACTTTACATTGTATGGGGTAACAGGTGGATTTTCTTACGAAAAGCACAGTGTCGGGTCAGATTTTTGAGACTGTACTTGGTTGAAGACAGGGTGGTGCTTAACCGACTGGATGCACTATCTGCTGTAATCCAACTGATCACCTGCTCGCACTGGGCTGACTTCAAGAGTGGTCTCCTGCGCCACCCTACAAACTGGGACATGAAGCTAGGTTTCTTGGATCATTGTTTTTCTTATGCTCTAGCAGCAGGCACAGTTTCAATGCGCCCAGGGCCACGGCCTGACACACAGACGCTATTGCAGCACAGATGTGACAATTCACTGCAGGGATGGTTTAGAGGAAAAATGTGGATAAAATATGGAAAAAATATAATTGTTTTCACTAATATTTCTCCCAATATCTGGCCCTGGCACACGCACGCTATTACAGCACAGATGTGACAATTCACTGCAGGGATGGTTTATAGGAAAAATGTGGATAAAATATGGAAAAAATATAATTGTTTTCACTAATATTTCTCCCAATATCTGGCCCTGACACACACACGCTATTGCAGCACAGATGTGACAATTCACTGCAGGGACCGTTTACAGGAAAATTATGGATAAATCATAGAAAAAATATATTTGTTGTCGCTAACATTTTTCCTAATATCTGGGCATGACACACACAGACGCTATTGCAGCACAGATGTGACAAATCACTGTAGGGAGCGTTCGTAGGACAAATGTTTTTAAATTATTGAAAAAATATATTTGTTGTCGCTAATATTTTTCCCATTATCTGACCCTGACACACACGCTATTGCAGCACAGATGTGACAATTCACCGCAGGGACCGTTTATAGGAAAATTATGGAAAACATATATTTGTTGTCAGTAATATTTTTCCAAATATCTGGCCCTGACACACAGACACTATTGCAGCACAGATGTAAAATTCACTGCAGGAATCATTTATAGGAAAAATGTGGATAATTTATGGAAAAAATATAATTGTTTTCAATAATACTCTTCCTATCTCTTCCCCTGACACACAGAAGGTATTGCTGAACAGATGTCACAAGTCACTGCAAAAACCCTCTATTGAAAAAGTATTGCAAAGTATGGGGAAAAAAACTTGCTGACTATATGATATAGCTGCCAGCCTGCCAACACATACAATAGTATCTCTGCACCACCAAATTCAGCACATGCACCAGGCAAGGGATGTGCATCAAACCGGCTAGTCCCAGAGCTGCTACGAGATTTCGCCCATTATCGCACACCACCAGGCCGGGCTTGAGGCTGACTGGCACAAACCACTCATCGGTCTGTTGTTCAAGGCCCGTCCACAGCTCCTGCGCGGTGTGGGGTTTGTCCCCCAAACAGATAAGTTATAAAACTGCCTGCTGTCATTTACCCCTGGCTGTGCTGAAGTTGGTGGTGAAAGTGTTACGCTGACCAGATGAGGAGCTGGTAGAGGATGAGGAAGCAGAGTAGGAGGAGGAAGCAACAGGAGGCAAACTGAAGCACCCTGCAATCCTCGGTGGTGGAAGGACATGCGCCAAACTGCTATCCGCCTCAGGCCCAGCCGCCACTGCATTTACCCAGTGTGCTGTCATGGAGATATAACGGCCCTGACCGTGCTTACTGGTCCACGTATCCGTAGTCAGGTGCACCTTGCCACAGATAACGTTGCGTAGTGCACAACTGATTTTGTACCCTACTTGGTTGTGCAGGGAAGGGATGGCTTGCCTTGAAAAGAAGTGGCGGCTGGGCACGACATACTGTGGGACAGCCACCGCCATAAGGCCTTTAAAACTATATGTCTCCACCAGACGGAATGACAGCATTTCAAAGGCCAGTAATTTAGAAATGCTGGCATTCAGGGCTAGGGATTGCGGGTGGGTACTTCATCTTCCTCACCAGCATTTGGGATATGGAGAGCTGTGTAGATGCTCGGTGACCCAGGTGTTGGTGTTGCTTGCAGATCCTCAGTTTGCGGGTTGCCAGGTGGCACTGTCACTCCAGAGGTGGATGAAGAGGCCGCGACTGCAGCAGAAGAGGAAGCAGGCAGAGCCAGAGACCTTTTTTGGTTTTTGAGGTGTCTACTCCACTGCAGCTCGTGCTTTGCACTTAAATGCCTGGTCATGCAGGTTGTGCTCAGGTTGAGAACGTTTATGCCTTGCTTCAGGCTCTGATTGCACAGCGTTCACAGTGCACCACTTGTGTCTTGTCTTCAGCACATTGTCTGAAGAACTGCCACGCCAGGGAACTGCTTGGAGCTGGCTTTGGTGTGCTCGGTCACCTTGCTGCGGTGGGCAGTAGGAGGCGTACTGTCTAGAGGACGGCCGCTCCGCTTTTGCACCCTGCTCCCTGTGCACCCTGCTGCTGTGCTGGTGGCTCTGTGCGACCACCGCCTCTTCCTCCAAACTACATAGGTCACTCGCATGACCTTGATTGCATGTGGGGTCGAGGACCTCATCGTCCTCCACATCATCTTCCACCCAGTCTTCACCCCTGCTTTCCTTGTCGGCCTGCACACTTTCGAAAGCCCCAATAGTAGGCACCTGTGTTTCGTCATCATCCGAGAGGCGCTGCGATGGTCCTCCCATGTACTCATCTTGAAAGATAAGTGGTTGGGCATCTGTGCACTCAATCTCTTCCACTTATGGGGCATGGCTAGGTGGATGTCCCTGGGAAACCCTGCTAACAGAGACATCCAAAAGCAGAAGAGACTGCTGCATGACTTGGGGCTCAGAATGCTTGGCTGATTTACAAGAGGGTGAGGTGAAAGATTGTTAGACATGGGCTGCAGGAGCCAACTGTGGTCTTTCAGCAGAAGACTGGGGGGTAGACAATGTGAAGGAAATATATCCACTGTTAGCAACCCAATCTACTATCGCCTGTACTTGTTCAGGCCTCACCATTCGTAGAGCAGCATTAGGCCCGACAAAATACCGCTGCTGGTTTTGTCTCCTACTCGCACTCGAGGAAGGGGTTTCACTTGTGCGTGTAGCTGGCACAGATCGACCATGTCCTCTCCATGCAACAGGAGTTCCACCAGCAGCACCACGACCTGGGCCACGTCCCTTATTTTACGCTATCCTCATATTTTTCGAATTTAGGGTCATGCCCTAAATGAGTGTTTAATTAATAGTGGAATAGAACAACAGTATGTGAAGGGTGTATCTCACACGGTCATAACCAGAGTAGCCCTGAAGTAAATATTTCTTTGCCCAAAATGGCTGTATTTGAAATAGCTGTATTTCAAATCCCTAAATAAAACCCCTGTATGTAGAGGGGGTTTCTCAGACGGTCTGAACCAGTGTAGGCCTGAACTAAATATGTATTTGCCCTAAAAGGCTGTATTTTAAAATACTGTATTTAAAATCCGTGAATCAAACCCCTGTATGTAGAGGGAGTTTCTCAGAGGGTCTGAACCAGTGTAGGCCTGGAGTAAATATTTCTTTGCCAAAAATGGCTGTATTTCAAATCCCTGTATGAAACCCCTGTATGTAAAGGGAGTTTCTCTCAGGGTCTAAACCAGTGTAGGCCTGAAGTAAATATTTCCTTGCCCAAAATGGCTGTATTTCAAATGGTTGTATTTCATATCCCTGACTCAAACCCCTGTATGTAGAGGGAGTATCTCACAGGGCCTGAACCAGTGTAGGCCTGAAGAAAATATTTATTAGCCCTAAATGGCTGTATTTTTGAAATACTGTATTTCAAATCCCTGAATCAAACCCCTGTATGTAGAGGGAGAACCTCACAGGGTCTACACCAGTGTAGGCCTGAAGTAAATATTTCTTTGCCCAAAATGGCTGTATTTCAAGTCCCTGATTCAAACCTCTGTATGTAGATGGGGTCTATCACACGGTCTGAACCAGTGTAGGCCTAAATTTAATATTTCTTTGCCAAAAATGGCTGTATTTCAAATCCCTGATTCAAACCCCTGTATGTAGATGGAGTAACTCACAGGGCCTGAACCAGTAAAGGCCTTAATCCAATATTTCTTTGCCCAAAATGGCTGTATTTCAAATGGCTGTAGTTCAAATCCCTGAATAAAACCCCTGTATGTAGAGGGGGTATCGCAAATGGTTTGAACCAGTGTAGGCCTGAAGTAAATATTTCTTTGCCCAAAATGGCTGTATGTCAAATGGCTGTATTTCAAATCCCTGATTCAAACCCTTGTATGTAGATGGAGTAACTCACAGGGCCTGAACCAGTGTAGGCCTTAATCCAATATGTATTTGCCCAAAATGGTTGTATTTCAAACGGCTATACTTCAAATCCCTGAATAAAACCCTTGTATGTAGAGGGAGTATCTTACAGTGCCTAAACCAGTGTAGGCCTAAAGTAAATATTTATTTGCCCAAAATGGCTGCATTTCAAATCCATGAATCAAACCCGTGTATGTAGAGGGGGTCTCTTAAACGGTCTGAACCAATTTAGGCCTGAAGCAAATATTTATTTGCCAAGAATGGCTGTATTTAAAATCCCTGATTCAAACCCCTGTATGTAGATGGAGTAACTCACAGGGCCTGAACCAGTATAGACCTTAATCCAATATTTCTTTGCCCAAAATGGCTTTATTTCAAAAGGCTGTATTTCAAATCCCTGAATAAAACCCCTGTATGTAGAGGGGGTATCTCACATGGTCTGAACCAGTGTAGGCCTAAAGTAAATATTTCTCTGCCAAAAATGGCTGTATTTCAAATCCCTGATTCAAACCCCTTTATGTAGATGGAGTAACTCACAGGGCCTGAACCAGTATAGGCCTTAAACCAATATTTCTTTTCTCGAAATGGCTGTATTTCAAATGGCTGTATTTCAAATCCCTGAATAAAACCCCTGTATGTAGAGGGGGTATCTCACATAAGCTGAACCAGTGTAGGCCTGAAGTAAATATTTCTTTGCCCAAAATAGCTTTATGTCAAATGGCTTTATTTCAAATCCCTGAATCAAACCCCTGTATGTAGAGGGGGTATCTGACACGGGCTGAACCAATGTAGGCCTGAAGTAAATATTTCTTTGCCAAAATAGCTATATTACATATGGCTATATTTCAAATCCCTAAAGAGTAACTCATAGGGCCTGAACCAGTGTAGGCCTTAATCCAATATTTATTTGCCCAAAATGGCTGTATTTCAAATAGCTGTATTTCAAATGCCTTATTCAAACCCCTGTATGTAGAGGGAGTATCTCAAAGGGCCTGAACCAATGTAGGCCTGAAGTAAATATTTCTTTGCCCAAAATGGCTGCATTTCAAATCCCTGAATCAAACCCCTATATGTAGAGGGAGTATCTCATAGGGTCTGAACCAGTGTAGGCCTGAAGTAAATATTTATTTGCCCAAAATGGCTGTATTTCAAATCCCTGAATCAAACCCATGTATGTAGAGGGAGTATCTCAAAGGGTCTGAACCAGTGTAGGCCTAAAGTAAATATTTATTTGCCCAAAATGGCATTATTTGTAATGGCTGTATTTCAAATCCCTGAATCAAACCCCTGTATGTAGAGGGGGTATCTCACACGGTCTGAACCAGTGTAGGCCTGAAGTAAATATTTATCTGCCAAAAATGGCTGTATTTCAAATCCCTGATTCAAACCCCTTTATGTAGATGGAGTAACTCACAGGGCCTGAACCAGTATAGGCCTTAAGCCAATATTTCTTTGCTCAAAATGGCTGTATTTCAAATGGCTATATTTCAAATCCCTGAATAAAACCCCTGTATGTAGGGGGGGTATCTCACATGGTCTGAACCAGTGTAGGCCTGAAGTAAATATTTCTTTGACCCAAATAGCTTTATGTCAAATGGCTGCATTTCAAATCCCTGAATAAAACCCCTGTATTTTGAGGGGGTATCTCACATGGTCTGAACCAGTGTAGGCCTGAAGTAAATATTTCTTTGCCAAAAATAGCTATAATTCAAATGGCTGTATTTCAAATCTCTGAATCAATCCCATGTATGTAAAGGGAGTAACTCATAGGGCCTGAACCAGTGTAGGCCTTAATCCAATATTTATTTGCCCAAAATGGCTGTAATTCAAATGGCTGTATTTCAAATGCCTGATTCAAACCCCTGTATGTAGAGGGAGTATCTCACAGGGCCTGAACCAGTGTAGACCTGAAGTAAATATTTATTTGCCCAAAATGGTTGTATTTCAAATGGCTGTATTTCAAATCCCTGAATCAATCCCATGTATGTAAAGGGAGTAACTCATAGGGCCTGAACCAGTGTAGGCCTGAAGTAAATATTTCTTTGCCAAAAATGGCTGTATTTTAAATCCCTAATTCTAACCCCTGTATGTAGATAGTGTAACTCACAGGGCGTGAACCAGTGTAGGCCTTAATCCAATATTTATTTGCTCATAATGGTTGTATTTCAAATAGCTGTATTTCAAATGCCCGATTCAAACCCCTGTATGTAGAGGGAGTATCTCACAGGGCCTGAACCAGTGTGGGCCTGAAGTAAATATTTATTTGCCCAAAATGGCTGTATTTCAAATGGCTGTATTTCAAATCCCTGAATCAAACCCCTGTATGTAGAGGGAGTAACTCAAAGGGTCTGAACCAGTGTAGGCCTGAAGTAAATATTTCTTTGCCCAAAATGGCTTTATTTTAAATGGCTGTATTTCAAATCCCTGAATAAAACCCCTGTATGTAGAGGGGGTATCTCACATGGTCTGAACCAGTGTAGGCCTGAAGTAAATATGTCTTTGCCAAAAATAGCTGTATTTCAAATGGCTGTATTTCAAATCTCTGAATCAATCCCATGTATGTAAAGGGAGTAACTCATAGGGCCTGAACCAGTGTAGGCCTTAATCCAATATTCATTTGCCCAAAATGGCTGTATTTCAAATGCCTTATTCAAACCCCTGTATGTAGAGGGAGTAACTCACAGGGACTGAAACAGTGTAGACCTGAAGTAAATATTTCTTTGCCCAAAATGGCTGTATTTCAAATGGCTGTATTTCAAATCTCTGAATCAAACCCCTGTATGTAGAAGGAGTATCTCACAGGGTCTGAACCAGTGTAGGCCTTTAGAAAATATGTCTTTGCCCAAAATGGCTGTATTTCAAATGGCTGTAGATCAAATCCCTGAATAAAACCCCTGTATGTAGAGGGGGTATCTCACATGGTCTGAACCAGAGTAGGCCTGAAGTAAATATTTCTTTGCTCAAAAAAGCTTTATGTCAAATTGCTGTATTTCAAATCCCTGAATCAAAACCCTGTATGTAGAGGGGGTATCTCACACGGGCTGAACCAATGTAGGCCTGAAGTAAATATTTATTTGCAAAAATAGCTGTATTTCAAATGGCTATATTTCAAATGCCTGATTCAAACCCCTGTATGTAGAGGGAGTGTCTCACAGGGCCTGAACAAGTATAGGTCTGAAGTAAATATTTATTTGCCCAAAATGGCTGTATTTCAAATGGCTGTATTTCAAATCCCTAAATCAAACCCCTATATGTAGAGGGAGTAACTCACAGGACATGAACCAGTGTAGGCCTTAATCCAATATTTAAAATCCAATATTTCTTTGCCCAAAATGGCTGCATTTCAAATCCCTGAATCAAACCCCTATATGTAGAGGGAGTATCTCACAGGGTCTGAACCAGTGTAGGCCTGAAGTAAATATTTATTTGCCCAAAATGGCTGTATTTCAAATCCCTGAATCAAACCCATGTATGTAGAGGGAGTATCTCAAAGGGTCTAAACCAGTGTAGGCCTAAAGTAAATATTTATTTGCCCAAAATGGCATTATTTGTAATGGCTGTATTTCAAATCCCTGAATCAAACCCCTGTATGTAGAGGGGGTATCTCACACGGTCTGAACCAGTGTAGGCCTGAAGTAAATATTTATCTGCCAAAAATGGCTGTATTTCAAATCCCTGATTCAAACCCCTTTATGTAGATGGAGTAACTCAAAGGGCCTGAACCAGTATAGGCCTTAAGCCAATATTTCTTTGCTCAAAATGGCTGTATTTCAAATGGCTATATTTCAAATCCCTGAATAAAACCCCTGTATTTTGAGGGGGTATCTCACATGGTCTGAACCAGTGTAGGCCTGAAGTAAATATTTCTTTGCCAAAAATAGCTGTAATTCAAATGGCTGTATTTCAAATCTCTGAATCAATCCCATGTATGTAAAGGGAGTAACTCATAGGGCCTGAACCAGTGTAGGCCTTAATCCAATATTTATTTGCCCAAAATGGCTGTAATTCAAATGGCTGTATTTCAAATGCCTGATTCAAACCCCTGTATGTAGATGGGGTATCTCACAGGGCCTGAACCAGTGTAGACCTGAAGTAAATATTTCTTTGCCCAAATTGGCTGTATTTCAAATGGCTGTATTTCAAATGGCTGTATTTCAAATGCCTGATTCAAACCCCTGTATGTAGAGAGAGTATCTCACAGGGCCTGAACCAGTGTAGACCTGAAGTAAATATTTATTTGCCCAAAATGGTTGTATTTCAAATGGCTGTATTTCAAATCCCTGAATCAAACCCCTGTATGTAGAGAGAGTATCTCACAGCGCCTGAACCAGTATAGGCCTGAAGTAAATATTTCTTTGCCAAAAATGGCTGCATTTTAAATCCCTAATTCAAACCCCTGTATGTAGATAGTGTAACTCACAGGGCCTGAACCAGTATAGGCCTTAATCCAATATTTCTTTGCTCAAAATGGCTGTTTTTCAAATGGCTGTATTTCAAATCCCTGAATAAAACCCCTGTATGTTGAGGGGGTATCTCACATGGTCTGAACCAGTGTAGGCCTGAAGTAAATATTTCTTTTCCCAAAATGGCTGTATGTCAAATGGCTGTATTTCAAATCCCTGAATTAAACCCCTGTATGTAGAAGGGGTATCTCCCATGGGCTGAACCAATGTAGGCCTGAAGTAAATATTTCTTTACCAAAAATAGCTATATTTCAAATCCCTGAATCAAACCCCTGTATGTAGAGGGAGTATCTCACACGGACTAAACCAATGTAGGCCTGAAATAAATATTTATTTGCCAAAATAGCTGTATTTCAAATGGCTATATTTCAAATGCCTGATTCAAACCCCTGTATGTAGAGGGAGTGTCTCACAGGGCCTGAACTAGTATAGGTCTGAAGTAAATATTTATTTGCCCAAAATGGCTGTATTTCAAATGGCTGTATTTCAAAGCCCTGAATCAAACACCTATATGTAGAGGGAGTAACTCACAGGGCGTGAACCAGTGTAGGCCTTAATCCAATATTTATTTGCTCATAATGGTTGTATTTCAAATGGCTGTATTTCAAATACCCAATTCAAACCCCTGTATGTAGAGAGAGTATCTCACATGGTCTGATCCAGTGTAGGCCTGAAGAAAATATTTCTTTGCCAAAAAAAGCTGTATTTCAAATAACTGTATTTCAAATCCCTGAATCAAACCCCTGTATGTAGAGGGAGTAACTCACAGGGCGTGAACCAGTGTAGGCCTTAATCCAATATATTTTTTCTCATAATGGTTGTATTTCAAATGGCTGTATTTCAAATGCCCGATTCAAACCCCTCTATGTAGAGAGTGTATCTCACAGCGCCTGAACCAGTGTAGGCCTGAAGTAAATATTTCTTTGCCAAAAATGGCTGTATTTTAAATCCCTAATTCTAACCCCTGTATGTAGATAGTGTTACTCACAGGGCCTGAACCAGTATAGGCCTTAATCCAATATTTCTTTGCCCAAAATGGCTGTTTTTCAAATGGCTGTATTTCAAATCCCTGAATAAAACCCCTGTATGTTGAGGGGGTATCTCACATGGTCTGAACCAGTGTAGGCCTGAAGTAAATATTTCTTTGCCCAAAATGGCTGTATGTCAAATGGCTGTATTTCAAATCCCTGAATTAAACCCCTGTATGTAGAAGGGGTATCTCCCATGGGCTGAACCAATGTAGGCCTGAAGTAAATATTTCTTTAACAAAAATAGCTATATTTCAAATCCCTGAATCAAACCCTTGTATGTAGAGAGAGTATCTCACAGCGCCTGAACCAGTGTAGGCCTGAAGTAAATATTTCTTTGCCAAAAATGGCTGTATTTTAAATCCCTAATTCTAACCCCTGTATGTAGATAGTGTAACTCACAGGGCGTGAACCAGTGTAGGCCTTAATCCAATATTTATTTGCTCATAATGGTTGTATTTCAAATGGCTGTATTTCAAATGCCCGATTCAAACCCCTGTATGTAGAGGGAGTATCTCACAGGGTCTGAACCAGTGTGGGCCTGAAGTAAATATTTATTTGCCCAAAATGGCTGTATTTCAAATGGCTGTATTTCAAATCCCTGAATCAAACCCTGTATGTAGAAGGAGTAACTCAAAAGGTCTGAACCAGTGTAGGCCTGAAGTAAATATTTCTTTGCCCAAAATGGGTTTATTTTAAATGGCTGTATTTCAAATCCCTGAATAAAACCCTTGTATGTAGAGGGGGTATCTCACATTGTCTGAACCAGTGTAGGCCTGAAGTAAATGTGTCTTTGCCAAAAATAGCTGTATTTCAAATGGCTGTATTTCAAATCTCTGAATCAATCCCATGTATGTAAAGGGAGTAACTCATAGGGCCTGAACCAGTGTAGGCCTGAAGTAAATATTTCTTTGCCAAAAATGGCTGTATTTTAAATCCCTAATTCTAACCCCTGTATGTAGATAGTGTAACTCACAGGGCGTGAACCAGTGTAGGCCTTAATCCAATATTTATTTGCTCATAATGGTTGTATTTCAAATGGCTGTATTTCAAATGCCCGATTCAAACCCCTGTATGTAGAGGGAGTATCTCACAGGGTCTGAACCAGTGTGGGCCTGAAGTAAATATTTATTTGCCCAAAATGGCTGTATTTTAAATGGCTGTATTTCAAATCCCTGAATCAAACCCCTGTATGTAGAAGGAGTAACTCAAAGGGTCTGAACCAGTGTAGGCCTGAAGTAAATATTTCTTTGCCCAAAATGGGTTTATTTTAAATGGCTGTATTTCAAATCCCTGAATAAAACCCCTGTATGTAGAGGGGGTATCTCACATTGTCTGAACCAGTGTAGGCCTGAAGTAAATATGTCTTTGCCAAAAATAGCTGTATTTCAAATGGCTGTATTTCAAATCTCTGAATCAATCCCATGTATGTAAAGGGAGTAACTCATAGGGCCTGAACCAGTGTAGGCCTGAAGTAAATATTTCTTTGCCAAAAATGGCTGTATTTTAAATCCCTAATTCTAACCCCTGTATGTAGATAGTGTAACTCACAGGGCGTGAACCAGTGTAGGCCTTAATCCAATATTCATTTGCCCAAAATGGCTGTATTTCAAATGCCTTATTCAAACCCCTGTATGTAGAGGGAGTATCTCATAGGGCCTGAACCAGTGTAGACCTGAAGTAAATATTTCTTTGCCCAAAATGGCTGTATTTCAAATGGCTGTATTTCAAATCCCTGAATCAAACCCCTGTATGTAGAGGGAGTAACTCAAAGGGTCTGAACCAGTGTAGGCCTGAAGTAAATATTTCTTTGCCCAAAATGGCTTTATTTTAAATGGCTGTATTTCAAATCCCTGAATAAAACCCCTGTATGTAGAGGGGGTATCTCACATGGTCTGAACCAGTGTAGGCCTGAAGTAAATATTTCTTTGCTCAAAAAAGCTTTATGTCAAATTGCTGTATTTCAAATCCCTGAATCAAAACCCTGTATGTAGAGGGGGTATCTCACACGGGCTGAACCAATATAGGCCTGAAGTAAATATTTATTTGCCAAAATAGCTGTATTTCAAATGGCTATATTTCAAATGCCTGATTCAAACCCCTGTATGTAGAGGGAGTGTCTCACAGGGCCTGAACCAGTATAGGTCTGAAGTAAATATTTATTTGCCCAAAATGGCTGTATTTCAAATGGCTGTATTTCAAATCCCTAAATCAAACCCCTATATGTAGAGGGAGTAACTCACAGGACGTGAACCAGTGTAGGCCTTAATCCAATATTTAAAATCCAATATTTATTTGCTCAAAATGGTTGTATTTCAAACGGCTGTATTTCAAATCCCTGAATAAAAACCCTGTATGTAGAGGGAGTATCTCACAGCACCTGAACCAGTGTAGGCCTAAAGTAAATATTTCTTTGCCCAAAATGGCTACATTTCAAATCCATGAATCAAACCCCTGTATGTAGAGGGGGTCTCTCACACGGTCTGAACCAATGTAGGCCTGAAGTAAATATTTCTTTGCAAAAAATGGCTGTATTTCAAACCCCTAATTCAAACCCCTGTATGTAGATAGTGTAACTAACAAGGCCTGAACCAGTATAGGCCTTAATCCAATATTTCTTTGCCCAAAATGGCTGTATTTCAAATGGCTGTATTTCAAATCCCTTAATAAAACCCCTGTATGTTGAGGGGGTATCTCAAATGGTCTGAACCAGTGTAGGCCTGAAGTAAATATTTATTTGCCAAAAATAGCTGTATTTCAAATGGCTGTATTTCAAATCTCTGAATCAATCCCATGTATGTAGAGGGAGTAACTCATAGGGCCTGAACCAGTGTAGGCCTTAATCCAATATTTTTTTGCCCCAAATGGCTGTATTTCAAATGGCTGTATTTCAAATGCCTGATTCAAACCCCTGTATGTAGATGGAGTATCTCACAGTGCCGGAACCAATGTAGGCCTTAATCCAATATTTCTTTGCTCAAAATGTCTGTATTTTAAATGGCTGTATTTCAAATCCCTGAATAAAACCCCTGTATGTAAAGAGGGTATCTCACACGGGCTGAACCAATGTAGGCCTGAAGTAAATATTTCTTTGCCAAAAACAGCTGTAGTTCAAATGGCTGTATTTCAAATCCCTGAATCAAACCCCTGTATGTAGAGGGAGTAACTCACAGGGCCTGAACCAATGTAGGCCCGAAGTAAATATTTCTTTGCCCAAAATGGCTGTATTTCAAATCCCTGAATCAAACCCCTGTATGTAGAGGGAGTAACTCACAGGGTCTGAACCAGTGTAGGCCTGAAGTAAATATTTCTTTGCCCAAAATGGCTGTATTTCAAATGGCTGTATTTCAAATCCCTGAATCAAACCCCTGTATGTAGAGGGAGTAACTCACAGGGCCTGAACCAGTGAAGGACTGAAGTAAATATTTTTTCGCCCAAAATGGCTGTATTTCAAAACCTTGAATAAAACCCCTGTAGTAAGAGGAAGTATTTCAAAGGGCCTGAACCAGTGTAGGTCTAAAGTTAATATCTCTTTGCCCAAAATGGCTGTATTTCAAATGGCTGTATTTCAAATCCCTGAATCAAACCCCTGTATGTAGAGGGAGAATGTCAAAGGGTCTGAACCAGTGTATGCCTGAAGTAAATATTTCTTTGCCCAAAATGTCTTTATTTCAAAAGGCTGTATTTCAAATCCCTGAATAAAACCCCTGTTTATAGAGGGGGTATCTCACATGGTCGGAACCAGTGTAGGCCTGAAGTAAATATTTCTCTGCCAAAAATGGCTGTATTTCAAATCCCTGTTTCAAACCCCTTTATGTAGATGGAGTAATTCACAGGGCCTGAACCAGTATAGGCCTTAATCCAATATTTCTTTGCTCAAAATGGCTGTATTTCAAATGGCTGTATTTCAAATACCTGAATAAAACCCCTGTTTGTAGAGGGGGTATCTCACATGGTCTGAACCAGTGTAGGCCTGAAGTAAATATTTCTTTGCCCAAAATAGCTTTATGTCAAATGGCTGCATTTCAAATGCCTGAATCAAACCCCTGTATGTAGAGGGGGTATCTTACACGGGCTGAACCAATGTAGGCCTGAAGTAAATATTTCTTTGCCAAAATAGCTGTATTTCATATGGCTATATTTCAAATCCCTGAATCAATCCCCTTTATGTAGAGGGAGTAACTAATAGGGCCTGAACCAGTGTAGGCCTTAATCCAATATTTATTTGCCCCAAATGGCTGTATTTCAAATAGCTGTACTTCAAATGCCTTATTCTAACCCCTGTATGTAGAGGGAGTATCTCACAGGGCCTGAACCAGTGTAGGCCTGAAGTAAATAATTCTTCGCCCAAAATGGCTGCATTTCAAATCCCTGAATCAAACCCCTGTATGTAGAGGGAATATCTCACAGGGTCTGAACCAGTGTGGGCCTGAAGTAAATATTTATTTGCCCAAAATGGCTGTATTTCAAATGGCTGTATTTCAAATCCCTGAATCAAACCCCTGTATGTAGAGGGGGTATCTCACACGGTCTAAACCAGTGTAGGCCTGAAATAAATATTTCTCTGCCAAAAATGGCTGTATTTTAAAACCTTGATTCAAACCCCTTCATGTAGATGGAGTAACTCACAGAGCCTGAACCAGTAAAGGCCTTAATCCAATATTTCTTTGCTCAAAATGGCTGTATTTCAAATGGCTATATTTCAAATCCCTGTATAAAACCCCAGTATGTTGAGGGGGTATCTCACATGGTCTGAACCAGTGTAGGCCTGAAGTAAATATTTCTTTGCCCCAAATAGCTTTATGTCAAATAGCTGTATTTCAAATCCCTGTATAAAACCCCAGTATGTTGAGGGGGTATCTCACATGGTCTGAACCAGTGTAGGCCTGAAGTAAATATTTCTTTGCCAAAAGTAGCTGTATTTCAAATGGCTGTGTTTCAAATCTCTGAATCAACAGTAAAGGGAGTAACTCATAGGGCCTGAACCAGTGTAGGCCTGAAGTAAATATTTATTTGCCCAAATGGCTGTTTTTCAAATGGCTGTATTTCAAATGCCTGATTCAAACCCCTGTATGTAGAGGGAGTGTCTCACAGGGCCTGAACCAGTATAGGTCTGAAGTAAATATTTATTTGCCCAAAATGGCAGTATTTCAAATGGCTGTATTTCAAATCCCTGAATCAAACCCCTATATGTAGAGGGAGTAACTCACAGGGCGTGAACCAGTGTAGGCCTTAATCCAATATTTATTTGCTCATAATGGTTGTATTTCAAACGGCTGTATTTCAAAGCCCTGAATCAAACCCCTGTATGTAGAGGGAGTATCTCACAGGGCGTGAACCAGTGTAGGCCTTAATCCAATATTTATTTGCTCATAATGGTTGTATTTCAAATGGCTGTATTTCAAATGCCCAATTCAAACCCCTGTATGTAGAGAGAGTATCTCACATGGTCTGAACCAGTGTAGGCCTGAAGAAAATATTTCTTTGCCAAAAATAGCTGTATTTCAAATGGCTGTATTTCAAATCCCTGAATCAAACCCCTGTATGTAGAACGAGTTTCTCACAGAGTCTGAACCAGTGTAGGCCTGTAGTAAATATGTCTTTGCCCAAAATGGCTGTATTTTAAATGGCTGTAGTTCAAATCCCTGTATAAAACCCCTGTATGTAGAGGGGGTATCTCACATGGTCTGAACCAGTGTAGGCCTGAAGTATATATTTCTTTGCCCAAAATAGCTTTATGTCAAATGGCTGTATTTCAAATCCCTGAATCAAACCCCTGTATGTAGAGGGGGTATCTCACACGTGCTGAACCAATGTAGGCCTGAAGTAAATATTTATTTGCTAAAATAGCTGTTTTTCAAATGGCTGTATTTCAAATGCCTTATTCAAACCCCTGTATGTAGAGGGAGTGTCTCACAGGGCCTGAACCAGTATAGGTCTGAAGTAAATATTTATTTGCCCAAAATGGCTGTATTTCAAATGCCTGTATTTCAAATCCCTGAATCAAACCCCTATATGTAGAGGGAGTAACTCACAGGGCGTGAACCAGTGTAGGCCTTAATCCAATATTTATTTGCTCATAATGGTCGTATTTCAAACGGCTGTATTTCAAATCCCTGAATAAAACCCCTGTATGTAGAGGGAGTATCTCATAGCGCCTGAACCAGTGTAGGCCTAAAGTAAATATTTATTTGCCCAAAATGGCTGCATTTCAAATCCATGAATCAAACCCGTGTATGTAGAGGGGGTTTCTCACACGGTCTGAACCAATGTAGGCCTGAAGTAAATATTTATTTGCCAAAAATGGCTGTATTTCAAATCCCTAATTCAAACCCCTGTATGTAGATAGTGTAACTCACATGGCCTGAACCAGTATAGGCCTTAATCCAATATTTCTTTGCCCAAAATGGCTGTTTTTCAAATGGCTGTATTTCAAATCCCTGAATAAAACCCCTGTATCTAGAGGGGGTATCTCCCACGGGCTGAACCAATGTAGGCCTGAAGTAAATATTTCTTTGCCAAAAATAGCTATATTTCAAATGGCTGTATTTCAAATCTCTGAATCAATCACATGTATGTAGAGGGAGTAACTCATAGGGCCTGAACCAGTGTAGGCCTTGATCCAATATTTATTTGCTCAAAATGTCTGTATTTTAAATGACTGTATTTCAAATGGCTGTATTTCAAATCCCTGAATTAAACCCCTGTATGTAGATGGAGTATCTCACAGTGCCTGAACCAGTGTAGGCCTTAATCCAATATTTCTTTGCTCAAAATGTCTGTATTTTAAATGGCTGTATTTCAAATCCCTGAATATAACCCCTGTATGTAGAGGGGGTATCTCACACAGGCTGAACCAATGTAGGCCTGAAGTAAATATTTCTTTGCCAAAAATAGCTGTAGTTCAAATGGCTGTATTTCAAATCCCTGAATCAAACCCCTGTATGTAGAGGGAGTAACTCACAGGGCCTGAACCAATGTAGGCCTGAAGTAAATATTTATTTGCCCAAAATGGCTGTATTTCAAATCCCTGAATCAAATCCCTGTACGTAGAGGGAGTATCTCACAGGGTCTGAACCAGTGTAGGCCTGAAGTAAATATTTATTTGCCCAAAATGGCTGTATTTCAAATCCCTGAATCAAACCCCTGTATAGAGGGAGTAACTCACAGGGCCTGAACCAGTATAGGCCTGAAGTAAATATTTCTTCGCCCAAAATGGCTGTATTTCAAAACCTTGAATAAAACCACTGTAGGTAGAGGGAGTATTTCAAAGGGCCTGAACCAGTGTAGGTCTAAAGTTAAAATATCTTTGCCCAAAATGGCTGTATTTCAAATGGCTGAATTTCAAATCCCTGAATCAAATCCCTGTATGTAGAGGGAGAATGTCAAAGGGTCTGAACCAGTGTATGCCTGAAGTAAATATTTCTTTGCCCAAAATGGCTTTATTTCAAAAGGCTGTATTTCAAATCCCTGAATGAAACCCCTGTTTGTAGAGGGGGTATCTCACATGGTCTGAACCAGTGGAGGCCTGAAGTAAATATTTCTTTGCCCAAAATGGCTTTATTTCAAAAGGCTGTATTTCAAATCCCTGAATAAAACCCCTGTTTGTAGAGGGGGTATCTCACATGGTCTGAACCAGTGTAGGCCTGAAGTAAATATTTCTCTGCCAAAAATGGCTGTATTTCAAATCCCTGTTTCAAACCCCTTTATGTAGATGGAGTAACTCACAGGTCCTGAACCAGTATAGGCCTTAATCCAATATTTCTTTGCTCAAAATGGCTGTATTTCAAATACCTGAATAAAACCCCTGTTTGTAGAGGGGGTATCTCACATGGTCTGAACCAGTGTAGGCCTGAAGTAAATATTTCTTTGCCCAAAATAGCTTTATGTCAAATGGCTGCATTTCAAATCCCTGATTCAAACCCCTGTATGTAGAGGGGGTATCTCACACGGGCTGAACCAATGTAGGCCTGAAGTAAATATTTCTTTGCCAAAATAGCTGTATTTTATATGGCTATATTTCAAATCCCTCAATCAATCCCCTGTATGTAGAGGGAGTAACTCATAGGGCCTGAACCAGTGTAGGCCTTAATCCAATATTTTTTTGCCCAAAATGGCTGTATTTCAAATGCCTTATTCAAACCCCTGTATGTAGAGGGAGTATCTCACAGGGCCTGAACCAGTGTAGGCCTGAAGTAAATAATTCTTCGCCCAAAATAGCTGCATTTCAAATCCCTGAATCAAACCCCTGTATGTAGAGGGAATATCTCACAGGGTCTGAACCAGTGTGGGCCTGAAGTAAATATTTATTTGCCCAAAATGGCTGTATTTCAAATGGCTGTATTTCAAATCCCTGAATCAAACCCCTGTATGTAGAGGGGGTATCTCACACGGTCTAAACCAGTGTAGGCCTGAAATAAATATTTCTCTGCCAAAAATGGCTGTATTTCAAATCCCTGAATCAAACCCCTGTATGTAGTGGGAGTAAATTACTGGGTCTGAATAAGTGTAGGCCTGAAGTAAATATTTCTTTGCCCAAAATGGCTGTATTTTAAATGGCTGTATTTCAAATACCTGAATCAAACCCCTGTATGTAAAGGGAGTTTCTCACAGGACCTGAACCAGTGTAGGCCTGAAGTAAATATTTCTTTGCTTAAAATGGCCTTATTTTAAATGGCTGTATTTAAAATACCTGAATCAAACCCTTGTATTTAGAGGGGGTATCTCACACGGTCTGAACCAGTGTAGGCCTGAAGTAAATATTTATTTGCCCAAAATGGCTGTATTTCAAATCCCTGATTCAGATCCATGTATGTAGAGGGAGTAACTCACAGGTCCTGAACCAGTGTAGGCCTTAATCCAATATTTCTTTGCCCAAAATGTCTGTATTTCAAATCCCTGAATCAAACCCCTGTATGTAGAGGGGTTTATCTCACATGGTCTGAACCAGTGTAGGCCTGAAGTAAATATTTATTTGCCAAAAATGGCAGTATTTCAAATCCCTGAATCAAACCCCTGTATGTAGAGGGAGTAAATTACAGGGCCTGAACCAGTGTAGGCCTTAATCCAATATTTATTTGCCCAAAATGGCTGTATTTCAAATGGGTGTATTTCCAATCCCTGAATCAAACCCCTGTATGTCGAGGGAGTAACTCACGGGGCATGAATCAGTGTAGGCCTTAATCCAATATTTATTTGCCCAAAATGGCTGTATTTCAAATGGCTGTTTTTCAAATGCCTGATTCAAACCCCTGTATGTAGAGGGGGTATCTCACAGGGTCTGAACCAATGTAGGCTTGAAGTAACTAATGTGGCTGTATTTCAATGTGGCTGTATTTCATATGGCTGTATTTCAAAGTCCTGAATCAAACCCCTGTATGTAGAGGGAGTAACTCATGGGGAATGAACCAATGTAGGCCTTAATCCAATATTTATTTGCCCAAAATGGCTGTATTTCAAATGCCTGATCAAAACCCTGTATGTAGAGGGAGTATCTCACAGGGCCTGAACCAGTGAAGGCCTGAAGTAAATATTTTTTCGCCCCAAATGGCTGTATTTCAAATGGCTGTTTCAAATCCCTGAATGAAACCCTGTATGTAAAGGGAGTATATAACAGGGTCTGAACCAGTGTAGGCCTGAAGTAATTATTTCTTTGCCCAAAATGGCTGTATTTCAAATGGCTGCATTTCAAATCCCTTAAGCAAACCCCGGTATGTAGAGGGAGTAACTCAAAGGGCCTGAACCAGTGTAGGCCTTGATTCAATATTTATTTGCCCAAAATGGCTGTATTTTAAATGCCTGATTCAAACCCCTGTATGTAGAGGCAGCGCCGCCGGCATCCCGCATTTGTGCAGGAGTGAGGACGCGGCCTGCGTCCTCGTCTCCATGGGGACCAGGGGGCGAGGAGGACCCAGCCACGCACGGCTTCTCAGCGCAGCCGGCATCTACCTCGCTGAAAGAGGCACTGAGTGCTGATCGCAATTTATCGGCATTCAGATGGTTTGAGGTGGACTTGGGTCACGTGACACTGGCAACGTCATGTGACCCACTTGTTCTACTATTTAAACAGGCAGCCTGGTGGTCACAGGTTTCCTGTGAATGGTTTTGCTACCCTCACCAGCATTTTTGTATTGTGCCTTCTGTGTGTTTTGGACCTTGGCTCTGTTTTTGACCTCGAGCTTGTGATATTCCTGGTATTGACGTGACCTCTTGGCTTCAGACTCCGGATTGTGTTTTGACTTCGTTATTAGTGATGAGCGGCAGGGGCAATATTCGAATTTGCAAATATTTGGGCAAATATTTACCATATATTTTTGAATTCGAGAATTAATTATCTCCAGTCTTTATTTTCTTGATTGCAGAAATCGGCAATTGAAAATTTTTTGATAAAAATTCGCATAATGAAAATTTGCAATTAACACTACTCCTAAACTCAAAGATATTCCAGCCTTTTCATTGGCCCACAAGCTAGAAACAGGAAGGGATCATGTGTACTGATTAAAGAAAAAATCTTGAATATTCGAAATTACGAATATATATCACTATATTCGCAAATTCTCAAAGTGCCGATATTCGCGATAAAAATTAGCAATTTGAATATTCGTGATTAACACTATTCGTTATCGGATTGCTCCCTGTTTACCTGCGTGACTTCCTGGCTTTGACTTTGGCTTGTCTGACTCTGTTACGGTACTTCTGTTATCTTCTTAGGTCTCTGCACATATCTAAGAGAGGGACTGCCGCCAAGATGTACGCCGTCGGTTAGGACGGGCCGCGCAAGTAAGCAGGGACAGAGTTGGGGTGAAGTTTAGGGCTGCACTTATCCCTACCCTCTGTCGTGACATCTATCTTCTGAAGTGTGTGTATATATATATATATATATTTATGGCTGCTTGCAGCCTGTAATTGTTGGCGGAGCGCCCTCCTGCATTTAAACCCCCTGGCTACAAGCAGGAGGGCGTCCGTTCGTTGCAGTTCCGCCCGTCCGTGACGCCACTTCCGGTTTCTGCACCTTCTGTGACGTCACTTCCGGTTTTCGCGTCCTCGAGGAATCCAGACCGCGTCGCCTCCGGTAAGTGATCCCGGCTGGGCAGCTTAGTCCTATCATCAGGGCATGCACCACCGCGTCTCTCCCCACGATAATAGCAGGTCCGGTCGGCGTCTCCTGCATCCCTCACTGGCACGGGGGGGGGGGGGGGTGGTCGGTACGGCAGCACTGGGGCCTAGTTGGAGCCGCGGTCCTCAGGTGAGGGACAGGTTCCCTGCAGAGAGGGACTCCATCTGTCCGGTCAGGTGGCGGGATCCTGGTCACATCCTGTCTTCCTGGGCTTGCGCCGCACCTGCTAGCCATGCCGGGTCCTCCAACGTGCACCCCAGCTGTCCCTGTCACTCAGGGTCAGCATGGGGGGGGCCAGGCTATTCCCGGGGAGCTTGGGGTGGCAAGCAGGCGGCGCGGCATGTCGCAATCCTCTGCTAGCCGGCCCGCTGCGGGCGCCGCTCCGCTGTTCCCCACAGAACAGGGGGTGGGTTCTGCCGGCCTGCGGCGGCCTCAACGGTGCCCAGTGTCCTCAGGGCACTGGGGTCGCAAATCGTGCAGTGTACGTTTTGTGTTTATTCCAGGGTTCCTTCAGTATGCAAATTCCTGGAATCAGTCAGGGGCCATACGTCCCCTGAACCGCACAGGTGCTTGTGTTTTTGTGGTATTCTTGAAGCACGCTGGTGCTCTGGCTTCCCTGAATCGCCAGGTTTTGTTCCCTGTTTCGCTCAGGTGTCATGTTCTCGGATTCTCAGGTTTCACGGTTCCAATCGCATGCGTCATGTCTTCCCTGAATCGCTCAGGTTATGTTTTCTCCAAAACGCAGGTGTCATGCCCCCAAAAGTCGCATGTGTCATGTCTTCCCTGAATCGCTCAGGTTATGTTTTTTTCCAAATCGCAGGTGTCATGCCATGTCTTCCCTGAATCGCTCAGGTTATTGTTTTCTCCAAATTGCAGGTGTCATGTCCCGAAGAATCGCAGGTGTCATGTCTTCCCTGAATCGCTCAGGTTATGTTTATCCAAATCGCAGGTGTCATGCCATGTCTTCCCTGAATCGCTCAGGTTATGTTTTCTCCAAATCGCAGATGTCAGGTTCCCAAGAATCGCATGTGTCAGGTCTTCCCTGAATCGCTCAGGCCTGGTGTGTTCCCTGAATCGCTCAGGCCTGGTGTGTTCCCTGAATCGCTCAGGCCTGGTGTGTTCCCTGAATCGCTCAGGCCTGGTGTGTTCCCTGAATCGCTCAGGCCTGGTGTGTTCCCTGAATCGCTCAGGCCTGGTGTGTTCCCTGAATCGCTCAGGTCTGGTGTGTTCCCTGAATCGCTCAGGTCTGGTGTGTTCCCTGAATCGCTCAGGTCTGGTGTGTTCCCTGAATCGCTCAGGTCTGGTGTGTTCCCTGAATCGCTCAGGTCTGGTGTGTTCCCTGAATCGCTCAGGTCTGGTGTGTTCCCTGAATCGCTCAGGTCTTGTGTTCCCTGAATTGCTCAGGTCTGGTGTTCCCTGATTCGCTCAGGTCTGGTGTGTACCCTGATTTGCTCACGTGTGGTGTTCCTGGTTCACTCGGGTATCAGGTGCTCCCCGTTTAAAAAAAATAAAAATAAAGTTCAACAGGTTGTCTCCCCCGAGGTGGGTAGTCTGAGTCTCGCGGTTCCCTTAGCGCCTTAGGGGCCGGTCATTCATACTCATCGCCGGGTCTCGTTCCAACACAACTTATTTCTCCACGTAAACAGAGCCTAAGGCCTCCAGAGCTTCAAGCAAGCTTCTATCGTGTCACCAGGCTCCTCCTTGTGCAGGTTTCTGCTCACCTCTGAGAATAGTAGCGTGAGTCATTCGGGTAAGTATCGATTAAAACACATTTCCGTACCAACCCGTCCTCTGACGGGTGTCGTCTTGTTGTCCGTAGGGGGGGGGGATTTTTTATTCATCTGTTGTTGTCATACCTCCTCAGGCAGCGTAAAGATGTCTCAGGCTCCAGAAACAGACGATAGCCTATCTTTACCCGGGACTTCCGTGTCAGGGCGCGCCAGCAACCCCTCTCTGCGAAGCTGGACCATCCCGAAGCTCATCGCAGAGCTCAACAGGAGGGGAATCCGTCATCCTGCTTCCGCAAGGAAGGCGGAGCTGTACCGCCTCCTGATTACAGAACCAGAGGGCCCCAACGACCAGCCCTCTCTGTCGTCTAAACAGCTGTCCATTCTGCAGTTGCAGGGTACCATTGGCAGCCTGGCAGGTTCAGTGGCAGACATACAGATCAGGATGGGGGAATTGGAGTCCCGGCCTCCGGCGGCACCACCTTCCCCAGCCCCTCCTGCCTTGCCTTCCACGTCTCAGGACGCAGCTCCAGGTACGGTCCGTGCCAGCCCCCAGATTGCCCCCTCGCACTTCATCCCCGAGAACCTGAAAAGGGACATTCTGGCAGGGAGGGACGTCAACCTGGCGTCCATTCTCATTGCGTCCCAGGACGTGTCAGAGAACAAAGTGATCAGTTGCGGTGAGGTCTCGGTAGTTCTCAGGGCCAAGGACGCCCGACTGAACCGAAAACTATTGATTCCGGAGTTCGTCCTGGCTTTTAGCCTCTATAGGGACACCATATGTGGCGTCCAGCCACAGAGGCCGGAAGAGATGGACTCATACTTGTACCAGGTCACCGACTTGGGGTACAAGTACGGCGGGACCAACTTCTACGATTACCATCGGTCTTTCTCGGCCAAGGCAGCCACAGCCCTCGCCCAATTTCAGTTCCGCACAGACTGGGCCAAGCTAGATATGGAGCTGTTTTGTCGCCATTTTGCGGGGTTACAGGCTCCAACTTGCGCAGCGTGCCAGTCAATTCAGCACACCGCCGACTGGTGTCCCAACCTCCCCACCCCGGGTGGGTTCCTTGCCAGGCCCCTCTGGCATCCAGTGGTTCCAGGGCTCCACCGATAAACTGGGTAGGCCCATCACATACCTGGGGCAGAAAACTTAAAGATAGAAGTCGGGCGGCACTGCTGTTGTGGGTGCACGATCCGTGGGTGTCCCCCAGATACTTGATATGAAGAAAAAGGTCGGCACTCCTTCTGGTGTGATTTTCAATATTTTATTCGCCACTCTTGGATAGAAGTGACGCGCGTTTCGGCACGTACAAGTGCCTTTCTCAAACTCATGCAAATGGCAAATGGCAATGAAATGAATATCAACACATGTTTAAATAGCCCGCCCCTCATCACATGATCGAACTTCAGGTCATCTGATTCAGGCGTCATGTTGGCAAGGCAACCAAGGTATGTTTACTAACATCCGAAATACAAACATGGATGCGATCCCTCTGTATCGTCAGGGATCGCAAGATCAGTTACACTGTGGAAACACATAAAGAATATAAAGACAAAAGTTGTCATTAATACAAATATAAACGGATGATTACTCACAAGATTAATTCATATGTGTTCTCATAGGAAACTACTGACCGCGTACTCACGATTCAACCCTTTGGGTGTCAGCGTTTGTAGGCAGTGTATCCAATAGGCTTCACGTTTTAACAGTAACTCCACCCTATTCCCTCCTCTTCGAGGGGGTAGTACCTCCTCGATAATTTGAAACCTAAGCTGGGCCACATTATGTTTTTGCTGCGAAAAATGCAAAGGAATTGGCAATAATAAGTTTTCATTACGAATGGTCGATTTGTGTTTTGCAAATCGATCTTTCATTCTCATCGTAGTCTCCCCTACATAACAGAGTCCACATGGACATTTCAATAGATATATAATAAAGGAACTATTACATGTGAAGTGGCCCTTTACGGGAATTTGTTCCCCACTGTGTGGATGTGAGATATAAGGGCCTTTTATTATGCTAGAGCAGTGAATGCAACTTAAACAAGAGAAGGTGCCCTTCCTGACAGTAGAAAATGTCATTTGTCGGGGGCCCTTTTTAGCTGTGCCTATATCTGCTCTAATAATTTTGTCCTTTAAATTACTTGCCCGCTTATAACACAGCATTGGTGGACTTTGAAATTCTGTGATCTGAGGGTAAGACCTAGTGATAATATTCCAATGCTTATTAATTACCGCCCTAACACGGTTAATCCAAGGATGGTACTGTATAACTAGGGGGAGTTTTTTAGAGGTCGTGTTTCGTTTTATTGGCAATGTTTCACATTTATTACGTTGATCTGTAAGTAGCCGTTCGGGATAGCCCCTTTGCCTAAACTTATTGGTCATTTCTCTAAGACGAATATTCCGAGTGGAAGGGTCACTGACTATCCTATTGACCCTCTGGAATTGTGAATAGGGAATAGACCTTTTCGTTGCCGGTGGGTGATTGCTATCATAGCTAAGGAGGCTATTGCGGTCTGTACTCTTAGTATATAGATCTGTTTGACAAACCCCATCCTGGCCCTTTATAACCCAGGTGTCCAAAAAAGGTATTTTGAAGAGATCTGTATATGCTGTGAATTTTAATTCGGGCCATATATTATTAATAAAAGAAAAAAACTCTTGAAGGGTCTCAATGTCGCACCGCCATATGCAAAACACATCGTCTATAAAACGCTTCCAAAAAATGCAATGCTCTTGAAAAAGTAAATGAGGATATATGAAATCCTGTTCAAATTGAGCCATATAGCAATTTGCATACGGCGGTGCGACATTCGACCCCATTGCGGTCCCACGGCACTGTTGGTAGTAAGTGTCTTGAAAAAGAAAATAATTTTGGGTCAAAACTGTGGTCAGGAGGGCAAGAAAAAAATCTTTCTGTTGTAATGTGTATTCACTACAGTCCAACATCTTCCCTACAGCGTTTAGCCCTTTATCGTGAGTTATAGAGGTATATAGGCTACACACATCTAGGGTCACTAGTATATCCTCTGTGTCTATTTCAATTTTTCTAAGTTCTTCTAAAAAATGGTTAGTATCCCTTAAGTATGAAGGGGCTGTTTGGGTCAAGGGCGTAAGAATTTTTTCTAGAAAAACTGCTGGTGGGGTTAAAATTGAATCAGTTGCTGCGACTATTGGTCGCCCTGGTGGATGTTCCATAGACTTATGTACTTTGGGGAGAGTGTAAAACACAGGAGTGATAGGGTGTTGTTTAATGAGAAATTCTGCCAATTTCCGATCAATGGTTGCATTCATTTCATATTGATTTACTATTTTTACAAGCTCACGCTTGATGTCAAAAACCGGATCCCTTGGTAAGGTTATGTACGTTTCGCTATCGGACAATTGTCCAAGAATTTCTTGTACATAATAGTCCTTATCAAGTATCACCAAAGCTCCCCCTTTGTCGGCAGGTTTAAATATAAGTGTTTCATCAAAATGTGAGAATGTTATCAACATCAAAATCTCTCAACTGTGGAGAGACAGACCATTCGCCAGTTATTAGATGATGAAACACTTATATTTAAACCTGCCGACAAAGGGGGAGCTTTAGTGATACTTGATACTGTGTTATATTTGTATTAATGACAACTTTTGTCTTTATATTCTTTATGTGTTTCCACAGTGTAACTGATCTTGCGATCCCTGACGATACAGAGGGATCGCATCCATGTTTGTATTTCGGATGTTAGTAAACATACCTTGGTTGCCTTGCCAACATGACGCCTGAATCAGATGACCTGAAGTTCGATCATGTGATGAGGGGCGGGCTATTTAAACATGTGTTGATATTCATTTCATTGCCATTTGCCATTTGCATGAGTTTGAGAAAGGCACTTGTACGTGCCGAAACGCGCGTCACTTCTATCCAAGAGTGGCGAATAAAATATTGAAAATCACACCAGAAGGAGTGCCGACCTTTTCTTCATACCTGGGGCAGAGTCAGGTGTGCAATAATTTCAATGCGGGGGGTTGCAGTTTCAATAGCTGTCGCGCATTGCACATCTGCTCCCTCTGTTTCAGGGCCCATCCCCGCCCCAGCTGCCCCAAGAGACAGCGAAAGAACCTATGACTGACCGATGTTAACGTCAAGCTCCTGGGTGTCCTATTACAAAACCACCCCGATCACCAAGCCGTCCAGTTCCTGCTCACTGGTTTCGAAAGGGGTTTCCATACGGGCCTCATTGCCCTCCCCCAAGTTTCCTGGGAGGGAAGGAACCTGCAGTCAGCTTGTCAAGATCCGGCGGCAGTGGCCACCCTCTTGCAGGACGAGGTCCGGAAGGGTTTTTTGCTGGGCCCATTCGAGGCCATTCCCTTCAGCACTTGGAGGATAAACCCGATTGGTTTGGTCTCCAAGCAGGCCTCTAATAAAAAGCGCTTAATTTATGACTTGTCTGCTCCACACATGTCAACTGTCCCCAGCCTCAACTCCCTGATCCCGTCAGAGGAGTTCTCCATGTCATATGCGTCCATTGATGAGGCCATCCAGTACGTCCTGCTGACCGGGGAAGGGGCTTGGCTGGCCAAGGCCGACATTGCGGACGCCTTTAAACTACTCCCCATCCTTCCCCAGTTGTGGCAGTATTACGGGTTGCGTTGGAAGGACGGCTACTATTTTGCCAACCGGCTCACCTTTGGGTCCAAGAGCAGCCCGTGGCTGTTTGACAGGTTCGCCTGTGCGCTGCACTGGATCCTGGTCCATCATGGGGGTCTGGACATGGTCATCCATTATTTGGATGACTTTCTGATCGTGGAGAGGCCCCAGGGTTCCCCCTCGGGGTTGGCAAGCCTGCTTCAGCTATTCGCCAGTCTCAAGGTCCCTGTGGCGCCGGCTAAAACAGAGGGTCCGGGCACCAGAGTCACCTTCTTGGGCATCACCCTGGATTCAGTCCGCATGGAGGCCAGCCTCCCCGCAGCCAAGCTGGCCAAGATCCACTCCGCCGTCTCCTCCGCGGCCTCTTCCAGGGTCCTGTCCAAGCGGGAGCTCCAGTCCCTGCTTGGATTCCTCAACTGTGCTTTCAAGATCATGCCCCAGGGCAGGGCCTTCACTTCCCGGCTCCTCAGTCTCCTCCCGACAGCCCCGGATCAGGACTCCACCATCCAACTAGACGAACACACGCCATGGTGGATCTCCAGATGTGGCAGGCTTTCCTGGCCGGGTGGAATGGTATCTCTTTGTTTGTAGCATCCCCGAATTCAGCGTCCCCCACGGTCTTCACAGATGCCGCGGCCTCCTGCGGGTTCGCTGCCATCTTCCATCCACAGTGGTTGGTCAGCGGTTGGCCGGTGGAGCTCATATCCGAGACTGAGGCCATGAAATCCTCCCTGCTGTTAGAATTGTACCCAATTGTGGCGGCTACCCAGGTGTGGGGTTCTCTCTGGGCAAATAGGTTGGTTATCTTCCGGACTGACAGCCAGGTCCTAGTAGAGATCATATCCAAAGGGAGGGCAAAGTCCCGCAGGATCATGTCCCTTTTGCGTCGACTTGTGTGGCTGTCTTTGTCTTTCAATTTCCATATCGTCCCGGTCCACATCCAAGGGGCACAGAACGTAGACGCCCTGTCTCGTTTTAATTATGATGTCTTCTTTCAGGAGCTCCCAGAGTCAGACCCCGTCGGTGTTCCAGCTCCGCCGTTCAACTCCCTCCTGTTGGACTAGAGCCCCTGATAGCGTCTGCACGGTCATTGGTCCAGCGCTCGCTAGCCGCCAACACCGCCAGGAACTATGACGCCAGGTTCAGAGTTTTCAGGGAGTTCAGTGACACCCATCCCCGGGGGGAGGTGGACGAGGTCACGTTCATCATGCCTTTCATAGCCTATTGCCACACGCACCGGCACCTGTCAGTCAACACCATCAGGCTGTATTTGGCCGGCATTCAGCACCACCGGATGCTCGGCGACCCCTCTTCCAAATCCATATTTTCCAATCAGGCCATCAAAGCCACCCTCAGGGGCATTCAGAAAGCTAGCACGGTGGTCCAGGTGCGCAGGCAACCGGTGTCGGGTGAGCTTTTCCACAGATTGTCCGTAGCCCTAGACGGTCTCCCTTTTGGGCAATTGGCAAGCATCATCACCAAAGCGGCCATGTACCTAGGGTTCTATGGGTTTCTTAGGCCCGGGGAGTTCACCTGCGGCACGGTCAGTCGAGTGACCCTGCTCAGGCGACATCTCACCTGGCACGCGGACCACTTCATACTGTCCATCCCATCTACCAAGACCAACCAGGCAGGTCCTCCCACCGAGGTGGAGTTTTTCCCTACGGCCAACTGTTGGTGTCCCGTCAAGGTGCTACAGGAGCTTCTGGCCTCCCTCCAGTCTTCCGCAGCAGACGAACCATTGCTCTCAGTTAATGGTAGGCCCCTATCTTCGACCCAGTTTGTCTCCAATATCCGCACCCTGGCGGCAGGACTGGGGTATAACCCCAGCACGATATCCGGACACTCTTTTCGCATAGGGGCCGCGTCCGCAGCGTCCAGTCATCAGGTTCCGGCGCACGTCATCCGCAGGATGGGTCGATGGCGGTCATCCTGCTACGCAAGGTATATTCCCAACCCGCGAGCTGAGATCTCCAGAGCCTTCCGTTCACTGGCTTTATAGGCATCACCATGTTCCAATAAATACTTGTACCCTACACTGGGTCAGTTCTCTTTTTTCCCACTTCTCTAGGCCTTACCTCGTCACTGGCGCCGGGCACACTCCAGCCAGTCAGGTTAGGGCAGCACATAGGCATGCCTATTCTGTTCCTCGGTTAAGCTCCTACCACAAATATTTAAGGCTGCTTGCAGCCTGTAATTGTGCGCGGAGCGCCCTCCTGCATTTAAACCCCCTGCTACAAGCAGGAGGGCGCCCGTTCGTTGCCCCTCCCTCCCATCCCCTTTCTCAGTCATTTCCTCCTGGGTGGCCCACTTCTCTAGGCCTTACCTCGTCACTGGCACCGGGCACACTCCAGCCAGTCAGGTTAGGGCAGCACATAGGCATGCCTATTCTGTTCCTCGGTTAAGCTCCTACCACAAATATATATATATATATATATATATATATATATATATATATATACACACACACACACACACACTGTATTTGTATTTTATTTTACATAGTACAAAACCTGTTTTTGTTCCCCAAAAGGGAGTAATTTTTAGACAAACAAGCCAATGCTTCTTCTGATACTACTGTATATGAAAAAATACTGGCAGATATCTTCCCCTTAAGGGATCATTTTTGGACTGTGATTTATTTATTTATTTATATGGCAAATCTGACATTGCAACATGTTTTTAGGCAGGCTTGTTACTACTTGCTTCCATCCATTTACCCAAAGCCATATATGTCACTGTCACTTCAACATTACTAATGCTACCTTGGCGTTAACGGGCTTGGAAGGGGTTGGCTACAATCAAATCTGCTGATGACCCATTTGTTCGAATCTGACTGAAAGAAATTTTAAGAAATAAATTTCAAGGGATAACGCTTTCAGGGTATCTTATAGAGACTGAGTCATATTGTGGATTCATGTTGTACAGATTCATAATAAGTGTCCATAGTCTATTCTATGATGGTACCTCATGGAAGAGCTAAAAGAAAATATGTGAAATACCCGTGACTCCATCATATGGACCTGTAGGGACTCTGTGTGGAGCTATGTGTGCATGGGCTTTAAATGTCAGTTTTTGCTAGATATTTTTTGTTGGTCCTATGAGATTCTATATTTTTGTCACAAAACGTTCAATTTTTTTATATGAAATGGAGAGAAGATAGTTTATTTTTCAAAATGTCTTTTGGCTCTTTTAATCCAAAGAAACTAGGAAAAAGTGATGGAAAGTGCAACAATGATTTTTGCAATCACTTTGCATCAGTTAAAAAGAAAAAAATAATAATATGTATGGTAAAGAACCACCAGAGTAAAGTTAGCCAGAAGCAGCCACCTTTGTCCTACTCCAATTCTTTTTGTTGTTTTCTGACATCTACATAGCAATTTGTAAAAAAAAAAAATGAAGGATGCATATCGAGTCACAGTGACTACTTTATTACCTTAGCAAGAAACAGTATTTCATACATTTAACAAAATTTTTCCTTTTCATCCACCTCTATTTGAAACTTTGCTACGTTAAAGGTTGCATTTATTTCTTAGGAAAAAGCATATAAATATATGAATGAAGGAAATGATTTTGGAAATGTACCTTTTGCATAGAATAAGTGAGAGCAAATCTGCTTATTTAAAATATGCATTAACAGAACTTTTGTCAAATTTTCAGTCATTTTGAAATTGGGCAGCATTTTCAGTTTTGCACTTTGCTTTTGATTTACTAGAAATTTTACATGGAGCCTAAAAGTGCTGAGTTGACTGGCATTATTATTTGAAATGGAAAACATCTGTGCTTTCCATTATTATGTAAATGGTAGACTTTCTCTAGTTTCAAGGCATCTCTGCAATCATGATTTTTCATAATAATGAGTTGTTATTCTTTATTTCTGGGGCTCTAAAAGGCTGCCAATGGGAAGCTGCATTCTACTGTTTATCTTCAAAATACAATTAGATATTAGCTTCCGTATGCCATTCATGTCTGTGAGTAGGTATTTTTAAGAAGTATAGCCCCTGTAAGGCATTGCTTATTAAACTCTAACTGTTCCAAGTGAAATATTAAAAGGATAATGCATTGTTTTTACTATGTTCTACATGTTTCATACTAACACTGAAAACACTGTGTGGAATATTTTAAAACTGCATCTTTAATTATACATTATGAAAAGAAAGCCAGGCTTGATAAATATGATATATTCATATAAAGAATGGCAAATCATAAAAAATTTAGTTCTACTCATGATTGTGCTACTATTTTTTTTATGTTCAGCTTAGGCTATGTTTAAGTGCCTTTAGTGGGTAGATTTGGGTAGTGATGGGCGAACATCTGCCAGGACGGTTTGCGAACGCTATCGCGCGAACGCGATCAAATGTTCGCGAACCGCAAGTTCGAGGCAGGTCCTATTCATTTTTTTTATTTTTATTATAATTCTTTATTGAGGAAAATAGTGACATTACATATAATAGAAAATAACATAGTACAGTAAAGTTACTTTCTTCTCAGGTACAGTGCTAAAAAGGCATTATAATCATAAAAAGAGGACAATCCTTCCGTAACAATCCTACGGGGACCAAAGAGAATGGACACATCGTTTAATTCAAAGAGTAAGTTACTTTTGTCAGGGTAAATGGTAAATCTACTACATTGTTAAAGGTTCCTGAAAGAGGTCCAGGGTAGCCAACAATTCTTCAATGCGAAGTTCCTACCATTCTCCCATGACGCTAGCTCCTCAAGTCTATAGAGTTGATCTATTTTAGCTATCCATTGGGGAATGGGTGGAGTATCTTCAGAGAGCCAGTACTTGGGGATCAAAAGACGTGCTGCGTCTAAGAGGTGATTAAACAGTGCAGGGAAAGATTTTAGGGAGCTGGAAGTATGCACCCCTAAAAGGGCTAATTGTGGCATAATGGGGATATCTGAATGGCAAATCCTGTTACTTTCATCAAAGATTTTTGACCACCATGTATTAATTAGTGGACAAGTCCACCAGCTGTGAAAGTATGAGCCCCTATCTTTACAGCATCTCCAGCAAACATCACCATTATCAGTTTTAAATTTACATGTTACATCTGGGGTTTTATACCATCTTGTTAGGATCTTGTAGGCATTTTCCTGAATGCGTATGCACCTTGATGCTTTATGGGGTCTCAATATATTTTAGAGATTATTTCCTGGGGAAAGGAGGTCCCAAAATCTTTCTCCCAATGACCAATGAATGCAGGTTTGGACATGAGAATAGGGGTAGAAAGATTTTTATAAATCAGCGAGATCAATTTAGGACTAGTGATGTTGCGAACATAAAATTTTCTGTTCGCGAACGGCAAACGCGAATTTCCGCAAATGTACACGAACGTGCGAACCAGGCGAACCGCAATAGACATCAATAGGAAGGTTAATTAGAAAACCCACAGGTACTCTTTGTGGCCACAATAGTGATGGAATAGTTGTTTCAAGGGGACTAACACCTGGACTGTGGCATGTCGGAGGAGGATCCATGGCAAAACACCCATGGAAAATTACGTAGTTGACGCAGAGTGTGGTAAGTTGAAATCGCAATGCGATTTATAGAACTTAAATTAATCGCATTGCAATTTCAACTTTCTCAAATCCGACAGTACATTCTAGCATGGAGTCGTTCCCATGGTGATGGGGACGCTCCATGAGCACGGAAGTCTGCAGAAGTTCTGTTGAAATCGCAATGCGATTTATAGAACTTGAATTAATCGCATTGCGATTTCAACTTAGAGCTTCTGCCGACTTCCGTGCAGGTTATATTAATCACATTGGGAATTCAACTTAGAGCTGCTGGGTTCCTAATGGTTGTATTGCTAGAATATAACAAAGATTGAGAATATAGTGCTATATTCATTATATTCGTCAATTCTAGCAATACAACCATTAGGAACTTAGCTTGCAATCGGTAGCTTGAATTCACAATGCGATTAATATAACCTGCATTATTCGCATTGCGATTACAACTTAGATCTGAGTCCTAATGGTTGTATTGCTAGAATTGACAACGAATATAGCACTATATTCTCAATCTTCGTTATAGTCTATCAATATAACCATTAGAAACCCAGCTCTAAGTTGTAATCGCAATGCGATTAATACAACCTGTATTAATCGCATTGCGATTACAACTTTGTGACACTGCAGCTTTAGAATTAATCTAAGATGGATGCTGTCCTTGCTTTTTGATAGGCGGTCGGAGGGTCTGGGAGGGAGGGTATGCTGATTGGCTGGAATGTGTCTGCTGACTGTGAGGTACAGGGTCAAAGTTTGCTCAATGATAACGTATAGGAGGCGGACCGAACATCGCATATGTTCGCCCGCAGCTGCGAACGCGAACAAGCTATGTTCGCTGGGAACTATTCGCCGGCGAATAGTTCGGGACATCTCTATTTAGGACGTGAGTCAGAGCCTACTAATAGATTTTCAAACCAAGTTAACGGGAGAGTCAGAGAACCTTTAGTTATATTTTTGGATATAAAAGCCCAAAGGAAGGAAGTTAAGGGGGGTGAAAATTTGCATTCCGGAAAGGCCTGAGCTATAAGATTCCGTTTAAAAATAGTTCCATCCTCATCAAATAGGGATAATACTGGATAAGTTGAGTTTCTTACTGACAAGGGAAGGCTATTTAATAATTTTTACACCCAGATAAGTGATGTGTGGGGTATCAGAATTGAAGGGGTATTTAAGTCTGAGTTCCTGAATAATTGAAGCGGGGAAACCTACATTTAGTATATGGGACTTATTCATGTTGATTTAAACATTTGAAAAACGGCCAAATTGTTCTATTATAGAAAGGATATGGGGAAGGGCTGTAATAGGATTAGTGACCATAATGAGTAGGTCATCAGCGAAGGCTGCTGCTTTATGTTTGAATTTACCCATTCGCATACCTTGAATCCCCCTCTCTCTCCTAATAGCCTGTAAGAGAGTTTCCATAACTAAAACGAATAGTAGGGGAGAGAGGGGGCATGCCTGTCTCGTCCCGTTGCGAATAGCAAGAGGAGGGGATAGAGAGTTAGTTGACAATAACAGAGGCTGATGCATTAGAGTAAAGGGAACTTACCGCGTTAATGAATTGATCTGGAATCCCAAAAGTATGTAGCACTTTATTCATGTAATCCCAGTCAACTCTGTCAAAAGCCTTCTCAGCATCAGTGCTGAGAAGGATCATTGGTTGGTTGTGTTTTTTTGCATAATATATGCAATTAAAATAGATTTATTCTCTTTGCCCTCCCTGCCCTTCACAAAGCCTACTTGATCTTTATTGACCAATAAGGGAGGTTACTCTGATAGGCGTGTCGCAAGCATTTTTGCAAGAATCTTTAAGTCTAGCAAGGAAATCGGGCGATAGTTCGCGCAATTGGAGCTGTCTTTCCCCTCTTTAGGAATCAAAGAAATATGGTCTCTAGTCATATCTATTGACATTGGGATGCCCATTAGAGAATTGTTACAGCCTTTGAGCAAATGGGGGCCTAAGGTATCTAATAACGACCGATAATATAAGGCAAGGAGGCCATCAGGGCCTGGGCATTTCCCTCTAAGGAGCTGTTTGATAGTGGTTTCTAGTTCCTTCAAGGTAAAGGGAGTTTGAAGTGCTAGTGCCTGCTTTTCGGAGAGGGCGAGCGAATCCAAAAAGGTAGTCATATGTTCAAGTGGGGTGGGACCCCTTTGGGTGATAGATTCTGATTTTTTAAAATTGTATAGCGAGTGGTAAAATTCCCTAAATTTGGAAGCTATGGATGAGGTAGTGAAGGCCATTTCACCATTTACTGATTTAATTTTGTGTATGTAGTTAAGGGACTTTCTTTGTTTAATACGCTGCATCATAAATTTAGATGCTCTATTTTCATGAGCATAATATTTAAATTGTGCTTGGAGATAATATTTGGCCGAGGTAACGTTTAATAAATTTTTTAGGACTTCACGTGTGTCTGTTAAATCTTTATATAATGTTTCCGACAGGGACTTTTTGTGTAGGGATTCAAGATGTTGGATTTTAGTTAACAAGCTATCTATCTGGAGTCTTCTGGCTTTTTTAATCCTAGCTCCCATGGATATGAAATGGCCTCTCATGTAGGCTTTATGAGCATCCCATAGCACTTGTTGAGAGGTTACTGAGTCAGTGTTCAAGGAAAGAAACTCCTTTAATACATTTTGTGTTTGTGTCAGGTGATCTCCAGGAGAAATTAATTGTTCATTTAAACGCCATCTAAAGGGTCGAGCATCAGAGGTGGGCATATCTAATGTGAAGAACACAGGGGAATGATCCGATAAATACATCAAACCTATACTAGCCAGGTTACAAAATTGGAGATGTTCTTTTGATATAAATAGGTAGTCAATTCTGTGGTAGGACCCATGAACTGGCGAGAAGAAGGAATAGTCACGTGCCTTCGGATTGAAGAGTCTCCAGACATCACAAACAGACCAATTATGAAGGTATTTCTTGAGATGTCTGAGAGCCTTGGCCGATATGGCAGATTTTTTTAGAAGTGGAGTCAAGTTCTGGCTCAAGCGCAACATTAAAATCTCTGCCTAGGATCACTACACCCTCCTTATGTGGTTCTAATAATGAAAGGACTTCTGATATTCAAGTAACCTGGCCAGTATTGGGTGCGTAAAGATTGATAAAGGTATACACCTGGTTAGCAATAGAACCTTTAAGCATAATATACCTTCCCTCAACATCTTGAATATTGTGGAGATATGAGAATGGAAGGTCTTTCCGTATCCCTATGCTTACGCCCTTGGAGGCTGAGGATCCTGCTCCACAATGGAACCAATTTGAATATAACGATCTCGTAAGATTCAGGTATCTGTCAAATTTAAAGTGAGTTTCTGGGAGAAAAAATGATCACACATTTTTCTTTTCTCAGGTAAGAAAAAACCTGGCTACGTTTAGAGGGGGAGTTAAATCCCTTCACATTGAAGGAAGCCAAACGGATACTAGCCATGGCCTAACATAATGGGTGTGTTGGAAAAGCAAATTACTGATAGTGAGCAGGATAGAAAGATATAGAATGATGTTAAAAAGCACTCAGCCTCCCCGGACGAAGCAGTAGGGCGTCCATGTAGTCCATGCGTGGATTGCAGAACATGTATGTGTGTTACAGCACCTGAGATTAAGAGAGTAGCAAAGGAAAACAATAAGAACAAAAAAATAATACATAACAAGATCAGGATAAACACTACTCCAGCAGAGCATAAGAGCTCTACAAACTTGTAAGAGGGGGAATGTATAAGCTTTTCGACCCTATCCCTCTAGGGGTTATCAAAGACCAGATCATGTAATGGTCCTACTGCAAAGCAATAAAAGTTATCCCTACGTTATTGTAGGACTAATAGAGGCCTATATTATAAAATATGCTAAAGCGCGTTAGATCGTACTGGAACTAAGAGGACCTGTTTGTATAACTAAGCAATAGAATCATAAACACGTATCTTCGATTTTAGCAATGGGTCAGCTAGTTCCCCTGTATCGCTATTAAGATCCGAAGATCGATCGCAAGAGCGTATGTTGAATCGCTTTGGTTTCCGATTGTGTTACAATCGAATTTTCGATTAAAGCATGGGGTCAACTAGTTCTTTCGCATTAATATAAAATTCAGATGGTCATGCGCTTAAGAGCATTATAAATCGCTTTGGTTTCTGATTCTTATACAAGCAAGTACAGGGAAAAGTAAACATTGCAGAGTGACTATTTGCGCAGACTGAGATATGTCCTACTAAATTGCGATTAAGTATGATATGAGTTACAAGGGTGTATAGGTAAGGGTGAACAACTAGACATAAGGCATGTTTCTTCATTTTGGGTAAGTGATCACCTGATTCTCCTGCGCTTTTGCAAAAATCAGGGCATCGTATATGTAAGCGCAAACAAAAGTCGCAACGATATCCGAATTTACTGCAAACGAGCCCAGAGAGATATGGACAATGTGAATATATCAGTTGCACAAAGATGAATATGCCTTACTGGGTTGTGATTCAACGTGGTTGGAGTTACAAGGGCCGATTGACATGGGTGAAACAGCAAGTTTGAGAGCATGTTTCTTCAAATTGGGTAAGTGATCATCTGACTCTCTTGCATCTTTGCTAATACCGGGAAATCGTATGTGTAGGTGCAAGCTAAGAACGCAACGAATACCGAATTTACTGCAAGCAAGCCCATAGTGCAGTAAAGAGAAACATGTCTAACTAGGTTACGATTATGCATCAAACCAGCTTATATGTAATACGATGAGATCTAATAGGTGACTATGAACATGTAGAATATCTAACTTAAGAAAAGAGGAAAACTCTAATAAAAGCAAAGTCTGATAAAAAGTGGCATAATTATCTGAGGTGTTGAAGTCCTGAACATTCAATCCTCTGATAGTGGGAGTCTTCTCGCAGTGGAGACGTTTCCTCTTCTTGCTCTTTGCGGCCTGGGGGTACGAGGAATCTCCCAGGGCAGAATATTAGGAAGCTCTGGCAAGGTTGTCATCCCCTGGAACACGTCCCAATTCTCAATAGGTAGTGGCTGGATCCCAAGATGATCGTAAATCTTCTCCAGGTCCTTGAATAAGGCTTAGAAAAGGCGAGGCCAAATGGAAATGTCCATCTATACAGTATCTTGCGAGCACGCAGCCAATCGGTAAGAGGTTTTAAGGCTTTACGTTTTTTAAGTGTCGATTGCGCCAAATCCTGAAAGATGGAAATATCATTACCTTCCCAATTCAGGGACGGGTTGTTCCTGGCGCTTGTAAGAATTGCTTCCTTGACTGGGAAGTGTAAGAACTTACAGATTACGTCCCGAGGTGGTTAATTGGGCTGAGGCTTAGGCCTTAGGGCTCTATGCGCTCTTTCAATGGTGACTTCATGGGCGGTATCTGGGCCCAGGAGATGTAGGCAAATCTGTATCACAGTCTCCGGTATGTCGCTTGGAGCAACAGATTCGGGGATTCTTCTGAAGCGAAGATTGTTTCTTCGTCCCCTGTTTTCTTGGTCTTCCACGGCTATGTGCAGCATGTTAACATGTGCCTGGTATTCAGCCATGTTCAAAGACATTTCTTTCTGGTGAGTAGTGAGTTTAGCTTGATTTTCTTCTAGCGATTCTACTCTCATGCCAATATGGCGAATGTCGCTTCTGATAGCCGCCATTTCTGAGCTCAGGGGTTCGAGAGCTTCAGCTTGGGATTCTTTCAGGAAACCTCTAGATATTGGCCGGGTATCTGGGCCGGGGGAAACATCCCTACCTCCATCGGCACCATTAGAGGCTTGTTGTCTGTAGCTGGAGGCTTTCGGTGTTCCTTTGCCACGCATGCAGCGGCTGTTTTTTTGATTAATTCGTCCATATCGCCCGCATTTACTATCGATTCGGCAGGTCCGGAGGAGTCAGTGGGCTTCTGTCCACAAATTTTGACCATTTTTTGGTCTGAGTAGCTAATACAAATGTGCAAAGAGGGATAGTCTGGTCACAGAGCAGCGCTTCACACCACCATCTACATTCAGCACAGGCTCCGCCCTCCAGGTCCTATTCATTTTAATGGCAGGCGAACCTGAAAAACCTTCAGCTCATATTTGCAGCAAAGAAATAATTACTAGAAGTGCACAAATAATCCCACAACATGGACAGTGACATACCAGATGTATTATTCAAATTTGCGATCTCCATTCATTATTTTTTTAAATGTGAAATATCGGCAATATAATTTTCGCGCAAATGCACTATACAGTACCCAAATGCACTATAAAGAAAGTATATTGGTATATAACACCCCGCTTCAATCAGTTTTTTGGGGGGTTGACTGTTATATCACACCAGTAGAAATAACGCTTGTCCCTCTATATACCTGCAGTATCGCAGCAGAACCGCACACAACTGCCGCACAATACAAATGCACTATAATATACTTTCTAACATAGAAAGTATATTAAAACATTGTACAAGGAAGGCAATCCATTAGAATATACATAAAGATAAAACGTAATCTTTAATAATTTTACTATGAGGGTCCATTCACACGTCCATAAGTGTTTTTTCTATGCTAGAAAGTATATTATAAGTACAGTATATCACACCCCTCAGTATGTCACAACTATCGATAGCACTCCTATACCAGTCCTTAAAAGGTCTTTTGTGGCACTATTAGCTAGCGTTTGGTGTCCCTAATAGTCTATCCCTGCTCCACACAGCAATCTCTCCCTACACTGGCAAAAAAACAATGTAAAATGACTGCCAGATCGGGTTTATTTATAGGGTAGGGGGTGTGTCCATGTGCTGAAACGTCTCAATTGGCTGTCCTGTTGCACTTGATGGATGTGTCATGGGTAAAATTTTGGCACAATGCAAAAGAATATGGCGCTGGCGGACATCACCATATGTTTGCCTGTTCGGCGAACCACGAACAAGCAAAGTTCACCGTGAAAAGATTGCCAGGCGAACTGCAAGGCCATCTCTAGTTATCTGTTCTAAAGCCCTTTTTGCTGTGTATTTGTGGCAAAAAAATATATATTTTATTTGCCGTTCAGCGGTGCAGTTACATGTTCTAAAGCCCTTTTTGGCGTGCATTAGTGGCACAAAAAAAAAGCATTTGTCGTTGTGTGGTGAAGTGAGAAAATTACAGCTCTTTTTGGCGTGTATTAGTGGCAAAAATATATATATTAGCTGTTCAGCAGTGCAGTTATATGTTCTAAAGCGTGTATAAGGCTTTATTCTCACGTCCGCAGTGTTTTGCGAAATGGCAAATTGAGGATCCGCAAAACACCGGGTCGGCACATCAATAGAAATGCCTATACTTTTCCGCAGACCAGAAGTTCGGGGCTGCGGACCGGAAATGCGGATTACGGACAGCACACTGTGTGCTGTACACATCTTTTCCGTTCTCATTGAAAATGAATGGGTCCGCACCCGTTCCGCATAATTGCGAAACGGATCCGGACCCAAAGTGCAGACGTGTGAATAGACCCTTAGTGGCACAAAAAAAGTGTTTGCCGTATATTAGTGGCAAAAAATATATATATTTGCCATTCAGCGATGCAGTTATTTGTTCTAAAGCCTTTTGTGGCATCTATAATTGAAAAAAAGTAAGGGCCTATTTGTGATCAGTGGTGCAGTTATATGTTCTAAAGCCCTTTTGACGTGTATTAGTGGCAAAAAAATATATATTATTTGCCGTTCAGCGGTGCAGTTATATGTTCTAAAGCCTTTTGTGGCGTGTATAAGTGGAAAAAAGTAAGGGCCTATTTGCCGTTCAGTGGTGTAGTTATATGTTTGAAACCCTTCTTTGGCATGTATTAGTGTAAAAAAAAAAGGGCTTATTAGCCGTTGTCTGGTGAAGTAAGAAAATGACTTTTTTGGGTGTTTTAATTTCCTTTATGTTTATTTATTTGATCTAACAGTATGTCAGACAGAGAAGTGCCAGGCCCTGCAATGGGGAGTGGCAGAGGCCTAAATGTTTTTGGCACAGGCACAGTTTGCAGCAGAGTAAGGGGGCGTGGCAGGAGTCGCAGTGAGAGGCCTGAGCTCCTGGTGTCTCCTAGAGGTTTTTTCTTTACCAGCAAACCAGCGGTTCTCGAATGGTTGACTCGATCATCCACTTCGTCCGAAGTGACATCATACACCCCCAGCCAAGAGTCGGTGGGTTCTCCAGACCAGAGAAGTATTATAATGGGCTCTGCTCCACTATACAGCGAGGAGTCAGCAGCTACTGGCCAGCCAAGATGTGGAAGAGACATCCGCTGCTTCCTCTGTTAGGCTGGCAAGTAGTCATGTGGAGAGTAGCATGGGAGCTGGTGTTGCGAGCGGTCAGGCTCCTGACTCAGAGACCATTGAGGAGGACATCAGTGACATGCAGACAGTACTCGATGATGATGAAGTAGCTGATCGCACTTGGGAGCTGGGTATATTAGGGGCTTCACCATTGGGAGAAGAGGGTGGCAGCTTGCCATTAAGGGCAGCGGCGGAGCCAACAAGTCACTAGCGTGCCCGGAAAGCAGTGCCGAGTGGGTTCATAGACGCAGCGGCGGTAGCAGCCAGTCAGTGCAGAGTGTTGGGGGTAAAATCACCTCGGCGGTGTGGCAGTATTTTGTTAAGCCGCCAAAGGAGGTGAACATGGTCATTTATAGAATTTGTGGGCAGAAGGTGAAGCATGGCCAGGGTGCCAATGTTGGCACCACGGACCTGCGTCATCAAATGCAGCATCACCATAAAGTAGCCTAGTAGAACTGTTCCTCCGATGTGGTAGTCCAGGCTGCTGCAGCAACCGCTGCATCACCCAGTGGCATGCACCCGATTTCAGGCAGTCAAGGCTCCACCACCTCAGCCAAAGGGAGCTATCTGTCCTGTCCATCATCTGCTGGTCCTGACGCTCCTGCTCCTCCTCCTACACTTCATGAGTCATTCCGTCAGCAATCGATCACCAAAGCGAATGCCAAGAGACAACAGTATGCGAATGCCAAGAGAGGTGTCATGCTGTTTTGACTTGTCATGTCATGCCTCATGACTTGGAGAATGAAGTCACACAGGGGAGGAACTGCTCCATGTCCTTCATCAAGAAATCAAATCCTGGTTTTCTCCCCGACATCTCAAAATAGGAACCATGGTGACAGACAATGGGTAAAACATGTTGTCGGCTCTGCGTCAAGCAGGGTTGAGCCATGCACCCTGCATGGCACACGTGTTCAATCTGGTTGTCAAGCGGTTCCTGAAGTCTTCCACCCATATTCAAGACATCATAAAAATGGGCAGAAAACTTTGCATGCCCTTTAGCCACTCGTACACCAAAAAGCACACCCTCCTTGAGCTGCAGTGGCAGAACTGCATCCCCCAACATAGGCTGATATGCAATGTTTCCACCCGTTGGAATTCCACCCTCCATATGAAGGAACAGATGCTGTTACATTTGTGGAAAAGTGGCTAACAGAAAAAATAGGAAAGGAAAAGCTGTCTCCTCTGTTTTCTGTGGAACGGGCACACAGGGTGCCGTTTCACCCCCCACCACCAGGTGCACCACCGCGCCCTTTATTGCTTAGAGTCCTCCATTTTCGTGACCGGGGTGCCATTTTGAGAGGAGCAAGAGACTGCACTGATTTGTCTATTAATGGAAACCGGATCTCTTTGTTTCCTGACTTCTCACCTGACATCCAAAAGAAGCGTGCACGTTTTATTGATGTTAAACGCAAACTGCGACTATTACAGCTTCCATATTTTATGCTATATCCTGCGAAACTGTGAGTCATGGCGAAAGATAAAATGCACTTATTTGAGTATCCGGGTGTGGCATGTCAGTGGTTGGACTCCACTGAAAAGGATTTAAGGCAGGGCACTTAATCTACCTTTTGTCTATATGGACAGTTGATATATGTAGGGTCATGTTGTTGGTTAGATGCCTGCAAATAATAATGTGGGGGGGCAGACTGAGTGCTTGAGTCAATGATTTGCCCAGTACTGGAGACGGCCTTTATTAATGTTTGCACTATGTCCTTTTCATCAGTTAGGAGTGTTATACTATAAGGGGGAGATCTGATATAGTAAACAGTAGCGGGAACCGCGCTATGTATTGGTGGTTTATGAAAGTCGTTAAAACAAAAACCCGTAAAAGATGGGGAACTGAGTTCACATCCAGCTTTCGGAAGTAACAGTCACAGGTACGTCATTCACATACAGGAAAGCTGCTATACACCTCCAGCCGGTCATCAGATCCCGCCTTGAGCCACCAACCGCTGACTCCAACACCAGGTCAAAAATACCTTCACAAAAATGACAGAGAGATGGTGCAGTACCCTCAATATTCAAAGGTAACAAAGGTTTTATTGAACTCACAAATTCCTAAATATTCACATGCTTTTTAAGAATGCCCGACCCGGATTTCGCATTTAGCTTCTTCAGGGGCTGCGGTGCAAACACCGCCGTAGTACTCGAGTATATAAGAACATTTACCCCGGAACCAATACGGACTTCCGTTGTCCGGCGGCATGTCAATCAATCACATAGTATAAAACGCCATAAAACGTATACAAAAATATGTCCATTATATAAAATCTCCAATAACTTCTAAATAAACATAAAAACCAATACTTCATAAATGACACAATATTAAAAGTTATACTAAAATATATAGTGACATATTAATTATATAAAATCGATAGTATATCCAATAACCAGCTATATCAGACAGATCACACCATACAGACCGCTTTTATATCCCATTCGATATTATGTCCCTGCGGCTGCAATGTATTAATTTCGAAAATCCATTGCGCCTCCTTCTTGTTGATTTGTGTAGCGGGATTACCTCCTCGCCAGTGACGCTTTACTAGTTCAACGCCACAGAATTTTAGACCAGTGGGATCCTTCTGGTGGAATCTGGTGAAATGTGCCGAAACACTGTGAGTCTCAAGCCCCTTTCTGATGTTCCTAATATGTTCCGCCACCCGAACCTTCAGCTTCCTCAATGTTCTGCCAATATACTGGAGTCCGCAAGGGCACTCAAGTATATAAATAACTCCCATAGACTCACATGAAATATTCCCTTTTACTTTTTTTTAGATGGATTTAGAAGAAATGGACATAACTTGGACATGGACAAAAACCGCACCAAGTGAAAACATTACGGGGTTTAGATGTATTTAGGTTTTCTTTCACATAGCTGCGCATAATGTGGTTCCTAACAGTGGGGGCTCTTTTAAATATAAATGGAGGTTTCTTGGGGATAAGGTCTCCGATGACTAAATCATTTTTTAAAACATTCCAATTTTGGTGGATAATTTTCTTGATTTGAAGGCAGGTAATGGAATAAGTAGTGGAAAAGGCAAATTGATATTTATCCCTATTCTGTTTTATATGTTCACTAGAATCCTTTTTTGTGTTCAGATTTTCACGCTTTACTTCCTCAATAAAGCGTGAAATATATCCACAATAATATTGCTCTGCTTTTCATAGTCCTCTATACTGGTGCAGTTTCTTTTGATACACTGCAACTGTCCCTTTGGTACTTTGCAAATCCAAGGCTCATAATGACAGCTGCTTCTCTCAATATAGCCATTGCTGTCAGTCGGCTTAAAATAGGTCACAGTTTAAATTTTTCTTTGTTCTACCCTGATTTCAAGATCTAAAAAATGGATGGTATTTTTGCTCACATCCTCAGTGAAGTGGATGTTCCACGTGTTGGAATTAATGTGGGAGATGAATTCCATTTGTCCTATCTCGGTATCATACCATACTCCAATGCAGTCAGCGATATATCTTCTCCAAAGTTGTAGACTGCTACCCTCGGTGTCTCTCTTTAGCATGGGATCGATGTTAAAATGCTCCCAGTACGCCATAAAGAGATTGGCGAAACTGGGTGCGAATTTCGCACCCATCGCCACACCGGAGATTTGTAAAAAATAACAATCATCATACCAGAAATAGTTATGTCCTAAACAGTACTGTATACAGTCCAGAATAAAAGTTTTTTGTTCATCACACATTTGTTCATCCCCATCCATATAGAATTTAACTGCCTCCATACCAATGTCGTTTGGTATTATTGTGTACAATGAAGTGACATCTAAACTCATCAAGAAGGCATTCTCAGGGATATTACCGACTTCTTTTAAAACATCTAAAATATGACCTGTGTCCCTTAAATAGGAAGGTGTAGTGGCTACATACAGGTCTTTCTAAAAAAATTAGCATATTGTGATAAAGTTCATTCTTTTCTGTAATGTACTGATAAACATTAGACTTTCATATATTTTAGATTCATTACACACCAACTGAAGTAGTTCAAGCCTTTTATTGGTTTAATTCTGATGATTTTGGCATACAGCTCATGAAAACCCAAAATTCCTATCTAAAAAAATTTGCATATCATGAAAAGGTTCTCTAAACGAGCTATTAACCTAATCATCTGAATCAACTAATTAACTCTAAACATCTGCAAAAGATTCCTGAGGCTTTTAAAAACTCCCAGCCTGGTTCATTACTCAAAACCGCAATCATGGGTAAGACTGCCGACCTGACTGCTGTCCAGAAGGCCATCATTGACATCCTCAAGCAAGAGGGTAAGACACAGAAAGAAATTTCTGAACTAATAGGCTGTTCCCAGAGAGCTGTATCAAGACACCTCAGTGGGAAGTCTGTGGGAAGGAAAAAGTGTGGCAGAAAACGCTGCACAACGAGAAGAGGTGACCGGACCCTGAGGAAGATTGTGGAGAAGGACCGATTCCAGACCTTGGGGGACCTGCGGAAGCAGTGGACTGAGTCTGGAGTAGAAACATCCAGAGCCACCGTGTACAGGCGTGTGCAGGAAATGGGCTACAGGTGCCGCATTCCCCGGGTCAAGCCACTTTTGAACCAGAAACAGCAGCAGAAGCGTCTGATCTTGGCTACAGAGAAGCAGCACTGGACTGTTGCATGTCATTCGGAAATCAAAGTGCCAGAGTCTGGAGGAAGACTGGGGAGAGGGAAATGCCAAAATGCCTGAAGTCCAGTGTCAAGTACCCACAGTCAGTGATGGTCTGGGGTGCCATGTCAGCTGCTGGTGTTGGTCCACTGTGTTTTATCAAGGGCAGGGTCAATGCAGCTAGCTGTCAGGAGATTTTGGAGCACTTCATGCTTCCATCTGCTGAAAAGCTTTATGGAGATGAAGATTTCATTTTTCAGCACGACCTGGCACCTGCTCACAGTGCCAAAAACACTGGTAAATGGTTTACTGACCATGGTATTACTGTGCTCAATTGGCCTGCCAACTCTCCTGACCTGAACCCCATAGAGAATCTGTGGGATATTGGGAAGAGAAAGTTGAGAGACGCAAGACCCAACACTCTGGATGAGCTTAAGGCCGCTATCGAAGCATCCTGGGCCTCCATAACACCTCAGCAGTGCCACAGGCTGATTGCCTCCATGCCACGCCACATTGAAGCAGTCATTTCTGCAAAAGGATTCCCGACCAAGTATTGAGTGCATAACTGAACATAATTATTTTAAGGTTGACTTTTTTGTATTAAAAACACTTTTCTTTTATTGGTCGGATGCTAATTTTTTTAGATAGGAAATTTGGGTTTTCATGAGCTGTATGCCAAAATCATCAATATTAAAACAATAAAAGGCTTGAACTACTTCAGTTGGTGTGTAATGAATCTAAAATATATGAAAGTCTAATGTTTATCAGTACATTACAGAAAATAATGAACTTTATCACAATATGCAAATTTTTTGAGAAGGACCTGTACTGCTGTAAAAAGATATCAATATACTCTGATACGCGGCTAGTAATTGAATCAATCCCTGAGACTATCGGTCTCCCAGGGGGGCGCTCTGCGTTCTTGTGCACCTTGGGCAGATAATATATAGTGGGAGTCTATGGGTGTATATTATATAAATACTGATACTCCTTTTGGTTCAGGACCTCTTGAGCCAACCCTCTGTCCAGGAGAACTTTGAGTTCTTTTTTATATTCAATAACCAGATCGTTCTTCAATTTTTTGTAAGTATTTATGTCACTAAGGATTCTCTGCATTTCCATCTTGTAATCAACCTTGTTCAGGACGACTATCCCTCCCCCCTTATCGGCCGGTTTAATCACTAGTTTGTCATTTTGTTCAAGGTTTTTCAGGGCCTCTTTTTCTTTTTTACTTAAATTATCCTTTTTTATACCCCCTATATCTATACAATCTAGTCCTTTCAAAACCCCACGCTTAAAGGCCTCAATACACTCATTTTCCTTATTGTCTGGATGAAAGGTAGATTTATTTTTCAGATTAGTGTATATTTTTGTATCTTTCATTTGAAGGGGTTTTGATGGGATTTTTTATAAGGTATTTGCAGACATTTAACTTCCTAATTAATCGGTGTACATCTAAATAAGTTTCGAATTTATTGCCTCTATGTGTGGGTGCAAATTTTAGGCCTTTATTGAGGACCGACAATTCTTCAAGTAATAGAACGTGGGTTATAAATACCTATGGATTCCCGCTGCCTTTCTTTGCCTCAGGACTTATTGTGTCTCTTTCCTCCCCTTTTTCCCCTACCTCTCTTTTTTCTTTCTGGGTGTCTCCTCCTTCTTTTATAGTGTTTGCAGTGTTTTTCCCTTTGTCATCTTGTGCGGAATTTTTTTTTATCATGGATGCTATTACCTCTCCCCTCATTAGGGTATGATGCCACTTCATTCTTATTTTCCCTTGCTGTTATTGGATCTTGGCTTTCATGTTGTCTGTTTTCTTTGGGGAAATTTCTCCCCCCTGGTCTGTACCCTGGTCCTTTGGTGTGATTAAATTCAGTCTGATGTCTTTCATTATATTCTTGTACATATGTGCCTGTACCTCTGTTGTTAAAATATGGACGGTACTGTTGTCTAAACCTTCATGAATTGTGGTAGTCTCGGGGGCCATAATGATATAGAGTATTAGTTCCACGATACATATGGGTGTTATACTGGAATTGGTCGTTCCCTTCATGTCTATAATAGCCATGATTTCTACGATACCCATTCCACCTAGGTCTATAGTCAGGAAGATGTTCCTGACCCCAGCCGGCATTGGATTCTGCCTGATGGTTATGTGCAATGGTTCTCCCATAATTGGGTAAGGTGTGCTCATTATTTATAGGTTCACTGGCATAAACCGCCATTTCTTCCTTTTTTGTTTCCATTTATACACTGTATTATTTTTATATTCGTCTAATACCTTTAAATACTTTTTTGTTTTCTCTTTTTTACTTCCTGCTCAGCTTTCATAACCTCCTTCTGACATTTGTGCAATAATTCATGATACTCAGGTAATGTAATGACCGGTGTCACGCACAGGGAGGAAAACAGGGAAAGCCTTGCCTAAGGGAGAGGGAAAGGTGGTGACCCCTAACTCACCTTGCGGCTGGCACCTGACTGCCCTGACGTCCCTAGACGGGTTCCTCACCCGTGCGGCGATCACGTGCCTAAACCCTGGCTTTCCCTGAAATGAGCCCTAGATAGTGAACGGGCCGGTGGGATTGCTAGTCCTCACCACTGCACTAAGAGGGAAACACCAGGGAGAGGACAGACAAACACAGATAAACACAAACACCCAGGTGGACGACAACAACTGTCCACAAAGGTCCAACAGGGATCCGGAGGGTAGCGTTCTGAATCAACAGTCAGAGAACGCAGCAACACAGCTCCAGTGGGTCAGGATAGATGTCCAGGCAGGAAGCTCTATCTCTGGCAACCAGAGAAGTGTGAGAGAGGAATATAAGGAGGTTTGGGAGTGCTGGACAAGGAACAGCTGAGGAGAAGGAGCTACGGATCCCTGAGTGAGCCAAAAGGGTTTGCAAAGCAAACCCAGAAAGCTACCATAAGGAAAACAGCCCTATCTTAAATAGAGCGTGCAGCCAACCGCTGCGACTTCCTGACCCCGGGTATAACGGAGTCAGGCGTGGTTCTCGATACCCTCGTAACAGGTAATTCCTTAAATGGTGCTAATTTTGTTTTTATATCTTCTATCTTATTGCACAGATTTTGAAAGGACTAGATCATATAGATATAGGGGGTATAAAAAAGGATAATTTAAGTAAAAAAGAAAAAGAGGCCCTGAAAAACCTTGAACAAAATGACAAACTAGTGATTAAACCGGCCGATAAGGGGGGAGGGATAGTCGTCCTGAACAAGGTTGATTACAAGATGGAAATGCAGAGAATCCTTAGTGACATAAATACTTACAAAAAATTGAAGAACGATCCGGTTATTGAATATAAAAAAGAACTCAAAGTTCTCCTGGACAGAGGGTTGTCTCAAGAGGTCCTGAACCAAAAGGAGTATCAGTATTTATATAATATACACCCGAAGACTCCCACTATATATTATCTGCCCAAGGTGCACAAGAACGCAGAGCGCCCCCCTGGGAGACCGATAGTCTCAGGGATTGATTCAATTACTAGCCGCGTATCAGAGTATATTGATATCTTTTTACAGCGGTATGTAGCCACTACACCTTCCTATTTAAGGGACACAGGTCATATTTCACGTGTATGTGAAATGTCTTTATTTGTTATGTATGGGTTGGGAAGAAGGAGGGGGGGTGGGAGGGGCTCTGAGACCTTATTGACTAGACACCAGTGGTTATATGTGTATGGCCGGGCGAGGCTGCTTACGGTCCTGTACTGCTATGGTTTAAAAACATAAATGGGTACCCTTAGAATAATTGCCTGGAATGTGAGGGGGCAGAACCAGCCTGATAAACGCAATGCCGTCTTTTATGCCTTGCAAACGTATAAACCGGCAATTCTGTGCCTCTCAGAAACTCATCTCACTTCTGAGAGAACACATATTATAAAAAAAAACTTGGGTGGCACAGAAGTTTCATAGAAATGTTCCCTTTATATCGAGGGAGGTACATGTGGATGAGGAGGGTCGCTTTATATGTATTAACTGTTCTGTGTTTCATTACCAAATGATACTAGTGACCGTTTATATACCTCCTCCATATTCCTGTGAAGTTCTCAAAAAAGTATTATCCTTCACTTCCAAATTTCCAGATCTGCCAGTTCTCATAATTGGTGATTTTAATATGTTCTTGGACAAATCTCTAGATAAATTCCAATCTAATTGTGGGGCCTCTGGCCCTTCTCTATCCTCATTAGCCAAGACGCCCGCTGAAATAGACTTGTATGATCTGTGGAGGACCAGAAAACCCGGTGTGAAGCAATGCTCCTGCTACTCGTCATCACATAGTTCTCTTTCTAGGATAGATCTTGCTGTGGGATCTAAGGAAGTGTTAGATAAGGTCCAGGATGTTCGGTACTTACCCCGTAGTATTTCTGACCACTCCCCGTTATTGGTAGTACTGGATTTCGGGAGAGAGTTATTGGGTCCGAGACAACCATGGCGACTAAACCCTTTTTGGATCCAGTTAGTTGATACTGGTACTATGATATCTGCTACTCTGACTGACTATTTTACCAATAATGAAGGTTCAGCTAGTCACTCCATTATCTGGGATACAATGAAAGCTTATATTAGAGGGATATAAATTAAACGGATTAGTTCTCATGAAACTAAAAGCAGGGCACTTACAACAGAACTGCTGGATAGAGTTCAGACTACGGAAGCTAAGTACATCTCTGACCCCTCCCTAGAAAATTCCTCGCACTGGACAGAGGCGCAAGATTTACTGAAGGAACATTTGATAAGTAGGGCTGGGGACAAACAATTTTTTTAAGACTCAACATTATTTTATGGAAGGGGAATGTATGGGCCACCTACTACTATTATTAAGACCCAATCGGGCCCATCTTGTGTATTGGGAATCACTATTAAAATGGGCATTAAGGTATTGGGAGATGATAACATAATGAACATATTCCATGAGTACTATGCAGATGTCTATAAGTCCAGACTAGGGATTGACTGTAGTGACAGAAAGCAATACCTGCATAATATCCAGATGCACAGCCTGTCTGATGATCAGAGGTTATTACTTGATGGGGACATTCAATTGGAAGAGATGGTATTGGCGGTGCGGTCGCTTCCTAACGACAAAGCACCTGGGGGAGATGGTCTGCCTGGGGAATTCTACAAAAAACATCAGGAAGTTTTGCTTTCGCATCTCCTACAGGTGTTTAATGAATATTATAGGACAGGTATTTTACCTAGCTCTATGAGAGAAGCATTGGTAGTGGCGATCCCTAAACCTGATAAGGATCCCAATATGGTAAATTCATATAGACCCATATCACTCTTAACAGTAGATATAAAAGTGTTGGCCAAGGTACTTGCTAATAGGCTTCTGAATGTTATCTCGCACATTATACATGAAGATCAGTGCGGGTTTATGCCAGGAAAATCCATGCCATTAAACATTAGGCATCTGTTCCTCAATATTCAGATGAGGGGAACAGAATGGGATGTGGGATGCCCTGCAGTGGTCTCTTTAGACGCTGCAAAGGCCTTTGATAGTGTTCAATGGGAATTCTTGTGGGCGGTTATGACAAAGCTAGGATTCGGCCCTGGATACATTAATTGGGTAAAATTGCTCTATAGTCAACCGAGAGCTAGGCTGCGAATAAATGGTAAGCTATCCCCAATGATGACACTGGAGAGAGGCACCAGGCAGGGATGCCCTTTGTCACCCCTCCTGTTTGCCATTGCTATAGAGCCCCTGGCTTTTATTTTGCGTTCTACGCCACTGATTCGAGGTCTGCAGAAAGGGACGGTGGAGGAAAAAGTCTCGCTATATGCGGACGATATGTTATTATATGTGGGTGATCTGACATCATCAATAGATCCCATTATATCATTAATCTCAGACTTTGGAAAACAGTCTGGTTTATTAATCAATTGGAATAAGTCAGTTATTCTTGCGCTGTCCCCTCTTCCGCAATCTCTTTGCTTAGATCATGTTAACCTGAAAGTGGTCTCCTCCTTTAAATATCTTGGAGTCACTATTTCAGTACAGCCCAGAATTTGCCAATATATGACGAAATATTTGTGAAATATCGCAAATTTGAATATAGCCCCTGACGCTCATCACTACTCTTTAATGTCACCATTTAATATGGCAAACAGTGTAGATGGCAGCTGGAAAAAAAATCTCCATTATTCTATGCAGAAATCACTATATTACAATTCCGTGCCTCCACCTATTGGTCTGAATTGTAATATACCATTAATGAGCCTGGGAGCCTTGTACATGCTCAGCCTCATTACAGCAAAGAACGATTTCTCCGATCTCCACAAAGCGCCCACTTCCGGGTTTTCGACCTCTCAGACGCTGTGGTCCCATTTGACCATGGCATCTAAAGGGTTAAATGTACACAGTCTGCATTACTGCCAATTGCAGACATTAGCCACAGGTGACTGCTGTATTAAACAGCAGGTACCCTGTGACTATAGCACTTGCTTTGCTCCGGAGCGGGCACCATTTATAAAGATCCGACATCCACTGTACATCTACAACGTGAAGGGGTTAAGGACCAGAGATTAGAAGGGAAGGGGGTTCATAAATGTGCTTAAGGGATATGCAAACTTATGACTGTCATTGTACATTGATCAAAAATTCTCCAGCTTTATGGGCTGTTATCTGAATTTATGTAAGATAGCTAAATCTGTAAAGAGAGCATTTATCGGTAAAAGCCTATATTCTCTGACATTCCTTAAATTCAATTAAAATTCTAAGTAAGCATTTTTATTATGCTCCCACCAGCATATTCCACAGACATTAAAGAGTAGCTTCCAAAACCTTACATTGTTTAAGGAAATAGGGGTAACCTAAAAGGAAACAAATATGCTTATTCTGTAACATAGTACAGCATTGCCTCTTCCTGATCTGTATATAAAGTGCTCATTTATACATCTTCTAGTGACACGAGAACAGTGTAGGGACAGAATAGAAAGAAACAATTGTGTAGAATACTAGGGGCTGTTTAGGGAAAGCAGTTGCAGGGAGTGAGGGGCTGGCTGTGGTACAGTCAGTACTTAATAATACAGCTCCAGCAGAACCTCACCCTAGCAGTTCTGTGCTACAAAACAAGTCATCTCCAATAAAAAAATTTTTTTTTTCCCTTCTTTGAACAGAGAAAAAGAAGTTTTTTTCCCAAAACCTCAAGTTTCTATATATCAATATTGCCAGCACAGCACCCCAATAGCATTCTGCTCCTCAGCAATTGCCTATTTTCATTTCAATGCGTGATACAGTAACTATCCGATGTTATTAAACATGTAGCGTTATAGCAAAAACATTTTACGGGACCAACACCATTGTTATACAAGTGAATACAATTTACAGTACACCACAGACATTTTATTGTCTTTCCTGCATTGTTACATTGGTTACATACAATGTTTTTTGTGGGCAGGAGATTAATTGCATTACAAGTTTGCAACGTGTATTTTATAGTTTCGGAAATCAATGTTTCGACTAGCGTTATGAAAAGCAAATATCAAAGCATACAAATCTTACACCAGCCTTTGCAGCATTGTTATATTGGTGTTGTTAGGGGAAAATTGCATTACAGGTTTAAACCTGTGTTTTAGAACAGATAGTGGTCTTTTTTTAAACTTTTTTAAACAAAAATAACAGAGTAGATAAATCTTACCAGCAACAATACTGTATTATTCCCAAAGTAAATAATCAATAGCAGTATTCCCTGTGTTTTTAGAAGAGGAAGGACATTTAATTGAATTTCTGTCTTTAGGTTACACAAAAGATGCTTGTTATACCGATTCTGTATATTAAACCCGTGACTATTCATTTAGAAAAATCATAAGTGGCGTAGTGTGGGTTGCCAGCACCCGGGGGAAAGCCAAAAATTGCGCCCCCTCCAGCCTGTTGGCACGTCCCTTTTAACAGATAATGTAGTAGATCACTTGAAGTCCTATGTAACACCACAGATAACAGTGATAACTCTCCGTGTACAGATCATGTAGTAGATTTACCTGCAGTACTATGTAACACCTTAGATAACCCAGTGATAACTCTCTGAGTACAGATAGTGTAGTACAGTAGATGAGTGTGAGCCCCAGAATTCAGAACAGGCACAGTGTGACCTGAAGTCTAGTGCCAGGATGCGGCAGGGTGGGCCAAATTCTCAACCTCTTCCCTCAACCCTACCGTGAAACACATATGTGGACGGACAAAGTTTATATACAGAAAACAAGAGAAGGGGGTGTGACCCCAGGGGTGCCAAAAAATGGGGAAGAGAAGTAAAAGAGGAGCAGTGCTCACTCGGTACACCCACACAGACACCCCTATAGAAATAACTCAGCTAAGCTCCCAAGTACAATTCAGAACAAAGAGAAAAAATGGAGCTCAAATGGCCAGATAATAAATGTATAAATATTTTATTAAGACATAAACACACATCAGAGGTACATAAAAAATGCAGTGAGGTAGGGAACAAAAAAGAGGAGCAGGGAAGGGAAAAAACGGCGCCACCCTGGGAGGGACGCTCCGGTCAAAAAAAGGTAGTGTGTAAAACCGCAGAATGGACATATGAAACCAGAATAATACATCTGCAGATACACAAAAAATGTAATATACACGGTGAGTCCAAAGAAGTAATAAAAGTACAGAGCTTGCAACTCCTAAGCATATACATCCGGCCTGCAGGTAAATACCTGGCAGAGAGTAAAGGGCCTAATGGAGGAAAGCCGGAATGTGTAGAGCTGAAACAGGACTCACCGGAAAATCAGACCAGGAGGAGACCAACCAGGATGGCGCTACCCCAACGCGCGTTTCGGCGTGCCTTCGTCAGGGGGTAAAGCCATCACTGCGGATCAAACATTTTAAAATCAATAGCAGCCAATCATATGCCAGCACTTGCTAATCCCCAGGTGCGTATGTCTATGGGCGCGCGATCACTCCGGAAGCAAACCACATCCGGATGCCCCGAACCCGGCGTCAGGTCAAACAGCCGACCGACCACGTGACGAAGCACATGATCGGGCAGGGATGACGTATAGACGCACAGGCTCAGGGCGCCGGAGGCGGCGCCAGAAGACGCGCGCACGCATCACACCGGGGAGGAGCAACAGACGACCGTCTGTCGGAATCAAAGATCAGGACACAGAAGATAATAATGATGATGAGAAGGAAAGCACAAGGGGGGGGAAAGGAAACGGGGGGAGCAGGCAAAGTAAATGAGTAAATGCAATCATATAAACACATATAGATAAGTGATTACAATAATAATGAAGCCGCATATTTCTATATCAAGCCGTTAGATAATCTCCATATCCAGCTCGAATATACAAGAAAGGCATACAGTGATCACATACATGTAATAAATATACTAATAAAAATAATCTAATAGATAGAATAAATACAATTCATAAAGTATAATTACATATATAGATACAGGTCATGCCATTCTTATAGTATAAATACATATATATACACAGTGCATCAAATAATGTGTAGGGTGAAAAAAAAAAAAAAAAAAGCTGGTCTCGCTAAGTGAAGCTCGGCTGCTGCTAGAAGTTTCTCTTCATGGGGCCGGAAATCAGAAGCATTTCCCTGTGCAAGTTCTGCAAGAGTAAAATAAGCTGTGGGCAAAACACTAACATGGGCAACCACATGAAGTGGCATCTCCTCATTCCATTGGCAAACAGGTGTCCGCTAGGTACCACAAGAGTGTCCTCCTTCTCCTGGTCTCCCTTGCGGTAGCCACACCACATCCATGGGCAGTAAGGTGTCTCACATCGCTGTCATCAATATTTGCTTCTCCCACTTAGACTTCTTCTCAGCCATCGATAACAAATTGCTTGGCCAGGAAACAACATTACACTTCCAGCAATCTGATGGTGTTCAAGCTTAATTCCCATTAAGCCGTACCATTTATTAGAGTCTACTGCTGTCAGAGAGCTGATGGATTACACTCAAGTCTGCTGGTAGATACCTATCCAGCAATATTTCTCCCTAAAAGCTATCCCTGCCTTGTACTCTCACGTGGTGGAGAATGTAGGCTCCTCCTTGTAATTGTTGCTGTGCGATAAAGTGCATAACTAGTGATGAGCGAGCATGCTCGGCCAAATAACTGTTCGGCCGAGTACCACATGTGCTCGAGTCTCACCCACCCACAACATCCACTTCCCTGTCCCAGCACAGCGTACAAATGTCCATAACACAGTCATTTGAACGCAAGCACAAATACCCACCAACACACCCAAAGGCCATAACACTAAAAACGCAACTTTCGCAACATTACTGGACCTTGAAATGTTGCCATTTAGGCTTGTGGACACTGAGGCCTTCCACAGCCTAATGTCGGCAGCCGTCCCTCGGTTCACAGTCCCCAGCCGCCACTATTTTTCACGGTGTGCCTTGACCACCTTACACCTGCATGTGTCCCAGAACATGACCAACACAGTTACTGGGAAGGTCCACTTAACCATGGACACATGGATAAGTGCTGGTGGCCAGGGATGCTACATTTCCCTGACGGCACACTGGGTGAATGTTGTGGAAGCCAGGAGTGAGTCGTACCCTGGGATGGCACAGGTGCTACCCACGCCCAGGATTGCGGGTCCCACGTCCATTAGGGTCTCCGCCAGCAGCTATGTTACTGGCTCCAGCCATCACTTCTCCTCCGCCGCCTCCTCCTCCACTTACACCTCCAGCAGCAGTCAGCCATCAGTCGCTAGCTGGAAGCAGTGTAGCACTGCTGTGGGTAAGCGTCAACAGGCCGTGCTGAAGTTGATCTGTTTAGGGGACAAACAGCACACCGCCGCAGAGCTATGGCAGGGTATAAGGGACCAGACCGAGCTGTGTCTCTCGCCACTCAACCTACAACCAGGCATGGTTGTGTCTAACATTGGTCGTAACTTGGTGGTGGCTTTGGAGCTTGGCAACCTGACACACATCCCATGCCTAGCCCATGTCTTAGTGGTTCAGCGGTTTATCAAAACCTACTCCAATTTTCCAGAGCTACTAGTGAAGGTGCGCTGCGTGTATGCCCATTTCCTCAAGTCGTCCACAGCTGCAGCCGGTCTGTCACTGCAGCAGCGCTTGCGGTTTCCTCCAGCTGACCGACTGTTGTGCAACGTGGGCAAGCGCTGGAACTCTACGTTCCACATGTTGGCCAGGCTTTGTGAGCAGCAAAGGGCAGTTGTGGAATACCAGCTGCAACATGGTCATCGCCTTTCGAGTCAACTGCCACTATTCACAAGCGAGGAGTGGGCATTGATGTCAGACCTCTGTGAGGTTTTAAAATCTTTGATGAATCCACACAGATGGTTAGTGGCGATAACGCTATTATCAGCGTAACCAACCCACTGCTGTGTCTACTCAAATGATTGCTGCTCACAATTAAGAACGACGCTCTGAATGTGGTAGACGAGGAAATGGGGGAGGACATTACACAGGGTGATAGCGAGCCCACCCTCAGTTCGTCTTCTCAGCACGAATTGGACCATGAAGAGGAGGAGCTGGAGACAGTTGCCTCTGCTTCAGAGGGTAGTACCCATGTAACTTTAATTCCATCTGTTCAGCGTGGATGGGCAGAAGAGGAGGAGGAGGAAATGGAGAGTCATCCTGATGTCGACATCGACGTCTTGCCTGTTGGTACTCTGGCACACATGGCTGACTTCATGTTAGGCTGCCTTTCCCGTGACCTGAGATTATACGCATTTTAGACAACACAGATTACTGGGTGTTCACCCTTCTCGACCCCAGCTACAAAGAGAACTTCTCATCTCTCATTTCTCTTGTGGAGAGGACAAGCAAAATGGGGCAATACCAAAAGATCCTTGTTGGAAAATTGCTCCAAAATTTTCCATCTGACAACGCTGGCGGCAGAGTCCGTGCTTCCTTAGACAACCGAGGAGGGGAGAAAAGGGGAACAAACAGCAGTTCCAACAGAGGCTGGGCAACACTCTCTAAAGCCTGGGACAGTTTCATGACACCCTGCCAGCACACTCACCCTGATGTGCGGCATACTGCCACAAGGAGAGAAAATTTTTGGAAGATGGTGAAGGAGTACATAGCAGACCCTGTCAGCATCCTCAATGATCCCTCAGTGCATTACAACTACTGGGTCTACAAGCTGGACATGTGGCACAAACTGGGCTTTATGCTTTGGAGGTGCTTGCCTGCCCTGCCGCCAGCGTTTTGTCTGAGTGCGTATTTAGTGCTGCTAATGGCATTATAACAGATAAGCGTATCCGCCTGTCAACTGAAAAATGCTGACAGGTTGACTCATATAAAAATTAACAGGGCCTGGATTGACCATGACTTTTCGACTCCACCAGAGAAATGCTAATGAACATAAAGGCACTTTAAATGTGTTGTTTTTAATGTAGTTAATAGACTGTATTCCCATGCACCTCTTCCCCACAAACAAGGGTATATGGTTGAATGTTTCTTTTCTCATCCTCCTCTTCCATCATATCAACATGCATTTCTTATTCGTCACGTATAATGCCCTTGCATATATGGCCTTCGAATATAATTTTGTTCAGGGTCCACTCACCAGCAGGCTCTCACATCCAATTTTTTAGAGGTTCCACACACAAGCAGGCCCTCACATCCAATTTTTTTGAGGGTCTGCTCACCAGCAGGCCCTCAATAGAGATGTCGCAAACATAAAATTTACCGTTCGCGAACGCCGAACACGAATTTTCGCAAATGTTCGCGAACAGGCGAACCGCCATAGACTTCAATAGGCAGGTGAATTTTAGAACCCACAGGGACTCTTTCTGGCTACAATAGTGATGAAAAAGTTGTTTCAAGGGGACTAAAACCTGGACTGTGGCATGCCGGAGGGGGATCCATGGCAAAACTCCCATGGAAAATTACGTAGTTGACGCAGAGTCGGGTTTTAATCCATAAAGGCCATAAATCACCTAACATTTCTAAATTGTTTGGAATAACGTGCTTTAAAAATCAGGTATGATGTTGTATCGATCAGGTAGTGTAAGGGTTACACTTGCTTCACAGTGACAGACCAAACTCCCTGTTTAACGCATCGCGAACAACCGCAAACAGTCCATTTGCACAACCGCAAACTCCCCATTTGCACACGGTTAGATACCAAGCTAGCCATATCCCGTTCCTTGTCCTCACTGACGTCATTGAAGGTCTCTTCCTCCACCCAGCCACGTAAGACACCAAGGGTCCCCGAAAGTTGACAACAAGCCCCCTGGGACGCCTGCCGTGGTTGGTCTTCCACCCCCTCAAAGCCACCTTCCTCCTATGACTCCTCTTCTTCAGACTCCTCTCTCTGTGTTGCCGCAGGTCCAGCAATCGATGACGACAAGGCTGCTTCTGGTGGTGATGGTGACCACAACTCTTCCTCTTCAGGCTCATCTACGGCCTGATCCAGCACTCTTCAGAGGGCACGCTCCAGAATAAACGCATATGGGATGAGGTCGATGATGTTGCCTTGGGTTTGACTGACCAGGTTTGTCACCTCCGCAAAAGGATGCATGAGCCTACAGCCATTGTGCATGAGCGTTCAGTAACGTGGCCAAAAAATACCCAGCTCCGCAGAGGCTGTCCTTTTTTTTTATAAAAAAAAATCTGTTCTTAACAGTTTAATCTCTGTTTTGTCCCCTATCAGGGGCCAGTGTATGTAATAGATTTTAGGAACCGGGAGATGGAAAAAGAAGCTTGGTCGGTCCTCTTACTTCCAATTGGGGCACTGCGCTCGCACCGTGTAATGTACTGTGCAATCCCAATATGAGTGGTATGTTAAGTAGTACTATTCCTATCAGTTTAATCCCTGTTACGTCCCCTATCAGGGGACGTGTATGGAATAGATTTTAGGAACTGGGAGATGAAAAAAGATGCTTGGTCGGTCCTCCTACCTCCAATTTGGGGCACTGCGCGTGCGCCTTGCAATGTACTGTGCCACCAGATATGAGTGGTGTGTTAAGTAGTACTATTCCTATCAGTTTAATCCCTTTTATGTCCCCTATCAGGGGCCGGTCTATGGAATAGATTTTAGACAACCGCAAAGAGTTGGCAATAGTTGACACACTCATGACAAAAATTGTATTCCTCTATGCGTCAATCTTGGTGTAGTGATGACTGTGCTCGTGCGCACGTTTGGGAGACTGCAGGAGATGGGGTTTTTTAAAAGCCTATGGTCATGCTAAGGTAGTTCAGTGACAGTTAGGTGACCCAGAAAACAATGATTCTGCAGTGTGTGCCCATTGTTGGCCTAGTAGGCTTTAATGATCACCTTAGATGATCACAAAGAAAATTTATGTTTTTTCTATGCAAAGTTATCCAGCCGATCGCTTTTGGTCTGTTCACAATGAAGCAACGACCTTATCATCTGGGGTGTGCCAACATTGCCATTTCGAACACACTCATAGAGGTGGTCGCTTCATTGTGATACGCAAGCCCCTTCACCACAACAAGGTAACGATCACAAAGGGGAATTGACACATGTATGTGCCTTTTTTTGTTTTGTTTTTGCAGCCACAGTGCAGCACCAGAGGCCAGGAAAATTAGGCTTGTACACATGCCTGAAAAACTAGGCATTGTTGCAGCGGCTGCTGTAGCAGCGGCCAGAAAAATTGATGTTTCCCATCAGTTTCCTGGATACAGTTGTTATCAAAACCTCCACAGGCACACTGACGACCGATTTATATTGCAAACCCACTGACCGTAACACTCTCTTACACTACTCTAGTTGCCATCCTCTCACCACCAAACAATCCTTACCCCGTTCACAGTTCCAAAGGGTAGCTCGAATTGTCAAAGACCCCACACTTCAGAAACAAAGACTACAAGATATATCTCAAAAATTTAGAGGATATCCACTTTCTCTACTCAAACGAGAACAGACTCTTCCCGCACGCCAAGACTCCCTTTCTAATACTACTCCATCGTCACCCCGTCTCCCTCTAGTAGTGACATACCATCCTATCATGCCTAAAATTCAAACAGTAATTAAAAAACACTGGTCGATCTTGAAGGATTCTTATCCAGATATCCCTGAATTTCAGTCACCGGTCCGCATGTGTTACAAAAGACCACAAAATCTGAGAGATAGACTAGTCAAGGCTGATATTGGACCTTTAAAACCCTCCATAAAACAAACCACACTAGCACCTTCAAAAAAAGGCACCTACCAATGCCTCAACTGCACCCAATGCAACAATGTCATTAGAGGGAACAGGATTATCCACCCCCACTCAGGCAAAATATACCACCTGTGGGGATCCGCTCTGGTAGGCAGTGGTAGCGAGTGCAGTATAGAGGCAACACAGACCGGTCTTGGTGTAAAACACGATGCTTTGTTTATTCACACGGTGCATATTTGTGAAAGACGGTGCAGTTCATAGGGAGGGTGGTCACACACAACAGCAAAATAATAGTTCAAACACAGAAAGTCCCTGCTGCAGGCTACTTGAGGCCTGTTTCAGTCACATAAAGCAAAGTCTATTTAAAGCCAGGAGTAATGTCACCTTTTTCTCCTTGGTGAAGTAAGTCCATGGGTCTTGCTTCTAGCCACAGGACATGGATCCCTCCTGGTTTCAGCTGCAGGATCCTGCACAGTCCTCCACAGGCCTCAGCACACAGCCCAGCTCACCTCCACTTCTCACTCTCACAGCCAGAGAACACAGAAGCTTCACATTGCACACCACACCCTTGTTGCTGGTCAGGTTTTAACCCTTCCCTGCAAAACCTGGCCTGGACCGTGGGGAGACAGGCACCCGCCCGCATATCTGCCTGCTCCCAATAAGAGCCGGCCCGGATCCGCTGTGTTAACAGCATAACCGCTGCAATATGCACTTTTCTGGCTCTTACTCCACCGGTGCCAGGACCCCCGGTGGCACGTACCTGCCGTCTATTACCACCCCAGGTACTCTCCTACACACCCAAAAGGCTTCTATACATGCTCCTCTTCATATGTCGTATATCTGATCCGTTGTCCATGTGGCCTTGCATATGTGGGAGAAACTACCCAATGTGTACGAGACCGCATTTCCAAGCACAAATCGGACATCCGCTGCCACAAAACGGAATTACCGGTTCCACATCACTTCATTTCAGCAAACCATCAGATTAACCAATTAAAGTTTCAAATCTTAGAACAAGTGGCATCGGCAAGGCGTGGAGGTAACAGGATAGCACGGTTAAAACAACGTGAGGCATACTGGATCTATGAACTTAATACTTTGACACCCCGTGGATTAAATAGAGACTTTGATTTCTGTATCTCTTGATCCCGTACATTTTTGCTTTTTGTCTCTATAGTATTGACTCATAATGCTCTCATCTTATTAGTCTATTAAGCTATTTGTACCCCCTTTTTTTGTAACGTTGGCAACCCTATACTCACATTACTCTATGCTCATATTGTCCCTTATGTTCAATAGGTGATAATTATGATAATTATGATAATTATGGTTTTTCCAAATATTAATTCTCTCTCCTCCCCCCCCTCCCTCTTTATTCTCAACAGGTGAAATGACCACTAACAGCCAGGTAGTAGTATGCCATTAGTGACATAATATAGTATAAGATATAGTTATAACATTGATAGTAATATGGATAGAAATATATATTTCGAAATATAGAAACAATATAATCGTACTAATTTCTATAGGGACTAATGCATTAACCTTCATATCGATGTTACCCGAGACTACTAACAGAGCTATATATGTCCAATGTCTATTATCATATTCTGATACCCCGCACAGGCTTCCTAGTGCCATCTCTACTATTTTCTATTAATTTCCTGCTCTCCTACACATAATTTTAGTGTGCCAGTTCCCTTTCTAGACACTTGAGTGTCTCTGCGCATGCGCCCGCTATGTACCGCGCTCCCGACATTGTCTACTCACACTGCGCTTGCGCGCATTCAAGACGTCATGATCACGGCGCCGTGCCCCGTCATCACCGCGGTCCTTTTAAATTGCACAGGCGCGCAGCATCCCCACGCCATCCACGATTCTCCCTACTCCACAGAACTAAGGTATGGACAGCGATTGCGCACATATGAGCCGCGATTTGATTAACTATGTTATGCTAATTATGCTGATTGGGATAGCTATATCTAATCTGGATATTTTACCTACTACTATAAGAATAGTAAAGCCTAATGGACCACGGTGATCTTCTCCACAGTCTATCACACTAATGCCATTACTTTCCCAAACTCTGCCCTCCTCCATTCTTTTACTGTCATTCTAGCACACCTATTGAATGACCATATAGACTACCTTTACCTAATAGTATACCATTTGGATTCCACAGATATTGCATCCATACCCTGGCACCTCTACCTGGCTAACACTACCTGGTGGTCTCAATATTCTAGCCGTTACTACAGTAACTTTTTCATTGTTTGACAATCCATTTCTGACAATTTGTGCTTGTCCTTTTTTGATGAATCATACTTATCATTCTTGCTATTATTTTGCTACTACCTAAATGTTCGACTTACATACTATAAGTCCAATATCCATTTGTGTAGAACATTGATGATTACGGTTCGTTGTGTATTCCCATTATGTACTCTCGTCCATGACAGACGTCTTTTTCGCCCCAAACAATGTTATAACTCATAACACATTGTCTTTTTGATTTCATGATATACATGTAACAACTTTTTGCCTGATCAGTATATATACAAATGTAATTATGTACTCATTTATATAATAGGCCGTGAACAAGGTCTACCTTTAGACCGAAACGTTGGCCAGTGGCTATTACTTTTGGATGGATATACAAAAGAATAATATATATACTAAAGATATGAAATAAAATAAGCAACTAAAAAATATTTACAGAGTGCCGTGGTCTTTCGATAATTTCCACAATGAAGCAACAACCTTATCATCTCATAGAGGTGGTCGCTTCATTGTGATACGCAAGCCCCTTCACCACAACAAGGTAACGATCACAAAGGGGAATTGACACATGTATGTGCCTTTTTTTGTTTTGTTTTTGCAGCCACAGTGCAGCACCAGAGGCCAGGAAAATTAGGCTTGTACACATGCCTGAAAAACTAGGCATTGTTGCAGCCGCTGCTGTAGCAGCGGCCAGAAAAATTGATGTTTCCCAGGCAGAAAGTGCCCTAAAACATTGCGGCTTGAACCCTAGTTGATGGCGGATAAGTGACGCAAATAATCCGGAATACAGAGATAAAATATAGCAGCGTGTGGACCATTTTTAGCCCAAGGCAGCTCATCTCATCACCAGGCCTTTATTAGTCAAATGTATCGCCCACTCTCAGTCCCTTCGGGATCCATGCTTCATTCATCTTAATAAAGGTGAGGTAATCTAGACTTTTTTTACCTAGGCGACTTCTCTTCTCAGTGACAATACCTCCTGCACTGAAGGTCCTTTCTGACAGGACACTTGAAACGGGGCAGGCCAAAAGTTCTATCGCAAATTGGGATAGCTCAGGCCACAGGTCAAGCCTGCACACCCAGTAGTCAAGGGGTTCATCTCTCCTCAGAGTGTCAATATCTGCAGTTAAGGCGAGGTAGTCTGCTACCTGTCGGTCGAGTCGTTCTCTGAGGGTGGACCCCAAAGTTCTGTGGTGATGCGTAGGACTTAAAAAGCTCTGCATGTCCTCCATTAACAACACGTCTGTAAAGCGTTCTGTCCTTGCCGGCAATCTCTTCCCCTGTCAGATTCCCACTTTTTTATTTATTTTGGAACTGATGCATCCTTTCCGACATGCGGTAATTCGGTAGCATTTCAGGCACTTTCTGCTTTTACCGGGGGTTTAGTAGCATGGCCACCCTGTACAGGTCGTTCTCCTTCAGCCTTTTTATACGAGGGTCCCTCAACAGGCACGACAGCATGAAAGACCCCTTTGCACAAGGCCTTTTTGGGGTGCTGTCCTTACAGCAGAGATCAGATGAGTCTTTCAGGACTGTAGTGGATACTGAATACACTAGCCTAGCTATCGATTTCCCTATTAAATCAGCAGCAGCTACACTGTCCCTCCTCTCACTAAGAATGCAGCTTCCGAATTAATGTAAAATGGATGCTGTCCAGGAGGTGGGAGGGTCTGGGAGGGAGGGTATTATGCTGATTGGCTGGAATGTGTCTGTTGACTGTGAGGTACAGGGTCAAAGTTTACTCAATGATGACGAATAGGGGGCGGACCAAACATCGCATATGTTCACCCACCATGGCGAACGCGAATAAGCTATGTTCGCGGGGAACTGTTCACCGGCGAATAGTTCGGGACATCTCGAGCCCTCACATCAAATTTTTTAGAGGGTCTGCTCACCTGAAGGCCCGCAACTCAATGTGAATGAGGCACTCCTTTATGTGATATACAGGTTGTATCGCAGTGCCTCTTCCTTGTAACTTTTGGAAGCACTTGCACTTTATATACAAGTAAATATACTGGAAAGAATGTTTTCAATCAATTTTTCCTATAAAATCGATTTTTTACTTTGGTTTTGTACGTAAAACCTTAAGCTCTTTTAAGCAGCATCAGCATGGTGATAAAAATGAGTGGCAAGGTGAGATGGTGTGAAAATGACAGCATGAGCAGGCCACATAGTGGCACAATGACAGAGTCTGGATAAAAGACTAAGGCCACAGATTGCTTAGAAGAATGCAGATGGAAACAATCTGTGGAGCTGTACCACGGTCGCCTGAAGATTAATGCAGCCATTAAAATCAAGTTGGGTTTGTTGGTTCCACCTCAGCTCACCAGCAGGCATGCACCTAAAATCTTTTAATGGGTCAGCTCACCTGCAGGCCCGCAACTCGAATCTTTTACTTAGTCAGCTCACATGCAGGCCCGTGACTGAAATATTTTACAGGGTCAGCTCACATGCAGGCTATAGCATATAATGGTTTACAGGGTCAGCTCACCAGTAGGCCCGAACCTAAAATCTTTTACAGGGTCAGTTCACCTTCAACTCCAATATTTTACAGGGTCAGCTCACCTGCAGGCTCGCAACTCATGCTGCCTTGCTTTGAAGTAGCAGCCATAGCCGTTTATCAGGCTCCCTCTCCAAAATCGAACAATGATTCCCCGTTACTGGTGGTCACCACGTTAAACGCATAAAAGAACATTGAAAGTTGATATTGAAGATATCCAAATGGATCGGGGACGTGCGATCAGGCAGAAGTTATCTAGCGTCAACAAAGCGGCAGCAGGGCCTCTCCTGTATAATGTTTCCTCATCCAAAATACCACAGTGACATTCCACAGTGACATTCCCTGTAATTTTTTATTACTCATTCCAAGCACAGGGCATCTTAAGAGTACTGTATTGTTATTTATCGGGAGTGGGTAATTGCCGTGCGCCTACTGCCTTCCTTTGATTTTTCTGCTTTAATAACTTGACTCACCCTCTCCACACAATCAGATTTCAGCCATTTACCTCCCTTGGATGTGGCATCCCTTTCTCAAGCTCCCTCTCCGACATCGAACCCTGATTATCCCTTTAGCCGTGATCACCATGGTAGGTGCAGAAAAGAACATAGAAAGTTGATAGGGCAGACATCCGAATGGATCGTCGCTGTCACGGGGACGTGCAATCGCCCAGAGGTTATTTAGAGTCACCAACACGGCAACAGACCCTCGCCTCTAAGGTTTTAGATGGTGAGATCAGCAGGCCCCTGTTCCAAATGTTTTTGAGGGTCACCAGCAGGCCATCAATCATAATTTTTCAAGGGTGTGTATGATGTCTTCTTTTTTGTGTAACAAAGGGTGTGCCGCTTCTTTGTAATTTTTGGCAGCCCTTTCACTTAGTGCATAGGCTTTATGAGTTTAGGAGTCGCACTACCTGAACAATTGTACCACCATGTGAATGAGGCCCTCCTTTATACGATATGCAGGCTGTTTTGTAGTGCCTCTTGCTTGTAATTTTTTGCAGCACTTGCACTTTATATACAATTGAATATACAGGAAAGAATGTTCCTAACAATTCTTCCTGTAAAATTGATTTTTTTGGGGGGGTTTTATGCGTATTTTTGTCAGTCTGTAAAAGTGGCGTACAAATCAGACTACATGGTTCCCAGCAGCGACCTGGGAGGCCAAGATGCAGATCCAGACATCGTCCCCATGGTGTTTCCGATCCATTTTGGTGGTGTTTCTGTCACTTTCTGACTTTTTACAATGGACCAGACACCCTCCCCTCTTCAGAGCAGGGGGTGCCTGATTGTCTCCCATTGACTTCCATTATACTCGGGTGCACACGAATATAGCAATGTGTTTGGGCCGAACACCCGAATTCTTGAATACTTTGGTGCTCGATCATCACTAGTGATGACGTCATTACGTCAGCTGTTGTGGTTATGTCATATGTCATCGTGCTTGGGATTTCATGCCGGATCCTCAATCAAGATGGCGGTGGCCAGCTCTTCACGTTTAAACAGATTAGGTAAGTATGATTTTTTTCATGTTTTACTACCATTCAGGGAAATTTGATTTATTACCACAAAGCACAAGGAAATTCGGGTTCACGGCAAATCGAATTTTCCTTGAAATTCGGATAGAATTCCACTTTGTGGAGTTCGATTCACTCAACACTATTGATACCCATAAATAATTAGCACTTCTGTTTTTGAAAGCATTCTTACTTTGCAGCATTTTTTTCACACTCAACTAAAAGTATTGTACACTACTGTATATATAATTAATCTGCTATTATACTATACCACACTCATACTACAATAAACCATTAATAATCACGCAAAGGGGTAACTAGGAGGTAAAGAAAAACAGACATTTTTCATTAGCCAGAGGCAGACATATGACATTAGACAAACATATGTGAAGCACAGATAAAACTGAGTATAATTATAAAGCAGCATGATGTCCACTTGAGAAAATCCATTTTTAGAAATGAATTTCCTTACTGATGTCCTATTGTGTATTGACATCATAGAGAGCAGCAGAGCAGCATGCTGTATTAGCATTAGAATCCTGGTCAAAGGAGATAAAACCTTTATGATGTACAGAAGTACAAAAAGTATATGCAAATGTAGTAAATTATTTGAACTTACACTAATGAAGTAATTAGCAAATTTATATTATGTCTGCTTGTTACAATTATAAATTAGAATAAAACATGGTCTGCATATACACATACACATGTGGACAAAATAGTTGGCACTCTTACTTTAAAGAAAGAAAAACTCACATGAGACTGGAAAAAGTAATTTGCTTCGATCCGAATTTATTTGCGGCAAAACGCGTTAATAACGGTTATTTTGGGGCTGTAGAGAGCCTTTATAGAGGTGTAGAACACTGTGCCTTGCAGTAACACGCTTAGGGAGTAGTGATGGATGAACATCAGCTGGGACAATTCGCGAACGCGATCAAATGTTCGCGCACCGCAAGTTCGCGGAGGGCCCCATTTACTTTAATGACAGGCGGACCTGAAAAACCTTCAGGTCATTATTGCAGCCACCAAATACTTACAAGAAGTGCACAAATCGTCCCACAGTGAACAGTGAAATACCAGAGGGGGATCAATGGCAAACATTCTCGCAAAAAATATGTATTTTAATCAGGGGCCATTTTTGGCGTCTTTAAGAAAAACTGTCAAAAATGTGGCCTGCTGGAGCCTAGAAAAATGTTATTTTAGGCCACGGGAATACAGGCCCCCAAATATTAGGCATTCACCTGACAGAAAACATCAAGTGATTATGTGGCTGGAGGTATATTAGACGGTCATTGGATATCAATTTTACTGCAGGCCAGTACAAATAGATGTCAAATACATATGTTTAAAAGAACAAAAAATATAAAATTGGATTAAAAACATGGCTAACGAAATCCCCCCTCTTGAAATAACCCCAAATGATAATAGTTGAAATTCGATAACACATGGCCGTCGTCAACAGGTGTTGAATTCCTCCAAGGTCTCAAACATTAGGCATTTACCGGACAGAAAATAACAACTAATTATGTGGCTGGTGTCAGGGGCGTAGCTATAGGGGGCGCAGAGGTAGCAGTCGCTACCAGGCCCAGGAGCCTGAGGGGGCCCAAAGATCCTTGTGCCACATAAGTAGACACTGGTATTATGGAAAGTGCATGCTGGTCAAGTTACACCTCTGGCTGCAGGGAAGGGGTTAGGTCAAGAATTTGGCATGAGGGGGGTTGGGGAGGTGCCGTTTAAATTTTTCAATGTTGCCTCCCTGGTCACAAAGCACTGAGGGAAGGGGGGCCCAAGCTGAAATCTTGCACCAGGGCCCATGAGCCTTTAGCTACGCCCCTGGCTGGTGGTATAGTAGAAGGTCATTCAAAATCAATTTTACTGCAGGCCAGTGTAGTACAGGCCCCAAACATTAGGCATTTACGGGACAGAAAATAACAATTAATAATGTGGCTGGAGGTACATTAGGCGGTCACTGTACTACAATTTTACTGTTGGCCAGTTAGACTACAGGCCCCAAAAAATATACATTCACCTTACATTAAGAGACCATATTTTCTCCCCATAAGACGCAGTTTGTTCCCCCCAAAGTGTGGGAAAAATGCCTCTGCGTCTTATGGAGCGAATACTAATGAAGCGCTTGGAAGCGCTTCATTAGTACCGGAGGATTGGGAAGCGGTGAAGGATCTGTACTCACTGCTTCCTGGTCCTCCACTTGGCTGTCTGCTGTGCAGGGCTGCACACCATCTGACCTCACTGTGAGCAGCTTTTACAGCTGACAGCTGAGAACAAGGAAGAAGAGAGAGAGAGACTGGTGGTGAGGAGCGGCGGCGTCCATGAGCAGGAGAGGTAAGTTATTTTATTTTATTTGCACTGATGGCTGACCTGGGGGGCATGATTGCTGACATGGGGGCATGATGGCTCACATGGGCTGATGACTGACATGGGGGGCTGATGGCTCACATGGGGGGCTGATCTGAGGCATTGGGGGGCTGATGTGAGGTCTGATTAACATTGGGGGTATCATTGCTGGTCTGACCTGAGGTGTGGCTGGAGGTACATTAGGCAGTCATCGTATAACAATTTTACTGCGGGCCAGTTAGATTACAGGCCCCAAAATGTATGCATTCAACGTACATAAAAGATCATGTGATTATGTGGCCGAAGGTATATTATACGTTCAATGGATGTTAATTTTACAGCATACCTGTGGACTACAGGCCCCAAAAATTATTCATTCACCATACAGAAAAGCACAATTGATAATGTGGCTGGAGGTAAATTAGGCCGTCACTATATAACAATTTTACTGTTTGCCAGTTAGATTACAGGCCCCAAAAATTATGCATTTACCGTACATAAATGATCAACTGATTATGTGGCTGCAGGTATATTAGACGGCCATTCAATATCAGGCCCCAAACATTAGGCATTCACCGGACAGAAAAGAACAAGTAATTACATGGCTGGAGGTATATTAGATGGTCATTAATGTGACATAGCAAGGGGTTTTGTTTGGGAAGGCAAGTATTTTCCTCCCAACATTGGCTGATTTCCAGCCAGGTGAGATCAAATACCAGACCCCCATTCACGGACAACACCAGGGATCCCAGAAAAGTTTAAAGCCTGCTCTTCTTGCTCCTGCTCCCCCTAGGCACCATCCTCCTCTGACTCTTCCTCAGACTCCTGCTGACTTGTCTCAGATGGAGTAGCCCCCCTTGGAATTCATCTAGCGCAAAGCGCAATTGAGCGTGGAAGCCACTGATCGGCCTGTGACTGCAGAGCTGAAAGCACTACAGGACCGGTGTGGCTCTTGGCTTACAGGCACAACAGCCGCAGCATAGCATGGCAACGTCTCACCTGGCACGTCAAATAGGTTCTGGGGAGCTTGGGGGGTGCAGCGGAAGAGGCAGTAGTAGTGGAAAAGGAGGAGTCAGCCAAGGAGGATGGAGTAGGAAGAGGAGAAAAAGAGGCAGGCCTGCATGCATCCCATGGCGGTAACACCAAATCCACACAGGTGCCACGGGTTACATGCTTGACAGCCATTAAAAGGTTCACCCAGTGGGCAGTAAACATTATGTACCTTCCCTGCCCGTGTTTGCTAGACCAAGTGTCTGTGGTCAGAGGTATCTTGGCACCGACACTGTGTGCCAGAGATACATTCACTTTACGCTGAACGTGGCCATATACTGCTAGGAAGCTCTTCTGGGAGAAATATTTCCTTCCATTGCGGTGTGCCAATGACCACAAATTTTCTAAAGGCCTCCAAGTCCACCAATTTCTATGGCAGTAGTTGGTAGGCTAGCAGTTCAGACAAGCCAGTGGTCAGCCCGTTAGGCAAGAGGATTATCCAGCATCATCATTTTTTTAATGCTCAAATATTTGGGCCACAGAAGCCTGCCTCGTGTCAGATGAACACGGCGACGGAACGGTGAAAGGTGGAGTGGAGGACAAATGGGAGGAGAGAGGAAAAGGAGAAGAGGCAGGACGTGGAGCACCAGGAGTGTGGCTTTGTGGGTTCTGACGGCGTTGCTCCCACTGGGCTCGGTGATGGGAGGCCAGGTGCCTTATTGCACAGGTTGGCAACATTATTATTAGCAGCTGAAAAGTAAAAAAAAAAAAAGACCACACTGCAAAGCCATGTGCCGGCGTCCTGAGAGCGCAAGATGTAACTGTGCATGGTGGATTATTGGAACTCAAATTGGCCTGGTAAGCTCAGTGACCCCTGACCTACATACACAGGTGAATCCAATTATGAGAATGAGTATTTAAGGGGGTCAATTGTAAGTTTCCCTCCTCTTTTAATTTTCTCTGAATTGTAGCAACATGGGGGTCTCAAAACAACTCTCAAATGACCTGAAGACAAAGATTGTTCACCATCATGGTTTAGGGGAAGGATACAGAAAGCTGTCTCAGAGATTTCAGCTGTCTGTTTCCACAGTTAGGAACATATTGAGGAAATGGAAGACCACAGGCTCAGTTCAAGTTAAGGCTCGAAGTGGCAGACCAAGAAAAATCTCGGATAGACAGAAGCAACGAATGGTGAGAACAGTCAGAGTCAACCCACAGACCAGCACCAAAGACCTACAACATCATCTTGCTGCAGATGGAGTCACTGTGCATCGTTCAACCACTCGGCGCACTTTACACAAGGAGATGCTGTATGCGAGAGTGATGCAGAGGAAGCCTTTTCTCCTCCCACAGCACAAAAAGTGCCGCTTGAGGTGGGCTAAAGCACATTTGGACAAGCCAGCTTCATTTTGGAATAAGGTACTGTGGACTGATGAAACTAAAATTGAGTTATTTGGCCATAACAAGGGGCGCTATGCATGGAGGAAAAAGAACACAGCATTCCAAGAAAAACACCTGCTACCTACAGTAAAATATGGTGGTGGTTCCATCATGCTGTGGGGCTGTGTGGTCAGTGCAGGGACTGTGAATCTTGTCAAAGTTGAGGGACGCATGGATTTCACTCAGTATCAGCAGATTCTGGAGACCAATGTCCAGGAATCAGTGACAAAGCTGAAGCTGTGCCGGGACTGGATCTTTCAACAAGACAACGACCCTAAACATTGCTCAAAATCCACTAAGGCATTTATGCAGAGGAACAAGTACAATGTTCTGGAATGGCCATCTCAGTCCCCAGACCTGAATATAATTGAAAATCTGTGGTGTGACTTAAAGAGAGCTGTCCATGCTCGGAAGCCATCAAACCTGAATGAACTAAAGATGTTTTGTAAAGAGGAATGGTCCAAAATACCTTCAACCAGAATCCAGACTCTCATTGGAACCTACAGGAAGCGTTTAGAGACTGTAATTTCTGCAAAAGGAGGATCTACTAAATATTGATTTCATTATTTTTTTGTGGTGCCCAAATTTATGCACCTGCCTAATTTAGTTTAAACAATTATAGCACACTTTCTGTAAATCCAATAAACTTCATTTCACTTCTCAAATATCACTGTGTGTGTCTCCTATATGATATATTTAACTGACATTTTTTATGGTAACAACCAACGATTTATGCAGGAAAATCATGACGATTAACAAGGTTGCCCAAACTTTCGCATCCCACTGTAGAAATTATATTATAGGTATATCACACCCATGCCTCAATCAGATTTTTTGGGAGGCAACTGGTATAGCACACCAGTTGCAATTAGTTGTTCCAATAGTGTTTTTCCCTCTGTATAGCTGCAGTATCGCAGCAGAACTGCACACAACTGCTGCACAATACAAATGCACTATAATATACTTTCTAAGTTAGAAAGTGCATATATTATAAGTATATTACACCCCTCAGTAAGTCACGCCTATTGATAGCACACCTATACCAGTCCTTAAAAGGACTTTTGCGGCCCTATTAGCTAGCATTTGGTGTCTCTAACAGTCTGTCCCTGTTCCACACAGCAACCTCTCCCTACACTGGCAAAAGACTGAATGTAAATTGGTGGCCAGATCGGGTTTATTTATAGGGTAGGGGGGTGTCCATGTGCTGTTATGTCTCAATTGGCTGTGCAGTCCCACCTAATGGATGTGTCATGGGTCAAAGTTCTGCACAATTCAAAGAATATATCACCAGCGGACATTGCCATATGTTTGCATGCTCGGCGAACAGCAAACGAGCAACGTTCGCTGTCAATCGACCGCCGGGCGAACCACAAGGCCATCTCTGATAGGGAGTCTGTTGTGGTAGTGAAACAATACTATGAGTCAGTATGACAAGCACATGACAGGTGTCGCTCTTAGAAACACAATTATTAGGGCAGTAACAGGGCCACCACTGACCAAATAACTCAAGTATGAACTCAGCCTTACAGGTCGTTGTTAGGGTCAAGAAGAAGTGCACTCCTTTTACATCGTCGCAAGCTGACTTCACATAGATGTCTACAGAACCTGTTCTATTAAACGAGTATGCAAGTAGAGACCCCCACAGACAGAGTGGAGAGGGTGTCAGCAGTAAGTTTCTGTTGACGTCACAGATTATTTGCCCTTCCTCTGATCCATCAGAACAATAACCCACAAAAAACAGATCCTGTCTGTGGAGCATACACCTTTAATCGGTCAGCATTTGTTCAATAATCCATCAGTATTGCTAATGCCCCCCCCCCCAAAAAAAAAAAATCAGGAGTGGATGTAAAACAGAGATGACATGTGAATGGAATATTTATTTGCATGTCTTCTGTGTTTTGTACCCACTCCTGCTTTTGGATACTAAATTATAAGCCAATTCTGATGGGACCATTCAGCAGCATCAGGAGACCACATTGTAGCAAGATGACATAATGTGTAGATGGCAGTAGCAGCAGTAGCAGCAGCAACATCAGGAGGATACCACAGAGTAGCAAGGTGACATAGTGTGGAGATGGCAGCAGCAGGAAACCACAGAGTGGCAGGGTGACATAATGTGGAGATGAAAGCAGCATCAGCAGGATACCACAGAGTGGCAAGGTGACATAGTATGGATATGACAGCAGCATGAGGAGACCACAGAGTGGCAAGGTGTCATGCTGGACAGGGTACAAGATAAACAGAATACCACCAAACAGGCGAGAAGGCAAGAAGGCAAGAAGCTGGGGATAAAGGTCACCTCCTGACAAATCCCTACCAGCTTTACCTAGACTTCTATGCCCACGTTCAGACCCTGAAGGTGGGAATGAGTGTGTCCCCGTGCCTAGGCTGAAGATTCCTAAAATCCCTAAGATGGTGAAAGGGGGAAAGAGGCAGCCTGCTCCCTCAGGACCTGGAGGGGGAAGGCGTCTCTCTAACAGCCTAGACAGACAATCACAAGAAAAACAAAACAAACTTATCTTGTTACTGAGCAGGAACAGCAAATCCTTCCTTCCTTCCACTGAGTAAAACAAAAGCTATAACCCACACAGGACACTGGGAGTGGGCGTAATTTAAACTCATACCAACAACCCCACCCAGTGCACCTGAAGGGAGGCGGATCCAGCTCAACTCCAAAACAAAAACAAAAGGCTACACATGTGCTGCTAACCTGGCAGACCTCTGCATATAACCTGAGCAGAGCATGACACAAGGTGACATAGTGTGGAGATAGCAATAGCAGCAGCATCAGGAGGATACCACAGAGTGGCACAGTGACATAGTGTGGAGTTGGCAGAGCATGAGGAGACCACAGAGTGGCAGATTACATAATGTGGAGATGGTAGCAGCAGCAGCAAGATACCACAGAGCGGCAAGGTCACATAGTGTCGATATGGCAGCAGCATGAGGAGACCACAGAGTGGCAAGGTGTAATGGATGGTATAGCAGAAAACAAGAAGTAACAAATAAAGATCCGACTGACTTGATCCCAAACTAAGGAACAAAAGGGTGAGCCATATTAAAGCCCTATAGCTCTCCCTGACTGCTCAGCCCATGCAAAGATCTCTGTGATAGAAAGTTGCATGTCCACGTACCTAGATTGAGTGACACCTGAAAACCCTATAATAGTGAGGGGACACGACCACCGGCTCCCTGCACTTAATACGGAGGGAGTCAGGGTCACCTAGAATCAAGCCAACAGGAAAACACAAATAAAGGGATAGACTTATCTGAGAAACCAGCAGTACCAACAAACTTCTAGCAGTGAGTACAATCCAGGAAGTAGTATAAACCGCAAAGTGAGGCAGTATGGGAGGGGATATAAAGGGAGGCAATAACTGCTGATAGATGACAGCTGGGAGAGGGAGAAGAGATGTCAAAGCGAAACCAAAACAAAAGAACATCATGCAGGAGGTACTGAAGAACGTCTGTCAGAACTTCTCAGATATCTGGCAGTGACACAAGGTGACATAATGTGTAGATGAAAGTAGCAGCAGCAGCATCAGGAGGATACCACAGAGTGGCAAGGTGTCAGGGAACCAGGGGGGCCGTTTCGCATCGGGTTTGCAGGCGCGGGCGGCGGGCGCAGATAGCTCCTCCTCTTCCTCCTGACAGGACACCTGACGTCAATGTGGCCAGTGCGCCTGCGCGAGTCGGACGCCGGGTGCGCGGTACACAAGCCGCGTGCGCGGGGATACAAGCGTAGTGCACATGCTCCATTCCAGACCACAGGTGCTACTCAGGCTAGGGGAGGGCTTCAGCCTCCGTCACCGCCCTCAGCCTTATGATTGGCTTCTGACTAAGGAAGCCTCCTGGTTGCCCGGCAACCAGGGGGGCGGTCCTGGGTTCCCTGTGTACTTAAAGCCAGTCAGAGCCTTGACTCATTGCTGAGTTATTCAACCTTATGGTGAACACCCAGCTCCCTCCTGTGAACCTGTTGTTTAATCTGACTTCCCAGCTACCGACTCCTTGCCTGTTTCCTCGATTACGATTTCTGCTGCCCGCCACGACCCGGAACTGGAACCGACTACCCGATTGGATTGAACTTTTCTGTACTACGCTAATTTTTGGGATTATTTCGTCCCTGCCAAAGGATTCCATACCTGATCCACTATTCCAGTCCTGACATAATAACTCAGGCGAACCATGGAATTTGCGGGACCTGCAGACGGTGCCCCTTCTTTGTCCGAACAACTGACGATGATGGCGCAAGCCCTTCAGGACATGCAGGCCAGCCATGCACACCTATTAGGGAGAATGCGTGCCCAGGAGCTGCGCCAAGCCCAGTTCACTGCACTACCACCCTCACCTCCTCCCGCTCCACGCACCTCACTAGAAGTGGTGAACAGTGAACCAGCAGTAGCCCTACCAGAACGCTTTTCTGGAGACAGGAAGAAATACCGTTCGTTTATTATTTCCTGCGAGCTACTGTTCTCCTTGAAACCCCGCACTTACTCCTCGGACTATGTCAAAGTACGGACAGCTATCTCCCTGCTCACGGGACCCCCACAGACCTGGGCCCATCAGCTCCTGCAAACTGATAGCCCAGTGCTGTCCTCTTGGGGCTCCTTTGTTTCCGCCATGCAGGCACTCTTTGACGACCCCCTGCGCGCTTCCACCTCTAGGGACACTCTCCGTTCCCTGCGACAAGGAAGGCGTCCAGTGGAGGACTACATTACGGAGTTCCGGGAGATCGCACCAGATACCGGACTCAATGAAGTGGCCCTTATCGACCAGTTCCGGATCGGACTGTCGGACCAATTAAAAGACGAACTCGCCCGTATCGGGATCCCAGAGGTCCTGGAAGGGCTGATGAGCACGGTTACCCAACTGGACCGCCGTTTCCGGGAACGAAGGACGGAGAGACAGCACGCTTTGCCTCCTCCTGCACGGCGATCCAATCCTCTTCCCGTTTCAGTCCTTGGGCAATCCTCCACAGTGGGAGACCTCACCCCGGACGAACCAATGCAGGTCGGAGTAGTCAGGGGTCCACTCTCAGCAGTTGAGAGGTCCAGAAGGCGGACTCTCAATCTCTGCCTCTACTGTGCCAAATCCGGGCATATGTTGAGAGACTGTCCTGTCAAACCACCTACAGGTAGGACTGTCAGTTCCGCTGTGTTCCTGAACATACCTGTATACCACGGTTCTTCACATCTAACTCTATGTGTTTCTCTGCAGCTGAACGGAACTGGCCATGAACTCACGGCCTTAATCGATTCGGGCGCAAGCAGCTGTTTTTTTTATTCCAAACTTGCCACGCAGCTAGGAATATCCTTGCGCCCCAAGGAACACCCATCCCGACTCCACATGGTGGACGGCAGTACATTAAAAACCGGACCTGTCTCTTTGGAATCACACCCTCTTACCCTTTCCATTGGTCGCCACCACCGTGAAGAGATCGTGTGGGACATCGTACCCTCTCCTTTATTTCCTGTTATCTTGGGCATCCCATGGCTTAGAAAGCACAACCCCCAAATTGACTGGGCCCTGGGACGTGTCACATTTCAGTCCTCTTATTGCATCTCCCACTGCATCTCCTCCGTTCCTGGCTCTCTGCTGGTCCTGGCCTCATCTCCTCGGGTATTACCTGCTAAATACGAAGAATATGCGGATGTCTTTGAGAAAGCAGGGGCAGACACCTTACCTCCCCACAGACCTTATGACTGCCCCATTGATCTACTCCCCGGGGCCTCGCTGCCGTACGGACGGTTATACAACTTGTCTGAGCCCGAGACCCAGGCGCTGAGGGATTACATTGAGGAAAGCCTGGCGAAGGGCTTCATCCGCCCGTCCACCTCCCCAGTCGGTGCAGGTATCTTTTTTGTGGGGAAGAAGGACGGGGGTCTTCGGACCTGTGTGGACTACCGGGGCCTTAACAACATCACCAGGAAAAATAAATACCCTCTCCCTCTCATCCCTGATCTCCTGGACCGAGTGAAGGATGCCAAAGTGTTCTCCAAGATCGACCTCCGGGGGGCCTATAATCTTGTGCGGATCCGTGAGGGCGATGAATGGAAGACGGCTTTTCGTTCCAGATTCGGCCATTATGAGTATCTGGTGATGCCCTTCGGGCTTTGCAACGCCCCAGCTACCTTCCAAAGCTTTATCAACGATGTCTTCCGCGACCTTCTGGACACATATGTGGTAGTGTATCTGGATGACATCCTTATTTTTTCCCCACACACTTCAGCAGCATGAGAGACATGTGAAGGTAGTCCTCCAGCGCCTTCGGACACACCGACTCTATGGGAAGCTGGAGAAGAGCATCTTTGAGGTTCCTTCTATTGAATTCTTGGGATACATACTGTCCCCCGGAAAAGTGGAGATGGACCCCAAGAAGGTGCAGGCCATCCTAGAATGGCCTATCCCACGAAACCGACGAATGGTCCAACAGTTCATCGGTTTCGCGAATTTCTACCGTCGCTTCATCCGGAATTTCTCGGCCATATGCGCTCCTATTACGGTCCTAACCGGGAACAACGTTCCATTTGTATGGACCCCTGCCGCTCATAAGGCCTTCCAAACCCTCCAAAGGCTCTTCACACAAGCTCCGGTATTGGCGCAGCCTGACACTGCTCTCCCCTTCTACCTGGAGACAGATGCCTCAGAGAAAGCTGTCGGGGCAGTTCTCTCCCAAAGACAAGGGGAGAAACAACTCCTACACCCAGTGGCGTTCTACTCCCGCAAGTTAACCAAGGCGGAACGAAACTACGATGTGGGCGAGAGGGAACTACTGGCCATAAAAAATGCGCTGGAGGAGTGGCGGCATCTGCTGGAGGGAGCCAAGCACCCGGTAACTGTCTATACTGATCACCGTAACCTAGAATACCTTCGTACTGCTAAGAGGTTACGGCCCCGGCAAGCCAGGTGGGCCCTCTTCTTTTCCCGCTTCACCCTCCAGATAACATATCGTCCTGGATCAAAGAACGGGAAGGCCGATACCCTCTCCCGTCTTCATGACACCGATGCCGTGTTTTCACCTCCAGAAACCATCCTTCCAAGCACCTACTTTTTGGCCACACAACATTCATTACTCGAAGAGATCCGACAAGCCAGCGTGACCGTACCGTCAGAAGCAGCACACCTGCCACAAAGGCAGGGTCTACGTTACCATCAGGGAAAAATCTACGTGCCTACTTCCCATCGGGTGCCGATCCTGCAACATCATCACGACCACCCAACCGCAGGTCACAGGGGAATACGCAATACCTTAGAGTACGTGCAGAGGCAGTTCTGGTGGCCTTCCCTAGCGGCGGATGTACGGTCCTTTGTGGGCTCATGCACTATCTGTGCCATGCACAAGAGACCCCACACCCGGCCAGTCGGCCCACTACAACCTCTACCCGTGGCAATGGTGCCCTGGAGGGACCTCGCAATGGATTTCGTGGTGGACTTACCTCCTTCACAGGGCCACACTACGATCTTGGTTGTAGTAGATAGATGCACCAAGATGGCCCACTTTATTCCAACTACCGGCCTTCCAACAGCCCAACATACCTCAAAATTGTTTCTACAGCACGTGTTCCGCCTACATGGACTCCCCTCCTCTATTGTATCTGATCGGGGTTCGCAGTTCACCTCCCGTTTCTGGAGCCAATTTTGCCGCTGCCTCCACATCACCCGCAACCTGTCCTCTGCTTATCATCCCCAGTCCAACGGCCAGACGGAGAGGACGAACCAAACCTTGGAGCAGTATCTTCGCTGCTATTCGTCGTACCTACAAGACGACTGGGTGGACCTTCTCCCTCTGGCAGAATATGCATACAATCAACAGCAGCATACCTCTACGGGACTCTCACCCTTTTATGCGAATTACGGGTACCATCCCTTGACGCTTCCAGACCTTCCGGTGGACATTCCCGTACCTGAAGTGGCCCAGCGCCTCCGTCGTCTCCGGGGTTTGCTACGCACCCTAGTGCAGAAGCTCCACATTACCCAGCAACAGCAAAAGACTCAGGCGGATCGGAGACGCACCGAGAGCCCCAAGTACAGAAGTGGGGATAGGGTATGGTTATCTTCTCAGCACCTTAAACTGACCTGCCCGTCCAAGAAATTGGGCCCTCGCTATTTGGGACCATTCACCATCGCCTCAATGGTCAACGACGTCGCGGCGAGACTAAACCTGCCCACTTCATTTAACATCCATCCGGTGTTTCATGTATCACTACTGAAACCCTACCGTGCCAACACCCTTGTGGGCAGAGTGTCGATGCCACCCGCTCCCATTCAGGTGGATAACAATGATGAATATGAAGTCCAGGGGATCTTGGACTCCCGCAGACGCCGTGGAGTCTTGGAATACCTTGTCCACTGGAAGGGATATGGGCCAGAGGAGCGTTCCTGGGAACCAGCAGGTAACCTTCATGCAGACGCCAAGGTCCGCGCATTCCACAGGGCTCATCCTGATCGGCCATCCCAGGTTCGCGTCCGGCGGCCGCTCCTTGGTGGGGGGCTCTGTCAGGGAACCAGGGGGGCCGTTTCGCATCGGGTTTGCAGGCGCGGGCGGCGGGCGCAGATAGCTCCTCCTCTTCCTCCTGACAGGACACCTGACGTCAATGTGGCCAGTGCGCCTGCGCGAGTCGGACGCCGGGTGCGCGGTACACAAGCCGCGTGCGCGGGGATACAAGTGTAGTGCACATGCTCCATTCCAGACCACAGGTGCTACTAAGGCTAGGGGAGGGCTTCAGCCTCCGTCACCGCCCTCAGCCTTATGATTGGCTTCTGACTAAGGAAGCCTCCTGGTTGCCCAGCAACCAGGGGGGCGGTCCTGGGTTCCCTGTGTACTTAAAGCCAGTCAGAGCCTTGACTCATTGCTGAGTTATTCAACCTTATGGTGAACACCCAGCTCCCTCCTGTGAACCTGTTGTTTAATCTGACTTCCCAGCTACCGACTCCTTGCCTGTTTCCTCGATTACGATTTCTGCTGCCCGCCACGACCCGGAACTGGAACCGACTACCCGATTGGATTGACCTTTTTTGTACTACGCTAATTTTTGGGATTATTTTGTCCCTGCCAAAGGATTCCATACCTGATCCACTATTCCAGTCCTGACACAAGGTGACTTAGTGTGGAGTTGGAAGCAGCATGAGGGGACCACAGAGTGTCAAGCTGACATAGTTTGGAGGTGGCGGCAGCATCAGGAGGCCACAGAGTTGCAAGGTGACATAGTGTGGATATGGCAGTAGTAGCATCAGGAGACCACAGAGTGGCAAGGTGACATACAGTAGAGTGGAGATGGCAGTAGCAGCAACAGAAGCATCTGGAGGATACCACAGAGTGGCAAGGTGACATCGTTTGGGGATGGCTGCAGCAGCTGCATCAGGAGACGACAAAGTGACCCGGTAACAGAGTGGGGCGGTGGGTCACAATACCAGTACCTGCTGATGAAGGTAGGTGAAATAAGGAACACTTGGCATTAGATGTGTGGCATCAGGCGAGTTGCAGCATTAAAGTAGTAGCTGAGGCAGGTAGCCAGAAAAAAAAAAAGTCTCTTTTAAGTGTTAGTGTGGCACCATGGATGATCTAGTCCAGTGATTGCTAACCTTGGCACTCCAGCTGTGGTAAAACTACAACTCCCAAGATGCCCCCCTTGCTTGGCTACTCAGAACTCTGTAGAAATAAATGGAGCATGCTGGGAGTCGTAGTTTCACCACAGCTGTAGTGCCAAGGTTAGCCATCACTGATCTAGTCTGATGCATCAGGAATTGGTGGTTGGAAATCCTGGTTGATCCACGCCTGATTCATCTTGACAAAGGTCAGTCTCTTAATTATGGCCCCCGCCGCACTAAAAACCCGCTCTGATGTCACACTGCTGGCTGGGCAGGACAGCTTTTCCAGGGCAAATTGTGCTAGTTGCGGCCACAAATCCAGTTTGGCTACCCAGTAGTCCAGCAGATCTTCAATGTTGGGTGGAAATGTGCTGTCCAAGTATGCCACCACCTGCTGGTTCAGGTCTTACTTCAGGTCTACCTGCTGCTGCTGGTGAGTAGTTTCTTCACTATGCGGGTAAAGAAAGCTACTCATCAGCGACTGTAGACTCAGGCTGTTTCTGACGGAACTGGTACTGCTCCTGCCACCCCACCCCTCCCCAGCAGAAAGGGCAGTGGAATGTCAGTGCTCTGTCTCGTCTTCCTCATCGCCCTGTAGCTCCTCTGGCTGCTTTTGCTCTTCCTCTCCTGTCAGCTTAGTAGAAAAACGACCCAATTTGGCTCCACATTGCCTGTGCTCCAATGTCCTCCTCCCCCTCCTCCTCCTCTTTCAGTTCAGCCCCCACAGGGCTCATGTGGCCATCAGATTGAGGCGCCACGTCTCCTGTGTTCTGACCAGCCATAGTTACCAGCATCTGTTCCAGGACATGAAGCAGTCAAATGACGTTGTTCATTCTGTAGTCCTGGCGACTGATAAATAATGTGGCACCCTCAAAGGGACTGAGCAAACGGCAGGTGTCACACATGAGCTGCCACTGGCTGACATCAAAGTTACACAGTGGAGTACTTCTATCCGCTTGCATCATCAAGAAATCGTTGATGGCCTTTCTCTGTTCGTATAGTCAGCCCAACATATGGAGGGTGGAATTCCAATGGGTGGAAACGTCACATATCAGCCTATGTTGGGGGATGCCGTTCTGCCGCTGCAGTTCAAGGAGGGTGTGCTTTGCGGTGTACAAGTGGCTGAAGAGCATTCATAGTTTCCTGCCCATTTTTAGGATGTCTTGCAGATGGGTGGAAGACTTCAGGAACCACTTGACAACCAGATAGAACACGTGTGCCATGCACTGCGCATGGCTGAGCCTTCCTTGACGCAGCGCCAAAACCATGTTCTTTCCGTTGTCGGTCGGCATAGTTGTAATTTTTAGTTGACGTGGAGAAAGCCGATTTCTTCATGCATCACACGGAGCAGTTCTTCCCCTGTGTGACTCAGTTCGCCAAAGCAAACCAGGTCCAGAACAGTGTGACACCGGCGAGCCCTGCACATGTGGTATGCTGGAGGGGCACTGTGACTTGTCCCTGCAGAGGAGGCTGAGGACACGGTGGAGAATGAGGAGGCAGAGGCAGACATTGTCGCAGGACCAAGTGCGTGACAATGTGGAGGCGGAAGCGGCGTGACCTAGCTAAGTTGCTGGTGTGGCTGTGCAGGAACCACATTCACCCAGTGGGTCATAAAGGACATGTACTGTCCCTGACCGTAGTTCTAGCTCCACACGTCGGCCCTGCCGTGCACTTTGGCAGACACCGACAGGCTCAAGGACTGGCCATCCTAGTGTTCGACCTATTTGTGCAGGGCTGGTACTGCCTATTTCGCAAAAAAATGACGGCTTGGGACTCTCCACCTTGGTTCAAGCCATAAGTTCTGTGAAAGGGGCAGAGTCCACCACTTGGAAAGGGAGGGACTGCAGCATCAGCAACTTGGACAGGAGCACGTTCAGCTTCTGTGCCGTTGGATGCGTGCACGCATACTGCTGTCTCTTGGCAATCGCTTCAGTGATCGATTGCTGACGAGGAGCAGGAGCATCTGGAACAGCAGAAGATGGGAATGACAGACAGCTCCCTTCAGCTGAGGTGGTGGAGCCTTGACTGGCTGAAACCGGGTGCGTGCCACTGGGTGATGCAGCGGTAGCTGCGGCAGGCTGGACCACCACATCGGAGCCATGGTTCTCCCAGGCTACTGCATGTCAAAGCTGCATATGTTTGCAACACGCCAGACCTGCAGGGTATGACGAAGTGAGGTCACAGTTATGGGCAATCGAGGGTACTCACTATATTTGAAGAACCCTGGGCAGGCGCGTGGCAGTGAAGGAGAGGTAGACACAGTTCCTCTGGGGCACGCTCTGTAGATAGGGACCAGGCCTGATGGTAGTTGAGGTGCCCTGGATGTTACAGGTATTTTGTGTGCCTGGGGCAAGGTCCCTGTGGTATTCGCGACGCTAGTGCCTTTGGACGGTGGCACGCCGGTTGGTGGTTGGAATGATGAAGGTACACAAGTATATAGTGAACCAAAACGTAACTTTACTGAACAATCCAACTTTGTACAGCAGGTGTAGCACAGTCTTCAGATTACAGTTCCACAAAGGGGCTTATTCACAATATGGCAGGCAATAGTCATGCAAGATACACTGAGGGTAAATTCCACGAGCACTCAGCAGCAGGTTGTACCTTTCCCAGAATCAATGTACAGTGTCTCTTCTAGAACTCCTGCTCTGGCTTTATATCTCCCAAGGCCCGGATGCCTAAAAGGGTGGCTTAAATCCTTGGTTACTTTCTTCCTCAGGTATTATACTTCTTGCTATGCTGTCTAAAGGTTCTCTGCCCTTCAGGGTCACTTTGCTTACCCTGGGTCGCCTCCTCCTATCAGGTGGATAACTGTAGGTTTCTCCCAGGAGGTTGGATCCTGCAACTGGGGTATCTCTTCAGTGCTAACTTAGGCTCTCTTGTTCTCAGGCAGGCTGGAGCTTCTCAACAGCCTCCTGGACATCACTAGCAGCCAGGGCTATCCAGCTGCATGTCAGGAGCAGGCTCTTTAACCTCTGTCTTCTCAGACTCCTGACTCTGCACTACCTCTCCCTGTCTGGGCCTGGACTTTTATACTAGGGTCTCCCTATCTCCCTCTAGTGTCTGGGATGTCTAACTACACCCAACTAGGCCTGCTACTGCATCACACAGGGGTACATTGCATGTAAAAACACATTAAAACATACATTAAATGCAGAATTAAATATGACATTTCTGTTCCTTGTGAGTAGGAGTAACGCGCACACCAATTGACCCTTGTGTAGTGCCCACCCATACCTAGTGGGACACTACATGTTGATTGGCCAACATTGGAACCCTGGCCACGCTTCACCTTCTGCTCACAGATTCTATATGTGGTCAAGTTAACCTCCTCTGGCAGCTTAATAAAAAACTGCCACACTGCCGGTGATTTTCCCTGCAAAAGTCCGCACTGACAGACTGCTACCGCTGCTCCCTCCATGAACCCCTGCACCACTACTCCCCGGGCAGGTAGGCTGCTGCGAAGCAGGTGGTCTACGCCGGGCATGTTTGGCTCCCGACCTGCAACTGCTGCCACCCTGCTGACTCCCAGCCATGCTACCACGCAGCTGGCTCAGCCGCTGCCTCACAGTCAAGTTGCCACCCTCTTCTCCTGATGATGATAAAGCCCCTTCTTCACCCGGCTCCCAAGTGCGATCGGCTTCATCATCATCAAGTAGTGGCTGCACGCCACCAATGTCCTCAATGGTCTCTGGGTCAGGAGCCTGACCGCTCGCAACACAAGCTCCTGCGTCACTCTCCTCATCACTACTTCTTGGCTGGGCAGTAGCTGCTGACTGCCCTCTAGCAGCTCTTTCTAGCTGTATAGTGTAGCTGAGCCCACAGCATACATTATTTCTGTGGCTGAGGAAACAGCAAAGATTAGAGGCAGGTTGAGGACGATGAGGACGCAGGGCCATGCCAACTAAGGGTTGTGTCTGACAAACCCACCGACTGTTGGCTGGTAGTGTCTGATGTCACTTGGGATGATGTGGATGACCGCGTTAACCAATCAAGAACCGCTGGGTTGCTGGGAAGACATGACCACTAGATGACACCAGGAGCTCAGGCCTCTCGCTGAGACTCCTGCTGCTATACCCCCTTACTCTGCTGCGACCTCTGCTTGTGCCCAAAACATTCAGGCCTCTGCCACGCCTCTGTGCATGGCCTGGCACTTCCCTTCTTGACATACTTATAGATGAACTACACAAATTAAATGGAAATTAAAACACCCCTAAAAGCGACAAATATATTTTTCTTTTTGTACTAAAATAGTCCACTAAATGCTTTCACCACCATTAACTGCAGAAATGCACTGAGAATATATTTTCCTTGTACTGAAACACGACCCTATACGCTTTGAGCAGAAATAATTTAAAGAGGAAGGTTGCCTACAGACCCATAGACCTTAAACTTCGGAATAATATGATGTTAACTGGAACATCAAGCTGTTTGGAGATGGATGATCTTATAGCCTTTACCTTTAACATGTTTGTGTATAATTTTTTTTGATACATGATATCAAACTGCACAGTGACTACTTTTCACTTTTTTAATAGATTACAAGTTTGAAGACACAGTTTATTTTCAATCTTATCTAGGGGTTCCATCATTTCTGTCTACACCAGTTTCATTAGTTTTTTTATTTTTTATTATCATTTTGGACCACAAGTCAAAAGCGATGTCTGATTATTATAAGCTGATTTTCAGAATTTTTTTATTTATTTACTTTTATTTATTTATTTGTATTACTTTTGTTTACAGTTTCAAGTCATTTCCGTGACCATTGTGTGTTTTTCTTTCTTTAATGTAAGGGTAACAACAATTTTATCCATATGTATATATCACTTAAATCTCAATCAGCCAGCCATAACATAGCTAGTGTTAAAGGGGTTGTCCCACTTCATTAAATATGTTTAAACTAATTAATTTACCCCCACTGAACATATCTTCCTATATATCTAATTTTCAAAAAGTTACCATTCGTCTAATAATTGCTTCTATTAGAACCCTTTGTTTATTCCTGTCTCCCATGGATACGGCCTCTTCTGGCCGGCCGCATCGCTGTGCCGCGCCTGCGCACAACAGCTGAAGACATGGATCGGCCTGCCTCTCCATTATTACGAGACCGCGCACGTCCGTGCATGCGCAGTATATCCTGTGTGTCTGACATAGAGCTGCGCATGCGCGGACGTACGAACAGTTCGGGCGAGTCTGCGGAGTGAGAGGACGGACGTCGGAGGAACGCGATACTATTTCCTAAAAGGTAAGTGTAATAACTACTGGCCCACTAATCCACCAACGATTAGCCACCAACGGCAACAAATGGGGTTCATGGTGAATTCAAAGGGGGCATATTTATGTACACTGGGGGCAACTATAAAAATTTTATGTAGATTGGGGGCAACTATATAAAATGGATGCACACTGGGGCCAAGTATATGAATTTTACGGACACTGGGGGGCAACTATATTAATTTTAGGGACACTGGGGGCAACTATATGAATTTTTTGGACACTGGGGGCAACTATATGAATTTTATGGACACTGGGGGCAACTATATGAATTTTATGGACACTGGCGGGCAACTATATGAATTTTTTGGACACTCGGGGCAACTATTTGAATTTTATGGAGACTGGGGGCAACTATATAAAATGGATTCACACTGGGGGCAACTATATGAATTTTATGGACACTGGGGGGCAACTATATGAATTTTATGGACACTGGGGGCAACTATATGAATTTTATGGACACTATGGGAAACTATATAAAATGGATGCAAAGTGGGGGCAACTATATGAATTTTATGGACACTGGGGGCAACTATATCAAATGGATTCACACTGGGGGCAACTATATGAATTTTATGGACACTGGGGGGCAACTATATGAATTTTATGGACACTGGGGGGCAACTATATGAATTTTATGGACACTGGTGGGCAACTATATGAATTTTATGGACACTGGGGGGCAACTATATGAATTTTATAGACACTGGTGGGCAACTATATGAATTTTATGTACACTGGGGGCAAATATATGAATTTTATGGACACTGGGGCAAATATATGAATTTTATGGACACTGGGGGCAACTATATGAATTTTATTGACACTGGGGGCAACTATATGAATTTTATGGACACTGGCGGCAACTATATGAATTTTATTGACACTGGGGGCAACTATATGGATTTTATGGACACTGGGGGCAACTATATGAATTTTATGTACACTGGTGATTGGTATGGTTTGGATTATAAATATATGTCATATATAGAATGGTGGAGAGATAGTACAGGTGTAGGACTGAAATAACACTGATATGTAGCAGAGCTAGGTATGCGCTGGAACATTCTCAGTGATTAGTGTGGTTGGGATTATCAATATATGTCATATATAGAATTGTGGAGAGATAGTACAGGTGTAGGACTGAAATAACAATGATATGTAGCAGAGTTAGGTATGCGCTGGAACATTCTCAGTGATTGGTGTGGTTGGGATTATCAATATATGTCATATATCGAATGGTGGAGAGATAGTACAGGTGTAGATCTGAAAAAACACTGATATGTAGCAGAGCTAGGTATGCGCTGGAACATTCTCAGTGATTGGTGTGGTTGGGATTATCAATATATGTCATATATAGAATGGTGGAGAGATAGTACAAGAGGAGGGTAATACACTGATATGTAGCTGAGTTGAATATGCATGTTATTACTGAAATGTAGTACAGCTCTAAATGGTAACAAATCTGCATCTGTGCTGTTCAGTGATTTTTTTTATAGGAGACAAGAAAACGAATCATATGGATACTAGCAGACATGCATTTGGGCTGCAGTAAATTACAGTTTCTGCTGCACAGATAGGCTTTCGAATAGATATGAAAAGTTTTATGTGTAGTTAGTATTCAGGACATCCAAATAGTAGTCTCTAAAATCACTTTCCATTGCTCACTGAGTGATCGGAGTCCACAGCAGGAGAGATGAGCTTCAGCCAGACTGGTGAGTCATACTTTTCACATGAACGAGCACGCAGGACTCAGCTCTCAGTGTGATGTCATAAGGAGGCGTGGCCGGCCTTCACTCTAGCTGCCTAAGCCCGCCCAGCTTTAGAAACAGAAAAGCAGGAAGTGATTTGTGAAGTAACTGCAACTCTGGCTGATTTTGCAAGATGGGAAAACCCCAGGGCCGTCTTTAATATTGATTGGACCCTGGACAAAAATTTACTTGGGCCCCCTGGATCCCGCCTTCCCACACCTTAGCATGCAATCACGCCCTCCACCACAACACACACACAAAAAATCCACACATCTGGTAGAGTCCAGTGAATGACTGTAAATACTTCCAGTTCTGAAGACTCCAGCGGCTCAGGATCAGTGCTCTGGGTAACTGGGCTCAGGCTGGAAGTGGGCACCGCTCTCGCAGGAAGGAGACCAGGGCTCGGCTCACCCTAGCGTTACAGTGCACCCCAGCACCCCACAGTATGCAGTATAGCACCCTATAGTATACAGCACCACACAGTATGCAGTATAGCACCCTATAGTATACAGCAGTTTAGCATCCCACACTATACAGTACCCCACAGTATATAGTAGAGCAGTATAGCAGCCCACAGTATACAGCACCTCACGGTATACAACACCTCACTGTATACAGCACCCCAAACTATACACAATACAGCCCCCCACACTATACAGTACAGCAGTATAGCACTCCACACTATACCGCACCCACAGTATACAGCCCCCCACACTATACAGTACAGCAGTATAGCACTCCCCCCCACTATACAGGCCCCCCCACACTATACAGGCCCCCCACAGTATACAGCCCACCACACAGTATACAGCCCACCACCCAGTATACAGCCCCCCCCCACAGTATACAGCCCACCACACAATATACAGCCCATTACACAATATATAGCCCACCACACAATATACAGCCCACCACACAGTATACAGTCCCACACAGTATACAGCACCCCACTATACAGTAGTTTACAGTATATTAACATAACAGCCCATGTCACCTTTTTCTGATGTAATCTTTACACAAAAAAGCTCCACAGTTAACTTCTGCAACACTCCACAGGACCTGTGATGACCTCATAGCCATGTGACCAGTAATTGCTAGGTTACTGGTCACATGGTAATGATGTCATTAAGGTCCTAGATCAAAACTCATTAAGGTCCTAGAATTAAGATCATTAACACAGTACGATCATGATGCCTGTGTAGCCGACAGCCTGACGCCCGGGGCAGTAGCTAGCAGGGCTCAAGAGGCAGCTGCCTTGGGCCCCCCAGGAGCAACTGGGCCCAGGGCAGCTGCCCCTTTTGCCCCTTGGTAAAGATGGCCTTGGAAAACCCCTTTAAGGAAATAGAAGCACCCAAAATGGAATTCAATCCAAAGTTTAGGGCAAATTAGATTCGCCATAAATCTAAATTTTCTTGTGCCTCGTGGTAATGAATGACTTTTTTTCTAAAATAGCTGCTGTACATGTTACAAAGTGAAACTAAGAAGCACGGGAACTTGAGCGAACCAGAACTGCAAACTTTTGGTCCGTACCGAACTTTGCGAGTTCGGTTAACCGGCCCCAAACCCTAACTTTGCCACTAAAGTTTGGGTTTGAGTTTGGTGTTCGGACATTTAATAAAGCTTGTTGAAAGGCTGCAGGGCAGCAAATCAAAAAGCTTTCAACTGCTTCCCGACCGCCTAACACAGGGATGCGTCCGGGCGGCGGTCGATTCATTCATCCTTGACGCGCCGGTGTGTCATCTCGCAAAAGTTCGAGGGGGGTTACATCATCAGCCTGCCAGCCAATGATCATCGCTGGCAGCTGATGATTTAAAAAAAAACGAATCACAAGCCAGTTAACACTTTATATTTATAAATATAAGGTGTTAGATGGCTGCTGTGCTCCTCTGCTGGTCCTTTTCGTCAGTTGGCCTCAGCAGAGGAGCACAGTTCACAGTGAGTAGCCACCAAACACTTCACTTAGCCCCAGATCACCACCCAGCACCCCAATTAACCCCTTGATCACCCCTTGATCGCCCCTGTCAATCACCTAGTGAAAGGGAAAAAAGTGATCAGTGTAAACTGTCACTTTTTTTTTTCACTGGTATTGACTGTTAGGTTTTAGGATAGTTTAGGCCCCTTAGGTTAGGTAGTTAGCGATCCTTTAGCGCCCAGCCCACCGCACCGCAGTCACTTATTCGCTGATTAGCGTATCGCTAATCAGCATTTGTACTTTTATAGTATCTGTAAGTGATCAAAACTGATCACAGTCAGATCTATAATAGTATTAGTGTCACCTTAGCTCGCCCTCCACCCAAAATGCAGTGTTTGCCCGATGAGGCCTGAACGGTCGCCCACACGTGCGTTCACCCACGCCCGCCCCGCCGCAGTGACAAAAAATTTATTTATTTTTGATCACTGCACAATCACTTTACAAGTGCTGCGGCGCTAAAAAAAATCAGTTTTGATATTTTTTATCAATCGCAGCGGCCTCCGGTACTTTGCTAGTATCCCATTTGTAAGACAGGCTTCCTTTTTTTCTTGGGTAGTCTCAGGGAATACCCCCTAAATTTAGTAGTCCAAATGTCAAACAAGGGGTATTCTTCTGAAGAGGCCTACAGGATTCTGACCCAGTCGGATGAGGAATGGGAACCCTCATCTGACGAATCCAGCGGGTCAGAATATGAACCTGTAGAAAGCAGTGGCAGTCTGACCCAAAGTTCGGACGAGGAGGTTGAGGTCCCTGATAGCACCAGGCGTACCCGGCCCCATGTTGCTAGACCACAGGTTGCGCAGGATCCGCTTCAAGGGCAGCAGAGTGGGGCTGGCGCTGTCGGATTACGTGGTGAGGCATACACCAGCAGCGCAGCCCATCCTGGACCTAGTACCAGCACTGCCGTACAACATGGTAAAGTGGCGAGCACCAGAAGGGCATTTGAAGCTGGTACGGTGGCACGTGCAATAGTTACCCCGTCACAGCCACCGCACAGACAGGCCCGTAGACCCCCTAGAGTCCCATAGGTGCTGGCAAACGAGATGAGGAACTGCTGAAAACCAAAACAAAGAAAGCTCAAGGAGGAGGTTCTGAAAGGCATCTGTCAGAGCTTCTCAGATGTCTGGTTGTGACAGTACCCCTCCCTCTATGAGTGGACTCCGGACACTCAGAGCCCACCTTCTCAGGATGGGACGTATGGAAAGCCCTGATGAGACGAGTGGCCTTAATGTCCGTCACTGGGACCCACATCCTCTCCTCAGGACCATAAGCCTCCCAATGAACGAGGTACTGGAGAGAACCGCGGACAACACGAGAATCCAAGATTCCCATCAACCATAATCGGAGGAGGAGGCAAAGGTGAGGGTACAATGGGTTGAACATAAGGTTTTAATAAAGACTTATGAAAAACATTATGGATCTTCCAAGTCTGAGGAAGATCAAGACGGTAGGCAACAGGATTGATGACAGACAGAATTTTGTAAGGCCCAATAAACTTAGGACCCAACTTCTAGGAGGGAACCTTCAATTTGATATTCTTGGTAGACAACCACACCAGATCACCAACAGGTCCGGATCAGGCACACGTCTCTTATCTGCCACACGCTTATATCTCTCACTCATGCTCTTTAGATTATCCTGAATCTTTTGCCAAATCAATGACAAAGATGAGGAGAATCTGTCCTCATCAGGTAAACCAGAAGACCCCTCTCCCGAGAATGTCCCAAACTGCGGATGAAACCCATATGCACCAAAAAATGGTGACTTATCAGAGGACTCCTGACGACGGTTATTTAAAGCAAACTCGGCAAGGGACAAAAAAGAACACCAATCCTCCTGATTCTCCGCCACAAAACAGCGCAGATATGTCTCCAGATTCTGATTGACGCGTTCTGTCTGGCCATTCGACTGCAGGTGGAAAACTTTGCATGCATTTGGGCCCCTAAAATGCCAGGGACAGTATAACTACCCCACAAGTGACCCCATTTTGGAAAGAAGACACCCCAAGGTATTTCATGATGGGCATAGTGACTTCATGGAAGTTTGTATTTTTTGTCACAAGTTAGTGTAATATGAGACTTTGTAAGGAAAAAATAAATAAAAAATCCTCATATTCCGCTAACTTGTGACAAAAAATAAAAAGTTCTATGAACTCACTATGCCCATCAGCGAATACCTTAGGGTGTCTACTTTCCGAAATGGGGTCATTTTTGGGGGGTTTTCTACTGTCTGGGCATTGTAGAACCTCAGGAAACATGACAGGTGCTCAGAAAGTCAGAGCTGCTTCAAAAAGCGGAAATTCACATTTTTGTACCATAGTTTGTAAATGCTATAACTTTTACCCAAACCGTTTTTTCTTACCCAAACATTTTTTTATTTTATCAAAGACATGTAGAACAATAAATTTAGCGAAAAATTTATATATGGATGTCGTTTTTTTTTTAAACAATTTACAACTGAATGTGAAAAATGTCATTTTTTGGCAAAAATTTAGTTAAATTTTGATTAATAGCAAAAAAATTAAAATTGTCAGCAGCAATGAAATACCACCAAATGAAAGCTCTATTAGTGAGAAGAAAAGGAGGTAAAATTCATTTGGGTGGTAAGTTGCATGACTGAGCAATAAACGGTGAAATTAGTGTAGTGCAGAAGTGTAAAAATTGGCCAGGTCATTAAGGGTGTTTAAGCTAGGGGGGCTGAAGTGGTTAAGGACAACGCTTTGCATGTGGAAGAGGTGGAAATGGGGGAAGAAGACATTACACAGGGTGATAGCCAGACCACCCTCCGTCCGTCTTCTGAGCGCGAATTGGATTATGAAGAGGAGGAGCAGGAGACGGTTGTCTCCACCACAGAGGGTAGTACCCATGGAAGTTTAATTCCATCTGTTCAGCGTGGATGGGCAGAAGAGGAGGAGAGGATGAGGAGATTGAGAGTGATCATCCTGATGACGACAGCGAAGTCTTGCTTGTTGGTACTCTAGCACACATGGCTGACTTCATGTTAGGCCGCCTTTCCCGTGACCTAAGCATTTTACTCATTTTAGACAACACGGATTACTGGGTGTTTACCCTTCTCGACCCCCGCTACAAAAGAGTACTTCTCATTAGGGATGAGCAAACCCGAACTGTATAGTTCGGGTTCGTACCGAATTTTGGGGTGTTCGTGACACGGACCCGAACCCAAACATTTACGTATAAGTTCGGGTTCGGTGTTTGGTGCTTTCTTGGCGCTTTTTGAAAGGCTGCAAAGCAGCCAATCAACAAGCATCATACTACTTGCCCCAAGAGGCCATCACAGCCATGCCTACTATTGGCATGGCTGTGATTGGCCAGTGCAGCATGTGACCCAGCCCCTATTTAAGCTGGAGTCACGTAGCGCTGCACGTCACTCTGCATTGATCAGTGTAGGCAGAGAATGCAGCTGCTGTTAGGGCGAGATTAGGCAGGGATTTACTCAGCAAAAACACTTAATGAAGTGATCGATCTACAGCTGTGAATCATTCAACTTCTGCTAGTTAATTGCTCACAGTTTTTCGGCTGCCCAGAGCATTTTTCTGTCACTTTTTTCTGGGGTGATCGGTGGCCATTTTGTGTCTTGTGGTGCACCAGCACAAGCTCCCACTAAGTCCATTTAACCATCAATAGTGTGGTTTCTTTTTTTTGCTATATCCTACATTAGGGGCTTGGCTGTGCTTGCGATTTTATTGAGGGATGAAATACAATTGCCAAAATAGCAATACCCTAAATCTGGTGTTTCAGCTGTGGCTAGCCAATTGTAATACTGTCTGCTGTCTGGCAAAGGATATATTTTTTTCTGGGGTGAAATTCAACTGACAAAATAGCAATACCCTAAATCTGGTGTTCCAGCTGTGGCTGGACAAGTTTTTTAGTGTCCATCAAAGCATAGTTTTTGTTCTGGGTTGAAATTCTATTCCCAAAATAGCAATACCCTAAATCAGTGTTTTCTGCTGTTGCAGGCCAAGTTTAAATCTGTCCGTAAAAGGGTATATTACACAAAATGTTAAATTACAATTGCTGAAAGCATAAGCCTTTAAATTTGCACGCACTATTGTGCATCTCACATAGTGTATTTCTGTCCGTAAAAGGGTATATTACATTGAAGGTGCAAATTCAAGTGCTGATGTGCATCTCCAAGTCTAATTTTGTCTTTAAAAGGAAACCTGTCATCCAGGGCCTAAATACTAAGCCTACAATTTATATTCAGCTAAATAGTGGTTACTGCTGTGCCTGTATTAGTGTAATACGGTACTTAAATAGATAGCCAGATAGTGTTAGGTGCCTGTAAAAAAAAAGGCCTGAATTTGAATTCAATACATTGGGCCAAATAATTTTTTTCTTATTGTGGTGAACGGTAACAATGAGGAAAACATCTAGTAAGGGATGCGGACGCGGACATGGTCGTGGTGGTGTTAGTGGACCCTGGTGCTGGGAGAGGACGTGGCTGTTCTGCCACAGACACACGTCCTAGTGAACCAACTACCTTAGGTCCCAGTAGCCGCCAGAATTTACAGCGATATTTGGTGGGGCCCAATGCCGTTCTAAGGATAGTAAGGCCTGAGCAGGTACAGGCATTAGTCAATTGGGTGTCCGACAGTGAATCCAGCACGTTCACATTATCTCCCACCCAATCTTCTGCAGAAGGCGCACAGATGGCGTCTGAAAACCAAGCCCATTAGTCTGTCACATCACCCCCATGCATATCAGGGAAACTGTCAGAGCCACAAGTTATGCAGCAGTCTCTTATGCTGTTTGAAGAATCTGCTGGCAGGGTTTCCCAAGGGCATCCACCTAGCCCTTCCACAGCGGTGGAAGACATAGAATGCACTGACGCACAACCACTTATGTTTCCTGATGATGAGGACATGGGAATACCACCTCAGCACGTCTCTGATGATGACAAAACACAGGTGCCAACTGCTGCGTCTTTCTTCAGTGTGCAGACTGAACAGGAGGTCAGGGAGGAAGACTGGGTGGAAGACGATGCAGGGGACGATGAGGTCATAGACCCCACATGGAATGAAGGTTGTGCCACTGACTTTCAGAGTTCAGAGGAAGAGGCAGTGGTGAGACCGAGCCAACAGTGTAGCAAAAGAGGGAGCAGGGGGCGAAAGCAGAAAACCCACCCCCAAGAGAGTTCGCCTGCTACTGGCCACCGCCACCTGGGACCGAACACCCCAAAGGCAGCTTCAAGGAGTACCCTGGCGTGGCAGTTCTTTAAACAATATGCTGACGACAAGACCTGAGTGGTTTGCACGCTGTGCCATCATAGCCTGAAGTGAGGCATTAATGTTCTGAACCTTAGCACAACCTGCATGACCAGGCATCTGCATGCAAAGCATGAACTTCAGTGGGGTAAAGTAAACACCTTAATAACACGGAACTCACTCAGGCTCCCCCTGCTACCTCTTCTGCTGCTGCTGCTGCTGCCGCCTCGGCCTCTGCCTCTGGAGGAACGTTGACACCTGCCGCCCAGCAAACAGAGGATGTACCACCAACACCACCAACTCCGTCACCAAGCATCTCCACCATGTCACACGGCAGCGTTCAGCTCTCCATCTCAAACATTTGAGAGAAAGCGTAAATTCCCACCTAGCCACCCTCGGTCCCTGGCCCTGAATGCCAGCATTTCTAAACTATGCAGTTCAAAAGACGGGGGCACATCCATATAAAGTGAGAGTGCCGGCTCGCGGTATATAATGGACAATATAGAAAGGGGGGAGAAAAAGAATACCGAAAAAGGAGCCGCACATCTAAAATATATCAAATTTATTTAGGGAAACAGACACAAGAAAAAAAAAAAATCGTTGTATACAACAGATCAGGGCCATGTGAACCATGTATCTGCACATGCCACCCTGGCTCACTACAAAATCATAAACATAACCCACATCAATGAATATATAACATTCTAAAGTGCATGTAGTCCATCAACAATGAATTAAAAATCCAAATACTTATCATAAAGATAGCATGGTGGGAGTATCTGTGGTGGTCAGGAAAAGAGCTCTTTTCCTGACCACCACACATACCCCCACCATGCTATCTTTATGATAAGTATTTGAATTTTTAATTCATTGTTGATGGACTACATGCACTTTAGAATGTTATATATTCATTGATGTGGGGTTATGTTTATGATTTTGTGGTGAGCCAGGGTGGCATGTGCAGATACATGGTTCACATGGCCCTGATCTGTTGAATACAACGATTTTAATTTTTTTCTTGTCGTGTCTGTTTCCCTAAATAAATAAATCAAACAGCTCATGTCGCTTGCTGTCCCACAGTATGTTGTTCCCAGCCGCCACTACTTCTCCAAGAGAGCCGTGCCTTCCCTGCACAACCAAGTATCCGATAAAATCAAGTGTTCACTGCGCAACGCCATCTGTGGAAAGGTCCACCTAACCACAGATACGTGGACCAGTAAGCACGGCCAGGGACACTATATCTCCCTAACTGCACACTGGGTAAATGTAGTGGCGGCTGGGCCCCAGGCGGAGAGTTCTTTGGCGCACGTCCTTCGGCCGCCAAGGATCGCAGGGCAACGTTCTTTGCCTCCTGTAGCCTCCTCCTCCTACTCGGCATCCTCCTCCTCTTCTTCCACCTGCTCATCCAGTCAGCCACACACCTTCACCACCAAATTCAGCACAGCCCGGGGAAAACGTCAGCAGACCATTCTGAAACTCATATGTTTGGGGGACAGGCCCCACACTGCGCAGGAGTTGTGGCGGGTATTGAACAACAGACCGACGAGTGGTTCAACGAGTGAAATCTCGTTGCAGTTCTGGGACTAGCCGGTTTGACGCACATCCCTTGCCTGGCGCATGTGCTGAATTTGGTGGTTCAGAAGTTCATTCACAACTACCCTGACATGTCAGAGCTGCTGCATAGTGCAGGCCGTCTGTGCGCGCTTCCGGCGTTCACATCCTGCCGCTGCTCGCTTGTCTGTGCTACAGCGTAACTTCGGCCTTCCCGCTCACCGCCTCATATGCGACGTGCCCACCAGGTGGAACTCCACCTTGCACATGCTGGACAGACTGTGCGAGCAGCAGCAGGCCAAAGTGGAGTTTCAGCTGCAGCACGCATGGGTCAGTCGCACTGCGGAACCGCACCACTTCACCACCAATGACTGGGCCTCCATGCGAGACCTGTGTGCCCTGTTGCTGTGTTTTTGAGTACTCCACCAACATGGCCAGTGGCGATTAAGTCGTTATCAGCGTTACAGTACCACTTCTATGTCTCCTTGAGAAAACACTTAGGGAGATGATGGAAGAGGAGGTGACCCAGGAGGAGGAGGAGGAGGAGGAGGAAGAGGGGTCATTTTTAGCAGGCCAGTCTCTTAGAAGTGACTAAGAGGCAGTTCTTTTGCAACAGCAGAGGCCAAGTACAAATGTGGCCAGCCAGGGCCCACTACTGGAGGACGAGAAGGACGAGGATGAAGCATGTTCACAGCGGGGTGGCACCCAACGCAGCTCGGGCCCATCACTGGCTGGGGGGAAACGGAGGACAATGACGATACGCCTCCCACAGAGGACAGCTTGTCCTTACCTCTGGGCAGCCTGGCACACATGAGCAACTACATGCTGCAGTGCTGCGCAATGACAGCAGAGTTGCACACATTTTAACGTGTGCGGACTACTGGGTTGCCACCCTGCTGGATCCCCGGTACAAAGACAATGTGCCCACCTTACTTCCTGCACTGGAGCATGATAGGAAGATGCGCGAGTACAAGCGCACATTGGTAGACGCGCTACTGAGAGCATTCCCAAATGTCACAGGGGAACAAGTAGAAGCCCAAGGCGAAGGCAGAGGAGGAGCAAGAGGTCGTTAACGCAGCTGTGTCACGGCCAGCTCCTCTGAGGGCAGGGTTAGCATGGCAGAGATGTGGAAAAGTTTTGTCACCACGCCACAGCTAACTGCACCACCACCAGATACGGAACGTGTTAGCAGGAGGCAAAATTTCACTAACATGGTGGAACAGTACGTGTGCACACCCCTCCACGTACTGACTGATGGTTCGGACCCATTCAACTTCTGGGTCTCCAAATTGTCCACATGGCCAGAGCTAGCCTTTTATGCCTTGGAGGTGCTGGCCTGCCCGGCGGCCAGCGTTTTGTCTGAACGTGTATTCAGCACGGCAGGGGGCGTCATTACAGACAAACACAGCCGCCTGTCTACAGCCAATGTGGACAAGCTGACGTTCATAAAAATGAACCAGGCATGGATCCCACAGGACCTGTCCACCCCTTGTGCAGATTAGACATTTATAACTACCTCCCCTTCACCATATATTCTTGTACTCCAGGGCACTTCTTCATTCAATCCTCTTTTTTTAATTTTACCATTATTTGCAGGGCAAGTTGAATGAACCTCTCCTCTGTCTGGGTGCAGGGGCCTAAAAATATCTGACAGTGGCCTATTCCAGTGCTGGGTGACATGAAGCCTGATTCTCTGCTATGGGACTTCTCTCCTCTGTCTGGGTGCCGGGGCCTAAAAATATCTGACAGTGGCATGTTCCAGTGGTGGGTGACATGAAGCCTGATTCTCTGCTATGACATGACGCCTGATTCTCTGCTATGGGACCTCTCTCCTCTGTCTGGGTGCCGGGGCCTAAAAATATCTGACAGTGGCCTGTTCCAGTGGTGGGTGACATAAAGTCTGATTCTCTGCTATGGGACCTCTCTCCTCTGGCTGGGTGCCGGGGACTAAAAATATCTGACAGTGGCATGTTCCAGTGGTGGGTGACATGAAGCCTGATTCTCTGCTATGACATGAAGCCTGATTCTCTGCTATGGGACCTCTCCTCTGTCTGGGTGCCGGGGTCTAAAATTATCTGACAGTGGCATGTTCCAGTGGTGGGTGACATGAAGCCTGATTCTCTGCTATGGGACCTCTCTCCTCTGTCTGGGTGCCGGGGCCTAAAAATATCTGACAGTGGCCTGTTCCAGTGGTGGGTGACATGAAGCCTGATTCTCTGCTATGGGATCTCTCTCCTCTGTCTGGGTGCCGGGGCATAAAAATATCTGACAATGGCTTGTTTTAGTGCTGGGTGACATGAAGCCTGATTCTCTGCTATGACATGAAGCCTCATTCTCTGCAATGGGACCTCTCTCCTCTGTCTGGGTGCCAGGGCCTAAAAATATCTGACAGTGGCCTGTTCCAGTGGTGGGTGACGTGAAGCATGATTCTCTGCTATGACGTAAAACCTGATTCTCAGCTATGGGACCTCTCTCCTCTGTCTGGGTGCCGGGGCCTAATAGCTCACAGTGGCCTGTTACAATGGTGGGTGACATGAAGCCTAAATCTCTGCTATGGGACCTCTCTCCAATTGATATTGGTTAATTTATTTAATTTTAATTAATTTCCCTATCCACATTTGTTTGCAGGGGATTTACCTACACTTTGCTGCCTTTTGCAGCCCTCTAGACCTTTCCTGGGCTATTTTACAGCCTTTTTAGTGCCGAAAAGTTCGGGTCACCATTGACTTTAATGGGGTTCGGGGCGAAGTTCGGGTTGAGTTCGGATCCCGAACATTTTAGGAAAGTTCGGCCGAATTTCTCGAACCCGAACATCCAGGTGTTTGCTTAACTCTACTTCTCATCTCTCTTTCCTCGGGTGGAGAGGACGAGCAAAATGGTGCAATACCAGAAGGTCCTTATTGAAAAATTGCTCCAAAAACTTTCATCTGACAAGGCTGGCGGCAGAGTCCGTACTTCCTTAGGCAACCAAGGAAGGGAGACAAGGAGAACAAACAGCAGTTCCAACAGAGGCAGGGCAACACTCTCCAAAACTCGACAGCACCCTCACCCTGATGTGCGTCCTACTGCCACAAGAAGAGAAAAATTTTGAAAGATGGTGAAGAAGTACATAGCAGACCCTGTCAGTATCCTCAATGATCCCTCAGTGCCTTACAACTACTGGGTGTCCAGCTGGACACGTGGCACAAACTGGCGCTCTATGCCTTGGAGGTTCTTGCCTGCCATGCTGCCAGTGTTTTGTCTGAGCGTGTATTTAGTGCTGCTGGTGGCATTATAACAGATAAGCGTATCCGCCTGTCAACTGAAAATGCTGACAGGTTATATAAAAATGAATGGATTGCCCCAGAGTTCTCAACTCCACCAGAGGAAAGCGGATGAACAAAGGCACTTTAAATGTGTTGTTTAATGTACTCAATTCACCGAATTCCCATGCACCCCATCTACCACAAGAAAGGGTATATGTTTAAATCTTCCTTTTCTCATCCTCCTCCTCCTCTTCCATCATATCAACATGCTTATTTGTCGCATATAATGCCCTTGCATATAATTTTTTACAGGGTTAGCGCAACTGCAGGCCCTCGCATATAATGTTTTACTAGGTCAGCTCAGCTGAAGGCCCTTGCATATAATGTTTTACAGGGTCAGCTCAATTGCAGGCCCTCACCTACAATCTTTTACAGGATCAGCTCACCTTCTGATGATGACAGCGAAGTCTTGCCTGATGGTACTCTGGCACACATGGCTGACTTCATGTTAGGCTGCCTTTCCCATGACCCGCACATTATACGCATTTTAGACAACACGGAATACTGGTTGTTTACCCTTCTCGACCGCTACAAAGAGAACTTCTCATCTCTCATTCCTCTGGTGGAGGGGACAAGCAAAACAGTGCTATACCAGAAGGTCCTTGTTGAAAAATTGCTCCAAATTTGATAGGGCAGACATTCAAATGGATCATCGCCGTCACCGGGACATGCAATCGCCTAGAAGTTATTTAAAGTCAACAAAGTGGCAACTGGCCCTCACCTACAAGTCCATTCTCAGTAGCCAAGAGTCTGGTCAACACAATCCTCACCATGATGGCACACTGGGTGAACGTTGTGGAGGCCGGGAGCAAGTTGGCTGCTGGCAACAGACTTGCCTTCCAATAGATCCTTGATAACGGAAAGTGTACTCATTCCAATAACAGGGCCACTTAGGAGTGCTGTATTGTTATTTATCGTCACTACCTCCCCGAGTCGGAAGTGGGTAATTGCCGCGCGCCTGTTGCCTTCCTTGCATGCTTATGCTATAATAACTTGCTCCACCCTCTCTGGGTTGTTCACAATTAGGAAAATAAAGGGGCAAGGCAACAACGACCAATCATATTTCAGTCATTGACCTCCCTTGGATGTGGTAGCCCTTTCTCAGGCTCCCTCTCCGGCATCGAACCTTGATTCCCTGTTACCCGTGAACACCATGGTAGGCGCATAAAAGAACATCGAAAGTTGATAGGGCAGACATCCAAATGGATCATTGCTGTCACGGGGACGTGCAATCGCCCAGAGGTTATCTAGAGTCACAAATGCAGCAGCAGGCCCTTGCCTCTAAGGTTTTAGATGGTGAGATCAGCAGGCCCTTGCTCCAAATGTTTTTGAGGGTCACCAGCAGGCCATCAATCATAATTTTTCACGGGTGTGTATGATGCCCTCCTTTATGTGTAATAAAGGGTGTTTTGGAATGCCAGTTCCTTGTAATTTTTGGCAGCCCTTTCAATTAGTGCATAGGCTTTATTAGTGTAGAAGTCCCACTACCTAAACACACAATGTGAATGAGACCCTCCATTATGTGATATACAGGTTGTATCGGAGTACCTCTTCCTTGTAATTTTTAGCAGCACTTGCACTTTATATACAAGTAAATATGTAGGAAAGAATGTTTCTTAACAATTTTTCCTCTAAATTATTATTTTTCTTTCTGGTTTTGTGTGTATTATTGTCAGTCTGTAAAAGTGGCGTACTACTCGGACAACATAGTTCCCAGCAGCAACCTGGGAGCCCAAAATGCATCAAGACATACTCCCCATGCTGTTCCCGAACCATTTTGGTGGTTTTTATATCAATTTCTGACCTTTTCCTATGAACTAGGCACCCTCTTCTCTTCAGAGCAGCGTGTGCCTTGTTTAATACTCGGGTTCTCCCATTGACTTCCATTATACTCAGGTGCTCGGTAGAGCACCTGAGCATCCAGATTAGTTCGGCCCGAGCACTTTAGTGCTCGATCATCAATACTAAGCACATAAAACGTAACTTTTATTATTATGTCTTGCATTGGGTTGAGCACCCAAACCCAGACTTTTTTACTGAAGTTCGGTGTTTGGGTAATTTTATTATTTTCCATTATCACATGGTTATAATGGGAAATAGTAGCATTCTTAAGACAGAATGCTAAATAAAATGGCCTTTAAGGGGTTAAAAATGATAATAAAAACTCACCCCATCCACTTGATCACTCAGCCAGTATCCTCTTCTTTGTTCTTCCTGCAGGACCTGCAAAAGGACTTGCGATGACGTCACCGCGCTCACCACGTAGTGAGCGTGGTGACTTCATCGCAGGTCCTGCTGAATGAAGATAGAAGGTCCTTCTATCTTCATTCAACAGGACCTGTGATGACGTCACCACGCTCACCATATAGTTAATCCATCTGTTAGATTGGTGGGTGACATACACATTTTTGGTGTGAGGTACACCTGCACTGCATCCGTGACAGAGAAATTAATATAGTTAATCCGTCTAATAGATCAGTGGGTGACAAATACCCATTTTTGCTGTGAGGTAAGCCTGCACTGCATCAGTGACAGGGAAATTAATATAGTTAGTCCTTCTGTTAGATTGGTGCGTGACATATACAAATTTTTTGGTGTGAGGTGCACCTGTACTGCATACTTGACAGGGAAATTGATATAGTTAATCTGTCTATTAGATTGGTGGGTGACCTTAAAGAATGAGGAGAGCATCAAATAATGGTTGTGGCCCTGGTCGTGGTGCTGCTGGTGTTGGTGGAGCTCCTGTTGCAGGGAGAGGACGTGGTCAATCTGTGCCAGCTACATGCCCAAACACTGGAGAGAAAGAGGAAGTATCCCCTACCCACCCACGATCCCTGGCCCTGAATGCCAGCATTTCAAAATTCCTGGCCTTTGAAATGCTGTCATTCCGTCTGGTGGAGTCAGAGACTTTTAAAAACCTTGTGGCAGTGGTTGTCTTACAGTACGTGGTTCCCAGCCACCACTACTTTTCCCGGCGAGTCATCCCTGCCCTGCACAACCAAGTGGCAGACAAGATCGGGTGTGCACTGCGCATCGCCATCTTTGGCAAGGTCCACATAACCACCGATACATGGACCAGTAAGCACTGGCAGGGACGTTAGGGAGATATAACTGCACGCTGGGTAAATGCAGTGGCGGCAGGGCCTTAGGCAGATAGAGGTTTGGAGCATTTCCTACCACCACTGAGGATTGTAGGACGTTTCTTGCTGTCTCCACCTCCTACTCCACTTCCTCCTCTACTAACTCCTCAGCTTAACACCTACACCACCAACTTCAGCACAGCCAGGGGAAAATGACAGCAGGCTGTTTTGAAACTTATCTGTTTGGGGGGGAAACCCCCACACCACGCAGGAGCTGTGGGCAGGCATTAAACAACAGACCGATGAGCGGTTGGTGCCGCTGAGCCTCAAGCCCGGCCTGGTGGTGTGCGATAATGGGCAAAATCTCGTAGCAGCTCTGTTCCTACCCTGGCGCATGTGCTGAATTTGGTGTTGCAGAGGTTCCTGAAAAAGTACCCCGATATGTCAGAGCTGCTGCAGAAAGTGTGGGCCGTCTGTGCGAGCTTTCGGCTTTCTCACCCTGCTGCTGCTCGCCTGTCTGCGCTGCAGCATAACTTCAGGCTAACCATTCACCTTCTCATTAGCGACGTATTCACAAAGTGGAACTCCACCTTGCACATGTTAAAGAGACTGTGCAAGCAGCAGCAGGCCATAGTGAAGTTTCAGCTGCAGCACGCACGGGTGAGTCACTCTGCGGTACAGCACCACTTCACCACCGAGTGGGCCCCCATTCAAGACGTGTGTGCCGTGTTGCGCTGTTTCGAGTACTCCACCAACATGGCCAGTGACAATGACGCCGTGTTCAGCGTTACTATTCCACTTCTATGTCTCCTTGATAAAATGCTTCGGGCAATGATGGAAGAGGATGTGGCACAGGAGGAAGAGGAGGAGGAAGAGTGATCATTTCCACAGTTATCATGCCAGTCATTCACAAGCTGCTTGGAGGGTGGATTCCTGCACCAACAGAGGCCAGGGAAACAACTGTCCAGGCAGGGCACAGTTCTGGAGAATGAGGAGGAGAAGGATGATAATGAGGAGGAACCGTGTTCACAGCAGGGTGGATCCTAAAGTAGCTCACAGGCATCACTGGAGCATCGCTGGGGGATACAGAGATCACAGGCGATACACCTCCAACAGGGGACAGCTTGTCGTTGCCTCTGGGCAGTCTAGCACACATGAGTTACTACATGCTGCAGTGCCAGTGCAACGAGTGCCGAGTTGCCCACATTCTAACCAGTGATGATTACTGGGTGGCCACCCTGCTGGATCTCTGCTGCAAGGACAATGTGCCATCCTTAATTGCGTCATTGAAGCGTGATATGGAGATGCGCGAGTACAAGCGCACGCTGGTAGACAATCTGCTGATGGCATTCCCACCTGACAGCGGAGGCTCAGTGGAAGCACAAGACGAAGGCAGAGGAAGAGGAAGAAGTCGGCAACGCAGCTGATGCATCTCCAGCACTTCAGGAGAGAGGATTAGCATTGCCAAAATGTGGAAAAGCTTTGTCAGCACGCCCCAACAACCAGCACCACCAGCTGATACGGAACGTCTTAGCAGGCGGCAGCATTTCAGCAACATGGTGGAACAGTACGTGTGCACACGCCTACACGTCATGAATGATGGGTATTTCCCCATTCAACTTCTGGGTTTCCAAATTGGGCACATGGCATGAGCTTGCCCTTTGCGCCTTGGAGGTGGTGGCCTGACCTGCGACCAGTGTATTGTCTAAATGTGTGTTTAACATTGCAGGGGGGTGATCCCAGACAAGCACAGCCGCCTGTACAGCGTGGACAAGCTCATGCTCATTAAAATTAACCAGGCATGGATCCCACAGGAGTTGTCCATACCTTGTGCTGAGTAGACATGTATACCGGCCGCACCCGGACATTGTTATACTCAAGCGCACTTTCTCTTTGCGTTCTCTTTTCCATTTGACAATATTTTGGGGCCTTCCCAAATTTATTTAAAAAAATAAAATAGAAAAATAATAAAAGAAAAAAATCTGTGTTGGCTACCTCCTCCTCCACCGCCGTATCCACCTACACCACCACGTCCACCCCCTCCTCAACCTCCTACTCCTAGTTCAAGATTATGATTATTATTATTTTTTCTATTCTATGTTATTTTAAGTAATTTCCCTATCCACATTTATTTGCATGGTAATTGTCTTGCTCTTACCCCAATTTTTCTTCCTTTTGCAGCCCTCTAGCCCTTAATACAACAATTTTACAGCCATTATAGTGCACCAAAGTTCGGGTCCCCATTGATTTCAATGGGGTTTGGGCTCAAGTTTGGGTCAAGTTCGGATCCCGAACCCGAACTTTGACCCAAAGTTACACCAAACCCAGCAAACCCGAACATCCACAGGTACGCTCATCCCTAGAAAGAAGCCCTTGGGACTCTGTGTACTTCTCTAGTCTGTGCATGTGAGAATGCAGTATAAGTGGAACCTTAGACATCTTTCACATCAGCAGGCATTTGCTGCCAAACAGCAAAAATTATTTGGATCTTGTTTTAAAAACTTTAGTGCAGATTGTTTTTTATAGATGCTGTTTGTTACCACCAAGAATGCCATAATTTCTCTGGGCTATTGGAGAAAATGCGATTTGGGTCGAAATTATTTGGACCCGAATCACATTGCCTGACTGGTTTGCCAAATTTGAAAGTAAATTCAATTTCAAGAAATTCGCTCATCACTTCACTAATTGAAAAACAAGAATACAATGTATGGTCAGTTTCTGTTTCCTCGTACACAAATATCGGCGGTTCTGAAACAATTTTTTTCAGCTGTATATCTTTGTAGCCTTCCTGCGAAACACATGGTGCCTATCTCAAATACCATGAATTCAGCCTCTTACTAGAAAAGGTTAATTTCACAGTGGGTGCATACTGAGTATATTCCAACCTATCAATCTGTCCAAAGTCACAACTGATTCAAAGAAAGATTTCACTCAAATGTATTACATTTGACTGCAGGCTTCAGGTAGCACATAATACTAAATGTTAGACTCCTCTCTATAAACATATTATCTTTTCAATTAAAATTGAATGATTGGTTCATTTACTTTAACTGCAGAAAAATAAGCTACTCAGTCATAGCTTAAGACATTGTAGAAAGCTCTTGTTCAGCCCTTATCATTTCTCCCACTGTTCCTACCTTTAGATTCATGTGGAAAAAGCTTAAAAATAACACTAAATAGCAGGGTCATAGTAAAGCTATGTTTCACTATGAACAAAGATTTAGATTATGCTAGAGGATGCAGAGGGTGTAGGTTACCTCTCTACCACATAAGTGGACAAAGTATTTTAAATGACTTATTTCTTTTTGGGGGTCCAGTGGCCAGGCTGAATAACGTCACTATGCAGACCATAAACAGCCAGGGAGTGACTACTCTGACTCTTTGACTCTAAATCACATGATCTTTAATGTGGACAGTGTTTGGCCAAGAAAAGTACACTGGTTACAGGTTGTAACCTACCTTTCCCTTAGACCTGAATAGCAACTTAACAATAGTAGAAACTAAGGATAAGCAAACTTGTTCTACCAGTTCAGTCCAAATTTTTCATAATTTGTTTTAGGAGGGAGAGGGAGAGCATATGTGTGCTTCTAAAAAAATAAAAATAATTTTATATATATATATATATATATATATATATATATATACATACATGTATATCTTCTATCTACAGTGCATATCAAAAGTCTACACACCCCTGTTAAAGTGTCAGGTTTCTGTGATGTAAAAAAATGAGACAAAGATAAATCATTTGAGAACTTTTTCCACCTTTAATGTGACCTATAAACTGTACCACTCAATTGATAAACAAACTGAAATCTTTTAGGTAGAGAAAAGAAAAAATATAAAAATAAAATAATATGGTTGTAGAAGTGTGCACACCCTTAAACTAATACTTTGTTGAAGCACCTTTTGATTTTATTACAGCACTCAGTTTTTTTTTTGGGTATGAGTCTATCAGCATGGCACATTTTGACTTGGCAAGGTTTACCCACTCTTCTTTGCAAAAATACTCCAAATCTGTTAGATTGCGAGGGCATTTCCTGTGCACAGCCCTCTTCAGATCACCCCACAGATTTTCAATCGGATTCAGGTCTGGGCTCTGGCTGGGCCATTCCAAAACTTTTAACTTCTTCTGGTGAAGCCATTCCTTTGTTGATTTGAATCTATGATTTGGGTCGCTGCCATGCTGAAAGATGAAGTTCCTCTTCATATTCAGCTTTCTAGCAGAAGCCTGAAGGCTTTGTGCCAATAATGACTGGTATTTGGAACTCTAAGCCTCTAGCTTAACTAAGGCCCCAGTTTCAGCTGAAGAAAAACAGCCCCAAAGCATGATGCTGCCACCACCATGCTTCACTGTGAGTATGGTGTTATTTTGGTGATGTGCAGTGTTGTTTTTGGGCCAAGCATATCTTTTGGAATTATGGCCAAAAAGTTCAACCTTGGTTTCATCAGACCATAACACCTTTTGCCACATGTTTTTGGGAGACTTCAGATGTGTTTTTGCAAAATGTAGGCGTAAGAAAAGGATTTTGTCTTGCCACTCTACCCCTTAGCCCAGATATATGAAGAATACAGGAGATTGTTGTCACATGTACCACACAGCCAGTGCTTGCCAGATATTCCTGCAGCTCCTTTAATGTTGCTGTAGGCCTCTTGGTAGCCTCCCAGATCAGTTTTCTTTTCATCAATTTTGGAGGGACGTCCAGTTCTTGGTAATGTCACTGTTGTGCCATATTTTCTCCACTTGATGATGACTGTCTTCACTGTGTTCCATGGTATATCTAATGCCTTGGAAATTCTTTTGTACCCTTCTCCTGACTGATACCTTTTAACAATGAGATCCCTCTGTGGACTCTGTGGACCATGTCTTTTGCTGTGGGAGGTGAATAAGAAAATTTCAGGAAAGACCAACTAAAGCAGCTGAACTTTATTTGGGGTTAATCAGAGGCACTTTAAATAATGGCAGGTGTATGCGGACTCCTATTTACCATGATTTTGAATGTGATTGCTAAATTATGAACACAGCTAAATACCCAGTTATAAGAGGGTGTGCACACTTATGCAACCACATTATTATTTGTTTGTTTTGTTTTCTGGTCTGGTGTGTAGACTTTTTATATCCACTGTATATATGAAAAAATTCCACAGCACTTCCCAAATGTGTAACAAAAAGTATATTTCAATTTTTCTTAAGTGTATGCGCAAATAAATTAAACTGAATGTCACTGATATTTAGGATGTGCAAACGTTATACAGGAGATGTAGCGCAGGTAATGTCTCTGTTACCAGCGGCTAATAAAAAATTACAGGGAATGTCACAGCTATTTAGAATGTGCAAACGTTATACAGAAGATGTAGCGCAGGAAAGTGCGGACGATAAAAGAATTGTCATTTGCAACCTGTGCCATACCAAAATGAGCAGGGGCATGAACACTAGCAGCCTCACCACCACCAGCATGATCCACCACATGGCATCTAAGCACCCTAATAGGTGGGCCGGCCATCAGGGTCCAAAATCAGTGTCTGCTGGTCACACCACTGCCTCCTCTTCCCCTGTGTTACGTGCTGGCAATCTCCTGTCCAAGATGTAGGCCCGGATGCCTCCCGCCCTGCACTTGGACCTTCGCAAGCACCATCAGCTAGAACATCCACTTCTGTATGCTTCTCTGGGACACAGATGTCCAAACTCCAGGCCTTTGAACAAAAGCACAAATACCCAGCCATCCACCCACAGGCCATAGCACTAAATGCGCAGCTTTCCAGATTGCTGGTTTTGGAAATGTTGCCATTTAGGCTTGTGGACACTGAGGCTTTCCGCAGTCTGATGGCGGCTGCTGTCCCTCATTACTCAGTCCCCAGCCGCCACTATTTTTCATGGTGTGCCGTCCCTGCCTTACACCAGCATGTGTCCCATAACATTACCCGTGCCCTGACCAACACAGTTATTGAGAAGATCTACTTAACGACTGACACATGGACAAGTGCTTTTGGCCAGGGATGCTACATTTACCTGACGGCACACTGGGTGAACGTTGTGGAGGCCGGCAGCGAGTCGTACCCTGGGATGACACAGGTGCTACCGACGCCAAGGATTGCGGGCCCTACTTCCATCAGGATTTCCACCACCACCACCTACATTAGTGGCTGCAACACCACCTTCTCCTCATCCACTTCCACCTCTGAATTAGCATCTTGCAGCACCAGTCAGCCATCAGTCAGTAGCTGGAAGCAGTGTAGCACTGCAGTGGGGAAGCAGCAACAGGCCAAGCTGAAACTAATTTGCTTAGGTGACAAACAGCACATAGCCGCAGAGATGTGGCAGAGACCAGACTGAGCTGTGGCTCTCGCCACTCAACCTACAACCAGGCATGGTTGTGTCTGATAATGGCTGTAACTTGGTGGCAGCTTTGGAGCTCGGCAAGCTCACACACATCCCATGCCTAGCCCACATGTTCAACTTATTGGTTGAGCGGTTTCTCAAAACATACCCCAATTTTCCTGAGCTACTGGTGAAGGTGCGGCGTGTGCCCATTTCTGAAAGTCATCTACAGCTGCTGCCAGTTTGGCAGCATTGTAGCAGCACTTGCAATTGCCAGCTCGCCGACTGTTGTGCGACGTGAGCACACGCTGGAACTCGACGTTCCACATGTTTGCCAGGCTTTGTGAGCAGCAGAGGGCAGTAGTGGAATACCAACTGCAACATGGTCGTCGCCTTTCCAGTCAGCTTCTGCTCTTCACAAGCGATGAGTGGCCATGGATGTCTGACCTCTGTGAGGGTATAAGCAACTTTGAGGAATCAACACAGATGGTGAGTGGCGATGCCGCTATTATCAGCGTAACCATCCAACTTCTGTGTCTACTGAAGCGCTCGCTGCTCACAATGAAGGCGGATGCTTTTCATGTGGAAGAGGTGGAATTGGGGGAATACAGTACACAGGGTGATAGCCAGACACTCTCCGTTCGTCTTCTCAGCGCAAATTGGATGATGATGATGAGGAGGAGGAGGAGCAGGAGACGGTTGCCTCCACTACAGATGGTAGTGCCCACAGCAGTTTTATTCCATATGTTCAGTGTGGATGGGCCTAAGAGGAGGAAGAGGATGAGGAGATTGAGAGTCATTCTCCTGATGAGAACAGCAAAGTCTTGTCTGTTGGGACTCTGGCCCACATGGCTGACTCTATGTTATGCTGCCCTTCCCATGACCCTCGCATCATATGCATTTTGGCCAACACTGATTACTAGTTGTTCACCCTTCTCGACCCCCGGTACAAAGAGAACTTCTCATCTTTCATTCCTGTGGTGGAGAGGACTAGCAAATGGTGCAGTACCAGAATGTCCTTGTGGAAATCTTGTTTATCTGACAACGCTGGCAGCGGAGTACGTAGTTCCTTGGGCGACTGAGGAGGGGAGACGAGTCGTACAAACAGCAGTTCCAACAGAGGCAAGGTAACACTCTCCAAGGCCTGGAAAGGTTTCATGACACCCTGCCAGCAACCTTACCCTGATGCATGGCCTAGTGTCGCAAGGAGTGAAAAGTTTTGGAAGCTGGTGAAGGAGTACAGAACAGACTGTGTCAGCATCCTCAATGATTCCTCTGTGGACATGTGGCATGAACTGGTGCTCTACACCTTGGAGGTGCTGGCCTGCCCTGCTGCCAGCGTTTTGACAGTGCGGGTATTTAGTGCTGCTGGGGGAATAATAACTGATAAGAGCATCCGACTGTTAACTGAAAATGCTGACAGGTTGACTCTTATCAAAATGAACAAGGCCTGGATTGCCCCTGACTTCTCTACTCCAGCAGAGTAAAGCGGCTGAACATAAAGGGACTTTAAGTGTGGCTTTTATGTTGTATTATATACACTGTATTTCCATGCACCCCTTCCACTACAAAAAAGGAATATGGTTAAATCTTCCTTTTCTCCTCCTCCTCCTCCATCATATCAACATGCTTATTAGGCTGCCATCACTCCTAATATTTTAGAGGGTCAGCTCAGCAGCAGGCCCTCGCCCACAATTTTTTCCATGGTCAGATCAGCAGCAGTCCCTCACCCCTAATGTTTTAGAGAGTCAGCTCACCAGCAGGCCCTCAACCTTCATTTTTTCCATGGTCAGCTCAGCAGCAGGCCCTCGCCCATAATTTTTTCCATGGTCAGCTCATCAGCAGGCCCTCGCCCCTAATGTTTTAGATGGTCAGATCAGCAACAGGCACTCGTCACTAATGTTTTAGAGAGTCAGCTCAGCAGCAGACCCTCACCCCTAATGTTTTAGATGGTCAGCTCAGCAGCAGACCCTCACCATTAATGTTTTAGAGGGTAGGATCAGTAATAGGCCCTCGTACCTAATGTTTTAGAGGGTCACCAGCAGGCCATCAATCATAATTTTTCACGGATGTGTATGATGCCCTCCTTTATGTGTAATAAAGGGTGTATTGGAGTGCTGGTTCCTTTTTTTTGTCAGCCCTTTCACTTAGTGCATAGGCTTTATGAGTGTAGGAGTCCCACTACCTGAACAATGTACCACAATGTGAATGAGGCCCTCCTTTATGTGATAGACAGGTTGTATCGGAGTGCCTCTTCCTTTTTTTTGCATCACTTGCACTTTTTATATAGGTAAATATACAGGAAATAATGTTTCCTAAAAATCTTTCCTCTAAAATTTATTTTATCTTTGGTTTGGTACTTATTATTGTCAGTCTGTAAAAGTGGTGTACTACTCGGACAACATCGTTCCTAGCAGTGACCTGGGAGTCCAAGATGCATCCAGACATCCTTCCCATGCTGTTCCCGAACCATTTCAGTGGTGTTTCCATCAATTTCTAACCATTTTCTGTGAACCAGACACCCTCCCCTCTTTAGACCAGGGGGTGCCTGGTTCAAAGCTCGGGTTCTCCCGTTGACTTCCATAGTGCTCGGGTGTTCTGCTCTACTTTGGTGCTCGATCAACACCACTAATCAGCAATTATGCATTAAGAAAGTGCACATGGGCGGTGTCTTGGTACACGCATGCGCCCTGAAGCAATGTTCCAAAGTGGCCATCTTGGATGTGGTTTGCACGTCCTGTACTACCACTGTGAATCTCGCGATAGCGGTTGGAGCGGCGCATGCGCCATTGTCCTTTCCGGACGCCAACAAGTTCCCACCATGTCTACTCTGCCTGAAGTGATTCATTCAAAGGTTTTTAATTTTCATTGATATATTATGTTAAACACATTTGTTCACTTGTCATCTGTGATTAGTAATTATGGACTTTCTGTGATTTTACATTGTTTTTATTACACTATGAAATTTTCATGAATATATTGATAATGCTGCTATATTGAACCACGATGGTACACTGACCACTTTTGTAATATGGCTGTAATATTTATGCATTTGCACTTTATTATATGATGTATCAATTTGTATCTGGTTAATCACTTGCACTTTATATAAATGTAATTTGGCACATGTTACTCAGCTGGAAAAAGGCTCCATAGAGAGAGCTGAAACGTCGCTGATGAGTGAATAAACCGTCCACTTTTTCACAATCATCTGGAGTGCTGCCTTCTTTTTGCTACATTATCCATACCTGGGACCTTGGTCGCAGGTCCCCAGGAGGATTTTTTTGCACCCACACGTTTTCTCTTTGTGTGCTGCTTCTCTTCTTTCTATTTATATATATATATATATATATATATATATAATATATATATATATATATATATATATATATATATATAACTCTCTAAACTATCTAACACTAAGTTCCTTTTTTCACAAGAAAAAAAAAGAACTGTGCATAAAGCGACCTGTAAAAAATACGGTACTGGTTGGTGCTCAGGGCTGCAGAACGCACGCAAGCTGATGTTTGGTGCGTCCAAACAGACACTGCAATATAAAAATTGACTGCAGATACAAAAAAAGAACACTATGTAAAAGTCAACACATATATATATATATATATATATATATATATGTACAGTACAGACCAAAAGTTTGGACACACCTTCTCATTCAAAGAGTTTTCTTTATTATCATGACTATGAAAATTGTAGATTCACACTGAAGGCATTAAAGCTATGAATTTACCTGAATTTCTTAAAGTAACGATGGCCACTCGTTTTTCTTTACTTAGCTGCTTTTTTCTTGCCATAATACAAATTCTAACAGTCTATTCAGTAGGACTATCAGCTGTGTATCCACCTGACGCAACTGATGATCCCAACCCCATTTATAAGGCAAGAAATCCCACTTATTAAACCTGACAGGGCACACCTGTGAAGTGAAAACCATTTCAGGTGACTACTTCTTGAAGCTCATCAAGAGAATGCCAAGAGTGTGCAAAGCAGTAATCAAAGCAAAAGGTGGCTACTTTGAAGAACCTAGAATATGACATTTTCAGTTGTTTCACACTTTTTTGTTATGTATATAATTCCACATGTGTTAATTCATAGTTTTGATGCCTTCAGTGTGAATCTACAATTTTCATAGTCATGAAAATAAAGAAAACTCTTTGAATGAGAAGGTGTGTCCAAACTTTTGGTCTGTACTGTATATATATATATATATATATATATAAAGAAGAGAGATGGCGGCACCGTCAAAACAAAAAGCAAAAGGGTGCAAATAGCAAAGTCCAAGAAAATGGGTAGCACGTAAAAAAAAATAATAATACGTTTATTGATCGATATGGAAATGCAACGTTTCGGCTCAGTACTTGAGCCTTCCTCAAGCTAGAGGGAGGCTCCAGTACTGAGCCGAAACGTTGCATTTCCATATGGGTGAATAAACTTCTTTTCATTTATTTTTTTGGAGTGCTGCCCGTTTTCTTGGATCATATATATATATATATATATATATATATATATATATATTTCTATTATTTCCACACAAAAAAGCACAGATGAAATGAAAAAAAATATCTGCACCAAACAAATGAGCCCAGGTACTGAACAGTGAAGTACGGACTGATCAGTGCTTGACATTTACAGCTCACACACAAAAAAAGTGGTGCAGAGCAGGAAAAAAAATGTGACAAAAAAAAGTCACAATTTGTTCGCTTAGCGGACAGAGAGGAGGGGGATAGGGATTAGGGCTTGGGAAGCTTGCACACAAAAAAAGTGCTGCAGAGCAGGGGGAAAAAAAACTGTGAAAAAAGTAAAAAGTGACCAAAAAAAGTCAAAAATTGTTTGCCGTCCAGAAAAAGCGGACGGGGTAGGGTCAGGGATTAGGGATCTGGAACTTCTGCTGCTGATACAAAAAAATTAAAATTAAAATCAATGCAGCAGATTTCCAGATGTTCTTCCTTCTTTCCTTCTTCTTCTTTACAGAAAGCAGTAGATCGCTGTGGTTATGAACCACAAATCCCAGCAAGCAGGTACAGCACAGAGGTCACAGGTCCACTCTGCATGCAGTTGCAAGCTAGAATGACTGCATGCAGATGAATTCTTCCTGTTCCCTCTGCTGCTGTAGCGCTGCCTTTGTCTAGAGCATTGTTCAAGCCAATAGCAGCGCTGGCAGGGGACCCCAAACACTGGAGTCCCCTGCCTGACCTCGGAGGAGACAGGTGCTGACTAGTTCAGCACCGGTCACCTCCAGATGACTGCCCCCCCTGCAGCTCCGTACCGCAGCCAGAGTTGTGATGGGCCGGTCTATGGAATTTGGCCAATCGCAGCGATCAGGGCTGCAGGCGGGCGTAAATACCTCCCCCAGCCCTTAGTCAACATGGCTGCCTGCTCAGCAGAGCAGCCATCACACCCCGGTTCCTGAGCAATTATGCCCAGGGACCGGGTGTTCATGCCGCCGTAGTAGTACTGCGATGGTTGGCAAGTCACTTGCCGCAGCACCGTACTACTCTCATGCTGGTCGGGAAGGGGTTAAAGTTACTTTCTGCTGGGATCATGGTGTATCTGGATATAGCCATAACCACTTCAGTAATAACTACTATCATGATAGATCTGATATATTTCTGAGAGATAGGGAAGGTTGCTGTCAGAACAGACATTTTCTCTCATTGACTGTTGCTACAAACCGTTGTCTGGGTTACATTTGTATATCGTCCACTGGGTTCAGAGACTTGACTTGGTAGATTTAGTATTCTGTAGTCTATTACACTTCTACGTGGCAGTAACCCAACTTTCCTAGGATCATGAAAGGCAAGCCTGCCTCACTATGGCGCTATTTAGGAGTGAGGAGGAGGATTTATCTTGGTAGATTTGGTATTCTGCATTCTATTACAGTTGCCATGGTAACCCAGCTTTCTGAAATCTGCAGTCTAGGAAAAGCGGGTAGCAATTTCTGTGGGGCGGTGATGGAGGCATATTGGTGGTATAAAATACACACAATGCTGCCCTGACATATTGTGTCAATGCATTATATGGTACCAGGGCAACATAATCTGTTGTCATCAATGCAGCGCTACGGTATTGTACCCCAGTTTTTTAAAGAAAATTGTAGCCATGTACATCCGCGTAGTTATTTATTATATTGTACAGGATGTGTTTATCATTTTTGTGTATTTATTTTTCTTTGTAGTACATACTTGAAGGTGTGGCCGTCTCCAAGTCTGAATGCACTCCTATTATGTCACCCATTCCATATAGCTGAGTTAGCTCTTCCTCTCATTGGATATTAAAAAATGTACACAGAGATAACACGTAGCAACACAGTAAACAGTATGTGCAGGTTCTGCTCTCCTGAATGAAGATGCCCACTGGCATGCAGATAGGTATTAAATAGAGTAGGTTCCTGCCTGGAATTAGGTCATCTTGCCAGGATGAGTGAGCTCTGATATTTTTTTATCAAATTTTTTTTCTAAGAACTTCATATTTTTATCATATCAAATGCAGTATTAGTTAATATATGGAGTTATATTTAGAGGGTTCAGAGTGCGGTTATGTTATTATTTGCACTGATTATTTCATGCTTAATTGTAATCTTTGTGGATTGGATAAACATTCAGCTATATTTTCATCACTGTGTTTTGTAACTGTGAAAAAAATATTGCAATCCAGAAATGCTCCAGTGCTAAATTCCTGCTTGATGAATTCATGGGAAACTGCTTTTTAGAATATGCAGGTCAAATAAAAAATAATAAAAAAAAATATTTGGGTATTTCTTACTTTCAGCCACCAATCTCATGAAAGAGATGACTTATGAGATGAGATATACTAATCTTCATTTTGCCTTTTTCTTGTAAAAGTGAAACAGCATTTATTCTTGAGGTTATCATAAATGAGGTAAAGTGGTGTCAGGTTCACATTATGAGATTGGCTATCAAATATATAGTACACATTTTATGGCCCAGTATAGAACTTGCCTTCTTCATATTTTCAAATATCCAACAATTTCACACGGCCATTACATTGGTGCCACCTACAGGACATATTAGATTTGGGAAATGTATATACTTCACATTAGCTGTTTCACCTATATGCTGTCATTCAAAACCTACATGAATATATAAGGATTCCAAAGAATATCCCATTGATCGTGTTCGGCCTACTGCATTATGGGACGCAATACACAGTTGTTCTATGCACATATTTCATTGTTAGGCCACATTCAGATAATTGCACTGAAAACCCACAAAAGGTATAGTAAAATACATGTAGACTACTGAGGACTGAGATTGTCTGTGGCAGTAATGTGCTGTATCTAGGCACAACACTAGTTTGTAAAATAAAAATAAAAAATAAAGCTGAAATATTTAGGCCCCCTTCACACGAGAGAGTATTCCGCGGGTGCAATGCGTGATGCAAACACATTGCACCCGCACTGAATCCGGACCCATTCACTTCAATGGTGCTGTGCAGATGAGCGGTGATTTTTATGCATCACTTGTGCGTTGTGTGAAAATCTCAGCAGGTTCTATATTCTGCGAATAGAATTGAATGGGAAAATCCCATCGCATCTGCACTTGCTTGTGTTTTTCACAGGTGGTTGCTAAGAGATATTGTTTGTATGCCTTTAGTTTTTTATTAAGCACGTGCAAAACGCATTAATATAACATGCGAGAGTGAATCTGGATCGCACATCCTCATTGATATGCTCTTGATATGACAACTGTTTTACAGAATAATAAAACATGGCTTCTCAGCACAATTTATAAAGCAAAAGCAGAGCATTGAGGATGTGCGATCTAGATTCACTCTCACGTGTTATATACTTTGTATATACTTTGTATAGTCTTTCCTCTGTTCCCCCCTCTCTGGATCAGCACTCCTCCCCATTTGGCCCAGGTGTTTTTAATCGTCAGGAGTCTGCAAAGGGACAATAAATTCCTACCACCTCTCAGTTGGAGTTCCTGAGAGTCTGTCAACAGGTTAGCTTTTTGCACCTGTTCACATTATGTGTTGCTGCGCTGTGGCCATTGCTGCTTTTGTGCTAAGCTGGTGGATTGATGGGGCCAAGGGCCAGGGAGGCTTTGCTGCACAGTGGGGGCACTGTGTGGCTACTGGGTCCCATCGCCTGCTGGTGCGGGGTGGGGATGCCGGTAGTTAAAGTAGGTCCCCACTTGAAGAGGTAACCTTGTCGTGGTAAGTGGGCCTATGCTCTTTGATCAATCTGTATACCAATGCTTCCTTTTAGTGCATAGCATAGGGTTATATTTATTATAAATTGTGCTGAGAAGCCATGTTTTATTATGCTGTAAAACAGTTGTTATATCAAAAGCATAGCATTGAGGAGGTGCGATCTAGATTCACTCTCACATGTTATATGCAAGACGCATTAAATAGGCATTGCACCCGCGAGATAAAAACTGAACGCGATTGCATACTAAACTGAATGCCCTTGCTTGCGAAATCGCGCATTTTTCACTGAAAGCATTCGCAACGCATCCGGACCTAATCCACTCATGCTCGTCTGCAAGGGGCCTCAGTGTTCTTTAATATATTGAAATATTTTTTTTATTCAAAAACAGTCAAATGATTATTTTCTATACCATTGTGCATTATTGCAATTAGAGATGAGCGAAGTTCTCAAAAATTAAATTCGGCTGCTTCGCCGAATTTCACAAATAATTACTTTGTCACGAAGAGTATTTCTTTGTGAGTATCAGGCGCAATTACAGGGAATGGCCATTGCGCTACCCACGTCATTGAATCCCACATATTATGCATTCATTGCTGATCGTGGCACCTGAGATGATCATTGAGGGCTGTCAGGGTTTAATCTGTTAAAAAAAAATTAAATAGTCACTATTTGATCGTGAAGGGTCCTCAGCGGCCATCTTGATTGAAGATCCAGCGGAAAATCTTACGTGGTGCAAAATTATATCATGCTGGCCAGCAATGAAGATGGCTGCAGCGGACTCTTCGTGCACAAATGAGGTGAGTATAATTTTGTATTTTAATTTTTTACCACCATTTTAGGGAAAATGTATCTGTTACCACGAAGCACAAGGAAATCTGGCTTTACGACAAATCAAATTTTTCCTGAAATTTAGATCAAAGTCCACATTATAAATTTCAATTTGCTGAGCACTAATTGCAATGTATTAGCTACTATGTTGTTTCTTTGTTTTTTTTAGCCCCTTCACATCCGCCCATAGGATATAAACATCCTATGGTTGGATGTTTATCTCTGAATGGGCGTTCTGGAAGTTAACGGCCATTCAGAGACGGCAGCTACACGCTAATAGCGCAGCTGCCGACCAGAGGGCCCCCCTTTCAGTGACAGCAAGCCACCCCAGAGAGAAGGCAGGGACAATTCCCAGGTGTCCCTGCCTTCTAAAACACTGCATACACAGCGCTCAGCGAGCGTTATGTATACAGATCAGGAAGCACTATGCGCTGTATAGCTTTGTATAGCTTTGTATTCTGCTGTACAGCCTCTCTGGGGGCTGTATTTCCCCTGCAACTGGGGCTACTATGTCAGCCCCAGTTACAGGAGAAATCAATGGGAAAAAAAATGTGATGGTAGATGTCCCCCAGAGGTCTTATATGACCTTATGGGGGACGAAAGTGTATAATAAAAAAACTTTAATAAAACAATAAAGTGTTTGGAAAAAAAGGGAAAAAAAAGGTCTCACATGTAAAAATAAAATAAAAAATTCCCGAATTAAGTAATAAAAAAAATGTTAAATAGAAAAAATAAATAAAAATAAACATATTTGATATTGCATATTATATTGCAAAAATGTTTTGCAAAAATATTTTGCAAAAATATTACATGACCTAACCCCTAAAAAATAAAACGGTGCCAAAAAAACATTTTTTTTGTCACCTAACATCACATAAAGTGCAACATCAAGCGATCAAAAAGGTGTATGCCCCCAAAATGGTAGCAATTAAACCATAGCCTCATCCTGCAAAAAATGTGATCCTAACTAAGACAATCGGTCAAAATACAAAAAAGCTATGGCTCTCAGACTATGTAGACATTAAAACAACATTTTTTTTTTTTTTTTTTTGTTTCAAAAATGCTATTCTTGTGTAAAACTTAAATAAATAAGAAAAAGTATACATATTAGGTATTGCCACATCCGTATCAATCTGCTCTATAAAAATGTCACATAAACTACCTCATTTTTCGCCCTATAGTTGGAATAATTGAGGTACACAGGTAGTATAGTTAACCAAACGTTACTTTACTGAACAGTCCAACTTTGTACATGCAGGTGGTACACAGTCCTTCAAATCACAGTTTCACAAGTAGGCTTTCTCCACAAAATGGCAGGTATTAATTATGCAAGATACGCAGAGGGTAAATTCACAATGCACTCAGAAGCAGGTTGTACCTTTCCTCAGAAATAGTGTACACTGTTCTTTCTAGAACTCCTGTCTGGCTTTATATCCCAAGGCCCGGATGCCTAAAGGGTGGCTTAAATCCTTGGTAATTATATCTTCCTCTGGTATTAATTAAATCCTTGCATTACTTTCTATTTGCATCTGCCCATCAGGGTTACTTATCTTTCCCTGGAATTTCCTTACTTGGCTGGTGATTGACTGTGGGTTTCTCCCAGGAGGTTCTGTCCTGCTACTGGGGTGACTTCAGAGCTAACTAAGGCTCTCTTGTTCTCAGGCAGGCTGGATCTCCTCACTAGCCTCCTGGTCATAGCTAGCAGCCAGGGCTATCAAGCTGCATGTCAGGAGCAGGCTTTCTAACCTCTGTCTTCTCAGACTCCTGGCTCTGCACTCACTCTCCCTGTCTGGGCCTGGACATTTATACTAGGGGCTCCCTATCTCCCTCTAGTGTCTGGGATGTCTAACTACACCCAACTAGGCCTGCTATTGCATCATACAGGGGAACATTGCATATAAAAACACATTAGAAAATACATTAAATGCACAATTAAATATAACATTTCTGTCCCTTGTGAGTAGGAGGAACGCGCACACCAATTGACCCTTGTGTAGTGCCCACCCCTACCTAGTGGGACACTACACTAGCCCCTCCTCCCTTCCTCCTCCAGCTGATACATCGCAGTCTGCGATGCTGCAGCATCGCAGACTGCAATGCAAAATGGCAGCATTCGCCACATAACATGCAGGGGCAAAAAGTGCGTCTTATGGGGTGAAAAATATGCAGCACGCCAGACCTGCAGGGTATAGCGACAGTGAGGTCACGGTATGGGCAATCGAGGGTTACTCACTTTTTGGAGGACCCTGGGCAGGCATGCAGCAGTGAATGAGAGGCAGACACTAGTTCCTCTGGGGCACACTCTGGGTGTAGAGACCTGGCCTGATGTTGGGTGAGGTGCCCTGGTTGTTGCAGGTGTTTAGAGTGCCTGAGGCAAGGTCCCTTTAAGGATCGTGACGCCAGTGCCTGTAAACTGTGGCACACCGGTTGGTAGGAATAGTAATTGAGGTACACAGATTGTAGGGTGAACCAAACGTAGCTTTACTTGGTGAACAGTCCAACTTTGTACAGTCAATTACAGAGGTTAATGATGATGATGCAGTCCCTTGAACAATATGTCCCAAGCAGGCTTACTTCACAATGATGGCAGGTATTAATCATGCAAGATACTTGGAGGGCAAACAGTTAATGCTTTCCAGTGCAATGCTGCTCTATCCCCTCAGCTATTCTAGCTGGCTGGATCCCAAGGCCCGGATGCCTAAGTGCTGGCTTAAATCCTTGGTATAAATTCCTTCCTCCAGTATAGACCCTTGCTCTTCACTTTATAGTGTTTCTGCCCATCAGGTTACTTATCTGCACTTGGTTGTATGATCTTCTCTTGGTAGGGAAACTGCAGGTTGCTCCCAGGAGGTGCTATCCTACTACTGGGGTATCTCAACTGAGCTAAGCTTAGCCTCAGGAGCTTCAGGCTGACGAGGTAACTCCTCTAGTCCCCTGGAATACACTCGGTCTCCAAGCCGGCTGTACTCCTTCTAGCCTCTTGGTGCAGCTAGGAACCAGGACTATCCAGCTGCATGTCAGGAGGAGGCCCTCAGCATATCCTGGGCTGGTGCCTTCTCACTTCTGTCTCCACAGACTCCTGACTATGACCTAACCCCTCCCTGTCTGGGCCTGGACATTTATACTAGGGGCTCCCTATCTCCCTCTAGTGTCTAGGATGTCTAATTACACCCAACTAGGCCTGATAAGCATTAGCAGGGGAAATATACCAATGCAAAAACACATAGGAAATACATTACAATGCATGGATTGACCCTTGTGTAGTGCCCACTCCTACCTAGTGGGACACTACAAATACAGTAACCCCTTAGGTGAATGCTGTAAAAATAAATAAATAAAAACTGTTCTAGAACAAAAAAAAATGTGGGTCACCTTGCCCCATAAAGTGAAACAATGAATGATCAAAAAATCATATGTACCCAAAAATGGTACCAATTAGGCTACTTTCACACTAGCGTTCGGCTGTCCGCTTGTGAGCTCCGTTGAAGGGGCTCACAAGCGGACCCGAACGCTTCCGTCCAGCCCTAATGCATTCTGAGTGGACGCGGATCCGCTCAGAATGCATCAGTCTGGCAGCGTTCAGCCTCCGCTCCGCTCAGCAGTCGGACACCTGAACGCTGCTTGCAGCGTTCGGGTGTCCGCCTGGCCGTGCGGAGGCGTGCGGATCCGTCCAGACTTACAATGTAAGTCAATGGGGACAGATCCGTTTGAAGATGACACACTATGGCTCAATCTTCAAACGGATCCGTCCACCATTGACTTTCAATGTAAAAGTCTGGACAGATCCGCTCAGGCTACTTTCACACTTAGAAAATTTTATACAATATAATGCAGACGGATCCGTTCTGAACGGAGCCACCGTCTGCATTATATGAGCGGATCCGTTCAGAACGGATCCGCTCTGAACGCTAGTGTGAAAGTAGCCTTAAAATGTCAACTCTTCCTGCAGAAAACTAGCCACTGCACCAGAAAAATATGGCATTTAGAAAATGGAGACACAAAAACAATATTTTTTTTTTCAATCATGCTTTATTATGTAAAACTGAAACAAAGAAAGTAGACATATTTGATATCATTGCGTCAGTAACTAATTGGTCTATAAAAATAGCACAAGATCTACCCTGTCAGATGAATTTTGTAAAAAATAGAAACAGTGCCACAATTTTTTTTTTTTATATTGAGCAATTAAAAATGATATGTACCCCAAAATATGGCACCTTATGGCTTAGTTTCCAAAATGGGGTCACTTTTTGGGAGTTTCTATTATAAGGGTGCATCAGGGAGGCTTCAAATGGGACATGGCATCTAAAAACCAGTTCAGGTAAATCTGCCTTCCAAAAACCATACAGTGTTCCTTTTCTTCTGCGCCCTGCCATGTGCCCTTACATCAGTTTCCTGTGTGTTTCTGTAAACCACAGAATTAGGTTAATAAATATTGAGTTTTGTTTGGCTGTTAACCATTGATGTGTTAAATATAAAAATGGATTAAAATGGAAAATCTGCCAAAAAAGTTAAATTTAGAAATGTCCTCTCCATTTTCCTTTAATTCTTGTGGAACACCCCATCAGTTTTGAGTAACTTGAGGGGTGTAGTTTCTACAATGGGGTCATTTATGGGGGGTTTCCACAATGTAAGCCCCACAAAGTGACTTCAGACCTGAACTGGTCCTTAAAAAGTGGGTTTTGAAAATTTTCTTAAAACATTAAGAATTGCTTCTACCATTCTAAGCCTTCTAACGTCCTGAAAAAATAAAATGACATTTCCAAAATGATTCCAACATAAAGTAGACATATATAAAATGTTAAGTAATAAATATTTTATAAGGTATCACTTTATGAGCAGAGAAATTTACATTTTGAAAATTGCAAATTTTTATAGACTATTTCGGGCATTTTGCATAAAAGAACAGCTCCAGATATTACAGGGAGTAATTAAATATACATTTTTGTAGTGTTTACTGATACTTGAGTTGCATTTTCTGAGTTAATGGCAACATGGTATGGTGTCCCCCCCCCCCCCTCATAATCTTCTGTTTTTCTTTCATAGACATCCATAGACATTCTATGTTTCTATCCATTGTTGTCCTGCTTAGAACCGAAAAGCATAGAAAATTTACAGCAGAAAAGTCCATATGGTTTATCTTAACTGTACTTTGTCTTAGATACCCTTATTTGGACCTACGGTGCCATGTAGGTTTGGGACAATACAAACAACCATCCTGGGGCTAACCTAAAGGCCCATTACAGACTGTTATAGTGTTCTGTAGCTGCTTTTCTGTTCAAGAGACTATGGCTACAGAATTCAAAAGTAACCATCAAGTTTTGTACCTTTGTGATAACTTCTCATGGGGGTACTGATGCAGAAGATACAGAATTAAATATGACTGTCTAGGTCTGCTCTGCCTGGATGCATTTTGATATGTTCGGGTAAAGGGAATGCATTGTGTATATATAGTAGCAGACAGATGTGATGGATTACTGTGCAATGTTGTGAAATTTTGTGGATTAAGAAGATCTGACTAGTTGACTGAAGTTTGTCATTCATTTTAAAAACAGTTATTTAAGTAAAAAAAAAAAAAAGACTAGCAAACATATATAAAGTAGAGCCTGTATATACAATAACTTAAAAGATTTATGTACTATGTGAATTTTATTTAAATGTATTATTTTTAGATTACCTCTCAAAACCCTTAAAAATGAGCATATGTTGAAAATAGTTAACAAAAGAGAGCAGATTTCACAGTGATGTATTTATTTTTGACAGCTTATATCAGGACCTGACAAAAAATTTCTGAAAAACAAAAGGATAAAATAGGATAGTTATGATTAGCATTATTCATTTTAAATCACTGTTAATTCTAGGGCACTGTATATATGAAAAGGGTTTACATACAGAGGAAGAGAGGACCCTGTCTGTGAGGGATTACAATGTACAAGGGAAGGTGGAGCAGACAGTGTGTGAGGTAGGATGATTATTATTGTACGTTTTTTTTCTGAAGCGGTGGGTTTCCAGGTTGCTTTTGAAAGTTTGGATGGTGGGGTAGAGATGTGTTGGGGTAGCAAGTTCCAAAGTATGGGGGATACACAGGAAAAATCTTGGAGACTATTGTGTGAGGAGGAGACAAAGAGAGAAAAGAAGGTTGTGTGAGAAACTGAGATTTCATGTGGGGATTTATCAGAAAAGCAGGTCAGACATGTAAAGAAGGCAAATGATTGTGAAAGGTCTTGTGATTTAGTATTTTGTGATTTAGTATTTTGAATGAAATGTTCTGGACAATGGGTAGCCAGCTAAGGATTGTCAGAGGGGAGAGGCAAAGGAGAAACATGGCGGGAGGTAGATTAACTAGGCAGTATAATAGAGGATGGATTGGAGGTGTGCAAGAAGGTTAGATAGGAGGCCACAGAAGAGGATGTTGCAGCAAATGGGAGATGATGAGGGCATACACTAGGATTTTAGATTATTCAGATTTGGGGGAAAAAAAGCGGTTACAAGAAATGGAGCCACAGAAAGTGTTAAGGCATTTGGAGGTCTGGTTTAAAGGATGGAATAGAATCAAATCTTATCCCAATAGTAAACTTGTGAGACCGGGGAAAGTGTAGAGCCATAAGAAGTGATTAGAGATGAGCAAATTTCTCCAAAAATCGATTTGGTTGGTTTGCATAATTTTTCGAAAAGGTTTGATTCAATCCAAATTTATTTGTGATAAATCTTGTTAAAAAACTGTTATTTCCTGGCTGCAGAGAGCCTGTAAAGTGGTGTAGAACACTGTGTCTTGGAGTAACACGCATAGAGAGTCTGCTGTGGTAGTGAAACAATACTGTGAGTCAGTATGACATGCAGATGACAGGCATCGCTCTAAGAATCACTTCACACTTTACTCATTTGGTCAATTATGGGGCCAAAACTGACCAAATAACTCAAGTGTGAACTCAGACTTACAGGTTAATATTAGCGCCAGGTATAAAAAACTATGCAGAGGCCCAAGATCTTACTGTAGCATGAAAGAGTGCACTCCTTTTACACCGTCATCAGCTGATTCCACATAGATGTCTACAGAACCTGTTCTATTAAACGCTTATAAGTAAAGCCCCCCTGACAGAGTGGAGAGGGTTTCAGCAGTGTTTGTGTTGACGCCAATGATTATTTTGCCCGTTCTCTGATCCGTCAGAACAATAACCCCCCCAAAAAACGGATCCTGTCTGTTGAGCATCCGCCTGCACTCGGTCAGTAATTCATCAGTATTTCTAAAGCCAAAAAAAACAGAGTGGATCCAAAAAAGAGATAACACGTGAATGGAATATTTGCATGTCTTCTGTGGATGTCTCCTCCAGATCTTGGCTGGGCAGTAGCTGCTGACTTTCCTCTAGTAGGAGGGAACTGAAAATGACAGAGGAAGGCTCAGGACAGGTGGGGGCACAGGGCCTGCTCCCGGGCCATGCCAACTAAGCGTCTAGTCAGAGGAACTGGTCAAGACACGACCGCTAGGTGACTCCTGGAGCTCAGGCCTCTTGCTGTGATTCCTGCTGCCTGAGACAGAAATTTTTTGGCCACTGCCTGTTCCCTTTGAAGGGCCTGTCAATGTCTGTCTGACATACTGTATAATTAAAATTAAAATACCCCCCCAAAAAAGGCTGTAGTGGAATGTTACTTCACCGCTGAACGACATATATATTTTTTTCTGATTAATAAACTCAACCCCCCCAAAAAAAAAATCACAGTTCACCCCAGAACAGCAATTAAGACATTATTATTTATCCTATTACTACACCACCCAAAAATAAATATAACAATCACAATTCACCGCAGAACGGCTAATGGGACGTAAGTATATTTACTTTTAATACATCACGTAAATGTCTGTAGTACAATGTAACTTCACCGCTAAATGGCAATTAAGACATATATTTTTTTCTGATTAATAAACCCCCCCAAAACAAAAATACAATTAAATAAATAACAATCACAATTCACCGCATAACAGATAATAGGAAGTAGGTTTATTTCCCTTCAATACACCCCGTAAATGGCTATAGTACAATGTAACTTCACCACAGAACGTCAATTAAGACATATTCTTTATCCAATTACTACACCACCAAAAAAGAAATATAACAATCACAATTTACAGCAGAACGGCTAATGGAACATATGTAGATTTCCTTTTTATACACCACGTAAATGGCTGTAGTACAATGTTACTTCACAGCTGAACGGCAATTAAGTTATATATTTTTTTTCCTTTTTTTTTTTTCTATAAATACACCCTCCCAAAAAAGTTAAACAATGTAAAATCAACACAGGACGGCTAATAGGACATACATATGTTTTCTATTAATACACCCCATAAATGGCTATATCACACAGAACTTGCACCCCAATCACAAGCAAGGTTTGCTGGAATTAGTGATGTATCATATAGTGAAAACAACCTAAAAGCAGCAGTATAACACAAATTTGTATCTCCAATCAGTGAAGCAAGGTGTAATAGAATCACCCCTATTATCCAGGCTGTACACTCTCCTCTTGTACCCTGTTCTCCTTTTATAGTGTAGATGAGATCCTCCATATCCTTTCCCTACACCTTGACTAATCTTTACCTGAACTTTTAAATCATTTTTTCAGCACAATGAAGTCTTTCCTAGCACTGTCCCTAGCGCCTGTTAACTTCTCTCCCTGCACTAAGCACACTGGAAAATGGCAGAATCCATAATGGCTGAGGCTAGTTATAGGGCTGTGACATCACAGGGGCTGGCTGCTTATTGGCTGCATGCATGGCATTGTGGGTGATCCTTCATTCCAAGAGTTCTTTGCTCCATGACCTAACTCGTGCAACAGACATCTTAGGAAATAATGTGATCCATTACCACGAAGCACGAGGAAATTCGGATTCGGTGCGGATCAAATTTATCCTGAAATTCGGATTCGAATTCCACTTCGTCAACTTCGATTCACTCATCTCTAGCAGTGATCAATAGGTCTGGGGTAATTATTGTTAAAAGTAGATGAAGTCAGTTTTCTCCATTTGAAATTTTAGAAAGCAGAGGAAGAATAATGAGGATATATCTAATGCTATTATTTTACATCAAAGAGAAGTAAGGTTAATTAAAGCAAACAAAAAAATGATTATGAATAGAAAAATATGCAACTGTATTTCAATGATTTCAGATCAGTTGAAAAAAATATGTACAACAAAGAATTATCAGTGTGAAGCTAGCCGAAGGCAGCCCACTCTTTGCTACTCCAAGTCTTTTGTTGTTTTCTGACATCAACATAGCAATTTGTGAAATATAAAGGATACATATTGAGTCACAATAACTACTCTATTACCATAGCAAGACTATTTCCAGCATTTAACTCAATTTTTCCTTTTCATCATCCTCCATTTGGAACTTTGCTACTTTATACTTTGAGTTTATTTCTTAGGAAAAAGCATATAAGTATAGGAATGAAGGGAATGATTTTGGAAATGTAGCCATTAGCAGTATTTTTTTTTATTAAATGTTCAGTTATTTTTGAATTTGGGCAGCATTTTCATTTTTGCACTTTCCTTTTGATTTACTAGAGATTTAGATTGAGCCTAAAAGTGCTGAGTTGACTGGCATTATTATTTGAAATGAAAAACATCTGTGCTTTTCATTATTATGTAAATGATAGGATTTCTCTAGTTTCAAGGCATCTCTGCAATCATGATTTTTCATAATGAGTTGGTATTTTTTATTTCTGAGGCTTTAAAAGGCTGTAAATGGGAAGTTTCAGTCTACTGTTTATCTTCAAAATACAGTTACAAGTTAGCTTCCATATGCTATTCATGTCTGTGAGTGGGTATTTTAAATAGTATAGCCCTTGTAAGGCATACAGCAGCTAACCAAAATTCCAAGTAAGATATTAAAATAAGAATGTAGAGATTAGCAAATTAAAAAAAAAATTCGGTTCACTGAATGTTTTTGAAAAAATGGTTTGATCCGAATATACTTGCTGCAAATTTCATTAAAAAATGGTTATTTCCTGGCTGCAGAGAGTGTTTATAGTGGTGTAGAACACTGTGCCTTGCAGTAACATGCATAGGGAGGGAGTCTGCTTTGGTAGTGAAATAATACTGTGAGTCTGTATGATATACAGATGACAGGTGTTGCTCTTAGAATCACTGCACACTTCACTTATTTGGGCAGTCACAGGGCTAAAACTGACCAAATAACTCAAGTATGAACTCAGTCTTACAGGTCGATGATAGCAGCAAGAAGAAGCACACTCCTTTTACACCCTTGTCAGCTGATTACACATAGATGTCTACAGAACCTGTTCTATTAAACTCTTATACAAATAGAGCCCCCCTGACAGAGTGGAAAGGGGGTCAGCAGTAAGTTTGTGTTGACATCACTGATTATTTTGCCCTCCCTCTGATCCGTCAGAACAATAATCCACAAAAACCGGATCCTGTCTGTGGAGCATCCGACTTCACTCGGTCAGCAATCCTTGAGTATTGCTAATGCAGAAAAAAAACTGGAGTAGATCCAAAACAGATATGACACATGAACAGAATATTTGCATATCTTCTGTGTTTTGAACTGACTCCTGCTTTTGGCTACCAAATCATAAGCCAATTCTGATTGGACCATACAGGCCTTACAGCTGCTACACAGAGAGGATCCGTTGTGCGTCTTATTTTTCCTTCCTTCTGGCAGATCAGAACAAGGGTCAAATAAATGATGCCAGCCAAGCCAATAATGCCAAATAGTGGCTCAGTCATGGAGTGGGGAGGGTAGGGAAAAGCAAGAGAAGTCCACAGAGTGGCCGTATGACATAGTGGTGAGGTTGAAGCAGCATGAGGAGACCACAGAGTGGCAAGGTGACATATCGTGGAGATGGCAGCAGCATCAGGAGACCACAGATTGGCAAGGTGACAGTCTGTAGGTGGCAGCAGCAGCAACAGGACACCACAGAATGGCAAGGTGACATATTGTGGAGGTACTGTAGCAGCAGCATCAGGAGACCACAGAGTGACCCAGTGACAAAGAGTGGAGGTGGGTGGCAATAGTACCCCTGACAATGGTGAGTGTAAGGAGCACTTGGCATCACATGTGTGGCATCAGGCGGGTGGCAGCATCAGAATAGTAGATGAGGCAGGTAACCAGAAGAAACTGGTCTCTTTTGTCAACGTATTGGTGTGGCACCATAGATGATCTAGTCTGATGCATCAGGCATTGGTGGGTGGTAGAGTTGATCGAGCACCGTAGTGCTCGGGGGCTCGAGCCGAACATATTGTGATATTCAGGTGCTCGAGTATAATGGAAGTCAATGGGAGAACCCCAGCATTAAACTAGGTACCACCTGTTCTGAAGAGGGGATAAGAAAATGTCAGAAATTGTTGGTAACACCAACGAAATGGTTCTGTAACAGCATGGGGAGGATGTCTGGATGCATCTTGGACTCGCTGGTTGCTGCTGGGAATTATGTTGTCCGAATAGTATGCCACTTTTATATAATGACAATAATGCACACAAAACAAGGGGGGGGGGGAATCTATTTTAGAGGAAAAATTGATAGAAAACATTCTTTCCTGAACATTTACTTGTATAAAAAGTGCAAGTGCTGCCAAAAATTACAAGGAAGAGGCACTCCGATACACCCTTAGTTACACAGAAAGGAGGGCATCATACACACCCTTTAAAATAACAGGTATAGTCCTCTTAACCAAATAATAATTGAAGATGAGGACATGATTGAAAATATAGAAGACAAAAAGGAGCGAGAAAATAGAAAAGAGAATAAAAAAGTGAATCATGGCGGTAATAACAGCAGAAGGAGAGGAGAAAAACCTGATTTAGTGGGAAGCTCTGGAAAAAAGACATATGGTGCAGAAGTAGTACAAAGAAGAAGCTGTGGGGAAAGAATGGAGGAAGTCATAGACATACAACCAGCTATAGAGGAAGAAAATGGGGAAAATCCTGAAAATATAAGCAAAAAAAAGAGAGACAGTATTAAAAAGACAGTAAAAAAGGATTTTTTTTCAGGTCCGAAAAAACGCAAACAGAAAAGGGGATGCAGAGGGGGAAACTCTCCAAAAAAGAGAATAAATTAACGGAGGTAGTAGAAATAGATGATGAATGGGGACAAAAAATATATAATCTAAGTAATCATGCATTAACATCAGGAGAGGCAAAAATATTAAAAAAGGGTCTCAAATTTGCCCCAACGGTTTATTTGAATACATTTCAGGCTTTTATTGGAGTTAGAAGGTTCATGAGACGCTTAGTGTTGAAAAAATATTTTATAAAAAAAATCTACAAAAAAAAAAGTCCTCAAAACAAGATCGATATAATAAACAACAACAACAAGAAATAGAAAAAGAACCTAAAAATGACTTCAAACATACAGACCTGAAGCCAAAATCAAAATATAACCCCCTACATGAATACTCCTCGGCGTTAAATAGTTTTATGAATCAAGTAACTAGGGATATAAGAAAAATTCGCTACCCCAAAAAAACGCAATATATGTGTAATATTTCTGAGGAAGAAAAGAAAGCTATTACCACTATGCAGAAGAATCATGATATCATAATACGCCCAGCCGACAAAGGAGGGGGTATAGTCCTAATGAGCATTAAGGACTATAAGGGAGAAACAGATAATATTTTGACTGATAATAGAACATACAAAAAATTAAAGAGTGACCCAACTGAGCTTTTTAAAAAACAACTTAAGGGATTAGTTCAAAAAGGAAAAGATATAGGTATTTTAAATAAAAAAGAAGCTACATTTATAAATAATGAACACCCAAAAATTGCAGTGCTATACCACAATCCAAAAATACACAAAGATACCCAGAAACCACCAGGGAGACCTATAGTGTCTGGTATAGACTGCCTTACTAGTTCCCTCTCCAGATACATTGATCAACAACTCCAGCCATATGTACAGGTACTTCCAACTTACCTCAAGGATACCAAACATACTCTACAAATTTTAAATAAGATTGAATGGAAAGAAAATTACATCATTGGTACACTTGACGTAAAATCACTGTACACGGTTATAGAAAATAAAAAAGGGGTAGACGCTGTTCAACACTTTTTAAGAACTAAGGGAGAGATGCCAGAAGCACGAATACATTTTATAGGGGAATGCATTATGTTCATTTTAACAAAAAATTATTTTTTATACAATAATTTTTTTTTCCTCCAGACCTGGGGGACCGCTATGGGGACGAGATTCGCACCGGGGTTTGCAAATTTGTATGTCGGATGGTGGGAAACACTTGTTATCCATCCTGATGGCACCCCCCATGCGGGTCTCATCCTCTGACGGCGTTTTATAGACAATATCATTTTTATATGGGATGGGGGGGGGAAACAAAACTGCAGGAATTTTTAAAGGATATCAATAAAAACGATTTTTATTTAGAATTTACTTCATCCTACAGTCAAAAAGAAATCCACTTTTTAGATCTAGTTATTTATGCGGAGGGAAACAAACTACTCACCAGAACCTACAATAAACCGACTGATGGCAACAGCTTCATTGCTATGGAGAGTTGCCATCTTCCAAGATGGTTGGAAAACATCCCACAAAGCCAATTCATGAGATTGAGAAGAAACTGTGCAGGAGCAGGGGACTACGAAAGGGAGGCGGAGATTTTACAGAAGAAATTCGAACATAAAGGTTATGACAAAACAAAATTAATACAACAAAAAAATAGAAATAAATAAAATAAATAGAGAAACCTTATTAATTGAAAGAAAAAACAAAATATCTAATAAGGAAAATGAAACCGAAATAACAATTCCGCCCATCATTACACCATATAATAACCAAGTACCACTTTTTAAAAAAATCATAAAAAGACATTGGGACATCCTCAAGGAGGACAAAATTATAGGTGAAATGATCCCCAAAGATCCTAAATTTGTGTTCTGAAAGCCACAGAATGTGGGCAACATGATCGCATCTACAAATAAATGCATGGGAACAAATGCAAATGAGAAAAACCAAAAAGGAAAAGGGGAAGAGAGGGGTGGTTTTTACCCATGTAAAATGTGTAGAGGATGTAAAATATCCCAAGATAAGAAAATAAAAACTGCAAATAAGTAACATGGAAGAAACATACAAACAAAGCATAAAGAACTTTATAACATGTAATAGCAAGGGTGTTATTTATACGATAACATGTCCATGCAAAAAGATATATGTGGGCCGCACGAAAAGACCCCTGAAGAAAAGGATAGGGGAACACATATATAATATAAATAGAAAATATGAAGGCCACCCATTATCCCGTCATTACAACATAAAACATGGAGGCAGCTTTGTGGGTTCGAATTTTTGTGGGGTAAAAATTGTACAAAGAAATAAAAGGGGTGGTGATTATGTCAAATAAATGTCCAAAATAGAGGCAAAATGGATATTTAATATGGATACTCTAATGCCTAATGGCTTAAACGCAGAAATAGAGCTGTTCGGCTTTGAATGATGATTAGCATTGGACTTGTGCTAAAAAAAAAATAAAAATGGCAGAGAAGGGGTTAATACTCTGAACTACAAACGAGCGCATAAATAGAGAGAACATGAACAGCCTTGTAACATTCCCTGATGAAGAACAGCGTCTGTTCGAAACATGTTGGAGTAAAGATACCTGGCACCTATGGTCATTGATGACCGTGGTAGTGACGTCACTCATTTCTCTCAGTGAGCGCCAAAAAAGTTGTTCGTTCAAACCCCTATTGATTGCAGCGTCGCGTCACTGGCCGAGACGCGAGGCTACACACTGACCTGAATGCGAACTTGCACGCCAACTCACACGAGACCTGAATGACCTTATTCCCCGGACTCCAGCATTGAGGATTCGGTGAGCAACAAACACTCAATCGGCTATCTCCGATTTTCAGGAAGACGCATCAGCGCACCAAATACAAGCAGGAGGATTAATTTACAGACAGGAGTTCACACTACAGGTACACTGGCAAAGCCAGATAAAAGACTTGTAATATAGTGTATATCCATGTGCTGAATTGTAATAACCTGTGATTGTAATACCCCTACCTTAAACGTAATATATCCAAAGTCCCAGAGTGCAGTATCTTTATATTTATTACAGTGTCTTCCTTTATGTGGCGGATCTTGCGGTTCTGCCACTATCCACTATCTAACACATCCACGGAGGGCCCTTGAAGCGTTATTTAAATCGTGTCTGCTTTAAAAATTATGATTGATGGCCTGCTGGTAACCCTCAAAAATATAAGGAGCTGATCTGACCATCTAAAACATTATGGGCGGTGGCTTGCTCTAGTTAACCTGGGGCCGATGGCACGTCTCTGTGACGGCGACGATCCACTCGGATGTCTGGCCTATCAAGTTTCGATGTAATTGTCAGCTCAAAACCATTGTAAACTACGGGTAACAGGTAATCAGTGTTTGATTCCGGAGAGGGAGATTGAGAAACGGCTACTACATCCAAGTCAGGCAAGCGGGTGGAGCGTAACTCACACACTCCCAACTCGTGGAGGTAGTGACGATAAATAACAATATAGGACTCTTAAGATGCCCTGTTATTGGAATGAGTAATACAAAATTACAGGGAATGTCACTGCAGTATTTTGAATGAGGAAACGTTATACAATAGAGGCCCTGCTGCCTCTTTGTTGACTTCTGCTTGATCGCACTTGCCTGTGAGGTCCATAATCCATTTGGATATCTTCCCTATCAACTTTTGATGTAACAGTCAGCTCAAAACTATTGTAATTATGGGTAACGGGAATATGTATTTGATTTGGAGAGGGAGCCTGAGAAACGGCTACGGCTATCACATCCAAGCAAGGCAGCATGTGTGCAAATTACCTATTGGGTATAATTAGCTGAGGGCCTGCAGGTGAGCTGACCCTTTAAAAGATTTGAGTTGCAGGGCTGCTGGTCAGCTGAGGTGGAACCGACAAACCCAACTTGATTTTGATGGCTGCATTAATCTGCAGGTGACTATCATACAGCTCTACAGATTTGTTTCCATCTGTATCTTTCTCAACAATCTGTGGCCTCAGTCTTTTATCCAGACTCTGTCATTGTGCCACTATGTGGCCTCCTCCTGCTGCCATCTCCACACCATGTCACCTTGCCACTCATTTTTATCACCATGCTGCTACTGATGCTGCTTAAACGGCCTTAAACTGATCACCAGGCCCACAATCTAATTAAGGTTTTACGCACAAAACCAAAGTAAAACATTGATTTTATAGGAAAAATTTATTTAAAAAAGTTCCTGTATATTTACTTGTATATAAAGTGCAAGTGCTGCCAAAAATTACAAGGAAGAGGCACTCCGATACAACCTGTATATCACATAAAGGAGGGCCTCATTCAAATTGAGTTGCAGGCCTGCAGGTGAGCTGACCCTCTAAAGAATTATATGTGAGGGCCTGCTGGTGAGCAGACCCTCTAAAACATTATACGTGAGGGGCTGCTGGTGAGAGGACCCTCAAAAAAATTATATTCGAAGGACATTATATATGACAAATAAGCAATGCATGTTATGATGGAAGAGGAGGAGGATAAGAAGAGGAAGATTTAACCATATACCCTTGTTTTGTGGTGGAAGGGGTGCATGGGAATAGTCTATTAACTACATTAAAAGCAACACATGCAAAGTGCCTTTTTTCTTCATTAGCATTCCTCTGGTGGAGTCGAGAAGTCATGGTCAATCCAGGCCTTGTTCATTTTTATTAGTCAACACTTCAGCATTTTCAGTTGACAGGCGGATACGCTTATCTGTTATTTCAACAAGGATCTTCTGGTATTGCACCATTTTGCTTGTCTTCTCCACCGGAGGAAAGAGAGATGAGAAGTTCTCTTTGTAGCCGGGTTCAAGAAAGGTAAACAACCAGTAATCTGTGTTTAAAATGTGTATAAGGTGCGGGTCACGGGAAAGGCAGACTAACATCAAATTAGCCATGTGTACCAGAGTACCAACAGGGAGACTTCGCTATCGTCATCAGGAGTATCACTCCAGATCTCCTCATCCTCTTCCTCCTCTTCTGACCACCCACGCAGAACAGATGGAATTAAACTTCCATGGGTACTACACTCTATGGCTGAGGCAACCGTCTCCTGCTCCTCCAATTTGCGCTGAGAAGATTCACTAAGGGCGGTCTGGCTATCGTCAACCTGTGCGATGTCTTCCCCCCATTACCACCTCTTCCACATGCAAAGCGTCATCCTTAATTGTGAGCAGCGAGCGTTTGAGAAGACACAGAAGTGGGATGGTGACACTGATAATAGCGTTCTCGCCGCTCACCATCTGTGTTGATTCCTCAAAGTTTCTTAAAACCATCACTCCTCGCTTGTGAATAGTGGAAGCTGACTGGAAAGGTGATGACAATGTTGCAGCTGGTATTCCACTACTGCCCTCTGCTGCTCACAAAGCCTGGCCAACATGTGGAACGTAAAGTTCCAGTACGTGCTCATGTCGCACAACACCCGGTGAGCTGGCAATTTTACGCGCTGCTGCAGCGTTGACAGACCAGCTGAAGCTGTTGGTGATTTGCGGAAATGTGCACACACGCGGAGCACCTTCACCAGTAGCTCAGGCAAATTGGGGTTTGTTTTTAGAAACGGCTGAACCACAAGGTTGAATACGTGGGCAAGGCATGGGATGTGTCTAACGTTGCCCAGCTCCAAAGCAACCACTAAGTTACGGCCATTATCAGACACAACCTGTCATGCCCCACTCTGACGATGTGCGGAGGTCGGCCAGGATAGCAGCACGAGTTTAGTGTTTGTTTTGGAGCCGTGCTGGATCCGCCTCTCATCAGGTGCACTGGGTGGGGTCATTAATTTAAATAGCACACCATCCCAGTGCTCTGAGCAGATTATACAAATCATTGTGGTCTTGGAAGCTAGAAAGGAAGGTTGTCTGTTCCAGCTCAGAAAGATAAGTGTCATTTCAAGTTTGGTTGTTTTGTGTCATCTGTCCCATCCAGGTTCTGTGCGAGCAGGCTGCTCCTATTTCCCCTCTTCACCATCTCAGGGAATTTGGGGTTTTGTCAGCCCAGGCACGGGGACACATCATACCTACCTTTAAGGTCTGCATGTGGGCTGAGCAGTGCAGGGAAAGAGGTCAGGGATTAGCTAGGAGGTGACCCTTCCCCTGTCTCTCGCCCAGAGCCTGGTTGGTGGGTTATCTGTGAGTCTGAGTGCACGCCCGCTGTGACACAACCATGCCTGATTGTAGGTTGAGTGGCGAGAGCCACAGCTCAGTCTGGTCTCTTATCCCCTGCCACAGCTCTGCAGCGGTGTGCTGTTTGTCACCTAGGCAGTTCAGCTTCAGCACGGCCTGTTGCTGCTTCCCAATGCAATACTATACTGCTTCCAGCTACCGACTGATGACTGACTGGTGCTGCATGTGGATAATTTGAAGGTGAAAGGGGAGACTAATGAGGAGAAGTGGGGATTGGAGCCACTAACATAGGTAATAGCAGAAACCCTGAAGGAATTGGGGCCTGCAATCCTTGACGTCAGGAGAACCCGTGCCATCCCAGGGTACGAGTCGCTCCCTGCCTCCAACATTCACCCAGTGTGCCATCAGGGAAATGTAGCGTCTCTGGAAGAAAGTACTGGTCTGTGGGTAAGTGGACCTTCCCAGTAACTGCGTTGGTCAGGGCACGTGTGATGTTAAGGGACACATGTTGGTGTAAGGCTGGCATGGCACACCTTGAAAAATACTGGAAGCTGGGGACTGTGTAACGAGGGATGGCCGCCCACATCAGGCTGCGGAAGGCCTTATTGTCCACAAGCCTAAATGGCAAAATTTCCAGTGCCAGTAATTTGGAAAACTACGCATTTAGTGCTATGACCTGTAGGAGGGTGGCTGGGTATTTGCGCTTGCGTTCAAATTCCTGGGGTAATGACATTTGGACGCTGCGCTGAGTCAGGTAAGTGGATGTGGTCGCTGTTGGTGCTTGTGAAGGTCCAGGCAGGGCCGGCTCTATCATAAGGCAGCCCAAAAAATATATAAGACTTCTACTGTAGATAACTTTGATACCTAGTGTGCATACACATGACAGTTGCCCCAGCACACTGTGTATGGATGTAGCAGAGCTGAGTGTGTTGGGGTAACTGTCATGTGTATGGTTGTACACTAGGTATCAAAGTTATCTACAGTAGAAGTCTTATATTATTTTTATTTTTTTTAAGTAACTGGCTATACAGCTCTCATAGCTGTGTGGGTAAGTGCTTTGCCTTTGATACAGAAGGTCATGTGTTTGAATCCCTTCATAAACTGAAGCCTGAAATACAGGCTAAATAAGAACACGAGCACCAAATCTTCAACACTAGAGGCTGGTGGGAGCACAGGAAGAGGAAGAGGCCTGCATCGCATCGCTGACATGGAGGTAAGTATACATTTTTATTTATTTTTTTGTTTTGTTTTTATACCGGACTGTTACTTTATTGCCACAGTGGAGTGGGGGGGGGGGCTATTGGTGCCATGATACTGGCACATGGAGGGGGTAGGAGAGAGGCACTTGATACTGGCACATTAGGGGGCAGGGGGAGAGGATGGCACTATGATATTGGCACATGGGGGGGCAAGAAATGGACATGAATCATGAGGGGCAGAAATGTGGAATGATGGGACAAGAAATGGATATGAATCATGAGGGGCAGAAATGTGAGGGGCAGAAATGTGAAATGATGGGGGGGGGGGGGGCAAGAAATGGATATGAATCATGAGCTGCAGTGGTGTGATGTTTGTCCCCTAAGCATATTAGTTTCAGCAAAGCCTGTTGCTGCTTCCCCACTGCAGTGCTACACTGCTTCCAACTGATGACTGACTGGTGCTGCACGTGGATAATTCTGAGGTGGAAGTGAAGGAGAAGGCAGAGGAGAAGTGGGGGTTGGAGCCACTAACGTATGTGCTAACGGAAACCCTGATCAGCGTAGGGCCCGCAATCCTTGCTGTCGGTAGCACCTGTGCCATCCCAGGGTACGACGTGCTCCCAGCTTCCACAGCATTCAACCAGTGTGCCATAAGGGAAATGTTGCGTCCCTGGCCGAATGCACTTGTCCATGTGTCGATAGTTAAGTGGACCTTCCCAGTAACTGCATTGGTCAGGGCAGGTATGATGTTACGCAACGCATGTTGGTGTAAGGCGGGCACGGCGCACCTTGAAAAATAGTGGCAGCTGGGGACTGCGTAATTGGGGACAGCCGCCGACATCAGACTGCGGAAGGCCTCAGTGTCCACTAGCCTAAATTGCAACATTTCCAGTGCCAGTAATTTGGAAAGCTGCGCATTTAGTGCTATAGCCTGTGGGTGGGTGGCTGGATATTTTTGCTTGCATTTAAAAGCCTTGGGTAATGACATTTGAACGCTGCACTGAGACATGGAGGTGGATGTGGTTGCTGACGTGAGGCATTCTATCCTGCGCCTTCGACAGGGGATTGGCCAGCACAAACATGGGGGATGAGGAGGTAGTGGTGTGACCCGCAGACACAGATTGTAGACCCGGGCGTTCATCCCACTTATTACGGTGCTTGAATGCCATGTGGCGGATCATGCCGTCAGTGGTGAGGTTGCTAGTGTTCACGTCCCTGCTCATTTTCGTATGGCACAGGTTGCAAACTACTATTCTTTTGTCGTTCGCACTTTCTTCAAAAGAGCGCCAGACTGCAGAACATCTACCCTTTGGCAAGTCAGATTTCTGCAAGGGGTTGCTCCGTAGAACAGTTGATGTGGCCTGCCTTCTCACTTTTGCCACCTCACTGCCTCTTCCAGCCTCCTGTGGTGCTGCAGATCCCTCCCTCTCTGTCCTGCTCTCCTCGCTCTGCTTGCCACCTTCCCAGGTTGGGTCAGTAACCTCCATCCTCCACCACTTCCTCACTCTGATCATCCTCCTGATTTGTTGACCTAACCACAACCTCAGTGATTGCCAACTGTGTCTCATCCTCTTCACCAACCTCTTGATACATTAATTGTGGTTGACTCATTGGCAACTGTCTCATCATTATCCAACTCATCAAACACTATTTGCCGTTCCCCACCGTCATGTTCTTGTGACTGTGGATGTTGAAGAGGTTGGGAATTGGGGCACAAGATCTCATGTCCTTCAAGCGTGCTTGGCGAGAGCGCCAGTTCAAGTAATGGCGCTGAAAAGAGCTCCTCGGAATATCCGAGTGTGGGATCACTTGTTTGTGTTTGTCCACACTGTAAATGGTGGGAGGAAGGAGGGTCATGGGGAGGATTGTGTGGACCAGACTCCTGGCTACTGAGACTGGACTTGGTGAAAGACAGGGTGGTGCTTAACCGACTGGAATTATCTGCTGAAATCCAACCGACCACCTGCTCGCACTGGGCTGACTTCAAGAGTGGTGTCCTGCATGAAGCTAGGTATCTTGGATGTTGTTTTTTTTGTTTTTTTTGTGCTCTGGCAGCAAGCACAGTTTTTCCGCGCCCAGGGCCACTGTGTCACGGCCTTTGCTGTTTGCGCCGTGACACTTGTGCCATGCTTGCGGTTGCTGGTGGCAACGTGTTGCTGTTATGTTCGGGTTCGCAACTGTATAGTTCGGGTTCGTACCAAATTTTGGGGTGTCCGTGACACGGACCCGAACCTTTTCGTAAAAGTCTGGGTTCGGTGTTCGTCACTTTCTTGGCGCTTTTTGAAAGGCTGCAAAGCAGCCAATCAACAAGCGTCATACTACTTGCCCCAAGAGGCCATCACAGTCATGCCTACTATTGGCATGGCTGTGATTGGCCAGTGCAGCATGTGACCCAGCCTCTATTTAGGCATGTCACTCTGCTCTGATCAGTGTAGGGAGAGGATGCAGCTGCTGCTGTTAGGGCGAGATTAGGCACTAGACAGGGATTTACTCAGCAAAAGCACTTAATGAAGTGATCGATCTACAGCTGTGAATCATTCATCTTCTGCTATTCAATTGCTCACTGTTTTTAGGCTGCTCAGAGCGTTTTTCAGTCACTTTTTTCTGGGTTGATCGGCAGCCATTTTGTGTCTTGTGGTGCGCCAGCACAAGCTGCCACCAAGTCCATTTAACCATCAATAGTGTGTGGTTTTTTTGTGCTATATCCTACATCAGGTGCTTGGCTGTGCTTGCTATTTTATCGAGGGGTGAAATACAATTGCCAAAATAGCAGTACCCTAAATTTGGTGTTTCAGCTGTGGCTAGCCAATTGTAATACTGTCTGCTGTCTGGCAAAGGATATATTTTTGTTCTGGGTTGAAATACAATTCCCAACTTAGCAATTCCCTAAATCAGTGGTTTCTGCTGTATCAGGCCAACTTTAAATCTATCCATAAAAGGGTATATTAGATTGAAGGTCAGATAGGGTCATCCTCAATAACTTCACACGCTACCGTGCATTTCCAAGTTTAATTCTGTCCGCAAACGTATACCTGTCATCCAGCGCCTAAATACTAGGCCTACAATTTTTATTCAGCTAAATCTGTCGTTACTGCTGTGCCTGTATTAGTGTAATGCGGTACCTAAATAGATAGCCAGATAGTGTTAGGTGTCTGTAAAAAAAATAAAAAAAAATAAATAAAAAAGGCCTGAATTTGAATTCAATACATTGGGCCAAATAATTTTTTTCTTATTGTGGTAAATGGTAACAATGAGGAAAACATCTAGTAAGGGACGCGGACGCGGACATGGTCATGGTGGTGTTAGTGGACACTCTGGTGCTGGGAGAGGATGTGGACGTTCTGCCACATCCACACGTCCTAGTGAACCAACTACCTCAGGTCCCAGTAGCCGCCAGAATTTACAGCGATATTTGGTGGGGCCCAATGCCGTTCTAAGGATGGTAAGGCCTGAGCAGGTACAGGCATTAGTCAATTGGGTGGCCGACAGTGGATCCAGCTTGTTCACATTATTTCCCACCCAGTCTTCTGCAGAAAGCGCACAGATGGCGCCTGAAAACCAAGCCCATCAGTCTGTCACATCACCCCTATGCATATCAGGGAAACTGTCTGAGCCTCAAGTTATGCAGCAGTCTCTTATGCTGTTTGAAGACTCTGCTGGCAGGGTTTCCCAAGGGCATCCACCTAGCCCTTCCCCAGCGGTGGAAGACATAGAATGCACTGACGCACAACCACTTATGTTTCCTGATGATGAGGACATGGGAATACCACCTCAGCACGTCTCTGATGATGACGAAACACAGGTGCCAACTGCTGTGTCTTTCTGCAATGTGCAGACTGAACAGGAGTTCAGGGAGGAAGACTGTGTGGAAGACGATGCAGGGGACAATGAGGTCTAGACCCCACATGGAATGAAGGTCGTGCCACTGAATTTCACAGTTCGGAGGAAGAGGCAGTGGTGAGACCGAGCAAATAGCGTAGCAAATGAGGGAGCAGTGGGCAAAAGCAGAACACCCGCCGCCAAGAGACTCCGCCTGCTACTGACCGCCGCCATCTGGGACCGAGCACCCCAAAGGCAGCTTCAAGGAGTTCCCTGGCATGGCACTTCTTTAAACAATGTGCTGACGACAAGACTCGAGTGGTTTGCACGATGTGCCATCAGAGCCTGAAGCGAGGCATTAACGTTCTGAACCTTAGCACAACCTGCATGACCAGGCACCTGCATGCAAAGCAAGAACTGCAGTGGAGTAAACACCTTAAAAACAAGGAACTCACTCAGGCTCCCCCTGCTACCTCTTCTGCTGCTACCGCCTCTGCCTCTTCTGCTGCTGCCGCCTCGGCCTCTTCCTCCACCTCTGGAGGAACGTTGGCACCTGCCGCCCAGCAAACAGAGGATGTACCACCAACACCACCACCTCCGTCACCAAGCATCTCAACCATGTCACATGGCAGCGTTCAGCTCTCCATCTCACAAACATTTGAGAGAAAGCGTAAATTCCCACCTAGCCACCCTCGATCCCTGGCCCTGAATGCCAGCATTTCTAAACTACTGGCCTATGAAATGCTGTCATTCAGGCTGGTGGACACAGACAGCTTCAACCAGCTCATGTCGCTTGCTGTCCCACAGTATGTTGTTCCCAGCCGCCACTACTTCTCCAAGAGAGCCGTGCCTTCCCTGCACAACCAAGTATCCAATAAAATCAAGTGTTCACTGTGCAACGCCATCTGTGGCAAGGTCCACCTAACCACAGATACGTGGACCAGTAAGCATGGCCAGGGACGCTATATCTCCCTAACTGCACACTGGGTAAATGTAGTGGCAGCTGGGCCCCAAGCAGAGAGCTGTTTGGCGCACGTCCTTCCGCCGCCAAGGATCGCAGGGCAACATTCTTTGCCTCCTGTTGCCTCCTCCTCAGCTTCCTCCTCCTCTTCTTCCTCCTGCTCATCCAGTCAGCCACACACCTTCACCACCAACTTCAGCACAGCCCGAGGTAAACGTCAGCAGGCCATTCTGAAACTCATATGTTTGGGGGACAGGCCCCACACCGCACAAAAAAGTTGTGGCAGGGTATAGAACAACAGACCGACGAGTGGTTGCTGCCGGTGAGCCTCAAGTCCGGCCTGGTGGTGTGCGATAATTGGCGAAATCTCGTTGCAGCTCTGGGACTAGCCGGTTTGACGCACATCCCTTGCCTGGCACATGTGCTGAATTTGGTGGTGCAGAAGTTCATTCACAACTACCCGGACATGTCAGAGCTGCTGCATAAAGTGCGGGCCGTCTGTTCGCGCTTCCGGCGTTCACATCCTGCCGCTGCTTGCCTGTCTGCGCTACATCGTAACTTTGGTCTTCCCGCTCACCGCCTCTTATGCCCACGAGGTGGAACTCCACCTTGCACATGCTGGACAGACTGTGCGAGCAGCAGCAGGCCATAGTGGAGTTTCAGCTGCAGCACCAACATGGCCAGTGGCGATGACGCCGTTATCAGCGTTACAATACCACTTCTATGTCTCCTTGAGAAAACACTTAGGGCGATGATGGAAGAGGAGGTGGCCCAGGAGGAGGAGGAGGAAGAGGGGTCATTTTTAGCACTTTCAGGCCAGTCTCTTCGAAGTAACTCAGAAGGAGGTTTTTTGCAACAGCAGAGGCCAGGTACAAATGTGGCCAGACAGGGCCCACTACTGGAGGATGAGAAGGACGAGGATGAGGAGGAGGTGGAGGAGGATGAGTATGAAGCATGTTCACAGCGGGGGCCCGTCACTGGTGCGTGGCTGGGGGGAAACGCAGGACATTGACGATACGCCTCCCACAGAGGACAGCTTGTCCTTACCCCTGGGCAGCCTGGCACACATGAGCGACTACATGCTGCAGTGCCTGCGCAACGACAGCAGAGTTGCCCACATTTTAACATGTGCGGACTACTGGGTTGCCACCCTGCTGGATCCACGGTACAAAGACAATGTGCCCACCTTACTTCCTGCACTGGAGCGTGATAGGAAGATGCGCGAGTACAAGCGCACATTGGTAGACGCGCTACTGAGAGCATTCCCAAATGTCACAGGGGAACAAATGGAAGCCCAAGGCGAAGGCAGAGGAGGAGCAAGAAGTCGCCAACGCAGCTGTGTCCCGGCCAGCTCCTCTGAGGGCAGGGTTAGCATGGCAGAGATGTGGAAAAGTTTTGTCAAAACGCCACAGCTAACTGCACCACCACCTGATACGGAACGTGTTAGCAGGAGGCAACATTTCACTTCACCTCCACGTACTGACTGATGGTTCGGCCCCATTCAACTTCTGGGTCTCTAAATTGTCCACATGGCCAGAGCTAGCCTTTTATGCCTTGGAGGTGCTGGCCTGCCCGGCGGCCAGCGTTTTGTCTGAACGTGTATTCAGCACGGCAGGGGGCGTCATTACAGACAAACGCAGCCGCCTGTCTACAGCCAATGTGGACAAGCTGACATTCATAAAAATGAACCAGGCATGGATCCCACAGGACCTGTCCATCCCTTGTGCAGATTAGACATTTATAACTACCTCCCCTTAACCCAGTGATAGGCAAACTGCGGCTCTCCAGCTGTTGCAAAACTACAACTCCCACCATGCCCTGCTGTAGGCAGTCTTTGCATGCTGGGAGTTGTAGTTCTGCAACAGCTGGAGAGCCGAAGTTTGCCTATCACTGCCATAACCATATATTATTTTACTCCAGGGCACTTCCTCATTCAATCCTCTTTTTATTTTCATTTTACCATTATATTGCGGGGCAACCCAAAGTTGAATGAACCTCTCCTCTGTCTGGGTGCCGGGGCCCAAATATCTGACAATGGACTGTTCCAGTTTTGGGTGACGTGAAGCCTGATTCTCTGCTATGACATGAAGCCTGAATCTCTGCTATGGGACCTCTCTCCTCTGTCTGGGTGCCGGGGCCTAAATATCTGACAATGGACTGTTCCAATTTTGGGTGACGTGAAGCCTGATTCTCTGCTATGACATGAAGCCTGATTCTCTGCTATGACATGAAGCCTGAGTCTCTGCTATGGGACCTCTCTCCTCTGTCTGGGTGCCGGGGTCTAAATATCTAAGAATGGACTGTTCCAGTTTTGGGTGACGTGAAGCCTGATTCTCTGCTATGACATGAAGCCTGATTCTCTGCTGACATGAAGTCTGAATCTCTGCTATGGGACCTCTCTCCCCTGTCTGGGTGCCGGGGCCTAAATATCTGTTAATGGACTGTTCCTGTTTTGGGTGACGTGAAGCCTGATTCTCTGCTATGACATGAAGCCTGAAAAGTCTGCTATGGGACCTCTCTCCTCTGTCTGGGTTCCGGGGCCTAAAAATATCTGACAGTGGCCTGTTCCAATGTTGGGTGACATGAAGCCTGGTTCTCTGCAATGGGACCTCTCTCCTCTGTCTGGGTGCCAGGGCTAAATATCTGACAATGGCCTGTTCCAGTGGTGGGTGACGTGAAGCCTGATTCTCTGCTATGACATGAAGCCTGATTCTCTGCTATGACATGAAGCCTGATTCTCTGCAATGGGACCTCTCTCCTCTGTCTGGGTGCCGTGGTCTAAATATCTGACAGTGGCCTGTTCCAGTGGTGGGTGACATGAAGCCTGATTCTCTGCTATGGGACCTCTCTCCAATTGATATTGGTTAATTTTTATTTATTTTATTTTTATTTTTATTCATTTCCCTATCCACATTTGTTTGCAGGGGATTTAACTACATTTTGCTGCCTTTTGTAGCCCTCTAGCCTTTTCCTGGGCTGTTTTACTGCCTTTTTAGTGCCGAAAAGTTCGGGTTCCCATTGACTTCAATGGGGTTCGGATCCCGAACCCGAACATTTCCGGGAAGTTCGGCCGAACTTCTCGAACCCGAACATCCAGGTGTTCGCTCAACTCTAATGATGTTAAATACATAAAAGATACAATGCTGTCAATGTCAACATTTTCTGGACAACTTACCCACAACATTTTTGTAAACAAACTGTAAAAACCAAAAATTTGAAATGATAAATATTAAGATTTGTCTATTGTTCAGAATGATGACAGGACATTTTAGGAAGCATTTGCTATAAACAATAAGAATTATGCTTTTTCAATCAATATTTATATTTTCTTTATTTTGGAAAGTGGCTTCTTCATTTTGGTGGCTAAAAGTTTTGGTGTCTAAAAGTTCCCCAGTTTTATGGACTGTTGGCTGTGAAATTTTGTTGGGTGGACAACCCTATAATGTCAGCATTTATCCATATATTGTAAGCCTATATTCCTGGACATTTCTTACATAGCAATGAATCAGCAAAAAAATATTTTTTGTATTTCATATTATGCAACCTTTTACGATTCAGAGGTACATGCCGAACACAAAATCAGACGTTAATAAATTAAACTAACAATATAAACCAGAGTAGTGGGGGAGTTGTTTGCAAGAGGTTACATCTATGAGGAAATGGGGGTAATTCAAAGGGTTAAAGAGCTTGGCCCCAGTGGCGTACCCTGGGGGAGGGGTGTTGGGGGGTGCGGTCCGCCCTGGGTACCGGCTCTCAGGGGGGTGCCAGAAGCAATGAGCGCTTTCATCAATACAGATGGAAGCACTCATTGCTGGAACGCTAACGCCCACATACTGCGGTGGGGCACAGGAGCACATAGTTCCCTGCTCTGCCGCCAATCACAGCTATAGGCTTCTGGCCTAGTAGGCCCGAGGCCTATGCAGTAGTGAAATCCCAGCGCAGGCGTGCGTGATGACGCGCCTCCCTCTCCTCTCCAAGCACAGGTGAGTATTTATCTTTTTATTTTATTTTTTTCCTGTTTTTTTATTTTATGTGCCAACTTTGGGGGATGACATGGGGGACATGGGGGGGAAATTACTGTGTGGGGGAAATTACTATGTCGGGGCAGTGTGGGGAAAATTACTGTGGGATGGGGGAAAATTACTATGAGGGGATTCCTATGGGGGGCAGCGGGGGGCGTTGTTATTTCGGAGGCACTGTAGGAGCAATTCTATTATTTCTGGTGACCCTATACAGGGATTATTACCTGGAGCACAATATAGGGGGTTTTTATTACTGGGGGCATTCTAGGGGACATTATAGCTGCTGTAGGGACATTTGGGGTAATTTATCAAACTGGTGTAAAGTAGAACTAGCTTAGTTGCCCATATCAGCCAATCAGATTCCACAGTTCATTTTTGACAGCTATTTTGGAAATCCAGTTTTACATTACACCATTTTGAAAAATGACCCCAATTATGTCTACTGGGGTCACTATTTTCTTTCATATTAATATATGCATAAATAAGCACATAATGGTTGCGCTAAGCCAAAATGTCAACAAAAACAGACATTTTTCATTAGCTACAGTCACTAAGAGTTAAGATTAAGACAAACATGGGTAAAGTGCAGATAAAACCAAGCAAAATTATGAAGCAGTGTGATGTCCACTCGAGAAAATCCATTTTCAGAAATGAATTTCCTTACTGATGTCCTATTGTGTCTTGAAGTCTTAGAGAACAGCATGCGGTAAAAGCACTAGAATCCTGGCCAGAGAAAATAAAACCTTTATAATGCACAGAAGTACAAAAAGTTTTTGAAAATGCTGTAAATTATTTGAACTTAGGCTACTTTCACACTTGCGGCAGTGTGATCCGGCGGGCAGTTCCGTCGTCGGAACTGGCCGCCGGATCCGCCGATCTGCTGCTGACTGAAAGCATTTGTGAGACGGATCCGGATGCGGATCCGTCTCACAAATGCATTGCAAGGACGGATCCGTCTCTCCGCTTGTCATGCGGACCGACGGATCCGTCTTGTACATTTTTCTCATTTTTACCGATCTGCGCATGCGCATGCCGGAACGACGGATCCGGCATTCCGGTATTCAGGCATGTCTTCAGTTTTTTTCGCCGGAGAGAAAACCGTAGCATGCTACGGTTTTCTCTTTTGCCTGATCAGTCAAAACGACTGAACTGAAGACATCCTGATGCAAACTGAACGGATTACTCTCCATTCAGAATGCATGGGGATATGCCTGATCAGTTCTTTTCCGGTATAGAGCCCCTGTGACGGAACTCTATGCCGGAAAAGAAAAACGCTAGTGTGAAAGTACCCTTACACTAACGAAAGTAATTAGCAAATTCATATTATGTTTGCATGTTATACAGTAATTATAAGAATAAAACATGGGCTGCATGTGGGATATAGTGTTGATCACGAATATTCGAATTTCGAATATAGGTACTTCGAAAATTCACAAATATTTTGAATAGTTATATATATTCGTAATTTCGAATATTCCCCCCAAAAATGTTTTGTGTTTTTTTTTTTTTTTTTTTATCAGTACTAGGGATGAGCGAACTCGAACTGTATAGTTCGGGTTCGTACCGAATTTTGGGGTGTCCGTGACACGGACCCGAACCCGGACATTTTCGTAAAAGTCCGGGTTCGGGTTCGGTGTTCGTCGCTTTCTTCGCGCTTTTGTGACGCTTTCTTGGCGCTTTTTGAAAGGCTGCAAAGCAGCCAATCAACAAGCGTCATACTACTTGCCCCAAGAGGCCATCACAGCCATGCCTACTATTGGCATGGCTGTGATTGGCCAGAGCACCATGTGACCCAGCCTCTATTTAAGCTGGAGTCACATAGCGCCGCCCGTCACTCTGCTCTGATTAGCGTAGGGAGAGGTTGCGGCTGCGACAGTAGGGCGAGATTAGGCAGATTAACTCCTCCAAAGGACTTGATTAACTGATCGATCTGCAGCTGTGGATCATTGAGCTGCTGATCCTCAATTGCTCACTGTTTTTAGGCTGCCCAGACCGTTTGTCAGTCACATTTTTCTGGGGTGATCGGCGGCCATTTTGTGTCTTGTGGTGCGCCAGCACAAGCTGCGACCAAGTGCATTTAACCCTCAATGGTGTGGTTGTTTTTTGGCTAAAGCCTACATCAGGGTGAAGCTGTCACACCAAGTGCATTTAACCAGCAATAGTCTGTTTATTTTTTGGCCATATACTACATCAGGGGCAAGCTGCGCCCTTCACCAAGTGCATTTAACCCTCAGTAGTGTGGTTGGTCAAGCTATCACACCAAGTGCATTTAACCAGCAATAGTCTGTTCATTTTTTGGCCATATACTAAATCAGGGGCAAGCTGCGCCCGTCACCAAGTGCATTTAACCAGCAATAGTCTGTTCATTTTTTGGCCATATACTACATCAGGGGCAAGCTGCGCCCGTCACCAAGTGCATTTAACCCTCAGTAGTGTGGTTGGTCAAGCTATCACACCAAGTGCATTTAACCCTCAGTAGTGTGGTTGGTCAAGCTATCACACCAAGTGCATTTAACCAGCAATAGTCTGTTCATTTTTTGGCCATATACTAAATCAGGGGCAAGCTGCGCCCGTCACCAAGTGCATTTAACCAGCAATAGTCTGTTCATTTTTTGGCCATATACTACATCAGGGGCAAGCTGCGCCCGTCACCAAGTGCATTTAACCCTCAGTAGTGTGGTTGGTCAAGCTATCACACCAAGTGCATTTAACCAGCAATAGTCTGTTCATTTTTTGGCCATATACTAAATCAGGGGCAAGCTGCGCCCGTCACCAAGTGCATTTAACCAGCAATAGTCTGTTCATTTTTTGGCCATATACTACATCAGGGGCAAGCTGCGCCCGTCACCAAGTGCATTTAACCCTCAGTAGTGTGGTTGGTCAAGCTGTGACACCAAGTGCATTTAACCAGCAATAGTCTGTTCATTTTTTGGCCATATACTACATCAGGGGCAAGCTGCGCCCGTCACCAAGTGCATTTAACCAGCAATAGTGTGGTTATTTTTTGGCCATATCCCAGTCTAATTCTGTCACTAAATCCATAACGGTCACCCAGCGCCTAAATACTAGGCCTCAAATTTATATCCCGCTAAATCTCTCGTTACCGCTGTCCTGTTGTAGCTGGGAAAGTTATTTAGTGTCCGTCAAAGCACATTTTTTGTTCTGGGTTGAAGTACAATTCCCAATTTAGCAATTTCATAATTTAGTGGTTTCTGCTATATCAGAGCTATTTGAAATCTATCCCTAAAAGGGTATATAATATTCAAGGTGCACATTGGGTCATTCAGAATAACTTCACACACACCCGCTACTGTGTATTTTCAAGTCTAATTCTGTCACTAAACCCATACCTGTCACCCAGCGCCTAAATACTAGGCCTCAAATTTATATCCTGCTAAATCTCTCGTTACCGCTGTCCTGTTGTAGCTGGGAAAGTTATTTAGTGTCCGTCAAAGCACATTTTTTGTTCTGGGTTGAAGTACAATTCCCAATTTAGCAATTTCATAATTTAGTGGTTTCTGCTATATCAGAGCTATTTGAAATCTATCCCTAAAAGGGTATATAATATTCAAGGTGCACATTGGGTCATTCAGAATAACTTCACACACACCCGCTACTGTGTATTTTCAAGTCTAATTCTGTCACTAAACCCATACCTGTCACCCAGCGCCTAAATACTAGGCCTCAAATTTATATCCTGCTAAATCTCTCGTTACCGCTGTCCTGTTGTAGCTGGGAAAGTTATTTAGTGTCCGTCAAAGCACATTTTTTGTTCTGGGTTGAAATACAATTCCCAATTTAGCAATTTCATAATTTAGTGGTTTCTGCTATATCAGAGCTATTTGAAATCTATCCCTAAAAGGGTAGATCATATTGAAGGTGCACATAGGGTCATTCAGAATAACTTCACACACACCCGCTACTGTGTATTTCCAAGTCTAATTCTGTCACTAAACCCATACCTGTCACCCAGCGCCTAAATACTAGGCCTCAAATTTATATCCCGCTAAATCTCTCGTTACCGCTGTCCTGTTGTAGCTGGGAAAGTTATTTAGTGTCCGTCAAAGCACATTTTTTGTTCTGGGTTGAAGTACAATTCCCAATTTAGCAATTTCATAATTTAGTGGTTTCTGCTATATCAGAGCTATTTGAAATCTATCCCTAAAAGGGTATATAATATTCAAGGTGCACATTGGGTCATTCAGAATAACTTCACACACACCCGCTACTGTGTATTTCCAAGTCTAATTCTGTCACTAAACCCATACCTGTCACCCAGCGCCTAAATACTAGGCCTCAAATTTATATCCTGCTAAATCTCTCGTTACCGCTGTACTGTTGTTGCTTGGAAAGATATTTAGTGTCCGTCAAAGCACATTTTTTGTTCTGGGTTGAAGTACAATTCCCAATTTAGCAATTTCATAATTTAGTGGTTTCTGCTATATCAGAGCTATTTGAAATCTATCCCTAAAAGGGTATATAATATTCAAGGTGCACATTGGGTCATTCAGAATAACTTCACACACACCCGCTACTGTGTATTTCCAAGTCTAATTCTGGCACTAAACCCATACCTGTCACCCAGCGCCTAAATACTAGGCCTCAAATTTATATCCCGCTAAATCTGTCCTTAGTGCTGTAGCTGGGCGAGTTATTTAGTGTCCGTTCAAGCACATTTCTTGTTCTGGGTTGAAATACAATTCCCAATTTAGCAATTTCATAATTTAGTGGTTTCTGCTATATCAGAGCTATTTGAAATCTATCCCTAAAAGGGTATATAATATTCAAGGTGCACATTGGGTCATTCAGAATAACTTCACACACACCCGCTACTGTGTATTTCCAAGTCTAATTCTGGCACTAAACCCATACCTGTCACCCAGCGCCTAAATACTAGGCCTCAAATTTATATCCCGCTAAATCTGTCCTTAGTGCTGTAGCTGGGCGAGTTATTTAGTGTCCGTTCAAGCACATTTCTTGTTCTGGGTTGAAATACAATTCCCAATTTAGCAATTTCATAATTTAGTGGTTTCTGCTATATCAGAGCTATTTGAAATCTATCCCTAAAAGGGTATATAATATTCAAGGTGCACATAGGGTCATTCAGAATAACTTCACACACACGCTTCTGTGCATTTCCAAGTCTAATTCTGTCACTAAATCCATACCGGTCACCCAGCGCCTAAATACTAGGCCTCAAATTTATATCCCGCTAAATCTCTCGTTACCGCTGTCCTGTTGTGGCTGGGAAAGTTATTTAGTGTCCGTCAAAGCACATTTTTTGTTCTGGGTTGAAATACAATTCCCAATTTAGCAATTTCATAATTTAGTCGTTTCTGCTATATCAGAGCTATTTGAAATCTATCCCTAAAAGGGTAGATCATATTGAAGGTGCACATAGGGTCATTCAGAATAACTTCACACACACGCTTCTGTGCATTTCCAAGTCTAATTCTGTCACTAAATCCATACCGGTCACCCAGCGCCTAAATACTAGGCCTCAAATTTATATCCCGCTGAATTTGAATACAATACATTGGGCCAAATAATATATTTGTTGTTGTGGTGAACCATAACAATGAGAAAAACATCTAGTAAGGGACGCGGACGTGGACATGGTCGTGGTGGTGTTAGTGGACCCTCTGGTGCTGGGAGAGGACGTGGCCGTTCTGCCACATCCACACGTCCTAGTGTACCAACTACCTCAGGTCCCAGTAGCCGCCAGAATTTACAGCGATATATGGTGGGGCCCAATGCCGTTCTAAGGATGGTAAGGCCTGAGCAGGTACAGGCATTAGTCAATTGGGTGGCCGACAGTGGATCCAGCACGTTCACATTATCTCCCACCCAGTCTTCTGCAGAAAGCGCACAGATGGCGCCTGAAAACCAACCCCATCAGTCTGTCACATCACCCCCATGCATACCAGGGAAACTGTCTCAGCCTCAAGTTATGCAGCAGTCTCTTATGCTGTTTGAAGACTCCGCTGGCAGGGTTTCCCAAGGGCATCCACCTAGCCCTTCCCCAGCGGTGAAAGACATAGAATGCACTGACGCACAACCACTTATGTTTCCTGATGATGAGGACATGGGAATACCACCTCAGCATGTCTCTGATGATGACGAAACACAGGTGCCAACTGCTGCGTCTTTCTGCAGTGTGCAGACTGAACAGGAGGTCAGGGATCAAGACTGGGTGGAAGACGATGCAGGGGACGATGAGGTCCTAGACCCCACATGGAATGAAGGTCGTGCCACTGACTTTCACAGTTCGGAGGAAGAGGCAGTGGTGAGACCGAGCCAACAGCGTAGCAAAAGAGGGAGCAGTGGGCAAAAGCAGAACACCCGCCGCCAAGAGACTCCGCCTGCTACTGACCGCCGCCATCTGGGACCGAGCACCCCAAAGGCAGCTTCAAGGAGTTCCCTGGCATGGCACTTCTTCAAACAATGTGCTGACGACAAGACCCGAGTGGTTTGCACGCTGTGCCATCAGAGCCTGAAGCGAGGCATTAACGTTCTGAACCTGAGCACAACCTGCATGACCAGGCACCTGCATGCAAAGCATGAACTGCAGTGGAGTAAACACCTTAAAACCAAGGAAGTCACTCAGGCTCCCCCTGCTACCTCTTCTGCTGCTGCCGCCTCGGCCTATTCTGCTGCTGCCGCCTCGGCCTCTTCCTCCGCCTCTGGAGGAACGTTGGCACCTGCCGCCCAGCAAACAGGGGATGTACCACCAACACCACCACCACCACCTCCGTCACCAAGCGTCTCAACCATGTCACACGCCAGCGTTCAGCTCTCCATCTCACAAACATTTGATAGAAAGCGTAAATTCCCACCTAGCCACCCTCGATCCCTGGCCCTGAATGCCAGCATTTCTAAACTACTGGCCTATGAAATGCTGTCATTTAGGCTGGTGGACACAGACAGCTTCAAACAGCTCATGTCGCTTGCTGTCCCACAGTATGTTGTTCCCAGCCGGCACTACTTCTCCAAGAGAGCCGTGCCTTCCCTGCACAACCAAGTATCCGATAAAATCAAGTGTGCACTGCGCAACGCCATCTGTGGCAAGGTCCACCTAACCACAGATACGTGGACCAGTAAGCACGGCCAGGGACGCTATATCTCCCTAACTGCACACTGGGTAAATGTAGTGGCAGCTGGGCCCCAGGCGGAGAGCTGTTTGGCGCACGTCCTTCCGCCGCCAAGGATCGCAGGGCAACATTCTTTGCCTCCTGTTGCCACCTCCTCCTTCTCGGCTTCCTCCTCCTCTTCTTCCACCTGCTCATCCAGTCAGCCACACACCTTCACCACCAACTTCAGCACAGCCCGGGGTAAACGTCAGCAGGCCATTCTGAAACTCATATGTTTGGGGGACAGGCCCCACACCGCACAGGAGTTGTGGCGGGGTATAGAACAACAGACCGACGAGTGGTTGCTGCCGGTGAGCCTCAAGCCCGGCCTGGTGGTGTGTGATAATGGGCGAAATCTCGTTGCAGCTCTGGGACTAGCCAATTTGACGCACATCCCTTGCTTGGCGCATGTGCTGAATTTGGTGGTGCAGAAGTTCATTCACAACTACCCCGACATGTCAGAGCTGCTGCATAAAGTGCGGGCCGTCTGTTCGCGCTTCCGGCGTTCACATCCTGCTGCTGCTCGCCTGTCTGCGCTACAGCGTAACTTCGGCCTTCCCGCTCACCGCCTCATATGCGACGTGCCCACCAGGTGGAACTCCACCTTGCACATGCTGGACAGACTGTGCGAGCAGCAGCAGGCCATAGTGGAGTTTCAGCTGCAGCACGCACGGGTCAGTCGCACTACAGAACAGCACCACTTCACCACCAATGACTGGGCCTCCATGCGAGACCTGTGTGCCCTGTTGCGCTGTTTCGAGTACTCCACCAACATGGCCAGTGGCGATGACACCGTTATCAGCGTTACAATACCACTTCTATGTCTCCTTGAGAAAACACTTAGGGCGATGATGGAAGAGGAGGTGGCCCAGGAGGAGGAGGAGGAGGAGGAGGAAGAGGGGTCATTTTTAGCACTTTCAGGCCAGTCTCTTCGAAGTGACTCAGAGGGAGGTTTTTGGCAACAGCAGAGGCCAGGTACAAATGTGGCCAGCCAGGGCCCACTACTGGAGGACGAGGAGGACGAGGATGAGGAGGAGGTGGAGGAGGATGAGGATGAAGCATGGTCACAGCGGGGTGGCACCCAACGCAGCTCGGGTCCATCACTGGTGCGTGGCTGGGGGGAAAGGCAGGACGATGACGATACGCCTCCCACAGAGGACAGCTTGTCCTTACCCCTGGGCAGCCTGGCACACATGAGCGACTACATGCTGCAGTGCCTGCGCAACGACAGCAGAGTTGCCCACATTTTAACCTGTGCGGACTACTGGGTTGCCACCCTGCTGGATCCACGCTACAAAGACAATGTGCCCACCTTACTTCCTGCACTGGAGCGTGATAGGAAGATGCGCGAGTACAAGCGCACGTTGGTAGACGCGCTACTGAGAGCATTCCCAAATGTCACAGGGGAACAACTGGAAGCCCAAGGCCAAGGCAGAGGAGGAGCAAGAGGTCGCCAAGGCAGCTGTGTCACGGCCAGCTCCTCTGAGGGCAGGGTTAGCATGGCAGAGATGTGGAAAACTTTTGTCAACACGCCACAGCTAACTGCACCACCACCTGATACGCAACGTGTTAGCAGGAGGCAACATTTCACTAACATGGTGGAACAGTACGTGTGCACACCCCTCCACGTACTGACTGATGGTTCGGCCCCATTCAACTTCTGGGTCTCTAAATTGTCCACGTGGCCAGAGCTAGCCTTTTATGCCTTGGAGGTGCTGGCCTGCCCGGCAGCCAGCGTTTTGTCTGAACATGTATTCAGCACGGCAGGGGGCGTCATTACAGACAAACGCAGCCGCCTGTCTACAGCCAATGTGGACAAGCTGACGTTCATAAAAATGAACCAGGCATGGATCCCACAGGACCTGTCCGTCCCTTGTCCAGATTAGACATTAACTACCTCCCCATAACCATATATTATTGGACTCCAGGGCACTTCCTCATTCAATCCTATTTTTATTTTCATTTTACCATTATATTGCGATGCTACCCAAAGTTGAATGAACCTCTCCTCTGCCTGTGTGCTAGGCCTAAATATATGCCAATGGACTGTTGCAGTGGTGGCTGACATGAAGCCTGATTCTCTGCTATGACATGCAGACTAATTCTCTGCTGACATGAAGCCAGATTGTCTGTTACGGGACCTCTCTCCTCTGCCTGGGTGCTGGGCCTAAATTTATGACAATGGACTGTTGCAGTGGTGGCTGACGTGAAGCCTCATTCTCTGCTATGACATGCAGACTGATTCTCTGCTGACATGAAGCCAGATTGTCTGTTACGGGACCTCTCTCCTCTGCCTGTGTGCTAGGCCTAAATATATGCCAATGGACTGTTGCAGTGGTGGCTGACGTGAAGCCTGATTCTCTGCTATGACATGCAGACTGATTCTCTGCTGTCATGAAGCCAGATTGTCTGTTACGGGACCTCTCTGCTCTGCCTGTGTGCTAGGCCTAAATATATGCCAATGGACTGTTGCAGTGGTGGGTGACGTGAAGCCTGATTCTCTGCTATGATATGAAGACTGATTCTCTGCTGACATGAAGCCAGATTGTCTGTTACGGGACCTTTCTCCTCTGCCTGGGTTCTGGGCCTAAATTTATGAAAATTGACTCTTACAGTGGTGGGTGACGTGAAGCCTGATTCTCTGCTATGATATGAAGACTGATTCTCTGCTGACATGAAGCCAGATTGTCTGTTACGGGACCTTTCTCCTCTGCCTGGGTGCTGGGCCTAAATTTATGAAAATTGACTCTTACAGTGGTGGGTGACGTGAAGCCTGATTCTCTGCTATGATATGAAGACTGATTCTCTGCTGACATGAAGCCAGATTCTCTGTTACGGGACCTCTCTCCTCTGCCTGGGTGCTGGGCCTAAATTTATGACAATGGACTGTTGCAGTGGTGGCTGACGTGAAGCCTGATTCTCTGCTATGACATGCAGACTGATTCTCTGCTGACATGAAGCCAGATCCTCTGTTACGGGACCTCTCTCCTCTGCCTGTGTGTGTGCTGGGCCTAAATATATGCCAATGGACTGTTGCAGTGGTGGCTGACGTGAAGCCTCATTCTCTGCTATGACATGCAGACTAATTCTCTGCTGACATGAAGCCAGATTCTCTGTTACGGGACCTCCCTCCTCTGCCTGGGTGCTGGGCCTAAATATATGCCAATGGACTGTTGCAGTGGTGGCTGACGTGAAGCCTCATTCTCTGCTATGACATGCAGACTAATTCTCTGCTGACATGAAGACAGATTCTCTGTTACGGGACCTCCCTCCTCTGCCTGGGTGCTGGGCCTAAATTTATGCCAATGGACTGTTGCAGTGGTGGCTGACGTGAAGCCTGATTCTCTGCTATGACATGCAGACTGATTCTCTGCTGACATGAAGCCAGATCGTCTGTTACGGGACCTCTCTGCTCTGCCTGTGTGCTAGGCCTAAATATATGCCAATGGACTGTTGCAGTGGTGGGTGACGTGAAGCCTCATTCTCTGCTATGACATGCAGACTGATTCTCTGCTGTCATGAAGCCAGATTGTCTGTTACGGGACCTCTCTGCTCTGCCTGTGTGCTAGGCCTAAATATATGCCAATGGACTGTTGCAGTCGTGGCTGACGTGAAGCCTCATTCTCTGCTATGACATGCAGACTGATTCTCTGCTGACATGAAGCCAGATTGTCTGTTACGGGACCTCTCTCCTCTGCCTGTGTGCTAGGCCTAAATATATGCCAATGGACTGTTGCAGTGGTGGCTGACGTGAAGCCTCATTCTCTGCTATGACATGCAGACTAATTCTCTGCTGACATGAAGCCAGATTGTCTGTTACGGGACCTCTCTCCTCTGCCTGGGTGCTGGGCCTAAATTTATGACAATGGACTGTTGCAGTGGTGGCTGACGTGAAGCCTGATTCTCTGCTATGACATGCAGACTGATTCTCTGCTGACATGAAGCCAGATCCTCTGTTACGGGACCTCTCTCCTCTGCCTGTGTGTGTGCTGGGCCTAAATATATGCCAATGGACTGTTGCAGTGGTGGCTGACGTGAAGCCTCATTCTCTGCTATGACATGCAGACTGATTCTCTGCTGACATGAAGCCAGATTCTCTGTTACGGGACCTCTCTCCTCTGCCTGTGTGTGTGCTGGGCCTAAATATATGCCAATGGACTGTTGCAGTGGTGGCTGACGTGAAGCCTCATTCTCTGCTATGACATGCAGACTAATTCTCTGCTGACATGAAGACAGATTCTCTGTTACGGGACCTCCCTCCTCTGCCTGGGTGCTGGGCCTAAATATATGCCAATGGACTGTTGCAGTGGTGGCTGACGTGAAGCCTCATTCTCTGCTATGACATGCAGACTAATTCTCTGCTGACATGAAGACAGATTCTCTGTTACGGGACCTCTCTCCTCTGCCTGGGTGCCGGGGCCTAAATATCTGAGAATGGACTGTTCCAGTGGTGGGTGACGGGAAGCCAGATTCTCTGCTATGGAACCTCTCTCCAATTGATTTTGGTTAATTTTTATTTATTTAATTTTTATTTTAATTAATTTCCCTATCCACATTTGTTTGCAGGGGATTTACCTACATGTTGCTGCCTTTTGCAGCCCTCTAGCTCTTTCCTGGGCTGTTTTACAGCCTTTTTAGTGCCGAAAAGTTCGGGTCCCCATTGACTTCAATGGGGTTCGGGTTCGGGACGAAGTTCGGATCGGGTTCGGATCCCGAACCCGAACATTTCCGGGATGTTCGGCCGAACTTCTCGAACCCGAACATCCAGGTGTTCGCTCAACTCTAATCAGTACACATGATCCCTCTCTGCTTCTATCTTGTGGGCCAATAAGAAGGCTGCAATATACTTGACTTTAGGAGTAGTAGTGTTTGCGAATTTTTCTCTATATTTGTTTTTTTCGAATATTCGCTATATTGCTATATATTCTTGTTTTTAGAATATTACGAATATTCGAAAAAACGAAGTTATAGCGAATATTCGAAAAAACGAATATAGAGCAATTTAGCTAATATAGTGCTATAATCTTTTTTTTATAGTTGTAATTTTTTTCCAGTCTGAACTTCAGATGAGAAAAAAATTACAACTAAATTGCTCTAAATTAGTTTTTTCGAATATTCGCTATATTGCTATATATTCTTGTTTTAGAATATTACGAATATTCGAAAAAACAAAGTTGTAGCAATATAGTGAATATTCGAAAAAAAAAATCGACTGTAGAGCAATTTAGCTAATATAGTGCTATAATCTTCTTTGTCTAATAGTTGTAAGTTGAAAAATTTGCAATAAAAATGTTTTATCCAAAAATTCAAATTACGGAAATTTGCATATTACACAATCATTACCTTGCCGATTTTTCGAGTAAAAAAAATCACGAATTTGCAAATATTCTACAAAATATTTGCGAAATATCGCGAATTCGAATATGACCCCTGCCGCTCATCACTAGTAGGATATAACTAACTGCTAAATCAGTCACCAAAACTTTATATAACAGAAATTTATAATTGGTACCACCTGCACAGTGAAAAGGTTTCAAATAATTTTACAAAATACATGACTATGATAATAATGGAAATTGATGACTGGCGGTGTCCAAGTGGTATTACAAATCTAGGGGAAAACATTCTATGCTGTATGGATTCACAATCCAGCTGTCATGTTCTGGAAATAGGTTTCAAATATGGTGGTTGAAATTATTTGGAAAGATGGCTTTATGAGCACGCTAGTCAAGTAACATTCCTTGTACAGTACACAGGTAAGCAGAAGCAGTTGGTAGTATAAGGCTAATAGGTGGTCAGAACAAATCCAGGTTTAGAACAAAATTTAAGCAGCAACAGCTTGTAGTATAAGAACGCAAAGTAGCAATGAACAAGACTAACTGCAGGAAGCACAATTATCTGGCAAGGGGAAATGTTACATAGGTAGTCCAAGGGACATATCTAATAATGCAAAATGCAAAGAATCTCCAGAGCTGTTCAGCATCAAAAGTAATTATTAAGTGAGTTGGCTCACCCCCTGGTCCCCCTGGTAAGGTGCTCTTATTCTGTTGAATCACCCTATTCAGAAAATTAATATTGGCTAGTAGATGGACAGGCACCCTCACATATGAGGTTGCAGGAGAATACTAATATATAAGACTCTATTTATTAGATAAGATAGTAAAAACTGCAAAAATATGTATCGGATATAAAACATAGTAAAAGTTGGTAGTGTTTGGTCGTTGCATACAATATCCAAGTGGTTCCACTATATATTGGGTTTAATTTCATACATGTGAACACCGATTTCCAAGTGATCTAGTACTTTAGAGATGGATATATAGGTGGCCTGGTTTATTGGCTAAGTGTAGAATAGTTCAAGTGTATATACTGCTCGGCAGTGATTCCCAAGAATCTTCCTATTTGTATAACACTTATATTGAAGATGCTTCGGGAGTTTGGATATGTGGTAATAGACTCACGTTATATGAATGTCCAGAGTCACTTTTTATAGTAGCCCAATATTGGGCACTTACCTCTCCTTTTCCAGGAGCCGGCGGACATCAGCCATGCACTTTCGGCGTCTTGTGTAATCTGTTCCGTTCTGTGCTCCCGGCGCCAAGATCGCTTGTGAGATCACGAAGACATCTACTCACTCGCGGAGTTCTGTATGGTGAGAGGTATTATAACGTTAGATTCCTTATTCATAAGTCGGTCATACTTTTTCTTTCTTAAATGTTCCTTCGTTGCATGGCCATGTTAGTTGCTAACCAGGTCTTTTTTTGGGCAAGAGCATAGAAAACAACGAAACGCATTTTGAGGAAATTTACTTCCTCTTCCTCAGTGGTATTCTCCCGCAACCTCATATGTGAGTGTGCCTGTCCATCTACTAGCCAGCATCAAAAGTAAATCAGTAAAAAGTGGAATAACCTGGAACACAGTAGTCATTAAATATAAGTAATAGAATAAAATTATCAGATACAATTTGGTGGCACACAGAGTACCTACAGGTCTGTAACAAAAACCTTCAGGGACTCGGTGTGCTACGCTATAGCTATGGCTATTTGACAATTTTCACATGGCAGTATTTTGGTACGTATTTAGCATCAGTATTCATACACATATATTCGCTATATTGCTATATATTCTTGTTTTAGAATATTACGAATATTTGAAAAAACGAAGTTATAGCAATATAGCTAATATTCGGAAAAAAAATTGAATATAGCGCAATTTAGCTAATATAGTGCTATAATCTTCTTTGTCTAATAGTTGTAAGTTGAAAAATTTGCAATAAAAAAATCGTATTACGAAACTTTGCATTATGAAAATTTGCAAACAACACTACTCCTAAAGTCAAATATACTGCAGCCTTCTCATTGGCCCACAAGCTAGAAGCAGGGAGGGTTTATGTGTACCGATTAAAAAAAAAAAAAATATTCGAAATTACGAATATATATCACTATATTCAAAATATTAGCAAATTTTCGAAGTACCTATATTTGCGATAAAAATTCAAATATTCGTGATCAACACTAATGCCGGAGAGGGAGCGTGAGAAAGAGAGACCACATCCAAGGGAGGTTTATTGTTTCAAATTTAAATATGATATAGTGGAAATTTAGGACAAAGTATTAAAGCGCAACTGTGGGACAACTTGTTAAAGTTTAAGCATTGAATGAAAGGATGTGGCGCGCATCAATTAATGAAGAATCTCTGAAATTAAATTCCCTGTCAAGTATGCAGAGCAGGGGTTTCTATCTGGCAAAATTTCAAAAATGTCACCTGACAATGTAACAGACGATTTTTTTAAATTAATTTTCCTGTCACCTATGCAGAGGTTCCCCAGTGACATCCACCATCCATTTGGATATCTTCTCTATCAACTTTCGATGTTCTTTTCTGAGCCTACCATGTTGATCACGGTTATCGACGAATCAGGGTTCCACGACGGAGAGGGAGCATGAGAAAAAGAGAACACATCCAAGGGAGATACAAGTATAATTTTTTTTGGGGGGATCGAGCGGAAATATGGTAAAATTTATTGAGGCGCAAATGTGGAACAAATTATTGAACAGAAAAATTACAGAAATTTATTAACCTGTCTACTTGGTAGAGCATTGGTCTATGACAGAGAAAAAATGTTTATTGTCACCCAAAAATGTAAAAGAAAAATTATTGAAATTTATTAAGCTATCAACTAGGTAGAGGAGGGGTATATTACACCCAAAAATTGGTGAATTTCACCCGAAAATGTAACTGACAAAGTAGTGAAATTACATAAAATAAAATACGTACAAAAAAGATAAAATAAATAGAAATTGATTTATACGGTGGAGTTCTACATGGAGTAGGAGTTTGGAGGAGGTGGTGGATGTAGCGGTGTAGGTGGAAGCAGCGGTGGAGGAGGAGGAGGCAGCCAACAATGGTTTTTGGTTTTAATTTATTTTTAAATTTTTAATTAGGGTACACTCAGAGTGTGAAATATCCAAAATACAAGAGTAAGCAATGGCGCTGCAGCATAACAATGGCTGGTTAAGGCCGGTATACATGTCTATTCTGTACAAGGTATGGACAAGTCCTGTGGGATCCATGCCTGGTTCATTTTAATCAACGTGAGCTTGTTTACATTGGCTGTGGACAGGCGGCTGCGCTTGTCTGTGATGCCCCCAGCAGCGTGGCCACCCAGTTATCAACACAAGTTAGAATGTGGGCAACTCGGCAGTCATTGTGGAGACACTGCAGCATGTAATCGCTCATGTGTGCCAGGCTGCCCAGAGGCAACGAAAAGCTGTCCTCTGTAAGAGTTGTATCGTCTGTGTCCTCTGTATCCCCCCAGTCACGCACCAGTGATGGCCATGAGCTGGTCTAGGTGCCACCCTGCTGTGAACATGGTTCCTCCTCCTCCATATCCTCCTGCTCATCCTCCACCTCGTCATCCTCCAGAACTGTGCCCTGGCTGGACAATTGTGTACCTGGCGTTTGTGGGTGCAGGAACCCACCCTCAGAGCCACTTGTGAATGACTGGCCGGAAACCCTACGAAATTATCCCTCTTCCTCCTCCCCCTTCTGTGCCACATACTCTTCCATCATCGCCAGCAGCATTTTTTGAAGAAGGCATAGAAGTGGGATAGTTACACTGATAACCCACGTTATCGGCACTGGCCAAGTTGGTGGAGTACTCGAAACAGCGCAACAAGGAACACAGGTCTCGCATGGAGGCCTTTGGTGGTGAAGTGGTGCTGTTCCGCAGAGCGACTCACCCGTGCGTGCTGCAGCTGAAACTCCATTATCGCCTGGTGCTGCTAGCACAGTCTGGCCAGCATGTGCAAGGTGGAGTTCCACCTTGTGGGCACATCGCATATGAGGCGGTGAGCGGGAAGGCAAAAGTTATGCTGCAGTGCTGACAGGTGAGCAGCAGCAGGATGAGAACGCCGAAAGCGCGCACAGATAGCGCGCACTTTATACAGCAGCTCTGAAGTATCGGGGAAATTTTTAAGGAACCTCTGCTCCACCAAATTCAGCACATGCGCCAGAGCTGCTACAAGATTTCGCCCAATATCGCCCACCACCAGGCCGGGCTTGAGGTTCACTGGCACCAACCACTCATCGGTCTGTTGTTCCATGCCCGTCCACAGCTTCTGCATGGTGTGGGGATTGTCCCCCAAACAGATATGTTTTAAAACTGCTTGCTGTCATTTATTCCTGGCTGTGCTGAAGTTGGTGGTGAAGGTGTTACGCTGATCAGATGAGGAGCTGGTAGACGATGAGGAAGCGGAGTAGGAGGAGTAAGCAACAGGAGGCAAACTGAAGCACCCTGCAATCCTCGGTGGTGGAAGAACATGCGCTAAACTGCTATCTGCCTCAGGCCCAGCAGACACTGCATTTACCCAGTGTGCTATTAGGGAGATGCAACATCCCTGATCGTGCTTACTGGTCCACGTATCCGTAGTGAGGTGCACCTTGCCACAGATGGCGTTGCGCAGTGCACACCTGATTTGGTCCCCTACTTGGTTGTGCAGGGAAGGGATGGCACGCCTGTAAAAGTAGCGGCGGCTGGGCACGATGTACTGTGGCACAGCCACCGCCATAAGGCTTTTAAAACTCTCCTTCTCCAGCAGACGGAATGACAGCATTTCCAAGGACAGTAATTTTGAAATGCTGGCATTCAGGGCCAGGGATCGTGAGTGGGTAGGGAGGTACTTCCTCTTCTGCTTTAATGTTTGGGAGATGGAGAGCAGAATGCTTCTGTGGGACATTGTGGTGATGCTTGTTGACCCTGGTGGTGGTGTTGCGGGCAGATGCTCTGTTTGCGGGGTGGCAGGTGCCACTATCACTCCTGAGGTGGATGAAGAGGCTGAGACTGCAGCATAAGAGGAAGCAGGAGGAGCTAGAGACCTTTCTTGGTTTTTGAGGTGTCTACTCCACTGCATCTCGTGCTTTGCACTTAGATGCCTGTTTATGCAGGTTGTGCTCAGGTTGAGAACGTTTATGCCTCGCTTCAGGCTCTGATTGCACAGCGTGCAAATCCTCGTGTCTTGTCGTCAGCACATTGTCTAAAAAACTGCCAACTCCTTGGAGCTGGATTTAGTGTGCTCAGTCCCTTGCTGTGGTAGACAGTAGCAGGCGTACTGTCTAGGGGACGGCTGCTCCCCTTTTGCACCCTCCTTCTGCTGTGTTAGTGGCTCTGTGCGACCACCGCCTCTTCCTCTGAACTACACAGGTCAATCGCATGACCTTGATTCCATGTGGGGTCGAGGACCTCATCGTCCTCCACATCATCTTCCACCCAATCTTCACCCCTGCCCTCCTTGTCGGTCTGCACACTTTCAAAAGCCCCAGCAGTTGACACCTGTGTTTCGGCATCATCAGAGACGTGCTGCTGTGGTCCTCCCATGTACTCATCTTGAAACATAAGTGTTTGGGCATCGGTGCACTCAATCTCTTGCACTTCTGGGTAGGGCTAGGTGAATGGCACTGGGAAAGCCTCCTAGCACAGTGCTCAAAAAGCAGAAGATACTGCTGCATGACTTGGGGCTCCCACTGCTTGGCTGACTTGCAAGGGGGTGAGGTGAAAGACTGATGGACATCGGCTGCAGGTGCCAACTCTGATCTTTCAGCAGGAGACTGGGTGGGAGATGATGTAAAGGAACTGAAGGCACTGTCAGCAACCCAATCTACTATCGCCTGTACTTGTTCTGGCCTCACCATTCGTAGAGCCGCAGTAGGCCCGACCAAATACCGCTGAAGGTTCTGTCGGCTACTCGCACCTGAGGAAGGTGTTTCACTTGAGAGTGTTGCTGGCACATATGGACATGTCCTCTCCCTGCAACATGAGCTCCACCAGCAGCACCATGACTGGGGCCACATCCCTTATTTGACGTTCTCCTCATATTTCTCAAATTTAGGATCTTGCCCAAAATGGGTGTTTTTTTTAATAACAGAATAGAACAACAGTATCTAGAGGGTGTATCTCACAATGACAGATGCAGCAAAGGATGCAAAACTAAGATTTTTGCCCTAAATAGGTATTTTTTTTAAATAGCAGAATAGAACAACATTATCTAAAGGGTGTTTCTCACACTGAAAAATGCAGCCAGGGCTGCAATATTAAGCACTTTACCCAAAATTAGTGGTTTTTTTTCTAAAACCTAGAATATTATCGCTGTATTTCAAGATTGTATCGCTTGCTGACAGATGCAGACAAAGCTGCAAGCTTTTTGTTGCCCAAAATAGGTGTTTTTTAATAACAGAATATGATAGCAGTATATAACGCTTGAATTTCACACTGACAGATGTAGCAAGGGCTGTAAAATTGAGTGTTTTGCTTAACCCCTTAAGGACTCAGCCCTATTTTTCACCTTAAGGACTTGGCCATTTTTTGCAAATCTGACCAGTGTCACTTTAAGTGCTGATAACTTTAAAACGCTTTGACTTACCCAGGCCGTTCTGAGATTGTTTTTTCGTCACATATTGTACTTCATGACACTGCTAAAATTGGGTCAAAAAAGTGAATTTTTTTGCGTAAAAAAATACCATATTTACCAAAAATTTAGAAAAATTTGCAAATTTCAAAGTTTCAGTTTCTCTACTTCTGTAATACATAGTAATACCCCCAAAAATTGTGATGACTTTACATTCCCCATATGTCTACTTCATGTTTGTAGCATTTTGGGAATGATATTTTATTTTTTGGGGATGTTACAAGGCTTAGAAGTTTAGAAGCAAATCTTGAAATTTTTCTGAAATTTACAAAAACCCAATTTTTAGGGACCACTACAGCTCTGAAGTCACTTTGCGAGGCTTACATAATAGAAACCGCCCAAAAATGACCCCATTCTATAAACTACACCCCTCAAGGTATTCAAAACTGATTTTACAAACTTTGTTAACCCTTTAGGTGTTGCACAAGAGTTATTGGCAAATGGGAAAGAAATTTGAGAATTTCATTTTTTTGCCTAATTTTCCATTTTAACCCATTTTTTCCACTAACAAAGCAAGGGTTAACAGCCAAACAAGACTGTATCTTTATTGCCCTGACTCTGCCGTTTACAGAAACACCCCATATATGGCCGTAAACTACTGTACGGCCACACAGCAGGGTGTAGAGTGAGAGGTGCGCCGTATGGTTTTTAGAAGGCAGATTTTGCTGGACTGTTTTTTTGACACCATGTCCCATTTGAAGCCCCCTGATGCACCCCTAGAGCAGAAACTCCATAAAAGTGACCCCATCTAAGAAACTACACCCCTGAAGGTATTCAAAACTGATTTTAGAAACTTTGTTAACCCTTTAGATGTTGCACAAGATTTAATGGAAAATAGAGATACAATTTCAAAATTTCACTTTTTTGGCAGATTTTCTATTTTAATATTTTTTTTCCAGTTACAAAGCAAGGGTTAACAGCCAAACAAAACTCATTATTTATGGCCCGGATTCTGTAGTTTACAGAAACACCCCATATGTGGCCGTAAACTGCTGTACGGCCACACAGCGGGGCGTAGAGTGAGAGGTGCGCCGTATGGTTTTTGGAAGTCAGATTTTGCTGGACTGTTTTTTTTGACGCCATGTCCCATTTGAAGCCCCCCTGATGCACCCCTAGAGTAGAAACTCCATAAAAGTGACCCCATCTAAGAAACTACACCCCGCAAGGTATTCAAAACTGATTTTACAAACTATGTTAACCCTTTAGGTGTTGCACAAGATTTAATGGAAAATAGAGATACAATTTCAAAATTTCACTTTTTTGGAGGATTTTCCATTTTAATATTTTTTTTCCAATTACAAAGCAAGGGTTAACAGCCAAACAAAACTCATTATTTATGGCGCTGATACTGTAGTTTACAGAAACACCCCATATGTGTTCGTAAACCGCTGTACGGGCACACGGCAGGGCGCAGAAGGAAAGGAATGCCATACGGTTTTTGGAAGGCAGATTTTGCTGGACTGTTTTTTTTGACACCATGTCCCATTTGAAGCCCCCCTGATGCACCCCCAGAGTATAAACTCCAAAAAAGTGACCCCATTTTAGAAACTAGGGGATAGGGTGGCAGTTTTGTTGGTACTAGTTTAGGGTACATATGATTTTTGGTTGCTCCATATTACACTTTTTTGTGTGGCAAGGTAACAAGAAATTGATTTTTTGGCACGTTTTTTTTTTTGTTATTTACAACATTCATCTGACAGGTTAGATCATGAGGTAATTTTATAGAGCAGGTTGTCACGGACGCGGCGATACCTAATATGTATACAATTTTTTTTTTTGTATGTAAGTTTTACACAATGATTTCATTTTTAAAACAAAAAAAATGTTTTAGTGTCTCCATAGTCTAAGAACCATAGTTTTTTCAGTTTTTGGGCGATTATTTTAAGTAGGGTCTCATTTTTTGCGGGATGAGATGACGGTTTGATTGGCCCTATTTTTGGGTGCACATGACTTTTTAATCGCTTGCTATTACACTTTATTGTGACGTAAGATGACAAAATGGCTTTTTTTACACCGTTTTTATTTTTATTTTTTTACGGTGGTCACCTGAGGGGTTAGGTCATGTCATATTTTTATAGAGCCGGTCGATACGGACGCGGCGGTACCTAACATGTATACTTTGTTTTATTTATTTAAGTTTTACACAATGATTTTATTTTTGAAACAAAAAAAATCATGTTTTAGTGTTTCCATAGTCAGAGCCATAGTTTTTTCAGTTTTTTGGCAATTATTTTGGGTAGGGTATGATTTTTGCGGGATGAGATGACGGTTTGATTGGTACTATTTTGGCGTACATGCGACTTTTTTGATCACTTTTATTACCTTTTTTGGGAAGTAAGGTGGGCAAAATTTCAATTTCCTAATAGTTTTTTTTTTTTTTTATGGCGTTCACCGTGCGGGGAAAGTAACATGACCGTTTTATAGATCAGGTCATTACGGACGCGACGATACCAAACATGTGTAGGGAATTTTATTTTTTTCATTTTTATTCAGTGATAAATGTGTTTTTTTGATTTTTACTTTTTTTTCACTTTTTTTCACTTTTTTTTTGACCCAGACCCACTTGGTTCTTAAAGATCCAGTGGGTCTGATGTCTGTATAATACAGTACAGTACAATATATATTGTACAGTACTGTATTTTACTTACACTTTGTCTGAACAGATCTCTGCCTTCAGCACAGATCTGTTCAGAACCATGGACAGCAGGATGCCTGAGACGGCGTCCTGTTGCCATGGGAACCTTCCCCGTCTGCTCAGTAGTGGTCAGAACTGCGCAGACGGGGAAAGGTAAGGACGGGGCTTCGGGGGGCTGCCTGGGAGCTCTCTCCCTCTCCATTCGGGGGGCTGCAAAGGCACAGCAGCCCCCCGATGGGAGAGGGAGGGAGCTACTTCTTACTGTTAACTTTTTCCATACAGCGGTCCGTACGGACCGCTGTATGGAAAGGGTTAAACGGCTGACATCGCATCACCGATGTCAGCCGTTTATACCAGGGTGCCAGCAATGTGCTGGCACCCTGGTATACCCACTCTACACCAACGAATTTTCAAGGGGAGGCGGGCGGGGGATCGCGATCCCGCCTGCCGCACCGCCCGCCTCCCGCACCGCCCCCACCGCCCACAACTCCCCCCCTGCACCACCCGCCGGCAAAAAATCATGCAGGGGTGCAGGGGGGAGGTAAAATCTATATTTGAGGTACACTAAAGTGTATTTGAGGTACACTGAATTGACCTGCGGTTTGCGGCGATCGCCGATAGGGGGGGTCACATGACCCCCCCTGGCGTTGTCACAGGATGCCGGCTGAATGATTTCAGCCGGCATCCCGTTCCCATTAACCCCCGCGGCGCCGGAATCTGCATTTAAAGTTAGGACGTACCGGTACGCCCTGAGTCCTTAAGGACTCGGGAAATAGGGCGTACCGATACGCCCTGCGTCCTTAATAAAAAGGGTGTTTTTTAAAACCCAGAAAATTATTGCTGTATTTCTAACTTAAATTGCACACTGACTAATACCACAGATGTAGGGTCTTGCCAAAAATTGGTGATTTTTTTAAACCCAGAATATAACAGATGGATAAAAGTTATTTTTATGGGTTACTGGGCTCAGGGCAGGGTAAAAAGAATGTGTACTGCACCGACAAAACAAAATCTAGGTAGATCGCTGAGTTAACAAGCACTTCTGATTTAAAGATTCTGTCCTATTCTCTCTCTCACAGCAGCATCTTATCCCTACACTAATCAGAGCAGAGTGACGTGCAGCGCTAGCTGACTCCAGGTTATATAGAGGCTGGTCACATGCTGCACTGGCCAATCACAGGCATTCCATTAGTATGCATTGCTGTGATGGCTTCTAAATGTACAGAGTTAAACGCTCGTTGAAGCCTTTCAAAAAGTGCCATAATAGCCGAGACCCAAACCCGAACTTTTACTGAAATGTTCGGGTCCGGGGTCCTAAAATCCTAAAGTTCGGTACAAACCCGAACTTTACAGTTCGGGTTCGCTCAACCTTAAATGTGACACAATTTTAAATGTAATTTTGATTAATTAAACGCATATTATGAATTCACATAGTTTATTGAAGTTATTATTCTCTTCATGTTATGTATACTTGTTTATTATGTAAAATATCATTTAAACATGATTTTTTATTTTTAGACACAATACTGTTCAAAGATATTAATTGTAATTCAATTATTAATAGTTTTCAGAAAATATTTACCAGAGTTTGTATTTGTATTTGTATTTGTACTTGGTACCATTCATTTTTGTCACTGCTAGAAAAAGGTCCCATTGTGTGGACCGAAACGTCGTTTTGGGGTGAATAAATGCACATTTTCTGGTCTGGAGACTGTGCCGTGTGTATTTTTTTAAATTTCTTGTGGGCTTTACAATCTAAAAAAGCCTTTGAAATAAAAATTGTCAAAGGAATATATTGCAATTTGTATGCATGAGAACACATTACTGATGTAGACAAAGAACTTGCTGCTGTCAGAGGTGCATAAGTTTATTTTTTGTTTTGCCCCTGTCTAGCGAAGGCCAATTCCTGTGAACATATTCCTGCTACAAACAAAGAACTGGTTCCTGTCTGTTCTAACAGAGTTTGGCCCAGTTATGTGTATACTACCCTGTTACCATTTACATGCTTCTGCTGCTGCTGTCTGTCCTAATGAGTTTGGCGGAGCTATGTGTAGACCTTATATTACCCCATTACCACTTACATGCAGCTGCTGCTGTCTGTCCTTCTGAGATTGGCCGAGCTATGTGTAGGCCTTATACTACACCAATAGTACTTACCTACTGCTGCTGTCTGTCTGTCCTGCTGAGTTTGTCCCAGCTATGTGTAGACCTTATACTACCCCATTACCATTTACATGCTGCTTCTGCTTGTCCTGATGAGTTTGGCCGAGCTATGTGTAGTCCTTTTACTACACCGTTACCATTTACCTGCTGCTGCTGTCTGTCTGTGCTACTGAGTTTGTCCCAGCCATGTGTATACCTTATACTACCCTGTTACCATTTACCTGCTGCTGCTGTCTGTCCTGATGAGTTTGGCTGAGCTATGTGTAGGCCTTATACTACCCTGTTACCATTTATATACTGCTTCTGTATGTACTGATTACTTTGGCCGAGCTAAGTGTAGGCCTTATACTACACCATTACCATTTACCTGCTGCTGTCTGTCCTGATTTTGGCCGAGCTATGTGTAGGCTTATACTACCCCATTACCATTTACATGCTGCTGATGATGCTGCTGTCAGTCCTGATGATTTTAGCCCAGCCATGCGTAGGCCAAAATACTACACCGTTACCATTTACCTGCTGGTGCTATTGTCTGTCCTGATCCTAATGAGTGAGTATTACCTACCCAATTCCACCTTTTAAGCCGCACCAGGTGACCGTGTAATTGTGGCAATTAGTCACTAATGGTTTTACCTGAAAATATTATTGTAACGGTGTGGCTTTTTGATACAGGGCGGCTTGCACCATTCTAGAGGGTCTGTGTAGGAAGGATTTGTCCTAATTTTCGCAGTCTTCAGTCCTTCCTCTTGACGCTCCTTAGCCCACCTGTGACTAGTTGTGTTTTGCTATTTTCACACATCTACAATTTATGAGGATTAATGATGCTTGTCCCCCATTTTTAATTGATGACTAATAAAGTTTATTAATGTTAACGTCCTCATCCCTTCCGTTAGTGTGTTGGTCAAGAAGTTCCAACAACTTCTGCATCCATTTGAAGTGCAGTGCCTCTCTCTTCCGCATCTGCTTGCACATCAGCCTCTGTCTCTCACGCATGCTGGCTTCATGCTCATGCTGCAGCTGCGTAAATTTTTTTTCTTTAAATTAATCAGTACTGTTAGGGGAAAAAAAATTACTTGCAATTCTGATTAAGTGGCATGGACACAGAATTATATTGCAATGTGCATATATTTAACCTCCTGGTGGGGGCTGGTGACATCCTCCTCCTCTTCATCGTCATCAGGAACGGAGGGGTGGAATCTGGCTGCTGGGAGGGTCCAGCCTCTTCCGCCTCTTTGCCCACATCAGGTGGGGCTGGCGCCTCATGCTGCTGGGAGGGTCCGGCCTGCTCTACTTCCTCTCCCTTCTGCTCCTCGGTGGACAACACTTGGACCTCCATATCCTCTGTCGAAGGCCTGACCCCTGTAGTCACACAATGTTCAGAATTTAGACAAACAACTCAGAACTCCTAACAAATGCAAATTAAGTGTGGTATGTATCCAATGTAAAGATGGACAGGGCCTTTTACTGGAATACAGAATTATGATTGCAGTTTGTGTATATATAGTAAGGGATCGCCTCTTATTCAGCGTCATTCTCACAATGATCTTCACAGATACTCCACAAATCACATTCACTAAAGCTCAGAATCTAGGCCTAAAAATTGCTCCAACTACTAAACAAAATATACGACATCCCGCAACAATTCAAGAATGGGCAGACATCACAGGCTTTTTTAGATGCGTAAAATGTAAGAATTGTCAGACAACATCATTTCCAAAGAAAACTACTTGTGTTATATCCAAAACAAATTCCTATAAACAGGAAATTAGAGAATTCCTAACATGCAGCTCTACTGAGGTCATATATGCCCTAGAATGTCCATGGCAAAAATTATACATTGGCCGCACCAAAAGAACACTACAGAAACGTGTATCTGAACATATTGCAAATAAAAGAAAAGGTTACGAAAAACACACTGTATCAAACCACTTCAGAATAATCCACAACAAAGACCCTAGTGGACTAAAATATACAGCACTGGAAAAAGTGAAGAAAGAGTGGAGGGGTGGAAACCATATACACAAGATGTCCAGAATAGAGCCTAGGAGGATCTTTGAATTTAACTCTGTCCTGCCAAATGGACTGAATGCAGAGATGGAGATTTTCGGTTTTCTTTGACCAGGGGGCTGCCTCTCTCCGACGAGAGACCAGCGCATTTTTTTCCTACTCGCCCTGGTCTCCCCTTGGCGAGCGGTCACCCCCCTAAACAGCTCCATCTACTTGCACTCGACCAAAGATACAAAAAACTGTATCTAAAAATAGGGTAACGGTACAGAACTTGAACTGGGAGTTATGATACCCACTGGGTCTTTTGTCTACGGACCAGTGTATCACATCATAGCTCACTTATTATATTTCTACAATTCCCTTACTGCTAGGAACAAGATCTAAAACCATAATAAATTCATAGCCAGTGATACTAAGAGGACATCTTCCCATTATGCATTATGGAATTACAAAATTAATTTATTTACCAGTAGCAAAATATTGTAAATACAGGAAGACCCATAGAACTATAGGAGACCATCATAGCTACTTATATTCAATCATACTCTATATATTCCTTATCATTCGTATCCACTATCGATCTTTTAGAGACGAGTCTGCAGATATAAGTGCAGATATAAGTGCAACCATTTCCTTATGTTATATATGTATATGTATATGTATATCTCTAGTAACTCAATATGCCGAGTTCCACTCAAGTTTAAATACTCTTTATTATTATTAATTTATTTTTATTAAATCACTTTTTAAGCCACGTACGAACTAATCATTGGAATGATTTTTTCCACATATGGACCTAATGACTGGAATTATCCTTGATTTTTTTCATGTCACATATGATTTTAATAATAGGACCACTGCGTCCTACCTCATTTGAATAATTAACCTCATTGAATAGGTAAATGGAATCACTAATGGTATAATGACTATCATCCTATAAATAATACATGGGTTAGTACAATCCTGTACTTACTGATGAAGGGAAAGTCTCCCGAAACACGTCTAAGCAGAAGCCTATAGAGAATTGTTGAGGATTAACCTAGGTGCATCATTTTTCTACATCACAAGGAGCGCTCCGAAACAATTGCAAAGATTGTCATCACGTGATCATCCGCGTCATACTAGAGACGCGCAAACCATGCCCACGAGGAACGCTGAAGATCTTACCATCAGATCACGTCAGACCTTGCGAATTTTCCCAGGAACAGCTGACCGCCATAGAAGGACCTATTCCAACAGTGCCGGAGGGTGGGTAAGTGATCTCTGCAGCCGCAGACAGCGTGGGACACCACGTTCAGGCACAGAGCACCTCTCTTTTTTTTTCCCCCACAGCACCGTGCAGCACCACAGCAATTGACTGTATTGCATCCATACATACAGCCTTAGGTTAAGGAAGATCGTTCCTTTATTATTACTGCACATCTTCACTTGTGAAGGATTATTCCACGGAGGATTACTTTTATCATATCTATATGCATATGTGGCAATTTTATCATATTGTATCTTATGTTTATTCCTCATTTAGATTTTTTTTATTTTTGATCTTTTATTCCAAGGTAAATTATTTATTTACTTATATTTTGGAATATTTATTGAATCAATTTCATCACCAAGAAATTCCACATATACCGTATACCCATACTATTCCCATTAATAAATTAGCTATAATACTACCCTTATGAGTGTGCCTGCTTACCTTCTTACCTTCTATTTATTACTGTCCTGACCGGGTGAGTCAGACTTAGCAGTTCTGCACCTCTACCATTTGCTTGAACAGTAGAGCCGTCTATATCATTCACTTTTTTAAATACAAGTATTGGAAATAATGTCCTCAGCAAAACATCAAAAAGTATTTAAGTCTTTAAAGGGGAAATATTAGATTTAATGTTACCGTTATAAGATCGGATTGTATTGAGATTGTATGTGTGTGGGGTCTGAGCAATTGGATATTGGCCAGCTAAGCAGAGATGTGCCTGTCTTGTGAAGTGATGGTACGGTATGGGGTGTAAAGCTGGTTCCCCTCCCCGTGGTGCACCCTGGGTAACTCTAAATGAACCAGCAAATACTGACGGTAAGACAAAGAAAGCTTCTCCTGAGTCCTGAGCAACAAGACACAAACTCTAATCTATAGACTGTGTGTGTGTTTGTGGCATATAGTGTGCGGCAGGAAAATGGAGGTGCAATGTGCATGTGAGAGATATTTCTATGCTGTCCATACATACATGCTACAGACATAGTGCTGTGTTGTCACAACAATGCTTAGTGCACCAATCAGTAATATCTACTTAGACCTGATAAAATGTGAAGTTGTATGTATTGAGAAAAAACATTTGCATCACAAGTGACGATTTTCGCAATCGCAAATATTTTATAACACTCTATCTGCATATAAAGGGACTGTTCTGACATGCATCTGAAATGTAATCAAATACACTGCTGTAATGTCAAATTACTTACAGAGATCAGGAGTTCTTCCTCACTGTTGCAAAAATTGCTGCCAACCATGTTTTCCAATCTCCTCAAACTTTGGGTAGTTTGAAAACAGTTGCTAAACTAGGCCACGCCCCTTTTTCACATGCACAGTAAGCTAATTTTACATTGCGATTTTCGCATTGATAAAAAATAATGAATGGAGATAGCAAATTCTCAAATTCGCGAATATATGATGAATATTCGCCCATATATTAGTTAAATATTTTAGAGGGAAAATTGATAGAAAACATTCTTTACTGAATATTTACTTGTATATAAAGTGCAAGTGCTGCCAAAGTGCTGCCAAAAATTACAAGGAAGAGGCACTCTGATACACCTTTAGTTACACATAAAGGAGGGCATCATACACCCTTTAAAAATTATGATTGATGGCCTGCTGGTGACCCTAAAAAACATTAGGAGCAAGGGCCTGCTGATCTGACCATCTAAAACATCATGGACAGTGGCCTGCTGCCACTTGGGGGACTCTAGTTAACCTGGGGCCCCGTGACCGCGACAATCCATTTGGATGTCTGGCCTATCAACTTTCGATGTAATTGTCAGCTCAAAACCATTGTAAACTATGGGTAATGGGGAATTCGTGTTTGATTCCGGAGAGGGAGGCTGAGAAACGGCTACCACATCCAAGGAAGGCAAGCAGGTGGCATGCAAATCACACATTCCCGACTCGTGGAAGTAGTGACAATAAATAAGAATAAAGGACTCTTAAGATGCCCTGTTATTGGAAGGAGTAATAAAAAATTACAGGGAATGTCACTGCGGTATTTTGGTGTGCTGAGCATAGCGGTGCTCGGCCGAGCATACTCGCTTAACACTAATGAGGAAACTTTATACAGGAGAGGTCCTGCTGTTGCTTTGTTGACTCTAGATAACGTCTGCCTGATCGCACGTCCCCGTGACATCCACTATCCATTTGGATATCTTCCCTATCAACTTTCGATGTTCTTTTATGCGCCTAACATGGTGACCACCGGTAACAGGGAATCATTGTTCGATTTCAGAGAGGGAGCCTGATAAACGGCTACGGCTACTACTTCAAAGCAAGGTAGCATGAGTTGCGGGCCTGAAGGTGAGCTGACCCTGTAAAATATTTTAGGTGCGGGCTTGCGGGTAAGCTGACCCTGTAAAGCATTATATACGAATGCCTGCAGCTGAGCTGAACCTCTAAAAAAATTCTATGCGAGGGCCTGTAGGTGAGCTGACCCAGTAAATGATTTTATGTGTGGGCCTTCAGGTGAGCTGAGGTCGAACCGACAAACCTAACTTGATTTTGATGGCTGCATTAATCTGCAGGTGACCGTGATACAGCTCCACAGATTTCTTTCCATCTGCATCTTTCTAAACAATCTGTGGCCTTAATCTTTTATCCAGACTCAGTCATTGTGCCTCTATGTGGCATCCTCATGCTGCCATCTCAACACTATGTCACCTTGCCACTCATTTTTATCACCATGCTGCTGCTGATGTTGCTTAAAAGGCCTTAAAATGATCACCAGGACCACAACTTAATTAGGGTTTTGGAATCCATAAACCCTACTTGCTTTTGTGGGCTGCATCAGTGGCGTAGCTAGAAATGACTGGGCCCCACAGCAAATTTTTGAATGGGGCTCCATCCCACAGTAATTTTTTAGCGACCACCTTCCTTTCATGCCTCCCCCATTCCTGTGGCTAGTAAAGATCGCTGTCTCAGACCAGGGCCGGCAGCTGTATTCATCCGTTTTATACACTGTCTATACTGTCACTGTATATAATTTAATTGTGTAATACTGTTGAGGGGGCCCTGACCAAACCCTTTAGTCCTCCTCCTCCTGGATGGACCCCTTCGGGGTCAGTGCCCCAAAGCTGCAGCGTCCCCTGCTTCCCCTATAGCTACTCCAGTTATTGTGCCACTATGTGGCCTCCTCATGCTTCAATCTCCACAGTATGTCACCTTGCCACTAATTTTTATCACCATGCTGCTGCTGATGCTGCTTAAAAGGCCTTAAACTGATCATGAGGCCCACAATCTAATTAAGGTTTTCTGCACAAAACCAAAGTAAAAAATCGATTTTATAGGATTGAAATTGATTGAAAACATTCTTTCCTGTATACTTACTTGTATAAAAAGTGCAAGTGCTGCCAAAAATTACAAGGAAGAGGCACTCCGATACAATCTGTATATCATATAAAAGGGGGCCTCATTCACATTGAGTTGAGGGCTTGCAGGCGAGCTGACCCTGTAAATGATTTTAGGTTTGGGCCTGCAGGTAAGCAGACCCTGTAAAACATTATATGTGAGGGCCTGCTGGTGAACGGACCCTCTAAAAAATTATATTCGAAGGACATACAGTATATGCGAGGGCATTATATGTAACGAGTAAGCAATGAATGTTGATATGATGGAAGAGGAGGAGGAGGATGAGAAAAGGAATATGCAACCATATACCCTTGTTTGTGGTGGAAGGGGTGCATGGGAATACAATCTATTAACTACATTAAAAACAACACATGTAAAGTGCCTTTATGTACATCAGTATTCCTCTGGTGGAGTCGAAGTCATGGTCAATCTAGGCCTTGTTCAACCTGTCAGCATTTTCAGTTGAGAGGCGGATACACTTATCTGTTATAATGCCACCAGCAGCACGCTTAGACAAAACCTGGCGGCAGGGCAGGCCAGCACCTCCAGGCCAGAACCACCAAAGCGTAGAGCACTAGTTCATGCCACGTATCCAGCTTGGACACCCAGTAGTTGTATGTCACTGAGGGATCATTGAGGACGCTGACACAGTCTGCTTTGTACTCCTTCACCATCTTCCAAAATTTTTCTCTCCTTGTGGCAGTGGGCCGCACATCAGGGTGAGGGTGCTGGCGGGGTGGGTGTCATGAAACTGTCCCAGGCTTTGGAGAGTGTTGCCCTCCCTCTGTTGGAACTGCTGTGTGTTCCCATTGTCTCCCCTCCTCAGTTGGCCAAGGAAGTACGGACTCTGCTGCCAGCACTGTCAGATGGAAAATTTTGGAGCAATTTTCCAACAAGGATCTTCTGGAATTGCACTATTTTGCTCATCCTCTCCACCAGAGGAATGAGAGATGAGAAGTTCTCTTTGTAGCTGGGGTTGAGAAGGGTGAACAACCAGTAATCTGTGTTGTTTGAATTGCGTATAACTCGTGGGAAAGGCAGCCTAACATGAAGTCTGCCATGTTTGCCAGAGTACCAACAGGCAAGACTTGCCAGAGTACCAACAGGCAAGATCACTCCCAATCTACTCATCCTCTTCCTCCTCTTCTGAACACCTATGCAGAACAGATGGAATTAAACTTCCTTGGGGACTACCCTCTGTAGCTGAGGCAACCGTCTCCAGCTCCTCCTGATCAGCCTCCAAATAGCGCTGAGAAGACGAACTGAGGGTGGTCTGGCTATCATCAACCTGTGTTATGTCTTCCCCCTCCTCCACATGCACAGCGTCATTCTTAATTGTGAGCAGCAAGCATTTTAGAATACACAGAAGTGGGATGGTGACGCTGATAATAGCGTTATCGCCGCTCGCCATCTGTGTTGATTCCTTAAATTTGCGTAAAACCTTATAGAGGTCAGACATCCATGCCCACTTCTCGCTTGTTAATAACGGAAGCTGACTGGAAATGTGACGACCATGTTGCAGCTGGTGTTACATAACTGCCCTCTGCTGCTCACAAAGCCTGGACAACATGTGGAACATGGAGTTCCACCGCTTGCTCACGTCGCACAACAGCCGGTAAGCTGGCAATTTCAAGCACTGATGCAGCGTTCACAGACCGGCTGAAGCTGTCGATGACTTGCGGAAATGTGCACACACGCGGGGCACCTTCACCAGTAGCTCAGGCAAATTGGTGTAGGTTTTTAGAAACCGCTGAACCACAAGGTTGAATATGTGGGCAAGGCAAGGTTGTCCAGCTCCAAAGCCGCCACCAAGTTACGACTATATCAGCCATGCCTTGTTCTAGGTTGAGTGGCTAGAGCCACAGCTGTGTCTGGTCTCTTATCCCCTGCCACGGCTATGTGGCGGTTTGCTGTTTGTCACCTAAGCAGATCAGCTTCAGCACGGCCTGTTGCCGTTTCCCCAGTGCAGTGTTACACTGCTTCCAGCTACCAACTGATGACTGACTGATGCTGCACGCTTATACTTTGGAGGTGGAAATGGAGAAGGAGGCGGAGGAGGAGAAGTGGGGAATGGAGCCACTAACGTAGGTGGTGGTGGAAACCCTGATGGAATTGGGGGCCGCAATCCTTGGCGTCGGTAGCACCTGTGCGTTCGCAGGGTACGAGTCGCTCCCGGCCTCCACAACACTTACCCAGTGTGCCGTCAGGGAAATGTAGCATCTCTGGACGAAAGCACTCGTCCATGTGTCCATTTTTAAGTGGACCTTCCCAGTAACTGCATTGGTCAGGGCACGTGTGATGTTAAGGGACACATGTTGGTGTAAGGCTGGCCCGGCACACCTTGAAAAATAGTGCTGAACACCTACCTTTTGGCAAGGGAGATTTTCGCAAGGGGGTGCTCCATGGAACAGTTGCGGCCCTGTTCAGTGGTGCCCGCTTTCTACCTTTTGCCACCCCACTGCCTCTTCCAGCCTGTTGCAGTGCTGCAGATCCCTCCCGCTCTGTACTGCTCTCCTCGCTCGGCTTGTTGCCACCTTCCCAGGTTGGGTCAGTGACTTTGTTGTCCAGCACTTTCTCTTCCACTTCCTCCCTCTGATCATCCTCCTGATTTGTTGACCTAACCACAATCTCAGTGATTGGCAACTGTGTCTCATCATCATCCACCTTATTAAACACTAATTGCCGTTCTGCCGCATCATGTTCTTGTGACTCTGGATGCTCAAGAGGTTGGGAATCGGTGCACAAGATCTCAGGTCCCTCTTCAAGCGTGCTTGGCGATGGGGCCAAATCAATTCATGGTGATGCAAAGAGGTCCTCGAAATATCCGAGTGCGGGATCACTTGTTTGGCCAGACTGTAAATAGTGGGAGGAAGGAGAATCAGGGTGTGGATTGTGCGGGCCAGACTCCTGGCTACTGAGACTGGACTTGGTGGAAGACAGGGTGGTGCTTAACCAACTGGAAGCACTATTTGCAGCAATCCAACCGACCACTTGCTCGCACTTCAAGAGTGGTGTCCTGTGCCGCCCTGCAAACTGGGATATGAAGCTAGGTATCTTGAATGATTGTTTTTCCTGTGCTCTGGCGGCAGACAGTTTCACCACGCCCAGGGCCACGGCCTCTGGGTGCACCATTAGCTTCATGGCCACTTCCCCGTCCCTTAATGTTTGCCTTCTTCATATTAAATGTTATATGTTTATAAGGGACCGTTGATAAGAAAAATGTGGATAAATTATGGAAAAAATATAATTGTTTTCGCTAATATTTTTCCCAATATCTGGCCCTGACTCTATTGCAGCGCAGATGTGACAATTCACTGCAGACACTGTTTAAAGGCAAAGTGTGGCTAAATTATGGAAAAAATATCTTTGTTGAAAATATTTTTCCCAATATCTGGCCCTGACACACGCTATTGAAGCATAGATGTGAAAATTCACTGCAGACACCGTTTATAGGCAAAGTGTGGATAAATTATGGAAAAAATATAATTGCTTTAGCTAATATTTTTCCCTGACACACGCTATTGCAGCACAGATGTGACAATTCACTGCAGACACCGTTTATAGGCAAAGTGTGGATAAATTATGAAAAAAATATAATTGCTTTCGCTAATATTTTTCCCAATATCTGGCCCCGACACATTTTATTGCAGGGCAGATGTGACAATTCACTGCAGGGACTGTATATAGGAAAAATGTGGAAAACTTATGGAAAAAATATAATCGTTTTCGCTAATATTTTTCCTAATATCTGGCCCTGACACACGCTATTGCAGCTCAGATGCAACAATTCACTGCAGACACCATTTATAGGCAAAGTGTGGATACATTATGGAAAAAATATAATTGTTTTTGTTAATATTTTTCCCAATATCTGGCCCTGACACACACACACCCTATTGCAGCACAGATGTGACAATTCACTGCAGGGACCGTTTATAGGAAAAATGTGGATAAATTCTGGAAAAAATATAATTGTTTTCAATAATATTCTTCCTACCTCTGCCCCTGACACACAGCAGGTATTGCTGAACAGATGTCACAAGTCACTGCAGATACCCTCTATAGAAAAAAAATCTAACTACTTTGCAAGATTAAATTGCTGCCACCACACACAATAGTCCTTAAACTGACTTTTCGGTCTTTGAAACATTTTAAAATTGAATAAATTGCAATCACAAACTCTCTAAACTATCTGTCCCTTCCTTACCGCAGCTCTCCCTGACTCACAATGAGTCGAACCCGCGTCATCGGGTGCTATATAGCACCCGATGACGCGTTCCGGCCAGCCAATCACTGTAATGCCAGTAACCAACATGGCTATGGGCATAACAGTGATGGCAGTTCTTACCTGCGCGTTTATTGTCTGCTTAGCAGCCGCAGAACGTGCGGGGAGGAGACTCGAGCATGGCTCTCAAGCACATGCGGTACTTGGCCGAGTACCGCCATGTGCCGAACATAGCGATGCTCGAGCCGAACAGGTATTCAGCTGAGCATGCTCGCTCAACACTAGATTCTGGTATTTGGTTGAAAATGGCTTCACCTGGAAGGTGTTAATGACAAGTATAATGTTTTCCACTTAAGGTTATCATTTCTAATTAATTTTGTTTAATATAGTTTCCATTTGTCTATATAAGAAACAAGACTATAATGAGCAGTCAGTTCTTATTTGCTCTTATAGAAATATCTGATGCTCCGAAACTAATTTTTTTTCAGCTGTATAACTTGTTGCCTTCCTGCGAAACATGTGGAGCGTATCTCAGATACCATTAATTCAGCCACTTACTAGAAAAACTGAATTTCACAGTGGGTGCATACTGAGTATATTCCAACCTATCACTCTGTCCAAAGTCACAACTGATTCAAAGAAAGATTTCACTCAAATGTATTACATCTGACTGCAGGCTTCGGCTAGCACGTAATACTAAATGTTAGACTCTTCTCAATAAACATATTATCTTTTCAATTAAAAGTCTAGTGAATGATTGGTTCATTTACTTTAACTGCAGAAAAATAAGCTACTCAGTTATAGCTGAAGGCATTGTAGAAAGCTCTTGTTATTTAGCTTCTCTAGGGAAAAGACTCCTAGATATCAAAAAAATCATATATTGGTTAGCCATATTGTTTCTCTAAAGAGTAGGATCATAGCAAGACTTTCTTTTACCTGGCATAAATAGTGGGTGCAGAGGGAGTAGGTTACCTGTCTACAACATAAGCAGACACCAGTATTTTAAATGCCTCATTGTGAGTTGTGGTCCATGTTCTGTATTTTGCATTGAGGTCCAGTGATTGTATATGGGGACAGGTGGGAATTATAAAGAGCCAGGAAGAGACCAATCTTACTGCTCATGTTCTGCACTCAACTTAAACGTGGCTTCTGTCATGGAAGTTACTGCCCACTGGTATCAATATGGCATGGTGCTGAGGCAACATAACAAGAAGACTTCTCTTGGCCAGTCATTTTCCACATTAGAGATTACATGACCAGGACTCAAGAAGTCAGACTAGTCACTTCTTGGCTGTTTATGGTGCCCAGAGTGATATCTTCACAGTTTACAAAATTCTTGCAACAAGCCCAAAAATGTATCACGATAGGCGTGACTATCACATACGTGACACAGAGGGAGGGAAAGAGGAAGGCCCTGCCCAAGTGAGAGGGAAGGTGGTGACCCCTGACTCACCTTGCGGCTGGCAACTGGCTGCCCTGACGTCCCTAGACGGGTTCCTCACCCGTACGCCGATCACGTGCCTAAAACCCTGGCTTTCCCTAAGATGAGCCCTAGATAGTGAACAGGGCGGTGGGAACACTAGTCCGCACCACTAGCTCTATAGGAAAACACCAAGGGGAGGACAGACAATACAGACTCAACATATAATCCCAGGTGGGCGACAACAGGAGACAACAAAAAGCCCAACAGGGATCCGGAGGGTAGCACTCTGGAACAACAACCAGGATTCACAGCTCCAGTGGGTCAGTATAGAAGTCCAGGCAGGAAGCTCTATAACTGGCAACTAGAGAAGTGTGAGAGGAGAATATAAGGAGGTTGGGAGTGGCAGACAAGAAACAGCTGAGGAGGAGAAGCTACGGATCCCTGAGTGAGACAAAAAGGATTGCAAGGCAAACACAGAAAACAATCACTAAGAAACAACGTGATCTTTAGACATAGAGCGCGCAGCCACCCGCTGCGACTTCCTGACCCCGGGTATAACGGAGTCAGACGTGGCTCTTGACACCCTCGTGACAAAATGTGCTTCCAATGAGACACTGCAGCAATACAGTGATCGTTTATCACACTTCATTATATGATATAAGCAGAATACTTAGTGCCAATGCACATATATTTTAATAAACATATACATTTGGAATACTTATTTATTTTATACTGTTATGTAATGTTATGTAGTAGACACTGAATGGGATGTCCTCTCTGCAATGGAATGCCACAACTGCCACCATCTTCTTCTAGTTAAATTGCAGTGTACTATAATTACTTTCCTAAAGCATTGTGTGTTTTAGCCCCTTCCCCTGACATGGCAATTTTCAGTTTTTGCGTTTTTGTTTTTTTACTCCCTGATTTGCCATAACTTAGCCGTATGAGGGCTTGTTCTTTGTAAAACAAGTTGTACCTTCTAATACCACCATTCCAAAAGGAATTGGATAAAAAATGCATTTCTGCCACAATTTTATGGGTTTGGTTTTTATGGCATTCACTATTTACTAAAACTGACCACTTTGCTTCATTCTGTGGTTCAGTATGATTACAACGGTACATTTATATAGTTTTTCTTGTGTTTTCATAAAAAATAGATTTTTTTTTTTCATCGCATCTACGGAGCTGTATGAGGGCTCATTTTCTGCAGGTGAAGTGATGACAAATTGGCAATATTATTATTATTATTTTTTTTTTCTGTTGAGCCATTTACCACATTGATTATTTATTTTAATTTTGTGGAAAGAGAGTGATTCAAATTTTTATATACATTTTCTCTTTTTTTGTTTTTACTTTTTTGGGCCCCCACGTGGACCCCAACATGCAATCATTAGATTGCAATTTTGTATAAGGTAATGGAAATACAAAGATTAGTATTTGCTAATGCAGTGCTTCCACCCACAGGCCCAAATTGGAATATACCGGTAATAAGTATAGAAGCCTAGTACAGGCTCTGGCCTATTACTTCAATGGAATTCCTACCCTGATCTCAGCCAGTCAGAATTGCCATAATAAAACTACCTCATTAGTATATAGCAAACAAGTAGTGAAACTATAAAGCTGGAATCATACATACAGTTTCAGAGGCAAATAGAGCAGTGGAAACAAAAGCTATTTTATTTTCGCCTTCCTTTTAGATCCACTCCTGCATCTTTAAATATAAAATTGTATCAAAAACTATTTATTAAAGGGGTTATCCAAGACCTATAATGCCCCCCATATGCCCGGGCCCCTCACACAGATTGTACTTACCTTGCTTCCTGGGACCCGCGTCGCTTCTGATGCTAGCATGGCCGCCGCTAAATCTCCCCATCACGATAAAATCATCCGGCGACAGGGGGGAGTAACCAATAGCAGGACACGATGGGGATGAATCGCGGATGATGCTAGGGAGGCACGTTCACATCCACGACCTGCTATTGGCTGCCTCCTCAAACACACATGCCAGATGTTGTCATCCATGAGACAGGGAGATGCAGCAGCGGCCGTGACGGCATAAGAATTGATGTGTGGGGAGTGAGGTAATTACAATCTGTGTGAGGGGCCCAGGCATATGGATGGGCATTATAGATCTAGGATAACCCCTTAAAGATCCACCTATAACTTGTATAATCTTGTAAGACAATATCTTGCCTTTAAAGCATACCTCCAGTGAACATCATAGTGTTATTTTATTCTCATGTAAAGTGCCTTTGTGGAGCATTTCCCAAAATTCTGCCATTTGCAGAAAAACTGTTGCCTCTTAGCCCAGGGGTCCTGGGTTTGATTCGAACAAAAGGAAACATATATTGAGTATGTATGATCTCCCTGGGCCATACCAGCCAGTCTTGAGTGGGTCTCACAGACTCCTCCCTCCTCCCATTGCTAGCATGGTAGATGCTGGAGTTAACTGGTGAGTTGTCTGTGAGTCGAAACCTCACACTCCTGTAATTCGCCCACTGGCCCCTGGTATTGCCTATACAGCTCAGGTAGGTGAATGTTAGGACCCAATCTACTTGAGAAACCTTGGCGCAGTGCTCAGGCTCAGACATGTCCTCCTGGTGGGACATGTTTGCTAATCTCTCAATTTTAACATCAGTTTGAGGGCTTAGGAAGATCGCAGAGTGCACCTGTCCTTGTTGTTATGATATTGTTTATCACATCCACATAATTGCTATCTTGTGTAGGATGTTCTTTGTGGTACTTGTGGTCTGCTGCCGGCATCCTCCACTGTATGCATTTTTGCTAGGGATTGCCATTAGCAACGGGACACAAGTGCAGGATTTTCTCCCCTGTATATATGTGCACAACTGCATATGGGTTTGAGCACTTCCTGCCTGTTTAACACCACGCTATTCTTATTAGTTTGCTTGTATATGGAGGTGTATAAACTCCAATTTAAATGTGCCTGTTTTCCATCCACAGGCTACATTTAGGTGCACCTGTGAAGCCTAGGGCCATACCAGTCAGTCTTGAGTGGGACTCGCAGACTCCTCCCTCCTCCCATCGCTAGCTTGGTAGATGCTGGAGTTAACTGGTGAGTTGTCTGTAATTCGCCCACTGGCCCCTGGTATTGCCCATACGGCTCAGGTAGGTGAGTGTTAGGACCCGAGCTACTTGAGAAAACTTGGCGCGGTGCTCGGGCTCAGACATGTCCTCCTGGTGGGACATGTATGCTAATCTCTCAATTTTAACATCAGTTTGAGGGCTTAGGAAGATCACAGAGTGCACCTGTCCTTGTTGTTATTATATCTCCCTGGGTTTACATATAATTTATATTGGGAGCTCCAATGGGAACAGGTACCAATATGAGTGATTACAATCTGAGTACTGCTGCTGTACAGTTTCTATGAGCTTGCTAGTTCCTATTACACTAACCCTCTCCCACACACCTGTTAGTATACTCCTTTCATCACACTCCTCCAACATTGCAAAATTTCCTAATTTACATCAGTATATATGCTGTCATAACCATGGGATGGGATTAATAGCTAGCAAGTTCTCTACAGACACCCAACCAGCTTAAAATTCTCATTTGTAGAATGCTTTGAAGTTGTTGTTCCTCACCAGTACACAGAAGGTTTCGGATTGTGTTAGATGGCATTTAACTAAATTTGATAGGATACCGTTCTAGTTTTAATGGAACTGTTTTAGAGATGAGCAAATGTCTTCAAATTTGTTTTTGTCTGACTTTCTAAAATTCTATTCAGATCCAAATTGATTCTACAGGAATGAAAGAGAGAGACAGAGGGCCAGCCAATGCCTAATGTTTTCTTTGGAGAGAGATATGCAAATCAGTTTTTCTTCCAAATCAAAAGGAAAACCTAATGTCTTACAGTATTGAGTGTAATGTAATTGTAACATCAATGATTGGCATTTTAAACAGTCCTCAAAGTATAACTTGGATAATAGCCAAGCCAGCATCTCATCTGTGAAAAGCTCTTTCCTGGTAATTGCTCTTTATCAGAGCAGAGAATATTGGTTTAGCTAGCTGGGAGGTCTTTGTGAGGATCTTTGAGGTACTCTTTCTCATTATGGAGAGTGCCTGGTATGCATGACAAGTATCGTAGGCCAGGTAATGCTTCTCTTGGTGTCTGTTAAAAAAATAAAATATATGTAAATAATCAACTCTTCTATCTGGTGATATCAATTTGACATATTCAAATTAGCTTTCCAGTTTGTTTCAATCATAGTCCAAAAAAGCTAAATAAACTTTGTATTCTGATCATAAAACTGGCAGTCCCATAGAGGTGAATGGAGTGATGGCCGCACTTGTGTGGTGCACTCTCCATTTATTTCTATGGGACCTTCGAAAACAGCCAAGAGGTTGGACGGGCCCACATCTGACATTGACAGAATATCCCCTTTAATGTGCATGAAGGTAATCTGGGTGCTTTGAAAGTGCAATGTGAAAGTATGTAGGTTACAGAAAGGAGGGAATCACAGCTGAATCCTCTTAAAGTGTGACACATATTGGATTTTCACTATTTAGAAACAAGAATTCCCAAAAGGTAAATCATTTTGGCAGGATGTGACAATGTGATTTAATTTGAATTGGATTGTGTTAAAAAAGAAACTGTATGTGATCAGGATTGGTTGTTTTTAGACATGTGATTCTTTTAAATTTCACTGAAATACTAGGCAAGCTCAAGAAGTGTTAGCTACGATTAAAGGGGTTCTCTGGCTTCAGAGCTGAATCTGGACATAAGAAAATTCAGAAGAAAATTGAGAATTAACGTGCTTAACTAAGAAACTTGATACCTTTATTAATAAGTGGGTATGAGCAAGAGTGGTCGATATACTCAGATGCTCTGATATGAAAAACAAAACAAAAAAAAAAAAAACGAACCTCCTATTATAGATAGGTGGTGCAATAATGAATCACTATAGGAGCGGGGATAGTTATGGGTGAGTCTGTGGGAAAAAATACTCTCCCTAGACGACCCTAAGGAACTATGTCCTGAAGCACAGGGATGTCCCCTGATGGTGGAGACACCCTGCCCCCGTACCTAAGCCTAGATGTGGACCTAGTGATGCCCTACTTAGCAAAGCTGGATCGGGAAATATTAATCCAGTGAAAAAAAACAGGGGTTGTGTCTTCATATCATTTATATTAGACTTATTCTTTTTATTTTTTTTCACTGGATTAATATTTCCCGATCCAGCTTTACTAAGTAGGGCATCACTAGGGCCACATCTAGGCTTAAGTACGGGGGCAGGGTGTCTCCACCATCAGGGGACATCCCTGTGCTTCAGGACATAGTTCCTTAGGGTCGTCTAGGGAGAGTATTTTTTCCCACAGACTCACCCACAACTATCCCCGCTCCTATAGTGATTCATTATTGCATTTCCTATCTATAATAGGAGGTTCTTTTTTTTTTTTTTTTTTTTATATCAGAGCATCTGAGTATATCGACCACTCTTGCTCATACCCACTTATTAATAAAGGTATCAAGTTTCTTAGTTAAGCACGTTAATTCTCAATTTTCTTCTGACCTATCGATAGATGTCCTGGCAAGTGTCTTTAAATACTGAATCTTGACATACCTCCATTTTCACCCAGGCAGCTCCCTGACTTGAGCATCCGAGCAGTTCATCCTCCGATGATTTCCTTTGCCCTGCGCAGGGCAAGGGCATTTTCTGGCGTTCCGTTGATGTACCATGAGGGGTTTTCCATGGGGCTGCCAGGAAGCCCGGTGATGTCAACAGCGCGGATGGGCGGGCTTTAGCGCTGCCCCAGCCTGTAAATTGGCTAGGGCAGCGCTAAAGCACGCCCATCAGAGCCAGTGATGTCACCGAACACACTGCTGGGCGGAAGCTTCCGCCCGGCAGTGTGTTATTGTAAACAAAAAAAACTTGCCCTGCACGATCTAGCGCAGGTCAACGGATCGCATCAGAGCATGAGATGCTCCGATGCCAACATCAGGGGTGCTGCCTGGGTGAAATTATGGGTATCTCCAGGTTCAGCTCTGAACCTAGACAACCCCTTTAAGGACTTTGTCCAAAACATGTTAGCGTTGCTTTTTAGCACACACGGTGTATGTCTAGCTTTTAACAGGACCAGTAAAGAATAGTATTAATTATTCCTGTTGTTCCTGCTTCCGGATAATACCTTTTATTGCCGGAATTATTTTGAACAAGGAAGTGGACATAATTCTTCATAACATACAAAGGTAAGATTACAAATCATTCACCCTCTAATTGAATGTAGATTGTGTAATGGATATATGTGTTTGTTTTTTTGGGTAGGAGATCTTGAAATTAAAATAATCGCATAAATTGTGTTTACTCGAACGGTTGTAATGAATTAGTAGCCAATAATGCTTAGGCATTATACAATCTGAAATCGCATTTGTCAATACATTCACATTTACAATAGAACTATTGGTAGGTAATTATGGTGTATTAATTTGTATGCTGAATATTCTCTAATTACCTACTAAAGCATTTCTAATTATTTCAACTTATAAAAGGTTTATGTTCAACGAGGGTTTTAAGTGAGATAGAAAAATAATTGTTACAAGTGATGCAAGAGAACATTTAAAGCATCACAGAGATGATGACTAAATGATTAATTAACTTTTTGTTAAAGCTTGTTCTAATTTGATCTTGCCACTGTTAGCATAAAATGAAGAAGAATGCAACAAAAATTAACTGTAACAAACTGTTTAGCTGAAGTGAATGCCAAGAGGAAAATGTGGTAGACTGCAGAAAAAAAAAAAAATTCTACAGCACAGATAGAACAAATGTACTTGCTAACAAAATCATTCACTGAGCTAATATAAGTTCCTCTGGCAAACTGGTAAATGTCAGTGCTAAATAAGGCAAGTTTGTTATTGGAATCAAGGGATTTGAGCAACAAATGAATGTTCTGACAAAAGAAAGTATTGATTTTTACAGAAAGCAATTGATATTTGGTATAAACTAACACTGGGATACCTTAAAGTGCTTAAAGTGGAGGACTCAAAACTATAGTATGTGGTCCAGTCAACAAAACAAATATTGAGCCATTGTTGCAATTATGGCAGTTTTATGGCATAATTAAATAGAAAAAATTGTGTTCATACTAAATACTACATTTATGAAGGCTCCAACACTTTAGCAAACACAAACTACAGGGAGTGCAGAATTATTAGGCAAATGAGTATTTTGACCACATCATCCTCTTTATGCATGTTGTCTTACTCCAAGCTGTATAGGCTTGAAAGCCTACTACCAATTAAGCATATTAGGTTATGTGCATCTCTGTAATGAGAAGGGGTGTGGTCTAATGACATCAACACCCTATATCAGGTGTGCATAATTATTGTCCTTTCCTTTGGCAAAATGGGTCAAAAGAATCACTTGATAGGCTCAGAAAAGTCAAAAATAGTGAGATATCTTGCAGAGGGATGCAGCACTCTTAAAATTGCAAAGCTTCTGAAGCGTGAGCATCGAACAATCAAGCGTTTCATTCAAAATAGTCAACAGGGTCGCAAGAAGCGTGTGGAAAAACCAAGGCGCAAAATAACTGCCCATGAACTGAGAAAAGTCAAGCGTGCAGCTGCCAAGATGCCACTTGCCACCAGTTTGGCCATATTTCAGAGCTGCAACATCACTGCAGTGCCCAAAAGCACAAGGTGTGCAATACTCAGAGACATAGCCGAGGTAAGAAAGTCTGATGAAAGACGACCACCACTGAACAAGACACACAAGCTGAAACGTCAAGACTGGGCCAAGAAATATCTCAAGACTGATTTTTCTAAGGTTTTATGGACTGATGAAATGAGAGTGAGTCTTGATGGGCCAGATGGATGGGCAAGTGGCTGGATTGGTAAAGGGCAGAGAGCTCCAGTCCGACTCAGACGCCAGCAAGGTGGAGGTGGAGTATTGGTTTGGGCTGGTATCATCAAAGATGAGCTTGTGGGGCCTTTTCGGGTTGAGGATGGAGTCAAGCTCAACTCCCAGTCCTACTGCCAGTTTCTGGAAGACACCTTCTTCAAGCAGTGGTACAGGAAGAAGTCTGCATCCTTCAAGAAAAACATGATTTCCATGCAGGACAATGCTCCATCACACGCGTCCAAGTACTCCACAGCGTGACTGGCAAGAAAGGGTATAAAAGAAGAAAATCTAATGACATGGCCTCCTTGTTCACCTGATCTGAACCCCATTGAGAACCTGTGGTCCATCATCAAATATGAGATTTACAAGGAGGGAAAGCAGTACACCTCACTGAACAGTGTCTGGGAGGCTGTGGTTGCTGCTGCACGCAATGTTGATGGTGAACAGATCAAAACACTGACAGAAACCATGGATGGCAGGCTTTTGAGTGTCCTTGCAAAGAAAGGTGGCTATATTGGTCACTGATTTGTTTTTGTTTTGTTTTTGAATGTCAGAAATGTATATTTGTGAATGTTGAGATGTTATATTGGTTTCACTGGTAAAAATAAATAATTGAAATGGGTATATATTTGTTTTTTGTTAAGTTGCCTAATAATTATGCACAGTAATAGTCACCTGCACACACAGATATCCCCCTAAAATAGCTAAAACTAAAAACAAACTAAAAACTACTTCCAAAAATATTCAGCTTTGATATTAATGAGTTTTTTGGGTTCATTGAGAACATGGTTGTTGTTCAATAATAAAATTAATCCTCAAAAATACAATTTGCCTAATAATTCTGCACTCCCTGTACTGTCAGTTCTCTCAAAGCCAATATGGCCAGTGAGTAGGGCAATAGAAGGGCCTGTGTACTATTTCCAGCAAGGCAATGCACAGTGTAGGAAGGTGCAAGGATCCATCATTGACGGAAGGTATGTGTCACTGAGATTCCTGGCCTTGGTGATGTAAGAGCTGGTAATTTCATGTATCAGCGGCAGCTAGTGCTGGGTAAAGGCCTGCAACCTTGTTGGTGTGAGAGCAGGTGGTTTCTGTTTTATCCAATGACTTCTGCATTGCTGCATGGTGTGAACACCAGACTTTAAGGTGAATGTTTTACTTGAAACTGACTTTTTATTTTGCTTATCCTTATATGTGAATAAACACCTAACGGTTTAAGTTAAAGACTTTGTTATTGCCTATATTCTGCATCCACAAGCCTGTCTACCAGAGCAAATCCCCACAATTGGATGCGTGCAAACGCAGTGAGGCAGGCCTGAAGGCCAAAAAGTTTTTGCTTTCCCCGGCACAGGTTCATGTCCTACATTAAGCTGGCAAGGTTAGACCCGCATCCCCTGACAAAATGGAGGCGGTCGTGAAGGCCCTCGTGGAGGCTAACATGCAGCAGCGGGAGGCTAACAAGCAGCAGCAGGAAATAACCAGCTGCTATTGCAAAATGTGATGGCATTGCAAGCGGCAGGAGCATCCCTGAACGTCCACTATGCCCAGAAAGCTGTCCGTGCAGCGGTCCCTAAGATGACTGCCTCGGATGATGTCAAGACCTATGTGCGGGGTTGGAAAAGGTGGCTATGAGGGAAAAGTTACCCTGAGACCAGTGGGCTGAGGTCGTCGCTCCGTTCCTGGCGTCTGGACCCCAGCAAGTTATTTTTTTATCTCCCCGATGATTAAGTGGCCAACTACCTGACCGTAAAAGTTGAGATCCTGAGATCCTGGCGAGACTGGAGATGAAAGTGTTGGTCCCGGCCCAGCGAGTGCATCAGTGGGAATTTTACCTGGTTGAACCCACCAGACCGCAGTATTATGACCTGTTACACCGTTTGCAAAAATGGCTGCAGCCTGGTGTACTGCCCCCCACTGCTATGCTGGACCATCTCTTGGCAGATGTGTTCTGGAGGGCTTTGCTGTACCCCCTCCAGCACTGGATTGGCCAACCAAACCTGCCCGGGATGAACCCCCTGTAGACCAAGCCCCGGTGGTCTGCTGGCGATGTCAGGAGCCTGGATACATAAGGGCTGACTGTTCCCATTGGGGCAAACCCATGGAAACCAACTATGGCTACCGCCACTCATTATATGCCAGGAAGCTGTGTGCCACTGGAACCTCTGAGACTATAGACAATAGTTACCTGTGCCAGGTGGAAGTGGGGGACACTCTGGTGGTTGCTCTGCTGGATTCAGGGAGCCTGGTGTTCCTAGTAAGAGCTGCCCTGGTACAGCCCGCCGAGTATACTGACAGAAAGGTCGGCACAGTCTGTATTCATGAAGACTTAAAGGACTATCCCACCGCTCTGGTCTCTCTATCAACGGTGGGCGACAGGTGGACTAATGAGGGGCCACAAAATTACAGTATGAACTCATAATTGGGAGAGACTTTCCCAGTTTCCTGGCCTTATGGCCGGATACGAAAGTTATCGATACCCGGGAGACAGCCGTAACCCTAGCAGAGTGGGGAGACCAGAACCCTGGGACTTCAAGCCCAGTCCCGAAGTCCGCTAGAGGGCACCAACACATCTTGGTCATCCTCGACTACGCCACTCGGTACCCGGAGGCGGTGCCACTGCGACATACATCAGACAAACTCATAGCTAAGGAGTTAATGGAGATGTTTTCCCGAGTGGGACTACGTAAAGAGGTTCTGACCGATCAAGGGACCCCGTTTATGTACAAGGTCATGAGGGAACTCTGTAAGTTGCTCCACATAAAACAGTTACGGACGTCCATGTATCATCTGCAAATGGATGGCCTGGTAGAGAGGATTAATCCAAAAAATATGTTAAAAAGAGTGGTGTCTAAGGATGGGAGGGACTGGGACCTTCTTCTCATGTTCACAGTTCGAGAAGTGCCTCAGGCCTCTACTGGGTTCTATCCCTTCAAACTGCTATACGGCAGACACCCTCACGGTCTGTTGGACGTGGCCAAAGAGGCGTGGGAACAACAACCCATACCGCACAAAAATGTTGTTGAATACATCACCCAGATGCAAGGACAGATGGAAGCAGTGTTACCTCTGGTTAGGGAACATATGGAGGCAGCACAGCGAGCCCAAAGTAGGGTCTATAAATCGGCAGGCTCGGGTCCAGAATTTTAACCCGGGTGATCTGGTGTTTGTTCTGGTACCGACTGTAGACAGTGTAGTGCCCTGTCCCGAGTACACTGTCTGGCAAGTGTTCACCCCCTCAGGGTTGAACAAAGGGAGGAGGTATGTAGGAAGGCGCAAGGGTCCGTCATTGACGGAAGGTATGTGTCACTGAGATTCCTGGCCTCGGTGAGGTAAGAGCTGGTAATTTCATATTTCAGTGGCAGCTAGTGCTGGCTGACATGGTTTTGCTATTTAGTATGGCTGTGAAGCCGATCCGGGCCGGCTCTTACTGGGAGCAGTGCAGGGTGGGTGGCTTCTCCCCACGTTCCAGGCCGGGTCTTGGTTTGGGCTATAAAACATAGGCAGCACTGTCAGGTGGTAGGAATTTACTCCTCTCTGACAGTGAAGCTCTGTCAGTCTCTGTGTTGGGACCTAGGAGTTTTGGGCATGGGTAAAGGTCTGCTGCCTTGTTGGCGTGAGAGCAGGTAGTTTCTGCTATGTCCAAATACTTCTGCATTGCTGCATGGTGTGAACAAACACCAGACTCAAGGTGACTGTTTTCCTTGAAGCATTCCCCCCACCCCTTAACACTGACCCCCCCCCCCCCCCCCCGTGTCCTGTTCCTTAAAATTGGACCTTTTACAGCAGCTTTAACAGTGAATACCACCCCCTTGACAGTGGCCTCCACAGGGGTCTGCCCTCTTAACAGTGGCCTTTATTGGATTGGGGGTGTGTCTTTTTGAACAGCTCACTCTAAGACAGAAGCAGTATACTGTCTGAGTGTGAGCTGCAGGGAGAAAGTCACACTCCCTCTCACCTCTGTAGCTGACAGAAGTTGATTTTTACCTTTATTTTTTCAATCCCTGTCGGCTGAGGAGTGAAGGGGGTGTGGCCTAGCCAGACCAGGGCGTGGTTTAGCGGGTCCTAGAAATTGATTTTTAACTTAATTTTTTCAATCTCAGTCGGCTCAGGAGTGGAAGGGGGCATGGCAAGACAGGGGGCGTGTCCTTTTGAACAGCTCATTTTAAAACAGCAGCACTGTGCTGTCTGAGTGTAAGCTGCAGAGAGAAAGTCATCCTCCCTTCCACCCCTGCAGCTGACAGAAGTTGATTTTTACCTTCATTTTTTTTAAATCCCAGTTGGCTCAGGAGGGGGAGGGGGCATGGCCTAACCAGGTCAGGGGCGTGGATTAGTGGGACCTGGAGGTGGGGTTTTAAGTCTTTTGAGGGTGGACACATTGTGGCAGGGAGCGTGTATGGGCTCCTTCCCGCAAGAGTGACGCCTCTCTGGGCACCTTACTTGCTCATTTGCATACCAAATAAACTGGATTTTCAGAGGATCAAAACATCTTTTGCTGGAACAAAGGCACATCTTGAAATAAGGTACTAAATGCTATTAGGCCATGGCTTTGCTTCAATAGCGATTATCCTGGTGACAGATTTCCTTTAAAGCTTACCTACAGCAGTGAGGATACATGGTTGGGTTGTTATGGAAACCTGGAGTAGAACTGTGTATGTGGAGACTGGAGGACCTGCAAGCTTCTATTGGCTGATAAGGGATATGTGACCAAGCTTCTATTGGCTAATGCATTTTTTTAATTATTTTTTCAGGAACGGTACTTCCTAGAGAGCTGAGACCTGGTCTAAAACCTTCCCGGACACCTGATGTACCTGTGTGCCCAATTTCAGGATTGTAAATGCAACGGTATGGATTCCTTTAGCGGACATACACACGCACACACACATATACACTCAGCTTTATATATTAGAAGATATTGAGTCATTCTCTCACAAAATGTTAACTGTTTGTCTAGCTGTGTGAATGCTACTTTCACGTTCAGTTTGTGCAAACCTTACCTCTAAATTACTATATGTTCATAAACAATTAACTAAGCCACATTCATTTTCATTAAGATAAGATATATGCTATAAAGAGTGTTTCAGAGGTCAAATATCAGAGATAATGAGCTGAGCTGCCTGACTAAACAGAGTAAAAATTTAGAGTCTGCTACTAGAGTATCTCAAGGCTGCATACAGACAGGGTTCAAATTTTTTTATAAAGACCAATTGAAAACAATTATTTTAGTTTATTGCTTCCAAAGGTGTACAATGCCTTTAAACATTTTTTAAAAGGTGGAAAAATCTGGACCATAAGCTGGTGTTCCATAACCTCTTTCAGTTGTCTGAAGGTTTCCAATGTGTGGGCTGCTACGTGGGGGCAGATGTTGTCAGCACACCATCTGTTCACAAAAAGCATATGATAGAACGTTGTTCCTCTTTGGAGCAATTTATTACTTTTTCAGCCATCCTCACCACAGTGTGACATCTCATACTAAACCTAGCGGTTTGCTAGACAGACTAGTTACATGAAACTCTCAGATACGTCCAATTACTATTCCTCCTGCCCTCACCATTTGCCATGAAGATATAAAAGTTAAAATAAACTTTTTGAAGACCCCTCATATAATATGATACCTGTGTAGCGGACACTAGCATAACTATAGGGGTCTCAGCAGTCGCAGGAGGTGGGGGGGGGGAGAAGCGCTGTGAGCACTGTCCAGTACTTTCACCTCCTCCTGCTTGCTTTTCACAGGGCCCGCTCTGCTGTGTCCTGGCTGCCTGCAGCATCAGGACGTGTAGACTGCACTCTGACCTGACGCTGCAGGAGGTCAGGTAACTGCAGCGTGGGCCCTGAGAAGAGAAGACGGCCAGGACAAGGGCAGGAGAGGTAAGTTACTTTATTATTTTACAGTCTGATTTGAGGTCTAATTGGGAGTCTGGAGAGGTATAATGGGGGTCTAAAGTGGTCTAATGGGGGGTCTGGAGGTCTGACTGGGGGATCTGGAGGTCTGACTGTGGGTCTGAAGTGGTCTAATGGCGAGGTCTGACTGGGGATCTGGAGGTCTTACTGGGGGGTCTGGAGGTCTTACTGGGGGTCTGGAGGTCTGACTGGGGTCTGGAGGTCTAATGGGGATATGATGGGATCTAGAGGTCTAATGGGGGGTCTGGAGGTCTGACTGGGGGGTCTGAAGTGGTCTAATGGTGGGGTCTGGAGGTCTGACTGGGGGTCTGGAGGTCTGACAGGGGAGTCTGGAGAGGTCTGACTGGGGGTCTGGAGAGGTCTGACTGGGGGTCTGGAGAGGTCTGACTGGGGGTCTGGAGGTATAATGGGGGTCAGGTATGGGGGGTCTGGAGGTCTAATGGGGATCAGATATGGGGGTCTGGAGGTCTAATGGAGGTCTGGAGGTCTAATGGGGGTCTTATCTGAGGTCTTATATTGGGTCGGGGTCTTACATGGAGGTCTAATAGAGGTCTGATCTGGGTTCTAAATGTGGGGTCTTATATGGGGTCTGACAGAGGTCTAAAGGGGGTTTGGTCTGAGATGGGGGGATTTCATTTAGGGTTTTATATTGGAGTCTGATCTGAAAGGAAGGGGGGATTTTTTTGTTCTAGCGCACAATATAAAGGGGTGTTTTGTACTGACGCACTATTTGTGTGGTACCAGTATTTTCAGGGGACTGTTTCTGCAGGAAAGTATTGGGGAGCACAGTGGACATAGTATTGGGGTGGCAGGATGGGGTGTTGAGAAGGTGAGGAGGAGGATGGAAAGTAGGAAAGTAAGATGTCTGTTTGCTAAACTCTGCGGACACATGGAGTAGCTGAAAGAAGTCACCATAGCGGTCTGGTCTGACAGGAGAAGAGGAAGAGAATATCTACATCAGAGAAGAGAAGTCACTGGATGTAAGAGGTACATACAGTATGTGCCGCTGTATTACCCTGTATGTTCTGTAGCGCTGTATGTAATGTTTTCCAAGTATGTCTTTAAGGGAGTTGTCCGCTTTTTTTATTTTGTATGAGCACTGCCTTCTCTGCTCTGTTTACCTGCTCATCACTGCAAATGCTACTGCGAGCAGGTGAACAAATAGTTGATTGTCGGGGGTGCCGGAGAACCCCCGGCTGATCTGATATTGATGACCTATCCTGAGGATAGGTCATCAGTAGAGTTGAGCGAACACCTGGATGTTCGGGTTCGAGAAGTTCGGCCGAACATCCCGGAAATGTTCGGGTTCGGGATCCGAACCCGATCCGAACTTCGTCCCGAACCCGAACCCCATTGAAGTCAATGGGGACCCGAACTTTTCGGCACTAAAACGGCTGTAAAACAGCCCAGGAAAGGGCTAGAGGGCTGCAAAAGGCAGCAACATGTAGGTAAATCCCCTGCAAACAAATGTGGATAGGGAAATTAATTAAAATAAAAATTAAATAAATAAAAATTAACCAAAATCAATTGGAGAGAGGTTCCATAGCAGAGAATCTGGCTTCCCGTCACCCACCACTGGAACAGTCCATTCTCAGATATTTAGGCCCCGGCACCCAGGCAGAGGAGAGAGGTCCCGTAACAGACAATCTGGCTTCATGTCAGCAGAGAATCAGTCTTCATGTCATAGCAGAGAATCAGGCTTCACGTCACCCACCACTGTAAGAGTCCATTTTCATAAATTTAGGCCCAGCACCCAGGCAGAGGAGAGAGGTCCCGTAACAGACAATCTGGCTTCATGTCAGCAGAGAATCAGTCTTCATATCATAGCAGAGAATCTGGCTTCCCGTTACCCACCACTGGAACAGTCCATTCTCAGATATTTAGGCCCCGGCACCCAGGCAGAGGAGAGAGGTCCCGTAACAGACAATCTGGCTTCATGTCAGCAGAGAATCAGTCTTCATATCATAGCAGAGAATCAGGCTTCACGTCAGCCACCACTGCAACAGTCCATTGTCATAAATTCAGGCCCAGCACCCAGGCAGAGGAGAGAGGTCCCGTAACAGACAATCTGGCTTCATGTCAGCAGAGAATCAGTCTGCATGTCATAGCAGAGAATGAGGCTTCACGTCACCCACCACTGCAACAGTCCATTTTCATAAATTTAGGCCCAGCACCCAGGCAGAGGAGAGAGGTCCCGTAACAGAGGATCTGGCTTCATGTCACCAGAGAATCAGTCTGCATGTCATAGCAGAGAATCAGGCTTCACGTCACCCACCACTGCAACAGTCCATTTTCATAAATTTAGGCCCAGCACCCAGGCAGAGGAGAGAGGTCCCGTAACAGAGGATCTGGCTTCATGTCACCAGAGAATCAGTCTGCATGTCATAGCAGAGAATCAGGCTTCACGTCAGCCACCACTGCAACAATCCATTGGCATATATTTAGGCCTAGCACACAGGCAGAGGAGAGAGGTCCCGTAACAGACAATCTGGCTTCATGTCAGCAGAGAATCAGTCTTCATATCATAGCAGAGAATCAGGCTTCACGTCAGCCACCAATGCAACAGTCCATTGTCAGATATTTAGGCCCAGCACCCAGGCAGAGGAGAGAGGTCCCGTAACAGAGGATCTGGCTTCATGTCAGCAGAGAATCAGTCTTCATGTCATAGCAGAGAATCAGGCTTCACGTCACCCACCACTGTAAGAGTCCATTTTCATAAATTTAGGCCCAGCACCCAGGCAGAGGAGAGAGGTCCCGTAACAGACGATCTGGCTTCATGTCAGCAGAGAATCAGTCTGCATGTCATAGCAGAGAATGAGGCTTCACGTCACCCACCACTGCAACAGTCCATTTTCATAAATTTAGGCCCAGCACCCAGGCAGAGGAGAGAGGTCCCGCAACAGAGGATCTGGCTTCATGTCAGCAGAGAATCAGTCTGCATGTCATAGCAGAGAATCAGGCTTCACGTCAGCCACCACTGCAACAGTCCATTGTCATAAATTCAGGCCCAGCACCCAGGCAGAGGAGAGAGGTCCCGCAACAGAGGATCTGGCTTCATGTCAGCAGAGAATCAGTCTGCATGTCATAGCAGAGAATCAGGCTTCACGTCAGCCACCACTGCAACAGTCCATTGTCATAAATTCAGGCCCAGCACCCAGGCAGAGGAGAGAGGTCCCGTAACAGACAATCTGGCTTCATGTCACCAGAGAATCAGTCTGCATGTCATAGCAGAGAATGAGGCTTCACGTCAGCCACCACTGCAACAATCCATTGGCATATATTTAGGCCTAGCACACAGGCAGAGGAGAGGTTCATTCAACTTTGGGTAGCCTTGCAATATAATGGTAAAATGAAAATAAAAATAGGATTGAATGAGGAAGTGCCCTGGAGTCCAATAATATATGGTTATGGGGAGGTAGTTAATGTCTAATCTGGACAAGGGACGGACAGGTCCTGTGGGATCCATGCCTGGTTCATTTTTATGAACGTCAGCTTGTCCACATTGGCTGTAGACAGGCGGCTGCGTTTGTCTGTAATGACGCCCCCTGCCGTGCTGAATACACGTTCAGACAAAACGCTGGCTGCCGGGCAGGCCAGCACCTCCAAGGCATAAAAGGCTAGCTCTGGCCACGTGGACAATTTAGAGACCCAGAAGTTGAATGGGGCCGAACCATCAGTCAGTACGTGGAGGGGTGTGCACACGTACTGTTCCACCATGTTAGTGAAATGTTGCCTCCTGCTAACACGTTGCGTATCAGGTGGTGGTGCAGTTAGCTGTGGCGTGTTGACAAAAGTTTTCCACATCTCTGCCATGCTAACCCTGCCCTCAGAGGAGCTGGCCGTGACACAGCTGCCTTGGCGACCTCTTGCTCCTCCTCTGCCTTGGCCTTGGGCTTCCACTTGTTCCCCTGTGACATTTGGGAATGCTCTCAGTAGCGCGTCTACCAACGTGCGCTTGTACTCGCGCATCTTCCTATCACGCTCCAGTGCAGGAAGTAAGGTGGGCACATTGTCTTTGTAGCGTGGATCCAGCAGGGTGGCAACCCAGTAGTCCGCACAGGTTAAAATGTGGGCAACTCTGCTGTCGTTGCGCAGGCACTGCAGCATGTAGTCGCTCATGTGTGCCAGGCTGCCCAGGGGTAAGGACAAGCTGTCCTCTGTGGGAGGCGTATCGTCATCGTCCTGCCTTTCCCCCCAGCCACGCACCAGTGATGGACCCGAGCTGCGTTGGGTGCCACCCCGCTGTGACCATGCTTCATCCTCATCCTCCTCCACCTCCTCCTCATCCTCGTCCTCCAGTAGTGGGCCCTGGCTGGCCACATTTGTACCTGGCCTCTGCTGTTGCCAAAAACCTCCCTCTGAGTCACTTCGAAGAGACTGGCCTGAAAGTGCTAAAAATGACCCCTTTTCCTCCTCCTCCTCCTCCTCCTCCTCCTGGGCCACCTCCTCTTCCATCATCGCCCTAAGTGTTTTCTCAAGGAGACATAGAAGTGGTATTGTAACGCTGATAACGGCGTCATCGCCACTGGCCATGTTGGTGGAGTACTCGAAACAGCGCAACAGGGCACACAGGTCTCGCATGGAGGCCCAGTCATTGGTGGTGAAGTGGTGCTGTTCCGTAGTGCGACTGACCCGTGCGTGCTGCAGCTGAAACTCCACTATGGCCTGCTGCTGCTCGCACAGTCTGTCCAGCATGTGCAAGGTGGAGTTCCACCTGGTGGGCACGTCGCATATGAGGCGGTGAGCGGGAAGGCCGAAGTTACGCTGTAGCGCAGACAGGCGAGCAGCAGCAGGATGTGAACGCCAGAAGCGCGAACAGACGGCCCACACTTTATGCAGCAGCTCTGACATGTCGGGGTAGTTGTGAATGAACTTCTGCACCACCAAATTCAGCACATGCGCCAAGCAAGGGATGTGCGTCAAACCGGCTAGTCCCAGAGCTGCAACGAGATTTCGCCCATTATCGCACGCCACCAGGCCGGGCTTGAGGCTCACCGGCAGCAACCACTCGTCGGTCTGTTGCTCTATACCCCGCCACAACTCCTGTGCGGTGTGGGGCCTGTCCCCCAAACATATGAGTTTCAGAATGGCCTGCTGACGTTTACCCCGGGCTGTGCTGAAGTTGGTGGTGAAGGTGTGTGGCTGACTGGATGAGCAGGTGGAAGAAGAGGAGGAGGAAGCCGAGTAGAAGGAGGTGGCAACAGGAGGCAAAGAATGTTGCCCTGCGATCCTTGGCGGCGGAAGGACGTGCGCCAAACAGCTCTCCGCCTGGGGCCCAGCTGCCACTACATTTACCCAGTGTGCAGTTAGGGAGATATAGCGTCCCTGGCCGTGCTTACTGGTCCACGTATCTGTGGTTAGGTGGACCTTGCCACAGATGGTGTTGCGCAGTGCAGACTTGATTTTATCGGATACTTGGTTGTGCAGGGAAGGCACGGCTCTCTTGGAGAAGTAGTGGCGGCTGGGAACAACATACTGTGGGACAGCAAGCGACATGAGCTGTTTGAAGCTGTCTATGTCCACCAGCCTAAATGACAGCATTTCATAGGCCAGTAGTTTAGAAATGCTGGCATTCAGGGCCAGGGATCGAGGGTGGCTAGGTGGGAATTTACGCTTTCTCTCAAATGTTTGTGAGATGGAGAGCTGAACGCTGCCGTGTGACATGGTTGAGATGCTTGGTGACGGAGGTGGTGGTTGTGTTGGTGGTACATCCTCTGTTTGCTGGGCGGCAGGTGCCAACGTTCCTCCAGAGGCGGAGGAAGAGGCCGAGGCGGCAGCAGCAGAAGAGGCCGAGGCGGCAGCAGCAGAAGAGGTAGCAGGGGGAGCCTGAGTGACTTCCTTGTTTTTAAGGTTGCAGTTCATGCTTTGCATGCAGGTGCCTGGTCATGCAGGTTGTGCTAAGGTTCAGAACGTTAATGCCTCGCTTCAGGCTCTGATGGCATGGCACAGCGTGCAAACCACTCGGGTCTTGTCGTCAGCACATTGTTTGAAGAAGTGCCATGCCAGGGAACTCCTTGAAGCTGCCTTTGGGGTGCTCGGTCCCAGATGGCGGCGGTCAGTAGCAGGCGGAGTCTCTTGGCGGCGGGTGTTCTGCTTTTGCCCACTGCTCCCTCTTTTGCTACGCTGTTGGCTCGGTCTCACCACTGCCTCTTCCTCCGAACTGTGAAAGTCAGTGGCACGACCTTCATTCCATGTGGGGTCTAGGACCTCATCGTCCCCTGCATCGTCTTCCACCCAGTCTTCCTCCCTGACCTCCTGTTCAGTCTGCACACTGCAGAAAGACGCAGTAGTTGGCACCTGTGTTTCGTCATCATCAGAGATGTGCTGAGGTGGTATTCCCATGTCCTCATCATCAGGAAACATAAGTGGTTGTGCGTCAGTGCATTCTATGTCTTCCACCGCTGGGGAAGGGCTAGGTGGATGCCCTTGGGAAACCCTGCCAGCGGAGTCTTCAAACAGCATAAGAGACTGCTGCATAACTTGAGGCTCAAACAGTTTCCCTGGTATGCATGGGGGTGATGTGACAGACTAATGGGCTTGGTTTTCAGGCACCATCTGTGCGCTTTCTGCAGAAGACTGGGTGGGAGATAATGTGAACGTGCTGGATCCACTGTCGGCCACCCAATTGACTAATGCCTGTACCTGCTCAGGCCTTACCATCCATAGAACGGCATTGGGCCCCACCATATATCGCTGTAAATTCTGGCGGCTACTGGGACCTGAGGTAGTTGGTACACTAGGACGTGTGGATGTGGCAGAACGGCCACGTCCTCTCCCAGCACCAGAGGGCCCACTAACACCACCACGACCATGTCCACGTCCGCGTCCCTTACTAGATGTTTTCCTCATTGTTATCGTTCACCACAACAACAAAAATATTATTTGGCCCAATGTATTGAATTCAAATTCAGGCCTTTTTTTACAGACACCTAACACTATCTGGCTATCTATTTAGTTACCGTATTACACTAATACAGGCACAGCAGTAACCACAGATTTAGCTGAATATAAATTTGAGGCCTAGTATTTAGGCGCTGGGTGACAGGTATAGGTTTACTGACAGAATTCGACTTGGAAATGCACAGTAGCGTGTGTGTGTGTGAAGTTATTCAGAATGACCCTATGTGCATCATGAATCTTATATACCCTTTTAGGGATAAATTTAAAGTAGGCCTGATACAGCAGAAACCACTAAATTAGGAAATTGCTAAATTGGGAATTGTATTTCAACCCAGAACAAAAACTGTGCTTTGACGGACACTAAATAACTTGACCAGCCACACCAGTAACGACAGATTTAGCTGACTATAAATTGCAGGCCTATTCTTTAGGCGCTGGGTGACAGGTATAGGTTTACTGACAGAATTTGACTTGGAAATGCACAGTAGCGTGTGTGTGAAGTTATTCAGAATGACCCTATGTGCACCTTGAATTTGATATACCCTTTTAGGGATAAATTTAAAGTAGGCCTGATACAGCAGAAACCACTAAATTAGGAAATTGCTAAATTGGGAATTGTGTTTCAACCCAGAACAAAAACTGTGCTTTGACGGAAACTAAATAACTTGCCCAGCCACAGCAATAACCACAGATTTAGATGGATGTAAATTTGAGGCCTAGTATTTAGGCGCTGGGTGACAGGTATACAATTACTGACAGAATTAGACTTGGAAATGCACAGTAGCATGTGTGTGAAATTATTCAGAATGACCCTATGTGCACCTTGAATCTGATATACCCTTTTAGGGATAAATTTAAAGTAGGCCTGATACAGCAGAAACCACTAAATTAGGAAATTGCTAAATTGGGAATTGTATTTCAACCTCGAACAAAAACTGTGCTTTGATGGACACTAAATAACTTGACCAGCCACACCAGTAACGACAGATTTAGCTGACTATAAATTTGAGGCCTATTCTTTAGGCGCTGGGTGATAGGTATAGGTTTACTGACATAATTTGACTTGGAAATGCACAGTAGCGTGTGTGTGAAGTTATTCAGAATGACCCTATGTGCATTTTGAATCTGATATACCCTTTTAGGGATAAATTTAAAGTAGGCCTGATACAGCAGAAACCACTAAATTAGGAAATTTCTAAATTGGGAATTGTATTTCAACCCAGAACAAAAACTGTGCTTTGACGGACACTAAATAACTTGACCAGCCACACCAGTAACGACAGATTTAGCTGGATATAAACTTGAGACCTAGTATTTAGGCGCTGGGTGATAGGTATACGTTTACTGACAGAATTAGACTGGGATATGGCCAAAAAATAACCACACTATTGATGGTTAAATGCACTTGGTGTGACAGCTTGACCAACCACACTACTGAGGGTTAAATGCACTTGGTGACAGGCGCAGCTTGCCCCTGATGTAGTATATGGCCAAAAAATAAACAGACTATTGCTGGTTAAATGCACTTGGTGTGACAGCTTCACCCTGATGTAGGATTTACCCAAAAAACAACCACACCATTGAGGGTTAAATGCACTTGGTGACAGCTCGCCCCTGATGTAGTATATGGCAAAAAAATAAACAGACTATTGCTGGTTAAATGCACTTGGTGTGACAGCTTCACCCTGATGTAGGATTTAGCCAAAAAACAACCACACCATTGAGGGTTAAATGCACTTGGTGGAAGCTTGTGCTGGCGCACCACAAGACACAAAATGGCCTCCGATCACCCCAGAAAAAAGTGACTGAAAAACGCTCTGGGCAGCCTAAAAACAGTGAGCAATTCAATAGCAGCAGTTCAATCATCCACAGCTGCAGATCGATCTCTGAATGAAGTCTTTTGGAGGAGTTAATCACTGCCTAATCTCGCCCTACTGTCGCAGCTGCAACCTCTCCCTACGCTAATCAGAGCAGAGTGACGGGCGGCGCTATGTGACTCCAGCTTAAATAGAGGCTGGGTCACATGCTGCACTGGCCAATCACAGCCATGCCAATAGTAGGCATGGCTGTGACGGCCTCTTGGGGCAAGTAGTATGACGCTTGTTGATTGGCTGCTTTGCAGCCTTTCAAAAAGCGCCAAGAAAGCGACGAACACCGAACCCGAACCTGGACTTTTACAAAAATGTCCGGGTTCGGGTCCGTGTCACGGACACCCCAAAATTCGGTACGAACCCGAACTATACAGTTTGGGTTCGCTCATCCCTATCCCTAACAATGACCCAAAACACAAAGCAAAAGTGGTGAAGAAATGGTTAGCAGACAACAACATTAACGTTTTGGAGTGGTCCAGCCAGATGGCAGACTTGAGTCCAATTGAGAATCTGTGGAGGAAGCTAAAGATCAGGGTGATGGCAAGAAGACCCTCCAACCTGAAAGATTTGGAGCTCATTGCTAAAGATGAATGGGCAAAAATACCTGTGGAGATGTGAGATTGTGAATAAGCTCTGCCTGTATAAGGTTTAAGTTTAAAGTGTACTTAAACTGTCATTTGGCATTCCGGGCACTAGAGGCCACTGTTTTGCAGCTACAACCAGCACACTCTGGGATTTGCATATGTAAAGTAGGTGATGACTCATGCTGCTTGTGACTGAACCAGGAAGTGTTGATCTGACATGGTGGAAGGATTGTGCTGTGAGGGACTGAATCCAATTCCATCCTGGCTTGCAGATGTCCGGCAGTGAATGGACACTCAAAGGAAGGAGAGTAGCTGTTGTCTCCTTACTGAATCCAGCTGAAAGAGAGGTTGTCCCAGGAAGACCAGTTTCAGTGTGTGGACAGAAAGCCTCATCATCAAGCAAGGCCGCATGGTTGCTGAGAGCTTGGTGGCCATCCCGGGTAAGCAGCATCCTAGGGCCTAGAATGGATAAAGGTCAGTACACCAGCTTACTCCATGCTTTACACTAGTGGTGCCTGAAAAACAGAAACTAAGCCTAGGCCTGAAACTAGATAGCTAGTTAGGGTTGTGTTATTGCCAGGTTGTTCGAGACTGTTCTGTGGCGCAGTATTGACATTTTCAGGCTCTGCTGTGTCCGGCATCGGCTAGGTCAGTCCTCTGTAGCGGCACAGCAAGACTTGCAGGCTCTGCTGTGTCCGCCATCGGCTAGGCCTGCCAAGTGGGCAGGGACATTGACTGTGAGTCCGGGATATAGCATTTTCTATGCATATTTGTATTGTTTTGGTTATGCCTGTGTTATTACTTTTTTGCCTAAGTAAAGTTTCTGTTCTTGCATATTAAGCTGGTGTCAGTGTCACTTTCCTTGTCTGTGACTTCGCTGTATCCTGGGGAGCCCACCCCGGTACACGGCTTACAGAGACATGCAAAAAGCTGATCTGCAATTATAGAAATCGTTTGATTGCTGGAATAGCTAATAAAGGCTTTTCTATTGATTATTGAGAAGGGTATGAATAATTTTGGACTGGACACTTTTTGCTCAAATGTAAATAAAAGCTGAGAAATGTTTTTTTTTTTTCCCCCACAATATTGCATCTTGTACATTGTCTTATCTTTTGGGAGACACATATGTCATTTCCCGTCAAAAAATTACTTGCTGGTTGACAAAAAGTATCTTTAAGTCAAAATTTGCCAGGGGTATGAATACTTATGGGCAGTACTGTATTTGCAGTATTTAAAGCTTGTATTTCACTGTGACAAATGCAGCAAAGGCCCCAGATATAGGGTATTGCAAAAAATGGCATATTTTTTTTTTTAAACCTAGAATATAATTGCAGTATTTAAAGTTTGTATTTGAAAATGTATTATCTTGCAAAAAATGTGTTTTTTTTAAACCCAGTATATAATTGCAGTATTTAAAGCTTGTATTTCACACTGTGACAAATGCAGCAAAGGCCCCAGATGTAGTGTCTTGCCAAAAATGTTTTTTTTTTTAAACCTAGAATATAACTGCGGTATTTAAACCTTGTATTTGACTGTCACAGATGCACATATGCTGTGCTGGTGCACCGAACTTGCACAAAATGGCCATTAATAAGCACTTCTGATTAAAGATTCTTTACTATTCGCTCCTCACAGCAGCAGCATCCTATCCCTAAACTAGTAAGAGCAAAGTGCAGCGCTACGTGACTCCAGCTTATATAGAGGCTGTGTCACATGCTGCACTGGCCAGCCTTTCAAAAAGCGCCATTAACTCGCCGAACACTGAAAAGTTTGGGTTCGGGTCCGGGGTCCAAAAATCCTAAAGTTCGGTACGTTCTCTCCACCCTAGCTGGGACCTCTTTTCTTTTGTTTCATTGTCTGTTCATTTACGGAATTTAATTATTTGTCATTTTACTTATGCATTATTTCCTGAACTATAAGGCCCATTTCACACAGGCGAGTATTCCGCGCGGATGCGATGCGTGAGTTGTACGCATTGCACCTGCACTGAATACTGACCCATTCATTTCTATGGGGCTGTTCACATGAGCAATGATTTTCACACATCACTTGTGCGTTGCGTGAAAATCACAGCATGCTCTATATTCAGCGTTTTTTCATGTAATGCAAGCCCATAGAAGTGAATAGGGTTGCGTGTAAATCGCAAGCATCCTCAAGCAAGTGCGGATGCGGTGAGATTTTCACGCACGGTTGCTAGGAGATGATCGGGATGGAGACCCGATCATTATTATTTTCCCTTATAACATGGTTATTTTCCCTTTTACCATGGTGATGGATCATGTGATGACCGGAGTGATGTCACCACAGGTCCTGTTGCTACACAAAGCTAAGATGAAGACAGAAGGAGATGCCGGCTACTCGAGCAAGTGGACTAAGGTGAGTTACATTTAAAAAAAAAAATTGTAACCCCTCCAGCGCTATTTTACTATGCATTCTGTATTCAGAATGCTATTATTTTCCCTTATAACCATGTTATAAGGGAAAATAATACAATCTACAGAACATCAATCCCAAGCCCAAACTTCTCTGAAGAAGTTCGGGTTTGGGTACCAAACACGCGCGATTTTTCTCACGCGAGTGCAAAACACATTGCAATGTTTTGCACTCACGCAGAAAAATCGCGGGTGTTCCCGCAACGCATCGGCATATTTTCCCGCAACGCCCGTCTGAAAGAGGCCTTAGAGTATGTAAAATACAGTATGCACTGAGATCTATCAATGGATTAAGTCCAATTCTATGGGGTCTAATCCACATACTGACACCCTTTCCATGTGGACACCACACCAATAAGGCAAATGACACTTTTTTCCCATACGGTATTAGAAACTGTGTGCTGAAAAGAACTGTGTTATATAAGCTATGGCACGAATTTCATTGAATGCCATATGAAACAGATTCAATGTGGATTTTGTGCAATATGTTGGGGCCATACAAATAAAAGTTATTATTAAAAGAGTTGTCCAGCCTTTACTAAGTGATGGCCTATGCTCTGTAGAAGCCATGACTAACTGATTGGTGGGGGACAGACACCTCACACACCTGTCATTCAGCTTTTCTACTGCTGTAGTGCTGCTCCTACTGAAGTGAATGGCAGCACTGCTGTAGTAACAAGATCCCTCCAATAAAAAGTTCACTGTGCTTTGTAGCTCTGGAGCTGACAGCTACACCCAAATAGCTGATCATCTGAGGTAAGCTGTGTTGCCCTGGTGATCAGCAAGTAATGGCCTATCCTGAGGATAGTAAAGACTGTACAGCTCTTGAACAACCCCTTTAAGTGATTGGTGTTTCTAGATACTGTGAGGGGATTCTTATTATTACTGGTTAAAAGTCTGAGTAGCATACTAGAGCTGGCCATACATATTCAATAGCTGTCATCCAAACAAACATTCGGCCAACAGCTATATCTGCCGTCTCCCGCACAGCTTCCCTATACACATACAGAAATTTTTGACAGTGTCTTATCTCCTGGAAGAACAAAAGGATAGGGCAAAAATATTCATTTTTTTTATTCCAATAATTTTATTAAGAATTATGCAAAATTTTCCATACAAGTTCATATCCAACTCATTATTACTTTTATTACTTTTTAAGCCCACCATTTAATACCCTCCCTACCCTACCTCTCACTGCAGTGCATCTCTCTGAACGAGGAAGAGTCAGGGCTATACCTGTATTTCTTTGGTTGTAAAGATTTTTTTCGTATTTTTTTAGGTTATTAACCAAGTTAAGCCATATAGTCACATTTGGAACTTCCTGTGAAAACCAAACCCGTGTAATCAAAGGTCCTGCCAAAAACATTATCTTTATCAAAATAATCATTTTGTATTTAGGACAGTTTACCTTGGAGAGATCACCCAATATCCCTAAAAGGAATTGCTACTTTAAATTTTTGGGTAATAAAGTCATGAATCTCAGCCCAATTTTCTTTAAGTTCTGAACAAAATCAAAATGTGCGTGAAGTTATTAAATAGTGTGTTAACCCCTTAAGGACCAGGCTCATTTTCACCTTCAGGACCAGGCCATTTTTTGCAAATCTGACCAGTGTCACTTATCCAGGCCATTCTGAGAGTGTTTTTTCATCACATATTGTAATTCATGACACTGGTAAAATGGAGTTAAAAAAAAAAAACATTTTTATTTATAAAAAAATACCAAATTTGCCAAAAATCTTGAAAAATTTGCACATTTCCAAGTCTCCAAGTTTCAATTTCTCTACTTCTATAATACATATTTAATACCTACAAAAAAAGTTATCACTTTACATTTTCCATTTGTCTACTTCATGTTAGGATCATTTTGGGAATTACATTTTATTTTTGGGGGACATTACAAGGCTTAGAAGTAAATCTTGAAATTTCTGAGAAATTTTCAAAAAAACAACTTTTTAAGGATCAGTTTAGGTCTGAAGTCCCTTTTTGCGCAAGTGTTAACAGCCAAAAAAAAAACCTCAATATTTATGACCCTGATTCTGTAGTTTACAGAAACACCCCATATGTGGTCATAAACTGCTGTACGGGCACACTGTAGGGCGCAGAAGGAAAGGAATGCCATACAGTTTTTGGAAGGCAGATTTTGCTGGACTGTTTTTTTTTTTACACCATGTCCCATTTGAAGCCCCCCTGATGCATCCCTAGAGTAGAAACTCAATAAAAGTGACCCCATCTAAGGAACTAAACCCTCAAAGGTATTCAAAACGTATTTTACAAACGCCGTTAACCCTTTAGGTGATCAGTTCAGGTCTGAAGTCACTTTGTGAAGCTTACATAATAGAAACCACTAAAAAAATTACCCCATTCTAGAAACTACACCCCTCAAGGTATTGAAAACTGATTTTACAAACGTCGTTAACCCTATAGGTGTTCCACAAGAATTAATGTAAAAATGTAACTTTTTTTGGCAGATTTTCCATTTAAATATTTTTTTTCCAGTTACAAAGCAAGGGTAAACAGCCAAACAAAACTCAATATTTATGGCCCTGATTCTGTAGTTTACAGAAACACCCCATATGTTGTAGTAAACTGCTGTACGGGCACACGGCAGGGCGCAGAAGGAATGCCATACAGTTTTTGGAAGGCAGATTTTGCTGGACTGTTTTTTTTGACACCATGTCCAATTTGAAGCCACGTGATGCACCCCTAGAGTAGAAACTCCAAAAAAGTTTCCCCATTTCAGATGTAAGTTTTACAATGATTTCATTTTTGAAACAAAAAAAATCATGTTTTAGTGTCTCCATAGTCTGAGAGTAGAGTTGAGCGAACACCTGGATGTTCGGGTTCGAGAAGTTCGGCCGAACTTCCCGGAAATGTTCGGGTTCGGGATCCGAACCCGATCCGAACTTCATCCCGAACCCGAACCCCATTGAAGTCAATGGGGACCCGAACTTTTCGGTACTAAAAAGGCTGTAAAACAGCCCAAGAAAGGGCTAGAGGGCTGCAAAAGGCAGCAACATGTAGGTAAATCCCCTGCAAACAAATGTGGATAGGGAAATGAATTAAAATAAAAATTAAATAAATAAAAATTAACCAAAATCAATTGGAGAGAGGTCCCGTAGCAGAGAATCTGGCTTCACGTCACCCACCACTGGAACAGTCCATTCTCAGATATTTAGGCCCCGGCACCCAGGCAGAGGAGAGAGGTCCCGTAACAGAGAATCTGTCTTCATGTCAGCAGAGAATCAGTCTGCATGTCATAGCAGAGAATCAAGCTTCACGTCAGCCACCACTGCAACAGTCCATTGTCATAAATTTAGGCCCAGCACCCAGGCAGAGGAGAGAGGTCTCGTAACAGACAATCTGGCTTCATGTCAGCAGAGAATCAGTCTTCATGTCATAGCAGAGAATCAGGCTTCACGTCACCCACCACTGTAACAGTCCATTTTCATAAATTTAGGCCAAGCACCCAGGCAGAGGAGAGAGGTCCCGTAACAGACAATCTGGCTTCATGTCAGCAGAGAATCAGTCTTCATATCATAGCAGAGAATCAGGCTTCACGTCACCCACCACTGTAAGAGTCCATTTTCATAAATTTAGGCCCAGCACCCAGGCAGAGGAGAGAGGTCCCGTAACAGAGAATCTGGCTTCATGTCAGCAGAGAATCAGTCTTCATGTCATAGCAGAGAATCAGGCTTCACGTCAGCCACTACTGCAACAGTCCATTTTCATAAATTTAGGCCCAGCACCCAGGCAGAGGAGAGAGGTCCCGTAACAGACAATCTGGCTTCATGTCAGCAGAGAATCAGTCTGCATGTCATAGCAGAGAATCAGGCTTCACGTCAGCCACCACTGCAACAGTCCATTGTCATAAATTTAGGCCAAGCACCCAGGCAGAGGAGAAAGGTCCCGTAACAGACAATCTGGCTTCATGTCAGCAGAGAATCAGTCTTCATATCATAGCAGAGTATCAGGCTTCACGTCACCCACCACTGTAAGAGTCCATTTTCATAAATTTAGGCCCAGCACCCAGGCAGAGGAGAGAGGTCCCGTAACAGACAATCTGGCTTCATGTCAGCAGAGAATCAGTCTTCATATCATAGCCGAGAATCAGGCTTCACGTCACCCAACATTGTAACAGTCCATTGGCATATATTTAGGCCCCGGCACCCAGACAGAGGAGAGGTTCATTCAAATTTGGGTAACCTCGCAATATAATGGTAAAATGAAAATAAAAATAGGATTGAATGAGGAAGTGCCCTGGAGTACAATAATATATGGTTAAGGGGAGGTATTTAATGTCTAATCTGGACAAGGGACGGGCAGGCCCTGTGGGATCCATGCCTGGTTCATTTTTATAAAGTCAGCTTGTCCACATTGGCTGTAGACAGGCGGCTGCGTTTGTCTGTAATGACACCCCCTGCCGTGCTGAATACACGTTCAGACAAAACGCTGGCCGCCGGGCAGGCCAGCACCTCCAAGGCATAAAAGGCTAGCTCTGGCCACGTGGACAATTTAGAGACCCAGTAGTTGAATGGGGCCGAACCATCAGTCAGTACGTGGAGGGGTGTGCACACGTACTGTTCCACCATGTTAGTGAAATGTTGCCTCCTGCTAACACGTTGTGTATCAGGTGGTGGTGCAGTTAGCTGTGGCGTGTTGACAAAACTTTTCCACATCTCTGCCATGCTAACCCTGCCCTCAGAGGAGCTGGCCGTGACACAGCTGCCTTGGCGACCTCTTGCTCCTCCTCTGCCTTGGCCTTGGGCTTCCACTTGTTCCCCTGTGACATTTGGGAATTCTCTCAGTAGCACGTCTACCAACGTGCGCTTGTACTCGCGCATCTTCCTATCATGCTCCAGTGCAGGAAGTAAGGTGGGCACATTGTCTTTGTAGCGTGGATCCAGCAGGGTGGCAACCCAGTAGTCCGCACACGTTAAAATGTGGGCAACTCTGCTGTCGTTGCGCAGGCACTGCAGCATGTAGTCGCTCATGTGTGCCAGGCTGCCCAGGGGTAAGGACAAGCTGTCCTCTGTGGGAGGCGTATCGTCATCGTCCTGCCTTTCCCCCCAGCCACGCACCAGTGATGGACCCGAGCTGCGTTGGGTGCCACCCCGCTGTGACCATGCTTCATCCTCATCCTCCTCCTCATCCTCGTCCTCCTCGTCCTCCAGTAGTGGGCCCTGGCTGGCCACATTTGTACCTGGCCTCTGCTGTTGCCAAAAACCCCCCTCTGAGTCACTTCGAAGAGACTGGCCTGAAAGTGCTAAAAATGACCCCTCTTCCTCCTCCTCCTCCTCCTCCTCCTGGGCCACCTCCTCTTCCATCATCGCCCTAAGTGTTTTCTCAAGGAGACATAGAAGTGGTATTGTAACGCTGATAACGGCGTCATCGCCACTGGCCATGTTGGTGGAGTACTCGAAACAGCGCAACAGGGCACACAGGTCTCGCATGGAGGCCCAGTCATTGGTGGTGAAGTGGTGCTGTTCTGTAGTGCGACTGACCCGTGCGTGCTGCAGCTGAAACTCCACTATGGCCTGCTGCTGCTCGCACAGTCTGTCCAGCATGTGCAAGGTGGAGTTCCACCTGGTGGGCACGTCGCATATGAGGCGATGAGCGGGAAGGCCGAAGTTACGCTGTAGCGCAGACAGGCGAGCAGCAGCAGGATGTGAACGCCGGAAGCGCGAACAGACGGCCCGCACTTTATGCAGCAGCTCTGACATGTCGGGGTAGTTGTGAATGAACTTCTGCACCACCAAATTCAGCACATGCGCCAAGCAAGGGATGTGCGACAAACTGGCTGGTCCCAGAGCTGCAACGAGATTTCGCCCATTATCACACACCACCAGGCCGGGCTTGAGGCTCACCGGCAGCAACCACTCGTCGGTCTGTTGTTCTATACCCTGCCACAATTCCTGTGCGGTGTGGGGCCTGTCCCCCAAACATATGAGTTTCAGAATGGCCTGCTGACGTTTACACCGGGCTGTGCTGAAGTTGATGGTGAAGGTGTGTGGCTGACTGGATGAGCAGGTGGAAGAAGAGGAGGAGGAAGTCGAGTAGGAGGAGGTGGCAACAGGAGGCAAAGAATGTTGCCCTGCGATCCTTGGCGGCGGAAGGACGTGCGCCAAACAGCTCTCCGCCTGGGGCCCAGCTGCCACTACATTTACCCAGTGTGCAGTTAGGGAGATATAGCGTCCCTGGCCGTGCTTACTGGTCCACGTATCTGTGGTTAGGTGGACCTGGCCACAGATGGTGTTGCGCAGTGCACACTTGATTTTATCGGATACTTGGTTGTGCAGGGAAGGCACGGCTCTCTTGGAGAAGTAGTGGCGGCTGGGAACAACATACTGTGGGACAGCAAGCGACATGAGCTGTTTGAAGCTGTCTGTGTCCACCAGCCTAAATGACAGCATTTCATAGGCCAGTAGTTTAGAAATGCTGGCATTCAGGGCCAGGGATCGAGGGTGGCTAGGTGGGAATTTACGCTTTCTCTCAAATGTTTGTGAGATGGAGAGCTGAACGCTGCCGTGTGACATGGTTAAGACGCTTGGTGACGGAGGTGGTGGTGGTGTTGGTGGTACATCCCCTGTTTGCTGGGCGGCAGGTGCCAACGTTCCTCCAGAGGCGGAGGAAGAGGCCGAGGCGGCAGCAGCAGAAGAGGCCGAGCCGGCAGCAGCAGAAGAGGTAGCAGGGGGAGCCTGAGTGACTTCCTTGGTTTTAAGGTGTTTACTCCACTGCAGTTCATGCTTTGCATGCAGGTGCCTGGTCATGCAGGTTGTGCTCAGGTTCAGAACGTTAATGCCTCGCTTCAGGCTCTGATGGCACAGAGTGCAAACCACTCGGGTCTTGTCGTCAGCACATTGTTTGAAGAAGTGCCATGCCAGGGAACTCCTTGAAGCTGCCTTTGGGGTGCTCGGTCCCAGAGGGCGGCGGTCAGTAGCAGGCGGAGTCTCTTGGCGGCGGGTGTTCTGCTTTTGCCCACTGCTCCCTCTTTTGCTACGCTGTTGGCTCGGGCTCACCACTGCCTCTTCCTCCGAACTGTGAAAGTCAGTGGCACGACCTTCATTCCATGTGGGGTCTAGGACCTCATCGTCCCCTGCATCGTCTTCCACCCAGTCTTGATCCCTGACCTCCTGTTCAGTCTGCACACTGCAGAAAGACGCAGCAGTTGGCACCTGTGTTTCGTCATCATCAGAGAAATGCTGAGGTGGTATTCCCATGTCCTCATCATCAGGAAACATAAGTGGTTGTGCGTCAGTGCATTCTATGTCTTTCACTGCTGGGGAAGGGCTAGGTGGATGCCCTTGGGAAACCCTGCCAGCGGAGTCTTCAAACAGCATAAGAGACTGCTGCATAACTTGAGGCTGAGACAGTTTCCCTGGTATGCATGGGGGTGATGTGACAGACTGATGGGGTTGGTTTTCAGGCGCCATCTGTGCGCTTTCTGCAGAAGACTGGGTGGGAGATAATGTGAACGTGCTGGATCCACTGTCGGCTTACCATCCTTAGAACGGCATTGGGCCCCACCATATATCGCTGTAAATTCTGGCGGCTACTGGGACCTGAGGTAGTTGGTACACTAGGACGTGTGGATGTGGCAGAACGGCCACGTCCTCTCCCAGCACCAGAGGGTCCACTAACACCACCACGACCATGTCCACGTCCGCCTCCCTTACTAGATGTTTTCCTCATTGTTATCGTTCACCACAACAACAAAAATATTATTTGGCCCAATGTATTGTATTCAAATTCAGCTGAATATAAATTTGAGGCCTAGTATTTAGACGCTGGGTGACCGGTATGGATTTACTGACAGAATTAAACTTGGAAATGCACAGTAGCGTGTGTGTGAAGTTATTCTGAATGACCCTATGTGCACCTTGAATATTATATACCCTTTTAGGGATAGATTTCAAATAGCTCTGATACAGCAGAATCCACTAAATTATGAAATTGCTAAATTGGGAATTGAATTTCAACCCAGAACAAAAAATTTGCTTTGACGGACACTAAATAACTTGCCCAGCCAGAACAGTACAGCGGTAACGACAGATTTAGCGGGATATAAATTTGAGGCCTAGTATTTAGGCGCTGGGTGAACCGTATGGATTTACTGACAGAATTAGACTGGGATATGGCCAAAAAATAACCACACTATTGCTGGTTAAATGCACTTGGTGTGACAGCTTGACCAACCACACTACTGAGGGTTAAATGCACTTGGTGACAGGCGCAGCTTGCCCCTGATGTAGTATATGGCCAAAAAATGAACAGACTATTGCTGGTTAAATGCACTTGGTGTGACAGCTTGACCAACCACACTACTGAGGGTTAAATGCACTTGGTGACGGGCGCAGCTTGCCCCTGATGTAGTATATGGCCAAAAAATAAACAGACTATTGCTGGTTAAATGCACTTGGTGTGACAGCTTCACCCTGATGTAGGCTTTAGCCAAAAAACAACCACACCATTGAGGGTTAAATGCACTTGGTGACAGGCGCAGCTTGCCCCTGATGTAGTATATGGCCAAAAAATGAACAGACTATTGCTGGTTAAATGCACTTGGTGTGACAGCTTGACCAACCACACTACTGAGGGTTAAATGCACTTGGTGACAGGCACAGCTTGCCCCTGATGTAGTATATGGCCAAAAAATAAACAGACTATTGCTGGTTAAATGCACTTGGTGTGACAGCTTCACCCTGATGTAGGCTTTAGCCAAAAAACAACCACACCATTGAGGGTTAAATGCACTTGGTCGCAGCTTGTGCTGGCGCACCACAAGACACAAAATGGCCGCCGATCACCCCAGAAAAAAGTGACTGACAAACGGTCTGGGCAGCCTAAAAACAGTAAGCAATTGAATTTCAGCAGCTCAATGATGCACAGCTGCAGATCGATCGATTAATCAAGTCCTTTGGAGGAGTTAATCTGCCTAATCTCGCCCTACTGTCGCAGCCGCAACCTCTCCCTACGCTAATCAGAGCAGAGTGACGGGCGGCGCTATGTGACTCCAGCTTAAATAGAGGCTGGGTCACATGGTGCTCTGGCCAATCACAGCCATGCCAAAAGTAGGCATGGCTGTGACGGCCTCTTGGAGCAAGTAGTATGACGCTTGTTGATTGGCTGCTTTGAAGCCTTTCAAAAAGCGCCAAGAAAGCGTCACAAAAGCGCCAAGAAAGCGATGAACACCGAACCCGAACCCGGACTTTTACGAAAATGTCCGGGTTCGGGTCCGTGTCACGGACACCCCAAAATTCGGTACGAACCCGAACTATACAGTTCGAGTTCGCTCATTTCTATCTGAGAGCCATAGTTTTTTTCAGTTTTTGGGCGATTATTTTAGGTAGGGTCTTATTTTTTTGCAGAATGAGATGACGGTTTGATTGGCACTATTTTGGGGTGCATATGACTTTTTGATAGCTTGCTATTACACTTTTTGAGATGACAAAAAATTGTTTATTAGCAGAGTTTTTATTTTTCATTTTTTATGGTGTTTACCTAAGGGGTTAGGTCATGTGATATTTTTATAGAACCGGTCGATACGGACGCGGCGATACCTAATATGTATACTTTTGGTGGTTTCTATTATGTAAGGCTCACTTCAGACCTGAACTGGTCCATAAAATTGGGTTTTTGAAAATTTCGGAAACATTTCAAGATTTGCTTCTAAACTTCTAAGCCTTGTAACATTCCCAAAAACTAAAATGTCATTCCCAAAATGATCCAAACATGAAGTAGACATATGGGGAATGTAAAGTAATAACTATTTTTGTAGGTATTACTATGTATTATAAAAGTAGAGAAATAGAAATTTGGAAATTTTTCAAACATTTTGGTAAATTTGGTATTTTTTTTATAAATAAAAATGTTTTTTTTTTTACTTCCTTTTACCAATGTCATGAAGTACAATATGTGACGAAAAAACAATCTCAGAATGGCCTGGATAAGTCAAAGCGTTTTAAAGTTATCACCACATAAAGTGACACTGGTCAGATTTGCAAAAAATGGCCTGGTCCTTAAGGTGAAAATGAGCTGGTCCCTAAGGGTTTAACCCCTTCCAGAGACAGCCTTATTTCACCTTAAGGACCAGGTCATTTTTTGCAAATCTGACCAGTGTCACTTTAAGTGCTGATAACTTTAAAACGCTTTGACTTATCCAGGCCGTTCTGAGATTGTTTTTTCGTCACATATTGTACTTCATGACACTGGAAAAATTAAGTCCCAAAATGAATTTTTTTTGCATAAAAAAATACCAAATTTACCCCAAATTTGGAAAAATGTGCAAATTTCAAAGTTTCAGTTTCTCTACTACTGTAATACATAGTAATACCCCCAAAAATTGTGATGACTTTACAATCCCCATATGAGTACTTCATGTTTGAATTATTTTGGGAATGATATTTTATTTTTTGGGGATGTTACAAGGCTTAGAAGTTTAGAAGCAAATCTTGCAATTTTTCAGAAATCAAATTTTTAGGGACCACTACAGGTCTGAAGTCACTTTGCGAGGCTTACATAATAGAAACCACCCAAAAATGACCCTATTCTATAAACTACACCCCTCAAGGTATTCAAAACTGATTTTACAAACTTTGTTAACCCTTTAGGTGTTGCACAAGAGTTATTGGCAAATGGGGATGAAATTTGATAATTTCATTTTTTTGCCAAATTTTCCATTTTAACCAATTTTTTCCACTAACAAAGCAAGGGTTAACAGCCAAACAATACTGTATCTTTATTGCCCTGACTCTGCCGTTTACAGAAACACCCCATATGTGGCCGTAAACTACTGTACGTCCACACAGCGGGGCGTAGAGTGAAAGGTGCGCCGTATGGTTTTTGGAAGGCAGGTTTTGCTGGACTGTTTTTTTTTACACCATGTCCCATTTGAAGCCCCCCTGATGCACCCCTAGAGTAGAAACTCAAAAAAGTGACCCCATTTTAGAAACTACGGGATAGGGTGGCAGTTTTGTTGGTACTAGTTTAGGGTACATATGATTTTTGGTTGCTCTATATTACACTTTTTGTGCGGCAAGGTAACAAGAAATAGCTTTTTTGGCATCGTTTTTTTTTTTATTGTTATTTACAACATTCATCTGACAGGTTAGATCATGTGGTAATTTTATAGAGCAGGTTGTCACGGACGCGGCGATACCTAATATGTATACATTTTTATTTATTTATGTAAGTTTTACACAATGATTTCATTTTTAAAATATTTTTTTTTTTTTGTTTCTCCATAGTCTAAGAGCCATAGTTTTTACAGTTTTGGGGCGATTATCTTAAGTAGAGTCTCATTTTTTGCGAGATGAGATGACGGTTTGATTGGCACTATGTTGGGGTGCATATGACTTTTTGATCGCTTGCTATTACACTTTTTGTGACGTAAGATGACAAAAAATTGCTTTTTCTACACTGTTTTTATTTTTATTTTTTTACGGTGGTCACCTGAGGGGTTAGGTCATGTGATATTGTTATAGAGCCGGTCGATACGGAAGCGGCAATACCTAATATGTATACTTTTTTTATTTATATAAGTTTTACACAATGATTTCATTTTTGAAACAAAAAAAATTATGTTTTAGTGTTTCCATAGTCTAAGAGCCATAGTTTTTTCAGTTTTTGGGAGATTATCTTAAGTAGGGTCTCATTTTTTGCGGGATGAGATGACGGTTTGATTGTTACAATTTTGGCGTACATGCAACTTTTTTGATCACTTTTATAACCTTTTTTGGGGAAGTAAGGTGGGCAAAATTTCAATTTCATCATAGTTTTTTATTTTTTATTTTTATGGCGTTCACCGTTTGGGAAAAGTAACATGACCGTTTTATAGATCAGGTTGTTACGGACGCGGCGATACCAAACATGTGTAGGGAATTTTATTTTTCTCATGTTTAATTAGTGATAAATGTGTTTTTATATTTTTACTTTTTTTTCACTTTTTTCTGGCACCCTGGTATAACCCACTAGAAACCAACGATTATTATAATGGGAGGCGGGCGGGGGATCGCGATCCCGCCTGCCGCACCGCCCGCCTCCCGCAACTGCCGCACCGCCCCGCCCCGCCCACAAACCTCCCCCCTGCACCCCGCCACATAAATGAATTCAGGGGTGCAGGGGGGTTAAAAAAAATAGATTTTGGGCAATTTTTAGGTTTCTGATCCCTGCGGTCAGGGACCGCAGGGATCAGAAACTACATAAAGCGCTGCAAACCGCAGGTCTGAATTGACCTGCGGTTTGCAACGATCACCGATACAGGGGGGGGGTCACAGGACCCCCCTCGGCATTGAGCCTGAGTGCCTGGCTGTGTGTAACAGCCGGCACTCAGCGCTGTCACCATGTCTGCAAACATGGTGACAGTTTTATGCCATGACGAGTATACTAGTCATGGAGCGCTAAGTAGCAGTGCTCCATGACTAGTATACATGTGATAGGTACAGTATATTGTCACACTCTCCTTCTCTGATCGCTTCCCTGACAGAAATGGGGACGATCAGAGAAGGAGAGGCACACAGTCCCTCCCTAACCCCCCCTTACCTGCCCCGATGCGCTGCGATTGGTCCCTCTGCCGTATTGGACCAATCACAGCGATCGTGGGCGGGTCAGGGGTCAAATACAACTCCAACCCCAGCACGCCGGCTTCACTGAATCTTCAGCGCTTCGGTCCCTGCGCTGACAGTGAAAGCCGATCACGTACATGCACGTGGGGATGCGGTGAGGCACCACATTCCCCCACGTACATGTACGTGATGTTGCGTGAAGGGGTTAAAGCATCACAGCACTTCCTTGGGTTCTCCAATTATTATTGGGCGTAGATTCAGCACCTAGAGGCTTCGTCTACTCATCCTTTATCCCACCCAGGTCCTCTGTTCTGTCCGCCCCACTCCTCTTGATTGATGGCACGGTTCGCAGCATCGCTGCCGAAATCCTGCACCTGCACCGTTCACTTCTGTATTCGGCACAGGTGCAGTGAGTGAAGGTCGTGCTCTTGGTGCCGGATTCCTCACGCACCTGCGCCGACTACATCACAGTGAGGAAGCCGGCATCAGAAGCGCCTCATTCACTCACTGCGCCTGCACCGAATACAGAATTGAACAGCGCAGGCACGAGATTTTACGCCCACATAGCACCTAGAAACTCATTAGCATATTATAAAAGTGCTTTTTTTTTTTACCATAGGCACCCCCAGCTCCTTCTAAAACTGAAGGAGCCAGCGTCTCTGTTGAGGAAGGGTTGAGACGTATGCATATACAGGTCCTTCTCAAAAAATTAGCATATTGTGATAAAGTTCATTATTTTCTGTAATGTACTGATAAACATTAGACTTTCATATATTTTAGATTCATTACACACCAACTGAAGCAGTTCAAGCCTTCTATTGTTTTAATATTGATGATTTTGGCATACAGCTCATGAAAACCCCAAATTCCTATCTCAAAAAATTAGCATATCATGAAAAGGTTCTCTAAACGAGCTATTAACTTAATCATCTGAATCAACTAATTAACTCTAAACACCTGCAAAAGATTCCTGAGGCTTTTAAAAACTCCCAGCCTGGTTCATTACTCAAAACCGCAATCATGGGTAAGACTGCCGACCTGACTGCTGTCCAGAAGGCCATCATTGACACCCTCAAGCAAGAGGGTAAGACACAGAAAGAAATTTCTGAACTAATAGGCTGTTCCCAGAGTGCTGTATCAAGGCACCTCAGTGGGAAGTCTGTGGGAAGGAAAAAGTGTGGCAGAAAACGCTGCACAACGAGAAGAGGTGACCGGACCCTGAGGAAGATTGTGGAGAAGGACCGATTCCAGACCTTGGGGAACCTGCGGAAGCAGTGGACTGAGTCTGGAGTAGAAACATCCAGAGCCACTGTGTACAGGCGTGTGCAGGAAATGGGCTACAGGTGCCGCATTCCCCAGGTCAAGCCACTTTTGAACCAGAAACAGCGGCAGAAGCGCCTGACCTGGGCTACAGAGAAGCAGCACTGGACTGTTGCATGTCATTCGGAAATCAAGGTGCCAGAGTCTGGAGGAAGACTGGGGAGAGGGAAAAGCCAAAATGCCTGAAGTCCAGTGTCAAGTACCCACAGTTAGTGATGGTCTGGGGTGCCATGTCAGCTGCTGGTGTTGGTCCACTGTGTTTTATCAAGGGCAGGGTCAATGCAGCTAGCGATCAGGAGATTTTGGAGCACTTCATGCTTCCATCTGCTGAAAAGCTTTATGGAGATGAAGCTTTCATTTTTCAGCACGACCTGGCACCTGCTCACAGTGCCAAAACCACTGGTAAATGGTTTACTGACCATGGTATTACTGTGCTCAATTGGCCTGCCAACTCTCCTGACCTGAACCCCATAGAGAATCTGTGGGATATTGGGAAGAGAAAGTTGAGAGACGCAAGACCCAACACTCTGGATGAGCTTAAGGCCGCTATCGAAGCATCCTGGGCCTCCATAACAACTCAGCAGTGCCACAGGCTGATTGCCTCCATGCCACGCCGCATTGAAGCAGTCATTTCTACAAAAGGATTCCCGACCAAGTATTGAGTGCATAACTGAACATAATTATTTGAAGGTTGACTTTTTTTGTATTAAAAACACTTTTCTTTTATTGGTCGGATGAAATATGCTAATTTTTTGAGATAGGAAATTTGGGTTTTCATGAGCTGTATGCCAAAATCATCAATATTAAAACAATAAAAGGCTTGAACTACTTCAGTTGTGTGTAATGAATCTAAAATATATGAAAGTCTAATGTTTATCAGTACATTACAGAAAATAATGAACTTTATCACAATATGCTAATTTTTTTAGAAGGACCTGTATATCCATGCATGCCTGCAAACACGTGCGGCCATGTATGGTATATATGTGCATACATTAACCACAGCATCATGCGCAGATGTGCCCAGCATCTGCGCATGTCTGCCCATGGTGATCCGCAGGGGCTCATGGTGGCCCCTGTGGGAAATATGTGCCTCCTTTAGACTGTGCCCCTTATAATATATATATGGCTGTGGCCCCTTATAACACACATATATACAGTATATATATATATATATATATATATATAATCCCCCTTAGAATACATTATGCGTCTTATATATGTGTATATATATTATCAGGAGGACATATATATGTATCTGCCCCTTCTTTGATATATATGGGCCCCTTTATATGGCCAATAGGGATATATATTTCCTGTATGGCCGTGTATATATTGGCCCTGTATGGCCAGTGGGGACATATGTATGTCCCCTGTATGTGACAGTATGTATGTGGGCTTATTGCTGCCCATTCATACCCCCGGTTTTGTATATGTATGTGTTTATAGATGTGCCCCAAGCATCTGTGGATATATATATGTACTATGTATATGTGTATAATTGTGCATATGTGCGTATATATATATATATATATATATATATATATTGGCCCAGTATGGCCAGAGGGGGGAAGGTCATAGTATATGTCTGTATATGTGGATATGTCTGTATGCCCCTGTATCTGCACACATGTCCATTTATACTTACATTAGAGTTGGGTATATATAGATATGCCCCAATTGTCTTATATGCATGTGGCCAGTTATGTCCCCCAGCCATGGAGCCCCCCCCCCCCCCCCCCGCCTCCTCCTGCATACCTGCGGGTGATGGCACCAGATGGCTAGATTGTCCAGTTTCTGGTCACTTCAGAAGATCAATAGAGCTCTTTAAAACATGCCCAGCAGGGCTTCCCCACCTTCTGTCTAGGGACTGTTTATGACATGGGTGTGGTGCCGTGGTGTCTTTGGCTGTACAGATTGTGAGCCTCAGGGGGCCAGCCAGTTGTCTGCTGCAATCTGAGTGCATGCATTCCGTCACACGCACACGATGATGTCATTTCCCTACACCTTGAATGGGGGAAGGGGGGGGTGAGAGTGACTTATATATCAGTCCAGGACAAAGGAAGGGGGTCTCTTGCAACCAGACTAGAATCAGAGAGATGGGAGAGAGCAGCTACATGATGAGCACCTGGAAAGGCCTCTGGAAGGATTAAGTATCAACCCTATAACCCCTGATCTACCCCCTTATTATTGTAGTGTGCTGCTATAAATATATATATCTATTCTATTGATATAGATATATATAATTATAAGCAATGCCTGATCCCTGCTACCGCTGACCCTGGTCCCTGTGTGCTGATAACCCCTGATGGACCCTGGTCCCTGCCTACTGTGCACCCTGGCCCATGATCTGACCCCCACCCCTGAAACCCCTGATATACCCTTTCCCTACCCTCATTAACCCCTGGTGGAAACCCCTGCTTAAACCCTGTCACCCCCCCCCCCCCCTCACTGTACAGTTGCAGGGTATTTAACCCCTGCATTGCTGTACAGTTCTGATATTATCCCCATTGTTAATCCTTTGTGTTTGTGGTTGGCTTACACCCCTGTAAGACCACCGTTAACCCTCAGTGTACCCCATAGGGATAGTATAGAACTAGATGGGTGGGTTGTTAATATTACTTGTATGTGTGAACTGTATAGTTAGTTTATGGGTGGAATTGGGAACGTGCAGTGTAGTTTAGGATTGTATATATTTAGTGCTGTATTGTTAGTGTATTGCGTGTGTAGTGTATTGTAAGTAATAAATACTGTGTTACTTGTAACTATCTGTGTAACGTGTAGTTATTGGCGATAGTTAGTTTAGTAAGGCGCATGCAGCTAGCGTAGTGATTAGTGTAAAGCATAGCGAAAGTATTGTTATTGTAGATAAAGGCATAAATAGGTGGAGTCATCACTAGACGGCTCCTCCTATTTAGGAATATTAATTATCGATATCCGCATAATATTGGTGATTAATATTCCCCCCTTTACAGTCTCCCTAGAGGCCCAGTGTCAAGGAGGACGTGCACTCAGTATAACAGATAGCGCACCAACCAGGCTCTGGACGAGAGACAGGGGAAGGGTCACCTCCTAGCTAATCCCTGACCTCTTTCCCTGCACTGCTCAGCCCACATGCAGACCTTGAAGGTAGGTGTGATGTGTCCTCCAGCCTGGGCTGACAAAACCCTGAATTCCCTGAGATGGTGAAGTGGGGAAATAGGAGCAGCCTGCTCGTACAGAACCTGGATGGGAGAGATGACACAAAACAACCAAACTTGAAATCACACTTATCTTTCTGAGCTGGAACAGACAACCTTCCTTCCTAGCTTCCAAGACCACAATGATTTGTATAATCCGCTCAGAGCACTGGGATGGTGTGCTATTTAAACTAATGACCCCACCCAGTGCACCTGATGAGAGGCGGATCCAGCACGGCTCCAAAACAAACACTAAACTCGTGCTGCTATCCTGGCCGACCTCCGCACGTCGTCAGAGTGGGGCATGACAGTACCCCCCCTTCTACGGATGACCTTCGGACACCCCGGACCAACCTTATCCGGATAGGACCTATGAAAAGCCCTCACCAGTCGGCTGGCCAGAACCCACATCCTCTCCTCAGGGCCGTATCCCCTCAAGTGCACCAGGTACTGAAGGGAACCCTGAAGAACTCTAGAGTCGAGAATCCTGGAGTTCTCAAACTCCAAGTTTCCCTCGACTAGAACAGAAGGGGGAGGCAATGGCGATGGTTCCACCGGTCTCACATATTTTTTTGTAAAGACCTGTGGAACACATCATGGATCCTCCAAGTCTGCGGAAGATCCAGCCGAAACGCCACAGGATTGATCACCGCAGAAATTTTATACGGACCAATACATTTTGGACCCAGTTTCCAAAATGGCACTCTCAATTTGATATTCTTAGTGGACAACCACACCAGATCACCCACACACAGGTCCGGACCAGTCACACGTCTCTTGTCAGCCATTCGTTTATACCTCTCACTCATCTTCTCCAAATTCCCTTGAATCCTCTGCCAGATGGAGGATAAGGCAGACGAGAATCTCTCCTCCTCTGGCATCCCTGAGGAACCAGTCCCAGAAAAGGTACCAAACTGAGGATGGAAACCGTATGCGCCAAAAAATGGCGACTTACCTGTGGACTCCTGCCTATGGTTATTCAATGCAAATTCTGCTAACGACAAGAATGAGGACCAGTCCTCCTGATTCTCAGCCACAAAGCACCTCAAGTAGGTCTCCAGGTTTTGATTTGTACGCTCCGTCTGACCATTCGACTGTGGATGAAAAGCCAACGAGAATGAAAGTTGAATGGCAAGCCGAGAGCAGAACGCCCTCCAAAACCTGGAGACAAACTGTGTGCCCCTATCAGAGGCCACATCCGAAGGAATACCGTGCAATTTCACAATATTATCCACAAAAATCTGCGCAAGAGTCTTAGCGTTAGGCAGACTCGTTAGTGGTATAAAGTGAGCCATTTTACTGAAACGGTCGACTACCACCAAAATCACTGTTCTCCCGGAGGAACTCGGCAGGTCCTGTAATAAAGTCCATGGACAAATGCGTCCAAGGACGAGATGGAATAGACAATGGAAGAAGTGAACCAGGCGGTCGAGTATGAGCAACCTTTGACCGAGCGCAGGTTTCACAAGCTGTCACGTAATTCTCAATGCTCTTACGTAACCCTGGCCACCAGAACCTCCGGGACACCAGATCACAGGTGGACTTACCACCAGGATGTCCAGCGAGAACAGTATAGTGATGTTCTTTGAACACCTGTATCGTAGGCCCTCAAGAACAAACAACCTCCCTGGGGGACAAGAACCAGGAGCCCCCTCCTGAGCTCCCAACACCTCCATCTCCAATTCAGGGTACAGAGCGGAGACCACCACCCAAATCGGCGCCCCCTCTAAACAGTGACGCCATTCCTCAAAGGCCAACAACTCCCTATCTCCAACATCATAATTCCTCTCGGCGACCGAGAGCTTCTTGGAGAAGAAGGCACACGGAACCCACTTGCCAGGAGAAGAACCCTGTGACAGCACCGCCCCAACCCCCACCTCTGATGCATCAACCTCCACCACGAATGGCTGAGACACATCCGGCTGCACCAGAATGGGGGCAGACGCAAAACGCTCCTTAATAGCTGAAAAGGCCTGCAATGCCTCATCCGACCAGACAGAGACATCGGCGCCCTTCTTGGTCATATCAGTAAGAGGTTTGACTAGGGTGGAATAATTCTAAATACATTTTTTATAATAATTCGTAAACCCCAAGAACCGCATCAAAGCTTTCTGATTCTCCGGTCGGTCCCACTCCAGAACCGCCCGGACCTTTTCAGGGTCCATACAAAAACCGGAATCAGAAAACATGTATCCCAAGAACGGAAGCTCTTGCACCGCAAACAAACATTTCTCCAATTTGGCATATAACTTATTCTCCTGAAGGATCGTCAAAACCTGTCTCACATGATCCTGATGGGTCTTCAGATCAGGAGAATAAATTAAAATGTCATCTAGGTAAACTACTACGAACCTCCCCACGAAGTGATAAAAAATGTCATTGAGGAATCGCTGAAATACTGCTGGCGCATTCGTCAACCCAAAAGGCATTACCAGGTTCTCAAAATGACCCTCGTGCATATTGAAGGCTGTTTTCCACTCATTCCCCTCCTTGATCCTGATCAGATTGTATGCTCCTCTCAAATCCAACTTGGAGAACACCTTGGCTCCAACAATCTGATCAAAAAGATCAGAGATCAAAGGCAGGGGATATGGATCCCGGACTGTAATACGGTTCAACTCTTGGAAATCCAAACAGTGTCTCAGTGATACATCTTTTTTCTTCACGAAGAACAAACCTACTGCCACTGGAGACTTAGATGGTCTAATATGACCCTTTGCCAAACTCACGGCGACATCCGAAAAATCCGAGAGATAGTGAGGCAAGGCCGTAATGGACACACCAGAGATAAATGTGACAGGACAATTATCCAAACAAAACTCGCTCCAACCAATGATTTGTCTCACTTGCCAGTCTATAATTGGGTTATGTCTAGACAACCATGGCAACCCCAAAACTATAAGAGCTGGCAAATCCTTCATAACAAAACAAGAAATAATTTCAGCATGTGAATCACCCACCCTTAAATGAATACCATGAACAATGTGAGTAAGGCTCCTTTGAGAAAGAGGGGAAGAATGAATTGCAAAAACACGAATCTCGTTCTCTAACGTGCAAGTACTTAGTCCTAGGTCTTGAAGAATAAGAAGGTCAATTAGGTTTACCCCAGCACCACAATCAAGGAAAACATCAACAAGCACATTTCTAGACTCTAGCGCCACCATAGCTGAAAGGAGAAAACGGGAATTGCAGGGAGCTTGCATATCCGTCTGCTCCACCACACCATTCATACTACCAAGTGTGAGGGAATTTATTTTTTTTCTTTTTTCTCTTCCACCTGTGGTTTGACAAAAGGACAAGAAAAAATAAAATGACCCCTCTTCCCACAATAGTAACATAGATTGTGCACTTTTCGAAAGGCTCTACTATCAGAATGGCAAGATATTTGACCTAACTGCATGGATTCCTCCCCTACCCCAGAGTAATAAGTAATATCACCCTGGGCAGTTGGTGAAACAAAAAGCGGGAGGAATCCCCTGCACGGAGGGACCCTTACACCTCTCTCTGATACGTCTATCCAAATGTATAGTCAAAGACATTGCATTCTCCAAAGTATCTGGGTACTCATGAAAAGCAAGGGCATCTTTCAACCCTTCAGATAACCCCTGACAAAACTGACTACGTAACGCGGGGTCGTTCCACTCCGACTCAGTAGCCCACCTCCTGAACTCTGTGCAGTAAACCTCAGCAGTATGTTTACCCTGTAGTAAGTTACGTAATTTCTATTCTGCCATCGAGACTCGATCTGGGTCATCGTAAATCAATCCCAGGGCTTTGATCTTCATTACCTGATGAAAATGGACACAATCGAAAGTACAAATTACATGACTCTTTGAAGCGGAAAAAATCATCCGTACCCCCTGTAAATTTCTCGGGAAGAGCGACTCTAGGCTCCCCACCAATTTGACCTGTACCTGATGCCAGAACCCTCTGACACTGTGTGACCGGACTATGCAGATCCGCAACCTCTAGGGATAAACCCTGCATGCAGTCAACCAGTGCATCAATTGACGCCATCACAAAAGCGCTGAGCAAGGGTCACCTCCTAGCTAATCCCTGAGACCTTGAAGGTAGGTGTGATGTGTCCTCCAGCCTGCGCTGACAAAACCCTGAATTCCCTGACATGGTGAAGTGGGGAAATAGGAGCAGCCTGCTCGTACAGAACCTGGATGGGATAGATGACACAAACAACCAAACTAGAAATGACACTTATCTTTAAGAGCAGGAACTGGCAGCCAACCTTCCCTACAAGCTTCCCAGACCACAATGATGAGTATAATCCGCTCAGAGCACTTAGCTGGAGGCCATTTAAACTAATGACTCAATCCAGTGCACCTGATGAGAGGCGGATCCAGCACGGCACCAAAACAAATACTAAACTCGTGCTGCTATCCTGGCCGACCTCCGCACATCATCAGAGTGGGGCATGACACCCAGTCAAAACATACACAGAAGGAAAAAGGGAAAAGGACTTATCTTAGAGATGTGCTTGAGCAGACGATCCACCAAACCTCCAGAGCTCACACAAGGCAGAACTATAACCCGCAAAGGCTTTAGGGAGAGAGAGGAATAAATAGCTTTACTAATTACCTAAAAAATAATACTTGATAGGAAGTGGGATTCTGCTCAAACCCACAACAAAACAAACAGTCACGTGCAGCAATTCAGACAGATCTCCTCAGAACACCCACAGGGCAGGGCGTGACACGAAGGAACCAGGCAAACCATCAAGACACGAAGCACCGATCAGGGACCCGTTATTACAATGCAGTCCATCGGCGGGTATCCATCAGTCAGCTGCACAAATCACCTCCAGCATTTAGCTTATACCTCCCGGCAAATAGGGAGCGCCACGTGGTGAGGTAGGAGGTCATCACGTCATCCTCAAGTCTCACATGAAAAAAAATATTCATTTTTCCAGTTCCTTGTTTGCCCTGACATCATCAGGGGATAGCCGGGAGCTCCCCACACACGTGCGTTGGCTTAACCGACCGTTCTCGGCCATCAAAAGTATAATGTGTATAATCAGTTCCAGATAATTCCTATCTAGAAGAATTTAATAAATTAGTCACCTAAACAGCAACTCAGGGGCACATTCATAAAGCATTTGAAAAACTCTCATAAGGACTTCATGAATATGCTACAGTCCCATATTTTTTAAATATGTTACTAATATAACTGTCGTTTTTTAAGCCTGCGCTACAGCTGATTCTACTGACTAAAAACTGGAAAAAGTTTTCTTGTGCGATCTTTACCATATAGTAGTTAATGACTACATTACAGGTGACTGCATCTAAGTAGAGTTGAGCGAACACCTGGATGTTCAGGTTCGAGAAGTTCGGCCGAACTTCCCGGAAATGTTCGGGTTCGGGATCCGAACAAGATCCGAACTTCGTCCCGAACCCGAACCCCATTGAAGTCAATGGGGACCCGAACTTTTCGGTACTAAAAAGGCTGTAAAACAGCCCAGGAAAGGGCTAGAGGGCTGCAAAAGGCAGCAACATGTAGGTAAATCCCCTGCAAACAAATGTGGATAGGGAAATGAATTTAAAAAAAAATTAAATAAATAAAAATTAACCAAAATCAATTGGAGAGAGGTCCCATAGCAGAGAATCTGGCTTCACGTCACCCACCACTGGAACAGTCTATTCTCAGATATTTAGGCCCCGGCACCCAGGCAGAGGTGAGAGGTCCCGTAACAGAGAATCTGTCTTCATGTCAGCAGAGAATCATTCTTCATGTCATAGCAGAGAATCAGGCTTCACGTCAGCCACCAGTGCAACAGTCCATTGGCATATATTTAGGCCCAGCACCCAGGCAGAGGAGAGAGGTCCCGTAACAGAGAATCTGGCTTCATGTCAGCAGAGAATTAGTCTGCATGTCATAGCAGAGAAACAGGCTTCACGTCAGCCACCAATGCAACAGTCCATTGTCAGATATTTAGGCCCAGCACCCAGGCAGAGGAGAGAGGTCCCATAACAGAGGATCTGGCTTCATGTCAGCAGAGAATCAGTCTGCATGTCATAGCAGAAAATCAGGCTTCACGTCAGCCACCACTGCAACAGTCCATTGTCATATATTTAGGCCCAGCACCCAGGCAGAGGAGAGAGGTCCCGTAACAGACAATCTGGCTTCATGTCAGCAGAGAATCAGTCTTCATATCATAGCAGAGAATCAGGCTTCACGTCACCCACCACTGTAAGAGTCCATTTTCATAAATTTAGGCCCAGCACCCAGGCAGAGGAGAGAGGTCCCGTAACAGACAATCTGGCTTCATGTCAGCAGAGAATCAGTCTTCATGTCATAGCAGAGAATCAGGCATCACGTCAGCCACCACTGCAACAGTCCATTGTCATAAATTTAGGCCCCGGCACCCAGGCAGAGGAGAGAGGTCCCGTAACAGACAATCTGGCTTCATGTCAGCAGAGAATCAGTCTTCATATCATAGCAGAGAATCAGGCTTCACGTCACCCACCACTGTAAGAGTCCATTTTCATAAATTTAGGCCCAGCACCCAGGCAGAGGAGAGAGGTCCCGTCACAGACAATCTGGCTTCAAGTCAGCAGAGAATCAGTCTTCATGTCATAATGTCATAGCAGAGAATCAGGCTTCACGTCAGCCACCAGTGCAACAGTCCATTGGCATATATTTAGGCCCAGCACCCAGGCAGAGGAGAGAGGTCCCGTAACAGAGGATCTGGCTTCATGTCAGCAGAGAATCAGTCTTCATATCATAGCAGAGAATCAGGCTTCATGTCACCCACCACTGCAACAGTCCATTTTCAGAAATTTAGCCCAGCACCCAGGCAGAGGAGAGAGGTCCCGTAACAGACAATCTGGCTTCATGTCAGCAGAGAATTAGTCTGCATGTCATAGCAGAGAATCAGGCTTCACGTCAGCCACCACTGCAACAGTCACTTGGCATATATTTAGGCCCAGCACCCAGGCAGAGGAGAGAGGTCCCGTAACAGACAATCTGGCTTCATGTCAGCAGAGAATCAGTCTGCATGTCATAGCAGAAAATCAGGCTTCACGTCACCCACCACTGTAAGAGTCCATTTTCATAAATTTAGGCCCAGCACCCAGGCAGAGGAGAGAGGTCCCGTAACAGACAATCTGGCTTCATGTCAGCAGAGAATCAGTCTTCATGTCATAGCAGAGAATCAGGCTTCACGTCAGCCACCACTGCAACATTCCATTGGCATATATTTAGGCCCAGCACCCAGGCAGAGGAGAGAGGTCCCGTAACAGACAATCTGGCTTCATGTCAGCAGAGAATCAGTCTTCATATCATAGCAGAGAATCAGGCTTCACGTCACCCATCACTGCAACAGTCCATTTTCATAAATTTAGCCCAGCACCCAGGGAGAGGAGAGAGGTCCCGTAACAGACAATCTGGCTTCATGTCAGCAGAGAATTAGTCTGCATGTCATAGCAGAGAATCAGGCTTCACGTCAGCCACCACTGCAACAGTCCATTGGCATATATTTAGGCCCAGCACACAGGCAGAGGAGAGAGGTCCCGTAACAGAGGATCTGGCTTCATGTCAGCAGAGAATCAGTCTGCATGTAATAGCAGAAAATCAGGCTTCATGTCAGCCACCACTGCAACAGTCCATTGTCAGATATTTAAGCCCAGCACCCAGGCACAGGAGAGAGGTCCTGTAACAGAGGATCTGGCTTCATGTCAGCAGAGAATCAGTCTGCATGTCATAGCAGAGAATCAGGCTTCACGTCACCCAACATTGGAACAGTCCATTGGCATATATTTAGGCCCCGGCACCCAGACAGAGGAGAGGTCCATTCAACTTTGGGTAGCCTCGCAATATAATGGTAAAATAAAAATAAAAATAGGATTGAATGAGGAAGTGCCCTGGAGTACAATAATATATGGTTAAGGGGAGGTAGTTAATGTCTAATCTGGACAAGGGACGGGCAGGCCCTGTGGGATCCATGCCTGGTTCATTTTTATAAAGTCAGCTTGTCCACATTGGCACATGTGTGCCAGGCTGCCCAGGGGTAAGGACAAGCTGTCCTCTGTGGGAGGCGTATCGTCATCGTCCTGCCTTTCCCCCCAGCCACGCACCAGTGATGGGCCCGAGCTGCGTTGGGTGCCACCCCGCTGTGACCATGCTTCATCTTCATCCTCATCCTCCTCCACCTCCTCCTCATCCTCGTCCTCCTCGTCCTCCAGTAGTGGGCCCTGGCTGGCCACATTTGTACCTGGCCTCTGCTGTTGCAAAAAACCTCCCTCTAAGTCACTTCAAAGAGACTGGCCTGAAAGTGCTAAAAATGACCCCTCTTCCTCCTCCTCCTCCTCCTGGGCCACCTCCTCTTCCATCATCGCCCTAACTGTTTTCTCAAGGAGACATAGAAGTGGTATTGTAACGCTGATAACGGCGTCATCGCCACTGGCCATGTTGGTGGAGTACTCGAAACAGCGCAATCAGGGCATGGAGGCCCAGTCATTGGTGGTGAAGTGGTGCTGTTCCGCAGTGCGACTGACCCGTGCGTGCTGCAGCTGAAACTCCACTATGGCCTGCTGCTGCTCGCACAGTCTGTCCAGCATGTGCAAGGTGGAGTTCCACCTGGTGGGCACGTCGCATATGAGGCGGTGAGCGGGAAGGCCGAAGTTACGCTGTAGCGCAGACAGGCGAGCAGCGGCAGGATGTGAACGCCGGAAGCGCGAACAGACGGCCCGCACTTTATGCAGCAGCTCTGACATGTCGGGGTAGTTGTGAATGAACTTCTGCACCACCAAATTCAGCACATGCGCCAGGCAAGGGATGTGCGTCAAACCGGCTAGTCCCAGAGCTGCAACGAGATTTCGCCCATTATCGCACACCACCAGGCCGGGCTTGAGGCTCACCGGCAGCAACCACTCGTCGGTCTGTTGTTCTATACCCCGCCACAACTCCTGTGCGGTGTGGGGCCTGTCCCCCAAACATATGAGTTTTAGAATGGCCTGCTGACGTTTACCCCGGGCTGTGCTGAAGTTGGTGGTGAAGGTGTGTGGCTGACTGGATGAGCAGGTGGAAGAAGAGGAGGAGGCAAGCCGAGAAGGAGGAGGTGGCAACAGGAGGCAAAGAATGTTGCCCTGCGATCCTTGGCGGCGGAAGGACGTGCGCCAAACAGCTCTCCGCCTGGGGCCCAGCTGCCACTACATTTACCCAGTGTGCAGTTAGGGAGATATAGCGTCCCTGGCCGTGCTTACTGGTCAACGTATCTGTGGTTAGGTGGACCTTGCTACAGATGGCGTTGCGCAGTGCACACTTGATTTTATCGGATACTTGGTTGTGCAGGGAAGGCACGGCTCTCTTGGAGAAGTAGTGGCGGCTGGGAACAACATACTGTGGGACAGCAAGTGACATGAGCTGTTTGAAGCTGTCTGTGTCCACCAGCCTAAATGACAGCATTTCATAGGCCAGTAGTTTAGAAATGCTGGCATTCAGGGCCAGGGATCGAGGGTGGCTAGGTGGGAATTTACGCTTTCTCTCAAATGTTTGTGAGATGGAGAGCTGAACGCTGCCGTGTGACATGGTTAAGACGCTTGGTGACGGAGGTGGTGGTGGTGTTGGTGGTACATCCCCTGTTTGCTGGGCGGCAGGTGCCAACGTTCCTCCAGAGGCGGAGGTAAAGGCCGGGGAGGCAGCAGCAGAAGAGGCCGAGGCGGCAGCAGCAGAAGAGGTAGCAGGGGGAGCCTGAGTGACTTCCTTAGTTTTAAGGTGTTTACTCCACTGCAGTTCATGCTTTGCATGCAGGTGCCTGGTCATGCAGGTTGTGCTCAGGTTCAGAACGTTAATGCCTCGCTTCAGGCTCTGATGGCACAGAGTGCAAACCACTCGGGTCTTGTCGTCAGCACATTGTTTGAAGAAGTGCCATGCCAGGGAACTCCTTGAAGCTGCCTTTGGGGTGCTCGGTCCCAGATGGCGGCGGTCAGTAGCAGGCGGAGTCTCTTGGCGGCGGGTGTTCTGCTTTTGCCCACTGCTCCCTCTTTTGCTACATTTTGGCTCGGTCTCACCACTGCCTCTTCCTCCGAACTGTGAAAGTCAGTGGCACGACCTTCATTCCATGTGGGGTCTAGGACCTCATCGTCCCCTGCATCGTCTTCCACCCATTCTTGATCCCTGACCTCCTGTTCAGTCTGCACACTGCAGAAAGACGCAGCAGTTGGCACCTGTGTTTCGTCATCATCAGAGACATGCTGAGGTGGTATTCCCATGTCCTCATCATCAGGAAACATAAGTGGTTGAGCGTCAGTGCAGTCTATGTCTTCCACCGCTGGGGAAGGGCTAGGTGGATGCCCTTGGGAAACCCTGCCAGCAGAGTCTTCAAACAGCATAAGAGACTGCTGCATAACTTGAGGCTCAGACAGTTTCCCTGATATGCATGGGGGTGATGTGACAGACTGATGGGGTTGGTTTTCAGGCGCCATCTGTGCGCTTTCTGCAGAAGACTGGGTGGGAGATAATGTGAACGTGCTGGATCCACTGTCGGCCACCCAATTGACTAATGCCTGTACCTGCTCAGGCCTTACCATCCTTAGAACGGCATTGGGCCCCACCATATATCGCTGTAAATTCTGGCGGCTACTGGGACCTGAGGTAGTTGGTACACTAGGACGTGTGGATGTGGCAGAACGGCCACGTCCTCTCCCAGCACCAGAGGGTCCACTAACACCACCACAACCATGTCCACGTCCATGTCCCTTACTAGATGTTTTCCTCATTGTTATCGTTCACCACAACAACAAAAATATTATTTGGCCCAATGTATTGCATTCAAATTCAGCTGAATATAAATTTGAGGCCTAGTATTTAGGCTTTGGGTGACCGGTATGGATTTACTGACAGAATTAGACTTGGAAATGCACAGTAGCGTGTGTGTGAAGTTATTCTGAATGACCCTATGTGCACCTTGAATATTATATACCCTTTTAGGGATAGATTTCAAATAGCTCTGATACAGCAGAAACCACTAAATTATGAAATTGCTAAATTGGGAATTGTATTTCAACCCAGAACAAAATATGTGCTTTGACAGACACTAAATAACTTGCCCAGCCACAACAGTACAGCGGTAACGACAGATTTAGCGGGATATAAATTTGAGGCCTAGTATTTAGGCGCTGGGTGACCGGTATGGATTTACTGACAGAATTAGACTTGGAATTGCACAGTAGCGTGTGTGTGTGTGAAGTTATTCTGAATGACCCTATGTGCACCTTGAATATTATATACCCTTTTAGGGATAGATTTCAAACAGCTCTGATACAGCAGAAACCAATAAATTATGAAATTGCTAAATTGGGAATTGTATTTCAACCCAGAACAAAAAATGTGCTTTGACCGACACTAAATAACTTGCCCAGCCACAACAGTACAGCGGTAACGACAGATTTAGCGGGATATAAATTTGAGGCCTAGTATTTAGGCGCTGGGTGACCGGTATGGATTTACTGACAGAATTAGACTTGGAAATGCACAGTAGCGTGTGTGTGAAGTTATTCTGAATGACCCTATGTGCACCTTGAATATTATATACCCTTTTAGGGATAGATTTCAAATAGCTCTGATACAGCAGAAACCACTAAATTCTGAAATTGCTAAATTGGGAATTGTATTTCAACCCAGAACAAAAAATGTGCTTTGACGGACACTAAATAACTTGCCCAGCCACAACAGTACAGCGGTAACGACAGATTTAGCGGGATATAAATTTGAGGCCTAGTATTTAGGCGCTGGGTGACCGGTATGGATTTACTGACAGAATTAGACTTGGAAATGCACAGTAGCGTGTGTGTGTGAAGTTATTCTGAATGACCCTATGTGCACCTTGAATATTATATACCCTTTTAGGGATAGATTTCAAATAGCTCTGATACAGCAGAAACCACTAAATTCTGAAATTGCTAAATTGGGAATTGTATTTCAACCCAGAACAAAATATGTGCTTTGACGGACACTAAATAACTTGCCCAGCCACAACAGTACAGCGGTAACGACAGATTTAGCGGGATATAAATTTGAGGCCTAGTATTTAGGCGCTGGGTGACCGGTATGGATTTACTGACAGAATTAGACTTGGAAATGCACAGTAGCGTGTTTGTGAAGTTATTCTGAATGACCCTATGTGCACCTTGAATATTGTATACCATTTTAGGGATAGATTTCAAATAGCTCTGATACAGCAGAAACCACTAAATTCTGAAATTGCTAAATTGGGAATTGTATTTCAACCCAGAACAAAAAATGTGCTTTGACGGACACTAAATAACTTGCCCAGCCACAACAGTACAGCAGTAACGACAGATTTAGCGGGATATAAATTTGAGGCCTATAGTATTTAGGCGCTGGGTGACCGGTATGGATTTACTGACAGAATTAGACTTGGAATTGCACAGTAGCGTGTGTGTGTGTGAAGTTATTCTGAATGACCCTATGTGCACCTTGAATATTATATACCCTTTTAGGGATAGATTTCAAACAGCTCTGATACAGCAGAAACCAATAAATTATGAAATTGCTAAATTGGGAATTGTATTTCAACCCAGAACAAAAAATGTGCTTTGACGGACACTAAATAACTTGCCCAGCCACAACAGTACAGCGGTAACGACAGATTTAGCGGGATATAAATTTGAGGCCTAGTATTTAGGCGCTGGGTGACCGGTATGGATTTACTGACAGAATTAGACTTGGAAATGCACAGTAGTGTGTGTGTGTGAAGTTATTCTGAATGACCCTATGTGCACCTTGAATATTATATACCCTTTTAGGGATAGATTTCAAATAGCTCTGATACAGCAGAAACCACTAAATTCTGAAATTGCTAAATTGGGAATTGTATTTCAACCCAGAACAAAAAATGTGCTTTGACGGACACTAAATAACTTGCCCAGCCACAACAGTACAGCGGTAACGACAGATTTAGCGGGATATAAATTTGAGGCCTAGTATTTAGGCGCTGGGTAACCGCTATGGATTTACTGACAGAATTAGACTTGGAAATGCACAGTAGCGTGTGTGTGAAGTTATTCTGAATGACCCTATGTGCACCTTGAATATTATATACCCTTTTAGGGATAGATTTCAAATAGCTCTGATACAGCAGAAACCACTAAATTCTGAAATTGCTAAATTGGGAATTGTATTTCAACCCAGAACAAAAAATGTGCTTTGACGGACACTAAATAACTTGCCCAGCCACAACAGTACAGCGGTAACGACAGATTTAGCGGGATATAAATTTGAGGCCTAGTATTTAGGCGCTGGGTGACCGGTATGGATTTACTGACAGAATTAGACTTGGAAATGCACAGTAGCGTGTTTGTGAAGTTATTCTGAATGACCCTATGTGCACCTTGAATATTGTATACCATTTTAGGGATAGATTTCAAATAGCTCTGATACAGCAGAAACCACTAAATTATGAAATTCCTAAATTGGGAATTGTATTTCAACCCAGAACAAAAAATGTGCTTTGACGGACACTAAATAACTTGCCCAGCCACAACAGTACAGCGGTAACGACAGATTTAGCGGGATATAAATTTGAGGCCTAGTATTTAGGCGCTGGGTGACCGGTATGGATTTACTGACAGAATTAGACTGGGATATGGCCAAAAAATAACCACACTATTGCTGGTTAAATGCACTTGGTGTGACAGCTTGACCAACCACACTACTGAGGGTTAAATGCACTTGGTGACAGGCGCAGCTTGCCCCTGATGTAGTATATGGCCAAAAAATTAACAGACTATTGCTGGTTAAATGCACTTGGTGTGACAGCTTGACCAACCACACTACTGAGGGTTAAATGCACTTGGTGACGGGCGCAGCTTGCCCCTGATGTAGTATATGGCCAAAAAATAAACAGACTATTGCTGGTTAAATGCACTTGGTGACGGGCGCAGCTTGCCCCTGATGTAGTATATGGCCAAAAAATGAACAGACTATTGCTGGTTAAATGCACTTGGTGACGGGCGCAGCTTGCCCCTGATTTAGTATATGGCCAAAAAATGAACAGACTATTGCTGGTTAAATGCACTTGGTGTGATAGCTTGACCAACCACACTACTGAGGGTTAAATGCACTTGGTGACGGGCGCAGCTTGCCCCTGATGTAGTATATGGCCAAAAAATAAACAGACTATTGCTGGTTAAATGCACTTGGTGTGACAGCTTCACCCTGATGTAGGCTTTAGCCAAAAAACAACCACACCATTGAGGGTTAAATGCACTTGGTGACAGGCGCAGCTTGCCCCTGATGTAGTATATGGCCAAAAAATGAACAGACTATTGCTGGTTAAATGCACTTGGTGTGACAGCTTCACCCTGATGTAGGCTTTAGCCAAAAAACAACCACACCATTGAGGGTTAAATGCACTTGGTGACAGGCGCCGCTTGCCCCTGATGTAGTATATGGCCAAAAAATAAACAGACTATTGCTGGTTAAATGCACTTGGTGTGACAGCTTCACCCTGATGTAGGCTTTAGCCAAAAAACAACCACACCATTGAGGGTTAAATGCACTTGGTGACAGGCGCAGCTTGCCCCTGATGTAGTATATGGCCAAAAAATAAACAGACTATTGCTGGTTAAATGCACTTGGTGTGACAGCTTCACCCTGATGTAGGCTTTAGCCAAAAAACAACCACACCATTGAGGGTTAAATGCACTTGGTGACAGGCGCCGCTTGCCCCTGATGTAGTATATGGCCAAAAAATAAACAGACTATTGCTGGTTAAATGCACTTGGTGTGACAGCTTCACCCTGATGTAGGCTTTAGCCAAAAAACAACCACACCATTGAGGGTTAAATGCACTTGGTCGCAGCTTGTGCTGGCGCACCACAAGACACAAAATGGCCGCCGATCACCCCAGAAAAAAGTGACTGACAAACGGTCTGGGCAGCCTAAAAACAGTAAGCAATTGAATTTCAGCAGCTCAATGATGCACAGCTGCAGATTGATCGATTAATCAAGTCCTTTGGAGGAGTTAATCTGCCTAATCTCGCCCTACTTTCGCAGCCGCAACCTCTCCCTACGCTAATCAGAGCAGAGTGACGGGCGGCGCTATGTGACTCCAGCTTAAATAGAGGCTGGGTCACATGGTGCTCTGGCCAATCACAGCCATGCCATTAGTAGGCATGGCTGTGACGGCCTCTTGGGGCAAGTAGTATGACGCTTGTTGATTGGCTGCTTTGCAGCCTTTCAAAACGCACCAAGAAAGCGTCACAAAAGCGCCAAGAAAGCGACGAACACCGAACCCGAACCCGGACTTTTACGAAAATGTCCTGGTTCGGGTCCGTGTCACGGACACCCCAAAATTCGGTACGAACCCGAACTATACAGTTCGAGTTCGCTCATCCCTACATCTAAGTAATCCAGGTCTGCATGTGAAATCAGTGCAAGTAATAAACAGGGATGCTGAAGAGGTTAGCACAGAGTGGAGCTGTCCAGGTTTCACAATATGGGTTTGGCTGGGGTTATGCAACTCAAGGGTATGTTTATGCACATATGTTCGGGACTGTTGTAAGATATTGCATCATTTCTAGGCTGCATGTTCATGTAAATAAAAAGTTTGAAGATTAAGTTGATGGTTCCAAACACAGTAAGGGTGCTTTTACACATAATCTTGTCTGGCTTTTTTTTACTAGTGGAAAAATTACATAAATAATGCCTGCTGTGTTTTTGTTTTGTTTTTTCATTTTTTTTCTGTTTTTTTTTTCAGTTATGCCGCCGCTGCTGCTTCACTTACCTGTCTTGGTCCTCTGGCTTCTGGTGGCAAACACAAACCTTCTGCTTGTCTTCCCTTCCTAGTGAGTCTGGCTGCCATGGTAGCTCTGTCCCTCTATGGAGGTTGCGTCCTGCTAGGCTTATCTCTTGGTGCTCTGCACAAGTGTCTCTGACACCCATGGTTCATCTTTCAATCACAAAGAGACTACACCAGGAAGTAGAGTCTTGGTGGTTTGAAAACCAGTGGACTGCCAGGACAATGCACTTAGGAATAGCCCAAATCCCAATCTGTTGGTTGACACAGTGGTTCCACACCCACTGTGGTAACATCTACAATCTGTATCTATAGAAGATCTGCCCCCAAATATTTTTTCCTATTAAAAACTAATCTTTGTATTATAGTTCAAATAATGTAGCCACCTAATGACCACAAATTACCACCACAAAATGGATGAATAACGCCACCATACTGTTGCTGAATAAAAATAAACTATAGAAAGAACAATATTGCCACTATAGATTGACCATGTGGTGGTAGATGCCAGCACTGCATGAGCGCTCTGCAAACCACAAAAGGGAATACTGTACACTTAAATCTAGTGACTTAAAGATGATACCTTCCCAAAGTAATTGTTCCTTTTCTTCTCTAACCGGCCAAGACTGCTATGATGACTTCTCCCAGCTTTGATTCATCTCTGCAGAGTTTACTGTCCAGACATATTTAGTTGTTCATACTGTACTTTACACTCAAAAATATAAAAACATCAATGTTTCAACATCTAGGTCTTCTTGCCACAATGTTGCTGTTTTTAGGATTTTATGAACATAATAAAGCATTTGAGGCTAACAAGTGCAAATCCTTGGATTTTCTAAACTATCTTTAAATGGTTAACTTATTTATTAAAATAAGTGTTTGTTTTGAGGTTTAGAATCTAGAACTTGTGCTTCACTTATATACAGAAAACAGTATGACAAAGCAGAGCTTCAATGCAAAACCATAAAGCAGGCATCCTCAAACTGCGGCCCTCTAGCTGTAAAACTACAACTCCCACAATGCTCTGCTATAGGCTGTTCGGTAATGCTGGGAGTTGTAGTTTTGCAACAGCTGGAGGGCCGCAGTTTGAGGATGCCTGCCATAAAGGAAGGACACAGCAACAGCCTGACTAACTGATGAGATGGGGTCACTTACAGACCACCTCAAACTCCTATTACACAATGTAGCTTATGTTTATTAGTTACTGATTCAGGAATATGGTCAGTGCATCAGAAAAAGACAAAGAAAGTTATGATTTAAAGGGGTTGTCTCACTTCAGCAAATGGCATTTATCATGTAGAGAAAGTTAATCCAAAGCACTTACTAATGTATTGTGATTGTCCGTATAATATTAGACACAGCTTATATCCAGGGGTTATGACCAACTTGTAATCCATCAGCGGTGGTCTTGCTTGCACACTATAGGAAAAAGCGCTGGCATCTCTGGTGGCTGGGACCATGGGAGCACGCATAGGCACGCATGCACAGAAGCTCCCAACGAGCAGTGTATAGTGCAATGAAACAATGAATCAAGCCAGCAAAGGAGGCAATATGGACAATCACAACACATTAGAAAATGTCTTGTATTAACTTTCTCGAACATGATAAATGCCATTTACTGAAGTGAGACAACCCCTTTAATTCCTGCTGAGCCTCTATGCTACTTCTCTACCACTAACTGTATATATTTTTCTAGTGTTTTTTTTTGTTTGTTTTGTCAGCATTTTTTTATATCCCCCCCCCCCTTCACACAGTTACCAGTCAGTATGATTGATTTTGCTATAAAATGGCTATTTATTTGGAAAACTGACAGAGTATTTAATCAATTTCTTCATGTAACATTTCCAAACATTGTGTTTTAAGAAATCTAAAGTCTAACTCAAATAAATAAATAAAAAGTCTGAAATGCAGCAGTAGAGAAGATAAAGGTCTAAATGAAAACCTAAACATGGTAGAAGACACGAGTTAACATTGGCAATAGGATGCTAAATGGTATATTAAAGGAAAGACGTATTATTAGATGTACTTTAAAATTGCTATAAAGAACCTCACTCACTTAACTTAATGGACAAGAAAAACAATAGACTTCCCAGACATGTCTGCTTAAGTTGGATTGATTTTATGTGAATGTGATTTAAATAGATACTTCTTCGGTTGATCATTTCAAGCCTGACAATATTATCCCTTTAATTAAAAGGATTTGTCAAGTAAATGTTAGTTTATGGTGAGTTGCGCTGCTTTTCTTCTCGGTTTAAAGAGGTAGTCTAATCTCACTATTACGAAGGTGAGATGAGACTAAGTCTTGACCACTAGGGAAATAATGATGTTTATATAAATGGAACTTAAAGTGATATACGAACATGTCCTTAGTTGTTTGGGTTTGGCAGAATATGTTTAGTGAAAAGAGCTATCAAGGTTCTCTAATTACTACGAAGCCTCCCAATATCTAAACCTAAGTCAAACTTTACAAAATCAAGTTTTCAACTTTATATGGTCACATATGCGACAACACATTTCCAGAAAATTAGCTTTCTTCATATAAAAGTGGGAGACACCTTCAGTGTCAAATTTTGCTAATTAGTAATGCATCCAAAACTGCAATGCTGGCTTCGGTGTTTATTGGTTGTTACAGCTCCTATAACATGACCACATTGTCCCTACTTACTAACCTTCTTCTGTTTTCTCTTAAATCGCCAATTTAGATTAAAATATAATTTACAATTCAATCCTTCCATGCTAATTAATTCTACTATTGATGGACCCAGACTTTCTCCCAGGTGAACAGGTAACAGTTTGGTTAGTGGCACTCCTTTAATTTTCATACATGAGGTGATTTTCTGCTTCATGGCAAATTGTTGAGATGCCTGTATTAATAGCTACTTGCATACCCCGTGTAATAACAATTCTGGAGCATCTATAGCTAGCAGTCAGGGTAAGGGTACAGTGGGGTGTTAGTAAGGGTACAGAGGGGTGTTAACCAGTTGGGGGGGGGGGGTCCCTGCGCAGGCCGTCTCTAACCAGTAAGCACTGCCATTGTCAGACTGTGCGGGGATACCCCCCAACTGTTTAACACCTTTTTGTACCCTTACTGCGGAATGCTGGCAATTCATTCATAACGTCTAGTAGAAATAATAAAGGAATTGCACAACATGGGGCTATAAGAATTAGAGATGAGCAAATTGAAGTTGACAAAGTGGAATGTTATCTGAATTTTAAGAAAAGTTTGATTCGCACGGGAGTCGAATTTCCTCACGCTTCGTAATAACAAATCAATTTTTTTCTAAAATGGCTGCTGCACACTACGATAAAGTGTTTCCTAGCACTGTCCCTAGCGCCTGCTGACGTCTCTCCCTGCACTAAACACACTGGAGAATGGCAGAATCCAAAATGGCTGAGATTATTTATAGGGCTGTGACATTACAGGGCTGGCTGGATGATGATTGGCTACATGCATGGCATTGGGGGTGATCGCTCGTTCCTAGAGTTCTGTGTGAGCAGGAGAGAGCAGTCCGTAACAAATGGGCAGTACTATTATTGTAGGCACGATCTATTGCTTTGTTTTATTAGGCTTCTTCAAAGGACTCCTCTATCAGAGCAGGCGTGATGACAGCAGGAGCAGAAGTCTCAAAGAGGTCACACTGCTCCCCGTCCTCACTCGCAGCCAAATGCCCAGCTGTCAGTGGGATATATCAGTGATTGCAATGTCAGCAGCGCTGGGATCCCATCTGTCACCCACAGATAGCGAGGAGAGCGCACAGCAGGTAATAGCATGGGGTATTGATGTGATTTTGTTATGGTTGAGATAATGATACATACTATCAGTTAGATCAGACATAGTATCATATGGCGTATTTATATGTGTTAGTGTTGATTTGAAGCTGGAAAACAGTGCGACAAGTATGTATTTTTGGTATGTGGCATGAGTCACAATAAATTTCAGAAGGCTGCGTCCTCGCCCCTCTACATGCACAGGGTGCCGGCGACGCTGCGAAGGAAGCATGCGTTGCTGGCCCCTCAATACAAACACAATTCGTCATTGAATCTTTTTGGAAAATTCAACAAACCGACCAAATCAAATTTCTGAGAAAGTTGGTCATCTCTAATAAGAATAGATGCTCCAGAATTGTTACACGGGGATCACATGTAGCTATTTAAACAAGCATGTCAGGAGTGGTGACAGGTCCTCTTCAGCCTCTTAAGTATCTAGCCCATTTTTGGTTTTGCATTTTAATTTTTTTAATTCATATTGCCATATGAGGGCTTATGTGGCTTATGTTTTTGTGGGATAAATAGTATTTTTTAAGGGCACCATTTTAATTAACCATTATCTGTTATTGGAAAATGGGGAAAAAATATTTGTGAGGTTAAATTGAAAAAAAAAAAAGTCACAATTCCACCAAGATTTTGAGGATTTTTACATTGCAGCGTTCACTGTGCACTGAAAATGACATGACATCTTTATTCTGTGGTTCAATATAAATACAGCAATATCAAAATTGTAACTTTTTTTGTTTTACTACTTTAAAAAAATTAAAACCTGCTTCCACTCTTTGGAGATTCGGATGCTGTCAGATCTGTAGACAGTTCTCCTTACTGCAGCAGGAAATTGCATTTTTGAAATCTGAGATATTTAAATTATCTGTTAAACAAACTCCAGCTAGGACTGCTGCAATGCCACTGCCACAGAGGACCCCCAGAAATGGCAGATGGGTTACTGTAGGTTCTGGAAGACTTAGAGTGGTGGATAGAAGACATGTCCCACAGTCGGTGGTTCTCCATAATTCATTTGCAGCACTCTCAGAATGTAAGGACAACATGGATATGGACTCAAGCACAGAGGGTGAAAAACCTTTGACTCCTATGTCTAATGTATGCAAGACTGCAGCCAAGGACAAAAAAGATAAAGTGAAGTCTCAAAGGAAGCAGCTGTTGCTGGGTGATTCAATCATAAGAAGTGTGGAGCTTAAGGAAAATGGTTTTGTGAGATGTCTCCCTGGGGCTACTGCTAGAAGAGATAGAAGACGTATTATTAATATTGTTAAGCAAGCAAAGCAGGAAGGGGATGTGGATGTTCTTGTCCATCTAGGGACAAATGACCTGGCTTGCAATGAAGTGTCAGAGGTGAAAAAATCTTTTATCACACTTGGTAATGACGTACAGTATTTTGCATCCACCATTTCATTTTCTGAAGTTCTGCCTGTGCATAATGTTCAGAATGATAGGCAGAGGCGCATAAAGGAGTTCAACATATGGCTTGGTAAATGGTGTCAAGAGCAAGGATTTGGCTTTGTTTCTCATGATAGCTCTACTTGGAATAGAAAGGAACTGTACAAAAAAGATGGTTTGCATCTTTCTCTCAAAGGAACAAATGTACTTAGTGAACAACTCCAAGAATTTGCGAAAGAGTATTTAAACTAGGAAGGGGGGGGGCAAAAGAGTGAAAATAAAAGAGTCCAATTGCCTCCCGAAACAATGCCAGAACAGGTCAGAAGAACAGAGGTTAAGAAATGATAAGCTCAGAGTCCTGTCTACAAATGCTCGCAGTTTAGGTAAAAAAATCAATGAACTTGGGTCAATAATGGCATCTGAGAATGTAGATTTAGTGGCTGTTACGGAGACATGGTTTAATGAAAGAAATGACTGGGACATAACCATACCAGGGTACTCTTTATACAGAAGAGACAGAGAAGGCAAGAAAGGAGGAGGAGTGGCCCTGTATGTGAAAGATAGCATTAAATCTAACCTAATACAAGTTGGTGAGGCCAACATAGAGTCAGTTTGGGTTACGTTGCAGTTTGCTAATCATGCAGTAACTCGTGTAGGTGTGATATATAGACCACCTGGTCAAGTTAAAGAACTAGATGATCTACTAGTTGAAGAAATAGCTAAAATGACAATGAAAGGAGAAGTTATCATTATGGGAGATTTCAATCTTCCAGATATAAACTGGAAAACCAAAATAGCAAGTTCTACCAGGAGTACAGATATTCTAAATTCCCTACTGGGGTTATCCTTACAAAAAATGGTTGAGGAGCCAACCCGGAGGGAGGCCATTTTGGATTTGGTATTCACAAATGGGGATTCGGTATATGATGTCATTGTAGGCGAAACCTTGGGATCTAGTGATCACCAGTCAGTGTGGTTTAATATAAGAACTGTGAAAGAGTCCCACCACACAAAAACAAAAGTTTTAGATTTTAGAAAAACAGACTTTTCAAAAATGAAATTAGTCATAAATGAGTCCTTATCAGACTGGAACGGATTACATGGAGTCCAGGAGATATGGGACTACTTAAAAGGTGCATTATTGAAGGCAACAGAAAATTGCATTAGACTTGTCAGTAAAAGCAAAAAAAGGAAGAGACCACTGTGGTACTCAGCAGAAGTGGCCCAAATCATTAAAAATAAAAATCTAGCATTTTGTAATTATAAAAAAAAAACAGAGCAATGAAGATAAGGAAATCTACAAGATTAGGCAGAAAGAGGCCAAGCAAGTTATAAGAACTTCTAAAGCTCAGGCAGAAGAAAAACTAGCTCAGTCTATGAAAAAAGGGGATAAGACATTCTTCAGATATATAAATGAAAAAAGGAAATTAAAACAAGGAATAACTAAATTAAAAACAAAGGACGGAAGGTATGTAGAAGAGAATAAAGGGCTAGCCGACTGCCTTAATGAATACTTCTGTTCAGTTTTTACAAAAGAAAAAGAAGGAGAAGGACCTCCACTAGAAAGGATGACTAATAAATCGTTTGATGCATGTGTCTTTACAGAGGAAGATGTTCTAAGTTTGCTGTCTAAAGTGAAGACAAATAAGTCACAGGGGCCTGATGAGATACACCCAAAATTATTAAAAGAGCTTAGTGGTGAGCTGGCAAAACCGTTAAGAGATTTATTTAACCAATTATTAGTAACAGGAGTCGTCCCGGAAGATTGGAAATTGGCAAATGTCGTGCCCATTCACAAGAAAGGTAGTAGGGAGGAATCGAGCAACTATAGACCAGTGAGTCTGACATCAATAGTAGGCAAATTAATGGAAACCCTATTAAAGGATAGGATTGTGGAACATCTAAAATCCCATGGATTGCAAGATGAAAAACAACATGGGTTTACTTCAGGGAGATCATGTCAAACAAATCTTATAGATTTTTTTGACTGGGTGACTAAAATAGACGGTGGAGGTGCAGTAGACATCGCATATCTAGATTTTAGTAAGGCTTTTGACACTGTCCCACACAGAAGACTTATCAATAAACTGCAGTCATTGAGCATGGACTCCCATATTGTTGAGTGGATTAGGCAGTGGCTGAGTGACAGACAACAGAGGGTTGTAGTCAATGGAGAACATTCAAAACAAGGTCATGTTACCAGTGGGGTTCCACAGGGATCTGTACTGGGACCAATTTTGTTTAATATCTTCATAAGTGATATTGCAAAAGGCCTCGATTGTAAGGTTTGTCTTTTTGCTGATGACACAAAGATATGTAACAGGGTTGATGTTCCTGGAGGGAAACGCCAAATGGAAAAGGATTTAGGAAAACTAGAAGAATGGTCAGAACTCTGGCAACTGAAATTTAATGTGGATAAGTGCAAGATAATGCACCTGGGGCGTAAAAACCCAAGGGCAGAATATAGAATATTTGACACAGTCCTGACCTCAGTATCTGAGGAAAGGGATTTAGGAGTAATTATTTCAGAAGACTTAAAGGTGGGAAGACAATGTAATAGAGCAGCACGAAATGCCAGCAGAATGCTTGGATGTATAGGGAGAGGTATAAGCAGTAGAAAGAGTGAAGTGCTTATGCCGCTGTACAGAACACTGGTGAGACCTCACTTGGAGTATTGTGCGCAGTACTGGAGGCCATATCTCCAGAAGGATATAGATACTCTAGAGAGAGTTCAGAGAAGAGCTACTAAACTAGTACATGGATTGCAGGATAAAACTTACCAGGAAAGGTTAAAGGACCTTAATATGTATAGCTTGGAAGAAAGAAGAGACAGAGGGGATATGATAGAAACTTAAAAAAAAAAAAAGGGAATCAACTCGGTAAAGGAGGAGAGCATATTTAAAAGAAGAAAAACTACCACAAGAGGACTCAGTTTTAAATTAGAGGGGCAAAGGTTTAAAAGTAATATAAGGAAGTATTACTTTACTGAGAGAGTAGTGGATGCATGGAATAGCCTTCCTGCAGAAGTGGTAGCTGCAAATACAGTGAAGGAGTTTAAGCATGCATGGGATAGGCATAAGGCTATCCTTCATATAAGATAGGGCCAGGGACTATTCATAGGATTCAGATATATTGGGCAGACTAGATGGGCCAAATGGTTCTTATCTGCCGACACATTCTATGTTTCTGTTTTTTTTTCTTTGCATCACCATTATCTGACAGTCATAGGTATGACTTTTTACTCACTATTATTACATTTTTTAAAATATTTTATATTTCAGACATAAAGATACCTGATGTGATGTTTATTTTTATTGTTTATATATTTTACATGTAAAATTGGGAAAGAGTGATTTAAACTTTTAATATTTTTTAACTTTTTTTTTACCTTTTAGAAGAAATTTTAACGCCCTTATGGGGGCTAGAACATGGGATCTGGTCCCATTAATTCTAATGGAGAATAGGTTTCTGATGTGTTCCCTGTGGAGCTGCCTTGTGCACTGCTTAGCAGGGAGGTTACCATGGCATGCCTGGTAAGCTTCAGAAGTGTCCAGGCTGCCATGGTAACCAATTTGAGCCCCACAATTTTATTGCAGGGCCTCCGATTGAAAGGCAGAGGGAGCAGCATTACTCTGCCTTACCTCATACAGTCCTGATCAAAAGTTTAAGACCACTTGAAAAATTGCAAAAAATTATATTTAGCATGGCTGGATCTTAACAAGGTACCAAGTAGAGCTGCAACATGCAACAAGAAGACATGGGAGTGAGACAAAACATTTTTTGAGCATTCAATTTAATGAAAACAACAAATAAACTGAAACTGTCTGTTTTTCAGCTGATCAAAAGTTTAGGACCACAACTCCCCAAAAAAACTAAACCCCACCAAAGCAGATATCCAACTTCCAAACATGAACACAGTAATGAGTAGCTCCACCGTTATTGTTTATCACTTCAAAAATTTGTTTCGGCATGCTTGATGCAAGCATTTCCATGAGGTGAGTGGGAACATTTCTCCAAGTGGTGAAGACGGCTGCACAAAGGCCATCTACTGTCTGGAACTGTTGTCCATTTTTGTAAACTTCCCTTGCCATCCATCCCCAAAGGTTCTCAATTGGATTTAGATCAGGGGAACATGCAGGATGGGCCAAACGAGTGATGTTATTCTCCTGGAAGAAGTCCCTTGTCCTGCGGGCATTGTGTACTGTAGAGTTGTCCTGTTGAAAAACCCAGCACTGAGCCGGAGGATCCAATTGGCTGTTCGTCAAGACACTGGACAATCCTCGACCCAAATTAAGACCCTTACTGGTACTGACTGCAGCCCCATAACCATCAGACGGCATCTGAGACTGAAGGGCTTCAAAAACAAAAAACGTCTTCAAAGACCTTGTCGTCTCCTTGAACGCCACAGAACTGCTCGTTTGGACTTTGCAAGAAAGCACCAAACATGGGACATTCAAAGGTGGAAGAAAGTTTTACTCTCTGATGAGAAAAAAGTTAACCTTGACGGTCCTGATGGTCTCCAACCTTACTGGCATGACAAGCAGATCCCACCTGAGATGTTTTCTACGTGCCACAGTGGAGGGGTCGCCATAATGGTCTGGGGTTCTTTTTTCTTCAGTGGAACAATGGAGCTTCAGGAAGTGCAGGGGCGTCAAATGTCCTCTGGCTATGTCCAAATGTTGCAGAGAGCATTCCCCATGACTGAGGGCCCTCGTCTGTGTGGTAACTATATGTGTAGCTAAAATCCTAATTTGCTCTTTTCCCAGAATTTGACTATGGATTTTTCATAGCATTGCATTGTGTCACATTCTGTGACACACAGGGCATTTCACCAGATCATATGAATAGAATTTATGTAAATCCTATTACATACATGGTTATATACTGTAGTTAATACAGTTGAAAAAAGACATAAGTACATCAAATTTAACCAAGGAATAGGAGGGGACGTGACTTTTAGAAAATGGAATGAGAACCAAATTTAGCATAATTTATAGTTTGTAAGGGTACTTTTACACTTGTGTTTTTATTTTCCGGCATAGAGTTCCGTCACAGGGGCTCGATACCGGAAAAGAACTGATCAGTTTTATCCCCATGCATTCTGAATGGAGAGTAATCCGTTCAGGATGCCTTCAGTTCAGTCGTTTTGACTGATCAGGCAAAAGATAAAACCATAGATGCTACGGTTTTATCTCTGGCGAAAAAAGCGGAAGACTTGCCTGAATGTCGGATCCGGCATTTTTTCCCATAGGATTGTATTAGTGCCGGATCCGTCCTTCCGGTCTGCACTTGCAATACAAGACGGATCTGTCTGTCCGCATGACAAGACGGATCCGTTCTTGCAATGCATTTGTGAGACGGATCCGCATTCGGAATCATCTCCATCCGATGATGGAACTGCTTGCCGGATCACACTGCCGCAAATGTGAAAGTAGCCTTAGGTTGAAAAAAGACATCTGTTACTCACTTCGGAATGAGTTGCCGACAAGGAAATTTCTGCAACATTGGAGAGGGAAGTGGGAAGGGGAGTACCACCGCATCTTTTCTTCCGAGGCACCATAAAGACAAGGTACATCCTTGCTGCATCTGTTTTTCTATTAACCCTTTGACACTGGAGCACATCTAATCCATACTTGCACACCCTTCTTAAAAGGAGTCTGTCACCTCTAAAATCAGTTTCAAAGCATATCACCATGTAGGGACTGTGCCCTAAAACAGAACCATACCTTTCTTGTGAAAATTCTGTCTTGTAATCCTGATAAATGCGTCTTTATATTTTTATGAAAAAATAAGGCCTCTTGCACACGACCGTATGTATTTTGCTGTCCACAAAAAAAGGATACGCAAAAGATACGGATGAAAACGGAACAGCTGACCCGTAATCGAACAGTACTGTTCTTGTCCGTAATGCGGACAATAATAGAACATGCGTAACGGAAATAAGGATGAATTGTTCCGTATGCGGTGTGCGAAAAAAACGGAACAGAAACGGAATGAAAATACGTTCGTGTGCAAGGGGCCTAAGGGTTTTGGTGCACTGTGAGCGGTGCTGCTCTATTCGGTGCACCCTTTGTCATCGCTACTGCTGTGAAATCTTAGAGAGTGTCAATCAAACAAGAGGAGGAGGTGCTGGGCGGCATTATGGTAAATCAATGTAGCACTAAATGGATCGGTCTGCGGTGCACCAAAAAACGTATTTGCATACATTTAAAAAGCATTTCTCTGGATTAAAGGACCAGAAGGGGTCATTTACTATCAGATATACACCAATTTTCTGGCATATATCTGTTGCAGATTGCGGCACAAAGGTTATCAATCTGCGACTTTTTCCTGTTCACGCTAGATCTAGAAAAAGCAGGGGCGGAAGGCGGTGGGCTGGCAGGACCATCTCATTTATCATTTTCCATGCCTGTTTTAGGCATAGAAAATGTTTTAAATCTACGCCATCATGAAAGGTGGCGTAGATTTTGACTGGCAGTGGATGCACCCAAGTTATGTAGAGGCTTGCACAGCACAGGGATTATTATGACCAGTACATGTAAGGAAACCGCAGCACTCACTTGTCTTCTGTTTTCCAAAATGTAATCACCAACTTAGTGCAACGTTTTGACCGGTGTGGTCTTTTTCAAGCAACATATATATATACTCTCCCAGAGGGTCACATGACCAAATCAAATATGTTAATTACAAATCAAATATGCTGAATACATACCGCCCATTTGTGTGATCCAGCTACTCAGATCAAGGTATACTTGTCACCAATTCATTATATATAGTGTGTAATTCATAATAAAACATTAAACCAAGAGACATATGCTCACTAAATTCCTTGGTGGAATCCTGGGAAGCATATCTCAGAAGGTACCATCCAGATCGATTCTGTGTAACCAGAGTGCGCGTCCCTCTGTGTGTTTAAGGTGCAGGCGCGCCTAACACATGTGTATACTAAGTATGGCGCTACCCTGGTCTCCTCGCGCCCGCGCTGTTGGCATGCCAAAAGTTTGTCCTGGCGTCTCTCTGCACGCAGTGCGCAGGCGCGCCAAGAACACGTGTATATTAGGTACAGCGTTCCTCCAATCTCCTCCAACATTCAATGTAGCTATGGAAACCAATTAAACAGTCCGTTATGGCGTAGCGCATCTAGTCACTATTGCGCATGCTCAATACCTTTGTCTGTATTACCGCTATCCTAATTCGTAGCATTACATCAAAAAGTAAGATTTATGGCATCTTATATTCAGTTTCATAATGATATGTCCATTAGGCCTTATGCACACTCAATTGCGGTCCCCAATGCACAGGCAACATCCGTTCAGCGAGCCGGATCCATTCAACTTGAATGGGTCCGTGGTATGTCTGCACCGCCAAAAAATAGACATGTCATATTTTTTTTATAAATACCACAAAAGCTTACGGTGTTCCATTCTGTGACTCCGTTCCGCATCTCCGGAATTGTGGACTGAATGGGTCCGCATCCGTGATGCAGGGTGCACGCGGCTGGGGACTGTGGATTGCCGACCCGCCGTTTGCAAGCCGCAATACGGTCACGGACGCCCAACGGCCGTGTGCATGAGGCCTTAAATGTAGGGATATGTTCAAAATGACCCCCTTACTAATAATTAGAAAAATTAGCCAATGCGTGTATCTAAGTATCCTGGTACCCTGGCATTATTATGACCGGCATCTAAAACACCGGTCTTAATAAATGACCCCCAGGTTTTCACAAGAAAGGTATGGCTAGCCGTACTAAGTGGTATGCTTACTTTGAAACCGATTTTGTTGGTGATAGACTCCCTTTATTTCTGCTGTTTTCATCTCACCCATGTCATACGGTAAGTAGAAAACCATATCAACAATGTCTGATAGAAATGTAATTCCATTGTACATCAGCCAATGTATATGAATAAAGTTGGCAAAATTTTAAATAAATTTGTAAACCATTAAAAATTCCCAAAAGTGTTGTTTACCACTGCCCGTATTTTCATCCAAAATATTAGAGAAGCAGAAAAACATCTTCTTATTTTTTATTCTATTGTTTTCCTTTTGGCAGTCGAGAAAAAAAAAACGCCATGCATCATCTGTCAGGGCTTACTTCAGCCAACAATGTCTGCAAAATGTTGATATCCAGCATAATTGTCACTGATGCCTAAATAAAATGAAACAGATTATTTCACTTAAAGCATGCCAGAAGCAATGAATGGCTTCAAATGAGGAAATAAAACACTCTGTATCCAAGTTCCACTCCAGCGTATATTCTGCGTTTGACACCTTAAAGCCTTCTTGTAAGTATTAAAAGTGAAAGGCTGTAATTCATACTAGGCCACAAACGGATTGTAGTTTTCATTTCAATGTATTTTTATTCAGTCCGCGTACATGTGCGCTTATTATTGATGGGAAGGGTGAAAACACATAAATTAATACAGGGATCCATGGCGCATAAAAAGTCCATTACGTGATGCTTAACCCCTTCAAGACAGAGCTAGTTTTCACCTTAAGGACCAGGCCAAATTTTGGAAATCTGATATGTGTCACTTTATGTAGTAATTAAGGTTGAGGGAACCCGAACTGTTAAGTTCAGGTTCGTACCGAACTTTAGGATTTTTGGACCCTGAACCCGAACATTTCAGTAAAAGTTTGGGTTCGGTGTTCAGCGATTTCTTGGTGCTTTTTGAAAGGCTGCAGAGCAGCCAATCAACAAGTGTTTAAGTGTGCCCTTTGAAGCCATCACAGCCATGTCTACTAATGGCATGGCTGTGATTGTCCAGTGCAGCATGTGACCCAGCCTCTATATAAGCTGGAGTCACGTAGCGCTGCACGTAGGGATGAGCGAACTCGAACTGTATAGTTCGGGTTCGTACCGAATTTTGGGGTGTCCGTGACACGGACCCGAACCCGGACATTTTCGTAAAAGTCCGGGTTCGGGTTCGGTGTTCGTCGCTTTCTTGGCGCTTTTGTGACGCTTTCTTGGCGCTTTTTGAAAGGCTGCAAAGCAGCCAATCAACAAGCGTCATACTACTTGCCCCAAGAGGCCATCACAGCCATGCCTACTATTGGCATGGCTGTGATTGGCCAGAGCACCATGTGACCCAGCCTCTATTTAAGCTGGAGTCACATAGCGCCGCCCGTCACTCTGCTCTGATTAGCGTAGGGAGAGGTTGCGGCTGCGACAGTAGGGCGAGATTAGGCAGATTAACTCCTCCAAAGGACTTGATTAACTGATCGATCTGCAGCTGTGGATCATTGAGCTGCTGATCCTCAATTGCTCACTGTTTTTAGGCTGCCCAGACCGTTTGTCAGTCACATTTTTCTGGGGTGATCGGCGGCCATTTTGTGTCTTGTGGTGCGCCAGCACAAGCTGCGACCAAGTGCATTTAACCCTCAATGGTGTGGTTGTTTTTTGGCTAAAGCCTACATCAGGGTGAAGCTGTCACACCAAGTGCATTTAACCAGCAATAGTCTGTTCATTTTTTGGCCATATACAAAATCAGGGGCAAGCTGCGCCTGTCACCAAGTGCATTTAACCCTCAATGGTGTGGTTGTTTTTTGGCTAAAGCCTACATCAGGGTGAAGCTGTCACACCAAGTGCATTTAACCAGCAATAGTCTGTTCATTTTTTGGCCATATACAAAATCAGGGGCAAGCTGCGCCTGTCACCAAGTGCATTTAACCCTCAATGGTGTGGTTGTTTTTTGGCTAAAGCCTACATCAGGGTGAAGCTGTCACACCAAGTGCATTTAACCAGCAATAGTCTGTTCATTTTTTGGCCATATACAAAATCAGGGGCAAGCTGCGCCTGTCACCAAGTGCATTTAACCCTCAATGGTGTGGTTGTTTTTTGGCTAAAGCCTACATCAGGGTGAAGCTGTCACACCAAGTGCATTTAACCAGCAATAGTCTGTTCATTTTTTGGCCATATACAAAATCAGGGGCAAGCTGCGCCTGTCACCAAGTGCATTTAACCCTCAATGGTGTGGTTGTTTTCTGGCTAAAGCCTACATCAGGGTGAAGCTGTCACACCAAGTGCATTTAACCAGCAATAGTCTGTTTATTTTTTGGCCATATACTACATCAGGGGCAAGCTGCGCCCGTCACCAAGTGCATTTAACCCTCAGTAGTGTGGTTGGTCAAGCTGTGACACCAAGTGCATTTAACCAGCAATAGTCTGTTCATTTTTTGGCCATATACTACATCAGGGGCAAGCTGCGCCCGTCACCAAGTGCATTTAACCAGCAATAGTGTGGTTATTTTTTGGCCATATCCCAGTCTAATTCTGTCACTAAATCCATACCGGTCACCCAGCGCCTAAATACTAGGCCTCAAATTTATATCCCGCTAAATCTCTCGTTACCGCTGTCCTGTTGTAGCTGGGAAAGTTATTTAGTGTCCGTCAAAGCACATTTTTTGTTCTGGGTTGAAGTACAATTCCCAATTTAGCAATTTCATAATTTAGTGGTTTCTGCTATATCAGAGCTATTTGAAATCTATCCCTAAAAGGGTATATAATATTCAAGGTGCACATTGGGTCATTCAGAATAACTTCACACACACCCGCTACTGTGTATTTTCAAGTCTAATTCTGTCACTAAACCCATACCTGTCACCCAGCGCCTAAATACTAGGCCTCAAATTTATATCCTGCTAAATCTCTCGTTACCGCTGTCCTGTTGTAGCTGGGAAAGTTATTTAGTGTCCGTCAAAGCACATTTTTTGTTCTGGGTTGAAGTACAATTCCCAATTTAGCAATTTCATAATTTAGTGGTTTCTGCTATATCAGAGCTATTTGAAATCTATCCCTAAAAGGGTATATAATATTCAAGGTGCACATTGGGTCATTCAGAATAACTTCACACACACCCGCTACTGTGTATTTCCAAGTCTAATTCTGTCACTAAACCCATACCTGTCACCCAGCGCCTAAATACTAGGCCTCAAATTTATATCCTGCTAAATCTCTCGTTACCGCTGTCCTGTTGTAGCTGGGAAAGTTATTTAGTGTCCGTCAAAGCACATTTTTTGTTCTGGGTTGAAGTACAATTCCCAATTTAGCAATTTCATAATTTAGTGGTTTCTGCTATATCAGAGCTATTTGAAATCTATCCCTAAAAGGGTATATAATATTCAAGGTGCACATTGGGTCATTCAGAATAACTTCACACACACCCGCTACTGTGTATTTCCAAGTCTAATTCTGTCACTAAACCCATACCTGTCACCCAGCGCCTAAATACTAGGCCTCAAATTTATATCCTGCTAAATCTCTCGTTACCGCTGTCCTGTTGTAGCTGGGAAAGTTATTTAGTGTCCGTCAAAGCACATTTTTTGTTCTGGGTTGAAATACAATTCCCAATTTAGCAATTTCATAATTTAGTGGTTTCTGCTATATCAGAGCTATTTGAAATCTATCCCTAAAAGGGTATATAATATTCAAGGTGCACATTGGGTCATTCAGAATAACTTCACACACACCCGCTACTGTGTATTTCCAAGTCTAATTCTGTCACTAAACCCATACCTGTCACCCAGCGCCTAAATACTAGGCCTCAAATTTATATCCTGCTAAATCTCTCGTTACCGCTGTCCTGTTGTAGCTGGGAAAGTTATTTAGTGTCCGTCAAAGCACATTTTTTGTTCTGGGTTGAAATACAATTCCCAATTTAGCAATTTCATAATTTAGTGGTTTCTGCTATATCAGAGCTATTTGAAATCTATCCCTAAAAGGGTATATAATATTCAAGGTGCACATTGGGTCATTCAGAATAACTTCACACACACCCGCTACTGTGTATTTCCAAGTCTAATTCTGTCACTAAACCCATACCTGTCACCCAGCGCCTAAATACTAGGCCTCAAATTTATATCCTGCTAAATCTCTCGTTACCGCTGTCCTGTTGTAGCTGGGAAAGTTATTTAGTGTCCGTCAAAGCACATTTTTTGTTCTGGGTTGAAATACAATTCCCAATTTAGCAATTTCATAATTTAGTGGTTTCTGCTATATCAGAGCTATTTGAAATCTATCCCTAAAAGGGTAGATCATATTGAAGGTGCACATAGGGTCATTCAGAATAACTTCACACACACCCGCTACTGTGTATTTCCAAGTCTAATTCTGTCACTAAACCCATACCTGTCACCCAGCGCCTAAATACTAGGCCTCAAATTTATATCCCGCTAAATCTCTCGTTACCGCTGTCCTGTTGTAGCTGGGAAAGTTATTTAGTGTCCGTCAAAGCACATTTTTTGTTCTGGGTTGAAGTACAATTCCCAATTTAGCAATTTCATAATTTAGTGGTTTCTGCTATATCAGAGCTATTTGAAATCTATCCCTAAAAGGGTATATAATATTCAAGGTGCACATTGGGTCATTCAGAATAACTTCACACACACCCGCTACTGTGTATTTCCAAGTCTAATTCTGTCACTAAACCCATACCTGTCACCCAGCGCCTAAATACTAGGCCTCAAATTTATATCCTGCTAAATCTCTCGTTACCGCTGTCCTGTTGTAGCTGGGAAAGTTATTTAGTGTCCGTCAAAGCACATTTTTTGTTCTGGGTTGAAGTACAATTCCCAATTTAGCAATTTCATAATTTAGTTGTTTCTGCTATATCAGAGCTATTTGAAATCTATCCCTAAAAGGGTATATAATATTCAAGGTGCACATTGGGTCATTCAGAATAACTTCACACACACCCGCTACTGTGTATTTCCAAGTCTAATTCTGTCACTAAACCCATACCTGTCACCCAGCGCCTAAATACTAGGCCTCAAATTTATATCCTGCTAAATCTCTCGTTACCGCTGTCCTGTTGTAGCTGGGAAAGTTATTTAGTGTCCGTCAAAGCACATTTTTTGTTCTGGGTTGAAATACAATTCCCAATTTAGCAATTTCATAATTTAGTGGTTTCTGCTATATCAGAGCTATTTGAAATCTATCCCTAAAAGGGTATATAATATTCAAGGTGCACATTGGGTCATTCAGAATAACTTCACACACACCCGCTACTGTGTATTTCCAAGTCTAATTCTGTCACTAAACCCATACCTGTCACCCAGCGCCTAAATACTAGGCCTCAAATTTATATCCTGCTAAATCTCTCGTTACCGCTGTACTGTTGTTGCTTGGAAAGATATTTAGTGTCCGTCAAAGCACATTTTTTGTTCTGGGTTGAAATACAATTCCCAATTTAGCAATTTCATAATTTAGTGGTTCCTGCTATATCAGAGCTATTTGAAATCTATCCCAAAAAGGGTATATAATATTCAAGGTGCACATAGGGTCATTCAGAATAACTTCACACACACCCTCTACTGTGTATTTCCAAGTCTAATTCTGTCACTAAACCCATACCTGTCACCCAGCGCCTAAATACTAGGCCTCAAATTTATATCCTGCTAAATCTCTCGTTACCGCTGTACTGTTGTTGCTGGGCAAGATATTTAGTGTCCGTCAAAGCACATTTTTTGTTCTGGGTTGAAATACAATTCCCAATTTAGCAATTTCATAATTTAGTGGTTCCTGCTATATCAGAGCTATTTGAAATCTATCCCAAAAAGGGTATATAATATTCAAGGTGCACATAGGGTCATTCAGAATAACTTCACACACACGCTTCTGTGCATTTCCAAGTCTAATTCTGTCACTAAATCCATACCGGTCACCCAGCGCCTAAATACTAGGCCTCAAATTTATATCCCGCTGAATTTGAATACAATACATTGGGCCAAATAATATATTTGTTGTTGTGGTGAACCATAACAATGAGAAAAACATCTAGTAAGGGACGCGGACGTGGACATGGTCGTGGTGGTGTTAGTGGACCCTCTGGTGCTGGGAGAGGACGTGGCCGTTCTGCCACATCCACACGTCCTAGTGTACCAACTACCTCAGGTCCCAGTAGCCGCCAGAATTTACAGCGATATATGGTGGGGCCCAATGCCGTTCTAAGGATGGTAAGGCCTGAGCAGGTACAGGCATTAGTCAATTGGGTGGCCGACAGTGGATCCAGCACGTTCACATTATCTCCCACCCAGTCTTCTGCAGAAAGCGCACAGATGGCGCCTGAAAACCAACCCCATCAGTCTGTCACATCACCCCCATGCATACCAGGGAAACTGTCTCAGCCTCAAGTTATGCAGCAGTCTCTTATGCTGTTTGAAGACTCCGCTGGCAGGGTTTCCCAAGGGCATCCACCTAGCCCTTCCCCAGCGGTGAAAGACATAGAATGCACTGACGCACAACCACTTATGTTTCCTGATGATGAGGACATGGGAATACCACCTCAGCATGTCTCTGATGATGACGAAACACAGGTGCCAACTGCTGCGTCTTTCTGCAGTGTGCAGACTGAACAGGAGGTCAGGGATCAAGACTGGGTGGAAGACGATGCAGGGGACGATGAGGTCCTAGACCCCACATGGAATGAAGGTCGTGCCACTGACTTTCACAGTTCGGAGGAAGAGGCAGTGGTGAGACCGAGCCAACAGCGTAGCAAAAGAGGGAGCAGTGGGCAAAAGCAGAACACCCGCCGCCAAGAGACTCCGCCTGCTACTGACCGCCGCCATCTGGGACCGAGCACCCCAAAGGCAGCTTCAAGGAGTTCCCTGGCATGGCACTTCTTCAAACAATGTGCTGACGACAAGACCCGAGTGGTTTGCACGCTGTGCCATCAGAGCCTGAAGCGAGGCATTAACGTTCTGAACCTGAGCACAACCTGCATGACCAGGCACCTGCATGCAAAGCATGAACTGCAGTGGAGTAAACACCTTAAAACCAAGGAAGTCACTCAGGCTCCCCCTGCTACCTCTTCTGCTGCTGCCGCCTCGGCCTATTCTGCTGCTGCCGCCTCGGCCTCTTCCTCCGCCTCTGGAGGAACGTTGGCACCTGCCGCCCAGCAAACAGGGGATGTACCACCAACACCACCACCACCACCTCCGTCACCAAGCGTCTCAACCATGTCACACGCCAGCGTTCAGCTCTCCATCTCACAAACATTTGATAGAAAGCGTAAATTCCCACCTAGCCACCCTCGATCCCTGGCCCTGAATGCCAGCATTTCTAAACTACTGGCCTATGAAATGCTGTCATTTAGGCTGGTGGACACAGACAGCTTCAAACAGCTCATGTCGCTTGCTGTCCCACAGTATGTTGTTCCCAGCCGGCACTACTTCTCCAAGAGAGCCGTGCCTTCCCTGCACAACCAAGTATCCGATAAAATCAAGTGTGCACTGCGCAACGCCATCTGTAGCAAGGTCCACCTAACCACAGATACGTGGACCAGTAAGCACGGCCAGGGACGCTATATCTCCCTAACTGCACACTGGGTAAATGTAGTGGCAGCTGGGCCCCAGGCGGAGAGCTGTTTGGCGCACGTCCTTCCGCCGCCAAGGATCGCAGGGCAACATTCTTTGCCTCCTGTTGCCACCTCCTCCTTCTCGGCTTCCTCCTCCTCTTCTTCCACCTGCTCATCCAGTCAGCCACACACCTTCACCACCAACTTCAGCACAGCCCGGGGTAAACGTCAGCAGGCCATTCTGAAACTCATATGTTTGGGGGACAGGCCCCACACCGCACAGGAGTTGTGGCGGGGTATTGAACAACAGACCGACGAGTGGTTGCTGCCGGTGAGCCTCAAGCCCGGCCTGGTGGTGTGTGATAATGGGCGAAATCTCGTTGCAGCTCTGGGACTAGCCAATTTGACGCACATCCCTTGCTTGGCGCATGTGCTGAATTTGGTGGTGCAGAAGTTCATTCACAACTACCCCGACATGTCAGAGCTGCTGCATAAAGTGCGGGCCGTCTGTTCGCGCTTCCGGCGTTCACATCCTGCCGCTGCTCGCCTGTCTGCGCTACAGCGTAACTTCGGCCTTCCCGCTCACCGCCTCATATGCGACGTGCCCACCAGGTGGAACTCCACCTTGCACATGCTGGACAGACTGTGCGAGCAGCAGCAGGCCATAGTGGAGTTTCAGCTGCAGCACGCACGGGTCAGTCGCACTACAGAACAGCACCACTTCACCACCAATGACTGGGCCTCCATGCGAGACCTGTGTGCCCTGTTGCGCTGTTTCGAGTACTCCACCAACATGGCCAGTGGCGATGACACCGTTATCAGCGTTACAATACCACTTCTATGTCTCCTTGAGAAAACACTTAGGGCGATGATGGAAGAGGAGGTGGCCCAGGAGGAGGAGGAGGAGGAGGAGGAAGAGGGGTCATTTTTAGCACTTTCAGGCCAGTCTCTTCGAAGTGACTCAGAGGGAGGTTTTTGGCAACAGCAGAGGCCAGGTACAAATGTGGCCAGCCAGGGCCCACTACTGGAGGACGAGGAGGACGAGGATGAGGAGGAGGTGGAGGAGGATGAGGATGAAGCATGGTCACAGCGGGGTGGCACCCAACGCAGCTCGGGTCCATCACTGGTGCGTGGCTGGGGGGAAAGGCAGGACGATGACGATACGCCTCCCACAGAGGACAGCTTGTCCTTACCCCTGGGCAGCCTGGCACACATGAGCGACTACATGCTGCAGTGCCTGCGCAACGACAGCAGAGTTGCCCACATTTTAACCTGTGCGGACTACTGGGTTGCCACCCTGCTGGATCCACGCTACAAAGACAATGTGCCCACCTTACTTCCTGCACTGGAGCGTGATAGGAAGATGCGCGAGTACAAGCGCACGTTGGTAGACGCGCTACTGAGAGCATTCCCAAATGTCACAGGGGAACAAGTGGAAGCCCAAGGCCAAGGCAGAGGAGGAGCAAGAGGTCGCCAAGGCAGCTGTGTCACGGCCAGCTCCTCTGAGGGCAGGGTTAGCATGGCAGAGATGTGGAAAACTTTTGTCAACACGCCACAGCTAACTGCACCACCACCTGATACGCAACGTGTTAGCAGGAGGCAACATTTCACTAACATGGTGGAACAGTACGTGTGCACACCCCTCCACGTACTGACTGATGGTTCGGCCCCATTCAACTTCTGGGTCTCTAAATTGTCCACGTGGCCAGAGCTAGCCTTTTATGCCTTGGAGGTGCTGGCCTGCCCGGCAGCCAGCGTTTTGTCTGAACGTGTATTCAGCACGGCAAGGGGCGTCATTACAGACAAACGCAGCCGCCTGTCTACAGCCAATGTGGACAAGCTGACGTTCATAAAAATGAACCAGGCATGGATCCCACAGGACCTGTCCGTCCCTTGTCCAGATTAGACATTAACTACCTCCCCATAACCATATATTATTGGACTCCAGGGCACTTCCTCATTCAATCCTATTTTTATTTTCATTTTACCATTATATTGCAAGGCTACCCAAAGTTGAATGAACCTCTCCTCTGCCTGTGTGCTAGGCCTAAATATATGCCAATGGATTGTTGCAGTGGTGGCTGACGTGAAGCCTCATTCTCTGCTATGACATGCAGACTGATTCTCTGGTGACATGAAGCCAGATTGTCTGTTACGGGACCTCTCTCCTCTGCCTGGGTGCTGGGCCTGAATTTATGACAATGGACTGTTGCAGTGGTGGCTGACGTGAAGCCTGATTCTCTGCTATGACATGCAGACTGATTCTCTGCTGACATGAAGCCAGATCCTCTGTTACGGGACCTCTCTCCTCTGCCTGGGTGCTGGGCCTAAATTTATGAAAATGGACTGTTGCAGTGGTGGGTGACGTGAAGCCTCATTCTCTGCTATGACATGCAGACTGATTCTCTGCTGACATGAAGCCAGATTGTCTGTTACGGGACCTCTCTCCTCTGCCTGGGTGCTGGGCCTAAATATCTGACAATGGACTGTTGCATTGGTGGCTGACGTGAAGCCTGATTCTCTGCTATGATATGAAGACTGATTCTCTGCTGACATGAAGCCAGATTGTCTGTTACGGGACCTCTCTCCTCTGCCTGTGTGCTAGGCCTAAATATATGCCAATGGATTGTTGCAGTGGTGGCTGACGTGAAGCCTGATTCTCTGCTATGACATGCAGACTGATTCTCTGGTGACATGAAGCCAGATCCTCTGTTACGGGACCTCTCTCCTCTGCCTGGGTGCTGGGCCTAAATTTATGAAAATGGACTGTTGCAGTGGTGGGTGACGTGAAGCCTGATTCTCTGCTATGACATGCAGACTGATTCTCTGGTGACATGAAGCCAGATCCTCTGTTACGGGACCTCTCTCCTCTGCCTGGGTGCTGGGCCTAAATTTATGAAAATGGACTGTTGCAGTGGTGGGTGACGTGAAGCCTCATTCTCTGCTATGACATGCAGACTGATTCTCTGCTGACATGAAGCCAGATCGTCTGTTACGGGACCTCTCTCCTCTGCCTGGGTGCTGGGCCTAAATTTATGAAAATGGACTCTTACAGTGGTGGGTGACGTGAAGCCTGATTCTCTGCTATGACATGAAGACTGATTCTCTGCTGACATGAAGCCAGATCCTCTGTTACGGGACCTCTCTCCTCTGCCTGGGTGCTGGGCCTAAATATCTGACAATGGACTGTTGCATTGGTGGCTGACGTGAAGCCTGATTCTCTGCTATGATATGAAGACTGATTCTCTGCTGACATGAAGCCAGATTGTCTGTTACGGGACCTCTCTCCTCTGCCTGTGTGCTAGGCCTAAATATATGCCAATGGATTGTTGCAGTGGTGGCTGACGTGAAGCCTGATTCTCTGCTATGACATGCAGACTGATTCTCTGGTGACATGAAGCCAGATCCTCTGTTACGGGACCTCTCTCCTCTGCCTGGGTGCTGGGCCTAAATTTATGAAAATGGACTGTTGCAGTGGTGGGTGACGTGAAGCCTGATTCTCTGCTATGACATGCAGACTGATTCTCTGGTGACATGAAGCCAGATCCTCTGTTACGGGACCTCTCTCCTCTGCCTGGGTGCTGGGCCTAAATTTATGAAAATGGACTGTTGCAGTGGTGGGTGACGTGAAGCCTCATTCTCTGCTATGACATGCAGACTGATTCTCTGCTGACATGAAGCCAGATTGTCTGTTACGGGACCTCTCTCCTCTGCCTGGGTGCTGGGCCTGAATTTATGACAATGGACTGTTGCAGTGGTGGCTGACGTGAAGCCTGATTCTCTGCTATGATATGAAGACTGATTCTCTGCTGACATGAAGCCAGATTGTCTGTTACGGGACCTCTCTCCTCTGCCTGGGTGCCGGGGCCTAAATATCTGAGAATGGACTGTTCCAGTGGTGGGTAACGGGAAGCCAGATTCTCTGCTATGATATGAAGACTGATTCTCTGCTGACATGAAGCCAGATTGTCTGTTACGGGACCTCTCTCCTCTGCCTGGGTGCTGGGCCTAAATTTATGAAAATGGACTCTTACAGTGGTGGGTGACGTGAAGCCTGATTCTCTGCTATGACATGAAGACTGATTCTCTGCTGACATGAAGCCAGATTGTCTGTTACGGGACCTCTCTCCTCTGCCTGGGTGCCGGGGCCTAAATATCTGAGAATGGACTGTTCCAGTGGTGGGTGACGGGAAGCCAGATTCTCTGCTATGGAACCTCTCTCCAATTGATTTTGGTTAATTTTTATTTATTTAATTTTTATTTTAATTAATTTCCCTATCCACATTTTTTGCAGGGGATTTACCTACATGTTGCTGCCTTTTGCAGCCCTCTAGCCCTTTCCTGGGCTGTTTTACAGCCGTTTTAGTGCCGAAAAGTTCGGGTCCCCATTGACTTCAATGGGGTTCGGGTTCGGGACGAAGTTCGGATCGGGTTCGGATCCCGAACCCGAACATTTCCGGGATGTTCGGCCGAACTTCTCGAACCCGAACATCCAGGTGTTCGCTCAACTCTAGCTGCACGTCACTCTGCTGTTACTAGTGTAGGGAGAGGATGCTGCTGCTGTGAGGAAGAGAATAGGAAAGAAACTTTAATCAGAAGTGCTTGTTAACTCAGCGATCTACAAAGATTTAGTTGTGTGGGTGCAGTGCACAATCTTTTAACCCTGCCCTGTGCCCAGTGACAGAGAAAAATAACTTTTATCCGTCTGTTGGTTAGGTGGGCGGCGGCGGCCATTTTATGCAATCTTGGTGCACCAGCACTACATGTGCTTTTGTGACATTGAAATCCAAGCTTAAAATACTGCAATAATAATCTGGATATTAAAAAACACTAATTTTTGGCAATATCCTACATCTGGTGCCTTTGTGGCATTAGTCAGTATGCAATTTAAGCTAGAAATACAGCTATAATTTTCTGGGTCTTAAAAAACATCCTTTTTGGGCAAAATACTCAATTTTACAGCCTTTGCTGCATCTGTACGTGTGAAATTCAAGCGTTATATCCTGCTGTCATATTCTGCTAGTAAAAAACACAAATTTTGGGCAAAATACTTAATATTGTAGCCTTTACTGCATCTGTAATTGTTAAAACAAGCTTGAAATACTTCACTAATTTTCTGGCTTTGAAAAAACACCCATTTTTGGCAATACTCTCCATCTTGGGCTTCTGCCACATTAGTCAATGTGCAATTTAAGCTAGAATTACAGTTTTATTTTCCGAGGTTTTAAAAAACACCCTTTTGGGCAAAATACTCAATTTTACAGCCCTTGCTGCATCTGTACGTGTGGAATTCAAGCGCTTTATACTGCTGTCATATTCTGTTAGTAAAAAAAACACCCATTTTGGGCAAAGTTCTTAATATTGCAGCCTTTGCTGCATCTGTTATTGTTAAAACAAGCTTGAAATACTTCAAAATTTTTCTGGCTTTGAGAAAACACACATTTTTGGCAATACCCTCCATCTTGGGCCTCTGCCGCATTGGTCAGTGTGCAATTTAAGATAGAAATATAGCTATAATTTTCTGGGTTTTAAAAAACACCCTTTTTGTGCAAAATACTCAATTTTACCGTCCTTGTTGCATCTGTACGTGTGAAATTCAAGCATTATATACTGCTGTCATATTGTTATTCAAAAAACACCCTTTTTGGGCCAAATACACAATTTTACAGCCCTTGCTGCATCTGTGCGTGTGAAATTCAAGCGTTATATACTGTGTCATATTCTGTTATTCACAAAACACCCACTTTGGCCAAAATACTTAATATACAATCTTGAAATACTTCAATAATTTTCTGGTTTTGAAAAAACACCTATTTTTGTCAATACCCTCCATTTGGGGCCTCTGCCGCATTAGTCAGTATGCAATTTAAGTTAGAAATACAGCTATAATATTCTGGGTTTTAAAAAACACCCATTTAAGGCAAAATACTTAATTTGCGGTCTTGTACGTGTGAAATACACCCTTTAGATACTGTTGTTCTATTCTGCTATTAGAAATACACCCATTTAGGGCAAAAATCTTAATTTTGCAGCCTTCGCTGCATCTGTCATTGTGAGATACACCCTTTACATACTGTTGTGCTATTTTGGTATTAAATAAACACCCATTTTGGGCAAAAATCTTAATTTGTGGCCTTGTCTGCATATGTACATGTGAGATACACTCTTTAGATACTGTTGTTCTATTCTGCTATTAAAAAAACACCCATTTAGGACAAAAAAACTAAAATTTTCAGCCTTTGCTGCATCTGTCATTGTGAGATACATCCTTTTTACATACTGCTGTGCTATTCTGGTATTAAATAAACACCCATTTTGGGCAAAAATCTTAATTTGTGGCCTTGTCTCCATCTGTACATGTGAGATACACCCTTTAGATACTGTTGTTCTATTGTGCTATTAAAAAAACACCAATTTAGGAGGGAAAAATTAATTCTGCAGCCTTTGCTGCATCTGTCATTGTGAGATACACATGTTATATACTGTTGTTTTATTCTGTTATTAAAAATACACCCATTTTGGACAAGATCCTAAATTTGAACAATATAAAGAGAGCGTCAAATAAAGGATGTGGCCCGGTCGTGGTGCTGCTGGTGGAACTCCTGTTGCAGGGAGAGTACGTGGTCAATCTGTGCCAGCTACATGCACAAGTGAAACACCTTGCTCAGGTGAAAGTAGGTGACAGAACCTTCAGAGGTATTTGGTCGGGCCTAATGCGGCTCTACGAATGGTGAGGCCAGAACAAGTATAGGCGATAGTAGATTGGGTTGCAGACAGTGCCTCCAGTTCCTTCACGTTGTCTCCCACCCATTCTCCTCCTGAAAGATCAGAGTTGGCACCTGCAGCCGATGTCCATCAGTAGTTCACCTCACCCCCTTGCAAATCAGCCAAGCAATCTGAGCCCCAAGACTTGCAGCAGTTTTTTCTGCTTTTTGATGGTTCTGTTAGCAGGGTTTCCCAGGGCCATCCACCTAGCCCGTGCCAAACCACTTATCTTTCAAGATGAGTACACGGCAGGACCATCGCAACACGTCTCGGATGATGAACAAACACAGGTGCCAACTGCTGTGGCTTTCGAAAGTGTGCAGACCGACAAAGAGGGCAGGGTTGAAGACTGGGTGGAAGATGATGTGGAGGACGATGAGGTCCTCGACCCCAAATGTAATCAAGGTCATGTGTGTGACCTGTGTAGTTCGGAGGAAGAGGAGGTGGTCGCACAGAGCCACCAGCACAGCAGAAGAGGGAGCAGGGTGCAAAAGCGGAGCGGCCGTCCCCTAGACAGTACGCCTGCTACTGCCCACCGCAGCAAGGGACCGAGCACACCAAAGCCAGCTCCAAGGAGTTCCCTTGCATGGCAGTTCTTCAGACAATGTGCTGACAACAAGAAACGAGTGGTTTGCACGCTGTGCAATCAGATCCTGAAGTGAGGCATAAACGTTCTCAACCTGAGCAAAACCTGCATGACCAGGCATCTAAGTGCAAAGCACGAGCTGCAGTGGAGTAGACACCTCAAAAATGGAGAAATGTCTCTGGCTCCTCCTGCTTCCTCTTCTGCTGCAGTCTCGGCCTCTTCATCAACTTCTGGAGTAACAGTGCCACCTTCCACCCCTCAAACAGATGATCTGCCAGCAACACCACCATCTGGGTCACCAAGCATCTCCACAATGTCCCACGGAAGCGTTCAGCAATCCATCTCCCAAACACTGGAGCGGAAGAGAAAGTACCCCCTATGCCCCCCCCCCCCGCCCCCCCGCCCCCCCGCCCACAATCCCTGGCCCTGAATGCCAGCATTTCAAAATTACTGGCCTTTGAAATGCTGTCATTCCGTCTGGTGGATACGGAGAGTTTTAAAAGCCTTATGGCAGTGCATTACTTTTCCAGGCATGCCATCCCTTCCCTGCACAACCAAGTAGGAAACAACAGCACACTGGGTAAATGCAGTGGCGAATGGGCTTGCGGCACATAGCAGTTTGCCACATGTCCTTCCACCACCGATAATTGCAGGGCGGTTCAGTTTGCCTCCTGTTACTTACTCCTCCTACTCCGCTTCCTCATCCTCTACAGGCTCCTCATCCGGTCAGCGTAACACCTTCACCACCAACTTCAGCACAGCCAGGAGTAAACGACAGCAGGCAGTTTTAAAACTTATCTGTTTGGAGCTGTGGATGGGCCTTGAACAACAGACCGATGAGTGGTTGGTGCCAGTGAGCCTCAAGCCCGGCCTGGTGGTGTGCGATAATGGGCAAAATCTCGGAGCAGCTCTGGGACTTGCCGGTTTGATGCACATCCCTTGCCTGGCGCATATGCTGAATTTGGTGGTGCAGAGATTCCTTAAAAATTACCACGATATATGTCAGAGCTGCTGCATAAAGTGCGGGCCGTCTGTGCGCACTTTCGGCGTTCTCACCCTGCTGCTGCTCGCCTGTCAGCGCTGCAGCGTTACTTCAGCCTTCCCGCTCACCGCCTCATATGCAACGTGCCCATAAGGTGGAACTCCACCTTGCACATGCTGGCCAGACTGTGCAAGCAGCAGGCGATAGTGGAGTTTCAGCTGCAGCACGCACGTGTAAGTCGCTCGGTAGAACAGCACCACTTCACCAGCAATGACTGAGCCTCCATGCAAGATCTGTGTTCCTTGTTGCGCTGTTTCGAGAACTTTACCAACATGGCCAGTGCCGATAACGCCATTCTCAGCGTTACTATCCCACTTCTATGCCTCTTTGAAAAAATGCTGCTGGTGATGATGGAAGAGGATGTGGCACTGGAGGAGGATGAGGAAGAGGGATCAAGGTTTCCAGCCAGTCATTCCCAAGTGTCTCCGAGGGTGGGTTCCTGCACCCACAAATGCCAGGTACACAATTGTCCAGCCAAGGCACAGTTCTGGAGGATGAGGAGGTGGAGGATGAGGAGGAGGAGATGGAGGCGGAGGAACCATGTTCACAGCAGGGTGGCACCCAGACCAGCTCATGGCCATCAATGGTGCGTGGCTGGGGGGATTCAGAGGACACAGACGATACACCTCCCACAGAGGACAGCTTTTTGTTGCCTCTGGGCAGCCTGGCACACATGAGCGATTACATGCTGCAGTGTCTCCGCAACGACCGCCGAGTTGCCCATATTCTAACTTGTGCTGATTACTGGGTGGCCACGCTGCTGGATCCCCGTTACAAGGACAATGTACCATCCTTAATTCCCTCACTGGAGGATGATCGTAAGATGTGCGAGTACAAGCGCACGCTGGTAGACGTTCTGCTAGTGGCATTCCCACCTGACAGCGGGGGCACAGTGGAAGCACAAAGCGAAGGCAGAGGAGGAGGAAGAGGTCGCCAATGCAGCTGGGGCACTGCCAGCCAATCAGAAAGCAGGGTTAGCATGGCCGAAATGTGGAAAAGCTTTGTCAGCACGCCATAACAACCAGCACCACCAGCTGATATGGAACGTCTTAGCAGGAGGCAGCACTTCACCAACATGGTGGAGCGGTATGTGTGCACATGCCTACACGTACTGAATGACGGGTCTGCCCCTTCAACTTCTGGGTCTCCAAATTGGGCACATGTCCTGAGCTTGCCCTTTTTTTTTTTTTTTAACATATTTTTATTAATTTCCACAAAATTATCTGTGATACATAACTTGCATAAGTTTACATATCCACATGTGATCAAGACAATCGTGTAATACAGATCATTTAGGAATAACAAACATCAATCCCTCCCTTCCCCCCCTCCCCCCTCCCTAAGTGCTTAAGCCTACAGTATATATTAGTAACCCAATTGGGTTAATAGAATGTAATCCTTCAAACCTATACTCATGTTTCATGCAGTTACAATCTTTTCAGTTAAATTATTTTGTGAAACCAATAACCATTGTGTGACCCTATCCCCTATGCCTTCTTTATATCAAATCCCTAGTGTCATCTCCCGAGAAGAATGTAAGTATGAACGTAAGCGAGCTTGCCCTTTAAGCCTTGGAGGTGCTGGCCTGCCCTGCAGCCAGTGTATTATCTGAACGTGTGTTTGGCACGGCAGGGGGCATCATCACAGACAAGCGCCGCCGCCTGTCCACAGCCAATGTGGACAAGCTCACGTTAATTAAAATGAACCAGGCATGGATCCCATAGGACTTGTCTGTACGTTGTGCAGAATAGACATGTATACCGGCCTTAACCAGCCATTGTTATACTAAAAACCTGTGTTGGCTACCTTGTCCTCCTCCACTGCTGCTTCCAACTACACCGCTACATCCACCGACTCCTCAAACTCCTACTCCATATGGACCTCCACCTCATAAATTATAATTTTTTTTGTACGTATTTTATTTTATGTCATTTCACTAATTTGTCTGTTAAAATTTTGGGTGAAATTTACCAATTTTTGGGTGTGATATACCTCTGTTATACCTAGTTGACAGGTTAAAAAAAATCAGTAATTTGTCTTTTACATTTTCGGGTGTAATTCACCAATTTTTGGGTGTGATATACACCTGCTCTACCTAGTAGACAGGTTAATAAATTTCTCAAATTTTTCTGTTACAATCTTGGGTTGCCATTTTGAATAAACCCCTGCTCTGCATAGGTGACAGGGACCGAAATTTTTAAAAATAATGTGTTCCTTTGGTGGGTGACATGAACCCATTTCTGGCAATGAAAACCCCCTGCTCTGCATAGGTGACAGGGACTAAAATTTCTAAAATTTGTCTTTAATTGGCCCTTTCCTTCTGCTTTAATAGCTTCTCCCACATTTCCGCTTCATCCCATTGCAGTCATTGATCTCCCTTGGATGTGGTATCCCTTTCTCATGCTCCCTCTCCAGCGTGGAACCCTGATTCGCCGCTAACCGTGATCAACATGGTAGGTGCAGAAAAGAACATTGAAAGTTGATAAAGCAGATATCCAATTAGATTGTGGACGTCACGGGGACGTGCGACATGGTGGGGCAATATTTATGCACACAAACTGACTGATGGTTCTGCCCCCTGCAACTTCTGGGTTTCCAAATTGGGCACATGGCCTGAGCTTGCCCTTTACGCCTTGGAGGTGCTGGCCTGCCCTGCAGCCAGTGTATTGTCTGAACGTGTGTTTAGCACGACTGGAGGGGGTTATTACAGGTTATATTTCCCAATATTTTGAGGTGTACCCTAATTAAAAAAAAAATTAAAAGTATTAGAACCAAAAAGCAGTGTAGACTACCTCCTCCACCGCCGCTTTCACCTACACCACCACATCCACCGCCTCCTCAACCTCCTACTCCATATGGACCTCATCCTCCTAGATCAAGATTATAATTTTTTATGTATTTTATGTTATTTAAAGTCATTTCCCTATCCACATTTGTTTGCAGACCACTTGCCATGCTCTTAACCACATTTTGATGTCATTTGCATCCTCAAGACCTTTTTTATGACATTTTTACAGCCATTTTAGTCAGTTCGTGTTCCCATTGACTTCAATGGGGTTCGGGGTCAAGTTCGGGTCCTGAACTCAAAACTTTTTTGTGAAATTTTTTTGTGAAATTCGGCTGAACCCGTCGAACCCGAACATTCAGGTGTCCGCTCAACTCTAATAGTAATAACTCTGAAATGCTTTTACATATACAAGCCATTTTGAGAATGTTTCCTCGTGACACATTGTACTTCATGACAGTGGGAAATGTGAGTTGATATATTTCACCTTTACTTCACAGTTTTCAAAATTTCAATTTCTCTGTGTGTCACTGCAGCGCGGGGGATGGGGGGGTCGATCGAGAAGCAAAGGGAGCCCCATCCCTCTATGATCCTCTTATTTGCCGCGGTCAAAGTTGATCGCAGCATATAAGGGGTTAATCAGCCGGCATTGCTGTAAATGTTGATGCTGGTTTATTAACCCCCTATATACAGCGGAGGCGCAGCTGTCAGTCACAGCCAGGTCCCTACATTGATCGGGCATGCACAGCTCCGATGCCTACTCGATCATCATGACGTATGTTATATCAAAATGCTGCTGTGTATATCTATCTATATATATATATATATACTATATATATATATATATATATATATATATATATATATATATATATACACAATTATTGGCAATAAAAATAATTCACAAAGAAGTTGTTGGAATTAAATGAAACTGTCTATGTGTGAACATATTATGATCTGTAAGTAAATACAATATTTATTAGGGTAAACGGTACAATTGCAGGATCCTCTAGTACCGTGTTGGGCCACCTCTAGCCTGGAACACAAGATGAGATGCAGTGGAGCATGGAGGCACACAAGATCCATATGGTATCCTGTGGTGCATTTGCCCACTGATGTTACAGCTGGGCCTGTAGATCCTGCTCACATGTAGCTGGCATCCCAGCTAGTCCCATTGGTGATAAATCTGGCAAATGGGCAGGTCAAGGAAGTGGCGGAGACATTCCTTGGAAACCCTTGCAGTGTGTGTCTGAGCATTACCCCATGGAAAAAATGCCAGTTGGAAGCCTAACCATGAAAGGCAACACATGTGGTCAGGGGAAGTCCTACAAATATCACTTAGCTGTTAGTGTCCCTTGTATTACTACTCACGATGACCAACTGTCGTATGCGATGGCTGCCCTGATCATCACACCAGCAATTGGAGCAGTGTGTCACTTTACAGCAAAGGCAGGATTGAAGCACTCACCACCAGGCCTCCATACTCAAATCCAACCATCATTGAATCCCAAACTGAACCTGGGTTCATCACTAATGATGATATATTTCTAGTCTGTAGAAGTCCAGGCTTCTCATTCACGACACCACTGCTCCCAACACCTCCTAACAGCTAGGTCAGATCAGCAATTCGTTGAAACGACCATCATGCTTCTCTCACTCCAATGACGTGCACCATCTCAAAGTCTGTCAACTGGGCAAAATGTCTTAAAGTGCATTCTAGAGGCATGTCTAGCAGTCAATGATCATTCACCAAGACATACACTACCCAAAAGTTGCCCCTGAGAGCCTTTTTATAGGGCCACAGGAAAGCACTTGTATTCCCTCTAGTGGCAAGACCCGGTCTCTAATCAGACAACACCTGAAATCATTTTCTTATCTCCCCGAGACATAACTGCATGAAGAGTTTTGTAGCAATCCCATATTTCAATACAAATTAGGGGAATTTATCATGAGCGGATTGTTTGAAGTCAGTTGCCTTATTTGAAGTAATTTATGCCACATTCATCAAATGTCATATGTTGTTTGATAAATTTGGTCTATTTTTAAGCCTCGCTTGCTAGCTAGAGGAGGAGACAGCTGCTATTACATAGAAACATAGAAGCATAGAATGTGTCGGCGGATAAGAACCATTTGGCCCATCTAGTCTGCCCAATATACTAAATACTATGGATAGCCCATGGCCCTATCTTATATGAAGGATGGCCTTATGCATATCCCATGCATGCTTAAACTCCTCCACTGTCTTTGCAGCTACCACTTCTGCAGGAAGGCTATTCCATTCATCCACTACTCTCTCAGTAAAGTAATACTTCCTGATATTACTTTTAAACCTTTGCCCCATTAATTTAAAACTATGTCCTCTTGTAGCAGTTTTTCTTCTTTTAAATATTCTCTCCTCTTTTACCTTGTTGATTCCCTTTATGTATTTAAAAGTTTCTATCATATCCCCTCTGTCTCGTCTTTCTTCCAAGCTATACATGTTAAGGTCCTTTAATCTTTCCTGGTAAGTTTTATCCTGCAATCCATGGACCAGTTTAGTAGCTCTTCTCTGAACTCTCTCTAGAGTATCTATATCCTTCTGGAGTATATGGCCTCCAGTACTGCGCACAATACTCCAAATGAGGTCTCACTAGTGCTCTGTAGAGCGGCATGAGCACCTCCCTCTTTCTACTGGTAATGCCTCTCCCTATACACCTAAGCATTCTGCTAGCATTTCCTGATGCTCTGACATTACATGCAGCGATCTCCTCTATGACATTACATGCACCGATCTCCTTCACAGCATGGGGAGAAGCGATTGCTATGCCATCACTCATCCCCATACTGTCTAGTGGTTTGCCAGTGGCAGATCGCTATTAGACAGCATGATCTGTTGGCAGCAAGCACAGATTTTTATGCAGGCTTAACAATCAAAATTGCAGTGTAATACTGCCGCTGACGGCAATTGGCAGAAGTATTAAACTGCAAGAGGATCGCTAACGAACATTCACGCTCATTAGCAAATATCACCAAAAAATATGCAGGGTAATACAGCCTTTAAACCTAGCACTTTTGTCTAGAAAATGTACTCCAGTAGTCCTACTCCACTCTTCTCCTGGAGTGAGATTGCAACTTTTTTGGTCGACTTTTTAAATATGTTTCAGTGATAATCTGGATTTAGACTTTAACATAGCTAATCACACTCACTTTACCACTCATATTTCAAAACGAAAGTGTGGTAAAATGCAAAAAATGGTAATATTTTTGCCTAAATAAGTAAAAAAAATTGCAAAAGCCCAATTTTTGCTACTGTTTGAAGCCAAAATTCTGGAGTGAAAGCATGATAAATAAGGGTCATAGAGTTTGTACGATAATACATTCATTAATACATTATCATGTGGATTCCTAAGAAAAAGTTCTCTTTAATCAAATCAAAAGCAGAGTCATTTTTGTTGGTTCTTTTTGTGCAGTCCAGTGGTTGAGCATTAATGCTTGACAGAAAGCCATTATATGATGTCTCCTCTGTAGTCAACTGTATAAACTATCTTAGTGCAACAGTTTACAGTCAAACATAATAGAAAAACAAAATCCAAACTTGTGATGTGATGCTGGTTATGAAAACATTCAGACGTACCGAATGTTAGAAAACTCCTCTAGAAAATTGAATAATTTAATCATGTGTACTGTACATGCCATGTACTTACCTCTATATGGTGCCTCCATCAGCTCAGTGTATTTTTATTTGTATTTTTGAGAGCGGAGCTGGTGTTACCAGACAGACATGTCTACTTTAGCTAAAGTGCCATATACTGAACAATCACCACTTCATTCCAAGCATTCGAATCAAGCGGCAGATCCACAAATGTAATCACTTAAGTGCTGTATTTTTCACATTAGTGGTATCATTTTCATAATATTAATATATCTACAAGACAAGTGGCTACATTTACACAACTAGTTATAGCAAAATAGTCTGTACATTTAGTAAAACCCTGTAGGTTCTACGTGATAAAAGGTGCCCCAGTTCCCTGAAGTCCACGACCAATAATGCGTAAAATTGCATTAATGACAATTTTAGTTGCTTTGTGTTCTCCACTGTGCTTTTTGTGGTTTCTGCCTTTACACAGGTCATTGTGATTGTTACAGTATTGGAGGGGAAAGGAGCCATTGTCTGCCACACTGATCTCAATGCAGTGAGACCCATAGTGCCTCCATTATACTACGTACCAGTTATAGAACCCACATAAGAGTATCTGCACTTTTGGTTATTAGAAAGAGGGATAGGTATCAGAGACTTCGCCTACTCTCTGCCTCCTACCTAGATCATTTACCCTCAATTTACTGGTAAAATCTGTCTTGAGAGAGGCAGAGGAGAGATGGATTATTAGCCTCACTGAGGAATCAGGTTAAATGCTGCCCTTAGAATTCTATGGAAACCAGGAAGAGGAGAAGGAAGAATGAAGAGCTGCAAAGAAGGAGAAACACACACAGATTCTGCTAATTCTAATATGTGTATTACTCAAGTGCTGGATTCACATACACACTAGTCAGTACTACTGTGTAATGTCCTCCAGGATGCTGCTTTTGTGTATGAGTCTAAATGGAGATTTGGAGCAGGACATCCTCTTATATCTGTGTATTGTTGTACGGGAAACATTATAGTAGTTAAGGGCCCTATACACAGGCCAACAATTGAACAGATCATCGCTAACCAGCTTTGCTAGTAACACTCGTCAGCAATGATCTGGCGGTGTAAATGCACCAGTCTCTTCTGATTATTGATCGAACATTGTTCGGAAGGATCTGCTAGATTCTCCTCCCATGTAAAGGGACCATTAGTCCCAGCTCACTCTGGAGCTGTATTCAGGTACAACTGACAATTAGATATGGAGCCTATAAATCACAGAACAAAATGCACCAAACTGACATGCCACTGACCATACTAGCTAGTCATACAAGCAGATATTAAAAGCTGAGTCTTTTGCCAATATATTCCTGTTAGGAACACATCGGAGCCCATCATGCACCATGTCACGGTCTCTCAGCATGGCAAGGGTCCTACCACTGCGCTAACTATGGTGTGAACACAGTCTGAAGGTGATGAAATCCAGCTCACAGCCAAGCTTCCACACAACCGCATAGCAGGACAACTAATGCAATGTAAATAAAGCAAGACTGTAAGCAACACCCATATCAGACCATGTGATGGAGGTTACCAGGTGCAAAATAATGTTTAAATGCCAGGTAGGGGCACATTCAATACATATAAAACTAAATCACAGAAATATAGTGGCGAATATGGGGGAACTGCTCAGACCCCAAACACTGTAGCGTGTTTCTCATTGGGAGAGCAGTCCCACCGCATGTGGACCGCAGCAAACGACCATCCCCAGCAAAAAATGCATACAATGGAGGATGCCGTCGCGGTCCACATGCACCACAAAGGCATCCTACACAAAACGGAGCATTGTGCGGATGAAAATATAATTATATAAATCACAGAAAAAAATGCACCAAACGGACATCCCACTGACCATACTAGCTAGCCATACAAGCAGATATTAAAAGCTGAGACTTTTGCCAATATATTCCTGTCAGTGTCAATGTGGACCGCAGCAAACGACCATCCCCAGCAAAAAATGCGTACAATGGAGGTGTGGCTTACAGTCTTGCTTTTTTCACATTGCATTAGTTGTCCTGCTATGCGGTTGTGTGGAAGCTTGGCTGGATTTCATCACCTTCAAATCGTGTTCACACCATAGTTAGCCTAGTGGTAGGACCCTTGTCATGCTGAGAGACCGTGACGTGGTGCATGATGGGCTACGATGTGTTCCTGACAGGAATATATTGGCAAAAGTCTCAGCTTTTAATATCTGCTAGTATGGTCAGTGGCATGTCCGTTTGGTGCATTTTTTTCTGTGATTTGTATAATTATATTTTCATCCGCACAATGCTCCGTTTTGTGTAGAATGCCTTTGTGGTGCATGTGGACCGTGACGGCATCCTCCATTGTACGCATTTTTTGCTGGGGATGCTTATTTGCTGCGGTCCACATGCGGTGGGACTGCTCCCCCAATGAGAAACACGCTAGAGTGTTTGGCGTTTGAGCAGTTCCCCCTTATTTGCCACTATATTTCTGTGATTTTGTTAGATATGGAGCCTGCAGAGGAGAAAACAGCTGATAAATGCAGAAGCATAGAAGTTATATAATGGCCAGAAATAGTATTATTGCTCATGTACGTATAGAACAGTTTGTCTAGAATGACAGGTATTGCATACTAAATATTGTTTCTTCATTAAAATGAACAAAACTAATTCAAAGCCACTTTTATGCAAAGAGACTGAAAAAGTCAAGTTCTGCATAAATAGATAACCGTGTCATCTCATACTGTCATATACCAGTGAACGTAAATGTAAAATAAAGACACATATAGAGCATGTCTAATGTGATGATAAGAGCAATCTGCAAGACAAATTACACTTGTTAGGTCTAAAAATATCAATGGGATTTCAACCTTTTCACTGGGAAATTGGAACATGATTAACATAATTAATGTTCTGAAATGTATTATATTTTTATGCACACAATAAAATGCTGTAAGTACTCTGTTGGCACAGCAAGAAATAATTGCAGCAATTAACAAAAAAAAAAAGAAATATCTATGTATGTTAAAATGAGAAGCAACAGAAGCATATTGCTATAAAATATTATATCTGCCATATCTGCACAATGTGATAGCTTTATTATGCAGTGACTTGCACCATTACATCCGTTTCGCAGTTTTATACAATGTAATTTAAATTTCCTCAACTCAATGGAAACCAAAGGGAGACTTTGCTAGTTGTAGTTTTTGTTGTGGCGGGTAAGACATATTGTATATATATTTCCAGTTATTTGTTGCAAATTATTTTTCTTATTATTACTATTTTGCCCAAAACTGTGCCAGAAGTTGAACTTAACCCTTTCAGGACAAAGTTTATTTTAATTTTTCCTTTTCCTGTTTTCACTTGCCCATTCTCATAGATGTATGAGGGCTTATTTTTGTGGGACAAGAGGTAGTTTTTCTGCATTTCATTTCATTTTTAAAGCATTTCATTTGCTTTAAAAATGAAAAAGCTTGTTGTGGGGGCAATTCTGCTGTAGTTTTTTGGATTTTTTTAGGACATTTACTGTTTACAACCTTATTTTGTGGAGTAGTATGATTACAAAAATATCAACTATATAGAGTGTTACGGTTACTCCCCGGCTAGCTGGGAGCTGGACCGCTTGGATAGTCTGGATCTCTGCTTAGGGAGAGAGAGAGGAGCCGCTTCGTCTCGGTATCCAGAAGGATCCTGTAAATGTAGAACAATCCCGGTAATGATCTTTCAGCTAGGATAATCCTTCCCCCCTCCACAAACGAGTCGAGGCTGCGATTTGAAGGTTAAGCAAGACTGATGTTTATTGACCCGGGGCCTCCTTTTATGCCATCCTGCCCTGGGAAGGGCTACATTTACATGATTACCACAATACACAATTACATGTCTGGGACAGCCCCCACGTCTCCTCCCCTCAGATAAGCCTTTAACATAATCAACCCACACACAATGTTACCCAAGTTCTGGATGTACCCCAAAACCAGGGGGTACATCTTTACATTCGGTATCCTCAGACAGTCCTGGTGTAGGGGAACAACATATCCAAAATCCGGCTCCGTCGGTCCAAGGGTTCGGGAGTTACGGGTCCCTGAAGTCCTGACCGACCGCACACAGTGTAATTAACAGTTTTGTAACAGTGTAACTAACAGTTTTGTAACAGTGCTCCCTTTTTGTGGAACACTCTGGCAGACACTGTCTGACCCCTTTTCGGGGCAGACTAAGGCTGTCCAGACCGCTAGGTTATGCTGGGCTGAGGTCTGTTTGTCTGGACAACCCGTCAGCGTTGCCATTCTGTTTCCCAGGTCTGTAGGTAATGGTGAAGTTGAAGGGTTGTAATGACAGACTCCAACGTAAAAGTCTGCCGTTATCCCCCGAGACCCGGTTTAGCCACACCAACGGGTTATGGTCGGTAACCAGAGTGAACTCTTGTCCATACAAATAGGGAGTCAATTTCTTTAGTGCCCACACCAAAGCCAAACACTCTTTTTCTACCGCTGCATAGCTGACTTCAGCGTGGCAGGAGCTTACGGCTGATGTAGACAACTGGGTGCTCCCCTCCGTCTTCGCCTACTTGGCTGAGGACAGCTCCCAGCCCGAACATGGAAGCGTCTGTATGGACGATAAAACGTTTGTTAAGGGCTGGGGCCGCCAAGACGGGAGCGTTGACAAGAGCAAGTTTGAGAGCTTGGAAAGCCGTTTCACAGTGGGGAGACCACAGGACCTGTCGAGGTAAGTTTTTCTTGGTCAGGTCAGTCAGGGGTTTGGCAAGTGTGCTGTAGTCTGGTACAAACCGTCTGTAGTACCCTGCTGTGCCCAGGAATGCTAGGACCTGAGTCTTAGTGGTGGGGGTGGGCCAATTGGCAACAGCTTCTATCTTGGCCGGCTCTGGTCGCTGTTTCCCACACCCCACCCGGTGACCCAGGTACTGTACCTCGGCCATCCCAAAGTGGCATTTTTCTGGCTTCAGAGTCAGGCCCGCAGTCCGGATCTGATCCAGAACCATTCCTACGTGAGCTAAGTGGTCCCCCCAGGACTCACTGTAGATCGCTATGTCGTCCAGGTATGCGCAAGCAAAACTCTGGAAGCCATCCAGGAGCCTATCAACCAAGCGCTGGAATGTAGCTGGGGCATTCTTCATCCCAAACGGCATTACCATAAAATGATATAAGCCGAACGGGGTGACGAATGCTGACTTGGGGACAGCCTCCTGGGTCAGGGGAATCTGCCAGTAACCCTTGCAGAGGTCGATGGTGGTCAGATAATTTCCCCTGGCTATACGATCGAGTAGCTCGTCTACCCTGGGCATAGGGTAAGCGTCCGTCACTGTCTTTTCATTGAGCCTCCGATAGTCTACGCAAAACCGGGTTGTACCATCTTTCTTGGGCACCAGGACCACTGGAGAAGCCCAGGGACTATCGGAGGGCTCAATTACCTTGAGTTGGAGCATCTCATCGATCTCCTTCTTCATCTCTGCCCTAACTGCCTCGGGGATTCGGTAAGAAGCCTGGCGTAAAGGAGCTTGTCCTGGGGTATCTACCTGGTGGGTGGTTAAGGTAGTGTACCCTGGCTTCTGGGAGAAAGTGGGGCTTTTGGACTGCAGGAGTTGGTTAAGCTGCTCCCTTTCAGTGGGGCTAAGTCGGTCCCCTATCTTGACCTGAGCTACTATATCTGCGTGGGGACTTTTTTCTAACAGATCTGGAATGGGTAGACTGTCGGGGTCTTCCTGAGGGGGACAGCATATGGCCGTCACGTTCTCCGGCCGCTCAAGATATTCCTTGAGCATGTTCACATGGAATGTCTTTCTAAGATTGCTGTCATGGCAGCTAGCTATTACATAGGTGGTGTCTCCCCTTTTCTCCACTATCTGATAGGGGCCCTGCCAGGACGCCTGTAATTTGTCTGTCTTAACTGGCTTAAGCACTAACACCTTTTGTCCTAGGGTAAAGATTCTCTTTCGGGCCCCCCGATCGTACCACACCTTCTGTCTTCTCTGGGCCGACTGGAGGTTAGCCTGCACTGATTTAGCTAATTGCTCCATTCGGTCCCTGAGTTCCAGCACGTACGGCACAATGGGGACACCGTCAGTCTCCATCTCTCCCTCCCAGTGCTCCCGGATCAGGTTTAGGGGTCTCCGTACTTTTCTTCCGTAGAGCAACTCGAAGGGCGAAAACCCGGTCGTTTCCTGGGGCACCTCCCGATAAGCAAATAGGAGGTGTGGCAGAAAACGCTCCCAGTCTCGGTATTCCTGAGTAAATGTTTTGAGCATTTGTTTGAGGGTCCCGTTGAACCTCTCACAAAGTCCGTTTGTCTGGGGGTGGTATGGAGAGCTCAGGAGGGACTTAATTTTGCAAACCTGCCAGAGTTGCTGAGTCAATTCGGCCGTAAATTGGGTGCCTCGGTCGGACAGGATTTCTTTCGGAAATCCTACCCGGGAAAACACCTGCACCAGCGCATTCGCTACCGTATCCGCTTGGATGTTGGATAGGGCGACAGCTTCCGGGTACCTGGTAGCGTAGTCCACTACGGTAAGAATGTAGCGCTTACCGGAGGGACTAGGGGTAGCCAGCGGTCCCACTAGGTCAATAGCAACCCTGCTGAAGGGTTCCTCCACAATGGGCATATTTACTAAATGAGCTTTAGGGTGATCGCCTCTCCTCCCTACTCGTTGGCACACATCGCAGGTCTTACAATAAGTCCTAACATCAGCGTGTACCCCTGGCCAAAAGAATGTGTGAGTAATGCGGTGTAGTGTGCGGGTTACAGCTAGGTGGCCTGCCAAGGGAATGTCGTGTCCTATCTTGAGTATTTCTCGACGGTATTTGTGGGGCACTACCAGCTGTCGCCTCTGCTGCTCCCTTTTCTCCGTCAAGCGATACAGCTTTCCCTTTTCCCATAAAAAGGTTTCGTTATCTGACCCGCTCCCTCCGATCTCTGCTCGTTCCCGGTACTTTTGTAATGTCGGGTCAGTCTTAGACTCTGTCTCGAAAGCATCTGGGGTGTCCCAGGGTATGGGACCTAACGGGTCAGTCGAGGTCGGGGTAGGTCTTACCTGTGTCTCCCGCACCGGTGATAGTTCTTGCTCCATTCGGGCTTGGGCTCTGGTAGTCACTGGGTTTGCCTCGTTGTTGTCCACTGGAGCATAGGCAGAAGTCATGGGGCCCAAATCGTTGCCCAGTAGTACTTCGGCAGGTAAATTATCCATTATGCCCACGTTTACGGACCCCTTTCCCACTCCCCAATCAAGATGTACTTTAGCGGTCGGAATTTTGTACACATCCCCTCCCGCCACTCTAACGGCCACAGTCTGCCCTGATCGCTTGTGCTCCGGCACCAAATGGCTCTGGACTAGTGTAATGGTAGCCCCCGTGTCTCTTAACCCCTCGGTAGATCGCCCCTCGAGCCATACCTTCTGCCGATGGTGCTGGCGGTTATCCGAAGCAGCATATACCGGATCTGCTTCGTGAAGTGGTCCCAAATATTCCTCCATAGGGGCTTCTTGGTTAACACAGAGCGCCCGGGCAGGACGAGATGACCCAGGGGGGTAATTATAATTCCGGGGGGTCTGGTGTGCATTAAGGGGGCAGCTAGCCATGAGGTGCCCTGGTCGCTTGCATCGGTAGCAGGTCGGTCTGGGGCGATCAGAGTTGTTACTCGGTGGTCCTGAGTACCGTGCGGGGCCCGCGGGCACCGAGGCTCGGAATTCAGTACGTGGTGGCGTGCGGTAAACATCTTTGTGTTCGACCCGTGCTGGGGCTCGGTAGTTCGTGGGTTCGTGTAGACGGGAGTCGTAATGTTCATCGGCCAATTTGGCTGCTTCTTCTAAGGTAGAGGGTCGTCTGTCTCGCAGCCATTCCTTCCCCTGCTGCTCCATGCCGTTATAAAAATGTTCTAAGAGAAATAATTGTAAAATTTCTTCACCAGTCACAGCTTTACTTCCGCTCATCCAGTGATTTGCCGCTCTCCGCATTCGGTGCGCCCATTCCATATGTGTGTCGTTAGGCTTCTTTCTCGTGCTGCGAAATTGTCGGCGATACGTGTCAGGAGTTACAGCGTACCGCCGCAACAGTGTCTCTTTGACCAGCGCATACTGTGTCACTTCCTCAGCGCCCAGAGTCCGAAATGCTTCCAGAGCTCGCCCGGATAGTTTTCCAGACAATATCGTGGGCCACTCTCTGTTGGGAATCTGGTGCAGGGCACATTGCCTTTCGAAGTCCGCTAAATATTCATCGATTCCTGTCTCGCTCTCTAGGAAGGGTCTAAAAGCCGCATAGGGTATCTTTGGCCTCCCGGCGTTTCCGACAGGAACGATTACCTGCGGTGCTTCGGCATTGCGGTGTGCGGTCACTAGGCTGAGTTCGTGGGCTCGAGCCTTCCGTATATCCTCGTCCGCTTCTGCCATCAACTGCTGTACCAGTTCCATAGGCGGGTTCGGCCCGTATAGAGAGAGCCTCTCCCGAACAATCCTGGTCTTTTCGTCACTACTCGTGGTCGGGGTTTCTGCCATCGTGAAGCCCTGATCCAGTTCGGTTAGTTCTGCGATCAGTTCCCTTCTCGGACGGTTGCTGGCGTTCCCCCCTCTGCTTTCGAGTAAATCCTTCAGGGTCGCACGTTTCAATTTTTCGTAAGCGCTCTCCATCCGTTCAGTACCTCTCCTAGGAAATCCAGGACAATCCCACCGCTGCCATCCAAATGTTACGGTTACTCCCCGGCTAGCTGGGAGCTGGACCGCTTGGATAGTCTGGATCTCTGCTTAGGGAGAGAGAGAGGAGCCGCTTCGTCTCGGTATCCAGAAGGATCCTGTAAATGTAGAACAATCCCGGTAATGATCTTTCAGCTAGGATAATCCTTCCCCCCTCCACAAACGAGTCGAGGCTGCGATTTGAAGGTTAAGCAAGACTGATGTTTATTGACCCGGGGCCTTCTTTTATGCAATCCTGCCCTGGGAAGGGCTACATTTACATGATTACCACAATACACAATTACATGTCTGGGACAGCCCCCACGTCTCCTCCCCTCAGATAACCCTTTAACATAATCAACCCACACACAATGTTACCCAAGTTCTGGATGTACCCCAAAACCAGGGGGTACATCTTTACATTCGGTATCCTCAGACAGTCCTGGTGTAGGGGAACAACATATCCAAAATCCGGCTCCGTCGGTCCAAGGGTTCGGGAGTTACGGGTCCCTGAAGTCCTGACCGACCGCACACAGTGTAATTAACAGTTTTGTAACAGTGTAACTAACAGTTTTGTAACATAGAGTTTTTAGGTTTTACTATAAACAATAAAAATCTTTTTTTTTTTTTGAATGGCCACATTCTGACACCCATAACTTTATTTAATATATTTCCATCTACAGAGCTTGTTTTTTGCAAGGTACATACAGTTTTATCAGTTTTCATTCCATTTTATTTATTTTTTTTGAAAGGGGGAAGAGGTGACCAGTAATACATTTTTGGGTGAATTTTTATATTTTTGTTTATTTTTGTAATATTCAAAGTTTTTTACTACAATTTTTAGAACCCTTAGGGGACATGAACGTACAATCTTATTTATGCTGATACTGAGCAATAGTTATTTATATTATATACTATTGCGGTGTATGGGATTTTTAATGGTTTAATATTAAGCCCTGCTGCAGGGGTCTTATCAGAGGACAGAGAAAGCGCCCTCCCTTCCGGTTAAGTTTTTTTGTTTGCTGTCATACTCTGACCCCTATAGCTTTTTTATAGTTATGTGTGTGGAGCTGTATGAGGGCTCATTTTTTGTGCTGCAATGTGTACTTTTCATTACATTTTTTGTTTGAGAAGAAGCAACCAAAAAATGGAAAATTAGCAATTTTGACCCTTTTTTTGTTTTGCCTTTTTCCGTATGGGATTAATACTTTTATATTTTGATAGTATGGGCGTTTAACGGCGATACCCATGATGTGCATTTTTTTTTTTTACTTTTTTATTCTCATTTTGGGGAAAGGGGGGGTGATTTGAACTTTTATTTTTTATTTGTAAAATCTTTATTATTATTTTAAAACTTTTTTTTACAGTTCCCATAGGGAACTATAACAATCAATCATTTGATTGATCATACCTTCCTATGGAACCTTATCACAGGCAAGGGCTCCATAGGAAAGACTGTGCAGCATGGAGCATAGACTATGAAAGGGGCTGCTACATACAAGCTCTGGCACCTCCGATCGCCGCACGGTTTTCAGTGCACTTAGATGCTGTGGTCAGGTTTGACCACGGCATCTGAGAGGTTAAATCAGCATTACCACCAGTTGCCGACATTAGCAGCTGGTGTCTGCTGTAGGAAACAGTAGGCACCCAGTTGCTATGGCACCTGCTCCGCTTGGGAGCGGGTACCATCTTTAAAGACCCGACATGTGACGTAATAGTACTTCATATGTCAGGAAGGGGTTAATCTATGCTCTTTCTGACCTCAAAGGTCCATTTGGCAGTGTTCAGTGACTGCCTGCCATCCCTCTAGAAAGAGGAGAGATTTATATGAATGCAATACAATTTTTGCTAAATCTTCTTCTACAAAAATATATAGATCAATCCACTCATCTGATCCTGCTCTATAACATGCCACCTGTGGATTTTCATGTGACAGGTTCACTCTAAAGAGACATTTGGATGAATAACTTCAAATAGTGCAAACTATTCTTAATAATTCCTTTAAAAAGTCTTCCAAATGAAAAGTAACCTTATTGTAAAAGTTCTCCTCGTCTTTAGTCTTTGATCCATTCATACAAGCAACCCGAGGAAGTGTCTGGTTGCACCCTGGTACATCCACTTCTTGACTCGTCTAGCAGGCTCTTGCACCCTGAGCGCATCATTTCCACATGAGAAGCTCTGAAACAAGAGTCAAGAGTTGTGTCTATCTATCGGTCCTGCCTTTGATGCGCTGTTCTCTTTTTCTTTAGTGAGTATTAGTAAATTAATGCGAGAGTAAACTAAAGACAACAGTAGGAAAAAAGCGCTCATCCTTAAAATAGTTCACATTGACAGAAATTAGAAGTGTCACTGGCATAATGGATTGACAGTGCTTCAGGCTTAATAATACACTTACAGTAGCCATAGTAATCCAGTGTGTGACAAATAAACTGATTTACAAAGGAAGTATTGGCAGTTTTACTATATCCCTGAAGGTAAAGCATTATATATCGGCGTAAGACCATCTTCACATAGTCAGGCAGTTTTGTTTGTTTTTTAAATTAGTATTTGTAAGTCAAAAGAAGAACTGGATCTAAAACATAGGAGAGGCATAAATCTTTTTCATTATACTTTTTCTCTGTTGGTTTCACTCTGGGTTTTGGATTACAAATACTGATCCAAAATACTGACCAAATGCTGACCATGGAAATTCACTTTGTAATTGAGGGTGATAAAAAATAAAGGGTGTTTTTTAATTGGGTCACTGGCACTAGTTAAGTACCACAATGGTCAGTATTGGGCCCTATTCTCTTCAATATATTTATTAATGATCTTGTAGAAGGCTTGCACAGTAAAATATCATTTTTTGCTGACAATACTAAACTGTGTAAAGTAATTCACACTGAAGAGGACAGTATACTGCTACAGATGGATCTGGATAGATTGGAGGCTTGGGCATAGAAGTGCCAGATGAGGTTTAACACTGATAAATGTAAAGTTATGCACATGGGAAGAAATAATGCAAGTCACTTTTACATACTAAATGGTAAAACACTGGGTAACACTGACATGGAAAAGGACTTAAAGGGAATGTGTTATCATAAAATGACTTTTTGTTAAAATCACGTTTTTATGTTAAACACATTTTTAAAGAATTTGGATGATGTTATTTTAAATTTCCCATGTCTATATTTATATTTAAACAATAATAAAAAAAATTATGCAGTTTTCACACTGGCTACTAGGCCTAATAAGCACCACTGTTATTGCCTTATCATTACAAGCAGATTTAGAATGACAGATATCATCTCTGTGTGTAGATAACACAGGTTCCACCATTCACAATAGGTGACTATCAAGGATTATCTATTGTTTCCTTGTACAATGACCTCTGCACAGGTCACAGAGCATGCGTAGAGATCTCTCCCATAGAAGTCAATGAGGTCCTCTCTAGAGTTCAGTGGACACCTGGATGTTCGGGTTCGACGGGTTTGGCCAAACTTCACAAAAGAGTTCGAGTTCGGGACCTGAACCCCATTGAAGTCGATAACCCGAACTTTGGAGCACTAAAATGTCTCTAAAAAAGTCATGGAAAGTGCTAGAGGGATGCAAATGGCATCAAAATGTGGTTAAGAGCATGGCAAATGCTCTGCAAACAAATGTGGATAGGGAAATTACTCAAAATAACTGTCACGGATGAGGATAGGGAAAACCCTCAGCCGTGCAATGCCAGAAGATGTACAGCGCTGCTTGGCCAGGACGACAGTATTAGGGAGCAGGTTACCTCCTATCGCATCCCTAAACTGACCCTGACTCCTAACCATATGAGTCAACCCTGAAGGTGGGAGGACTCATACACCGTATGCCTTGGGGTCCCTGCTAGCCCTCAGGATTGCCCTGGAACAAGGAGCAGGGTAAGACGACCTGTTCCTCCTAGGCACGGAGGAACAGGAGTCTCACTAGCCAAGCTGCAAAGGGAAAATAACATAAACAGCCTATGGATATGGCAGTAGGCTGAAAAGCACTTCCACACCTACCTGCCACAGACACACAGACTGGATCCTGTGCAATACAAGCAAGTGTCCACACCCAAACACGAGTGGACACAGCACACACACAAACACACAGGAACCCAGATCCATAGGTGCATAACATAACAAGGAAAACATCAAGTGGACATCACATCAACTTAAGAATCACAATTAGTTTATGACCACAAGGGTGGCCCCCACTGGCAGATGTAAATACCAGGAGAGTGTCTCCAGCAAAGCATGGCTTAAGCACCCCTCAGCTTCTGATCTCCAACAAGGCTTTATAGCCCAAAGTGGCCACACCCACGCGGACACACCCAGTGCTCACAGCCTAGGAAGGGAATTAACCCTTCACACACCAGACAAGGGAAGACAGCAACTTAAAGGGGAAGTGAACACACAAACAACCCCGTGCACACCAAACATGGGAAATGCACACCAATCACACAAGTTGACAAGTGCAACCGCACGCACAGCACAGCAAGCTGCCACGACACAGCTCAGGCTGCCATGCTGCCACAATAAATACTGTTGCCAGCGGCAACCACAGGTGAGGCAAATACCACAGCCCTCACCTGTGATTGACAACCAAACCAAACCGCTGACAACCGCATGCGGTTCAGGAGTCACGGTCATGGCCATGGCCGTGACAATAACATAAAATGCGTAAAAAATAAAAATTATAATCTTGATCTATGAGGAAGAGGTCCATATGGAGTAGGAGGTTGAGGAGTCGGTGGATGTGGCGGTGTAGGTGGAAGCAGCGGTGGAGGAGTCGGAGGTAGCCCAAAAAATTTTTTTTGTTTCAATTTGGGTAGACCCCAAAACATTGGGAAATATAAAAAATAAAACAAAGAGAAAGTGCGCTGGTACAACAATGGCTGGGTAAGGCCGCTATACATGTCTATTCTGCACAAGGTACAGACAAGTCCTGTGGGATCCCTGCCTGGTTCATTTTAATTAACGTGAGCTTGTCCACATTGGCTGTGGACAGGTGGCTGCGCTTGTCTGTGATAACCCCCTCCAGCTGTGCTAAACACACGTTCAGATAATACACTGGCTGAAGGGCAGGCCAGCACCTCCAAGGCGTAAAGGTCATGCTCAGGCCATATGCCCAATTTGGACACCCAGAAGTTGAAGGGGACATATCAATCAGCCAGTACATGTAGGCGTGTGCACACATACTGTTCAACCATGTTGCACGTCCACGTGATGGCCTTGATCCAATTGGATATCTTCCCTATCAACTTTTTGATGATCATGGTAAACAGGGAATCAAGGTCCCATCCAAGGAAGGTAAATGGATGAGATTAAATGTGATTGACCGGAAATGTGGGATAAACTATTGAAGCTGAAGCTTCCAAGTAAAGGAGGGGGCGCGTGGCAATTACCTCGGGGAGGTAGTGACGATAAATAACAATACAGGACTCTTAAGATGCCCTGTTATTGGAATGATTAATAAAAAATGACAGGGAATGTCACTGGGGTATTTTGGATTTGGAAAACGTTAGACAGGAGATACCCTGCTGCCGCTTTGTTGACTCTAGATAACTTCTGCCTGATCGCACATCTCCGTAACGTCCACGATCCAATTGCATATCTTCTCTATAAACTTTTGATGTTCTTTTCTGCGCCTACCATGGTGATCACGGGGTAGTGGGTAATCAGGGTTCCACTCCGGAGAGGTAGCATAAGAAAGGGAAACAGCATCCAAGGGAGGTCAATGACTGAAATGTTATCGAGCAGAAATGTGGGACAAGTTATTAAAGCGGAAGGATCGAATTAAAAGAGGGGGCAAGCATCAATTAAAGAAGAATTTTAGAAATTTTTCAGTCCCTGTCACCTATGCAGAGCAGGGGACTTTCGTCAGCAAAAATGGGTTAATGTCACCGACCATTGGATTAGACAATTTTAAAAAATTGGGGTCCCTGTCAACTATGCAGAGTAGGGGTTTATTCATGGCAAAAATTGTAAAATGTCACCCAAGAATGTAACAGATGCTTTTGTACCCTGCTCCCTCTTTTGCTGTGCTGGTGCCTCTGTGCGACCACCGCCTCTTCCTCCGAACTAGACAGGTCACTCGCATGACCTTAATTCCACGTGGGGTCTAGTACCTCATCATCTTCCACATCATCTTTCACCCACTCTTTACCCCTGCTCTCCTTGTTGGTCTGCACACTGCAGAAAGCCACAGCAGTTGGCACCTGTGTTTCGTCATTATCCGAGACGTTCTGCCTTGTACTCATCCTAAAACATAAGTGGTTGGGAATTTGTGCACTCAATCTATTCCACTTCTGGGGCACTGGGAAACCCTGCTAGAAGCGTCATCAAAAAGCAGAAGAGACTGCTGCATGACTTGGGGCTCAGACTGCTTGGCAGATTTGCAAGGAGGTGAGGTGAAAGACTGATGACCATGGGCTGCAGGTGCCAACTCTGATCTTTCAGCAGGAGACTGGGTGGGAGATGATGTGAAGGAACTGGAGGCACTGTCAGCCACCCAATCTATTATTGGCTGTATTTGTTCTGGCCTCCCCATTCATAGAGCCGCATTAGACCCGACCAAATAACGCTGAAGTTTATGTTGTGTACTCGCAACTGAGGAAGGTGTTTCACTTGTGTGTGTAGCTGGCACAAATCTACAATTTCCTCTCCCTGTAACAGGAGCTCCACGCACACCAGCAGCACCACGACCGGGAACAAGTGACTTATTTGATGCTCTCCTCATTCTTTGCGTTCACCAACTAAACTAACAGATGGTTTATGTCAGGCGACAATGTAACCGCCAATAGTCAACAATTAAGTTCACTGACAGTAAGGCAGTGACGGTGTCAATAAGAGGAAACATTTCTTGAGGTCACACAACAGTGTGACAGGCGAATTTTATACAATTACTTCACTGTCACAAAAATGTTTTATTTGTCAACCAACAATATAACTTCAGAATTTTAAGCTTGTATTAGACTCTCAGAAATGCAGCAAATGTAGTGTCTTGTACAAAATGGGTGTTTTTTTCAAACCAGAATATAACAACAGTATCTAACGCTTGTATTGGACTGTGAGAAATGCAGAAAAAGCCGCAAATGAAGTGTCTTGCACAAAATGGGTGTATTTTTTAACCCAGAATATAACAGCAGTATTTAACACTTGTATTGGACTCTCAGAAATGTAGCAAAGGCCGCAAATGTAGTGTCTGGCATAAAATGGGTGTTTTTTTTTTTTCAATTTAGAATATAACAGCAGTATCTAATGCTTGTATTGGACTCCGATAAATACAGCAAAGGTCGCAAATGTAGTGTCTTGCACAAAATGGGTGTATATTAAAACCTAGAATATAACAGCTGTATTTAACACTTGTATTGGACTCTCAGAAATGCAGCAAAGGCCGCAAATGTAGTGTCTTGCACAAAATGGGTGGTTTTTTTTTAAACCCAGAAAATAACTGGAGTATTTAAAGCTTGTATTGTACTCTCAGAAATGCAGCAAAGGCCGCAAATGTATAGTCTTGCACAAAATGGGTGTACATTAAAACCTAGACTATAGCAGCTGTATTTAATGCTTGTATTGGACTCTCAGAAATGCAGCAAAGGCCACAAATAAAGAGTCTTGCACAAAATGGGTGTTTTTTTAAACCCAGAATATAACTGCAGTATTTAAAGCTTGTTTTGGACTCTGAGAAATGCAGCAAAGGCTACAAATGTACTGTCTTGCACAAAATGGGTGTTTTTTTTTAAACCCATGAAATAACTGCAGTATTTAAAGCTTGTATTGAACTCTCAGAAATGCAGCAAAAGCCACACATGTAGTGTCTTGCACAAAATGGGTGTATTTTTAAACCCAGAATATATCTGCAGTATTTAAAGCTTGTATTGGACTCTCAGAAATGCAGCAAAGGCTGCAAATGTAGTGTCTTGCACAAAATGGGTGTTTTTTTAACCTAGAATATAACTGCAGTTTTGAATGCTTCTATTTGTCTGTCACAAATGCAGAAAAGGTCCAAAATGTAGTGGCTTGCACAAAATGGGTGTTTTTGTAAACCCAGAATATAACTGCAGTATTTAAAGCTTGTTTTGGACTCTGAGAAATGCAGAAAAGGCCACAAATGTACTGTCTTGCACAAAATGGGTGTTTTTTTTAAACCTATTAAATAACTACAGTATTTAAAGCTTGTATTGTACTCTCAGAAATGCAGCAAAGGCCGCAAATGTAGAGTCTTGCACAAAATGGGTGTACATTAAAACCTAGACTATAGCAGCTGTATTTAACGCTTGTATTGGACTCTCAGAAATGCAGCAAAGGCCACAAATAAAGAGTCTGGCACAAAATGGGTGTTTTTTTAAACCCAGAATATAACTGCAGTATTTAAAGCTTTTATTTGAATGTAACAAATGTAGCAAAGGCCACAAATGTAGTGTATTGCACAAAATGGGTGTTTTTTTTTTAAAACCCAGAATATAACTGCAGTATTTAAAGCTTGTATTTGACTGTCACACATGCAGCAATTCCCCAAATGTAGAAACTTGCACACAATGGGTGTTTATTTAAACCCAAAATATAACTGCAATATTAAAATCTTTTATTTGACTGTCACAAATGCAAAAAAGGCCCAAAATGTAGGATCTTGCACAAAATGGGTGTTTTTGTAAACCCAGAATATAACAGCAGTATTTAAAGCTTGTTTTGGACTCTCAGAAATGCAACAAAGGTCGCAAATGTAGTGTCTTGCACAAAATGGGTGTTTTTTTAAAACCCTAGAATATAACTGCAGTATTTAACGCTTGTATTGGACTTTCAGAAACGCAGAAAAGGCCCAAATGTAGTGCATGCACAAAATGTTTTTTTTTTAAACCCAGAATATAACTGCAGTATTTAAAGCTTGTATTTGACTGTCACAAATGCAGCAATTCCCCAAATGTAGAGTCTTGCACAAAATGGGTGTTTATTTAAACCCAAAATATAACTGCAGTATTTAAAGCTTGTTTTGGACTCTGAGAAATGCAGCAAAGGCTACAAATGTACTGTCTTGCACAAAATGGGTGTTTTTTTTTAAACCCATGAAATAACTGCAGTATTTAAAGCTTGTATTGAACTCTCAGAAATGCAGCAAAAGCCACACATGTAGTGTCTTGCACAAAATGGGTGTATTTTTAAACCCAGAATATATCTGCAGTATTTAAAGCTTGTATTGGACTCTCAGAAATGCAGCAAAGGCTGCAAATGTAGTGTCTTGCACAAAATGGGTGTTTTTTTAACCTAGAATATAACTGCAGTTTTGAATGCTTCTATTTGTCTGTCACAAATGCAGAAAAGGTCCAAAATGTAGTGGCTTGCACAAAATGGGTGTTTTTGTAAACCCAGAATATAACTGCAGTATTTAAAGCTTGTTTTGGACTCTGAGAAATGCAGAAAAGGCCACAAATGTACTGTCTTGCACAAAATGGGTGTTTTTTTTAAACCTATTAAATAACTACAGTATTTAAAGCTTGTATTGTACTCTCAGAAATGCAGCAAAGGCCGCAAATGTAGAGTCTTGCACAAAATGGGTGTACATTAAAACCTAGACTATAGCAGCTGTATTTAACGCTTGTATTGGACTCTCAGAAATGCAGCAAAGGCCACAAATAAAGAGTCTGGCACAAAATGGGTGTTTTTTTAAACCCAGAATATAACTGCAGTATTTAAAGCTTTTATTTGAATGTAACAAATGTAGCAAAGGCCACAAATGTAGTGTATTGCACAAAATGGGTGTTTTTTTTTTAAAACCCAGAATATAACTGCAGTATTTAAAGCTTGTATTTGACTGTCACACATGCAGCAATTCCCCAAATGTAGAAACTTGCACACAATGGGTGTTTATTTAAACCCAAAATATAACTGCAATATTAAAATCTTTTATTTGACTGTCACAAATGCAAAAAAGGCCCAAAATGTAGGATCTTGCACAAAATGGGTGTTTTTGTAAACCCAGAATATAACTGCAGTATTTAAAGCTTGTTTTGGACTCTCAGAAATGCAACAAAGGTCGCAAATGTAGTGTCTTGCACAAAATGGGTGTTTTTTTAAAACCCAGAATATAACTGCAGTATTTAACGCTTGTATTGGACTTTCAGAAACGCAGAAAAGGCCCAAATGTAGTGCATGCACAAAATGTTTTTTTTTTAAACCCAGAATATAACTGCAGTATTTAAAGCTTGTATTTGACTGTCACAAATGCAGCAATTCCCCAAATGTAGAGTCTTGCACAAAATGGGTGTTTATTTAAACCCAAAATATAACTGCAGTATTTAAAGCTTGTTTTGGACTCTGAGAAATCCAGCAAAGGCCACAAATGTACTGTCTTGCACAAAATGGGTGTTTTTTTCAAACCACAATATAACAGCAGTATTTAACGCTTGTATTGTACTCTCAGAAATGTAGCAAAAGCCGCAAATGTAGTGTCTTGCACAAAATGGGTGTATTTTTAAACCCAGTATATAACTGCAGTATTTAGCGCTTGTATTGGACTCTCAGAAATGCAGCAAAGGTCGCAAATGTAGTGTCTTGCACAAAATGGGTGTATATTAAAACCTAGAATATAACAGCTGTATTAAACACTTGTATTGGACTCTCAGAAATGCAGCAAAGGCTGCAAATGTAGTGTCTTGCACAAAATTTGTGTTTTTTTAAACCCAGAATATAACTGCAGTATTTAATGCTTGTATTTGTCTGTCACAAGTGCAGAAAAGGCCCAAATGTAGTGGTTTGCACAAAATGGGTGTTTTTTTAAAACCCAGAATATAACTGCAGTATTTAAAGCTTTTATTTGACTATCACAAATGCAGAAAAGGCCTAAAATGTAGCGTCTTGCACAAAATGGGTGTTTTTGTAAACCCAGAATATAACTGCAGTATTTAAAGCTTGTTTTGGACTCTGAGAAATGCAGCAAAGGCTACAAATGTACTGTCTTGCACAAAATGGGTGTTTTTTTTTTAAACCCATGAAATAACTGCAGTATTTAAAGCTTGTATTGAACTCTCAGAAATGCAGCAAAAGCCACACATGTAGTGTCTTGCACAAAATGGGTGTATTTTTAAACCCAGAATATATCTGCAGTATTTAAAGCTTGTATTGGACTCTCAGAAATGCAGCAAAGGCTGCAAATGTAGTGTCTTGCACAAAATGGGTGTGTTTTTTTACCTAGAATATAACTGCAATTTTGAATGCTTCTATTTGTCTGTCACAAATGCAGAAAAGGTCCAAAATGTAGTGGCTTGCACAAAATGGGTGTTTTTGTAAACTCAGAATATAACTGCAGTATTTAAAGCTTGTTTTGGACTCTGAGAAATGCAGAAAAGGCCACAAATGTACTGTCTTGCACAAAATGGGTGTTTTTTTTAAACCTATTAAATAACTACAGTATTTAAAGCTTGTATTGGACTCTCAGAAATGCAGCAAAAGCCGCAAATGTAGTGTCTTGCACAAAATGGGTGTCTCCCACTCGTCTCCCTCCTTAATTCGAATCAAGTTATATGCTCCCTTCATATCAATTTTAGAGAACCAGGAAGCCCCCATTACCTGAATAAACAAATTAAGAATCAATGAAAGGGAGTATTGATTCTTGATCATAATCTTACTCAACTCCCAGTAGTCGATGCAAGGTCTGAGGCCTCCAACTTTCTTTTTCACAAAAATAAAATCCCACCCCCATAGGAGATACAGAAGGCCTAATGTGTCCTTTACTGAGACTCTCTTCAATATAATCTTCCATAGGCTTGTGTTCAGGTCTGGAAAGATTATAGATACGTCCCTTGGGATATCTGGCACCCTCTACCAATTCAATGGCGCAATCATAAGGCTTATGGGGCAGTAGCAACACTGAGTTCGAGGAGGAGAACACATCCATATATTCCTTCAAGAGTAAAGGCAATGTATTGGATTCTGCAGAGACCCCCGCTTGCACTACAAACAAGCACAAGTCGCATTCAACCCCCATTTCGCCAATTCCCCCTTGGTCCAGTCAATAATGGGGTTATGTAACTGGAGCCAAGGCATTCCCAGTACCACCTCTACTGGTAAGTTTTCTAGAGCCAACATAGAAGACATTTCAGAGTGACACACCCCCACAGTCAAGGATATCTCAGGGGTAGAATACTTCACAGTACCACCCACAAGGGGGGTGGAATCGATAGCCATGATGTGGATGGGAGTATGTAGTGTCAAAATAAGAATACCCAACTTTAATGCAAACCTCATATCAATAAAGTTGGCAGCAGAACCTAAGTCAATGAACGTATTACCAGAACATTTGTTAATACCCATGGAGACATTAATAGGTACTAATAACTTTTTCTTGACCACATTAGGAAATACCTGGTTCTTAAGCTCCCCTGTCTTGGTATATTTACCGGAAGAAGGTTTCTCGGAGCATTGGTTTAATGATCTGACTCGCCACAATAGAAACAAGCCCCTGGTCGGCGACGCTGATCTCTACAAGTCATCCCGACCTGCATGGGTTCCTCAGAAGAGAAATCGGCTCTGCTCACAGGACAGACCTCTGACTGGCGCACCTTCTGGGAAAAAAGCAAGCCGTCTCTCCCTAACACGTCTGTCAAGTCAAACAGCGAGTGTCATGGTCTCCTCTAATGTCTCAGGAAACTGGTAGTTCACTAACAGGTCTTTGAGATTTTCAGACAACCCTGACTTGAACTGGCTTTTTAGGGCTGGTTCATTCCAGTTAGAAGGAACACACCATCTCCTGAACTGGGTACAATACTCTTCGGCAGGTTGGTCTCCTTGTACCAAAGCCTTAAGACTGGTCTCAGCTACCATGGCCCTGTCAGATTCATCATACAAGGTGCCTAGGGCCTGGAAGAACCCCTCGACAGAGCTGAAACAACCAGTGTCAACAGAGAAGGAAAAAGCCCAATGGGGATCTCCAATCCTGGAGATTACTATGCCCACGCGCTGGCTCTCAGAACCAATGACAAGGGGCGTAGTCTGAAATAAAGTTTACAATTCTCTTCAGAGTCAGATTAGAAACATGCTCCGTCAGGGTAACCAAAGGATTCATGATAACAGTGGTAATGTGGGCCTGTCATTCTGTCACACACACACACAGGGTGTGGGGTAGTGACCACTGAACTCCACCCTCACCCCTGTCCCTGCCTACGTGCATCACAAGTCCTAGTGACAAGGGACAACTGGTTGACAAACCCTTAGCTAGGATAGTTCAGGGAAAACAAAGATCACAAAAATAGAAAGGTCAAACAAGCCATGTCAAAACCAAAAGAGCAGATAAGGTACCGGAGGAGCAAGCAGATAATCGTCAGGACAAGCCGAACTCAAAACCAGGAGAGCACGCCAAGACCAGAGGATGAGACGAACAGGAAATCGGGACTTAATGCAGAGATGGAATTGTTTGGCTTTTTATTAATAAAATTTTACTTGATGGGGCGGATGCCGATAGGGGATGGGAGGTCAGAGACAGGCTGTCTACCAGTGTCCCGACCTATCCTTCCACATCGGCCTCCGTAGCTTACGTGACCATCAACCTTCCATATTTACATTTCTTCTCCCTTATATGGGTGACTATTCGTTATATGTATTGTATTTTCTTATATATTCAGTATAATTATGTAACTTCTATTATATGTCTATAATATGTATTTATTTATTTATATTTTAAAATTTTTATCCTTCTTAATTCACCATTTTTTATGGGTTTTATAATACTATTGAGATATGAGAAAGTTAGTAACAGTATGGCTTTATGAAAGACACTGTCATTTTGTGCATATCAATAAATTAATTATTCACATCAGGGATGTAGTATCCCCAAAAGCCTTGTTCTTGCAGTTAACACTGTAATAGACAAGGAATTTAGGGGACAGGATTAGCATCACAGCCATAATTGTCTGTTAGCCTTTAATATACAATATATTTTCATCATTTACTCAGTCATCACTTTTTATTATTTCTTTATTTATATATATACATATATATATATATATATATATATATATATTCTTTATATTATATATATATATTTTATACATATGTACATATATATATATATATATATATATATATATATATTGTAGAAAGGCACAAGGGACCATCATAGATGGAAGATATGTGTCACCGAGGTTCCTGGCCTCGGTGAAGTAGGAGCCAGTAGTGTAAATGTCCGCAGCAGTTGCTGATGGACACTTTGATAGTTAGCATAGCTGTGAAAAGCGAATCCGGGCTGGCTCTTACTGGGAGCAGCCAAAGTGCAGGGAGGGTTGGCTGTTCCCCATGGTCCAGGCCGGGTTTTGACAGGCTTACAAAAAGTCAGCCAGCAGGGTCAGTGGTGTGATTACCTGGCTGATGGTGGAGCTCTGTGTAGCTGTGTGTTTTGGAGCCAAATGAAAAACCAGAGGGTCTCTGCCGAGAGACAAAGGACAAAGCAAGGTTCCCATCCACTCCGTGGGGAGTACGGTACTGTGCCCTAAAACTTGCTATGTGATTTTTCAGATTCAAGATTGAACTGTTTTTCTTTAAGTGTCAGCTGAAGTAAGCTGATCACTACCGCCTGTTGAATTGTGGTGTGCCAACAATAAAAGACATTTATTACTTTGATTTCCACCACTAAAAGGCTACCGTGTATTTATCTGAAGGCTACCATTTGGGAAATCCCTACAATATATACAGTGGGATGCGAAAGTTTGGGCAACCCTGTTAATCGTCATGACTTTCCTGTATAAATCGTTGGTTGTTGCGATAAAAAATGTCAGTTAAATATATCATATAGGAGACACACGCAGTGATATTTGAGAAGTGAAATGAAGTTTATTGGATTTACAGAAAGTGTGCAATAATTGTTTAAAAAAATTAGGCAGGTGCATAAATTTGGGCACCACAAAAAATTAATGAAATCAATATTTAGTAGATCCTCCTTTTGCAGAAATGACAGCCTCTAAATGCTTCTTGCAGGTTCCAATGAGAGTCTGGATTCTGGTTGAAGGTATTTTGGACCATTCCTCTTTACAAAACATCTTTAGTTCATTCAGGTTTGATGGTTTCCGAGCATGGACAGCTCTCTTTAAGTTACACCACAGATTTTCAATTATATTCAGGTCTGGGGACTGAGATGACCATTCCAGAACGTTGTACTTGTTCCTCTGCCAAAATGCCTTAGTGGATTTTGAGCCGTGTTTAGGATCGTTGTCTTGTTGAAAGATCCAGCTCCGGCGTAGCTTCAGCTTTGTCACTGATTCCTGGACATTGGTCTCCCGAATCTGCTGATACTGAGTGGAATCCATGTGTCCCTCAACTTTGACAAGATTCCCAGTCCCTGCACTGGCCACACAGCCCCACAGCATGATGGAACCACCACCATATTTTACTGTAGGTAGCAGGTGTTTTTCTTAGAATGCTGTGTTCTTTTTCCTCCATGCATAATGCCCCTTGTTATTGCCAAATAACTCAATTTTAGTTTCATCAGTCCACAGAACCTTATTCCAAAATGAAGCTGGCTTGTCCAAATATGCTTTAGCCCATCTCAAGCGGCACTTTTTGTGCTGTGGGCGGAGAAAAGGCTTCCTCTGCATCACTCTCTCATACAGCATCTCCTTGTGTAAAGTGCGCCGAATGGTTGAACGATGCACAGTAACTCTATCTGCAGCAAGATGATGTTGTAGGTCTTTGGTGCTGGTCTGTGGGTTGACTCTGACTGTTCTCACCATTCGTCGCTTCTGTCTATCCGAGATTTTTCTCGGTCTGCCACTTCAAGACTTAACTTGAACTGAGCCTGTGGTCTTCCATTTCCTTAATATGTTCCTAACTGTGGAAAAAGACAGCTGAAATCTCAGAGACAGCTCTCTGTATCCTTCCCCTAAACCATGATGGTGAACAATATTTGTCTTCAGGTCATTTGAGAGTTGTTTTGAGACCCCCATGTTGCTACTCTTCAGAGAAAATTTAAAGAGGAGGGAAACTTACAACTGATCGCCTTAAATACTCTTTCTCATAATTGGATCCACCTGTGTATGTAGGTCAGGGGTCACTGAGCTTACCAAGCCAATTTGAGTTCCAATAATTAGTTCTAAAGGTTTTGGAATCAATAAAATGACAACAGTGTCCAAACTTATGCACCTGCCTAATTTTGCTTAAACAATTATAGCACACTTTCTGTAAATCCAATAAACTTAATTTCATTTCTCAAATATCACTGTGTGTGTCTCCTATATGATATATTTAACTAACATTTTTTATCGCAACAACCAACAATTTATACAGGAAAATCATGACGATTAACAAGGTTGCCCAAACTTTCGCATCCCACTGTATATATATATGTTATTATCTTTTTGATAAATTTCTGGATGTAATTTTTTTTTTTTTATCAACTTCTGGATGTAACATATGGACTAATAGATTATACGACCATTACCTTTTTCATCTATTTCTTATATGTCTACCTATACTGAATCCATATCGCATTAAAGCCGCATGAGAGACTCATAGTCCTTATAAAATGAGTCTGGAGTTTAATCACCTGCCGATCTATGGGAATCCATTCCATATATTATACCTCTCTGAGCCCTCTCCTCCCCGGAATGCTATAAAAAGGTTGCGAGCATTAGTATACTGTCTACCACTGAGGAAGGGACTGTAGTTCCGAAACGCGTTTGGTGTCAAAAGACAGTATACAAAATCAAGCCAGTACATATCAGATGGACCTACTGTCAATTTGAAACATTGGAATATACCAGGGTAGCTACCTGATCACAATTGAGGACGAATATCCCTAAATCATTTTAAGCGCTGTAGAGAAAAGACCGGTGATCCCAGCACACGTGGGACGCCGACCGGAGCGCATATCATCGCAAGCACTGCAGGATACACACAAGCCGGCAACAGCCTACTAAGTCCATCACAGGGTAACGTAGCCCTTGTGGCAAATATACAGATCTATAAACTTATTGTTTTAAGGGGCAGCAATTGCCGATGATTGATTACACCAGCACGGTATTACCTATAACTTAACCGCGGCAATAGAACTGCGGTAATTTACGGGGAGATCACAGGAGAGGTTTGGAGAATATACACTTATATATATATATTGGTCAAACTGCACTGAGGGGGGATCAATGTAATGGATTATAGGAGCATTCCACTCTTTTCATTTCAATCTACCGTATCTTGCAGTTTAACAATATTTTGGCAGAATTACTATATTGCAATATAATGGGACTGGTTATCCACGTGATTATTTTGAGGAATCCGGAATAGACAGTCAAATCTTATTCTGCTGCGTTTTCCAATCCACAAATTTTCACTTTATTTTTTAATTTTATTTTAATTTTATTATCTTTTTTTATTTTTATACATATATATATGTTTAATCTTTTTGGCTATTATATTATCTATGTGTGTTATACTGTATAATTGATTGTTACAATTCTTTGTGGACGATATTGGATTGATGCTCTAGGTGGAGGACAAAGCTTATTAAAGCAGTAAACTCTACCCCATATCAAGGAGGGAGCGCTGATATCCACGTGGACCATCCACACAAGGATCCACATAAGGATTTCCCTGTAATAGTATATTAGTACTATCAAGATTATAGTCTGGTGTTTTATCAAGACCGCTCAGAATCTATTTTTAATACAGGAAAGAATGTTTCCTAACAATTTCTCCTCTAAAATCTACTTTCTTTGGTTTTGTGCGTATTATTGTCAGTCTGTAAAAGTGGCGTACTACTCGGACAACATCGTTCCCAGCAGCGACCTGGAAGTCCAAAATGCATCCAGACATCCTCCTCATGCTGTTCCTGAACCATTTCGGTTGTGTTTCCATCAATTTCTGACCTTTTCCTATGAATCAGGCACCCTCCCCTCTTCAGAGCAGGAGGTGCCTGGTTTAATGCTCGGGTTCTCCCATTGACTTCCATTTTACTGGGGTGCTTGGTAGAGCACCCGAGCATCCCGATGTGTTGAGTCCGAGCACCCGAGCACTATGGTGTTCGATTAACACAATTAGTTAACTTCTATATATATGTTGAAGGCTGCTTGCAGCCTGTAATTGTGGGAGGAGCGTGCTCACCCTTTATAAACCCCCTCCTACAAGCAGGAGGGTGCCCGTTGTTGCTTACTTTTTCGTTTGATTGAGCAGCAGCAGCCCAGCGCCTGACATCACTTCCGGTCGCCTCGTCGGTGTGTCTTCGTGCAGCCAGCCGCACTCCCTGTGGTAAGTATCGCCGCGCTACGGCTGGCCAGGCGCGCCGCCACCGGCACCTCGTCCCCTGGGTCGGCAGCACCCTGCCCGTCAAGCCCCGCTCTGCCCGCCGCTGCAGCCCCGGTCGGTGCTCATTGCGGGGCTCCCCGCCCCCCGCTCCCTGTGCTGTTCCTCCGGCGCTCGGCGTCGCGAGATGACGCGCCGCCTGGGGGCGGGGGGAGGGCGGGGAGGCTGGCCGGCTGGCGGGGACTGCTCACGGCAACCCGGGCCGATTCTTCCATGCAGTATGGAACTTACTGTTGAACTGAGGAATCGCTCCTCCAGTTACAAGTTGTGCTATGAGCCCAGTGCGGGGGTCAGGGGCGCCGGGACTGGCAGCGGCCGGCGTCCGGGTGCCGGCCTGCTGCATATTAACCCCCGCACTGCTGTGGTTAAAAAAAAAAAAAAAAAGGATAAAGGTTCTTGTTTCAGCAGGCTTGTTCGGGTTATGCTCCGGTTAACCCCCGCAATGCTGAAAAAAAAGAAAAAAAAAAAAAAGGGTTCCAATGCCAGGCCGGCCAACTGCTGCCCACGCCAGTGCATTGTCCGGTCTCACCCCCTGGGTGATTGGGGACGGTCGTTCCGGGGGTCAGGGGTCCGGCGGTGCCTGGGCCTCCCGCCGGTGCGGCCGCCCTTAAGTCACCCAGGGGAGGATAGGGGGGGGCGTTTCCCTGATTCCTGCATCTTTCCAGTACGGGTCTCCCTGGTCGCTCAGGTGTAATGTCTACCTGGTCACTCAGGGTTGATGTCTCCCCGGTTCGCTCTGGGTGTAATGTCTTCCTGAATCGCTCAGGTGCAGTGTCTTCCTGGTTTTCTTAGGTGTAATGTCTTCCCGAATCGCTCAGGTGTAATGTCTTCCTGAATCGCTCAGGTGTAATGTATTCTGGAATCGCTCAGGTGTATGTCTTCCGGGATCGCTCAGGTGTAATGTTTTCCGGGACCGCTCAGGTGTAATGTCTTCCTGGATCGCTCAGGTGTAATGTCTTCCTGAATCGCTCAGGTGTAATGTCTTCCTGAATCGCTCAGGTGTAATGTCTTCCTGAATCGCTCAGGTGTAATGTCTTCCTGAATCGCTCAGGTGCAATGTCTCCCTGAATCGCTCAGGTGCAGTGTCTCCCTGAATCGCTCAGGTGCAATGTCTCCCTGAATCGCTCAGGTGCAATGTCTCCCTGAATCGCTCAGGTGCAATGTCTCTTTGAATTGCTCAGGTGCAATGTCTCCCTGAATCGCTCAGGTGCAATGTCTCCCTGAATCGCTCAGGTGCAATGTCTCCCTGAATCGCTCAGGTGCAATGTCTCCCTGAATCGCTCAGGTGCAATGTCTCCCTGAATCGCTCAGGTGCAATGTCTTCTCTGGTTCGCTCTGGTGTAATGTCTTCTCTGGTTTGCTCAGGTGGTATCTGCCCTGATTCGCTCTGGCGTTAATGTCTTCCCTGAATCGCTCAGATATCATGTTTTCCCTCAGTCATTCAGGTGCGGTGTCTGCCCGGCTTCGTGTGGGTGTTGCGTGTTCACTGGGTCACTCGGGGGTCATGTGTCCCTTGTTCATTCGGGGGACGTGGTTCCCTGTTCGCTCGGGTATCATGGATCCCCCTTGGTTGGCCGGGCGTCTTGTGTTTCCTGTGCGTTCAGGGATCATGTGTTCCCTGTTCATTCGGGGGGCATGTGTTCCCCGTGTTGGTCAGGTGTCATGTGCAGTATAAACCCGGGTGTCATGTGTTCCCTGAGTCCCTCGGGCACGGTTCCGGTCCAGGTTCGTATGGGTCAGGGTCACGCACCCGTTCGCTGCATGAGGGACTAGCTGTTCGCATCCCTCGCCGGGTATCGGTCCGAACACAGCTTATTTCTTCACATAAACAGGGCCTCGGCCACCAGAGCTGCAAGCAAGCCACCATCGTTGCGCCAAAGTTTCCTCCTTGTCCAGGTAAGATCCAGCCACGAGGCTGCTGTTACACCCTGTCACTGCGTTAAGTATTAGTCTTCACGAGCTCCCGTTCATAGGTCTTCATCTCACTGCAGAAGTCAGTAGCATGGTTTTCTTCCCTGATTCGCTCAGGCGCCATGTTTTTTCTCCAAATCGCAGGTGTCATGTTCCCGGAAATCGCATGTGTCATGTCTTCCCTGAATTGCTCAGGGTTATGTTTTCTCCAAATTACAGGTGTCATTTACCCAAGAATCGCAGGTGCCATGTCTTCCCTGAATCGCTCAGGGTTATGTTTTCTCCAATTCACAGGTGTCATGTTCCCAAATTGCATGTGTCATGTCTTCCCTAGGTGACTCAGGGGCCAGGTTCCCTGGATTGCTCTGGTGTTATGCCTCCCCTTACTCACTTAGGGGTAATGTTCCCTGGATCGCTCGGGTCTTGTGTGTTCCCTGGATTTCTGTTTTCCGCAGGTTTGTTGCATGCGGCGCGACTTCGGGCTCTTATTCTGGCTGTCCAGGGTTAACCAGCAGTTGGCCATGGCGCCCAGGCTGCATCCCGGTTCTCCGTCGCCTCTTCCAGTGCCACCAGATCGCACCTCTCTCCGGGTCTCGTACTAACGCAAGCTTATTTTCGGGTAAGCAAGGCCTCAGGCCACCGGAATTTCGATCCATCATCAATTGTGTCGCAGGGCTCCTCCATGCCCGGTCACTCCACGGGACCGAGTTTCAGGTAAGCTCCAGCCGAGTAGCGGCGTGACGCTTCTCCGCAGCTCGAGCCTTCCTTCGTTCTTCACGAGCCGCCATTCCTAGGTCTTCAGTATCGCCGGAGTCTGCAGCGCTGTCCGTTGATTCGGTTAGGTTGTGATCCTGTTTCCTTCTGATTCTCAGGTTCATGTATTTCCCGGATTAGCTCAAAAATTCACGTATTTACCCATTCACCCAGGTTTAATTCCCCGGAGTCGCGCGGGTTTACGTGTTTCCTGGATCGCTCGGGTTCATGCATTTCCCTGAAACACTCAGGTTCATGTATTTACCTGAATCACTCGGGTTATGTTTCCAAATTCGCCTGGGTTCATGTTTCTGGATCGCTCAGGTTCATGTAGGTGCCCAATCACTCAGGGTTCACAATTTCCCTGAATCGCTCAGGTTTTGTATTTTCCTGTCTCTGTCAGGTTGCCGGTATTTCCAGGTGGTATTTTTTTTTCTGATTCACCCAGGTTACGTATTTCCCTGAATCACTCAGGTTTGGTATTTTCCTGTCTCTTTCAGGTTGGCGGTATTTCCAGGTTGTGTGTATTTCCTTGATTCACTCAGGTTACGTATTCCCTGAATCGCTCAGGTCTTTCTTCCCACAGGTTGTTCGCATGTGCCTGAATCACTCAGCTCTTTTTCCACAGGTTTGCATTTGCCTGAATCGCTCAGGTCTTTTTCCCGCAGGTTGTTCGCATTTGCCCGATTCGCTCAGGTCTTTTCCCGCAGGTTGTTAATATTTGCCTGAATCGCTCAGGTCTTTTCCCACTGGTGGTACACATTTGCCTGAATCACTTTGGATCCGTTATATTTGCTTGAAACGCTCTGGGTTTCCGGCAGTATCCAGTGGTTCCTGTTTACCCGGTTCGGGTTCCGCATGTGTGAATCCCTGATTGCATGGGATCCGGGTGCATCACGGGGGTTTGGACATGGTCACCCATTATCTTGACAGTTGGTATTACATCAGGTATTGTACTCTGCTCCCACTCAAGCGGCCTTCTCCTGTTCTTTGCTACGTCATGGTTTTCTCAGTCTCACCTGGGCAGTCTGCACCCTGATTCCTGATCATCAGGGGACCTCAGGGCGTCCCCTTGGTCTGGGCTAGTTGCTCCAGCTTTCGCCAGGCTTGAGGCCCCCGTTCCAGGGTCCTGTCCAAGTGGGAGCTCCAGTCCCTGTTAGGGTTCCTCAACTGTGCGTTTACGATAATGCCCAGGGCAGGTCTGTCACTTCCCGGCTCCTCAGTCTCAAAAAAAAAAAGAAAACCCCATCCTCGGGGGGAGGTGGACGAGGCCATCAGGGTTAGCGCGGCGGTCCAGGTGCGTAGGCAACCCGTGTTAGGCGAGCTTTCCGCAGATTGTCCGTAGCCCTAGACGGTCTCCCTTTTGGGCACTCAACAAGCATCATCACAAAGCAGCCATGTACCAGGGTTCTATGGGTTCTTAGACCCGGGGAGTTCACGTGCGGCACGGTCAACCGTGCAACCCTGCGCGGCATCCGGGCAGTTCTTCCCTATGGCCAACTGTTGGTGTCCCGTCAAGGCGCTCCAAGAGCTCCTGGCCTCACTCCAGTCTCCCGCGTTAGATGACCCGTTGCTCCCGATCAACGGTAGGCCCCCTTCTTCGGCCCAGTTGTCTCCGATATCCGCCCCCTGGCGGCTGGGTTGGGGTTCAACCCTAGCACGGCATCCGGGCACTCCCCCCACGTAGGGGCCGCTTCCGCAGCATCCAGTCATCAGGTATCGGCCACGTCATCCGCAATGGGTCGTTAGCGGTCGTCCTGCTACGCTAGGTACATTCCCAATCCGCGAATTGAGATTGTCAGAGCCTTTCGTTCTTTGGGCTTCATGGGTCCATGATGCTCCAATAACACATTGCACCCTACTCCATGGGTTCCTCAGGCCCGGGGAGTTCACCTGCAGCGCCATCTCCCGCACAACACTGCTCAGGCGACATCTCACCTGGCACTCTGATCACTTCATCCTATCCATCCCATCCTCAAGACCAGTCAGACCGGTCCTCCCACAGAGGTGGACTTTTCCCTACGGCCACCTGCTGGTGTCCTATCAAGGTGCTCAAGGAGCTCCCGGCCTCCCTTCAATCTTCCGATCTAGACGACCCGTTGCTCCCGATCAACGATAGGCCCCTGTCTTCAACCCTGTTCATCTCCAACATCCGTACCCTGGCCGCAGGGCTGGGTTTCAACCCTAGCACGCTATCCGGGCACTCCTTCCGCATAGGGGCCGCATCCGCAGCATCAAGTCACCAGGTACCGGCGCATGTCATCCGCAAGATGGGTCGTTGGCGGTCGTCCTGCTTCACAAGGTACATTCCGAATCCACGGGCGGAGATCTCCAGAGCCTTTTGTTCTTTGGCATTATAGTTCACACTATGCTTCAATAAATGCTTCACTCCCTGCTACGTACCGGTTCTCTTTTGGCCACTATTCAGGCCTTCCCTCGTCACTGGCGCCGGGCACACTCCAGCCAGTTGGGTTAGGACAGTCCGTAGGCATGCCTATTCTGTTCCTCGCTTAGCTCCTCCCACAAATAAATATATATATATATATATATATAATACAGATAGTTAGTGTGAGATAGTTAATGTATGTTATCGTGATATAGTGTAGCTGATTTCCAGTGCAGGGTGTTAGGTAGCGTGATAGGTTCTGCTGTCCATACATACATGCTACAGACATAGTGCTGTGATGTCACAAGTTCGCAACAATACATTGTGCACCAATCAGTAATATGTAGTCAGACCTGCTAAAATGTGAAGCTGCACACATTGCACAAAAATATGCGCATTATTAATTGCCGATTTGCGCAATCACGAATATATTGGAGCACTCTATCTGCATATAAAGCTATTGTGATGTTCTTCCGTGCCAACCATTTTCTCCAGTCTCAGGAAACTTCCAGCAGCTTGAAAAATGTAGCAACAGTGACTCACGCCTGTATTGCGTGCGCAATACATGCATATTACATTTCCGATTTTCGGAATCAAGAAAATTATCGCAAATTCTCGAATTCGCAAATATATGACGAATATTCGCCCAAATATTAGCAAAATATTGTGAATAAAAATATTGCCCCTGCCGCTTATCACTACTGTGCACAAGAAAGACATAGTAGAGCTACAGAGGGTTCAGAGGGGGGCAACTAAAGTAATAACTGGGTGGACTACAATACCCTGAAAGAATATGAAAATGAAGCTTAATTAGCTTAGAGAAAAGATGACTGAGAGGAGATCTAATAACTATCTATAAATATATCAGGGGCACTCCAGAGATCTCTCCCATGACCTATTAATATCCAGGACTGTGACTATGAAAAGGGGACATCCTCTGCATTTAGAGGAAAGAAGGTTTGTACACAAACATAGAAGAGGATTCTTTACTGTAAGAGCAGTGAGACTATGGAACTCTCTGCCTGAGGAGGTCGTGATGGTGAGTTCACCAAAAGAGTTCAAGAGGGGCCTGGATGTATGGGAGGATAATAATATTACATGTTGTAGTTACTAGAGATGGGTCATTGATCTAGGGAGTTATTCTGATTGCCAGACTGGAGTCGGGAAGGATTTTTTCCCCCTAAATTGAGAAGAATTGGCTTCTACCTCATGAGGGTTTTTTGCCATCCTTGCAGGATGACTGAACTGGATGGACATGTCATATTTCAGCCATACAAATTACAATATGTTAATATGTTATTGCTTCTCTTACTGTCCGCAGTCTTCATGTTGCTCTCATTGGAGGACCTTTCAGTCAGATGATGATCTCTGCAAAGGTCCTGCCACTTACATTATCATGAAGGCACTGCCGATGGGAGGCTCCTGCATACAACCAGGGATTATTCTACATTGCAGTTATATACAGTATGTCCTGCATCCACAGATGTACTGAATACATCTCTGGACCTTTGGTAATCCACAGGTCTAAAGCAACCTATGGTTTACCAGATGAAATGGTGGGGCAGAGAGCCAAAGGTTCCACCGTGGATTTCAGGTAGATTCACACCATGAGCAGGCAGATTCAGTTGAATAGGTTCTTTCTTGGCCATTATTATTTTTTTGGAGGGGGGAGGAGCCTGAGCCCCCTTCAACCTTCAGGCCCAATTACACCCTCTGTATACATGACCATTACGACCCTGAAAAGGGCAGCAAACTATTGTGACAGATGTATTTTATAAAGTTACTTTATATAATGCAAACCTAATTTCAAGCAGGCTTACTTGTGACATTGAAGTAAGCAAGAAGGAAAATAAGGACAACTGTAGATAACATGAGGAAAATAATTATTTTTTTGAATCCAGTAGTGTCTTCCCATGCGTATACCCCAACCCCAAACACTTTAGCATTGTGTATTGCATTTTTATTTATTTAAACAAATTACTAGCCTTTATTCATTTCCATGTGTTGTATAAAAGTTAATTTAATTTGATAAATTTATATATAAAACACTGAAGTACAATAAATGAAGCAGTTATTGGTATTTAGAAAAGCTATGCACACAATTTATTTATTGCAAAGTTACATTTTCCAAGTTAATTTATTTGATGACCTATGTGATTTCTACTAATTTGCTTTCATCTAAAAATCTCCATACATTTTCCCCTAGAAAACACATTTACAAACTTCCCAGAAAGAAAGGACTTTCAAAGTAAAAAAATACTTTCCTTGAGGAAGTTTACCTAGAATGCTTTACCAAGCTGGTGCTCAGTTATATTCTCTAGGTGGATGACATAAAGCAAGCAGCCATATTTTACCTCTGCAGCTACTCAACGATATAGTCCTCAGGCTTACATGCTATCATAAAACCAAATATTCTTCAGCACAGCTTGAAATAAGTCATATACTTTCATGAATGGCTTTAACTTTACCCAGCAACCCTTCTCCATGTGAGCCACAAATACATCTTATCAGTGCATATGGGATTTCTTTTTATGAAAACCCAAATAGCTACCATTTTCACTCTATATATAACGTTACTTTTTAACAATTCTGTGTCATAAATTATTATTCTGTATAAAGTATTATAAACAGAAATGTATTATCATTCTCAAGTTGGTACTATTCAGGGGTCAACAAGATAAATGCATGAACCATTGGTTTTCAAGATATTTCTGAACCCTAACATTTAAATATATTAAACCACCTCATTATTTATAAGAAATATTTCTAATATTTAAATACCAAATGAACTGTCTTTCTTCAGCTCATAAGGCAGTTGAAAACATTTCTTGAGATAGCTACTGAGGACACAGGTCAACAATGGCTTACCTTACCTTAGGTCTTGTATGTCACATTTGCACCTATACCAGTTGCTTCACTGGTTTTAGTTGACCAGAATAACTACATTGATCCTGGTAATGATCTAGTGCCTATAACTGATATTTATCTATCTGATAGTTAGGCTCAAACTGACAGATGACAGAATCCTAAAACTTAACAATATTTTGTGGAAGTAGGTATATCGCACCCCTCAATCAGTATTTTGCAGAAGCAGGTATATCAAACCCCTTAATCAGTATTTTGTGGAAGCAGGTATATGGTATCCTTCGATCAGTATTTTGTGGAAGCAGGTATATAGAACCCCTTAATCAATATTTGGTGGGAGCAGGTATATTACACCTCTCAATTAGAGTTAAGCGAACACCTAGATGTTCGGGTTCGGGGAGTTCGGCCGAACTTAAAAAAAAAGTTGGGGTTCGGGACCCGAACTTGATCTGAACTTGGACCCGAACCCCATTGAAGAAAATGGGGACCCGAACTTCACTTTATTATTTTCCGTTGTAGCATGGTGATATCGGAAAATAATAGTATTGGCTTTTTCAGATCTGAGTTTTCACGTTGCCATGGTGATGGGGATGCTTCAAGTTAGAATATACTAAGAAGTGTGTACATAACTGCCCCCTGCTACCTGGCAGCACCCGATCTCTTACAGAGGGCTGTGATCCGCACAATTACCCCTCAGGTGTACTAAAATATTCACAGTATACAAAAGGGTTAGGAAGCATATTAATTACCATGTGTTAGAGAAAAAAGTTCACACAATCGTTTTTACTCATAGCCTAAAATACATTTAAAAAACGCATAAGGGTAGTAAATGCACAAATATGTGATCTATACATTAGTTACGCTTGGCTTCTCATAATGACTAATTCCTTCAAACAAATACATTAAGACCTGCTCTTTGTCAGAATTTGCCCAGGATGCCTAATAAGTCACAGTAATGTTTAATTCATCAAGTAGATAAATTACCCTAAAGTGAAAAAATAAAAGTAATTAAGGATGATATCATACCTTAAGGCTTGTTGCTGTGCTCGATCAATAAAGATAATTAATAATTGATGATATTCATTTTTTTTTTTTCTACAAAGCAAAGATAAAAGAAAAACACATTACTTACACATTTGAAATGGTAGAGCAAGTAATTCAGATGCAGTCAGTAGATTTTTTTCCACTGCAAATTTTTTTGATTGCAATTAAAGACATATAATTTATACTCAACATGTACATTTTAAAAGCAAAGAAAATATTAAAAACACAATTATGCCAAAAAACATCTTTATGCCAAACATCTTTATGCCAAAGAGAGGCACCCATCATAATTTGCATAGGTTATTTATGAATATTCAGTCCCTGGGGTGCGGCTCCCGCTCCATCCTGTCGTTGGATGCTACTAAAGCCTTCGACAGGGTGGAGAGGTGATGAAAAAAATGGGATTTGGTCCGAGATTTATGTTGATGGTGCAGTTACTATATAGCTCTCCAGTTGCCAGGATTAGGATCAATGATACGATCACTGAGAGTTTTTCCCTAGGAAGAGGCACCCGTCAAGGATGTCCTCTTTCCCCCCTCTTGTTTAATATTTATATTGAACCCTTAGCAGTTAGTATTAGGCAAGACTTGCAGGTGTCCGGCTTCGGTGTAATGGGGAAGCATGATCGTGTATCCCTCTATGCAGACGACATCTTGGTTTTTGTCCATCAAACAGAAACTACTCTTCCTCGAATAATGGATTTGGTGGGTTCTTTTTCTGCTCCGTCTGGTTTGCAGATCAATTGGGAGAAGACTGTCCTCCTCCCTATAGATGAGTTGCGAGGCGACTGGGACAACCAGTTAACAATTTCTGATTCAATAAAATACCTGGGGATTTCAGTCTCTGCCAAACCTCAGGAATATTTACAACTCAATTTGATTCCCCTGCTGAAAAAGCTGAGGGCCAAAATTAAGATATGGCAAAAAATCCTGTCCGCGAGAGCGGATAGAATCTCTCTAATAAAAATGGTAGTGCTGCCCCAGGTTCTTTATGTCCTGCGCAACTCGCCTGTATGGATCACGGACAAGTATTTTAGGTTGATAGAGCGGATGCTTAATGATCTACTATGGGGGAGGAAGCGCGTGAGACTGAAGGCACTCTATTTTTCCATGCCCTATAATCAGGGAGGCCTTAACCTCCCTTATTTTAAGGGCTATTTTGTGGCCTCTCAACTTTGTTTTTTTAATGATTGGGAAAGTAGCCATTTCTGCAACAGAGTGGTGAAAGACTCAGGTTTTTCGGATTTTTTTACCGTACTGGAGTCCGATTACTTATCAAATCCACAGATTGGGCATACACTTTTTTGCAGAATGGCTATAAAGACGTGGCTGGTTATAAGGAGCTGGTGTGGAGTCAAGGCATCACTTATTTGTACTCCATTATGGCATAATTCAAAGCTCTTGGAGTTAAGGGATTTGAGTTGTTGCCAGTATTGGAGGACTAAGAATGTTCAGTACATATATCAGGTGGTCAGTGGCGGACAAATCCTGTCCCTGATGGAGCTAAGGCAAAGAACAAACTTGGGTGAGGTGGCTTGGTATGCATATTTTCAATTGAGGTCAGCACTTTCTAGTACTTTGAATAGTCACCTTTTTTCTATAGATATTTCACAATTTTTACATGACTTACTCTGTAAGAAAGCTGTCACGAGAATTAAAATATCACATTGTTATAGACACTTAATGAAAGAATTTTTTTTGGGTGTTCTTTCTCCAGGACAAAGATCCTGGTCTTCTTTACTTCTAGATATGGGTCCCCCAGATTGGGAGAATATAGGGGAAAGTTTAAAATTCGTTTCACATAATTTTAATCACACTGTTGTACAATTCAATATTCTGCACAAAATATATGTGACACCTATGTGGTTATATAGGAGAGGACTTAGAGCCTCCTCTGACTGCCCACGCTGTGGCGATTCCGAGGCAGATCATTTACATTTGTTTTGGGACTGCCCAATGGTGAGCAGCTATTGGAGATCGGTCCAAATTAACTTGGCTCGTAAACTTAATATTGTTGTCCCTCTGTCCCCCAGGATATGGGTCCTGGGAGATTTATCAGAGGTTAATTACCAGCCTATAAAACGCCAACTATTGATCAAGGTAATGTTTTTGGCCAGGCTTCTCATTTCTAGATTATGGTTCTGCTCTTCCGCTCCAGACTGTAACAACTGGTTGAGCTTGGTTGAGAAAGTGAAAAGTTATGAGAGGATTTTGTATAAACAAAGAGGATCCTATCTAAAGTGGGGCAAATTGTGGGCAGACTGGGACAAGGCTAATTAACTAACCTGGATTTTTTTTTTTATATATATATATATATATATTTTTTATTTTTACAATTTTTTTTTTTTTTTTCTTCTTTATATTTTTCCTGCAAGGTGGGGGGGGGGGGGGTCGGCGGGGTGGGCTGGGGAGGATCTTATTAGTCCGGCTTTTTCTATATGAATCGTAAATACTAAAGGAGGTGAAGTTACATCTGGGTACTGGAGTATCTCTAGGAATGCTGGAGGATGGCGGGACCTTCCGGCATTAAATAATGGCTAAAATTTTTAATCAAACCATAGCACCGTGCGGTTTATGGGTGGGGACCCGGTGCTCGGGATTTTGGGCGGCCCGGTGACTGGGTGTGCCCTAGGATGCGGCTCTCTCTGTCAGACATGCGGCTCGACTGCAGGCAGTGATATGACACATGTTGTATGGGTACCAAGAGGTGTTCTCTTAACGGGACAGAGCCGGTTTTAGGTGGTGTTCTTGCATACATTTCCCCTAAATGCCGGTGATCACCGAGTGATACTTGAGTTGAGTCCCTTTATATATGAGACACTAATGTGGACATATGTGAGGTACGGTTAAGTCGGGCATTAATTTCTTAATTTAATTACATGGGGATGAGGCAGCAAAATATGTAAGAGGTTCTTTTACCACTGCGATAGAAGACTGCTGGACCCCCAAGTTTGCTTTATGAAATGCTTGCGATCAAAGATTGCAGTAGGCCCACTACGTACGGTTAATGTGAGTATCGGATGAATGGTTACATGGCTGTTAATCCTGTCAATTTTCTTACCCATGTTCGGGGGAGAGTGCGCGGGGTGCGCGCTCGCTCCCTGGTGGCCGCCCGGGCTGCGGGCCCCTGACCTCTACCCTTTATAGACAACAATATGCCAAGTGGGATGTTTTGTGTGTTTGCTTTGCCTCAGTAGGCTGTGGATGACGGACGTATCCCGCTTTTCCCCCAGCAAGTGAGATCTCCATTTGTATTTCTGTTGTCTCCATAAGCATGGATACTTGTATGAAATTATTCTTAATTATGTTGCAAATCACAAATTTACGGACTGAAGGATTTTATAATACTATAAATGTAATATGGATATGAATTTTTGCATTATAAATTAATAAAATATATTTAAAAAAAAAAAAAAAACACAATTCATCACACCTCTCAAATATGTCAGGCCAAAAACTGTTCACATCGTAGCACACCATGAGGCTGGATGCACTTAGCAGTTCTTGTGTGTGTGGAAATATAAAGCAGTGGAATATAAATGGCCACATTTTTACACTTTGTAATGTACCTTTTGTGGAACCTCAGTTTGGTGATCTACCAAGGTACAAAATAAAGAATCATGTGTGTGGAAGACACTCCATTTTTCTTTTTTCTTTTTCTTTTCAATTTTCTTTTTATTATTGTTTAACAATTATTTAGATGTAAGACAATACAAGGCAGTATAGTAAAATCTACATTTTTGATGGGTATTTGCTAGCGAACAGTCAGACTACTAGCATTAGCAGACTATAAGTATAATATTGCAGTCCAAAATGTTGTACAGGGGAAAACTGAGTGTAATCTCTTTCTGTTGGATGGATATGTCTCCAAGTATCTACTAATTGGGCAGAGTGTAATGCTTAATGTATTCTGTCAAGCGCCTTTTTGGGCAGCATTGAGCATCCTGTGGACTTGTCCATATGTGGGTGTAGAGCTGTATTTAGGTCTTCTCACAAAAGTAAAATTCATTCTATAAATGGTTTGCATTCTCTCATGGTGCGTGCAATCCAGATGTCTTGATTCTTGTTCGGAGCATAAAGGTTTCCTATAGTTACTAATGTGTTTGCTATTTTACCTTTAATAAAAATATAGCGACACTTGTAGTCAGCGATAGTACCTTGGTGTTGGAAGGGCACATGTTTGTTAAGAGCTATGGCCACTCCCCTAGACTTCCTAGACGTTGAGTATGAATGATGCCACGATGCCACGATGCCACTGATTATAGAAGGATTTTTAGAAAGTGGGGGATTTGTATTGAATTAGGTGTGTTTCTTGTAATAGCAGGATGTCTGCTTTTAGTTTTTTTTCAGTGTGTGCAAAGATCTGAGATCTTTTCATGGGTGAATTAAAGCCTCTTACATTGTATGAGACGAAGGTCATGGCTTGTATGTCAGTGATCATTTGTGGATGTAGTGATCAATGGTTTGTGCTGTGGACATGGTCTCGGGCAAAGAGGTTTGTGTGGTTGGAGAGGTGAAGGTTGGAAAGTCAAATGTAGAGGTGGGGTATGTACCACTTTTGGAGTGGTTGGTAGTGGTTTTATGTATATTGTGCCTAAAATGATAAAATTAAATATCTTGTAATGTTTGTCACATGGTAGAGGGGGTACTGTCAGTCATACCCATAGAGCTGAGTAACATTAACTAGTGAGAACCTATAAAAGAAGGTTAAGTATAGAGATGTGCACTTTTTTGGGAAAAATTTGGTTCGATCCGAATAAATTTGTGGCAATTTTTTTTAAAAAAAAGGCTATTTCCTGGCTGTACAGAGCCTTTATAGTGGTGTACAACACTGTGCCGTGCAGTAACACGCATAGGGAGTCTGCTTTGGTAGTGAAACGCTTATACAAGTAGAGCCCCCCGAAAGAGTGTCAGGGTGTCAGCAGTAAGTTTGTGTCGACTTCACTGATTATTTTGCCCTTTTTATACCCAGTCATGTGACTTTGTTGCAATTTTCCTCTCCATGCTGCCATCAAGTTCTACATGACCCCACAGGGTTCAGGGACACTGCTGTGGCTGAGCAAAGAGTAAGGCAATACTTATAGTTGGTAAACAGGTACAGTTAGTGCATGAGTTTGTGCAATTCCATGAAAAAAATCGGTATAACAGGCAGATGTTTGGTACGTGGTGTAGGAAAGCGCAAGGGTCCGTCATTGACGGAAAGTATGTGGTTCCTGGCCTCGGCGGAGTAAGTTTTCATGTGTCAGCAGCAGTTGCTATTTGACACCCAGCTATTTAGTATAGCTGCATAGCTGATCCAGAACGGCTCTTACTGGGAGTAGTGCTGGGTGGTTGACTACTCCCCAAGTTCCAGGCCAGGTCTTGACTGGCCTATAAAAAAAAACATCTGGCAGTGTCAGCTGGGTGTGATTACCTTTCTCTCTGACAGAAGAGCTCTGACAATCTCTGGATTGGGATTTGAGCCGTGTGCTAGGCTGGAGGCCTGAGTTTGGGAGGTCTGCTTTGTCCTGAGTAATTCTGATTGGGTGTGAACTAAGACCTAGGATAACAGGTGACTGTGTTGCTGTATTAACTGTCTAGGTGTGAGCGAACACCAAAACTGCAAATGGACTGTCGTACTTTTTTGTTGCCATAAGTGTGAATAAAACACTGACGTTTTTTTGGAGTTACAAGCTGGTCTTTGCCTCTATAATGCATCCACTTGTCCTGTCTACCCGAGCAAATCCCCACAATTGGGGAATGTGGGCATCGCAGTGAGGCTGGTGTGAAGACCAAAATATTTATGTTTTGGTTAAATGTCCTACATCAAACCAGCAAGATTACAACCCGTGTCCCTCAACAAAATGGAAGCTGTCGTGAAAGCCCTCATAGAGGCTAACCTACAACAGTGGGAGGCCAATAAGCAGCAGCAGGAAATAAACCAGCTGCTGTTACATGTAATGGCTTTACAAGCAGCAGGAGAATCCCAGAGTATCCATGATGCCGGAAAGCGGTCCGTGCAACGACCCCCAAGATGATCCCCGCTGACAACATCGAGACCTATTTGGCGATCTTCAAGAACGTAACCGTGAGAGAGAAGCTACCTCGGGAGCAATGGGCTGAGGTTGTCGCTCCATTCCTGGCGTCTGGACACTAGCAGGTGTATGTTGACTTACCGGACGATCAAGCGGCTGATTACCTGACAGTAAAAGGTGAGATCCTGGCAAGACTGGGGGTGAATGTATTAGTCCAGGCCGAGCGGGTGTATCAGTGGGAGTTTAACCCGGCTGAGCCCGCGAGGCCCCAGTATTATAACCTATTTCATCTGTTGCAAAAATGGCTGCAACCTGACGTGCTGAGTCCCGCTGCTATGTTGGACCGTCTATTGGCTGATGTGTTCTGGAGGGCTTTACCATACCCCCTCCAGCACTTGATTGGCCAGGTTTCTCCTGGTAATGGCCTTGAGATGGTGGACCTGGTAGAACACTATGAGACTACCAGGAATTTGAAAGGGGGTTCGTTTAGGAGGGGGGCAGCCAAACCCCAGCAATCTCCATCTCAGACCCAGAGACTTGTGCAAACCAAGCTTGCCCAGGGTGTACCCCCTTAGACCCGGCTCCGATAGTATGCTGGCGGTGTCAGGAGCCTGGATACATAAGAGTCGACTGTCACCATCGGGGCAAACCCATGGACACTAACTATGGATACCGCAACTCATTGTATGCCAGGAAGCTGTGTGCATCAGGTATCCCAGAGACTATAGACAATAACCACCTATGCCAGGTAGAAGAGGGAGACTCTCTGGCAGTGGCTTTGTTGGACTCGGGGAGTCTGGTGTCCCTGGTAAGAGCTATCCTGGTGCGGCCCGACGAGTATAATGTCTGAAAAATCGTGGTCAATTGCATACATGGAGATTTAAAGGACTATTCCCCCGCCCTGGTGGCTCTATCCACGGGAGGCGGCAGGTGGACCCACGAGGTGGCCGTTGCCTACCTTATGAACTAATAAGACGGAAAGACTTTCCAGGCTTCCCAGCCCTGTGGCCAGCCGTGAGAGTTGTTGATGCACCTGAATAAGGGGTAACTCCAGCACTGTGGCCTGGCTTGGGTGGTAGGCCAAAACCCTGGGAACCCAAGGCCAAAGGGCCCGCAGTAGGGGTGATCACCACTTCGGTCGAAGAGGGGGAGACAATGATAATATAGTGCTATAATCTTTTTTTATAGTCATTTTTTTTCAAATCTGAACTTCAGATGAGAAAAAAATTACAACTATTAGACAAAGAAGAATATAGCACTATATTAGCTAAATTGCTCTATATTAGTTTATTTTTTTAATATTCGCTATATATTGCTATAACTTGTTTTGCTTATTCGTAATATTCTAAAACAAGAATATATAGCAATATAGCGAATATTCGGGGGAAAAAAAGAGCAATTTAGCTGATATAGTGCTATAATATTCTTTGTCTAATAGTTGTAAGTTGAAAAATTCACAATAAAAAATTTGCATTACAAAAATTTGCATTATGAAAATTTGCAAACAACACTACTCCTAAATTCATATATACTGCAGCCTTCTCATTAGCCCACAAGCTAGAAGCGGGAAGGGATCATGTGTATTGATAAAAAAAAATTAAAAATCTGAATATTCGAAATTACGAATATATATCACTATATTCAAAATATTTGCTAATTTTTGAAGTACCTATATTCGCGATGAAAATTAGAAATTCGAATATTCGTGATCAACACTACTCTCCACTATTATCTGTTGGGGAGAAAGCTCCGCCTGGTGACCGACCACTCCCCTCTCAAGTGGATGAGCCATGCCAAGGAGAGGAATGCTTGGGTCACCAGATGGTTCTTGTCATAACAGAATTTCAAGTACTCAGTAGAACACAGGGCAGGCCGCTTGCAGGGAAACATGGAAGCCCTGTCTGATTACACTGTCTGGCAAAGGGGGGAAGTATGTAGTAAGGCGCAAGGTTCCTGGCCTCGGTGGAGTAAGAGACAGTTTTCATGTGTCTGCAGAAGTTGTTGTTTGACACCTAGCTATTTAGTATAGCTGTATAGCTGATCGGGGACGGATCTTAATGGGAGTACTCAAAGTGCTGGGTGGGTGATTACTCCCCACGTTCCAGGCCAGGTCTTGTCTGGATAAAAAAAAAACTGCCTCAAGTGTCAGCTGGGTGTGATTGCCTCTCTCTCTGACAGAGGAGCTCTGGCAATCCCTGGATTGGGATCTGAGCCGTGTGCTAGGCTGGAGGCCTGAGTTTGGGAGGTCTGCTTTGTCCTGAGCAATGCCGATCGGGTGTGAACTAACACCTAGGAGAACAGGTGACTGTGTTGCTGTATTAACTGTCTAGGTGTGAACGAACACCAAAGCTGCAAATAGACTGTAGTACTGTTTTGTTGCCATAAGTGTGAATAAAACACTGACTTTTTTTTAGTTACAAACTGGTCTTTGCCTCTATACTGCGTTTGCTTGTCCTGTCTACCAGAGCAAATCCCCACGATTGGAAAATGCGGGCATCGCAGTGAGGCTGGCGTGAAGACCAAAATATTTTTTCTGGACACGGTTCTATGTCCTACATCAAACCAGTGAGATTACAACCCGTGTCCCTCAACAAAATGGAAGCTGTCCAGCATTTATAGCAGAAGCTTATTAACAATTAGAAGCAGTCGTGTAACTGTACAAAGAGCAGAGAGAAGATGGGAGTAGCAGTGAAGGTAAAATAGGAGGAGTAGTGCAATGAATAATGTTCCCAATAGAATTAGTGCATCGGTGACAGACCCAGGCAGCAAATGTAGCAAGAGGTATCCTGTTCCTTTAGGAAATTTTCATACCCAGAAGAGATGTGTCTTAGGCGTTGTTTACATGTCAGTTATTTGATCAGTTATTTCCATCAGTTATTGTGAGCCAAAACCAAGTGCTGGTCAAAAACACAGAACAGTTGCAAATATTTTCGTTATACCTGATTTCTGTGTAGCCTCCCCTCCTGATTTTGGATCAGAAAAACTGATGAAAATAACTGACCAAATAACTGATGTGTGAACTGAGCCTCAGGTCCTCACACTGGGGACTCTCTCATTCTACCCAATCAGAATTTTATTTAAAAATTTGAGTCAAATTTCAATTCTAACTAATCTCTAGTTTAATGCAGTTTGCGCTCTTTTTTCAATCTGCATTTCCTTAATTTGTAATGTCAATTTTGGGGCTTCATAACCAATTACTTGTTTGCCATAGAGTTATGGTCTTCATCTATCATGCTTTCAGTTTGCAATGGTTAAATACTGCAACTGTGTGGGCTTTTTTAAAGTCCTTGTTTGATTGCTCTCTCAATGCTGTCCATAGACAACCCTATTAGGGAAGAAGCAAATTACTGTATGCAATCAACACAAGCGTGTCTTGCTAACAAGATCAAATGATCAATTATATGTAAATTTACACAGTGGGTAATGCAAAGATGAGCAAACAAAATAGAATTTTCAGAATCAAATAGCCATTCTTTTGGGATTTCCAATATGAAAATACCTTCTTTGATATTTATCTCTTTATAAGCAAGCGGGTCCAAACAAGATGCTAAGATGAAAGGCTTCAGTGTACAGATAGTTGACATATGGAGGGATCATCATTTTTATTCAGAAACAGCTGTTTAAATTAGCACAGGCATCTAGCCTTTGAGACAAAAATATGTGAAAGCAATAATTAGCTGATATTTACCATGTTACTATGAATACATTTACATGGAGGTTGGATCCCCCAATGAGTAGTGAAAGACATTTTAATATGTCTACTTTTAATCAGCACATATACGACAACACTGTAAAAAAATGCTAGCAATCCAGAGATGAAGGAAAAGATTGCAGTCAATTTAATTTTCAATAAACCGGCCTGGCTTACTTCATCTCCTGGGAAAATGCATTTCAGACTTCTTTTTAAATAAACAGCTGATCAAGTAAGATTCTTTGGTATTCACCCATCGCTATTTATTCTCTACAGAGCATCCTGTATGCTATTATGTCCTGGAAAAAAAATGAACAGACAGAAAGCAGGTCAAATGGAGTCCATCTCAGTATAGTGAGTGGATTCATAGTGGTACACATCTGAACACAGGTGAAACTCTAAAATTAGAATATCGCGCAAAGTTAATTTATTTCAGTAATGCAACTTAAAAGGTGAAACTGATGTATGAGATAGACTCATTACATGCAAAGCGAGATATTTCAAGCCTTTATTTGTTACAATTTGGATGATTATGGCTTACAGCTTATGAAACCCCAAAGTCACAATCTCAGGTACCCTTTGCTCAGGTGTTATGGATTAGCCAGCTCAGCCCCCCTAGCTTAAACACCCTTAATGACCAGACCACTTTTTGCAATTCTGCACTACACTACTTTCATGGTTTATTGCTCGGTCATACAACTTACCACCCAAATGAATTTTACCTCCTTTTCTTCTCACTAATAGAGATTTCATTTGGTGGTATTTCATTGCTGTTGACAGTTTAACTTTTTTTTATATTAATCGAAATTGACCAAAATTTTTGCAAAAAAATGACATATTTCACTTTTGGTTGTAAATTTTTCAAATAAAACTACATTTCTATATACATTTTTCTCTAAATTTATTGACCAAAAATACAATTTTACATGAACTCACCATACCCCTCACAGAATACCTTGGGGTGTCTTCTTTCCAAAATGGGTCACTTGTGGGGTATTTATACTGCCCTGGCATTTTAGGGGACCTAAAGCGTGAGAAGTAGTTTGGAATCCAAATGCGTAAAAAATACCCTGTGAAATCGTAAAGATGCTCACCTAGGCTGCAAAAAAGTGTCACACATGTGGTATCGCCGTACTCAGAAGACAACTTTTCCCATTTTTTTATACAAAGTTGTCATTTTACAGAGATATTTCTCTCACCCAGTATGGGTATATGTAAAAATACACCGCAAAACACATTGCCCTACTTCTCCTGAGTACGGCGATACCACATGTGTGACACTTTTTTGCAGCCTAGGTGCGCAAAGGGGCCCAAATTCCAATGAGTACCTTTTAGGAGGGCATTTTTAGACATTTATATTCCAGACTTCTTCTCACGCTTTAGGGCCCCTAAAATGCCAGGGCAGTATAAATACTCCACATGTGACCCCATTTTGGAAAGAAGACACCCCAAAGTATTCCGTGAGGGGCATGGCGAGTTCATAGAAGATTTTTTTTTTTGGCACAAGTTAGTGGAAAATGTTTTTTTCTTTTTTTTTCTTACTAAGTCTCCCTTTCCGCTAACTTGTGACAAAAAGTTCCATCTTTCATAGACTCAATATGCCCCTCAGCGAATACATTGTGGTGTCTACTTTCCAAAATGGGGTCACATGTAGGGTAGTTATACGGCCCTGGAATTTTAGGGGCCCTAAAGCGTGAGAAGAAGTCTGGAATATAAATGTCTAAAATTTTTTACGCATTTGGATTCTGTGAGGGGTATGGCGAGTTCATGTGAGATTTTATTTTTTGTCACAAGTTAGTGGAATATGAGACTTTGTAAGAAAAAACAAAACAACAAAAAAAAATCAATTTCTGCTAACTTGTGCCCAAAAAAAAAAAAAATCTTCTATGAACTCGCCATGCCCCTCAAAAGTGATCTTTTTATAGCGCCGCAGCGATTTTACGGTGTTTTTGCAGTGATCAGAAAAAAATAATTCTGTCACTGCGGTGGGGCGGACTGAACGCAAGTGTGCGTACAAGATCAGGCCTGATCGGGCGAATGCTGCATTTTTTGTAGAGCCTATAGAACATTTCCTATTCTTGTCCGCAATTGCGGACAAGAAAAGGCATTTTCTATATAGTTCTGGCAAGGTGCGGATCCGCAAAATGCTGAAAGCACATTGCCGGTGTACGTGTTTAGCGGGTCCGCGGTGTCCATGTTTTGCAGATCTGCGGATCCACAAAACACATGCGGACGTCTGAATAGAGCCTTACAGGGGGGTGATCAATGACAGGTGGGTGATCAGGGAGTCTATCCAGGGTGATCATCCCCCTGTCCTTGATCACCCCCCTGTAAGGCTCCATTCAGACGTCCGTATATGTTTTGCGGATCTGCGCATGGATCAGCGGATCCACGGATCCGAAAAACACATACGGATGTCTGAATGGAGCCTTACAGGGGGGTGATGAATGACAGGGGGTGATCAGAGAGTCTATATGGGGTGATCACCCCTCTGTAAGGCTCAATTCAGACGTCCGTATGTGTTTTGCGTATCCGCGTATCCGTGGATCCGCAAAACACATATGGATGTCTGAATGGAGCCTTACAGGGATATGATCAATGACAGGGGGGTGATCAGGTAGTCTATATGGGGTGATCAGTGGTTAATAAAGGGTTAATAAGTGACAGGGGAAAGGGGGTGTAGTGTAGTGGTGTTTGGTGCTACTTACAGAGCTGCCTGTGTCCTCTTGTGGTCGATCCAAGCAAAAGGGACCACCAGAGGACCAGGTAGCAGGTATATCAGACGCTGTTAACAAAACAGTGTCTGATATACCTTTCAAGGGTTGAAAATAAATTGCATCTATAGCCTGCCAGCAAATGATCACCGCTGGCAGGCTGTAGATCAACTAGTTTACCTTCCAATCCTGTGAATGTGCACTCCTGTGTGCGCACGTTCACAGGAAATCTGGACTCTCGTGAGAGGACGCATCGGCGCGTCCAGGAGGAATAGCACCGCCGTCGCCAGGATGCAATCCTGCGTTCGGCGGTCCTGAGCTGGTTAATTAGCTGACTAGAGGGTGATACTTTGAGCCTAGAATGTTGAACCTTTTCACAATATTGTAATTTTAAGTTGCATTAATGCAACTCCTTTTAAGTTGCATTACTGAAATAAATGAACTTTTGCACAATAGTTTAAATTTTTCGGAGTGTCACCTGTATTCTATTAACTAACTCCAACAGAAATTTCAGAGGAGGGCCTTTTGGAATGGATGATTATCACTTGTATTTTTTTTTATTTTAGAAATTATCATGGCATGTAATGGTGTGAGGCGATCAAACAAAAAATGATAAACCATTCATTTTCCATGGATCGGACAAATCTGCCTGGCTGAGAGATTATCACAAGTCATCAACAAGTCACTGGCAGTGTAAATGATCTAGGGGCAAACAAGCAGCAATCACAGTAACAAGCAAGCAGCGAAATAAGACTCTATAAATCGCAGATCGCTGCTTAGTAATGAAAATATATCTTTCTGTCTTAGGCAAGTTTCACACTAGCGCTACACTGTTCCAGCAGGCTATTCTGGTAGAGGAACAACCTGCCGGATACTACCTTTGATCGCCAGAGTCTATTGACCATAATAGGACTCAGCGGGGATCCGGCCTGTTTCTAGCATTAGTGCTAGGATTTGGGCAGACAAAAAATACTACTTGCAATGGGGCCTGGTGGTGCTCCAGCAGTTTCTGGCTATGCCAGATGTGATCAACTTTGGCAAAGTAGGCTAACAGGACTTTATACTGTTTTATTGTGATGTAATTTAAGATGTACAGTAAATGGCAGTGTCCTTCCCTAATAATATTCACATTGTGCTGCTGCTGGAGTGACATAGTTATGCTACCACAGTGGAGAATGCGAAGCAATAAGGGAGTCTATAGGACAGAAGGACATTTCTCTGAGGTTTTATGTCTAAAACTTGGAATAGGCCTAGTTAGTTATTGGATTTGGGGGATTAAAGGATGCATTCCCAATTGAACTGGCTCCCAGTATGAGTAAGCAGGCTATGCTAAGCTTGGGGAGCCACAACCAGGGGGATAGCTAGTATGACTAAACTCTAATATTGAGGAAAGCTGCATGTCATACAGGGTGGCCCACAAAAAAGTAGTCCAACTCCAATATCCCCAAATCAAACTGTTTTAGCTGCCCATAAAAAACAATTAGAGCTCAGCTTTCAGTTCCTACAGGGCTCTGAAAAAATGAAAGCTGAGCTCTGATTGTCTGCTATGGGCAACTAAGACATATTTACTATTAGGCAGTTTAATTTGGAGATATTGGAGGCAGCCTACTTTTTCGTGGACCACCCTGTAGTATGTAGTTAGTGGGCAGGCAGCTTAGGATTTATTTTGATATTGTTTTGCACTGTACTATCAATTGTTTTCCCATGAATAGGAAGAATAAGGCCTCATGCATATGGCCGTTGTTTTGGTCCGCATCCGAGCCGTTTTGGCGGACCGGATGCGGACCCCTTCACTTCAATGGGGCTGCAAAAGATGCGGACAGCACTCCGTGTGCTGTCCGCATCCGTTGCTCCGTTCCGTGGCCCCGCAAAAAATATTTAACATGTCCTATTCTTGTCCACGCTTTGCGGACAAGAATAGGCTTTTATATTGAAGTACAGGGGGGAGAGAAACAGAACTGGATGGCACATCCACAATGCTATGCTTTGATCTAACTCACTTATCAGCCCTATATTAAAGTGTACAGCCCCCTATACTGCATGCTGTACAAGACGCATTAGTGTACATTTTGATCAAAAGGCATAAGCCCACTTACCACGCCAAGGTCGCCTCTTTGAGTGGGACCTACTCTGACAAAAAGCGGCACTGCCCTGGTAGGCGGCGGCAGCAAGGAGTCAAAACAGCAACCCTGCTGTCTGACAATGCCACCCATGGCACTGGGTCCCACCAACCCACCAGAACAGCACCACAAAAACAAAGGCCACCACGCACCATGTGAACAGTTGTCTAACACAACATGTCGATTGCTATCAGGAGCTACAGGTCAATGACCACTATATGCAGACTTGTGTGATTAAAACCACCTGTGCCGAATGGGAGGAGTGCTGATACCAGTAAAGAAAAAAAATAGGCTTTTATATTGAAGGCTGTCTGTGCATTTCCGCATATTGAGGAACGCGCACGGACACCGTGTGCGATTTGCGGACTGCAAAACACCCCAGGGTCGTGTGCATGAGGCCTAAAGCTGACTGAGGTCAATTTTAAAAGAAAATTCCTTCTGTTGAACTAACATTCTTTTGTGTTCTGCTGCAAAGTGCCCACCTACCCCAGAAAATTTCTGTCCCGCTACCAAATCCCTTAGAATGATAAAAAAATAAAGCAGCACAGTGAGAACAGACGATGGTGGTGTCTCAGAGTTTGCAATCCTCTTGTATTCCACAAATAGTAATGATCGAATAAACTTTACATGTTTTAATCTGTCAGAGAGTGATGTGATATTTTTGGAAGACAATTCCCTTGTGTATTATCTTAGACTGTCCCCATCTACCAGGTTCAGTATACAATCTATGAGTTTTGGTGGGTGGCTTTCTCTTGTCAGGTGTGTAGCTCTGCAATATTTTTATTTTGTTTAAATGGATTAAATGGTGCTCCATGGGATGTTCAAAATTTGTGATGTTTTACCCTGATCTATACTTCTTGACAACTTTGTCTCTGACCTCATTGGAGAACTTTTTGGCCTTTATGTTTAGTTCATAGTGTTACTGCTTTTTAGAATGGGTGCAATTGCTCACATCATGTGACACTTTAATTGCATAGTGGGGCCTAACTTAATTATGTGACATTGAAAGTTAATTTGTTGGACCAGATTTAGAGGTATCATGATAAACGGGGTGAATACATATGCACTCTCAACCTTTCAATTAGATGTATTTATTTTTTTAAACAAGGTCTTTTGTTTTTCACTCCGCTGTACAAATTTGAGCTCGTTTGGTCAGGTCCATTGCATAAAATCCATGCTAAAAGCCTTTTTAATACCAGGATCTAAAGGAGCTAAAACACCAAGGGGATGAATACTTTTACAAGGATAAGTAATGGTAACCAGTGGTGCATCTACAAAGAAAAGAGACAACTACCCAAAATGTTATTGAAATTTCTTCTAGAGAGGTATTCTTCTCAAAGGAAATGGCCTGCATACATAGGATACGATGGAGCTAAAAATCTAACTCAAGATGAAGGTGCAGTATTTTGAAGAGCTTCCTCTGTTTTAGGCACCTAGTCTGTAAATCTAGAATACAGTAGATAGACTTCAGCATATACCAAAAGAAAGGTCATAGATTAATGTATTAATATCAAATGTATCTGATAATAAAGTTAATAAATTTCAGTTCTACTTTTAACCGGAATGCCCCACACCGACTCTGCTGTCACCAGGGAGAGTCGGCATGCCACAGACGGTACTGACATTAATTTAATTCCTATCCTGCCCTTATATAGGTTTTGTAAGAAACCCATATGTGCCATAGTGCCCTGGGTGCTAATAATGCTTCCTGTAGACATATTGCGATAGTGGTTTCATTGCTGGATTACACTCTGGGGCTGACGGACACTGCAGTTCCCTCTTTGAGCTCTTGGGGTCTCACCTGCTGCTGTTCTAACTACATGTTTTTATAAATATTGTATGAATTAAATAAGGTATATATATTTTTTCAATCTTGATGGAAGAAATTTTTCTTTGGTGGGGCTGTTGGATAGACTTGATTTCTTCCTACTTATGTATTCATTGACGCCCTGGTCTATAATTTGATGTGCATTTTTACCGGAATATAGAATGTCAGTTTGGCTTCAAATTATATTCATATCAACATTTTTACCTGCTGTTGCTACACATTTCCATTGACTTTATAGACATTCTAACAAATTTGATAAAGTAAAATTGAATCATTTAACACATCTGCAGACTTTTAGACTGAGGTGTCACATTGGTAAAAACAGATGGGAGAATTATGGAACTTTCCTGGTCGACACACAAGACAGCAGGAAATCAAATAATATTAATTAATCTAAAGAGGTTATCTTCCCAAGGGGATTGTAGTTACATTACAAGCACATTACAAAAGCAAACCTCTAAATCCTCAAATTATAGGCAATCTCCACAAACATGATTTTCTAATCCAAGAGGAATGTATAGAAAATATAGAAGTCTTATCATGTCAACCTTTAAGAGCTGAAATTGATTACTATCTGGCCTTTTTTTTGTGCACAATTCAGGAAACCTTCTAAATGTTTTTTTTTTTTTTTTATCATTTCAACAAATCTGACATAACTAAAGCCTGTTATTAAACTACAGTCGGAGATCAAAAGTTTAAGACCACTTGAAAAATGGCAAAAAATCATATTTAGCATGGCTGGATCTTAACAAGGTTCCTAGTAGAGCTTCAACATGCAACAAGAAGAAATGGGAGTGAGACAAAACATTTTTTGAGCATTCAATTTAATGAAAACAACGAATAAACTGAAACAGGCTGTTTTTCAGCTGATCAAAAGTTTAGGACCACACCTCCAAAAAAAAACTAAACCCCCCCAAAACAGAAATCCAACTTCCAAACGTGAACTCAGTAATGAGTAGCTCCGCTGTTATTGTTTATCACTTCAAAAATTTGTTTCGGCATGCTTGATGCAAGCGTTTCCATGTAGTGAGTGGGAACATTTCTCCAAGTGGTAAAGACGGCTGTACGAAGGACATCTACTGTCTGGAACTGTTGTCCATTTTTGTAAACTTCCCTTGCCATCTATCCACAAAGGTTCTCAATTGGATTTAGATCAGGGGGACACGCAGGATGGGCCAAAAGAGTGATGTTATTCTCCTGGAAGAAGTCCCTTGTCCTGCGGGCATTGTGTACTGTAGAGTTGTCCTGTTGAAAAACCCAGTCATTACCACACAGACGAGGGCCCTCAGTCACGAGGAATGCTCTCTGCAACATCTGGACATAGCCAGCGGCCGTTTGACGACCCAGCACTTTCTGAAGCTCCATTGTTCCACTGAAGGAAAAAGCACCCCAGACCATTATGGCGCCCCCTCCACTGTGGTGCGTAGAAAACATCTCAGGTGGGATCTGCTTGTCATACCAGTAACGTTGGAAACCATCAGGACCATCAAGGTTATTTTTTTTCTCATCAGAGAATAAAACTTTCTTCCACCTTTGAATGTCCCATGTTTGGTGCTCTCTTGCAAAGTTCAAACGAGCAGTTCTGTGGCGTTCAGGAGACAAGCTCTTTGAAGACGTTTTTTGTTTTTGAAGCCCTTCAGTCTCAGATGCAGTCTGATGGTTATGGGGCTGCAGTTAGCACCAGTAAGGGCCTTAATTTGGGTCGAGGATCGTCCAGTGTTTTGACGGACAGCCAATTGGATCCTCCGGCCCAGTGCTGATGACATTTTTTAGGGTCTTCCACTTGACTTTTTTGTTTCATAACCCTCAGGATCATTTAAGAAATTCCAAATTACTGTCTTACTGCGTCCCACCTCAGCAGCGATGGCATGCTGTGAGAGACCCTGCTTATGCAGTTCAACAACCCGACCATGTTGAAAAAGAGAGATTTATTTTTACTTTGCCATCACAACGTGTGGCTACCTGACAATGAATCCACATCTTTGCACAGATTTGGCCTTTTAAAGGCATGTGGTCCTAAAATTTGGATCAGCTGAAAAACAGCTTGTTTCAGTTTAATCGTTATTTTCAATTAATTGAATGCTCAAAAAATGTTTTGTCTCACTCTCATTTCTTCTTGTTGCATGTTGAAGTTCTACTTGGAACCTTGTTAAGATCCAACAATGTAAAATATGATTTTTTGCCATTTTTCAAGTGGTCTTAAACTTTTGATCAGGACTGTAATAAGTACAGTCAAGTAGAGTCAAAGCTTACAATGTGTTCCATTTTTTGAACCGTGGTGGACTTATATCAATACCATGCTACAAAATGTGCAACTTTTTAATGCCACAAAAGCTTTGTATACAGCATAGTAGATTCCATAATTTACTTTATTTGATTTTTAGGCTTATTTCCTACAGTAGGAATTTGTTTACATTGCCTTAAGAGTCCTATTGGTTCTAACAGCAAGAAAAATGCTGAGTGCTGCCTTTTCCCTGTGTGTATTAGGATTAATGCTCAGTGAATTTCATTTCAGCACTGCCAGAGGTAATCCTTCCTTTTTGATGCCTGTCCAGTTGCAGAATAAGGTGCTGATCATCCTTCCTATTTAGCTGGGCTGTGGATCCACTCCCTCTCCTGAACTTGGAGGTTTTCTAGTCTATAGTAACCAGCTAAGGTTTGATCTCTTATCCGACTACCCATGTATAGAGTTGAGCGAACACCTGGATGTTCGGGTTCGAGAAGTTCGGCCGAACATCCCGGAAATGTTCGGGTTCGGGATCCGAACCCGATCCGAACTTCGTCCCGAACCCGAACCCCATTGAAGTCAATGGGGACCCGAACTTTTCGGCACTAAAAAGGCTGTAAAACAGCCCAGGAAAGAGCTAGAGGGCTGCAAAAGGCAGCAACATGTAGGTAAATCCCCTGCAAACAAATGTGGATAGGGAAATGAATTAAATTAAAAATTAAATAAATAAAAATTAACCAAAATCAATTGGAGAGAGGTTCCATAGCAGAGAATCTGGCTTCCCGTCACCCACCACTGGAACAGTCCATTCTCAGATATTTAGGCCCCGGCACCCAGGCAGAGGAGAGAGGTCCCGTAACAGAGAATCTGTCTTCATGTCAGCAGAGAATTAGTCTGCATGTCATAGCAGAGAATGAGGCTTCACGTCAGCCACCACTGCAACAGTCCATTGGCATATATTTAGGCCCAGCACCCAGGCAGAGGAGGGAGGTCCCGTAACAGAGAATCTGTCTTCATGTCAGCAGAGAATTAGTCTGCATGTCATAGCAGAGAATGAGGCTTCACGTCAGCCACCACTGCAACAGTCCATTGGCATATATTTAGGCCCAGCACACACACAGGCAGAGGAGAGAGGTCCCGTAACAGAGAATCTGGCTTCATGTCAGCAGAGAATCAGTCTGCATGTCATAGCAGAGAATGAGGCTTCACGTCACCCACCACTGCAACAGTCCATTGGCATATATTTAGGCCTAGCACACAGGCAGAGCAGAGAGGTCCCGTAACAGACAATCTGGCTTCATGACAGCAGAGAATCAGTCTGCATGTCATAGCAGAGAATGAGGCTTCACGTCACCCACCACTGCAACAGTCCATTGGCATATATTTAGGCCTAGCACACAGGCAGAGCAGAGAGGTCCCGTAACAGACAATCTGGCTTCATGACAGCAGAGAATCAGTCTGCATGTCATAGCAGAGAATGAGGCTTCACGTCACCCACCACTGCAACAGTCCATTGGCATATATTTAGGCCTAGCACACAGGCAGAGCAGAGAGGTCCCGTAACAGACGATCTGGCTTCATGTCAGCAGAAAATCAGTCTGCATGTCATAGCAGAGAATGAGGCTTCACGTCAGCCACCACTGCAACAGTCCATTGGCATATATTTAGGCCCAGCACCCAGGCAGAGGAGGGAGGTCCCGTAACAGAGAATCTGTCTTCATGTCAGCAGAGAATTAGTCTGCATGTCATAGCAGAGAATGAGGCTTCACGTCAGCCACCACTGCAACAGTCCATTGGCATATATTTAGGCCCAGCACACACACAGGCAGAGGAGAGAGGTCCCGTAACAGAGAATCTGTCTTCATGTCAGCAGAGAATTAGTCTGCATGTCATAGCAGAGAATCAGGCTTCACGTCACCCACCACTGCAACAGTCCATTGGCATATATTTAGGCCCAGCACCCAGGCAGAGGAGGGAGGTCCCGTAACAGAGAATCTGTCTTCATGTCAGCAGAGAATTAGTCTGCATGTCATAGCAGAGAATGAGGCTTCACGTCAGCCACCACTGCAACAGTCCATTGGCATATATTTAGGCCCAGCACACACACAGGCAGAGGAGAGAGGTCCCGTAACAGACAATCTGGCTTCATGTCAGCAGAGAATTAGTCTGCATGTCATAGCAGAGAATGAGGCTTCACGTCACCCACCACTGCAACAGTCCATTGGCATATATTTAGGCCCAGCACCCAGGCAGAGGAGGGAGGTCCCGTAACAGAGAATCTGTCTTCATGTCAGCAGAGAATTAGTCTGCATGTCATAGCAGAGAATGAGGCTTCACGTCACCCACCACTGCAACAGTCCATTGGCATATATTTAGGCCTAGCACACAGGCAGAGCAGAGAGGTCCCGTAACAGACAATCTGGCTTCATGACAGCAGAGAATCAGTCTGCATGTCATAGCAGAGAATGAGGCTTCACGTCACCCACCACTGCAACAGTCCATTGGCATATATTTAGGCCTAGCACACAGGCAGAGCAGAGAGGTCCCGTAACAGACGATCTGGCTTCATGTCAGCAGAGAATCAGTCTGCATGTCATAGCAGAGAATGAGGCTTCACGTCAGCCACCACTGCAACAGTCCATTGGCATATATTTAGGCCCAGCACCCAGGCAGAGGAGGGAGGTCCCGTAACAGAGAATCTGTCTTCATGTCAGCAGAGAATTAGTCTGCATGTCATAGCAGAGAATGAGGCTTCACGTCAGCCACCACTGCAACAGTCCATTGGCATATATTTAGGCCCAGCACACACACAGGCAGAGGAGAGAGGTCCCGTAACAGAGAATCTGTCTTCATGTCAGCAGAGAATTAGTCTGCATGTCATAGCAGAGAATCAGGCTTCACGTCACCCACCACTGCAACAGTCCATTGGCATATATTTAGGCCCAGCACCCAGGCAGAGGAGGGAGGTCCCGTAACAGAGAATCTGTCTTCATGTCAGCAGAGAATTAGTCTGCATGTCATAGCAGAGAATGAGGCTTCACGTCAGCCACCACTGCAACAGTCCATTGGCATATATTTAGGCCCAGCACACACACAGGCAGAGGAGAGAGGTCCCGTAACAGAGAATCTGTCTTCATGTCAGCAGAGAATTAGTCTGCATGTCATAGCAGAGAATGAGGCTTCACGTCAGCCACCACTGCAACAGTCCATTGGCATATATTTAGGCCCAGCACACACACAGGCAGAGGAGAGAGGTCCCGTAACAGACAATCTGGCTTCATGTCAGCAGAGAATTAGTCTGCATGTCATAGCAGAGAATGAGGCTTCACGTCACCCACCACTGCAACAGTCCATTGGCATATATTTAGGCCCAGCACCCAGGCAGAGGAGGGAGGTCCCGTAACAGAGAATCTGTCTTCATGTCAGCAGAGAATTAGTCTGCATGTCATAGCAGAGAATGAGGCTTCACGTCAGCCACCACTGCAACAGTCCATTGGCATATATTTAGGCCCAGCACACACACAGGCAGAGGAGAGAGGTCCCGTAACAGAGGATCTGGCTTCATGTCAGCAGAGAATCAGTCTGCATGTCATAGCAGAGAATCAGGCTTCACGTCAGCCACCACTGCAACAGTCCATTGGCATATATTTAGGCCTAGCACACAGGCAGAGGAGAGAGGTCCCGTAACAGACAATCTGGCTTCATGTCAGCAGAGAATCAGTCTGCATGTCATAGCAGAGAATGAGGCTTCACGTCAGCCACCACTGCAACAGTCCATTGTCATAAATTTAGGCCCAGCACCCAGGCAGAGGAGGGAGGTCCCGTAACAGACAATCTGGCTTCATGTCAGCAGAGAATTAGTCTGCATGTCATAGCAGAGAATCAGGCTTCATGTCAGCCACCACTGCAACAGTCCATTGGCATATATTTAGGCCTAGCACACAGGCAGAGGAGAGGTTCATTCAACTTTGGGTAGCATCGCAATATAATGGTAAAATGAAAATAAAAATAGGATTGAATGAGGAAGTGCCCTGGAGTCCAATAATATATGGTTATGGGGAGGTAGTTAATGTCTAATCTGGACAAGGGACGGACAGGTCCTGTGGGATCCATGCCTGGTTCATTTTTATGAACGTCAGCTTGTCCACATTGGCTGTAGACAGGCGGCTGCGTTTGTCTGTAATGACGCCCCCTGCCGTGCTGAATACACGTTCAGACAAAACGCTGGCTGCCGGGCAGGCCAGCACCTCCAAGGCATAAAAGGCTAGCTCTGGCCACGTGGACAATTTAGAGACCCAGAAGTTGAATGGGGCCGAACCATCAGTCAGTACGTGGAGGGGTGTGCACACGTACTGTTCCACCATGTTAGTGAAATGTTGCCTCCTGCTAACACGTTGCGTATCAGGTGGTGGTGCAGTTAGCTGTGGCGTGTTGACAAAAGTTTTCCACATCTCTGCCATGCTAACCCTGCCCTCAGAGGAGCTGGCCGTGACACAGCTGCCTTGGCGACCTCTTGCTCCTCCTCTGCCTTGGCCTTGGGCTTCCACTTGTTCCCCTGTGACATTTGGGAATGCTCTCAGTAGCGCGTCTACCAACGTGCGCTTGTACTCGCGCATCTTCCTATCACGCTCCAGTGCAGGAAGTAAGGTGGGCACATTGTCTTTGTAGCGTGGATCCAGCAGGGTGGCAACCCAGTAGTCCGCACAGGTTAAAATGTGGGCAACTCTGCTGTCGTTGCGCAGGCACTGCAGCATGTAGTCGCTCATGTGTGCCAGGCTGCCCAGGGATAAGGACAAGCTGTCCTCTGTGGGAGGCGTATCGTCATCGTCCTGCCTTTCCCCCCAGCCACGCACCAGTGATGGACCCGAGCTGCGTTGGGTGCCACCCCGCTGTGACCATGCTTCATCCTCATCCTCCTCCACCTCCTCCTCATCCTCGTCCTCCTCGTCCTCCAGTAGTGGGCCCTGGCTGGCCACATTTGTACCTGGCCTCTGCTGTTGCCAAAAACCTCCCTCTGAGTCACTTCGAAGAGACTGGCCTGAAAGTGCTAAAAATGACCCCTCTTCCTCCTCCTCCTCCTCCTCCTCCTGGGCCACCTCCTCTTCCATCATCGCCCTAAGTGTTTTCTCAAGGAGACATAGAAGTGGTATTGTAACGCTGATAACGGTGTCATCGCCACTGGCCATGTTGGTGGAGTACTCGAAACAGCGCAACAGGGCACACAGGTCTCGCATGGAGGCCCAGTCATTGGTGGTGAAGTGGTGCTGTTCTGTAGTGCGACTGACCCGTGCGTGCTGCAGCTGAAACTCCACTATGGCCTGCTGCTGCTCGCACAGTCTGTCCAGCATGTGCAAGGTGGAGTTCCACCTGGTGGGCACGTCGCATATGAGGCAGTGAGCGGGAAGGCTGAAGTTACGCTGTAGCGCAGACAGGCGAGCAGCAGCAGGATGTGAACGCCGGAAGCGCGAACAGACGGCCCGCACTTTATGCAGCAGCTCTGACATGTCGGGGTAGTTGTGAATGAACTTCTGCACCACCAAATTCAGCACATGCGCCAAGCAAGGGATGTGCGTCAAATTGGCTAGTCCCAGAGCTGCAACGAGATTTCGCCCATTATCACACACCACCAGGCCGGGCTTGAGGCTCACCGGCAGCAACCACTCGTCGGTCTGTTGTTCTATACCCCGCCACAACTCCTGTGCGGTGTGGGGCCTGTCCCCCAAACATATGAGTTTCAGAATGGCCTGCTGACGTTTACCCCGGGCTGTGCTGAAGTTGGTGGTGAAGGTGTGTGGCTGACTGGATGAGCAGGTGGAAGAAGAGGAGGAGGAAGCCAAGAAGGAGGAGGTGGCAACAGGAGGCAAAGAATGTTGCCCTGCGATCCTTGGCGGCGGAAGGACGTGCGCCAAACAGCTCTCCGCCTGGGGCCCAGCTGCCACTACATTTACCCAGTGTGCAGTTAGGGAGATATAGCGTCCCTGGCCGTGCTTACTGGTCCACGTATCTGTGGTTAGGTGGACCTTGCCACAGATGGCGTTGCGCAGTGCACACTTGATTTTATCGGATACTTGGTTGTGCAGGGAAGGCACGGCTCTCTTGGAGAAGTAGTGCCGGCTGGGAACAACATACTGTGGGACAGCAAGCGACATGAGCTGTTTGAAGCTGTCTGTGTCCACCAGCCTAAATGACAGCATTTCATAGGCCAGTAGTTTAGAAATGCTGGCATTCAGGGCCAGGGATCGAGGGTGGCTAGGTGGGAATTTACGCTTTCTATCAAATGTTTGTGAGATGGAGAGCTGAACGCTGGCGTGTGACATGGTTGAGACGCTTGGTGACGGAGGTGGTGGTGGTGGTGTTGGTGGTACATCCCCTGTTTGCTGGGCGGCAGGTGCCAACGTTCCTCCAGAGGCGGAGGAAGAGGCCGAGGCGGCAGCAGCAGAATAGGCCGAGGCGGCAGCAGCAGAAGAGGTAGCAGGGGGAGCCTGAGTGACTTCCTTGGTTTTAAGGTGTTTACTCCACTGCAGTTCATGCTTTGCATGCAGGTGCCTGGTCATGCAGGTTGTGCTCAGGTTCAGAACGTTAATGCCTCGCTTCAGGCTCTGATGGCACAGCGTGCAAACCACTCGGGTCTTGTCGTCAGCACATTGTTTGAAGAAGTGCCATGCCAGGGAACTCCTTGAAGCTGCCTTTGGGGTGCTCGGTCCCAGATGGCGGCGGTCAGTAGCAGGCGGAGTCTCTTGGCGGCGGGTGTTCTGCTTTTGCCCACTGCTCCCTCTTTTGCTACGCTGTTGGCTCGGTCTCACCACTGCCTCTTCCTCCGAACTGTGAAAGTCAGTGGCACGACCTTCATTCCATGTGGGGTCTAGGACCTCATCGTCCCCTGCATCGTCTTCCACCCAGTCTTGATCCCTGACCTCCTGTTCAGTCTGCACACTGCAGAAAGACGCAGCAGTTGGCACCTGTGTTTCGTCATCATCAGAGACATGCTGAGGTGGTATTCCCATGTCCTCATCATCAGGAAACATAAGTGGTTGTGCGTCAGTGCATTCTATGTCTTTCACCGCTGGGGAAGGGCTAGGTGGATGCCCTTGGGAAACCCTGCCAGCGGAGTCTTCAAACAGCATAAGAGACTGCTGCATAACTTGAGGCTGAGACAGTTTCCCTGGTATGCATGGGGGTGATGTGACAGACTGATGGGGTTGGTTTTCAGGCGCCATCTGTGCGCTTTCTGCAGAAGACTGGGTGGGAGATAATGTGAACGTGCTGGATCCACTGTCGGCCACCCAATTGACTAATGCCTGTACCTGCTCAGGCCTTACCATCCTTAGAACGGCATTGGGCCCCACCATATATCGCTGTAAATTCTGGCGGCTACTGGGACCTGAGGTAGTTGGTACACTAGGACGTGTGGATGTGGCAGAACGGCCACGTCCTCTCCCAGCACCAGAGGGTCCACTAACACCACCACGACCATGTCCACGTCCGCGTCCCTTACTAGATGTTTTTCTCATTGTTATGGTTCACCACAACAACAAATATATTATTTGGCCCAATGTATTGTATTCAAATTCAGCGGGATATAAATTTGAGGCCTAGTATTTAGGCGCTGGGTGACCGGTATGGATTTAGTGACAGAATTAGACTTGGAAATGCACAGAAGCGTGTGTGTGAAGTTATTCTGAATGACCCTATGTGCACCTTCAATATGATCTACCCTTTTAGGGATAGATTTCAAATAGCTCTGATATAGCAGAAACGACTAAATTATGAAATTGCTAAATTGGGAATTGTATTTCAACCCAGAACAAAAAATGTGCTTTGACGGACACTAAATAACTTTCCCAGCCACAACAGGACAGCGGTAACGAGAGATTTAGCGGGATATAAATTTGAGGCCTAGTATTTAGGCGCTGGGTGACAGGTATGGGTTTAGTGACAGAATTAGATTTGGAAATGCACAGTAGCGGGTGTGTGAAGTTATTCTGAATGACCCTATGTGCACCTTGAATATTATATACCCTTTTAGGGATAGATTTCAAATAGCTCTGATATAGCAGAAACCACTAAATTATGAAATTGCTAAATTGGGAATTGTATTTCAACCCAGAACAAGAAATGTGCTTGAACGGACACTAAATAACTCGCCCAGCTACAGCACTAGGGACAGATTTAGCGGGATATAAATTTGAGGCCTAGTATTTAGGCGCTGGGTGACAGGTATGGGTTTAGTGCCAGAATTAGACTTGGAAATACACAGTAGCGGGTGTGTGTGAAGTTATTCTGAATGACCCAATGTGCACCTTGAATATTATATACCCTTTTAGGGATAGATTTCAAATAGCTCTGATATAGCAGAAACCACTAAATTATGAAATTGCTAAATTGGGAATTGTATTTCAACCCAGAACAAGAAATGTGCTTGAACGGACACTAAATAACTCGCCCAGCTACAGCACTAGGGACAGATTTAGCTGGATATAAATTTGAGGCCTAGTATTTAGGCGCTGGGTGACAGGTATGGGTTTAGTGCCAGAATTAGACTTGGAAATACACAGTAGCGGGTGTGTGTGAAGTTATTCTGAATGACCCAATGTGCACCTTGAATATTATATACCCTTTTAGGGATAGATTTCAAATAGCTCTGATATAGCAGAAACCACTAAATTATGAAATTGCTAAATTGGGAATTGTATTTCAACCCAGAACAAGAAATGTGCTTGAACGGACACTAAATAACTCGCCCAGCTACAGCACTAGGGACAGATTTAGCGGGATATAAATTTGAGGCCTAGTATTTAGGCGCTGGGTGACAGGTATGGGTTTAGTGCCAGAATTAGACTTGGAAATACACAGTAGCGGGTGTGTGTGAAGTTATTCTGAATGACCCAATGTGCACCTTGAATATTATATACCCTTTTAGGGATAGATTTCAAATAGCTCTGATATAGCAGAAACCACTAAATTATGAAATTGCTAAATTGGGAATTGTATTTCAACCCAGAACAAGAAATGTGCTTGAACGGACACTAAATAACTCGCCCAGCTACAGCACTAGGGACAGATTTAGCTGGATATAAATTTGAGGCCTAGTATTTAGGCGCTGGGTGACAGGTATGGGTTTAGTGCCAGAATTAGACTTGGAAATACACAGTAGCGGGTGTGTTTGAAGTTATTCTGAATGACCCAATGTGCACCTTGAATATTATATACCCTTTTAGGGATAGATTTCAAATAGCTCTGATATAGCAGAAACCACTAAATTATGAAATTGCTAAATTGGGAATTGTATTTCAACCCAGAACAAGAAATGTGCTTGAACGGACACTAAATAACTCGCCCAGCTACAGCACTAGGGACAGATTTAGCGGGATATAAATTTGAGGCCTAGTATTTAGGCGCTGGGTGACAGGTATGGGTTTAGTGACAGAATTAGACTTGGAAATACACAGTAGCGGGTGTGTGTGAAGTTATTCTGAATGACCCAATGTGCACCTTGAATATTATATACCCTTTTAGGGATAGATTTCAAATAGCTCTGATATAGCAGAAACCACTAAATTATGAAATTGCTAAATTGGGAATTGTATTTCAACCCAGAACAAGAAATGTGCTTGAACGGACACTAAATAACTCGCCCAGCTACAGCACTAAGGACAGATTTAGCGGGATATAAATTTGAGGCCTAGTATTTAGGCGCTGGGTGACAGGTATGGGTTTAGTGCCAGAATTAGACTTGGAAATACACAGTAGCGGGTGTGTGTGAAGTTATTCTGAATGACCCAATGTGCACCTTGAATATTATATACCCTTTTAGGGATAGATTTCAAATAGCTCTGATATAGCAGAAACCACTAAATTATGAAATTGCTAAATTGGGAATTGTATTTCAACCCAGAACAAGAAATGTGCTTGAACGGACACTAAATAACTCGCCCAGCTACAGCACTAGGGACAGATTTAGCTGGATATAAATTTGAGGCCTAGTATTTAGGCGCTGGGTGACAGGTATGGGTTTAGTGCCAGAATTAGACTTGGAAATACACAGTAGCGGGTGTGTGTGAAGTTATTCTGAATGACCCAATGTGCACCTTGAATATTATATACCCTTTTAGGGATAGATTTCAAATAGCTCTGATATAGCAGAAACCACTAAATTATGAAATTGCTAAATTGGGAATTGTATTTCAACCCAGAACAAGAAATGTGCTTGAACGGACACTAAATAACTCGCCCAGCTACAGCACTAAGGACAGATTTAGCGGGATATAAATTTGAGGCCTAGTATTTAGGCGCTGGGTGACAGGTATGGGTTTAGTGCCAGAATTAGACTTGGAAATACACAGTAGCGGGTGTGTGTGAAGTTATTCTGAATGACCCAATGTGCACCTTGAATATTATATACCCTTTTAGGGATAGATTTCAAATAGCTCTGATATAGCAGAAACCACTAAATTATGAAATTGCTAAATTGGGAATTGTATTTCAACCCAGAACAAGAAATGTGCTTGAACGGACACTAAATAACTCGCCCAGCTACAGCACTAGGGACAGATTTAGCTGGATATAAATTTGAGGCCTAGTATTTAGGCGCTGGGTGACAGGTATGGGTTTAGTGCCAGAATTAGACTTGGAAATACACAGTAGCGGGTGTGTGTGAAGTTATTCTGAATGACCCAATGTGCACCTTGAATATTATATACCCTTTTAGGGATAGATTTCAAATAGCTCTGATATAGCAGAAACCACTAAATTATGAAATTGCTAAATTGGGAATTGTATTTCAACCCAGAACAAGAAATGTGCTTGAACGGACACTAAATAACTCGCCCAGCTACAGCACTAAGGACAGATTTAGCGGGATATAAATTTGAGGCCTAGTATTTAGGCGCTGGGTGACCGGTATGGATTTAGTGACAGAATTAGACTGGGATATGGCCAAAAAATAAACAGACTATTGCTGGTTAAATGCACTTGGTGTGACAGCTTCACCCTGATGTAGGCTTTAGCCAAAAAACAACCACACCATTGAGGGTTAAATGCACTTGGTGACAGGCGCAGCTTGCCCCTGATTTAGTATATGGCCAAAAAATGAACAGACTATTGCTGGTTAAATGCACTTGGTGTGACAGCTTCACCCTGATGTAGGCTTTAGCCAAAAAACAACCACACCATTGAGGGTTAAATGCACTTGGTGACAGGCGCAGCTTGCCCCTGATTTTGTATATGGCCAAAAAATGAACAGACTATTGCTGGTTAAATGCACTTGGTGTGACAGCTTCACCCTGATGTAGGCTTTAGCCAAAAAACAACCACACCATTGAGGGTTAAATGCACTTGGTCGCAGCTTGTGCTGGCGCACCACAAGACACAAAATGGCCGCCGATCACCCCAGAAAAATGTGACTGACAAACGGTCTGGGCAGCCTAAAAACAGTGAGCAATTGAGGATCAGCAGCTCAATGATCCACAGCTGCAGATCGATCAGTTAATCAAGTCCTTTGGAGGAGTTAATCTGCCTAATCTCGCCCTACTGTCGCAGCCGCAACCTCTCCCTACGCTAATCAGAGCAGAGTGACGGGCGGCGCTATGTGACTCCAGCTTAAATAGAGGCTGGGTCACATGGTGCTCTGGCCAATCACAGCCATGCCAATAGTAGGCATGGCTGTGATGGCCTCTTGGGGCAAGTAGTATGACGCTTGTTGATTGGCTGCTTTGCAGCCTTTCAAAAAGCGCCAAGAAAGCGTCACAAAAGCGCGAAGAAAGCGACGAACACCGAACCCGAACCCGGACTTTTACGAAAATGTCCGGGTTCGGGTCCGTGTCACGGACACCCCAAAATTCGGTACGAACCCGAACTATACAGTTCGAGTTCGCTCATCCCTAGTTATTTGGAATCCATCCTAGCATGGTGTTTTGTCCTTGCAGCATCTAAATCCATTGAAGGACATCAAGAAACAGTGAGCTGAAGATATTTTTGCTGGTATTGAACAAGAATTTCTTCACTGTGGAGTTATGTAGATCAGATTTTCAGCACTCATGCACACAGCCATAGATTGGGTCCACATACAATCCATGTTTTTTGCAGATCGCATGCTGACCCATTCATCTCTATTGGGCTTCAAAAGATTTGCATCTGCACGTCCGTTCCACAGTCCCACATAAAAATAGAACAAGTCCTATTCTTGTCCCTTTTGCAGACAAGGATAGGACATTTTTACAGAAATTTAAAACAAAATGATGCCTTACACTTGCCCGGGATCCGTGTTTTGTGGATCTGTAATTTGCAAACGAAAAACCCCTTAAAACGGCTATGTGCATGAGCTTTTATCCTGCAGATTGTTTGTTTGTGTATTATTTGTGAATTTCCCTCGCATTTAAATCCATAACTGACAAGTGTGCTGCAGATTTCTATGTGAACTGGTTGCAGATCTCATCCACTACAAATCCACAATGTGTGAACTTACCATAAAGGTTTTCATTCATTGCTTTCCCACCAGTAGTCCCTGGGGCCCCGTCAAAGCCAACAATGATCTTATACAAGATAATAAATTAGCTAGGCATCATAAACTTCATCAGGCACAGTTGCCTTCTAAAAAGTGTTTCTACCTAATTTTGTTTCAGTTGATATATCTAATGCATGTTACTAAATTGGGCTCTTCACCTTTTATTATTTTTCTTTATTAAACAAATATTTTTAAATGTTTTAATAAAAAATCATATGCAATGAACAATGAGAATTATTTTTAAAAATTCTGTTATTTATATATAGCGTTTCAGCTGCTCTGATTGCTGTGCCTGTAACTGGCCGTAGCGATCACAGAAGTGATCCTGTGGTGATCAGAAGTGGCCAGGAATGAAGCAGCACTGGGACTACAGACAGGTGGTTTTTGTATGTTCAGGGGCACTTGGGACATCCCCGAGGGTTGCCAGTTGTAAGGTTTGACAACCATTTTAACGCACTGCTTTCACTCATTAGTCCTTTTCTGTGGATTCATTAAAGACCCTTAAAGGTAACATAAAATTCTGACAGGTATGATTGGTTTATAATACAGATGAGCAAATCAATTCTGAAATAATCAGATTAATTCCAAAACTCTGAAATTTTCACGATTTGCTTCAGATGAATCAAACAAAATGGCCCAGCACCAATTAACAGTGAACATTGGAGGGAAGACATCGGGGAGGATGAAGATGGAGGATCGTATGACCCTGGGAGGGAAGGATCTGCCCTGATTGGCTCAGAGGCTTAGAGCCTCTGGGCTGGAGCGACACCATTTTGAGCGCAGTTTGTGATCTGAGGCTAAAAAGCAATTACAGACACAGGCCAGTAATCTAGGTGTGATAGGAAGAGTATAGGGACAGTATACGGACATACTGTACATGTATATAATTAAGCAGATTTAATCAATAGGTAAAAAAGTCAGTGTTTTATCAGGTAAAGCATAGGGATGGATGGACTGGTCACTCAAGAGTACTGTGTGTTTCATATTGTTTTCATACAGCTGCTGGCAAGTTCATGTTGCGCAAATTCTGCAATAACCTTTAGAGTGAAATCAAATGTCCAATGCCATGCACAAAGTGGGAATTGTCATATCACAGAGAAGAAACCTTTAAAACGTAACTTTTTACATAATTCAATGAAGTAAAAAATATACCCTACTGTTTTGTATAACAGATAATATGGGTAATAGCTAATATCTTAAGGACAAAAATCACAATAGAGAGAGAAAATACCAATTTAATATCAGGCATATAGGTGCTGATCATCATTAAGCCACCAGCATCGCACTTGTGATTATTTAGTATTATACTTTGGGTCCCTGAAGAACCAGATATCCACATGGGGAAATGTGTTAGGACTAGGGTTGAGCGAACCCCAACTGTAAAGTTCGGGTTCGTACCGAACTTTAGGATTTTTGGACCCCGGACCCGAACATTTTAGTAAAAGTTCGGGTTCGGTGTTCAGCGATTTATTGGAGCTTTTTGAAAGGCTGCAGAGCAGCCAATCAATAAGCGTTTAACTCAGTACCCTTAGAAGCCATCACAGCCATGCCTACTAAAGGCATTGCTGTGATTGGCCAGTGCAGCATGTGACCCAGCCTCTATATAAGCTGGAGTCACGTAGCGCTGCACGTCACTCTGCTCTTAGTAGTGTAGGGAGAGGGTGCTGATGCTGTGAGGAAGAGAAAAGGAAATAAACTTTAGTCAGAACTACAATTGAACTCAGCGATCTACATAGATTTTGCTGTGTGGGTGCAGTGCACAATCTTTTACCCTGCCCCGGGCTCAGTGACAAAGAAAAATAACTTGTATCCGTCTGTTAGTTAGGTGGGCAGCGGAGGCCATTTTATGCAATCTCAGTGCACCAGCACAGCATGTGCTTTTGTGACATTGAAATCCAAGCTTGAAATACAGCAATAATAATCTGGGTTTAAAAAAAACACCCATTTTTGGCAATATCCTACATCTGGTGCCTTTGCAGCATTAGTCAGTGTGCAATTTAAGACAGAAATAAAGCTATCATTTTTTGGGGGTTTTAAAAAACACCCATTCTGGGCAAAATACTACATTTTAGAGCCCTTGCTGCATTTGTACGTGTGTAATTCAAGTGTTTTATACTGCTGTCATATTCTGTTGAAGTTTAAAACCAATCTTTTTGGGCAAAATACTTCATATTGCAGCCTTTGCTGCATCTGTAATTGTTAAAAACAAGCTTGAAATACTGCAATAATAATCTGGCTTTTAAAAAACACAAACATTTGGCAATAACCTCCATATTGAGCCTCTGCCGCATTAGTCAGTGTGCAATTTATGTTTCAAAGATTTATTTACTGGAAAGGAGCATCTTAGATGCTGTTCAGTATATAAAGAAGATTACAAGTGTTGTACAAAACATGTAAATACATAAAGTCTTACAACAATTCCTTTTTTTTATTTATTTTTTATTTCAAAAGCTTTATTGAATAAGTAAGATCTGTTAAATATGAATCTGATCTTTAGGAAAGGAGGAGCAAGCCCCCAATGTACATACATTGTCTGGGTAACAGTAGTAGGTATAGAATAGAACAGTCAAAACATAACACTAAAGGATGTATGTTAACAGTGTAAATGTTAAATAACATTTAAGTAGTTCCGTGTTCCGAGAGTAAAAGGACATAAATCAGAGGTATTGTCTGAGGCGAGTGGGGCAAGATGCGCAATTTAATGGAAGCCTCTAAAAGATCTCCATTTTTCCCAAATGCTTGAAAATTTGTGATGGGACCTATTTTCCCAAGCTGCTAACTCTTCGAATTTATATATAGAATTGACTTTATTGAACCAATGTTCTAGGGAAGGGAGATCCCTTTTCAGCCAATGTGTCGGGATCAGGAGTCGGGAAGATATAAGTAGGATTCTAAGGCGGGGGCAGGGTTTTGTCACGTGATCCGGAGGTAGACCTAATAGGGCCAACAAAGGTGATGGGATTAAATTAAAGTTGCAGATCTCATTACTTTTTTTGAAAATCTTTCCCCGCCAGTCGGAAATCAGGGGGCAGGCCCACCATATGTGGAACATGGTTCCACGATCCTGCTCGCATCTCCAACAGACGTCAGAACTACTGTCTCCATATTGGCACGTAATGTCAGGTGTTTTGTACCACCTAGTTAACACTTTATATCCATTCTCTCGGATTCTAGTACATCTTGAAGAAGTATGTGGTATTATGAATAAGGCAGATAGCTCTTCAAGCGAGAAGTGTATATTTAAGTCTCTTTCTTATAAGTTTATAAAAGAGGGTTTAGGGGGTAGAATAGTTGCACTGAGGTACTTATAAAGTGAGGATATAGGTTTCTTCGGGGGGGGGGGGGGGAGGGTTGTGGATAAGGCTTTCAAACCATGTAAGAGGTCTGAGAAGAGAGGACATGGGGATGTGTTTGTTTATATATGTTATCAAGAAAGAGAGCATATGGGGGTGAGAATCAATCCCGGGTATAAGGACCTCTCTGTCTATGACACCTCCCTCGCTTCCTTGTAATAAGGAGAGGATGGGAATTTCTGATGCGCGTAGGGCTTTGGGAACACTTTGTTTAAGTTCTAAGGGAGCTAAGACGACTACGTCTCTAATCTGTACATGAGGGGAGGGAGACGGGAAACCCCATTTCGAGTTTTGAAACCACCTCCAAGCCTCGACAGTAGCTGATGTCAAGAGATTGTGTTTAAAGGTTGAGAGTATATTGTTGTGGGGATCTACTAAGAGGACCCTGAGGGTTGTGAGGTAAGGGGGGGTTTCCATACCAATCCATGATTTGTGGTAGGGTTTTCTGAACCAATCCAAGGCTCTGGAATGGAGTATGGCTTTGTTATATAGTAGGGGGTTCGGAAGACCAATACCCCCCTGAGTTCTAGGCCTCTGTAGGGTGTTAATGTTAATTCTTGCATTTTTACCATTCCATACAAAGGAGCGAATATATTTTCCTAGGGATTGGAAAAAGGAGTTGGGAATGGGTATGGGAAGGACTTGGAGGAGGTAGTTCAATCTAGGCAGGATGAGAGACAAGACCATATTTTTATGTCCAAACCAGGACAGTAAGGGGGGTTTAGGGCTTCTATTTGGCATTTAATCAAGTTCAATAGAGGGATATAGTTTAGTTTATATAAAGTGGTTGTGTCAGAGTGGATCTTGACTCCTAGGTATGTTATAAAGGGAGAGTCCCAGTTGAAGGGGGAAGAGAGGATTAAATTGGATCTGAGTTTATGATTGAGGCCTATACTGAGGATATGTGATTTTTTCATGTTTATTTTAAAGTTGGAGAGGTAACTGAATTTTTCCAGAATGGGGTATATGAGCTGGAGAGAGGTTTCAGGGTTGGAGGATATTATCAGTAGGTCATCAGCGAAGGCAGCAATTTTATGTTCCTGATCGCCTAGCTTGAGACCTTTGATAGCCTCCTCTGAGCGTATGAGGATGAGAAGGGGTTCTATTATCATAACAAATATCAGGGGGGAAAGGGGGCACCCCTGCCTAGTCCCATTTTCTATGGGAAAGGGATGGGAGATGACGTCGTTGATCAGCACCGACGCCGAGGCACTGTTGTACATGGCTTGGACCGAGCGTATAAAGGCGCTGGGGATACCAAATTGTTCTAAGGTACTGTACATGAAATTCCAATTAACCAGATCGAATGCTTTTTCGGCATCGGTGCTGACCATGACCAGGGGAAGATGGAATTTTGATGCATGAAGTAAAACGTTTAATACCCTTGCCGTGTTGTCTTTACCCTCCCTTCCCTTAATGAAGCCCGTTTGGTCTCTATGAATAAGTTGGGGAAGTATAGGGGCTAAGCGGTTAGCTAAGAGTTTAGCTAGCAGTTTTAGATCCAAATTTAATAGAGAGATGGGCCGGTAATTGCCACAGTCGGTGGGGTCCTTCCCCTCTTTAGGGATGATGGTGATATTGGCTCTGGTCATTTCTTGGTATAGAGGGTCTCCCCGTAGAGATTGATTGCAAACTTTGAGTAGGTATGGCAGGAGGATGGAGCTAAAAGAGTGAAAGTACAGAGCAGGGAACCCATCTGGGCCGGGAGCTTTCCTTTTCGGGAGCTGTTTGATCACTAAGAGGAGTTACTCGCTGGTGAAAGGGGAACTAAGGGAGTTAATCTGATTTTCTGAGATTTGGGGGATTTTTATGGAACTGAGGAAAAGTTTTATTGAGTCTTGATGTGAGACATTCAGGTCATTGTTTCCCTGGGGGGGAAGATTATAAAGGGAGTGGTAAAATTCTGAGAATCTCCGGGCTATATTATGTGTGTCAATGAGCATGTTTCCATCATTATTACGTATTTTGCATATAAAGTTTTGGGTCTTCCTTTTTTTAATACGAGACATCATGAACTTGGTCACTTTGTCTCCATGGGCAAAATACTTATATTGAGCATGGAGGAAGTATTTGGTTGACTGGGTATTGAGAAGATTTTTTAGGTCAGCTCTGAGGAGTATTAATTTTGCTAAATGGGTGTCCAGCATGGATCTTTTATAAAGGGCTTCAATATCCCTAATATTCTTTAGGAGGGATTCAATACGGACAAGCCTATTTTTTTTTATGTAGGAGCCTAAGCTGATAAGTTGGCAACGGATATAGGCTTTGTGTGTGTCCTACAGGGTATAAGGGTGGATACCTGGGGTATCATTGGAGGAAAAAAGTCCCACTTTTTCCTTATTGTCAGGGGATTGAATTAGTTGTTCATTGAGCTTCCATCTAAATGTTCTGGGAGGTCTATCCGGAGTAAATATGTTGATCCAGATGGGTGCATGGTCGGAAAGACTAATGGAGCCAATTTGGGCCTTAGAGCAAAGCTGAATATGCTGGGAAGAGACTAATAGATAGTCTAGGCGTTGGTATGATCTATGGGGGTAGGAGTAGAATGTATAATCTTTAACATCAGGGTTCAGAGTTCTCCAGATGTCAACCAGGTGGCGGTCGTGGAAAGATTTAGTCAATTTGCTAAGGGCCTTATTAGAGACCGAAGATTTTTTGGAGGAAGAGTCTATAGGGGGGACAAATGTAAGGTTAAAGTCGCCTCCCATAACGGTTACACCTTCACAGAAGTGGTCCAAAGTCTGGTGAATATTATGTAACTGGAATAAATTGAAATGATATATTGAATATACGCCTATAAGTACAATAGAGCAAATAACATAGGGATAGGCGCTAAAACAAAATAATAATGTCTTTATTAATTGTCTGATTTAAAAAAATAAGGGGTATCAACTGTCAGTATAATGTGCAAAACTGACTTTAACAATTGTGAAAACACTGATATATACCAAATAGCACCACCATCTGGATTGCCAGTGTAATCTCACAAGCTACTAGCATAAGGGGCTCATTCAACCACAGGGTTCAAGATGTGTATCCCAGGGTGAAAGGTATCAAGGGGATGTATTGGTATAGGAATTTCACCAAACACCACTCCAAAACAGTGAGAGCCAGCGCGCAGACTCTCACTGCACTAATAATCACAGGTTCTGGACTATGGCAGAGCAATAACAATCACTCCAGGTGGATTAAAGGAGCAATGGTTGCCCTGACATGTCCCTTATTGGCAACAGCTCAACGCTGCGTTTCCATGCATTGGGGATGCATTTCATCAGGAGCTATGTGCACCAGGTTAATACTAGAGTCCCAGAGCCTCAGTGTTGTTTTAATGACCGAGGTAATGGACAAACAAACAGTCAGTGATAGAGATCCCTGCCTAGCACCGTTTTCCTCTAGTGTGAGGTACGGAGCTTTACAAACAGTCACTATCCTGCCTGAGCTAGCAACCTCTAGGCTGAGGTGCTGCGTGCTAGTGTGCATGTAATCCGGCACTGTGATGGCCGCAAAGCGGCCCACAGAACGCCGAGCTTTACAGGGTGAAGCCCCGCCCTGTTAGACACGCCTCCGTCAATCAGCCAATCCGGCCAGGAGGCACGGCACAAGGCAAACCAAAGGCTGAGGGGAGGAGGAACACGGTGAGTCACAGGGAAAGCGCAGCAAGCGCCACATAAACAAAGCAAGGAATTTACAAAGCGGCTTTATATATTTATCGCAGCATGGACATCTTTATTGTAATTATACAGTAAAGGAGAGTCACTCCAAGAGAAGTGTGTAAAAACGGACAGACACATAGATTCATGTGTGTAGCCACTTGTATCAATGATCACACACATGAATCCACTTCTCATAGTGCATTGTACAGTAACACAAAGAAATCAGCCTGGTCACTAGATGAACGGGACGTATGAGATCGCATCATTGAGGCCGGATGGTTTGATGGTATTCAGAGAAAAAATCCATCTCGCCTCTTTTTGCAACAATATGCGATCATAGTCACCGCCCCTTGGTGACGGCTTCACAGAGTCGATCACTTGAAATTTGACCGATGATGTATCCCCCCTGTGAAGGTCAAGAACATGACGAGCAATTGGCGTATCTTTGAGATTGGTAATATCCAAAATATGCTCCCCAATCCGTCTTCTTAGCTCTCTGATGGTTTTACCCACATATTTGATGCTGCATACACATGTCATTAAATACACAACACCAACTGACTTGCAATTGTGGAAAGACTTAATGAAGAACGTTTTATCCGCAGTGCTGTTAGTGAAGCTTTTGGATTTTTTAATGAACCCACAAAATTTACAGGATCCACAAGGAAACGTACCTGTAAGTGGGTTTCGCAGCCATGACTGCGGACGGGGGCTGATGTACAGACTATGTGTCAACATGTCACGTAAATTATTGTTGCGGCGATAAGTGACTGAAGGGTTGGCTGAAATCATCCCACCAATATCCGGATCGGATTTCAAAATGTCCCAGTGCTCGTTAAGGACATGGCGCACCTCGTCATGGGCGCCGTCAAAAGTCCCAATGATCCTCACAATATTCTCACTATTGTCCCTCTTTTTCGGAGACAACAACCGATCCCTGTTAGTACTCATTGAGTGCTGGTAAGCCTGCTTTAGACACTGCTGAGGATAACCACGACACTGAAACCTCTGCTGGAGATCTTTAGCAGCCACCCTAAAATCACTGAGATGAGAACAATTCCTCCTAACCCTCAAATATTGGCCCTTAGGGATTCCTCTCCTAAGGGCTACAGGGTGCGCACTGTCCCATTTCAAAAGGTTATTGGTAGCTGTGGGCTTTCTGAAAACGTTGGTACTAATATGCCCATCAGCAGACAATGAAATGGACAGATCCAGGAAGGAAATGTTCTTCAAATCCATTTCTGAGGTGAAAAAAAGTCCCACGGTGTTATTGTTGAGGACCGCAACAAATTCACGGAACAATTCACTATCGCCCCCCCACAGGATCAGCACATCGTCGATGTACCTGATCCAGAGGGGGACAACATCCGTGAATCGCTCCATATCTTCACAAAACACTACCTCCCTCTCCCACCAGCCCAGGTAGAGGTTCGCAAAAGTCGGGGCACAGGGACTGCCCATTGCGACCCCCCTGAGCTGGTGGAAGATAGAGCCATCAAACAAAAATACATTGTGTGTGAGTATGAAACTCAACAATTCCATTACAAAGGCATTATGGGCCCTGTATTGTTCACCCCTCTGCTGAAGGAATGTTAGGATCGCTCCACAGCCCAATCCATGAGGGATTGAGCTGTAGAGCGCCTCCACATCCAAACTGGCCAGATAGGTACCACTGTCACATTGGACACCATCCAAGCGTCCCAGCACATCCATAGTATCCCTACCATGTGAGGGCAAGCTGTTAACAAATGGACGCAGGATGGTGTCAACATAAGTACTGATATTGGCTGTCAAACAATTGTTTCCAGACACTATCGGCCTCCCCTTTAGAGGTTCATACCCCTTGTGAACTTTGGGGAGACAATAAAAGGCCGCAGTGACTGGGTGTGAAGGTAACAAAAAGGCCAATTCAGTCTTGTCAATGAGTTTCTTCTCAAGGGCTTGGTTCAAAATACAGGACAATTCCACCTTATAAGTTGGCGTGGGATCAGACGGAAGTAGTTCATATGTAAGCTTGTCCCTGAGCACGCTCATACACATATTACGATATTGTTCGTGCCCAAGGACAACAATATTTCCGCCTTTGTCTGATGATTTAATCACCACTTCTTTGTCCTGTTGCAATAACCACAAGGCCCCTCTTTCTTGGTCATTCAAATTGTCACTGTTAAGTCCATGCATGTCAATCTGACTCAACTTATTAGACACTATGGACACAAAAGTATCAATTGGGGTGCAATCACCAATAGGTGGCATTTTTGTTGAGGGTAATCTAAGCTTGGTGAACGGACCATCACCTGGATCCCTTTGTCCCTCAGCAAGAAGATCTGATAAGATTTGGACATCTGGCAAGTCTGATATATCAATTCCTAGCTCTTCGCATTTCCTGCGGTCATTATTGACCAAAAAAATTTTTTCGCCACTTGAGCTTACGCGCAAATAAATTCAGGTCTTTGACCCACCCAAAACAATCAAACCTGCGCATCGGGACAAATGAAAGGCCCTTTTGTAGAACATGGGTCTCCATGGTAGTTAGAGTCCGTGAAGACAAGTTAATAACTTGTAACTCGTCCTTCACTGATCTAGATGGAAACAGGGATGTAGTTTGGGACGTACAGGGGGATGTCAATGTTTGTTCCTCAGTAAGTATTGGGAAATCAGCGGGGTATCGTCTAAAAAAAACCCCCTACCGTATTGACCTCTACCTCCTCGTCCTCTTCTACTACCCCGACCTCTATTCCTACCACCATACGGTCTTCTAGCAGACTGGGACCTTGTTCGCTTATCACCAGTAGCGTCTGAATCTATTTCACCCTCTGAGGAAGAGACTTCGGTATCTAACTCAAGAGCATCCGAATGTTTGATGCTATAATCAAAGATTTTGCCCTAAAGTCTTTAAAGTCTTTAAAGTCTCTGATATCTCTATTGAAAAGGGAGTGTTTCTTTTCTTTTAACTGGGCAGTGTATTTTTCCACAGAAATTTTTTCACCTCAGAAATGGATTTGAAGAACATTTCCTTCCTGAATCTGTCCATTTCATTGTCTGCTGATGGGCATATTAGTACCAACGTTTTCAGAAAGCCCACAGCTACCAATAACCTTTTGAAATGGGACAGTGCGCACCCTGTAGCCCTTAGGAGAGGAATCCCTAAGGGCCAATATTTGAGGGTTAGGAGGAATTGTTCTCATCTCAGTGATTTTAGGGTGGCTGCTAAAGATCTCCAGCAGAGGTTTCAGTGTCGTGGTTATCCTCAGCAGTGTCTAAAGCAGGCTTACCAGCACTCAATGAGTACTAACAGGGATCGGTTGTTGTCTCCGAAAAAGAGGGACAATAGTGAGAATATTGTGAGGATCATTGGGACTTTTGACGGCGCCCATGACGAGGTGCGCCATGTCCTTAACGAGCACTGGGACATTTTGAAATCCGATCCGGATATTGGTGGGATGATTTCAGCCAACCCTTCAGTCACTTATCGCCGCAACAATAATTTACGTGACATGTTGACACATAGTCTGTACATCAGCCCCCGTCCGCAGTCATGGCTGCGAAACCCACTTACAGGTACGTTTCCTTGTGGATCCTGTAAATTTTGTGGGTTCATTAAAAAATCCAAAAGCTTCACTAACAGCACTGCGGATAAAACGTTCTTCATTAAGTCTTTCCACAATTGCAAGTCAGTTGGTGTTGTGTATTTAATGACATGTGTATGCAGCATCAAATATGTGGGTAAAACCATCAGAGAGCTAAGAAGACGGATTGGGGAGCATATTTTGGATATTACCAATCTCAAAGATACGCCAATTGCTCGTCATGTTCTTGACCTTCACAGGGGGGATACATCATCGGTCAAATTTCAAGTGATCGACTCTGTGAAGCCGTCACCAAGGGGCGGTGACTATGATCGCATATTGTTGCAAAAAGAGGCGAGATGGATTTTTTCTCTGAATACCATAAAACCATCCGGCCTCAATGATGCGATCTCATACGTCCCGTTCATCTAGTGACCAGGCTGATTTCTTTGTGTTACTGTACAATGCACTATGAGAAGTGGATTCATGTGTGTGATCATTGATACAAGTGGCTACACACATGAATCTATGTGTCTGTCCGTTTTTACACACTTCTCTTGGAGTGACTCTCCTTTACTGTATAATTACAATAAAGATGTCCATGCTGCGATAAATATATAAAGCCGCTTTGTAAATTCCTTGTTTTGTTTATGTGGCGCTTGCTGCGCTTTCCCTGTGACTCACCGTGTTCCTCCTCCCCTCAGCCTTTGGTTTGCCTTGTGCCGTGCCTCCTGGCCGGATTGGCTGATTGACGGAGGCGTGTCTAACAGGGCGGGGCTTCACCCTGTAAAGCTCGGCGTTCTGTGGGCCGCTTTGCGGCCATCACAGTGCCGGATTACATGCACACTAGCACGCAGCACCTCAGCCTAGAGGTTGCTAGCTCAGGCAGGATAGTGACTGTTTGTAAAGCTCCGTACCTCACACTAGAGGAAAACGGTGCTAGGCAGGGATCTCTATCACTGACTGTTTGTTTGTCCATTACCTCGGTCATTAAAACAACACTGAGTCTCTGGGCTCTAGTATTAACCTGGTGCACATAGCTCCTGATGAAATGCATCCCCAATGCATGGAAACGCAGCGTTGAGCTGTTGCCAATAAGGGACATGTCAGGGCAACCATTGCTCCTTTAATCCACCTGGAGTGATTGTTATTGCTCTGCCATAGTCCAGCACCTGTGATTATTAGTGTAGTGAGAGTCTGCGCGCTGGCTCTCACTGTTTTGGAGTGGTGTTTGGTGAAATTCCTATACCAATACATCCCCTTGATACCTTTCACCCTGGGATACACATCTTGAACCCTGTGGTTGAATGAGCCCCTTATGCTAGTAGCTTGTGAGATTACACTGGCAATCCAGATGGTGGTGCTATTTGGTATATATCAGTGTTTTCACAATTGTTAGAATATTATGTAACCAAGCAGCCTGGTTGACATTTGGGGCATATACATTAACAAACGTATAGGTCTGATTAGCAATATCACCTTTTAAAAAGATAAACCTCCCTTCTGGGTCCTGGATGTGGTCCCTGTAGGCGAAAGGGGTAGTTTTGCTAAAGCCCACGCTAAGTCCTCTAGAAGCGGAGGAGTTGGCGCCGCAATGGTACCAAGTAGGGAAGCAAGAGTGGGAAAGGTTCGGGTAGTGATTGAATTTAAAATGTGTCTCCTGGAGGAGCACAACAGAACATCCCATTTTCTTTAATGCAGAGAAAATTTGACAACGTTTGGAAGGGGCGTTGAAACCCTTCACATTGTAAGATGTAATTTGTAGGCTCGCCATGTTACCTTATAGAGAAAGGAGGGGCACTTACGTCGCTTTTCACCACCAGGGATTCACACCCAAGACCCATCTGGAAGTACAGACAAGCATATAGCATCTTTCCCAACTGCAGGAAATTAAAGAGTCCGCAAAGCGGCATACATCCTCACTGGTTATGTTTTGGTCCACTGGTGTTGCTGGCAGCAAGATCGATTGAGTCTCTTGAAATTTGTGCTGTCTTGCAGTCCTGTAAGAGCGGGATTATTTTCCTTCGGTTGGCTCCGTCTCCCCGTCGGAAGCGCTGGCTCCGTTGCCTGCAGGGGAGCAGGTCTTCTTATAACTCAGGATTTAGCCGCAAATAAGGCTTCCTTTTCAATATTAAGGGTGCTGAGACGTCACCCAGTTGATTCTGAGTCCTCAGAGCCACTTGAATATCGCTGAAATAGCTTTAAAAATATGTAAATTAGCTCATAGAGCAGGAGCTCAAATCACATGCAGCCGTCCTGCTCCTCAGTTGGCTCCGTGCCCCGTCATTACAACAATTACAATGGGAGATGCAATGATGAAAATTAACCGCCTCCGGACCGCCTAACGCAATATCGCGGTCCGGAGGCGGCTGTCCCAGGCAGAGTGATGCATGTACGCGTCATCTCGCGAGACGCAAGATTTCCTGTGAACGCGCGTACACAGGCGCGCACGTTCACAGGATAGGAAGGTAAGAGAGTGGATCTACAGCCTGCCAGCGGCGATCGTTCGCTGGCAGGCTGTAGATTCGATTTTTTAACCCCTAACAGGTATATTAGATGCTGTTTTGATAACAGAGTCTAATATACCTGCTACCTGGTCCTCTGGTGGTCCCTTTTGCTTGGATCGACCACCAGAGGACATAGGCAGCTCAGTAAAGTAGCACCAAGCACCACCCTACACTACATCCCCCCTGTCACTTATTTACCCCTTATTAACCCATGATCACCCCAGATAGACTCCCTGATCACCCCCCTGTCATTGATCACCCCCCTGTCATTGATCACCCCCCTGTTAGGCTCCATTCAGATGTCTGTATGTGTTTTACGGATCCACGGATCCATGAATCGGATCCACAAAACACATACGGACGTCTGAATGGAGCCTTACAGGGGGGTGATCAATGACAGAGGCGTGATCACCCCATATATACTCTCCTATCACCCCCTGTCATTGATCACCCCCCTGTCAGGCTCCATTCAGACGTCCGTATGTGTTTTACGGATCCACGCATCCATGGATCAGATCCGCAAAACACATACGGATGTCTGAATGGAGCCTTACAGGGGGGTGATCAATGACAGGGGGTGATCACCCCATATACACTCCCTGATCACCCCCCTGTCATTGATCACCCCCCTGTAAGGCTCCATTTAGACATTTTTTGGGCACAAGTTAGCGGAAATTGATTTTTTTAGTTTTTTTTAGTTTTTTCTTACAAAGTCTCATATTCCACTAACTTGTGTAAAAAAAGTAAAATCTCACATGAACTCACCATACCCCTCACGGAATCCAAATGCGTAATTTTTTTTAGACAATTATATTCCAGACTTCTTCTCACACTTTAGGGCCCCTAAAATGCCAGGGCTTAAATACCCCACATGTGACCCCATTTCAGAAGAAGACACCCCAAGGTATCCGCTTAGTGGCATATTGAGTCCATGAAAGATTTAACTTTTTGTCCCAAGTTAGCGGAAAGGGAGACAAAAAAAAAATCAATTTCCGCTAACTTGTGCCCGAAAAAAAATTCTTCTATGAACTCGCCATGCCCCTCATTGAATACCTTGGGGTGTCTTCTTTCCAAAATGGGGTCACATGTGGGGTATTTATACTGCCCTAGCATTTTAGAGGGGCCCTAAAGCGTGAGAAGAAGTCTGGAATCCAAATGTCTAAAATGCCCTCCTAAAAGGAATTTGGGCCCCTTTGCGCATGTAGGCTGCAAAAAAGTGTCACACATGTGGTATCGCCGTACTAAGGAGAAGTTGGGCAATGTGTTTTGGGGAGTCATTTTACATATACCCATGCTGGGTGAGAGAAATATCTCGGGAAAAGACAACTTTTCAATTTTTTTTATACAAAGTTGGCATTTGACCGAGATATTTATCTCACCCAGCATGGGTATATGTAAAATGACACCTCAAAACACATTGCAACTTCTCCTGAGTACGGCGATACCACATGTGTGACACTTTTTTGCAGCCAAGGTGGGCAAAGGGGCCCACATTCCAAAGAGCACCTTTGGGATTTCACAGGGCATTTTTTACACATTTTGATTTCAAACTACTTCTCACGCATTAGGGCCCCTAAAAAGCCAGGGCAGTATAACTACACCACACGTGACCCCATTTTGGAAAGATGACAACCCAAGGTATTTCGTGATGGGCATAGTGAGTTCATGGAAGTTTTTTTTTTTTGTCACAAGTTAGTGGAATATGAGACTTTGTAAGGGAAAAAAAAAAAAAACATCATTTTCCGCTAACTTGTGACAAAAAATTAAAAGTTCTATGAACTTACTATGCCCATCAGCAAATACCTTAGGGTGTCTACTTTCCGAAATGGGGTCATTTGTGGGGGTTTTCTACTGTCTGGGCATTGTAGAACCTCAGGAAACATGACAGGTGCTCAGAGAGTCAGAGCTGCTTCAAAAAGCGGAAATTCACATTTTTGTACCATAGTTTGTAAACGCTATAACTTTTACCCAAACCATTTTATTTTTACCCAAACATTTTTTTATCAAAGACATGTAGAACAATACATTTAGAGAAAAATTTATATATAGATGTCTTTAAAAAAAAAAAAAATTACAACTGAAAGTGAAAAATGTCATTTTTTTGCTAAAATTTCGTTACATTTCGATTAATAACAAAAAAGCTAAAATTTCAGCAGCAATGAAATACCACCAAATGAAAGCTCTATTAGGCTGCTTTCACACTAGCGTTCGGGTTTCCGTTCGTGAGCTCCGTTTGAAGGAGCTCACGAGCGGACCCGAACGCAGCCGTCCAGCCCTGATGCAGTCTGAATGGAGGCGGATCCGCTCAGACTGCATCAGTCTGGCGGCGTTCAGCCTCCGCTCCGCTCGCCTCCGCACGGACAGGCGGACAGCTGAACGCTGCTTGCAGCGTTCGGGTGTCCGCCTGGCCGTGCGGAGGCGTGCGGATCCGTCCAGACTTACAATGTAAGTCAATGGGGACGGATCCGTTTGAAGATGCCACAATGTGGCTCAATCTTCAAGCGGATCCGTCCCCCATTGACTTTACATTGAAAGTCTGGACGGATCCGTCCCAGGCTATTTTCACACTTAGCTTTTTTTAGCTAATATAATGCAGACGGATCCGTTCTGAACGGAGCCTCCGTCTGCATTATTATGGGCGGATCCGTTCAGAACGGATCCGCCCGAACGCTAGTGTGAAAGTAGCCTAAGTGAGAAGAAAAGGAGGTAAAATTCATTTGGGTGGTAAGTTGTATGACCGAGCAATAAACAGTGAAAGTAGTGTAGTGCAGAATTGCAAAAAGTGGTCTGGTCATTAAGGGTGTTAGGGGGGCTGAGGTGGTTAAAAAAGGCAATGTAGTTTGTCAATAAAGCAAAACCAGGGTTTTGTCGACCTTTCAATTTTATACATCTATATGTTACCATATTAGGTATTTGTTAGATTATAGTGTCATGCTATATCGAAAATCCACTGAGTGGGAAGAGGACAGCCAGGGTTCCCAGAGCTTTTCAAAAGACTCGTACGTGTCAAATCGGATGGTCGAGAGCCTCTTGTATAGGAGGATTCTATTAACCCTGTCGATCACAGCCTGAAAATTCAAGGAGCTGCACCTCCATTTATAGGTGATATGAATTCTCTCGGCTAGCAATATATGTTGGGCTAATTTAGATTTAGCAAAAGTCAGGCACGAGGGTTTGTCTCCAAGAAGGCATAAGGAAGGTGAAGGTGAGTAAGTACAGTCCAGCAGCGAGGATAGCAATCTTGATTTTTTTTTCCAGAATTGCTGGACACGTGGACAAGACCACCAAATGTGGTAGACTGTACCTTCTCCCCCACATCCTCTAAAACATAAAGGAGAAACTTCAGGATAGATGTGGTGCAATCTATAGGGCACTAGATATGTCCTATGAAGTACTTTTATCGAGGTCTCCGCCAAAGTAATTTGCCATGAGTTTTTGGTCAGGGTCTGGGAACAGAGATGCCATTTGGATAGGGGAAACTCTTCCTAGATATCCTCTTCCCAATCTTTCATGTATGGCAGTTTAACTCCTTCTGGAGAGGCATTAAGCATCCGGTAGATTCTAAACAGTAATCCCTGTTTGCACAAGGAAAAAGTAATAAACTGTTCAAAGGGTGTGAAGTCTAAAGTTAAGTTACTAACTCTTTGAGAGTGAAGAAAGGAGAATATTTGGTTAGCATTATATAACTCATTAACTGGGAGTGCGTATTTGTCTTTAAAGTCACTTAGGGGTATCATCTTTCCCCTGATCAATAACCTATGGAGAGAGGTGAATCCATTAAAAATCTGTCTGGGGGAAAATCCGGATTTCCGAACAGGTAGAGAAGTGGTGAAGATCTGGATTGTAATTTAGACTTGAACCTGACAGACCTCCAGAGTATTAGGGAGTGATAGGATAATAGAGAGTAGGTCCAAATTCTTGGTGGCAAAGGGAGGGGGGGACCAGAGTAGAGCTTTCCGAGACCAAAGACTAAGAAGGGATTGTTCAAGGGAGACCCACATAGGGTGTGCTTCTGGCTGCAGATGTGTTAAGAATAACTGGGTTAAGCTTGCTGCTTTGTAATACTTTGCAAAATCGGGGACTGAGAGACCCCCTTGTGATTTATGTCTACACATTACAGTACGGGAGATGCGGGCTTGTTTATTGTTCCAGATAAATGTCATCACATCTGACTGCAAACTAAGGATATCTGGGTATTTGAACTGGATAGGTCCGATACAAATATAACAGCCTGGGTAAGATCACCATCTGACTGTGTATTCTACCGATCCAAGTGACTGGTAGTGAGCTCCAGGTTTTGAGGTCTTCCCTGACTTTTCAGTATAATGGGAGGTAATTAAGTGTATATGGGGTGTTTAGTTGGGATGGTATCAGAGTACCTAAATATGGTATGTAATTAGGTTGGTGCGAAAAGGGGAAGTTCTGCAGAAGAAGCTATTTCAACGGGCGGAGGGGTGTTACATAATAGAAGTTCAGACTTCCCATCATTAATATGAAGCCCCGAAGTCACCGAGAAAGATTTCAGAAGATGCAACAGGTTTGGGAGAGAGGTTATGGGGTTGGTGAGGGATAACAGGAGATCATCTGCGAATAAGCTGAGTTTATATTCAGTGTTTCCTATCTTAAGGCCTGTAATATTCAGGTTACTCCTAATATGAATGGCGAGAGGCTCCATCGAAATGGCAAATAAAGCAGGTGATAGAGGGCAGCCCTGATGTGTTCCCCTAAGGATCTGGATTAGGGTTGGATGTGTAGATGGGAATTTGAGATAAGCAACTGGGGTAGAATAAAGGGAGTGGACAGCTTGTAGAAATGGACCTCTAATACCCATAGCCTGTAATACACTACACAGATAATCCCATGTGACGGAGTCGAAGGCCTTTTCTATATCTAGGGCCAAAATAGCTAACGGAGTTGTTTTATTATTAGCTACTTGTATTATATTAAGGACCTTTAAAAAAAAAATGTGTCTTAATTCAGTAAGGATATGGGCCTGTAATTGGATGGTGATAGGGGATCCTTTTTTGGTTTAGGAATGATTGTGATATTGGCCACCAGAAAATCTGTATGGGGAATGTTACCCTTCAGTAAATGGTTGCAGAAGTTTGTGATATGTGGGGTTAGTATGGGGGCAAATTGCTTATAGTAAAGGGCTGAAAGGCCGTCCGGGCCTGGGGCCTTCCCCAGTTTCAAGGCTTTAATTGTGACTTCGACTTCTGCTGTAAATTCCCTACGCTACAGGAGATATCCGTGGAAGTGGGATAGATGATATAAAGGTATCATCTGCCTGCCTCTGGTCAGAACCCAGTTTCGCATAGAGTTAGTTGTTGGTAGAAGGCATGAAAAGTATTGTGAATGACATCTGGGTTGGAGGACACTTGGTCAGATTGTGAATGGATGTGAAAAACGTGGTTAATTTTTTGCTTGGCTTTTAATTGGCGCGCTAACATCTTGTCAGGTTTATTTGCATATTTATAATAATACGATGCAGTCCATCATAGGGCTTTTTCTGTATTATTTGATAGGATCAGATTTATCTGCATTTTGGTGTCTTTTACTGCCTTAAGCAAGTAAAGTGAGGGTGACCTCTGATAAGCTCGGACCAATCTACTCAGTTTGCCTTCTAAAGCCAGGAGGGTTGAGTTCCTTTCCCTCTTTAAGTGGGATGCCTCCTTGATCAGATGCCCCTTCATGAAAGCTTTATGAGAAAGCAAGATCACCATAGGGTCTATGTCTGTGTTAGCATTATCTGAAAATAAATTTACCATTTCTTCCTGGAGCCGATCACAAACAGCGGGTCTAGTTAAAAGTGATTCGTTAAGTCTCCACGTAAATAGGCGACTGGTGGGGGCGGATGGAGTGACGTTAACCATGACCACATCGTGATCAGACCAGGAAGCAACAATATGCCTGCAATATGACACAGATGGCAGGAGGGATGTGGAGGTTAAAATGAAGTCAATATGAGTGTATAGACGATGGGCGGGTGAGTAGTAGGTGTAACTCCTCCGTGTGCTATTATGTTCCCTCCAAGTATCTGCAATGCAGAGAGATTCTAAAACCCTTTTGATATGGGTCCCTTGCACAGCAGAGCGTGGTGTATGTGGTGGAGACGAACGATCCAGTAAAGGATCCATCACAAAATTAAAGTCACTACACCACAACATCTCGTCGTATGTGAGGGATACCAGCAGTTGGTGCATTTGAGTAAAAAAAGTAACCCGGTGGTTTGTTCACTGCTTGAGAGGTGGCTAGGATCTTTGTCCAGACCCGGGCTGGTCGTTGTGGTCTTGGGGGAGCCGGAGATCTTTCTGGGCGGTCTACCGCTATAACGGCGCGTTGTAGAGTCTCAAAGCCCTCCGCGGGGGTATGGATCGTGTGAATGCGAGAGTTCAGCTGAAAAGAGAGGGCAAAAGGGAACCCCATCTGTATCGTATTTGAGCTTGCTGTAAAGCTTGGGTCACTGGCCTCATTTCTCTGCGTTTTCGCAGCGTTGATGGGGCTAAGTCTGCATACAGATGAACAGAGGATGGGAGACCAGGTAAGTTGGACATATTTCGTGCAGCAGTGAGGACCATGTCCCTCACCTCTGGGCGGTGAAATTTAAGGACCACATCCCTAGGAATGTCCGGTGAGCGCTCTATGAACCCTATCCAGCCGTAGCTGATTCGGCTGCGCTTGGGGCCGCAAAGCTACATAGAGGGAACCCATGGTAGAGGAGAGGTCTTGAAATGATTCAGGCAGGCCTCTAATTCTTAAGTTCCCTCTCCTGGACCTGTTCTCTAGGTCTAGTTTTAATTCAAGCGCCTGTAGTTGTGCAGTATGGGAATCAATGTCTCCCCTATCAGCGCCTATGGCGTCTGCGATCTCGTCCGTTCTGGACTCCAGGTCAGAGACCCTATTTCCTAGGTCTTGTATTTGGCGGGTAAAATACGCCGCTGCTTGAGAGAGTTCAGCACGAAAAAGCTGCAATATTCTTGTACAAGTCAGCCTGACCTGAGTGCGGCACTTCAGAGTCGAGGTGCGGTCCACTTTCAGTTGAGGAGGCTGTGCTTGCCGGGGATGGGGCCTGATCCGCCATGATGAAATGCCTCATGTTCCTGAAGATCTCTGGTAGGGTCTGTGAAGGTGCTGGTGTGCCCGGAATTTTTGATTTACCCTTTCCGCGGGTCTTCTGTGTCCTCTGCATGGGTGTTGTAGGCTGATGGAGCCGAAGGATCGGTGCTGAGAGAGGGAAAATGTCAGCAGTCGGAGTGAAGCTCACAGAGGCATGTCTTCCCTGTAAGCCACTCGCATGCGCAATTTAAGCTAGAAATACAGCTAATGTTCTGGGTTTTAAAAAGCAACAGTTTTTGCCAAAATGTTACAGCCCTTGCTGCATCTGTACGTGTGAAATTCAAGCGTTATATACTGCTGTCATATTCTGTTATTAAAAAAAACACCCTTTTGGGGCAAAGCACTTAATATTGCAGCCTTTGCTGCAACTGTTATTGTTAAAACAAGCTTGAAATATTGCAATAATAATCTGGGTTTAAAAAACACCAATTTTTGGCAATATCATACATCTGGTGCCTTTGCAGCATTAGTGAGTGTGCAATTTAAGCTAGAAATACAACTATAATTGTCTGGGTGTTAAAAAACACCCTTTTTGGGCAACATACACAATTTTACAGCCCTTGCTGCATCTGTACGTGTGAAATTCAAGTGGTATATACTGCTGTCATATTCTGTTATTTAAAAAAAAAACTTTTTGGGCAAAGTACTTCATATTGCAGCATTTGCTGCATCTGTTATTGTTAAAACAAGCTTGAAATACTTCACAGATTTTCTGGGTATTAAAAAACACCCATTTTTGGCAATACCCTCCATCTGGGGCCTCTGCTGCATTATTCAGTGTGCAATTTAAGGCTACTTTCACACTAGCGTTCGATCGGATCCGTTCTGAACGGATCCGATCATAATAATGCAGACGGAGGCTCCCTTCAGAACGGATCCCTTTGCATTATTTTAGCATATAAAAGCTAAGTGTGAAAATAGCCTCGTACGGATCCGTCCAGACTTTCAATGTAAAGTCAATGGGGGACGGATCCGCCTGAAGATTGAGCCATATTGTGGCATCTTCAAACGGATCCGTCCCCATTGACTTACATTGTAAGTCTGGACGGATCCGTACGCCTCCGCACGGCCAGGCGGACACCCGAACGCTGCAAGCAGCGCTCAGCTGTCCGCCTGTCCGTGCGGAGGCGAGCGGAGCGGAGGCTGAACGCCGCCAGACTGATGCAGTCTGAGAGGATCCGCTCCATTCAGACTGCATCAGGGCTGGACGGCTGCGTTCGGGTCTGCTCGTGAGCCCCTTCAAACGGAGCTCACGAGCGGACACCCGAACGCTAGTGTGAAAGCAGCCTAAGACAGAAATACAGCTATAATTTTCTGGGTTTTAGAAAACACCCTTTTTGGGCAAAATACTTAATTTTAAAGCCCTTGCTGCATCTGTACGTGTGAAATTCAAGTGTTATATACTGCTGTCATATTCTGTTAGTAAAAAAACACCCATTTTGGGCAGAATACTTAATATTGCAGCCTTTGCTGCATCTGTGATTGTTAAAAACAACCTTGAAATACTTCAATAATTTTCAGGCTTTTAAAAAACACCCATTTGTGGCAATAACCTCCATCGTGGGCCTCTGCCGCATTAGTCAGTGTGCAATTTAAGCTAGAATTACAGCTATAATTTTCTGGGTTTTAAAAAAACACCCTTTTTGGGCAAATTACTATTTTTTTTCAGCCATTGCTGCATCTGTACATGTTAAATTCAAGCGTTTTATACTGGTGTCATATTCTGTTACTAAAAAACCACCCTTTTGGGGCAAAGTACTTAATATTGCAGCCTTTGCTGCATCTGTTATTGTTAAAACAAGCTTGAAATACTTATATTTTTCTGGGTTAAAAAAACACACCAATTTTTTGCAATACTTTCTATCTGGGGCCAATAGTCAGTGTGCAATTTAAGCTATAAATACAGCTTTAATTTTCATAGTTTTAAAAAAAACACTTTTGGGGCAAAATACACAATTTCACAGCTCTTGCTGCATCTGTACATGTGAAATTCAAGCGTTATATACTGCTGTCATATTCTTTTATTCAAAAAACACCAATTTTAGGCAATGAACTTAATTTGCAGCCTTGTCTGCATCTGTCAGTGTGAAATTCAAGCGTTATATACGGCTGTCATATTCTATTATTCAAAGAACACCCATTTTGGGCAAAATACTTAATTTTGCAGCCTTTGCTGCATCTGTGATTTCTAAAAACAAGCTTGAAATACTTCAATAATTTTCTGACTTTCAAAAACACCAAAAATACAGTCCATCTGGGGCCTCTGCCGCATTAGTCAGTGTGCAATTTAAGCTAGAAATACAGCTATATTTTTCTTGATTTTAAAAAACACCCATTTAGGGCAAAATACCTAATTGCGGCATATGTCAGTGTGAGATACACTCTTTATATACTGCTGTGCTATTCTGGTATTAAATAAACACACATATTGGGCAAAAATCTTAATTTGCGGCCCTGTCTGCATCTGTACGTGTGAGATACACCGTTTAGATACTGTAGTTCTATTCTGCTATTATAAAAAACACCTATTTAGGGCAAAAAAACATAATTTAGCAGCCTTTGCTGCATAGGTTATTGTGAGATATACTATTTAGATACTGTTGTTCTATTCTGCTATTAAAAAAAACACCCATTTAGGGCAAAAATCTTGCTGCATCTGTAATTGTGAGATACACCATTTACATACTGCTGTACTTTTCTGCTATTAGAAAAAAAAACATCCATTTAGGACAGAGAACTTAATTTAGCTGCCTTTGCGTCATATGTCATTGTGAGATACACCCTCTAGATACTGTTGTTCTATTCTGTTATAAAAAAACACCCATTTTGGGCAAGATCCTAAATTTGAGAAGTATGGGAAGAGTGTCAAATAAGGGACGTGGCCCCAGTCATGGTTGTTGTGCTTTTTCATAAGTTTAAACAGTTATAATTACTTATTTTAGTTATAATGGGTATTCATTGCCTTTAAGAGCAATGTTGGTTTATATTCACTGTTTTGTATGAAGTTGCATGTAGGCCAAAGTAAGTCCATGAGAAGATTACTGTGCCGTTCAAAAGCTACTGTTATTGTAACAATATATTATACATTTAGACAGTTAGAAGATACACTGCACCTGCAGATTCTGAGGCTTCGTTGTTTTTCCTATCTGAACATGAATTCCACAGTGTGAGAATGGTCTAGATGTTCCTCAAAGTATATATTCATGTATCAAAGTTTGTCCCTCAGCCCTGAGACAAGGCCCCAGATGTCAGAGGTGTGAAGTATTGAAAATATCAGGCATGTATGAGTTAACCCTTAATGATATGATGCTTATTGCTTATACAACAGTGCCATCTAGATATAAGCGGTTAATACTACATCAGTAGCAAAATTGCATTCTGGGTAGTATTATGACGCCATGCTCCTTATCAATGCACACACCCCGCCAACAATGATTGGAAAGTTCCAAACTCGGAGGGCGTGTTCATCTGATAAGTTTTGGGTTAAGAAACCAGTTACCAGAAAAAAAGAAAAAAGGAGAAAGAGAAAGAAAGAAAAAAAAACATTTTGGATTATAGATCTCTGGGGAATCATTTGGATTATTGGGAAAAACTCTTGAGAGCTGGCTGCCCCAAGACTCTGCACATCACTTGACCCTTGGGTAATGTATATTTTGTTTTATGTAGTATTGATCTAAATTAATTGGCTTGATACTTAGCCAGATACCCGCTCATTTGCGGACGTTTAACGTTAGTTGCTACATCAGTATTTTCTCTGATTTCAGTTACGATGCATATAACTGAAACAAGGGGATAATATTGGAGAAACTCTTTGTTGGGAATCTTTGAATTCCCTAGTTTGATATCAAGCCAATAATTTATACGTTTTGTTGCAATACTACCATTATCTGGAAGATTGGTCATCATTTTTGGGCGGAGCAAGGGCTCGTATCTGTCATCTTCTTGATTGAGTTTTCCGCATAATCCATTGATTGTATATTTCTCACAAAATTTAAAGCTGTATTGCATAATATTCTTGTGTTGGTTGAGTAGTGTTTTGGTGGTATCATATAGTGGTGAATTCTGGGTACTGCATATCATTGTATATTATTGAAATTTATATTGATTCATTTTTGTTTGTATTTTAACCTATTGTATAATAAACCATTTATATTTTTGCATAGACGCTTGTACCCTGTTTACTGATTGCACAAAATAATCAGGTTCTTGATTGAACTCTTTGAGATGTTTATGTCCATCTAACGGGTCAATATAGTTTGCATAATTTTTCTTTTGACCCGATAATTTTTTTTTATATTGATATAAAGCATTTGCTTTATATACCCGACATGGTGCTGCTGGTGGAGCTCCTGTTGCAGGGAAAGGATGTGGTCGTTATGTGCCAGCTAAACCCACAAGCGAAACACCTTCCTCAGGTGCGAGTAGGCAACAGAACCTTCAGCGGTATTTGGTCAGGCCTAATGCGGTTCTACGAATGGTGAGGCCAGAACAAGTACAGGCGATAGTAGATTGGGTTGCTGACAGTGCCTCCAGTTCCTTCACATTGTCTCCCACCCAGTCTCCTGTTGAAAGATCAGAGTTGGCACCTGCAGCCGATGTCCATCAGTCTTTTACCTCACCCCCTTGCAAATCAGCCAATCAGTCTGAGCCCCAAGTCATGCAGCAGTCTCTTCTGCTTTTTGATGACTCTTTTAGCAGGGTTTCCCAGGGCCATCCACCTAGCCCTGCCCCAGAAGTAGAAGAGATTGAGTGCACCGATGCCCAACCACTTATGTTTCAGGATGAGTACATGGGAGGACCACCGCAGCACGTCTCAGATGATGACAAAACACAGGTGCCAACTGCTGGGGCTTTCGAAAGTGTGCAGACCGACAAGGAGGGCAGGGGTGAAGACTGGGTGGAAGATGATGTGGTGGACGATGAAGTCCTCGACCCCACATGGAATCAAGGTCATGCGAGTGACACAGTTCTGGAGTATGACGAGGTTGAGGATGAGGAGATGCAGGGGGGGAACCATGTTCACAGCAGGGTGGCACCCAGACCAGCTCATGGCCATCACTGGTACATGGATGGGGGGATACACAGGAAACAGACGATATACCTCCCACATAGGACAGCTTTTCGTTGCCTCTGGGCAGCCTGGCACACATGAGCGATTACATGCTGCAATGTCTCCGCAACAACCACTGAGTTGCCCACATTCTAACTTGTGCTGATTACTGGGTGGCCACGCTGCTGGATCCCCGTTACAAGGACAGCATACCATCCTTAATTCCATCACTGGAGCGTGATCGTAAGATGCGTGAGTACAAGCGCACGCTGGTAGACGCACTGCTGGTGGCATTCCCATCTGACAGCGGGGGCACAGTGGAAGTACAAGGCGAAGGCAGAAGAGGAGGAGGAGGTCGCCAACGCAGCTGGGGCACCGCCAGCACCTCAGAAGGCTGGGTTAACATGGCCGACATGTGGAAAAGCTTTGTCAGCACACCACAACAACCAGGACCACCAGCTGATATGGAACGTCTTAGCAGGAGGCAGCATTTCACCAACATGGTGGAGCAGTATGTGTGCACACGCCTATACGTACTGAATGACGGATCTGCCCCCTTCAACTTCTGGGTCTCCAAATTGGGCACATGGCCTGAGCTTGCCCTTTACGCCTTGGAGGTGCTGGCCTGCCCTGCAGCCAGTGTATTATCTGAACGTGTGTTTAGCACGGCAGGGGGCGTCATCACAGACAAGCGCAGCCGCCTGTCCACAACCAATGTGGACAACCTCACATTCATTAAAATGAACCAGGCATGGATCCCTCAGGACTTGTCCATACCTTGTGCAGAATAGACATGTATACCGGCACTAAGCAGCCATTGTTATACTGCAACCCAATTGCTCATGTTTGTATTCTGGATATTTCACACTCTTTTGGAGTTTACCTTAATTTTACAAAATTAAATTAAAACCTAAAACCTGTGTTGGCTATCTCATCCTCCTCCACTGCTGCTTCCACCTACACCGCTACCTCCACCGCCTCCTCAAACTCCCACTCATATGGAGCTTTTGTACCTTTTTGTACATGTTTTATTTTATATCATTTCACTACTTTTTCATTTAGATATGCTGGTGAAATTAACCAATTTTTGGGTGTATAGTACCACTGCTGTACCTAGTAGACAGGTTAAACAAAAAAAAAATATATAAATGTCATTTACTTTTTCGGGTGAAATTAACCAATTTTTGGGTGTGTAGTACCACTGCTATACCTAGTAGGCCAGTTAAAAAATAAATAAATTGTAATTTACATTTTAGGGTGAAATTCACCAATTTTGGTGTGTATAGTACCACTGCTATACCTAGTAGACAGGTTAAAAAAAAAATTGTCAGTTATATATTTTGGTGAAATTCACCAATTTTTGGGTGTAATATGCCCCTCCTCTACCTAGTTGACAGGTTACATTCTTGGGTTGACATTATACAATTTAAGACGTGAATAAACACCTGCTATGCATAGGTGACATTGCTCTCATCTCCATAGTCATCTGCCTGTGCTGCGGCGGGGCAGGGGAGGGAGAGGTGTGTCCCTTCCACTTCCTCTGATAGGCTGCTGACTTGGGGTTGCTCCTGCTGTCTGCAAAACCATTACGTGTTGTAGCAGCAACTGGTTGGTCTCCTGCGGCTGCTTATTAACCTCGCGTTGCTGCAGGTTAGCCTCCACGAGGGCCTTAATAACAGCCTCCATTTCGTCACATGACATCGGTTTGAATCTAGCCGGTTTGATAAATGACATACAACCATGTGCAAACCAAAATATTTCGGCATTCATGCCAGCCTCACTGCGCTTGCCCGCTCCAAGTCACCAACTGTAGGGATTTGCTCTGGTAGGCAGGGTAAGCTGACGCAATACAGAGGCAAAACCACAGTTGAAAAGCAAAAGTCAGAGTTTATTCACACAAAAAGGCAGAAAAGAAACAATGTGTCGCCAGGGGGGTAAGCCAGAGGGGGCCACGCCCCCCCTACATCACACTGTGTCCCCCCATGTGCCCCCCCCAGCAACTAAAATGCCCCCCCAAGTGAGCCGCCGCAGTCGAGCACAGGGAGATGAGTGCTTCCATTGCGATCATCTCCATAGTCATCTGCCTGTACTGCGGCGGGGCAAAGGAGGGAGAGGCGTGTCCCTTCCCCTTCCTCTGATAGGCTGCTGGCACTATGCCGGCAGCCTATCAGAGGCCGGCGCAGGCGGCGCGATGACGTCATTGCGCCGCCTGAGCCATACAGCGCGGAACACAGGACGGAAGAGGCCTACATGGCATCGCTGACATGGAGGTGAGTGTGAGTGTTTTTTTTTTTTTTTTACAATAGTTTTACAGGCTCTTGTTATTGGCACATTGGGGAGGGCTTATTACTGGCACATGATGGGGGGCTTATTACTGGCACATGATGGGGGGCTTATTACTGGCACGTGATGGGGGGCTTATTACAATACTGGCACATGATGGGGGGGCTTATTACTGGCACATGATGGGGGTCTTATTACTGGCACATGATGGGGGTCTTATTACTGGCACATGATGAGGGTCTTATTACTGGCACATGATGGGGGGCTTATTAATGGCACATGATGGGGGCTTATTACTGGCACATGGGTGATTATTACTGGCACGTGATGGAGGCTTATTACTGGCACTTGATGGGGGGCTTATTACTGGCACTTGATGGGGGGATTATTACTGGCACGTGATGGGGGCTTATTACTGGCACGTGATGGGGGCTTATTACTGGAACATGATGGGGGGCTTATTACTGGCACATGATGGGAGATTATTACTGGCACATGATGGGGGGCTTATTACTGGCACATGATGGGGGGCTTATTACTGGCACATGATGGGGGGCTTATTACTGGCATATGAGGGGGGCTCTTGTTACTGGAACATTGGGGGGCTCTTATTACTGGCACGTGATGGGGGCTGGGCTCTTATTACTGGCACATTGGGGGGCTCTTGTTACTGGCACGTGATGGGGGGGCACTTATTACTGGCACATTATTGGGAGCACTTATTACCGGCACGTTATTGGGAGCACTTATTACTGGCACGTTATTGAGGGCACTTATTATTGACACATTATTGGTGGGCACTATAGGGGCATCTACTGAGGCCACAAAGAAGGGGTATTTTATATGGGGGCTCTGTACAGTGGCATTTTATACTGGGACACATTATGGTGGGTACTGTGGGGAAGGGGGGAAGAGGAGTACTATGGAGTCATCTACGGGGGGCACTAAGAAGGGGTATTTTATACTTGCAAATTATGGGGGACACTGAGGGCATCTACTGGGGCACGATATATGGGGCATCTTATACTGGTACATTATGGGGGCACAGGGAGGAAGGGGGGAGAGGAGCACTATGGGGGCATTTACTACTGGATGGTGCACTAAAGGAGCAGAACTACTGGATGGGGGAAATAAGTGGCAACACTAGATGGGGGCACTAAGGAGCAGAACTACTGGTTGTGGTCACTAATGGGGCAAAACTACTGGATTTGGGGCACAAAGAGGGCAGCTGTACTGGATGGGGAACAAGGAGGGCAGAACCACTGTATTGTGGACATAAAGGGGGCAGCGCTATCAGATGGGAGCACCAAGTGGGCATCACTACTCAAGGCCACCAAGGGGGTCTTTTACTGTTTAGGGACACTAGGAAGGCATTTTACTCTTTAGGGAGTAAAGGGCTTAACTACTGTATAGAGGCACATATGAGGCATAACTACTATGAGCTGACACCATGGGGACATAACTAGTAGTGATGGACGAACATCTGCTGGGACGGTTCGGAACGGTTCGCTTTTTACCTCTTATTAAAGATTATAAAATCTAAATCGCCAAGTCTTCCATATTCTAAGCTGCTGAACAACGTACCTTGCCTTTGAAGAGACGTTACCAGGTAGTTAGTTAAATTGCATTTAGGAATTGTAGCTGGGGGTGATTGACTGCGGTTGGTCAGTAAGTGATATCCGGTTCATCCACTGATCTGTGTGATAGTGAATTACCCAGATAGTCGGCTCGTGGACCGGGAACCCACGTGGTGGCAGTTACCGAAGTGTAGTGGGGGGTGTTAGCCGAATGGTAATACCCCGGTCACGTGAGGTCTCTGTGTGTGCGCAGACTCCGTCACAGACCACTACGTCACAGCTGTGGGATCCGGAGCGATCGGATCCATAGTTCGTGACAATGATTGTATTTAGGAGCACAGATTATGCTGCTATTATATTGAGGGTACAGTATGGGGCAGTAAGATGATTTTGTGTTAGTATATAGGTTGCTGATGTGTTGGCAAAGCAATAAGCTAAAGACATCTCAGTGGCAAACCCTGCAGAGACAAGTTGTGGCAGGGAGAAGTCATCATGGTGTCTGAACTGTATGGGAAGATGAGGAAAGAGAAGATGCTCCTTGATTGGTTTCGATGCTGTATTTACGTTATGAACTTGGTCCTGGTGTTGTATTTATGTCATAAGGTTCTGGTGCTGTATTTGTCAAATCAGCTTGGTTCTGGTGTGGCATTTATGTAATGAGCTTGGTTCTGGTGCTGTATTAATGTAATCAGCTTGGTTCTAGTGCTGAATTCATGTAATGAGCTTGGTTTTGGAGCTGTATTCATGTAATGAGCTTGGTTCTGGTGCTGTTTTCATGTAATCAGCTTGGTTCTGGTGCTGTATTCATGTGATGAGCTTGATATGGCACCACTACTTCTGTGCATGCACAGTGTCCTCTTCATTCACTGCTAGTGAACTTTTGAAAATATCCAGTGATCAGCTATTTTCAAAGTCCCATAATGGTGAATTTAGGGGGTGGTCGTGCATGGTGCATAGTTGTGGAGGTATGTTGCCAAAAAGACTTCTCGCACATGTAACCTAAGGCCGGCCCTGAATGTGATGTTAACTGCCGCAGTTCCCACCAAAGCGCCAAGGCCTTTTCAACCAGCTGATCCGCAGGAGTGCTGGGAGTAGGAACTTGACCAATCAGAAAAGCCCTGTTATTTATATATTGTATTATTCGTATTATGACTATGGTATTTTTCACAATAACATTACAGTTGAACTTAAAAACATAAGTTTGTCATTGTAGAATCCGGTCATTGTTTCTTTTGAAGTGAATTATTGAATGTAAGGAATAGTGATAAAATTCTATTATTTGAAATTATGTATTATTCTTTATATTCATATAAGATATTTTCCTTTTGTACTGTATTTTATTGCGTCCATTGAAGCTCAAAGAATGTGATCAGTCATTGTGACAAAATGTTTTATTGAGCATTCTTCCATAATGCTTTGCAACTGTCAAATAAATAATGACTATTGTGAAGCCATAAAGGCTAATATTAATGCAATGATTATCATGCCTCATTGTTGCTGAATTATTCAAATTGTCCAAGTTTCCAATTTTTAGCATGTAAGTGACATTTCTATCTGTATGTTTCATTTATCATTCTGGTTGATGTACTGCTGAAATATATTGTGGCAGTGGAAATTGCATTAGTACTTGTAATCCAGAATCACGAAAATATGACTGACATCAATAAAATTTTATGTACACTTCCTTAGGTTTGCTTAAGTCTTCCCCAATATAATATAATTATTTTTTATATGGTTTCTGACAAGTCTTACAGGGAATCCAATGTATTCTCAATGATCAGGTACACCATCTGATGACTATGTGGATAGTCCAGTTGTCTGGCAATAATTCCTTTTTTGCCATCTAAGACTCTTTATACAAAATATGCTTGTAGAAATAAGCAACTTTTTAATACACTTTTAGTTTTACCTTACCTGAATTGACTCGGGCAGCACCAAAGTTGCTCCAATTGGTATATAACACCCTCTAGTCTCCTAGGACTCAGAATTTTTGGGAAAACTTGTTATCTATTTTTGTTTATTTTTGATGATTTTTTTATTTTCCCTACCCAAGCTCTTGAACACAATGAGAGCAATAGTGAATTATGTTTGAGTGACACCGACATACATAGCTACAGTATAGGTAAATGCATGTTTGACGGTGATTACAAACTGTGGGGTAGATTTATCAAACTGGTGTAAAGTAGAAATGGCTTAGTTGCCCATAACAGCCAATCAGATTCCACCTTTCATTTTTTCACAGATCTTTTGGAAAATGAAAGGTGGGATCTAATTGGTTGCTATGGGCAATGAAGGCTGCTCTACATTACACCAGTTTCATAAATGACTCCATGTGTGTTTAAAAACACACTGCGCTGTTACATGTGTTGTGCTTTTTCATATTCCAAAGCTTCCAAAAACTGTTCCTTATTAGGGGCAGATGGTGTTTAAAAACAGTGGCTTTTTGGGGAATAATGATGAGCGGCAGGGGTCATATTCAAATTCGTGATATTTCGTAAATATTTTGTAGAATATTTATTAAATATTCGTGAATTCGAATATTCGTTATATTCTACATTCTTTTTTTTTACTCGAAGATCAGCAAGGTAATGATCGCGTAATATGAGAATATTACGCAATTAATACAGGCGTGGGTCATCATTTTTTTCTATATGAACACAGGATTCCTCCATGCTTCTTGCTTGTGGGCCAATGAGCAGGGAGGAATCCTGACTTCAGATGGAAAAAAATGACGAATATTCTAAAAAACTAATATATAGCACTATATTCAATATAGTGCTATATATTCATATTTTAGAATATTCGGCATTTTTTTTCAATCTGAAGTGAACACTGTTCACTACATATGGAAAAAAATGACGAATATTCTAAAAAACTAATATATAGCACTATATACAATATAGTGCTATATATTCCTATTTTAGAATATTCGTAATTTTTTTTCCATCTGAAGTGAACAGTGTTCAGTGTTCACTTCAGATAGAAAAAAAAATGACGAATATTCTAAAATACGAATATATAGCACTATATTGAATATAGTCCTATATATTCGTTTTGTAGACTATTTGTCATTTCTTTCCATCTAAAGTCATGATTCCTCCCTGCTTAAGTTGCTTGTGGGCCAATGACTCATTGGCCCACAGCAAGAAGCAGGAAGGAATCATGTGTTCAGATGGAAAAAATGACGAATATTCGATATAACGAATATATAGCACAATATTTTAAATATTTGTGTATTTTCGAAGTGTCGATATTCAAGATAAAAATTAGCTTTTTGAATATTTGTGCTCAACACTATTGGGCAAAAGTAGACGGATGATCAATAATAATTAAAACTTAACTTTTAATAATTACCTAATTAGAAAAATCGGCTTATAAGATAATTATAGATAATACAATTGTAGACATATAGTACCAAAAATGAATCAAAAGCTAGGTCACCCCTCAGTATACTGTAACACTGGGTGGCCTAAGTCACTTTAGAAATAGAAAAAAGTCCTCGGCGGCACCAAGAGTAAAAACTGATGCTCCTACCGCTCCAATGGATACGTTCCTAATGCAATGGTTACTTCACCGATAGTCAATATACGGACTCCTCTGAGGCTTCAAATTGTTGCAAAGGGGGGTTAGGAATACGGGCTAGCTTGCCCTAATTATACCTTGCAAGAATACTGCACTAGCCCTGGTAACCTAGCCACAGAGCCCCGCGACCAGGTACTGTCAGGAACTTAACCCTGGAATTGATGTGCCTTACTGAGCCCTCTCCTGCCAGATCCCTACATGCATGTTTCACTTTAAGATGAGTGTAAATCTCATCAGGGGAAACATAAGGAAGCTTTGGGCTACTTAGTTGGCCAGGGTACACAGGATAAGATGCCAACCGTGTGTCCTGGAAACCAGTGTAATATGTCCTGAGCCCTGGTGTAGCTTTAAATGGGCATATTAACAGTGGGAAGGAAAGAGGTAAAGGACAACAAATAAAAGTCCCCTCCTCCTAGAAGGTATTTGCGCATAGACTTGATGTAGCCTGTCAACACTATTAGGGAATCAAGCATCCAAAAATAATGCCTTGAAAGTGTCAGAATGCCTGCCCATATGACACACTTAAGTGTTAATGGTCAGAAGAAAAAGTGTCTTGTTGCAAAAGAGCTTATAAAAATGCCCCCTTTTAATTCCAGCAGTGCAGTGTTGATATGGAAAGAGTAGGATATTAATGGCCCCAATAGTGGCGGCTGCAGAAGCAGCATAGCATGGAACATATAAGGCAACGGGTCGGCTCTCTATGGGTAGTAGTTATAATAGTAGTAATAGTAATGTGGTAGTAGTGGTGGTAGTGGTAGTAGTCGCAGAAGGTTTGTGTTAATAGTGGTGGCTAGGAATGAGCAAATTGACTTCAGATGAAACAGCCAAAGTCGATTCACATTCGTTAGAATACTGTACGAAGTAAGCGCTCCATACAGTATTAGAGTGTATTGGCTCCTATGAGACGAAGTCGGGTAATAAGTTTAGAAATTAACTACTACTACTTTTACCGAACTCGCGTTCGGTTCCAAGATAAGCACGCGCCTGCTCAACGAAAGCTGCAGCAAGCTGCAGACACAGTGTTTCCTGGTAATAACGTAATTTGGCCTCCGTTTTGGATGGAGGAAAACATTCACCAGTTTTGCTTTGAAAACGAGGGTCTAAAAGCATGGATATCCAGTAATAATCAGATTGTTTGATGTCAATGATACACCTGTCACTGCGTAACCATATAACTTGCTATTCTGGCTAGTGTGCCCAAGGAGCAGCTTCTTTCCAGCTTCACCCCCAACTGAGACGATTGAGTGTCCTGGCCCATGCCATTATCATTGTCGTCCTCTTGCTCCTCCACCTCCAACTCCTAATAACCTTGCAGTGGCAGCTCTTCATCCTCATCCTCCACTTATATAGTAGATTCTCATTGTGGATCCCCAACAGATATAGGGTGGACACCAAAATGCGTTAGGATGAGAGAACCAGTTCTGACCGAACTTTGGTATTTTTCAGATGGCAGACAAACCTGAATCTTTCCAGTTTTGCTTGGGATGAATGCACTAAAACAGCATGTTGTGTCATGTTGGCATGAAAAAAGCTCTAAGGAGGAAGAAGAAGGGTTCTCACATGACCCTGAGAGGAAGTTGAGGGGAGGGCTTGCCCTGATTGGCTCCCAGGCTGACAGCCTGTATGAGCCAATCAATGCTGGAGCCGGAAGGGAAGTTCCCTAGCAGAACGAGCAGAACACCATTCTGTGCTGGGCTGTGAATGAGGGTGGTTGTGTGTGATGGGGTCTGCCAGGAGTAAGAGATCTTAGGGAGTAAGTGACAGTGAAAAATCAATCAGGAAAAGTCAGAAAGCGATCAAGCTTATTGCCAGAGAGAGTGAAAGGAAAGGCTAGGGTTCCAATGAAGAAGTGTGTGTGTTCTGTACAATAGAGATACACTGAGCGACAGGCAGCTGAGAGACAGGGAAAGAGGAGACAGAACCTGTGGCTTACTATGCCTGCTATCAGAAGTGCAGGTGCACCTCAAAAGCAGCTACTTGCAGGTAAATACTTTCATTTTCCCCCCATTTTCACAGAAATCCATCTTTCTTTTGGGAGAGGGGGGATTTGGGGGTAAAATTAAACTATATATATATATAGAGAGAGAGAGAGAGAGAGAGAGAGAGCAAAAATCGAACTGCACTCCAAAGCGTTTCTTCAGTAAAATAGTGTGTATTTATTCACCCATATGGTGGCAAAGAGCGACGTTTCGGATCAAACATGAGCCTTTATCAAGCGTTTCTCTTGGCTTGAGAAAGGCTCATGTTTGAGCCGAAATGTCGCTCTTTGCCACCATATGGGTGAATAAATACACACTATTTTACTGAAGAAACTCTTTGGAGTGCAGTCCGATTTTTGCTCTGTATAAGTGGGTAAGCACCTGTTACCATACTTGGACTTTGCACCCGTCTTTTTCCTCTATACTTCCCTTGGGTGGTGCAGTGTTTTTTTTCATATATATATATATATATATATATATATTAAAACAAAAAACGGGAGGCAGCAACGATACAATATGAAAAAGCCTGGTGCACGCTCTAAGGGCTAAAGCTTACACAAATATCATATGTAAAAAAGAGAGCAGCACTCCAGCATAGGATAAAACTAAATCCAAAAGATTTATTCAACCATACAACCATAGTGTGGCAACGTTTCGGCTCTACAATTGAGTCTTTCTCAAGCAATACATGGAACTCAGTGATTCAAATATATACACCCACATCATTAACAAGGTAAATGAAATCAAAATTTTCAATTTATCCTCCTATCTATTAAATGTGGAGGAAACATCACTAGATCTACACAATTTTGTAAGGAAATTAACATTAAAAAGACATTTTAGCCTACTGGATGGTTTGAATAAACCTAGTATCGACAACACAAGTGAGGCCCCATCCACCTCAGCAATAACACAATATTTCTCTACGAATTTAAAACCCCCCTCAACCTTTTACCCGACTCATCATAAGGGGAATTTTATAGACACTTTTTACCATCTAGTGATGGACGATTTTCGATCCATCCATCAGAAACCTATTTTGAATCACAATCTCAATCCCAAAGAATCTAAGGCAATAAAAAGCCTATATGAAAATACCTAAATTGTTATCCGTAATGTCGATAAAGGTGGAGGCATGGTCGTCCAAAATAGAGACGACTACGTTAAAGAAGCTCTACACATTTTTTCAGATACCGACTACTATCTGCCTCTGGAAAAGGATCCTTCTGGGGAACATAGGGTCGCATTGAGGACCTTGATTGACTCAGCCAAACACATACTGAGTAAAAAAGAACAAGAATAAATTCTTAAAACAGATTCAGTAATGGCAGTCTTTTAACATCTACCCAAAATTCATAAGGATATTCAGAACCCTCCGGGCCACCCCATCATCTCTGGGATATCCTCGTTGACCTGCAATTTGTCCCATTATGTGGACATCTTGTTACAAAAATATGTTATCCAACTACCTTCCTATTTGAAAGATTCCACTTCTTTAATAACAACATTAAAAGGAATCACATGGAAGGACACATATTCATGGATAGCCCTTGATGTTGCGGCCCTATATTCTAATATCAATCATGAATTGGGGATCAAGTGTGTTAATTCTTTCCTTGATAAAGATCCCTCTGTACCTGTTGATCAGAAGTCATTTATATTGAAATCCATTCAATTTATTGTGACACACAATACATTCTCTTTTGGTGAACAACTATATCTCCAGTGCAAAGGTACCGCAATGGGTACGCAATTCGCACCCAGCTTTGCGAACCTTTTCATGGGAGCATTTGAGGACCAGTATATCTATAAGTCCACCCAGTGGTCAGATAATATTGTCTTATATCGACGTTATATAGACGACTTGTTCTTTATATGGGATGGAGATTCTGATTCTATCAAGAATTTCATCAAACATCTGAATTCCTCCGATTGGTGTATAACTCTATCTGGGACATATGATCGTTCAAGAATTGAATTCTTGGATTTAGAAATGAATGCAAATGGTGATGAAATCGTAACACGTACGTTCTTCAAAAAGGTTGACTGTAATAGTTACCTTGAGTATTCCAGTCTTCACTTCAAAAAGTGGAAGATGAATATTCCTTTTGGCCAATTTAAGAGATTAAGAAGGAATTGTTCTCTCACTAGGGATTTTATCTCACAAAGTGAGATAATTCGTAAAAGATTTCAGAGAAAAGGTTACCCCCATGGAGTTATTGAGGCGGCTTACAACCGAGCTAAGGCTCTCACGCAAGAAACTTGCCTATCAGCCAGCCATAAACATCAGGCAGAGGTCAAACAGCAAAATAACAAATGGAGTGCCAATTTCATCACTACCTATAGTAGCAACCATAAGGATGTGAGTAGAGTTGAGCGAACACCTGGATGTTCGGGTTCGAGAAGTTCGGCCGAACATCCCGGAAATGTTCGGGTTCGGGATCCGAACCCGATCCGAACTTCGTCCCGAACCCGAACCCCATTGAAGTCAATGGGGACCCGAACTTTTCGGCACTAAAACGGCTGTAAAACAGCCCAGGAAAGGGCTAGAGGGCTGCAAAAGGCAGCAACATGTAGGTAAATCCCCTGCAAACAAATGTGGATAGGGAAATTAATTAAAATAAAAATTAAATAAATAAAAATTAACCAAAATCAATTGGAGAGAGGTTCCATAGCAGAGAATCTGGCTTCCCGTCACCCACCACTGGAACAGTCCATTCTCAGATATTTAGGCCCCGGCACCCAGGCAGAGGAGAGAGGTCCCGTAACAGACAATCTGGCTTCATGTCAGCAGAGAATCAGTCTTCATGTCATAGCAGAGAATCAGGCTTCACGTCACCCACCACTGTAAGAGTCCATTTTCATAAATTTAGGCCCAGCACCCAGGCAGAGGAGAGAGGTCCCGTAACAGAGGATCTGGCTTCATGTCAGCAGAGAATCAGTCTGCATGTCATAGCAGAGAATCAGGCTTCACGTCAGCCACCACTGCAACAGTCCATTGTCATAAATTTAGGCCCAGCACACAGGCAGAGGAGAGAGGTCCCGTAACAGACAATCTGGCTTCATGTCAGCAGAGAATCAGTCTGCATGTCATAGCAGAGAATGAGGCTTCACGTCACCCACCACTGCAATAGTCCATTGGCATATATTTAGGCCTAGCACACAGGCAGAGCAGAGAGGTCCCGTAACAGACAATCTGGCTTCATGACAGCAGAGAATCAGTCTGCATGTCATAGCAGAGAATGAGGCTTCACGTCACCCACCACTGCAACAGTCCATTGGCATATATTTAGGCCTAGCACACAGGCAGAGCAGAGAGGTCCCGTAACAGACGATCTGGCTTCATGTCAGCAGAGAATCAGTCTGCATGTCATAGCAGAGAATGAGGCTTCACGTCACCCACCACTGCAACAGTCCATTGGCATATATTTAGGCCTAGCACACAGGCAGAGCAGAGAGGTCCCGTAACAGACAATCTGGCTTCATGACAGCAGAGAATCAGTCTGCATGTCATAGCAGAGAATGAGGCTTCACGTCACCCACCACTGCAACAGTCCATTGGCATATATTTAGGCCCAGCACCCAGGCAGAGGAGAGAGGTCCCGTAACAGACAATCTGGCTTCATGTCAGCAGAGAATTAGTCTGCATGTCATAGCAGAGAATCAGGCTTCATGTCAGCCACCACTGCAACAGTCCATTGGCATATATTTAGGCCTAGCACACAGGCAGAGGAGAGGTTCATTCAACTTTGGGTAGCCTCGCAATATAATGGTAAAATGAAAATAAAAATAGGATTGAATGAGGAAGTGCCCTGGAGTCCAATAATATATGGTTATGGGGAGGTAGTTAATGTCTAATCTGGACAAGGGACGGACAGGTCCTGTGGGATCCATGCCTGGTTCATTTTTATGAACGTCAGCTTGTCCACATTGGCTGTAGACAGGCGGCTGCGTTTGTCTGTAATGACGCCCCCTGCCGTGCTGAATACACGTTCAGACAAAACGCTGGCTGCCGGGCAGGCCAGCACCTCCAAGGCATAAAAGGCTAGCTCTGGCCACGTGGACAATTTAGAGACCCAGAAGTTGAATGGGGCCGAACCATCAGTCAGTACGTGGAGGGGTGTGCACACGTACTGTTCCACCATGTTAGTGAAATGTTGCCTCCTGCTAACACGTTGCGTATCAGGTGGTGGTGCAGTTAGCTGTGGCGTGTTGACAAAAGTTTTCCACATCTCTGCCATGCTAACCCTGCCCTCAGAGGAGCTGGCCGTGACACAGCTGCCTTGGCGACCTCTTGCTCCTCCTCTGCCTTGGCCTTGGGCTTCCACTTGTTCCCCTGTGACATTTGGGAATGCTCTCAGTAGCGCGTCTACCAACGTGCGCTTGTACTCGCGCATCTTCCTATCACGCTCCAGTGCAGGAAGTAAGGTGGGCACATTGTCTTTGTAGCGTGGATCCAGCAGGGTGGCAACCCAGTAGTCCGCACAGGTTAAAATGTGGGCAACTCTGCTGTCGTTGCGCAGGCACTGCAGCATGTAGTCGCTCATGTGTGCCAGGCTGCCCAGGGGTAAGGACAAGCTGTCCTCTGTGGGAGGCGTATCGTCATCGTCCTGCCTTTCCCCCCAGCCACGCACCAGTGATGGACCCGAGCTGCGTTGGGTGCCACCCCGCTGTGACCATGCTTCATCCTCATCCTCCTCCACCTCCTCCTCATCCTCGTCCTCCTCGTCCTCCAGTAGTGGGCCCTGGCTGGCCACATTTGTACCTGGCCTCTGCTGTTGCCAAAAACCTCCCTCTGAGTCACTTCGAAGAGACTGGCCTGAAAGTGCTAAAAATGACCCCTCTTCCTCCTCCTCCTCCTCCTCCTGGGCCACCTCCTCTTGCATCATCGCCCTAAGTGTTTTCTCAAGGAGACATAGAAGTGGTATTGTAACGCTGATAACGGCGTCATCGCCACTGGCCATGTTGGTGGAGTACTCGAAACAGCGCAACAGGGCACACAGGTCTCGCATGGAGGCCCAGTCATTGGTGGTGAAGTGGTGCTGTTCTGTAGTGCGACTGACCCGTGCGTGCTGCAGCTGAAACTCCACTATGGCCTGCTGCTGCTCGCACAGTCTGTCCAGCATGTGCAAGGTGGAGTTCCACCTGGTGGGCACGTCGCATATGAGGCGGTGAGCGGGAAGGCCGAAGTTACGCTGTAGCGCAGACAGGCGAGCAGCAGCAGGATGTGAACGCCGGAAGCGCGAACAGACGGCCCGCACTTTATGCAGCAGCTCTGACATGTCGGGGTAGTTGTGAATGAACTTCTGCACCACCAAATTCAGCACATGCGCCAAGCAAGGGATGTGCGTCAAATTGGCTAGTCCCAGAGCTGCAACGAGATTTCGCCCATTATCACACACCACCAGGCCGGGCTTGAGGCTCACCGGCAGCAACCACTCGTCGGTCTGTTGTTCAATACCCCGCCACAACTCCTGTGCGGTGTGGGGCCTGTCCCCCAAACATATGAGTTTCAGAATGGCCTGCTGACGTTTACCCCGGGCTGTGCTGAAGTTGGTGGTGAAGGTGTGTGGCTGACTGGATGAGCAGGTGGAAGAAGAGGAGGAGGAAGCCGAGAAGGAGGAGGTGGCAACAGGAGGCAAAGAATGTTGCCCTGCGATCCTTGGCGGCGGAAGGACGTGCGCCAAACAGCTCTCCGCCTGGGGCCCAGCTGCCACTACATTTACCCAGTGTGCAGTTAGGGAGATATAGCGTCCCTGGCCGTGCTTACTGGTCCACGTATCTGTGGTTAGGTGGACCTTGCTACAGATGGCGTTGCGCAGTGCACACTTGATTTTATCGGATACTTGGTTGTGCAGGGAAGGCACGGCTCTCTTGGAGAAGTAGTGCCGGCTGGGAACAACATACTGTGGGACAGCAAGCGACATGAGCTGTTTGAAGCTGTCTGTGTCCACCAGCCTAAATGACAGCATTTCATAGGCCAGTAGTTTAGAAATGCTGGCATTCAGGGCCAGGGATCGAGGGTGGCTAGGTGGGAATTTACGCTTTCTATCAAATGTTTGTGAGATGGAGAGCTGAACGCTGGCGTGTGACATGGTTGAGACGCTTGGTGACGGAGGTGGTGGTGGTGGTGTTGGTGGTACATCCCCTGTTTGCTGGGCGGCAGGTGCCAACGTTCCTCCAGAGGCGGAGGAAGAGGCCGAGGCGGCAGCAGCAGAATAGGCCGAGGCGGCAGCAGCAGAAGAGGTAGCAGGGGGAGCCTGAGTGACTTCCTTGGTTTTAAGGTGTTTACTCCACTGCAGTTCATGCTTTGCATGCAGGTGCCTGGTCATGCAGGTTGTGCTCAGGTTCAGAACGTTAATGCCTCGCTTCAGGCTCTGATGGCACAGCGTGCAAACCACTCGGGTCTTGTCGTCAGCACATTGTTTGAAGAAGTGCCATGCCAGGGAACTCCTTGAAGCTGCCTTTGGGGTGCTCGGTCCCAGATGGCGGCGGTCAGTAGCAGGCGGAGTCTCTTGGCGGCGGGTGTTCTGCTTTTGCCCACTGCTCCCTCTTTTGCTACGCTGTTGGCTCGGTCTCACCACTGCCTCTTCCTCCGAACTGTGAAAGTCAGTGGCACGACCTTCATTCCATGTGGGGTCTAGGACCTCATCGTCCCCTGCATCGTCTTCCACCCAGTCTTGATCCCTGACCTCCTGTTCAGTCTGCACACTGCAGAAAGACGCAGCAGTTGGCACCTGTGTTTCGTCATCATCAGAGACATGCTGAGGTGGTATTCCCATGTCCTCATCATCAGGAAACATAAGTGGTTGTGCGTCAGTGCATTCTATGTCTTTCACCGCTGGGGAAGGGCTAGGTGGATGCCCTTGGGAAACCCTGCCAGCGGAGTCTTCAAACAGCATAAGAGACTGCTGCATAACTTGAGGCTGAGACAGTTTCCCTGGTATGCATGGGGGTGATGTGACAGACTGATGGGGTTGGTTTTCAGGCGCCATCTGTGCGCTTTATGCAGAAGACTGGGTGGGAGATAATGTGAACGTGCTGGATCCACTGTCGGCCACCCAATTGACTAATGCCTGTACCTGCTCAGGCCTTACCATCCTTAGAACGGCATTGGGCCCCACCATATATCGCTGTAAATTCTGGCGGCTACTGGGACCTGAGGTAGTTGGTACACTAGGACGTGTGGATGTGGCAGAACGGCCACGTCCTCTCCCAGCACCAGAGGGTCCACTAACACCACCACGACCATGTCCACGTCCGCGTCCCTTACTAGATGTTTTTCTCATTGTTATGGTTCACCACAACAACAAATATATTATTTGGCCCAATGTATTGTATTCAAATTCAGCGGGATATAAATTTGAGGCCTAGTATTTAGGCGCTGGGTGACCGGTATGGATTTAGTGACAGAATTAGACTTGGAAATGCACAGAAGCGTGTGTGTGTGTGAAGTTATTCTGAATGACCCAATGTGCACCTTGAATATTATATACCCTTTTAGGGATAGATTTCAAATAGCTCTGATATAGCAGAAACCACTAAATTATGAAATTGTTAAATTGGGAATTGTATTTAAACCCAGAACAAAAAATGTGCTTTGACGGACACTAAATAACTTTCCCAGCCACAACAGGACAGCGTTAACGAGAGATTTAGCAGGATATAAATTTGAGGCCTAGTATTTAGGCGCTGGGTGACAGGTATGGGTTTAGTGACAGAATTAGACTTAGAAATACACAGTAGCGGGTGTGTGTGAAGTTATTCTGAATGACCCAATGTGCACCTTGAATATTATATACCCTTTTAGGGATAGATTTCAAATAGCTCTGATATAGCAGAAACCACTAAATTATGAAATTGTTAAATTGGGAATTGTATTTAAACCCAGAACAAAAAATGTGCTTTGACGGACACTAAATAACTTTCCCAGCCACAACAGGACAGCGTTAACGAGAGATTTAGCAGGATATAAATTTGAGGCCTAGTATTTAGGCGCTGGGTGACAGGTATGGGTTTAGTGACAGAATTAGACTTAGAAATACACAGTAGCGGGTGTGTGTGAAGTTATTCTGAATGACCCAATGTGCACCTTGAATATTATATACCCTTTTAGGGATAGATTTCAAATAGCTCTGATATAGCAGAAACCACTAAATTATGAAATTGTTAAATTGGGAATTGTATTTAAACCCAGAACAAAAAATGTGCTTTGACGGACACTAAATAACTTTCCCAGCCACAACAGGACAGCGTTAACGAGAGATTTAGCAGGATATAAATTTGAGGCCTAGTATTTAGGCGCTGGGTGACAGGTATGGGTTTAGTGACAGAATTAGACTTAGAAATACACAGTAGCGGGTGTGTGTGAAGTTATTCTGAATGACCCAATGTGCACCTTGAATATTATATACCCTTTTAGGGATAGATTTCAAATAGCTCTGATATAGCAGAAACCACTAAATTATGAAATTGTTAAATTGGGAATTGTATTTAAACCCAGAACAAAAAATGTGCTTTGACGGACACTAAATAACTTTCCCAGCCACAACAGGACAGCGTTAACGAGAGATTTAGCAGGATATAAATTTGAGGCCTAGTATTTAGGCGCTGGGTGACAGGTATGGGTTTAGTGACAGAATTAGACTTAGAAATACACAGTAGCGGGTGTGTGTGAAGTTATTCTGAATGACCCAATGTGCACCTTGAATATTATATACCCTTTTAGGGATAGATTTCAAATAGCTCTGATATAGCAGAAACCACTAAATTATGAAATTGCTAAATTGGGAATTGTATTTCAACCCAGAACAAAAAATGTGCTTTGACGGACACTAAATAACTTTCCCAGCCACAACAGGACAGCGGTAACGAGAGATTTAGCAGGATATAAATTTGAGGCCTAGTATTTAGGCGCTGGGTGACAGGTATGGGTTTAGTGACAGAATTAGACTTGGAAATACACAGTAGCGGGTGTGTGTGAAGTTATTCTGAATGACCCAATGTGCACCTTGAATATTATATACCCTTTTAGGGATAGATTTCAAATAGCTCTGATATAGCAGGAACCACTAAATTATGAAATTGCTAAATTGGGAATTGTATTTCAACCCAGAACAAAAAATGTGCTTTGACGGACACTAAATAACTTTCCCAGCCACAACAGGACAGCGGTAACGAGAGATTTAGCAGGATATAAATTTGAGGCCTAGTATTTAGGCGCTGGGTGACAGGTATGGGTTTAGTGACAGAATTAGACTTGGAAATACACAGTAGCGGGTGTGTGTGAAGTTATTCTGAATGACCCAATGTGCACCTTGAATATTATATACCCTTTTAGGGATAGATTTCAAATAGCTCTGATATAGCAGGAACCACTAAATTATGAAATTGCTAAATTGGGAATTGTACTTCAACCCAGAACAAAAATGTGCTTTGACGGACACTAAATAACTTTCCCAGCCACAACAGGACAGCGGTAACGAGAGATTTAGCGGGATATAAATTTGAGGCCTAGTATTTAGGCGCTGGGTGACCGGTATGGATTTAGTGACAGAATTAGACTGGGATATGGCCAAAAATAACCACACTATTGCTGGTTAAATGCACTTGGTGACGGGCGCAGCTTGCCCCTGATTTAGTATATGGCCAAAAAATGAACAGACTATTGCTGGTTAAATGCACTTGGTGTGACAGCTTCACCCTGATGTAGGCTTTAGCCAAAAAACAACCACACCATTGAGGGTTAAATGCACTTGGTGACAGGCGCAGCTTGCCCCTGATTTAGTATATGGCCAAAAAAATGAACAGACTATTGCTGGTTAAATGCACTTGGTGTGACAGCTTCACCCTGATGTAGGCTTTAGCCAAAAAACAACCACACCATTGAGGGTTAAATGCACTTGGTCGCAGCTTGGATGCACTTGGTCGCAGCACCGCACAAGACACAAAATGGCCGCCGATCACCCCAGAAAAAAGTGACTGACAAACGGTCTGGGCAGCCTAAAAACAGTGAGTGAGCATTTGAATTTCAGCAGCTCAATGATGCACAGCTGCAGATCGATCGATTAATCAAGTGAAGTCCTTTGGAGGAGTTAATCTGCCTAATCTCGCCCTACTGTCGCATCCGCAACCTCTCCCTACGCTAATCAGAGCAGAGTGACGGGCGGCGCTATGTGACTCCAGCTTAAATAGAGGCTGGGTCACATGGTGCTCTGGCCAATCACAGCCATGCCAATAGTAGGCATGGCTGTGACGGCCTCTTGGGGCAAGTAGTATGACGCTTGTTGATTGGCTGCTTTGCAGCCTTTCAAAAAGCGCCAAGAAAGCGTCACAAAAGCGCCAAGAAAGCGACGAACACCGAACCCGAACCCGGACTTTTACGAAAATGTCCGGGTTCGGGTCCGTGTCACGGACACCCCAAAATTCGGTACGAACCCGAACTATACAGTTCGAGTTCGCTCATCCCTAGATGTGAGAAATATTATTTCTAAACATTGGCACATTATCAAAAAAGACCCTTATATAGGCAAATCTTTACCAAGCCACCCGCCTCTAACCTTCAGGAGAGCAAAAACTCTTCTTAGCACCTAGTAAGTTACGTGAACTACACCACAATAGAGTAACTGGGTCAATTGCCAGTTCACTCGTGCCATCCAGACCAGTGGGTAGTACAAAATGTAGACAACCCAAATGAATCCTCAGGGTTTAAATGAGGCATTTGAAATTAATTAATAGATCCAATGTAATTAACCATCAATAGCATCAGTTAATTAATGGAGAAATAGGTATTGGATCTAGACCCCAATTATCCGTTTGTTGTCTTGAACCTTTTCTTACGAATCAATAGGTGCATCAAAGGCTGCATCACTGAACCTTCTCTTATGAATTAATAGGTGCATCAAAGGCTGCATCACGAATATGGCAGTTTTTAGTGGCAGTCACACCGATTGGGGGGATTGTGGATGTATGCGTATATTTTCAACAACTGTACACGTGCATCCACCCCCGTCCATAGATCCCATACTGGTGATTGTCATTTATTATGTACGTGGATCACATAATGTTTCAATCAATTCTTTCCATCAGAAAGAATGTTTTATCTGGTATTTTAAATGCGTGGCATAATTTATTTAATTCCATTTTTATTATTTTAGAAGTGCGCACATACATGTACTTTTATATAATTGTTTTATGCACTATTTATATATATTTATATATATATATATATATATATATATATATAGTATTTTTATATTAACATTAATTTTTTATCTCCTTTTTAATGTTATATCATGCCACTTTGTCATATTTGTATGCATTTGTAATGTTTGTTTTTTCAGGAATCTAATCATTGGGTTTGTAGGGCATTAACATATGTATATGATTCCTATTCTTTTTTTTTTTTTTCTCTTATAGACTAGACTTATGTTGGACTGCTCTTACACTCTGAGAGCGCCCCTATTATACAGCAGCGGCCTCTAAGTTGAGAGCGTCCCCTGTTACCTAGTAGCGGTCTTCACGTGACCCGGCCGTTATCATGTGACGTCGGGCCGGAAGACACCAACTAGTCTCTCTACAGCAGACGGCTTTCCTGCCATCGAAGCGTCCTTGTAACCAGGTAACGGCGCTCACGTGACTTGACCCCGCTCACGTGATGCGGGTCCTGAGCATCTAATAGGACCGCATCATCAGTGCGCGCGATCATGGGCCTTTCTAATGCGCTTCTTGATGCGCTTTCAATTGTATGCACGCTAAGGTAGGCCCCTTTTAGGGGCATAGTCATGTGAGATCTTTACCAAATAGATTGTTACCAGCGCAATTTTTTTTGTCACATATGGTATAAACATAATTGGGGTGTGCATACCGGCAGTTTGCCCTGAGGACTTGCTGGTGTACACATTATATTTGCCAATTATCCATACAGGCAACACCCAAACCCTCCCCCCTCCTGACCCTGTGACCTTCTTAAGGCGGTACTTTTGTATGTATAAATGTGTGTAGCTTTATGCTGTTACACTTGTGCAGCTTCTTTGTACCTGATGAAGGGGAGTGATTCCCTGAAACGCGTTGTATCGCTGCAATAAAAGATTTCTTCTTGATCCTGGTGACTGGTTGACAGTATTTCGCGCCGTGGGACAAGTTTCGTGTTCTTGCAGTTATCATCTTCTCGGGGGTTCCAGGCTTCTCCATTTGAAGATCCATTGTGGTTCCGTGGCTGCAGACCGCCATACCCAGACGCCTAGGCTTGTTATACATACCCACATTAGTGTTGTGCCTACATTTGCACAACCACACAAGGTGAGCCTTGCTAGTTTTTTCTGCATATCCACAGAATCACCCTATGGTGCGCCCATCTGTTTTTTTTACTGTTTTAATCAGCCTGTTATATTACATACATATGTAAACTCACTGACATGGTGTAAGCGCGGTCCTAATAGACAACAATGGCGTCCTTGGCATGTTGAACTTCCTATTGCGCATACTCAGGATTGCATCTACATCATCAACATCACGCTAACCTTGTCGGCTTTCCGGGATTGCGCAGATAAGTTCTTGCATACATCAGCCATAGTTGTTAAGGTCCTTGCCCATACTTATTGTAGCCCGGACAACTGGGCAACAATGTATCACAGCAGAGACCCATAGGCTGATATCATTCATGCCAAATACATCTATCGACTGTGCTATATAGATCACTGTAGGGTCCAGCTGATCACTTGTCAAGTGCATGCCGTCACCCATATAGGGAAGAAAAGAGTGGGCCGACCTCGGCAACTGAATGCCATGTCCGACCCCAATTATCCTCCTCATCCAAAATTGCAGTCGAGGTGGGATCTCCTCCATAACATACTGTACATGCAGACATACATCCCGTATATAGAACCATCGATATCCACATAATGCAATCCAGATAAATACAAATATTTCTGAAAAAACAATAATCAATGATGACCAAAGCCGCGCCATCACCAAGTGTGAATACATCCAGTACAGCTTCATGTGACTCAATCCCAGCGAAACGTGTACAATTATCTGTAAAAAGAAAAAGAAAAAGAAAACAAAAAAATTATATAATGAATATATAATAAAAAGAAGAAAAATAATGATTGTACAATAAGAAGTTTGTCCCAAACAAACATTTTTGCCACACATGTATAGCCTCAGGATTCATAAACAGGAAAATAGAGGGCAAACCACCCACCCTAGCCGTTCACAATCCTATAATCCACATTGAGTCCATTTGGTCTCAATGTGTTGAGTGTGAAGATCCACTGCAATTCTTTCTTTTTGAGCATATTTATCCTATCACACCCTCTCCTGGGCATAGGTACTTGGTCTATAACCCAACATTTTAAATCTCTTTCCTGATGTTTCTGTTCGGAGAAATGTTTAGAGATCAGCAAGTCAAGTCATTTCTTTCTTATTGTGTTACAGTGATTATTCAGTCTGGTTTAAAAGTCTATCGAGGTTTCCCCAACATATAGCATATTACATGGGCATGATAAAACATATATTACATATTCTGAACTGCATGTAAGATGGAAAAGAATCGGATATACTTTCCCAGTGCCGGGATGTACAAAGGAGTTACCCTTGCACATATGACGGCAATTGACGCAGCCTAGGCAGGGAAAACAACCCAGCCCAGGCTGCATCAAAGTGCCCTGTCTGACAGTCCTATTTGTACCAACGTCTGCCCTTACCAACTGGTCACACAGGCTCTTGGACCTGTGATAGGATAAAGGTGGAGGACATGTGAATTCTGGTACATCCCTTATACATCCTTTCAGGATGTGCCAATGTTGCCTAATTATGCTACAAATGTCATTGCTAGCTTCTGTGTATGTGGAGATAAACGGAAGTCTAGTCACCACAGTCTTAGATTCATGTCCAGTCAATGTCATGTTCCTATCTAATTTTCTTACAGTTTCCTGCAGTATCTCTTCCACACTATTAAGGGTATTGTGGAATTTAATCAGCTCACTCTCCTTACCAGTCCAAATGAGGAAGACGTTGTCTATGTATCTGCACCATCTCAGAACATGTCCGAAGTGGTGGGACAGATAGACGGACGTCCTCCTCAAAGGTCTGCATATATATTTTGGCATAAGTTGGGGCCACATTAGACCCCCATTGCCACACCACGTTTCTGTACATAGAATGTATCCTGGAATAGCAAGTAGTTATGTCTCAAAATAATATCCATCAACTCCAAAATGAAACTGCAAGCTACATCAGTAAAAGAAGACAATTGTAGCATACGGGGCACGGCATCAATACCTTTAGCATGATCAATGGATGTATACAATAAAGTTACATCAAATGATGGAAGAATCAGCCCCTCTATAGATAAAAATATCAACCTCCCCTAGTTTGATAAAAAAAATCTGAGGTGTCCCGAATGTAGGACCTACCACCTGTTGCAAAATTTCACAGTAAACAATCCAGGAAGACTGCCCGGTGACTAAAGACAGAGTCTGAACCCGACACAATGGGGCGGCCAGGGGGATAAACAAGGGCCTTATGAATCTTGGGGAGTATATATATGACTGGGGTGACCAGATGTGTCACTGTAAGATATTCCACAAGGCCATCATGAATCACCCCAGCCGTCCGTGCCCAAGACAGAGTCCGCTTGATCACTTTGCCTATCTCAAATTTAGGATCATTGTCCAAAACCCCATAGACATCGGTGTCGCTGAGCTGTCTAAGTATCTCGGCTATATACTTGTGCGTATCCATGACAACTACAGCACCACCTTTATCCGTAGGCTTAACTGTAAGAGCAGCATCTTTTTTGATTTGTATCAATGCCTTAATCTCACCCTTAGTAAGATTGGGATGCTCAAACGTGTTATTAATGTATCCAGCTCTGAGCGACTCAATGTCAGACTTCACAGCTGATACATAAGCCTCTATTGCTGGCTCATTTACTATAGGAATGAAATTGCTCTTAGAGGTTAAACCCACCATCCCCATTGAGAGTTCATTTAATTGTGATGTATCTTTGCATGTCTTCTCTTTATCTTTGAACCAGGTTTTTAATTTAATACTACGGAAAAAGGTTAATAAATCAACATTAAGGCCATACCAATCAACTTGTGTGTTAGGACAAAAAGAAAGTCCCTTACTTAAAACACTCACTTGTGCTGTGGTAAGTTATTTTGAAGAAAGATTGACAACCGTCATTTCTTCCTGTTTGTCTGTTGTTTGTTGGCTGGGCCCCGTGATTTTTTGTTCCGCAGTCCTCCTGGATGGTCGGTGTCTGCGACCACCACGTCTGTTCAATGTTTTCTTTCGTCTGTGTTTGTATGCCAGCTCCTAAAAAACATTCCTATTGGATACCGGCAACTGCGTATTCTTTCTTTTCTTTTTTGGATCTCTGGAACTCTGATTTGTCGCACCCTCTGTATGCCAGGTATAAATATGTCCCCTTTTGTAATCCTCCTGGTCTCTATTCCATTTGAATTGCTTACCCTCCTCTGATTCAGCCTTGAACCTTAATAAATAAGAATCCAGATCCTCCATCATTTTTTCAAACTCCTCTTCAGATAATTGTAATTGCAGTTTTTGCTTAATATCTGTCAATTCAGTAGTTATCATAGAAATTTCATGTTGTAAATATTCTATGTTCAACAAAATAAAGTCAAAAGCATATCTATTTGAGAGAGTCTCAAAGCGATTGCAAAAACTGACATCACCAGAGAATAAATTAGGCCGTATACTTGATCTGATATCTCCTGGAATTCTCTGTGCTTTATAATATTCTCCCAATGTAGACATATGCAATTGAAGCGAAATGGATCTCCTTGATATAACTTCATATCTCCTTTGTAACTCCTTTATAGATGGAACATTTAGGAAGGTGGCATCTCCCTGTATTACCTGTAGAATCCGTTCGGCATCTTTATGTGTGTAGGCAACTCCATTAGGTGAAAATCCCATCCATGATGGAAAAAATAAGTTGTAAAAATCCAGAAAACTTTTTTTTTTAATCGCGCAATAGCCACCAAGCTTGATATACGGTAAAACAAAAAATGGGAGGCAGCACTGAAAAAAAAAACGTTTACTGGATTTTTACAATTATTTTTTCCATCATGGATAGGTTTCCCCTAATGGAGTTACCTACACACATAAGGATGCTGAACAGATTCTACAGGTAATACAGGGAGATGCCACCTTCCTAAATGTTCCATCTATAAAGGAGTTACTAAGAAGATATGATTGTGCAATTTTGCAACAGATGGTAGGTCCTACATTCGGGACACCTCAGATTTTTTTATCCAACTAGGGGAGGTTGATATTTCATCTATAGAGGGGCCGATTCTTGCATCATTTAATGTAACTTCAATGTAGACATCCATTGATCATGCTAAAGCCGTATGCTACAATTGTCTTATTTTAATGATGCATCTTGCAGCTTCATTTTGAGTTGATGGATATTATTTTGAGACAATACTTACAACATATATATGCGGACCTTTGAGGAGGACGTCGTCCCACCACTTCGGACATGTTCTGAGGTGGTGGAGCTACATAGACGACGTCTTCCTCATTTGGACTGGTAAGGAGAGTGAGCTGATTAAATTCCACAATACCCTTAATAGTGTGAAAGAGATCCTGCACTTCACTTTGATGTATTATTGCACTGAGTTGCAGTTTTTGGATACTCATGTGATCATTAGGGATGACGGAATACAGACTGAATTATATATAAAACCAACGGACAAGAATACCTTACTTGCATACAGTAGTAGTCATCCCAAATATGATCAAACATTTGCCATTCTCACACATGCTAAGGGTTAGATGCAAAGAATCTAAATCAGATAGGATAAAGGATGCATTAGACATAATGATTAATACATTCTCACAATGAGGATACCCCAAGAAACTGCTTGCTGCACATAAAGAAACTGTAAGAAAATTAGATAGGAACATGACATTAACTGGACATAAATCTAAGACTGTGGTGACTAGACTTCCATTTATCTCCACATACACTGAAGCTAGCAATGACATTCGTAGCATAATTAGGCGACATTGGCACATCCTGAATGTATTAGGGATGTGCCAGAATTTGCATCTCCTCCACTTTTCTCCTATCACAGGTCCAAGAATCTGCATGACCAGTTGGTCAGGGCAGATGTTGGTAAAAATAAGACTGTCAGACAGGGCACTTTGACGCAGCCTGGGCTGGGTTGTTTTCCCTGCCTAGGCTGCGTCAATTGCCGTTATATGTGCAAGGGTAACTCCTTTGTACATCCCGACACTGGGAAAGTATATCCGATTCGTTTCCATCTTATATGCAGTTCAGAATATGCAATATATGTTTTATCATGCCCATGTAATATGCTATATGTTGAAGAAACCTCGACAGACTTTAAACCAGACTGAATAATCACAGTAACCCAATAAGAAAAACGACTTGGCTTGCCGATCTCTAAACATTTCTCCGAACAGAAACATCAGGAAAGAGATTTAAAATGTTGGGTTATAGACCAAGTACCTATGCCCAGGAGAGGGGGTAATAGGATAAATACGCTCAAAAAGAAAGAATTGCAGTGGATCCTCACACTTAACACATTGAGACCAAATGGACTCAATGTGGATTATAGGATTGTGAACGGCTAGGGTGGGTGGTTTGCCCTCTTTTTTCCTGTTTATGAATCCTGAGGCTATACGTGTGTGGCAAAAATGTTTGTTTGGGATAAACTTCTTATTGTACAATCATTATTTTTCTTGTTCTTTTTATTATATATTTATTATATAATTTTTTGTTTTCTTTTTACAGATAATTGTACACATGTTTCGCTGGGATTGAGTGACATGAAGCTGTACTGGATGTATTCACACTTGGTGATGGCGCGGCTTTGGTCATCATTGATTATGGTTTTTCCAGAATTTTTTTTATGTATCTGAATTGCATTATGTGGACATTGATGGTTCTATATACAGGATGTATGTCTGCATGTATGATATGGAGGAGATCCCTCCTCGACTGCAATTTTGGATGAGGAGGATAATTGGGGTCGGACATGGCATTCAGTTGCCGAGGTCGGCCAACTCTTTTCTTCCGTATGTGGGTGACGGCATGCACTTGACAAGTGATCAGCCGGACCCTACAGTGATCTATATAGCACAGTCGATAGATGTATTTGGCATGAATGATATCAGCCTATCGGTCTCTGCTGTGATACATTGTTGCCCGGTTGTCGGGGCTACAATAAGTATGGGCAAGGACCTTAACAGCAATGGCTGATGTATGCAAAAACGTATCTGCGCAAACCCGGAAAGCCGACAAGGTTAGGGTGATGTTGATGACGTAGATGCAATCCTTAGCATGCGCAATAGGGAGTTCAACACGCCAAGGACGCCATTGTCGTCTATTAGGACCGTGCTTACACCATGTCAGTGAGTTTACATATGGATGGCTAGTTACCCATTCCTAGCGAACACTAATTTAACAGGACCTACACCTTTAACCTATTATGTACCGATGCACATAAGCACTTGCATATGTGATTTTATGGTTGTTTTACTTTAACTTTTTACTTTAGTTTTGTGTAGTGAGTTATGTCCGGGAATAAAATTAGACGCAATGATTTGGTTTCGGTATACCCAACTAAAACATGCTTTTGAAGCTACACAAAATAAGGAATACTTCATCACAACAAAATATGAATTTATAGATTTTTGTTATCAATGCATGACAACTAGGGTCACTATTTCTCAAGTGTTTAGGATAATAATGAAGGGGTTGGGTAGAATAGTAAAGTTTATTAGTGAAGGGAAATGGTTAAAGGATATAGGAAATATATAAAAAAATATTAAAAGGGCAACGATTTCCAGTCATTTTAGGATCATCTACTTTAATATTATTCATAGAACATATATGATGCCATTATTGCTAAGCAAGATCTACAAAGAACGAAAATCAAACTGTTGGAAATGTAGAGAAGAGGCAGCTGATTATTTCCATCTGATCTGGGCTTGCTCCAAAATGCTATATTTTTGGAGAGAGGTTTTTGGTTCTCTAAGTGTAGAGTCCCAAGTATCCCTCCCAATGAAACCGGAAGTGGCAGTCTTGGGCAGTATCCCAGTGTTAATTAGGGGAAAAAAGAAAAAAGGGTCTGGATGAGAGGTCTTATGGCAGCAAGAATGATTATCGCAAGAGAGTGGGGCTGCAAAAGAGTGCCCAATATTATTGAGTGGAAAAATGTATTGGCAAGGATCGAGAGATTTGAGGAATGTGCAATGAGTGGTGCAGTCAGTTGCTGATGAGCGGCGCCGTTGCTCGTTTGGGGTGGTGGTGGTGGGGAGAGGAGAGAGAGATGAAAAATAATGTATACCCCTTAGGGGGGACTGTTTAAGGTGCCAACCGAGATAACCATCATGGGGTGGGGGGATTGGGGGGAGGGTGGTTGAATTGAGGTTGGGGATCAATTGAATAGACAATGTGAGGTCTGATTGCAAACAATATGGTGCTTAGAGGGGAGTATGGTAGCCCCCCTAAGTAGAGCAGATTATCTATTATTTTTGTATTGTTGTATATAATTATCTATAGTGTAGTGTATTGTAATGATTGTTATTGCAGATGGCTTATTGAGGTGCTCAGATTTTGTATTGCCAAACTGTATTTTAAATGTTGTATTGTGAATGTAACAAAAATAATAAAATATTACGAAGAAAAAAAAAATTTGAAATTGAACATCAAGCCTCATTATCATGCTACTAATGCCTCTCTGCTCTGTTTCAATCTTTTTTTTTTTAGTTTTCAACAAAATAAACATAAACAAACATTTGTTGTGTCGTTGAACACCAAAATATACATGTGTCATCAATTAGGTAAGACATGTCATCTAGTCTGTTGCGAAAGACATTAGGCAAAGTCAAAATCTTATCTAGACCAGAATATCACATTAGGTAAATGTCAATGGGTAGCCTTATGATAAAGTGAACATGAAATGCTCAACGTAAGGAGTTAGAAACAAGGGTAGGAAGACAACAGTAGTCAAAAAAATAAAATTAAAATAAAGAAAAAGAAAATTGGATGTAAAAATAAAATAAAATAAAATATTTAAGGATCTTCTGTTCTGCTTTTTCTAGAGGGATCTGATCATCAAGCCTGAGGGTATGCTATGGATTGAGTGCTAGGCCCTGGGGGGGGGGGGGGGCTAAGCTATTTTTTTCATTGCTTCTCAAACTTATGATAGCAGTGATTTTTGTGTGCTACTAGTTTTTTCAAACATGCAAGTAGTAGGTACCCTACTGATATTTTCAGTTATTGATGGGTTTGCTGTACTTTTCCAGTATTTGGTAATGGCCATTTTTGTAGCAAGGAGAAGGTGAGCAATAGGTGTTCTTTACGGCGCTGGCATGTCCTGTATTCCCATAATGAAGAGTGCCCAGAACACCGATTTTTCGATGTGCAACCCGCTAGAACTTGAGGCAAGATGGAACACTCCAGACCACAGTGAGTTTACTAACAGACCACAGAATATGTAGCAATGTTCCTCTTCCTCCGCAGTTACGCCAACATAATGGGGGTACATTCGGGTACATATGGCTAAGCATGTCTGATGTGTAGTATCATCGAAGGCATGTTTTAATTGCAGGCTCGTAGTGATTAGTACAAATAAATATGGATGAAATAAAACGGAACAAAGTGGTCCATTTTTCCGCTGGTATTGTTATTCCGAGTTCTCTATCCCATCTCAAAATTGGGGTGGTTTTTTATTAAAATCTTGCTTAGCACCCAAGGCTATATAAAAGGGACACCTTTTTAGCTTACTTGTCTCATATTGAGGGTTTGACCACAATTCAAATAGAGTCTGATATGGATTCTTATGATGCAATAGGTGCCTAATTTGTAGATACATATGAAAATCTGTCCTTGGGATATCAAACTCTTTTTGCAGAGCGTCAAACGGTTTCAGGCTGTCATCCAATAACAACTGAGAAATAAATCTAATGCCCTTGTTCCTCCAGGTGGATAAGTCTACCTAAGGGCGGTTTAGTTCGAGTAGTTGAGTGGGTGCTACTCGTGCTAATGAGAAGTTGTCTGGAGTACACCTGGTATGAAAAACCTGCAAGTGATGTAGCGATGCCTCCACCAAAAAACATTAGTTGGACTAATGTTTGTAGGACGGCTTCTCAAGCCACTGAATAGCAGAGCCCATAAGTCACGGGGCTTTACCATATTGCATTTAGTATACACCCAAGGTATCTCGTCCTTTGTCAACCACCAGTTATATAGATGTTGAATTTGTGTAGCTAGAAAAAGAGTTGCTGCTGATATTCTAGGCTTCTTTCCCACCCATAGGAATTGGTTCAGCATTCCCTGTGACTTAGTAACAAAAAAGGGCTGAGGTACTTTGATGGGTATTGTCCTAAATATAAGCAGCAATTTTGGGAGGAGAAGCATTTGTCATGTAGCAATCCTGCCAAGCCAAGAAATCTCAAATTTTGTATATAGGGTCACATCAGTTCAGATGGCCTCCAAAAGTGGTTGATAATTGTGCTTAAATAATTTAGATAATGAGGTGGTAAGGTAGATACATAAATACTTAAGTGTCTGTGTTTGCCAGGCCAGGGAAAAGGTGGAGTGTAAATGTTTCAGATCAAGATCGTTCATATTAAGGACCATAATTTGTGACTTGGTTTCATTCATCTTATAGAATGATAACCTCCCAAACTCTGCAATTATGGACAGAGTTCTATGGAGCGAAGGTTCTGGGTTGGAGAATGCCAAGAGAATATCCTCAGCATATAAGGAGATACAATGTTGTGAGTTTCCTATCTTTATACCTTGTATATCTGGTTGATTTTGGATCGCCTGGGCCAGTGACTCCATAGAGATTACAAATATAAGTGGGGACAGCAGGCAGCCCTGGCGAGTCCCATTGGCAATCAGAAATTCCTCCGATAGCACTTCATTTATGAATACCTTGGGTGTTGGAGATTAATACCTGGTCATTCCCTAATAGCAAGGGGAGTACTCATGACAATCATAGCGCGAAGGCCTTGGCATATATCATGGTCTGAAGTTTTGGGGTCTGTCTGGTGGTTTGTCTGGTTTGGGTAATGTTATGATCGTAGCTGCGAATGAGAAGAATATCTGAAAAGGATTTGTAATAAATGTTAGCCAGGCCATCTGGGCCAGGGGACTTGTTGTTGGGCAGAGATTTTATAATAGTTCGCAGTTCCTCTAAAGTTAGAGGGAGGGACAGTTTGTCACTGTGTTCTTTAGAGAGTGTCGGTAGCTTTAGGGTGGAGAGGTAATTGTTAATATGTGAAAGGGGGGCTTCCTGTAACAGCAAGGGGCTCAAATTATATAGGGATTGGTAGCATTCCATAAACTGATTGGAAATAGCCTTAGGCACCTTGCAGACGAGCGTTCCTCCAGCAGCGAGTCTGCATCGCAGCATCTGGCCTGAACTCCCATCATTGCCAGGGTTCACATTTCATTATATTGATTTAGGATGCTATGTACTAGAATGATGCTATGTACTGGAATGTACTGGATAACACTGGCATAATGCTGCCAATACATTTCAGAACTGTAAGGGTTACATAGCATCATAAATCAATATAATGCTATGTGAATCCAGTCAGTAATGGGAGGTCAGGTCGGGAGCTGCGCTGCGGAAGGAACACTGTCTGCAAGGGGCCTTAGGGTCGTACACTTTGTGTCATGTGGTACAATGAAGTAGATATGGGATTCTAGCATTTGCATTTCTATGTTAAATATGTCTGGCAAGTAACTTCACTGCTTTATTATCCTGCGAATAGTACTTGGATTTAACTGAGGTGAGATGTTTCTCATGGCGGTGAAGAAGGTATTCCCTGAGTTGCAATCTAAGGTGTGCTATTTGGACTGTGCAGTCATGATCCAAGTTAGCCTTATTCAATGCTTCCAAGGTAGTGAGCTGTGCTAAGGACTGTATTTGGATTTCTCTCTTTTTTTTTGCCTATGACCATGTTGAATGAAAATTCCCTTAATAAATGCCTTGTGGGCATTCCATAGGCTGGGTGGGTTAGTCATCAAGCCAGAATTATATTCAAAGCATTCCTCTATCGCTTTGCAGAGTTTCGAGTGTGAGGAGGGGTGTGAAATCAAGTATGGATTACATCTCATCAGAAAGTGTCCCGAGCACTGTAAGTCTCGAATAGTGACAGTGATATTGTTGCATTTTATCAACTCTATAGTAGACTCTGAGGCCAATTGGAGAAGAGAGCGGCTGATGAGGAACATATCAATACAGAAGTATGTATGATGAACTGAAGAGAAAAATGTATAGTCCTTTTCTCCACTATGATGTAACCTCCAAACATCATACAGCTCTTCCTAGTGGAGTAGAGGAGATATAGGGTGTTAGTACCAAAAATTATGCATTCACCTGACAGAAAAAGACAAGTGATTATGTGGATAGAGGTATATTAGATGGTCAGTGGATAACAATTTTACTGTAGGCCAGTGGAGTATAGGCCCCAAAAATTAGGCATTTACCGGACAGAAAATAACAAGTTATTATGTGGCTGTCGGTATATAAGATGGTCAGTGAATAACAATATTACTGTAGGCAAGTGGAGTATAGGCCCCAAAAATTATGCATTCACCTGATAGAAAAGAACAAGTGATTATGTGGCTGGAGTTATATTAGACAATCAGTGTATAACCATTTTACTATAGGCCAGTGGAGTATAGGCCCCAAAAATTATGCATTCACCTGATAGAAAAGAACAAGTGATTATGTGGCTGGAGGTATATTAGATGGTCAGTGGATGACAATTGTACTGCAGGCCAGTGGAGTACAGACCCCAAACATTAGGCATTCACCGGACAGAAAAGAACAAGTGATTATGTGGCTGGAGGTATATTAGGCGGTCAGTGGATAACAATTGTACTGCAGGCCAGTGGAGTACAGACCCCAAACATTAGGCATTCACCTGACAGAAAAGAACAGTGATTATGTGGCTGAAGGTAGATTAGGCGATCACTGAATAACAATTTTACTGTTGGCCAGTGTAGTACAGGCCCCAAAAATTATGCATTCACCGGACAGAAAGTAACAAGTAATTATGTGGCTGGAGGTATATTAGGCGGTCAGTCGATAGCAATTGTACTGTAGGCCAGTGGAGTACAGGCCCCAAAAATTATGCATTCAATGGACGGAAAAGAACAAGTGATTATGTGGCTGGAGGTATATTAGAGGGTCAGTGGATAACAATTTTACTATAGGACAGTAGAGATGGCCTTGCGGTTCACCCGGTGTTCATTTCATGGCGAACTTAGCTTGTTCGCGGTTTGCCGAACATATGGCGATGTCCGCCAGCGCCATATTCTTTTACATTGTGAAGAACTTTGACCCATGACACATCCATCAAGTGGTACAAGACAGCCAATTGAGACATTTCAGCACATGGACATACCCCCACCTTATAAATAAACCTGATCTGGCCACCATTTTACATTCAGTCTTTTGCCAGTGTAGGGAGAGGTTGCTGTGTGGAGCAGGGACAGACTGTTGGGGACACCAAACACTAGCTAATAAGGCCACAAAAGTCCTTTTAAGGACTGCTATAGGTGTGCTATTGATAGGTGTGACTTACTGAGGGGTGTAATATAGATATAATATACTTTCTAACATAGAAAGTATTTTAAAATGCATTTTTTTGTGCAGCAGTTGTTTGCGGTTCTGCTGCGATTCTGCGGCTACACAGAGTGCCAAACGCTATTGGAACAAATAATTTCTACTGGTGTGATATACCAGTTGCCCCCCAAAGAAACTGATTGAGGCAGGGGTGTTATATACCAATTATATACTTTCTATATAGTGCATTTGGGTAGTGCAGCATTGGTTTGCGGTTTTGCTGCATTACCTCAGCTACAGATAGTGACAAATGACATTAGAACAAATAATTTCTACTGGTGTGGTATACCAGTTGCCCCCCAAAAAATTGATTGAAGCAGGGGTATTATATACCAATTATTTGCTTTCTATATAGTGCATTTGGGTAGTGCAGCATTGGTTTGTGGTTTTGCTGTGTTACCTTAGCTACAGATAGTGACAAACGACATTGGAACAAATAATTTCTACTGGTGTGATATACCAGTTGACCCCCAAAAAACTGATTGAAGCAGGGGTGTTATACGGTATACCAATTATATACTTTCTATATAGTGCATTTAGGTAGTGCGGCATTTGTTTGCAGTTTTGCTGCGTTACCTCAGCTACAGATAGTGACAAACGACATTGGAACAAATAAATTCTAACTCGTGTGATATACCAGTTGCCCCCCCCAAAAAATGGATTGAAGCAGGGGTCTTATATACCAATTATATACTTTCTATATAGTGCAGTTGGGTAGTGCATAATTTGTTTGCGGTTTTTCTGCATTACCTCAGCTACAGATAGTGACAAATGCCATTAGAACGAATAATTTCTACTGGTGTGGTATACCAGTTGCCCCCCAAAAAATTTAATGAAGCAGGGGTATTATATACCAATTATATGCTTTCTATATAGTGCATTTGGGTAGTGCAGCATTGGTTTGCGGTTTTGCTGTGTTACCTTAGCTACAGATAGTGTGGTATACCAGTTGCCCCCCAAAAAAACAGGGCACATTTCAGAGAATTTCCCTTTAAGACGCATACAAATGTCCCCTGATTAAGATACTTATTTTTTATTGGAATTTTTGTCATTGATCCCCCTCTAGTATGTCACTGTCCATGTTGTGGGACTATTTGTACACTTCTACTAAATATTTGGTGGCTGCTAATATGAGCTGAAGGTTTTTAAGGTTCGCCTTGCGTTCACGAACCGTCCCGGGCGATGTTCGTCCATCACTAACTACTATGTCACTGGGCCACTTTGTGGTCTCCTCATGCTGCTGCCACCTCACCACTCTGTGGTCTCCTCATGCTTCTGCCACATCACTACTCTGTGGTCTCTCTAATGCTGCTGCCACCTCACCAGTCTGTGGTCTCCTCATGTTTTTGCCACCTTACCACTCTATGGTCTTCTCATGCTGCTGCCACATCACCACACTATGGTCTCCTTTTGCTGCTGCCACATCACCACTCTGTGGTCTCCTTATACTGCTGCCACATTAACACTATGTCACTGGGCCACTCTGTGGTCTCCTCATGCTGCTGCCACCTCAATACTCTGTGGTCTCCTCATGCTGCTGCCACATCACCTCTCTGTGGTTTTCTCATGCTGCTGCCACCTCAACAGTATGCCTCTGAGATACTCTGTGGTCTCCTCATTCTGCTGCCACATCACCACTTTGCCACTATGTTGTCTCCTCATGCTGCTGCCACCTCAGCACTCTGTGGTCTCCTCATGTTGCTGCCACCTAAACACTATGTCACTGGGCCACTCTGTGTTCTCCTTACACTACCGCCATATCACCAATCTGTGGCCTTCTCATGCTGCTGCCTCCTCACCACTGTGATTGGGCGACTCTGTGGTCTCCTCATGCTGCTAACACCTCCCCACTCTGTGGTCTCCTTATGCCGCTGCCACTTCAACATTATGTCACTGGGCCACTCTGTTGTCTCCTCATGCTGCTGCCACCTCACCACTCTGTGGTCTCCTCATGCTGCTGCCACCTCACCACTCTGTGGTCTACTTATGCTGATGCTACCTCAACACTCTGTGGTCTACTTATGCTGATGCTACCTCAACACTTTGTCAATGGGCTACTCTATGGTAGCCAGCTAACCACTATGTCACTGGGCCACTGTATGGTCTCCTCATGCAGCTGCCACCTCACCACTATGTCAAAGGGCCACTCTGTGGTCTCCTCATGCTGCTGCCACCTCACCACTCTGTCACTTGGCCACTCTATGGTCTCCTTGTGCTGCTGCCGCCTCAACACTATATGGTCTCCTCATGCTGCCACCTTACCACTCTGTCACTGGGCGTCTCTTTGGTCACCTCATGCTGCTGCCACATCACCACTCTGTGGTCTTTTCATTCTGCTGCCACCTTACTACTATTGCACCTCGCCACTATGTTTTTGGGCCACTCTGTGGTCTCCTCATACTGCTGCCACCTCCCCACCACTCTGTGGTGTTCTCACGCTACTACTCTCTCAACACTATGTCACTGGGCCACTCTGTGGTCTCCTCAAGATCAGAGTTGAGTGGACACCTGGATGTTCGGGTTCGACAGTTTCGGCTGAACTTCACAAAAATGTTTGAGTTCGGGACCCAAACTTGACCCCGAACCCCATTGAAGTCAATGGGAACCCAAACTTTTGAGCACTAAAATGGCTCTAAAAATGTAATGGAAAGGGCTAGAGGGCTGCAAATGCCAGTAAAATGTGGTTAAGAGCATGGCAAGTGCTCTGCAAACAAATGTGAATAGGGAAATTACTTCAAATAACATAAAATACGTAATAAAATATAAAAAAAAAATCTTAATCTAGGAGAAGGAGGTCCATATGGAGTAGAAGGATGAGGAGGCAGTGGATGTGGCGGTGTAGGTGGAAGCGCCAGTGGAGGAGGAGGTAGCCTGCACTGTTTTTTTGTTTTAATTTTAAATAAAAAAAATAAAACAAATAAAAAAAAGTGTACACCCCAAATCATTAGGAAATATAACCTGTGATAACCCCCTCCAGCCGTGCTAAACAAACGTTCAGACAATACACTGGCTGCAGGAGTGGCCAGCACCTCCAAGGCGTAAAAGGCAAGCTCAGGCCATGTGCCCAATTTGGAGACCTAGAAGTTGAAGTGGGCAGACCCGTCATTCAGTACGTGTAGGCGTGTGCACACATACTGCTCCACCATGTTGCTGAAATGCTGCCTCCTGCTAAGACGTTCCATATCAGCTGGTGGTGCTGGTTGTTGTGGCGTGTGACAAAGCTTTTCCACATTTTGGCCATGCTAACCCTGCCTTCGGAGGTGCTGGTGGTTCCCCAGCTGCGTTGGCGACCTCCTCCTCTGCCTTCGCCTTGTGCTTCCACTGTGCCTCCGCTGTCAGGTGGGAATGCCATCATCAGCGTGTCTACCAGCGTGCGCTTGTACTCGCGCATCTTATGATCACGCTCGATGAGGGAATTAAGGACGGTACATTGTCCTTGTAACGTGAATCCAGTTACATGGCCACCAAGTAACCAGCACAAGTTAGAATGTGGGCAACTCGACGGTCGTTGCAGAGACACTGCACTCATGTGTGCCTGGCTGCCCAGAGGCAACAACAAGCTGTCCTATGTGGGAGGTGTATCGTCTGTGTCTTCTGTATCCCCCCAGCCACGCACCAGTGATGGACATAAGCTGGTTTGGGTGACACCCCTCTGTGAACACGGTTCCTCCACCTCCATCTCCTTCTCCTCATCCACCACCTGATCATCCTCCAGAACTGTGCCCTGGCTGGACAATTGTGTACCTGGTGTTTGTGGGTGCAGGAAATGACCCTCGGAGCCACTTGTGAATGACTGGCTGAAAACCCTATGAAATTATCCCTTTTCCTCCTCCTTCTCCTGTGCCATATCATCTTCGATCATTGCCAGAAGCGTTTTTACAAGGGTGCATAGAAGTGGGATTGTAACGCTGAGAACTGCGTTATCGGCAATTGCCATGTTGGTGGAGTTCTCATAACAGCGCAACAAGGAATACAGGTCTCGCATGGAGGCCCAGTCATTGGTGGTGCAGTGGTGCTGTTCCGCAGAGCGACTCACTCGTGCGTGCTGCAGCTGAAACTCCACTATCGCCTGCCGCTGCTCTCATAGTCTGGCCAGCATGTGCAAGGTGGAGTTCCACCTTGTAGGCACATCGCATATGAGGCGGCGAGCTGGAAGGCCGAAGTTACGCTACAGCGTAGACAGGCGGGCAGCAGCAGGGTGAGAACGCCGAAAGCGTGCACAGATGGCCCGCACTTTATGCAGCAGCTCTGACATATCGTGGTAATTTTTAACCTCTCCAGGACCGCCTAACGCACGGATGCCTCCTGGAGGCGGTTGATTCATTCCTCCTGGACGCATCCGTGCATCATCTCGCGAGAGGCAAGATTTCCTGTGAATGCGCGCACACAGGCGCGCGCGTTCACAGGATCGGAAGGTAAGAGACTGGATCTAGCGGCGATCGTTCACTGGCAGGCTGTAGATGCGATTTTTTTTAACCCCTAACAGGTATATTAGACGCTGTTTTGATAACAGAGTCTAATATACCTACTACCTGGTCCTCTGGTGGTCCCTTTTGCTTGGATCGACCACCAGAGGACAGAGGCAGCTCTGTAAAGTAGCACCAAACACCACTACACTACACTTATTAACCCCTTATGAACCCCTGATCACCCCATATAGACTCCCTGATCACCCCCCTGTCATTGATCACCCCCCTGTCATTGATCACCCCCCTGTCATTGATCACCCCCCTGTCATTGATCATCCCCCTGTAAGGCTCCATTCAGATGTTCGTATGTGTTTTACGGATCCACGCATCCATGGATCAGATCTGCAAAACACATACGGACGTCTGAATGGAGCCTTACAGGGGGATGATCAGGGAGTCTATATGGGATGATCACCCCCCTGTAAGGCTCCATTCAGATGTCCGTATGTGTTTTACGGATCCACGCATCTATGGATCGGATCCGCAAAACACATACGGACGTCTGAATGGAGCCTTACAGGGGAGTGATCAGTGACAGGGGGGTAATCACCCCATATACACTCCCTGATCACCCCCCTGTCATTGATCACCCCCCTGTAAGGCTCCATTCAGACGTCCATATGTGTTTTACTGATCCACGCATCCATGGATCGGATCCGCAAAACACATACGGACGTCTGAATGGAGCCTTACAGGGGGGTGATCAATGACAGGCTGGTGATCACCCCCTGTCATCGATCACCCCCCTGTAAGGCTCCATTCAGACGTCCGTATGTGTTTTGCGGATCCGATGTATGGATCCGCAAAACACATACGGACGTCTGAATGGAGCCTGACAGGGGGGTGATCACCCCATATACACTCCCTGATCACCCCCTGTCATTGATCACCCCCCTGTAAGGCTCCATTCAGACGCCCGTATGTGTTTTACGGATCCACGCATCCATGGATCGGATCCGCAAAACACATACGGACGTCTGAATGGAGCCTTACAGGGGGGTGATCAGTGACAGGGGGGTGATCACCCCATATACACTCCCTGATCACCCCCCTGTCATTGATCACCCCCCTGTCTCCATTCAGACATTTTTTTGGGCACAAGTTAGCGGAAATTTTTTTTTTTTTTTTTTTCTAACAAAGTCTCATATTCCACTAACTTGTGTCAAAAAATAAAATCTCACATGAACTCACCATACCCCTCACGGAATCAAAATGCGTAAAAGTTTTTAGACATTTATATTCCAGACTTCTTCTCACGCTTTAGGGCCCCTAAAATGCCAGGGCAGTATAAATACCCCACATGTGACCCCATTTCAGAAAGAAGACACCCCAAGATTTACATTTTTGTCCCAAGTTAGCGGAAAGGGAGACTTTGTGAGAAAAAACTAAAATTAAATAAATTTCCGCTAACTTGTGCCCAAAAAAAAAAATTCTATGAACTCGCCATGCCCCTCATTAAATACCTTGGGGTGTCTTCTTTCCAAAATGGGGTCACATGTGGGGTTTTTATACTGCCCTGGCTTTTTAGGGGCCCTAAAGCGTGAGAAGAAGTCTGGGATCCAAATGTCTAAAAATGACTTCCTAAAAGGAATTTGGGCCCCTTTGCGCATATAGGCTGCAAAAAATGTCACACATGTAGTATTGCCGTACTCAGGAGAAGTTGGGGAATGTGTTTTGGGGTTTCATTTTACATATACCCATGCTGGGTGAGATAAATATCTTGGTCAAATGCCAACAACTTTGTATAAAACAATCGGAAAAGTTGTCTTTTGCCAAGATACAAGTGACCCCATTTTGGAAAGAAGACATCCCAAGGTATTCCGTGAGGTGCATGGCGAGTTCCTAGAATTTTTTATCACAAGTTAGCGGAAAATGATGATTTTTTTTATTTTTTTATTTTCTTACAAAGTCTCATATTCCACTAACTTGTGACAAAAAATAAAAACTTCCATGAACTCACTATGCCCATCATGAAATACCTTGGGGTGTCTTCTTTCCAAAATGGGGTCACTTGTGGGGTAGGTATACTGCCCTGGCATTTTAGGGGCCCAAATGCGTGCGAAGTAGTTTGAAATCAAAATCTGTAAAAAAATGACCGGTGAAATCCAAAAGGTGCTCTTTGGAATCTGGGCCCCTTTGCCCACCTAGGCTGCAAAAAAGTGTCACACATGTGGTATCGCCGTACTCAGGAGAAGTTGGGGAATATGTTTTGGGGTGTCATTTTACATATACCCATGCTGGGTGAGAGAAATATCTCGGCAAAAGACAACTTTTCCCATTTTTTTATACAAAGTTGGCATTTCACCAAGATATTTATCTTACCCAGCATTGGTATATGTAAAATGACACCCCAAAACACATTCCCCATCTTCTCCTGAGTACGGCGATACCACATGTGTGACACTTTTTTGCAGACTAGGTGGGCAAAGGGGCCCACATTCCAAAGAGCACCTTTCGGATTTCACAGGGCATTTTTTACAGATTTTGATTTCATAACTACTTCGCACGCATTTGGGCCCCTAAAATGCCAGGGCAGTATGTTGTTTTTTAGAAAGATTTTACAACTGAAAGTGAAAAATGTCATTTTTTGCAAAAATTTCGTTAAATTTTGATTATTAACAAAAAAAGTAAAAATGTCAGCAGCAATGAAATACCACCAAATGAAAGCTCTATTAGTGAGAAGAAAAGGGGGTAAAATTCATTTGGGTGGTAAGTTGCATGACCGAGCAATAAACGGTGAAAGTAGTGTAGTGCAGAATTGTAAAAAGTGGTCTGGTCATTAAGGGTGTTTAAGCTAGGGGGGCTGAAGTGGTTAAGGAACCTCTGCACCACCAATTTCAGCACATGCACCAGGCAAAGGATGTGTGTCAAACCGGCTAGTCCCAGAGCTGCTACTAGATTTCGCCCATTATCGCACACCACTAGGCTGGGCTTGAGGCTCACTGGCACCAACCACTCATCAGTCTGTTGTTCAACGACCGTCCACTGCTACTGCGGGGTGTGTGGGATTTGTCCCCCAAACAGATACGTTTTAAAACAGCCTGCTGTCATTTATCCCTGGCTGTGCTGAAGTTGGTGGTTAAGGTATAACGGTGATCGGATGAGGAGCCGGTAGAGGATGAGGAAGCGGAGTAGGAGGAGCAAGCAACAGGAGGCAAACTGAAGCGCCCTGCAATCCTCGGTGGTGGAAGGACATGCGCCAAACTGCTATCTGTCTGAGGCCCAGCCGCCACTGCATTTATCCAGTGTGCTGTTTTGGAGATATAACGTCCCTGACCGTGCTTACTGGTCCACGTATCCTTAGTTAGGTGGACCTTGCCACAGATGGCATTGCGCAGTGCACACCTGATTTTGTCCCCCACTTGGTTGTGCAGGGAAGGGATGGCACGCCTGGAAAAGTAGTGGCGGCTGGGCATGACGTACTGTGGGACAGCCACCGCCATAAGGCTTTTAAAACTCTCCGTCTCCACCAGACAGAATGACAGCATTTCAATGGACAGTAATTTTGAAATGCTGGCATTCAGGGCCAGGGATCGTGGGTGGGTAGGGGGGTACTTCCTCTTCCGCTCCAGTGTTTGGGAGATGGAGAGCTGAACGCTTCCGTGGGACATTGTGGAGATGCTTGGTGACCCAGGTGGTGGTGTTGCTGGCAGATCATCTGTTTGTGGGGTGGCAGGTGGCACTGTCACTCCAGAGGTGGATGAAGAGGCCGAGGCCGCAGCAGAAGAGGAAGCAGGAGGAGCCAGAGACATTTCTCCATTTTTGAAGTGTCTACTCCACTGCAGCTCGTGCTTTTCACTTAGATGCCTGGTCATGCAGGTTCTGCTCAGGTTGAGAATGTTTATGCCTCGCTTCAGGCTCTGATTGCACAGCGTGCAAACCACTCGTGTCTTGTCGTCAGCACCTTGCCTGTAGAACTGCCACGCCAGGGAACTTCTTGGAGCTGGCTTTGGTGTGCTCAGTCCCTTGCTGTGGTGGGCAGTAGCAGTTGTACTGTCTAGGGGACGGCCGCTCCACTTTTGCACCCTGCTCCCTCTTCTGCTGTGCTGGTGGCTCTGTGCGACCACCGCCTCTTCCTCTGAACTACACAGGTCACTCGCATGACCTTGATTCCATGTGAGGTCGAGGACCTAATTTTCCTCCACATCATCTTCCACCTAGTCTTCACCCCTGCCCCCCTTGTCGGTCTGCACACTTTCGAAAGCCACAGCAGTTGGCACTTGTGTTTCGTCGTCATCCGAGACATGCTGCGGTGGTCCTCCCATGTACTCATCTTCAAGCATAAGTGGTTGGGCATCGGTGCACTCAATCATTTCCACTTCTGGGGCAGGGCTAGGTGGATGGCCCTGGGAAACCCTGCTAGCAGAGTCATCAAAAAGCAGAAGAGACTGCTGCATGACTTGCAAATCAGCCAAGCAGTCTGAGCCCCAAGGGGGTGAGGTGAAAGACTGATGGACATCGGCTGCAGGTGCCAACTCTGATCTTTCAGCAGGAGACTGGGTGGGAGACAATGTAAAGGAACTGAAGGCACTGTCAGCAACCCAATCTACTATCCCCTGTACTTGTTCTGGCTTTACCATTCGTAGAGCCGCATTAGGCCCGACCAAATACTGCTGAAGGTTCTGTAGCCTACTCACACCGGAGGAAGGTGTTTCACTTGTGCGTGTACACAACAGGAGCTCCACCAGCAGCACCACGACCGGTGCCACGTCCCTTATTTGACGCTTTCCTCATATTTCTCAAATTTAGGATCTTAACCAAAATGGGTGTTTTTTTAATAACCGAATAGAAAACCAGTATCTAACGCGTGTATCTCACACTGACAAATGCAGCAAACGCAGCAAAATTCGTTTTTGCCCAAAATGGGTGTTTTTTTTATAACAGAATAGAACACCAGTATCTAATGTGTGTATTTCACACTGACAGATGCAGCAAATGCCGCAAATGTATTATTTTGCCCAAAATGGGTGTTTTTTTAATAACAGAATAGAACACCAGTATCTAACGTGTGTATCTCACACTGACAGATGCAACAGAGGCTGCAAATTTAGTTTTTTGTCCAAAATTCAAAACATAGAATGTGTCAGCAGAACCATTTGGCCCATCTAGTCTGCCCAACATACTGAAAATACTATGAATAGCCCCTGGCCCTATCTTATATGAAGGATGGCCTTATGCCTATCTCATGCATGCTTAAACTCCTTCACTGTATTTGCAGCTGCCACTTCTGCAGGAAGGCTATTCCATGCATCCACTACTCTCTCAGTAAAGTAATACTTCCTGATATTACTTTTAAACCTTTGCTACTCTAATTTAAAACTATGTCCTCTTGTAGCAGTTTGTCTTCTTTTAAATATTCTCTCCTCTTTTACTTTGTTGATTCCCTTTATGTATTTAAAAGTTTCTATCCTATTCCCTCTGTCTCGTCTTTGTTCCAAGCTATACATTTTAAGGTCTTTTAATCTTTCCTGGTAAGTTTTATCCTGCAATCCATGTACCAGTTTAGTAGCTCTTCTCTGAACTCTCTCCAAAGTATCAATATCCTTCTGGAGATATGGTCTCCAGTACTGAGCACAATACTCCAAATGAGGTCTCACTAGTGCTCTGTAGAGCGGCATGAGCACCTCCTTCTTTCTACTGGTAATGCCTCTCCCTATACACCCAAGCATTCTGCTAGCATTTCTTGCTGCTCTATGACATTGTCTGCCTACCTTTAAGTCATCTGAAATAATGACCCCTAAATCCCATTCCTCAGATACTGTTTTTCATCTTTGAATCCATGGGATTTTAGATGTTCCACAATCCTCTCCTTAAGTATGGTTTCCATTAATTTCCCCACTATTGATTTTAGGCTTACTGGCCTATAGTTGCCCGATTCCTCCCTACTACCTTTCTTGTGAATGGGCACAACATTTGCTAATTTTTAATCTTTTGATTTTTTGGGTGTTTGGTGTTTTTTTAAACCCAGAAAATTATTGAAGTATTTCAAGCTTGTCTTTCATACTGACAAATGCTGCAAAGGCCCCAGATCAAGGGTATTGCCAAAAATGGGTGTTTTTTAAACCCAGAAAATTATTGCAGTATTTCAAGATTCGATTTTACACTGACAAATGCTGCAAAAGCCCCAGATTTGGGTCTTGCAAAAAATGTTTTTTTAAACCCAGAAAATTATTGAAGTATTGCAAGCTTCTATTTCACAGTGAAAAATGTTGCAAAGGCACCAGATGTAGGATATTGACAAAATGTTTTGTTTTTTTAAACCCAGATTATTATTGCAGTATTTCAAGCTTGGATTTGAATGTCACAAATGCACATATGCTGTGCTGGTGCACTGAACTTGCATAAAATGGCCGCCGCCTACCTAACTAACAGACAGATAAAAGTTATTTTTCTGTGTCACTGGGCTCAGGGCAGGGTAAAAAGATTGTGCACTGCACCCAGAAAACAAAATCTATGTAGATCGCTGAGTTAACAAGCACTTCAGATTAAAGATTCTTTGCTATTCTCTACCTCACAGCAGCAGCATCCTATCCCTACACTAAGCACAGCAGAGTGATGTGCAGCGCTACGTGACTCCAGCTTATATAGAGGCTGGGTCACATGCTGCACTGGCCAATCACAGCCATGCCATTAGTGATGGCTTCTAAGGGCACAAGAGTAAAACACGTGTTGATTGGCTGCTCTGCAGCCTTTCAAAAAGCGCCAATAAATCGCCAAACACCGAACTTGAACTTTTACTGAACAGTTTGGGTTCGGGTCCGGGGTCCTAAAGTTCGGTACGAATTCGAACTTTACAGTTCGGGTTCGCTCAACCCTACTCATGATGCTTTTACATCACCACTCTTTGGTCTCCATATAATGCTGCCACGTCACCACTATGTCACTATTTTGTAGTCTCCTCATGCTGCTGCCAGCTTACCACTATGTCAATGGGCCACTCTATGGTCTTCTTATGCTGCTGCCAACTCACCACTATGTTTCTGGGCGACTCTGTGGTCTGTCTCCTCATGCTGCTGCTACCTCCCCACTATGTCACCGGGCCACTCTGCGGCCTCCTCATGCTGTTGCCACATCACCACTCTGTGGTCTCCTCATGCTGCTGCCAGCTCACCACTATGTCACTGGGCCACTCTATGGTCTTCTTATGCTGCTGTCAACTCACCACTATGTTTCTGGGCAACTCTGTGGTCTGTCTCCTCATGCTGCTGCTGCCTCCCCACTATGTCACCAGGCCACTTTGCGGTCTCCTCATGCTGTTCCCACCATCCCCACTCCATGACTGGGCCACCATTTTGCCTTTTTGGCCTGGTTGACATCATAATTTATTTGACCCTTCTTCTGATCTGTCAGAAGGAAGGAAAAATTTGTTTCACAAAGGATCCTGTCTATGTAGCAGCTGTAAGGCCTGTATGACATGGTCCCTATTTAGTGTCAGAATAGTTTTTGGATTTGGTAGCCAAAACCAGGAGTGGGTACAAAACACAGAAGATATGCAAATATTCTATTCACGTGTCATCTCTGTTTTGGATCCAATACAGTTTTTTTTTGGGCTTTAGCAATACTGATGGATTACTGACCAAATGCTGACCGAGTAAAGGCAGATGCTCAACAGACAGGATCAGTTTTTTGGAGTTATTGTTCTGATGGATCAGAGGAAGGGCAAAATAATCAGCGACATCAACACAAACTTATTGCTGACACCCTCTCCACTGTCAGGGGGTTCTACTTGTATAAGTGTTTAATAGAACAGGTTCTTTAGACATCTATGTGGAATCAGTTGACGATGGTCTAAAAGGATGATGCTCTTTCACGCTATAGTAGGATCTTGGGCCTCTGGATGGTTCTTTATACCTGGGGCTATCATTGACCTTTAAGGCTGAGTTCATACTTGAGTTATTTTGTCAGTTTTGGCCCCGTAATTGACCAAATGAGTAAATTGTGAAGTGATTCTAAGAGCGACGCTTGTCATCTGCGGGTCATACTGACTCACAGTATTGTTTCACTACCACAGCAGACTCCCTATGCGTGTTACTGCAAGGCACACTGTTCTACACCACTATATAGTCTCTCTGCAGCCAGGAAATAGCAGCATTTTTTGTTTTGTTTTTTCATTTTATTTTGTTTTCTTCGTAATACGAAACAACACATATTATAATAGAAAAAACAGCCAATACAGGATAGCCACTATAAAACAATAGTCAACTATCCTATAACATATCACAACATCCTACAGAGATTATAAATAGGACTGTAAATTCACAATTACTACACACAATAAAACTATAACCACCCACCCCTCCCCCCCCCCCCCCCAATTGGCTGTTGTCACTTCAACTCTGATAAAAACCGCCACAGTTTCACTAGTAACTATGTCTGGACAGTCATATGTGCCGCTCTCCGTTTCCTTTCCATATCCTCATAAAGTTTAATTTGTTGAGGGTACAGAATCCATTTATTTAACGAAGGTGGGGAGACAGACGCCCCAATATCTAACTAAAATAGCTTTTGCCACCATCACACCCCTCATCCAGATCTGTCTGACCCGGGCCGGAACTTCCGTATCTAGAGCATAATCTCCCAGCAACACTGTCACCATCCCAGGGCTATATGTCGAAGAGGACTCCTTTTGTAGGGCTACAAAAACTTGTTCCCAATACCTTTTTATTTTACTACATTCCCAAAGTAAATGCCTGAAATTCGCATTCACATATTCACATTTAGGGCAGCAACAGTCTTGGCCTCTATTTTGGGAAAATGTTGCTTGAGTTTTTGGCGTATAGTATAACCGATGGAGGATCTTGAATTGGATTAATCTATGGGTATTAGAAAATGTAGCCTTGTAGACCTGTGTTTCCCAACCAGTGTGCCTCCAGCTGTTGCAAAACTACAACTCCCAGCATGCCCGCACAACCAAAGTCTGTCCGGGCATGCTGGGAGTTGTAGTTTTGCAACAGCTGGAGGCACACTGGTTGGGAAACACTGTACTAGACCATTGTAGTTGTGAGCAATGCAGCTCTTGCTCCATTTACTTGAGCTTTTAAATAAAGTTACAGTTGCCAGTGCTGTTCGAAGTTTACTATCTAAACTAGCTATCTTAACCCTCTCATCTGTCTGGGCATAACAGTAATCAAAAAATTATCTCGTGGACAAATATAACCTTTATTCCTAGAGGCCTCATACACGTGTTTTAAACGTGAATCCATAAACACATCTAATAATGTACTATCAGTGAAATTATAATCAGAAAGAGATTTAAAGTGTCCATATGCAAAAAGATGACACACATTAACCACCCCCCTACATAACCAATAAACAAAATCTGTGATTTTAAAGAATTCTGTCAGATTCCTGTTCTCCCACAAAGGAGTGAAAGCAAAAGAGTAGTCGTATTGAACCCTTTTTTTGCGGCGCTGGAAACAGGAGGCGGATTTTCATAAAATACTTTTTTCGAGAATGAGAGTAAAATAGCTTGTTTATTTTTTTGTCAACGCGTTTCAAGGGCATCCAGCCCTCTTCATCAGGACAATAAAAGTATATGTTGTACACATTAAAACATCGTCTTTTAAAAGGGGTATTTTGGCGCGCAGGCCAGTGGTTGGGCAAGAAGCAGATGTGTATGACGTCATTTGTGGCGTCACTTTGAGGAACGCCCCTCATTTACTGGCTGTTGATAGAGATACTGTGGATGCTAATTTTAATAGCGGTTGATTTCTAGATATACTATATTCATATCTTTTTTAGTATTGATATATGTTGCCATTTATTCGCTGGTAAGTGGCATATTCCGGTATTATGATCCGGTGTTTCGTGCGCATTAAGTCTGCTGTCGGCACTGTGAAGTGGGAAGGATAGGTGTCTCGGCAGAAATCCAGATGCCCGCAGTTGTCAGGCCCGGTAATTGGCATCTTTGTGAAATGAGTGGGGGAAGAGGAGAGGTGGGTGAGGAGGAGAGGCGGTCCGTCCCGCCTGACCTCTCAGTGTGCTGTGAGGAAATGCCGGACTATGTTGGCGCTATGGTTTTTAAAGTTTTGTAGGGAGCGGACCGTGGTCTGCTGTTAGTGTTTGGATGATCCATCTGTAAGGGAATGTTGGACTGTGTTGGCGCTATAGGTAATTGATTTGTGTGTAGGAGGGATTATATGTTCATTCTGAAAAGAGGTGCCGGACTATGTTGGCGCTATGGTTCTTTCTTGTGTTGGTGTATGAGGGGCGGACGGTGTTTTACTGCATGGTTTGGGTGTTCTTGTGGGTAAAGAGATATTTTTTGTTGTTTTTTGTTGTTGTTAGAATGCAGCCGCAAGGAGCATATTATAGATAGCTGTATTTTTCCGTATGTGGATGCGGCGGGATCCCTGTATTTGTTCACCTTTGGTGCAGAGGTATGTCCTTTGTGAGTTATTTTCTGGCATTTTTAGCCAGGTGAAGAGACAAGGGGTGTAGTAGTTCTTCTTGGTTTGGAATTGGGTTTATGTTTTTATTTTTATTATTTGTGGTGTGGAAGTATATATATGTGTATATATAGGCCGAACATTATGTCTTGTTGTGTTTGTGTCTAATGTAGGTACTGCCGGTAAATTTATTATGTTGATGTTAATATTTTTATTTTTATTTTGTTACATTTTTGTTTTTTTCGTAGGTTGTCTTATTTATTATGATGCCCGGTTGAAGAAAGTCACATCATCCGCAGGTGATATCACTGTATTTGTAATTAGTTTTTTTAGGAAGCGATGCTGTCGCAAGAGAGGAAGGATGTTGTATCTTTGTATATATATTTTTTTCCCATGTGGCAACAATTTGAAAGGATGTGTTGTTACCATAATTATACGCTTAGAGCAGGGTTCAGATGTCTTATTGGTTGTGTTTGGTTATTAGATGGAGAAGGTGGTGGGAAGGGGAGAGAGATGGGGTGTTCTGTGTATTTAGAGATTATTTTTTGGGGGATGAATTGGAAGATGTGTATTTACAGTATGGTTTCTGAAATTGCGTTGAGTCCATATGGTGCAAGGGTGTCCAGCTGGTATATCCAGTATACTTCTCTCTTTTGCAGGGCATTAAATCTGTTGAAGGGGTTTTCAGGTATGAAATCAATTGGAGTGATGGTTAGGGGGTGTTTGTCTTTCTCAATTGTGGATGCACAGTGTCTGGACAGGCTGTGTTTGAGGTATTGTCTGCGTATATTATATCTGTGTTGGTTTAGACGGTTGTGTAGGGCCTGGGTTGTGCGTCCTACATACTGGAGGCCACATTTACACTCGATTAGGTATATTACGTAGCAGGATTGACATGTCATGTGGTGTTTAACCATGAATGTGGATCCATTTTTGTTTGAGGAGAATTGTGTGCGGTTATGTGTAATGACCTTACAGCATAGGCAGGTTTTTGTTCCACATTTGAAGCTGCCTTTTTGGTCCACATTCATGATTAAACATCACATGACATGTCAATCCTGCTACGTAATATACCTAATCTAGTGTAAATGTGGCCTCCAGTATGTAGGACGCACAACCCAGGCCCTACACAACCGTCTAAACCAACACAGATATAATATACGCAGACAATACCTCAAACACAGCCTGTCCAGACACTATGCATCCACAATTGAGAAAGACAAACACCCCCTAACCATCACTCCAATTGATTTCATACCTGAAAACCCCTTCAACAGATTTAATGCCCTGCAAAAGAGAGAAGTATACTGGATATACCAGCTGGACACCCTTGCACCATATGGACTCAACGCAATTTCAGAAACCATACTGTAAATACACATCTTCCAATTCATCCCCCAAAAAATAATCTCTAAATACACAGAACACCCCATCTCTCTCCCCTTCCCACCACCTTCTCCATCTAATAACCAAACACAACCAATAAGACATCTGAACCCTGCTCTAAGCGTATAATTATGGTAACAACACATCCTTTCAAATTGTTGCCACATGGGAAAAAATATATATACAAAGATACAACATCCTTCCTCTCTTGCGACAGCATCGCTTCCTAAAAAAACTAATTACAAATACAGTGATATCACCTGCGGATAATGTGACTTTCTTCAACCGGGCATCATAATAAATAAGACAACCTACGAAAAAACATAAAATGTAACAAAATAAAAATATTAACATCAACATAATAAATTTACCGGCAGTACCTACATTAGACACAAACACAACAAGACATAATGTTCGGCCTATATATACACATATATATACTTCCACACCACAAATAATAAAAATAAAAACATAAACCCAATTCCAAACCAAGAAGAACTACTACACCCCTTGTCTCTTCACCTGGCTAAAAATGCCAGAAAATAACTCACAAAGGACATACCTCTGCACCAAAGGTGAACAAATACAGGGATCCCGCCGCATCCACATACGGAAAAATACAGCTATCTATAATATGCTCCTTGCGGCTGCATTCTAACAACAACAAAAAACAACAAAAAATATCTCTTTACCCACAAGAACACCCAAACCATGCAGTAAAACACCGTCCGCCCCTCATACACCAACACAAGAAAGAACCATAGCGCCAACATAGTCCAGCACCTCTTTTCAGAATAAACATATAATCCCTCCTACACACAAATCAATTACCTATAGCGCCAACACAGTCCAACATTCCCTTACAGATGGATCATCCAAACACTAACAGCAGACAACGGTCCGCTCCCTACAAAACTTTAAAAACCATAGCGCCAACATAGTCCGGCATTTCCTCACAGCACACTGAGAGGTCAGGCGGGACGGACCGCCTCTCCTCCTCACCCACCTCTCCTCTTCCCCCACTCATTTCACAAAGATGCCAATTACCGGGCCTGACAACTGCGGGCATCTGGATTTCTGCCGAGACACCTATCCTTCCCACTTCACAGTGCCGACAGCAGACTTAATGCGCACGAAACACCGGATCATAATACCGGAATATGCCACTTACCAGCGAATAAATGGCAACATATATCAATACTAAAAAAGATATGAATATAGTATATCTAGAAATCAACCGCTATTAAAATTAGCATCCACAGTATCTCTATCAACAGCCAGTAAATGAGGGGCGTTCCTCAAAGTGACGCCACAAATGACGTCATACACATCTGCTTCTTGCCCAACCACTGGCCTGCGCGCCAAAATACCCCTTTTAAAAGACGATGTTTTAATGTGTACAACATATACTTTTATTGTCCTGACGAAGAGGGCTGGATGCCCTTGAAACGCGTTGACAAAAAAATAAACAAGCTATTTTACTCTCATTCTCGAAAAAAGTATTTTATGAAAATCCGCCTCCTGTTTCCAGCGCCGCAAAAAAAGGGTTCAATACGACTACTTTTTATCCTCCTACTTATCCCTTCTGCCCCCGCTGGTGCAGAGAATAAGGTACCCTTGGCAGCAGCACAGGACCCCGCATGCTGGACGGGAAAATACCAGCACAAGCCTTCTACAGTTGTTGTGGCTACACACAACAACACACGGTAAGCGCTTCTTGTATAGAGTGAACCAAGACCGTAAATACAGCCACACACACGAGGCGCGGCCTCCTGTCTCTTTTTCTCTCCTTTCCTTTATGAAAGCAAAAGAGTAGAAGACTTTCAGAATCCTCTTAAGCTTATTCCAAACCATTTGTAGGGTCCAAGGAATCAATAGGGACTTCCTCACCCCCAAATAACCAGATTCCAAACGTGTAAAAATATTCACTATTGGTTTATCCAAAACCTGCGACAAATATTGTGCTAATAGACTATCTGTAAAACTACAACAATGCTGAACCTGTGCACATAAATAATATCCTTGAAAGAAAGGAAATGATAGCCACCATCTGATTCCGACAGCCATAGATATCTTTGCTTTATCCTCACCCTCTTCCTTCCCCATATTAGATCTTTGATAAGGGTCTCCAGTCTATAAAAAAAGATATCATCCATCCAAACTGGGGAAGCACACATCGGGTACATCACAATAGGCAGGATCATCATCTTAACCAGCGCTATTCAATCCGTCTGTGCCAATATTAATTTCTGCCAAGAGCATATTTTAGACTTAAATTTATTCAAAACCGGGACTAAATTAAGCTCATAAAACCTCTTTATGGGAACCCCAATCTTAATCCCCAAATAGTCCAAGGTTTCATTAGGAGCAAGAACCCTTACTCCACTCCCCTCATCTATGGCCTTGCGGTTCAGCGGGAGGAGTGATGACTTGGACCAATTAATCAAATAGCCAGAAAATCTACCAAAGTCCTCTATTACTGCCATCACATAAGGGAGGATTTTCCATCCGTGGTCCCCAAAAAAAAACGTCATCAGCAAAGAGGCTTATTTTATCGCTCACTCCTGCCACCCCAAAACCGTCTTATGCTGTTATCTAAACGGATCTTGCAAGCCAATGGTTCAATAAATAGGGCAAAAAGAAGGGGAGAGGGAGGGCATCCCTGTCTCATCCCTCGCCGCATCATAATGGGGGAAGAATCAATGTTGTTAATGTTAATACGTGCTAACTGCTGTTCATATAACATTTGGGTCATCTCTATGAATATAGTCCCCAATCCAAAATGAGACATAGTAGACCACAAAAAAGACCACTCCATCCTGTCAAGCGCCTTTGTATAGACCACAGGATGGAGTGGTCTATACTACCACCAACAGAGAGATTCAAATACACCCTATAGAGACTCATCTGTATTTGTCGGCCCGGAATGAATCCCGTCTGATTGGAATGTACCAGAGAGTCTATAACTTTTCAAGCGATTAGCCATAATATTTGCAAAGATCTTGTAATCTGTATTTAGGAGCGATATGGGTCTATATGATCCCATATCGCATCTATCTTTATCCCTTTTTAACACCAAGGTAATCACTGCCTCTCTAAATGATGGAGGCAAAGAGCCAGATACACAGGATTCATTCAAGACCTGCAAAAAAATTGGAAGGAGCGATTTAGCATGGTACCTATAAAGTTCAAACGGCAAACCATCAGGGCCAGGGGATGAATTATATTTCAGTAATGGGAATATCGATCGCAATAGGCCGATCCAACATTTCCCTATCCTGTAGATCTAGCTGGGGAAGTCCTAGTTGTTGTAAATATTGATACGTGATAGAACGAAGAGTAGTATTTCACAAATTCCTCCCTAATCATCTCTGGGGATCTCACCCTATTGAATTCCTAATCTCACTTATACTAGTAGCCTCTCTCTGATTAGCAACCAATCGTGCCAAGAACTTACCTGTTTTACCCGATTCACAGAAGCGATTTTGACCCTGGAAGAGAAGCTTATGTTGGGCTTTGCTATATAAAAGTATCTTAAGCTGTGAATTGGCCTCTTTTAACTGGGTTATATGTTACTCATTATGGTGAGCAACCAATGCACCCTGTAATCTCCTAATTGTCTCTATCAGCTGTTGTTCCTTTAGACGAAGTTCAAGTCTATACCTGTTAATTTTAGAAAAATATATGCCCCTTATATGGGCCTTCAATGCATCCCACACATAATGAATATGTGTCGAGCCTACATTGAAGCCCCAGAATTCCTGTATATCATGGTCTATCCGACCTTGCTCCCCTATCACATCAAACCAATGTGAATTCAATTTAAAGGTTCTGCCTGGGCCTGGAGAATGATCTGATATTCCATAAGGTTCGTACTTCATTTTCACAATTTGATGACTAAAATCACACTTGCAAAAGCCAGATCAATACAGGACATTGACCCATAGGACTGGCTAAAGCAAGAGAAAATTATCTTGTTGCCATAGAGTTGGCGCCAGATATCAACCAGCGCCAGCTCCTGGCAAACAGAACTCAAAGGAGATCCAGTCCGACCCTGCCCAGGAGAGGTAGAAAAACGATCCAACTCAGGATCAGGAACAGAATTAAAATCTCCGGCTACTAGTAACGTACAAGGATTTTTGTGTGGCTAGATATTTAGATAATAGAGAAAAAAATGTTGATTTATATGGTGGAGGAATATAGATGAAGGCCAATATAATCTCCTGCCCTTTCCAATACTCATGCAAGAAGACAAATCTCCCTTCTTTATTAATCATGTTATCTACTGGTAGAAATTCCATCCCACCATGAATATAGACACTAACCCCTCTTGCATAAGAGGAGAAGTAAGCATGATATTCAAAAGAAGCCCATTTTCTTTTCAATGTATAGAGCCTGTCTACTGTTGCATGGGTTTCTAATAATACGACAATTGCCGGCAAATGACGGGCCACCAGATCAAACACCACTGTCCTCTTCACTCTGTTTCCCAACCCTCTCACATTCCAGAATAGAATATTACGTGGCATAGGCAGTAAATAACTGTTAATCCCGGTCCCCCATCTAGGAGAGAGACACAAACCTAAAAAGCGAGTGACGACAGCCAATCCCTCCCTTATGCCCACCCCCAAAATACCCCCTCCATGGTTGATAAGGAAAAGCACTTTACCGATCAACCTCTTTCAATCCACCAAACCTCCCCCAAGCCACTTCTCCCCTTAGCCTCCCTCCTCCCCACAACCATATTTTCTTTATAACCCCACCAAGTCCAGCCGCCTGTGTAGAGAAAAAAACGGACCAAATCATTGTGTACCACCCTCAATTTGGCTGGGTATAGCATTGAGTACTTAATGTTAGCTGCAGCTAATCCTTTTTTTACATCAAAAAAGGATCTTCTTTTAATTTGGGTCTCTGGTGAAAAATCTGGGTATATTGATATCAGATTACCATCAAAGTATATCTCTAATACTTCTCTTTTATGTCTAAGTACCCAGTCCCGGTCCTTTGAGCAAACTAGTTTCGCCAGAATTGCCCTAGGAGGAGCCCCTGGAGGAAACTTTTTAGAGGGGATTCTGTGGGCCCTTTCCACGCAAAAAGTAGATGCATCATGATCTGGCCCTAGATTATCAACCAGCCATTTTTTGATAAAATAGCTGTTTTTTAATGCTAATCGCCAGAAATAAATTCTGATTAAATCTTTTTGGAAAATTCAGCGAACTGACCAAATTGAATTTTTTAGAAATTCGCTCATCTCTAGCTGTGATGTATGATGACACCACGCCGGCCAGCGGATAAGGTGAGTATTATAAACATTTTTTTAACTGATTAACCCCTAAAAGAACTAATTTTTCATCTCAGATGCTGTGATTAGCAATGAACGCGGCATCTGTGAGGTTCAATCACGGGGGACAGCACAATCCATTTCCCATCAGTGTGTCAGCTACTTACAAAGAAAGAAGCTTTGTGACGAAGTAATTAGTCTCAAAGCAAATTTCTGTGTGAAATTCTGCAAAGCAGCCAAATTGAATGTTTGTAAACTGTGCTCATCTCTAGCGATAGGCCACTTTCACGCTGTCAGTATTTGGTCAGTATTTTGCACCAGGATTTGTAAGACAAAACCATGGTTGGGTCCATCACAGAAGACACACAAACCTTTTTATTATACTTTTTTCTGTCGGTTCCACTTGTCACTTTGGCTTACAAATACTGGTGTAAAATACTGACCAAATACTGATCGTGCCAAAAGTGACTAAATTCTGAGATCCATAAACTTTGTTCTTTTTCTGTCAACAGAGCTGTGTAACAGTTTGTTTACTGAGGTATAAGCTAAAGTTTTCATTTGTACCATTTTGTTGTACATATGATCACTTTTTTTGGGGGGGGGGGGGTAGAGGCATGAACCAAACTTTTTTTTTTTATTTATACCGTGTTCATCATGCAGGTGAATTAATGTGATAATGTTTAGTTCAGGTTGTTCTGGATGTGGTGATACCAATTATGATTTTGGGGCGAGGTTTATTTTTCTGTAATTTTTCTTTTATTTATTTTAGTCCCATTAGGGAAATAAACATGTGATTCTGTAATCTATCATAAAACACACTGCAATACTTCTGTATCGTAGAGTATTAACAATGACAGACATTCTATTAGTACCTTTCCTTAGCAGGGCCTAACAGCAATACACAATTGGAAGACCTGGGGTCCTTCACATGTCATTGTCTGCCAAGGATGTTCTGTGATTGCATTGGGGTAACAGAGAGGGTGCCCGCTCCTCTAACCATTAAGTTAATCATTATTGACTGCATAATCTCAGAGGCTAAATGTTAAGGATCAGGGGTATCTCTGATCCCAGGCATTGTAGCTGTGTCAGTGTAATATACAGCTGACATCCTCTGCGGATAATGCAGATTCCAGTGCCGTCTTCATGCAGTAAAAGTATGTCACATATCATTCACCCGGTGGTGGTGCCGTTTATATAGTCAGTGATGACTAACCTTCAGCTGTGGTGAAACTGCAACAACCAGCATGCTCCATTCATTTCTTTAGAGTTCTGGGAACAGCCAAACAAGTGTACATCTTGGGAGTAGTAGTTTTACCACAGCTGGAATGCCGGAGGTTAGCCTTCACAGCTATAGATGGTGGATGTAGTCAAGGGGATAATATACATTTTCAGTATTTTAGGTTTTACATCTAATGGGATTCTCGAACACTACTAAGAGCACCTCAAGTCCCAACCCCATATCATGCATCATAATTCATCTAGATTGCATGTGTGAGTTCTTTTTCCGCTATGCTGAAAAATTTCTATTGAATGTTTATTTTTCAGATCATTGGACAGTGATAGAGAATGGACTTGGATCATTACAAAACATGAAGATTCGTGTGTATGCAAAAGTATGGCAAGTGATAGCTGACACAGATGGATTTTTCTACAGCAGTGCATTCAGCAGTAAAACTGAAAATAATATCAGGATGTATTCCCTCTAACGTGTTTTCCTGATTGAAAACACAAAGGTTACACAGAGGCCAACATCAGTGTAACACTTCTGGTATCATTGTCTGCAAAGCCATTGTTTCAAGGACAAAGAGGACACAGCATCCAGATTCTGAACTTTTACAAGTGCTCATTTGTCAATTAATTCACAATAAAAAATAATGAAGTGCACAGACCATACCATATAAATTATTTTATATGATGAAATATGAATGCATATTACACATGCATAAAGTGAATACGTCTGTTCAGATTAATATGTACCATATCAATGATGAATAGGAGCAATTTAAGCAATTAACTCTGTTAATCAGAATATATTACTATGAAATGCAAATATTTCTGGATAGAGTGAAACAATAATTAAGCACATCAGGTCCTGCATATTACCTAGCGTAATGAGAACTTCTTTCACTGCAAAACTTTTTTAGCTGAAGGAAGAATAGGTTTGACAGACAAATGAAAAAAATATATATATATATAGTTAATACAGTATGTAGACACCATAATTATGTATCAACATACATGTTAACGATTCAGTACAGAGTATGAGCACCACACACAAAAATATATGCACTTCCACACCTTAGTATGCTATCACTGAGGTTATTAATAGTTGTCTGAGGAATGTTCCGCCACTCTGAATGCACTTAAGTGTGCAAATCATCAAGATCTGCAACATGCAGCCTTGGGATGTCCGGTTGAAAAATGGCTCCAGGGACACTGGAGAAATGGCCGTACCACTGGTTCCTGGATCAAATCAATGTAACGCTGAGCTGGTCATGTACCTGAAATGCAAACTAGACAGGTTTAGCTACCATACATTATGCCAATCCACACTATAATCCAGGAGAAGGACTGCATCAGAGACAAAAGTGGGACTTGCTGAAGAGAACAGACCTCCATTTCAGCCTGTATTGCCATCTTGCTGCGCAACATAATAGCTTCTGTGTACGGTGGCATAAGGTCTATGGAACACCTGTAGCTGGGCATCTGGCTCTTAGCCCAATGTTGTGCAAACACCTTCTGATGGTTTGTGTAGACATTGACATCAAATTTCAGTTGCAGTACAGAATGGACAACTACGTACCATTCTTCTAATCAGACCACCAATCTACTGTATGCAGAAGTATGCCACACCTCTTGCTGTCATTCCAGTTAGGCCTCATGCACACGACCGTTGTTGTGTCCCGTGTCGGCTAATGCACCGTTTGTCATCCGCGTCCGTGATCCGTGTTTCCAGTCCGTGAAAAAATATAACCTGTCCTATTTTTTTCACGGACAATGGTTCGCAGACCCATTCAAGTCAATGGGTCCGTGAAAAAATATGGAGGCACACAAGATTGTCATCCGGGTCCGCGCTTCCGCGTCCGTTTTTTCCTATAATTTGCATGGCAAACTGACAGTAGATTTTTTTTTTACTTTCCTTCATGTCTGGAGATCCTCCAAAAATAAAGGAAGACACATGGAAACAAAAACGGACACTGATCACGGAACAACGGAAGCGCAAAAAAATACTGTCGTGTGCATGAGGCCTTACTCGTAGTTCTCCCAAACACCAGGACACACAACGTTTAACAGTGCTGGAATCTTGGCCTAAGCAAATAGCAATCTGCCAGAGTGATAAACCAAGGTTTCTCAGTTCTCGATTTGTGACAAGTGGCAATAACTGTTCCATCAACGAGCAGGAGACATCGCACATCATCCGATACACCTAGATCCAATTTTTGAGATTTCATATAGATAAAAAAAAAATTGCTTCAATCTAGTGTTATGCCCCTCCTACATGTCACAGATTGAAGCTAGATGCTTGAAAATATATAGATCTTAGTGACACCTGCTACTTCCTCAATTTGCATAAGCTTACGGCTTATTCCTCTTGATGTTTCAATTTAAATGTTGATGAGTGTATATACTGCAGCCTGTTCCACTGGTATCTTAAAACCAAACCCGAGTTCAGATCCAAGTTTTAAAGTGGTTTTCCACTTTAAAAAATAAATAACAAAGTTATTCATCGATGTCTCGCGGGATTTCGCGAATAACTTACTTCGCCTTATCGAAGGCAGTATATTTTAATTATGTACAGATACAAATCTCCGTACAGAATTAATCCGAAGTTTTGAGCGAAGTGACTTCGGATCTAGGATCCAAAGCTTGTTTCGTCCATAACTAAAAATTACTGAATATGACATATATACAGTAATCCTGGACAGGCAAGGTAAACAGCGGCTGATGGATAACCACTGGACCAAGTGCATCAGTTTGACTTGGGGCAAAACCCTAAGGCCTCGTTCACACTTCAGTGTTTAGTCAGTGATTTCCATCAGTGATTTGTGAGCCAAAATCAGGTGCAACTCTAAACACAGAACAGGAGCAGATCTTTCCCGTCTACCTCATGTCTGTGGAGGCTCCACTTCTGGTTTTGGCTCACAAATCACTCATGGAAATCACTGACCAAACACTGAAGTGTGAACTAGGCCTTAAGGGCCTTGTCTAAGTGAATCCTCGATCTTCACAGTGACACTGATGGTGGCGATCGACTTTCCCAAGGGTTCACCAGATTACTACCTCCTGGGATTGTCCCAGTGCACTTGTCCAAAATGTGCAAGATAACCTATGCTTGTGCATAACACCAGCTGTTCAAGCACAAAAACCAAACAGGAACTGGAATCTAAACAATTAGAAACATAGGACACAGTTCAGACATACAGTAAACCATGCTGAAACACAGACGGACAAAGACAAATAACTGGATCCCATGTGGAACAGATGCATGGGGATCACAGACAGAGCTGCACAGACATAAAACTGGAACACATGCAGAACGGATGCATGGCATTCTCAGTCAGACAAATCCAAAGACATCGAGACATGGTGACATCGTTTACCTACCAGGAGACCACACAGCTCAGGGCAGAATGGCAATGTCACGACCATGTTCAGGCCATGACTCCTTGGGAGCCGCATACAGTTGCCCGCGGTTTGGCTTGTTGTGTCAACCGCCGACAACAGGTATGTGTGCGCAGGGCCGGCGCTACCATAAGGCAGACCAAGCGGCCGCCTTAGGGCGCGCCCTGCGCAGGGCGGAAGAATGGATGAATCTTTTTTTTTTTTTTTTTTTTTTTATATGACTGACTTGACTTACTTATTTGAACCTGCCGCGCCCGCCCCGCGCGGCGGCCGCGGCACTCGTCAAGTAGTCAGGGACTCTAGTCTCAGGGCAACATCAACCCCCCCCCAGCCTGTGTGCGACAGTGCGAGTGCGGCTGTGTTGGGCCGCCCGGCCGGACCCGTAGTCAGGGCAAGTGCAACATAGCAGCAGCTAGGCAGGCACTCCAGGCAGAGCTAGACGATCACAGACAGTCACAGATGAATGATAGATAGTCATTCATCATTGGCTCAGCAGCGCGCCGCTCTGGCTGCCACTGGCATTGTGGCTGCTGCAGGCAGTGAGGAAGGAGCCGCCGAGCTCAGGCTCATGCATCGCAGGGCTCCGGGAATGCCCGATTTGCACTCAGGCGTGTGAAGCAGATGGAGGCACCGGGGTCGGCATGGGAGTGATGAGCTGCCCCTGGCTCAGCGCCCTGCTGTTGCCCCTTTTGCACCTGGCACTGGGTAAGTGGCCCCGCACAGGGCGCTATGTGCAGCCCGTACTTTAACTGTCCTGCCACTGCTGGAAATAGAGATAACTATCAGCCTCTTTACATGTCCTGCACCCCAAAGTGTGCGCACCCCTGGATCTCCCTGTGCCCATACCGAATACATGTCAGTAACCTGTGCCTGTGTGGGTGACCCCTACATGCCTGTACCCCTGCATACGTCTGTGTGCACCCCTACATGCCTGTACCCCTGCATACGTCTGTGTGCACCCCTACATGCCTGTACCCCTGCATACGTTTGTGTGCACCCCTACATGCCTGTACCCCTGCATACGTCTGTGTGCACCCCTACATGTCTGTACCCCTGCATACATCTGTGTGCACCCCTACATGCCTGTACCCCTGCATACGTCTGTGTGCACCCCTACATGCCTGTACCCCTGCATACGTCTGTGTGCACCCCTACATGCCTGTACCCCTGCATACGTCTGTGTGCACCCCTACATGCCTGTACGCCTGCATACGTCTGTGTGCACCCCTACATGCCTGTACGCCTGCATACGTCTGTGTGCACCCCTACATGCCTGTACGCCTGCATACGTCTGTGTGCACCCCTACATGCCTGTACGCCTGCATACGTCTGTGTGCACCCCTACATGCCTGTACGCCTGCATACGTCTGTGTGCACCCCTACATGCCTGTACGCCTGCATACGTCTGTGTGCACCCCTACATGCCTGTACGCCTGCATACGTCTGTGTGCACCCCTACATGCCTGTACGCCTGCATACGTCTGTGTGCACCCCTACATGCCTGTACCCCTGCATACGTCTGTGTGCACCCCTACATGCCTGTACGCCTGCATACGTCTGTGTGCACCCCTACATGCCTGTACCCCTGCATACGTCTGTGTGCACCCCTACATGCCTGTACGCCTGCATACGTCTGTGTGCACCCCTACATGCCTGACATGGGTCGCTGATGGCTGACATGGGTCGCTGATGGCTGACATGGGTCGCTGATGGCTGACATGGGTCGCTGATGGCTGACATGGGTCGCTGATGGCTGACATGGGTCGCTGATGGCTGACATGGGGGTCTGATCTGAGGTCTGATAAACATTGGGGGTCTGATTGCTGGTCTGACCTGAGGTGGGCGCCCCCCTTCGCAGGTGAGCTGCGAGGGGGGGGCGCCAAAATGTAGCTTCGCTTGTGTTGGCAAAAATCCTTGCACCGGCCCTGTGTGTGCGGTTGCCTTTGGTTTGTGTGGGTGTATATATGCACTTTGAATGTCTGGTGTGCACTCTGTTTTATGTTTGGTGTGCACTGTGACATTTTCCCTTCACTGTAGCTGCCCGTGGCAACGTTTGGTTTGTAGTACATGAGGTGGCAGTGTCTAGGCCTTTTGGCCGGCTCCCAGGACACGTTTGCCACACATGTTGTTGTCAACGGTAACAGCTGCAGTGAGTATTTGTGTGTATTTCCCTTTATGTAGTCTCACTACACTCCCTGGTGTTGGAAGGGTTAATTCCCTTCTGTGTGTGTATGTACACTGGGTGTGTCTGTGTGGGTGTGACTACTTGAGCCTATAAAGCCTCTGTGTTTATCTCCTGTCAGAGGGGTACTTCAGTCATGACTAGCTGGAGTATCCTCCTGTGTTATTTCACCTGCCAGTGGGGGCCACCCTTGTGGTCATAAGTTTAAGTTTGTGTGATGTTCAGTTTATGTTTTCCTTTATTATTCTGTGCAGCTATGGATCTGGGTTCCTGTGTGTGGATGTGTGTGTGTGTGCTGAGTTCTATTTGTATTGTTGTGGACTTCAGCTTGCCTGCACACAGATTCCAGTCAGGAAGGCTGTGGCAGGTGGCTGGAACTAGTGCAGCACCTGCCATATCCATAGGCCTGTTTCTGTTCCCCTTTTTCCAGCAGCTTGGCCAGTAAGACTCCTGTTCCTCCGTGTCGAGAAGGAACAGGTCGTCTTACCCTTCACTCCTAGTTCAGGGACTGGCGGAGGATGAGTAGGGATCCGAGGTTCCTGAGCATGGGCCCTCCTACCTTCAAGGTCGGCCCATGCAGCTAGGAGTTAGGGACGGATTAGGGATGCGTTAGGAGGTGACCTGCTCCCTAATCCTCTCATCCTGGCCGAGCAGTGGTTAACTTCTTCTGGCATCGCATGGCTGAGGGTTTTCCCCATCCTCAGCCGTGACAGGCAAACACCCATTTCAGGAGCATACAAACTCCCTCAGGCACACAGCTCAAAGGTTTAAATAGCTGGTTATCGAGAGCACCTGACCACCTGGTAATCAGCACACACAGACCAGGAAAACATTAACCTTTCGAACATAGAGCATACAGGAGACAGTTCACACATAGCCACAGAACACCGTAGCCAGCACGCACCACACAAACAGCCAAAATAGTAACTTAGTTTATAAGGCTGAAAAAGACATCCGTCCTTCCAGTTCAGCGTGTTATCCTGCAAGTAGATCCAGAGGAAGTTAAAAAAAAGCCCTGTGATGTAGAAGCCAATTTTCCTTACTTTAGTGGAAAAAAGTCCTTTCCAACTCCAATCAGGCAATTAGAATATCTCCCTGGATCAACGACCCCTCTCTAGTAACTATAACCTGTAATAGTGAATTCAACATCACCATCTCCTCAGGCAGAGAGTTCCATAGTCTCACTGCTCTTACTGTAAAGAATCCTCTTCTATGTTTGTGTACAAACCTTCTTTCCTCCAGAACGCAGAGGATGCCCCCTTGTTACAGTCCTGGGGATAAATAGATGATGGGAGAGATTTCTGTACAGACACTTGATATATTTATAAATAGTTATTAGATTGCCCCTTAGTCATCTTTTCTCTAAAGTGAATAACCCTAACTTTGATCATCTTTCTGGGTACTGTAGTCCCCTCATTCCAGTTATTACTTTAGTTGCCCTCCTCTGAACCCTCTCGAGCTCTGGTATGTGTGCCTTGCTCACAGGAGCCCAGTACTGTACACAGTACTCCATTTGTGGTCTGACTAGTGATTTGTAAAGTGGCAGGACTATGTTCTCATCACGGGCATCTATTCCCTATTTAATGCAATCCATTATCTTATTGGCCTTAGCAGCAGCTGCTTGACACTGGTTTCTGCAGCTTAGTTTACTGTCCACTAAAATTCCTAAGACCTTTTCCATGTCAGTGTTACCCAGTGTTTTATCATTTAGTGTAACGTTCCAACGTGTGTGGTGCTGCTGTGTCACTTACCGGTATGGCTTTGGGACAAACTAGGGAGCGGAATCTAAGTGTTCCCCTGGTTTTCACCCTTTATCCTGCTCCAAGATGCGGAAGCTGATCTTAGCTGCAGGGGAGACACCAGGTCGCAACAGCAAGAGTGGTCCCGGTTAAGTGGCAGTTGGCCGAGCAGGCCAGAACGCCCCAGTGCAAGCACTGGGGATACAGGCAGGTTGAGTGAGCTGTCACTGGATGGAAGGAGCGCAGCAGCAGAGTCAGATGAAGCAGAGCTGAGATGGTGTACTTTCACACTTGCGTTATTTGATTCCGGCAGGCAGTTCCGTTGCCTGATCTGCCTGCCTGATCAGGCAAACTGTATGCAAATGCATGTCATTTTTCTGACTGATCAGGATGCTACGGTTTTCTCTTTTGCCTGATCAGTCAAAATGACTAAACTGAAGACATCCTGATGCATCCTGAACGGATTACTCTCCATTCAGAATGCATGGGGATATGCCTGATCAGTTCTTTTCTGGTATAGAGGCCCTGTGATGGAACTCTATGCCAGAAAACAAAAACGCTAATGTGAAAGTAGCCTTAGGGCTCTTTCACACCTGCGTTCTTTTCTTCCGGCATAGAGTTCCGTCGTCGGGGCTCTATGCCGGAAGAATCCTGATCAGTTTTATCCTAATGCATTCTGAATGGAGTGAAATCCATTCAGGATGCACCAGGATGTCTTCAGTTCCGGACCGGAACGTTTTTTGGCCGGAGAAAATACCGCAGCATGCTGTGCTTTTTGCTCCGGCCAAAAATCCTGAAGACTTGCCGCAAGGCCGGATCCCTAATTAATGCCCATTGAAAGGCATTGATCCGGATCCGGCCTTAAGCTAAATGTCGTTTCGGCGCATTGCCGGATCCGACGTTTAGCTTTTTATGAATGGTTACCATGGCTGCCGGGACTCTAAAGTCCTGGCAGCCATGGTAAAGTGTAGCGGGGAGTGGGGAAGCAGCATACTTACCGTCCGTGCGGCTCCTGGGGCACTCCAGAGTGACGTCAGGGCGCCCCACGCACATGGATGACGTGATCGCATGGCACGTCATCCATGCGCATGGGGCGCTCTGACGTCACTCTGGAGCACCCCAGGAGCCGCGCGGACTGTAAGTATACTGCTCCCCCGCTCCCCGCTCCTACTATGGCAACCAGGACTTTAATAGCATCCTGGGTGCCATAGTAACACTGAAAGCATTTTGAAGACGGATCCGTCTTCAAATGCATTCAGTACACTTGCGTTTTTCCGGATCCGGCGTGTAATTCCGGCAAGTGGAGTACACACCGCATCCGGACAACGCAAGTGTGAAAGAGGCATTAGTGATTTAGCAGAGCTGGAGCTGTTAGAACAGCAGAGCTGAATAGCTCAGGTGCAGCAGGTGAACAAGCTGAACAGCAGACAGAGGCGTGGTCGACAATCCGAATCATACACTTGAGAGCAGCGAGGTACGGGAGGATCAGGCAGAGATGAGGTCAGGATACAGGCTAAGGTCGGAAGCAGGATATCAACACAGGAAAAACAAGCTGGAACCTTCACTGTAGAAAACTACAATATTGCTCAGGCATCACAGGAAGGGGGAAGCACCCTTATAAAGGTGGTGCCTGGCCGGGATTGGAGAGAAGGCGGAATCAGGGGCGTGCACGAACCCTTAAAGAAACAGGACGCATGCGGCTCCTACAAGGTGCAACTGAAGCTGTCGCCGCCCGGGACAGTGCAGGAAAGCGGGCCCGGAGCCTGCAGAGGAGAAGAGGAGACTTGCGTGCAGTTCGACTGAGGTACATAGCAGGATGCGTTGCACGCTGGCGGCTGTCAGCTGCCATTGTTACAGTATCCCCCCTCTCATTCCCCTTCTTCTTGGTCCTGATGTTCTGAAAAAATCTTTTAAGAAGATTCAGAGCATGTACATTTTCCTCCAGCTCCCAGGAACGTTGCTCAGGACCAATTCTTTCAGTCTACAAGGAAGTACCTCTTGCCACCAACTACCTTGAAATTGAGGAGGTTCTGTACTTAAAATTCAGATTATTCACCAGTAGGAACAGAAGTAGTGGTGGAGGGAGTTCTGGAAAAGGAGTTGAGGACCAATGGTTTCAAGAGAGATACATGAAAGGAGTTTGGAATCCGGAGGGTAGGAGGCAACCGGAGTTTGTAGGAAACAAGGTTGATGCGCTCTAGGATCTCAAACGGGCCCAGAAACCATGGAGCAAATTTGTAACAGGGTACCTTCATGTGGATGTTCCGGGAGGAAAGCCAGACTTACTCACCTGGAGATAACTGAGGAGGTGGTCTATGTCTGGTATCTGCATTCTTCTTCATACGGGTAACTGCCTGAGAGATAGAGTCCTTAGTCTATCTCCAGATGCTGAGGAAGTCTCTGAACAAAGAATTAGCAGCTGGTACCTCAGAAGATACAGACAGGGGTAGAGGAGCATGGGGATAAAGTCCATACACTATATAGAAGGGAGAAGATCCCGTAGATTCTCCGGAATTGCTGTTGTAAGAGGGACCGGACGAGGAGACATTGGGCGAACCACTGACAGACTGGAAGAATGGCACTGAAGACCCCAGGGAGAATATCCCCCGTACGCCAGTCTAAGACGGATGAATACTGTAGCCAGGAAAATCCCAGAATCACTGGGTCCGTGGAATCCGGCAGGGCATAGAAAGATATTTCTTTAGAATGTAGCACCCCGGCTTGCAGTTTTAACAGGAGCCGTGATTAACTGAATAGGCCTGGGCATTAACAATAGTTGCCAACAGAAGCTTCTCCAGACGAGTGGTGGATAACTGGCACTGGGTCACCAGCACTTTATTAACAAAATTTCCAGAAACCATGAAGGCAGGTACAGATATAATGGTTTTCCCATAGGACAAGAGAACAGGAACAAGAAGTTTGGGAGAATTGTCTCTTTCGCCTATGGTCACTTCTCCCATAGAGCCTAGGCACAGAAGTTTTTCCGCCTTCTGGGGACAGGTACGAACAACGTGACCCTTTCTGCCACAGTAGAGGCACAAGTCTTCTGCTCGTTGCTGCTGGCGCTCTTGGTCCGAGAGCTTCAGGCGTTCCACCTGCATAGGCTCTTCAGGCAGAACCGCAGCCGGTCTGAACAGTCCTCTGGAAGACAGGTGCGAGTATAGATGTCCGTCTCACCCTTGCGGCTTGAGAGAAACGTTCTCGAAATTGCACGTCAATATGTGTGGCCAATGTGACCAGAGCGTCCAGAGAGACAGGAAGATCCCTTCCCGCAAGTTCATCTTTAACCTGTTTGGAAGTATTGGAATGCATTGTAAAAGGGAATTAGACCTAAAACGTTTAAGTCCCAAAGTAGGACAAAAAATAAAGTGAAATAAAAGTTTAAAAAATAAAGTTTTCCCCCTCAAAAATTAAGTTTCAAGTAAAAAAATAAAAATATGTAATTTCCCCCAAATAAAGTAAAAAAAAAAAGGTAAAAAATAGGGGGGGGGAGACATATTAGGTATTGCCGCGTCCGTATCGACCGGCTCTATATGTTATGTTACTAAGTCCTTGTATAGTGCTCTAGAGGAACTCAATCCGATCGAAGCGCTTGTCGACGGCTATATTGGTGGGCCCCTACGTCATCCTACACAAAAAGCCAGGTCTTAACCAACTTCCTAAATTCCAGGTAATTTGATGTTGTTCTAATGTGTTCTGGGAGGGAGTTCTATAAAAATATCACATGACATAACCCATCAGATGAACACTGTAAAAAATAAAAACTGTGCTAAATAGACCATTTTTTTTGTCACCTTACATCACAAAAAGTACAATAGTAAGCGATCAAAAAGGCATATGCCCACCAAAATAGTACCAATCTAACCGTCCCACAAAAAATGAGCCCCTACCTAAGACAATCGCCCCCCCCAAAAAAAATCAAAAACATCATTTTCTTGTTTTAAAAAAGCTGTTATTGTGTAGAAAAAAGTATACATATTAGGTATTACCGCGTCCATAATAACCTGCTCTATATAAATATCACATGACCTAACCCCTCAGATGAGCACCGTTAAAAAAATCAAATAAAAACGGTGTAAAAAAAGGCAATTTTTTGTCACCTTACATCACAAAAAGTGTAATAGCAAGCGTTTAAAAAGTCATATGCACCCCAAAATAGTGCCAATCAAACTGTCATCTCATCCCACAAAAAATTAGACCCTATCTAAGATAATCGCTCAAAAACTGTAAAAACTATGGCTCTCAGACTATGGAAACACTAAAACATGATTTTTTTGTAAAATAGTGCCAATCAAACCATCATCTCATCCCGCAAAAATCATACCCTACCCAAGATAATCGCCCAAAAACTGAAAAAACTATGGCTCTCAGACTATGGAAACACTAAAACATAATTTTTTTGTTTCAAAAATGAAATCATTGTGTAAAACTTATATAAATAAGAAAAGTATACATATTAGGTATCGCCGCATCTGTAATAACATGCTCTATAAAAATATCACATGACCTAACCCCTCAGGTGAATAGCGTAAAAAAAAAAAATGGGAAAAAAAAGCAATTTTTTGTTACCTTACATCACAAAAAGTGTAATAGCAAGCGATCAAAAAGTCATACGCACCCCAAAATAATGCCAATCAAACCGTCATCTCATCCCGCAAAAAAAAAAATACCTTACCCAAGATAATCGCCCAAAAACTGAAAATTCTATGGCTCTCAGACTATGGAAACACTAAAACATGATTTTTTTTTTGTTTAAAAAATGAAATCATTATGTAAAACTTACATAAATAAAAAAATTGTATACATATTAGCTATCGCCGTATCCGTGACAACCTAAACTGAATGAATGTTGTAAATAACAACATGTTGCAGTACCAAAACAGCTATTTCTTGTTACCTTGCCTCACAAAAAGTGTAATATAGAGCAACAAAAAATCATATGCACCCTAAACTAGTACCAACAAAACTGCCATAGTTTCTAAAATGGGGTCACATTTTTGGAGTTACTGCTCTAGGGGTGCATCAGGGGAGCTTCAAATAGGATATGGTGTCAAAAAAACTGTCTAGCAAAATCTGCCTTCCAAAAACCGTATGACATTACTTTATTCTGTGCCCTGCCGTGTGCCCGTACAGCAGTTTACGACCACATATGGGGTGTTTCTGTAAACTACAGAAACAGGGCCATAAATATTAAGTTGTATTTGGCTGTTAACCCTTGCTTTGTAACTGGAATAAAATATAAAAATGGAAAATCTGCCAAAAAAGTGAAATTTTGAAATTGTATCTCTATTTTCCATTAATTCTTGTGGAACACCTAAAAGGTTAAAAAAGTTTGTAAAATCTGTTTTGAATACCTTGAGGGGTGTAGTTTCTAACATGGGGTAACTTTTTGGGAATTTCTACTCTAGGGGTGCATCAAGGGGGCTTCAAATGGAACATGGTGTCAAAAAACCAGTCCAGCAAAATCTGCCTTTCAAAAACCGTATGGCATTCCTTTCCTTCTGCACCCTGCCGTGTTCCTGTACAGTAGTTTACAACCACATATGGGGTGTTCTGTAAACTACAGAATCAGGACCATAAATATTTAGTTTTGTTTGGCTGTTAACCCTTGCTTTGTAACTTGAAAAAAAAAAATTAAAATGGGAAATCTGACAAAAAGTGAAATTTTGAAATTGTATCTCTATTTTTCATTAATTCTTGTGGAACACCTAAAGGGTTAACAACGTTTGTAAAAATCAGTTTTGAATACCTTGAGGGGTGTAGTTTCTAACATGGGGTAACTTTTTTGGAGTTTCTACTCTAGGGGTGCATCAAGGGGGCTTCAAATGGGACATGGTGTCAAAAAACCAGTCCAGCAAAATCTGCCTTTCAAAAACCGTATGGCATTCCTTTCCTTCTGCACCCTGCCGTGTTCCTGTACAGTAGTTTACAACCACATATGGGGTGTTCTGTAAACTACAGAATCAGGACCATAAATATTTAGTTTTGTTTGGCTGTTAACCCTTGCTTTGTAACTTGAAAAAAAATATTAAAATGGGAAATGTGACAAAAAAGTGAAATTTTGAAATTGTATCTCTATTTTTCATTAATTCTTGTGGAACACCTAAAGGGTTAACAATGTTTGTAAAATCAGTTTTGAATACCTTGAGGGGTGTAGTTTCTAGAATGGGGTCATTTTTGAGGTGGTTTCTATTATATAAGCCTCACAAAGTGACTTCAGACCTTAACTGGTCCTTAAAAATTGGGTTTTTGAAAATTTCTGAAAAATTTCAAGATTTGCTTCTAAACTTCTAAGCCTTGTAACATCCCTAAAAAATAAAATATCATTCCAAAAATGATCCAAACATGAAGTAGACATATGGGGAATGCAAAGTAATAACTATTTTTGGAGGTATTACTATGTATTATAGAAGTAGAGAAATTGAAACTTAAATTTTTTTTTAACATTTTTGGTAAATTTGGTATTTTTTTAAAATAAAAATGCATTTTTTTTACTCCATTTTACCAGTGTCATGAAGTACAATATGTGACGAAAAACTATCTCAGGATGGCCTGTATATGTCAAAGCGTTTTACAGTTATCACCATTATAAAGCGACACTGGTCAGATTTTAAAAAAATGGCCTGGTCCTTAACTTGAAAATGAGCCGGGTCCCTAAGGGGTTAATACAGTCACTAAGACATTCACAGAATACGGATTGTTGAGCTTCATCATTCCAGGACAGTTCTGCGGACAGAGTACGAAACTGAATTGCATAATGCCCCACTGTTATTGCACCTTGACGCAGACGAAGGAGCGAAGAGGCTGCAGACGAGGCACGACCTGGTTCCTCAAACACTGTATGGAAAACAGTTTGGAAGGTCTGGGGGTTTGCAGTCTCAGGTCCGCTTCGCTCCCATATAGGATTAGCCCAGGCTAGAGCCTCTCCAGAGAGCAGAGAGACTATAAAAGCTACTTTCGCTCGGTCAGACTGGAACTTGTCTCCATATAGCTCAAAGTGAATCAAGCACTGATTCAGGAACCCTCTGCAGGCTTTCGGATCACCACTGTAGTGTGGAGAAAAAGGCAGCTGGATAGCAGTTGTGCCATGGGTGAATACGATGCAACAGGATTTGCAGGAGTTGCTGGGACTTGTTGTACAGCCTGGAGCTGGTGTAGATGTAGTGCGTCCAGACGGGCAGATATCGTGTTCAGATACTGCAGCAGAACATCTTGGCATTTGCTCTGGCATTGTAGCTCTTGGTATAAATCTTGCACCACAGGCTTGGGCTTGCCAGCGGGGTCCATGGCCTGAGCAAACTGTAAGGCTCCAACGGGTGTGGACCCGCTGTGCCACTTACCGGTTTTGCTTTGGGCAAAACTTGGAAGGGGAATCTAAATGTGCCCCTGGTTTTCACCCTTTATCCCGCTCCAAGATGCGGAAGCTGGTCTTAGCTGCAGGGGAGACACCAGGTCGCTACCACAAGAGTGGTCCCGGTTAAGTGGCAGCTGACCAAGCAGGCCAGAATGCCCCAGTGCAAGCACTGGGGATACAGGCAGGTGGAGTGAGCTGTCACTGGATGGAAGGAGCGCAGCAGCAGGGTCAGATGAAGTAGAGCTGAGTTAGTGATTTAGCAGAGCGAGCTGGAGCTGTTAGAACAGCAGAGCTGAATAGCTCAGGTGCAGCAGGTGAAACAAGCTGAACAGCAGACAGAGGCGTGGTCGATAATCCGAATCATACACTTGAGAGCAGCGAGGTACAGGAGGATCAGGCAGAGACGAGGTCAGGATACAGGCTAAGGTCGGAAGCAGGATATCAACACAGGAAAAACAAGCTGGAACCTTCACTGTAGAAAACTACAATATTGCTCAGGCATCACAGGAAGGGGGAAGCACCCTTATAAAGGTGGTGCCTGGCCGGGATTGGAGAGAAGGCGGAATCAGGGGCGTGCACGAACCCTTAAAGAAACAGGACGCATGCGGCTCCTACAAGGTGCAACTGAAGCTGTCGCCGCCCGGGACAGTGCAGGAAAGCGGGCCCGGAGCCTGCAGAGGAGAAGAGGAGACTTGCGTGCAGTTCGACTGAGGTACATAGCAGGATGCGTTGCACGCTGGCGGCTGTCAGCTGCCATTGTTACAGTATCCCCCCTCTCATTCCCCTTCTTCTTGGTCCTGATGTTCTGAAAAAATCTTTTAAGAAGATTCAGAGCATGTACATTTTCCTCCAGCTCCCAGGAACGTTGCCCTATAATTTGCAACTGAAGCTGTCGCCGCCCGCAGCAGTGCAGGAAAGCGGGTCCGGAGCCTGTAGCGGAGAAGAGGATCCTTGTGTGCAGTTCGACTGAGGTACATAGCAGGGTGCGCTGCACACTGGCGGCTGTTGGCTGCCATTGTTACATTTAGTATGTACTGGTGACTTGCATTATTCCTTTCCATGTGCATAAGCTTACATTTGTCAGTGTTAAACCTCATCTGTCACTTCTCTGCTTAAGTCTCCAATCTATCCAGATCCCTCTGTAGCAGTATACCGCCCTCTTATGTGTTAATTACTTTACACGGTTTAGTGTCATCTGCAAAATTTATATTTTACTGTGCAAGCCTTCTACAAGATCATTAATAAATATATTGAAGAGAATAGGGCCCAATACTGACCGCTGTAGTACCACACTAGTGACAGTGACCCAATCTGAGTGTGTACCATTAATAACCACCCTCTGTTTTCTATCACTGAGCCAGACATTTTCTATCACTGAGCCCACATACAGACATTTTCTCCCAGTCCAAGCATTCTCATTTTATATCCTAACCTTTTATGTGGTACAGTGTCAAATGCTTTGGAGAAGCCCAGATATACAACATCTATTGATTCGCCATGGTCAATTCTAGAACTTACCTACTCATAGAAACTAATTAAATTAGTTTGACATGGCCGATCCCTCATGAAGCCATGCTGATATGGCGTTATTTTCTTATTTTCATTGAGGTGCTCCATCTCTTAAAATAGTTTACCCACAAGAGGTTAAACTTACCAGCCTATAGTATCCGGGCTCTGTTTTTGGACCTTTTTTTGAATATTGGCACCACATTTGTAATGCACCATTCCTGTGGAACACTCCCTGTCAATATAGAGTTCTTAAATATCAGAAATAAGGGTCTGGCTATGACATAACTTAAATCTCTTTTTCCTTATAATTTTTCAATGCTTCCTCGCTACTCTCCAATTTTAGTGATTTAAATGCTTTCTTTTTCTCATTTATTGCTTTCTTTACACTTCTATTTATCTACATCGTTTTTTTGCTTGTTCCTTACCCTTTTATTCCCATAAGGTATGTACCTCTCACAATTAGAGTTTAGGATGCCTTTAAAAATATCCTATTTGGTGGTTGTATTTTTATTTTTGAGGGTTTTGTCCCAATTAGTTAGGCCAATGGCCCATGGCTAAATTTATTTATAATTTTTTGAAGTTTCTTATTTTTGTCCCTCCCTAAAAAACACTCTTTTGAATGCCAATTGGAAGGTAATTATTTTATGGTCGCTATTTCTCAGATGTCCCCAACTTGAACCAGTTGGGAAAGGTAATTGTCTTTGGTTATTGCCAATAAACTGTTTCCTTTGAGATATACACGTTTCAGTTTCCCAGTCTATATCTGGGTAGTTGAAGTCCCCCATAATAACAACCTCATAATTTGCCGCCTCATCTATTTTGTTTAGAAGTAGATTTTCTGTGATGCTAGTATATTAGGTGGCTAATAATAAACTCCTATTAGTATTTTATTATTGTTTTGGCTCCATGTATTTCTACTCACAGTGACTCCACATGTTCATGTCCCTCACTTATATCTTCCCGGAGTATGGGCTTTAGACAGGACTTTACATAAAGGCAAACCCCTCCCCCTCTCCTGTTTTGATGATCCTTTCTAAACAGACTGCCCCGGTTATCATAGCTATCATCCAGCCATGTCTCAGTTATTCCCACTTTACAAAGGAAAAAGATCGGCACTCACAAAAGTAGATGCGATGCTTATTTTTATTGCCACATAGAGGAGGCAAATGTGACACATTTCAACTAAACAATCGAGTCTTTGTCAAACAGGTAAATGTATAACTAACTGTATTTAAATAGCCCACCGGATCTGACTGTCACAGACGTGGAGTTGCCAGTCTTGCATTTTCTTATTGTATTGTGCTTGCTATCTTCCCTGTTGTTTGTATCTGGGCCTGAGACAGAGACTTCCTTCATCCATCTGGGGAGGAATGGGTTGTCTCTGGTCCTAACCTTATTCCACGGCCTTATAGGAAAATAAGGACCTAGGTATACAGGATATATATATGTTTACCTTCAAGGTCTATCCATATTGATAGGTAGTTAAGGCCCAGATTAGGGTTGTTTATGAGGTGTCGTGTTCTTTCCCTAGTTTCCAGGCCCAGTTACTGTTCCCCTTCCCTGCTGTGTTCAGTGTGGAGTTTTCCCCCACACTGATCGTAACACTGACGTCACTAACTGTGACATCAGGTTGTCAAGGAAACATATACACAAAGAAAGTAACCATGTGGGCTACGATTACATGCGAGAATACACAAGGTTACATGCAGGTAACAGCAAATATAAATGAGACAAGATACAATGTACATAAGAATTAGATCAATATATATATTAGTAATGTTGGAAATGTCTAATATAAATATCTAATATAAAGGCACAAGACATAATTAGTTGTTAGTGATATAGTATATAATCATAAAGACCTGAGGCGATACATAAGGAAATTTCAGTGTTCATCACACATGCTGTGAAAAAGAAAACAAAAATATTATGAACTAAAATATAATAAATGAATATATCATAAAAAACAATTAAGCTCCTATTAGCTGTTCAAGCCCTTTAGATACAGAGTCTGCAGTTTGTGGATCTAAAAGGCTTCACGATTAACATCTGAATCCTGTCGCCACCCCTCTGTGGTGGTAACACTTGTTCAATTATTTGAAAACGCAATTGGGAGACATTGTGGCGACATTGGTCAAAATGTAAAGGGACTGGCAATAGCAAATTCTTTTTCCGTATCGTTGTGCTTGCAGAACCTGTCTTTCATCCAAGTTGATGTCTCCCCAACATATATTGAGCTATATTGATCTAATTCTTGTACATTGTATCTTGCCTCGTTTAATTTTGGTGTTACCTGCATGTAACCTTGTGTATTCGCGCATGTAATCGTAGCCCGCTTGGTTACTTTCTTTGTTTATATGTTTCCTTGACAACCTGACGTCACGGTTGGTGATGGCAGACCCAGCGGGCTATTTAAATTTAGTTCGTTTTACATTTACCTGTTTGACAAAACGCATCACATTTGCCTCCTCTATGTGCCAATAAAAACAAGCATTGCATCTACTTTTGTGAGTGCCAATCTCTTTCCTTTTTTATATTGATGGGATGCCAACCTTGGACATGTGCACCGTGCCACCGTGCAGTGGCAGTCAACAGGTATTGCTGACTGTTACTCTGGTGATTATTCCCACTACGCAATAGTCCTCTACACATATCACTAATTCCAGTTCACCAGTTTTATTAGTCAGGCTTCTGGCATTAGTATACATACAATTGAGAGGTTTTTGTATATTATTTACCCTACACCTTTCCTTATGATCTGTTCTAGTCCCTCCTTCCATTCCTACCCCATTACCATTTATATCTTGAGAACTTAGTTGGTTTGTTCCGTGCACGGAGGATAAAGGATACATGGTGAGCTGGACGTTTTGTTTATTAACCAGCATACATGTGTTACGGGCCACAGCCAGTACACAGGGCACAAGGGCGCATGTGAACTGCACTGTGGCATTAGCAGATAAATATCTACCTTTGGGTTACTGTACTTGTACAAGAATATTTCTGTGTTGATAAATAATATAAGTCTTCATAAGATTTTTCTGCCACCAAAATAACTGTAAGGTGGAAGTCAAGTCAACTACAGTAAGAAACAATTGTAAAGTATATATATATATATATATATATCTAAAGAACCAATTGGTGATTTGTGGAACCTTGAAAATTGTCTGTCTACTAAATACAAAAATTGTTTGGCACAATATGCAGTAATATTCTATCTTGCTTATGATCAGGAAATATAACCCAGGCGGATACAGTATGTATCCATCTTATAATTTTCTTACACTTTTTATATATCCTCATGGACCAAGTTACAGTTGGTAGGGCATGAATCTCATTTGTTCTTTTGGTATTAAGAGGTTGTCTGGGCTGTTATCTATTTTGAGGATAGGTCATCAATATCAGATCGGTGAGAGTCTGACACCCGGCACCCCCGAAGATCAGCTGTATGAGGAGACATCGTGCAGTGTACACAGGCCTTCTCTCTTCCTGCTCTCCGCTAATGTCTATGGCAAAGCAGCAGACCAAAAGCCCAGACAAACCCTTTAAGAGAAACTTACGAGTAAGAAGTAGATCAGAAAAGAAGAAGCAACTGAATCATTGACCAATCATGACTATTCTACTAGCATAGATGAATGGATATACCATAACAGAAATTAACTGAAATGATAAAAATGTCATTATAGTTTTCTTCCCAACTTGAATACCAGTTCTTTAAATGACGCCATTTTCAGCTGATAACAGGAGCCCCATTTTCTACCTGTTCTGGCTCCTAGAGGGAGATCATTTTAAGGGGCCTAGAGGAAAAGACAGGACATCCAAGAGAAACATTATTCATGTCATGAAGAGTAAAGAGTAGACTGACTTGACACATAAACATGTAATAACTCTATATGTAACCAATGTTATACAGAGGTACAGTACGACCACCTACCATTTGTTGGGTGACATATAATAGCGTAATTTTTCTTTTTCCACAGTAGCCAATCACAGTGCAGATTTCATTTTGTATTCTGCTCTTGAAAAAAGAAAGTAGTGCTGTGATTGGTTACTACCAGCAACATAGCCTGTTTTTCTTTCAGACAGTTTTCTTAAATCTGGTTTAGTGTCGATCAATACAATAAAATTATTATCCAATTCTCAAGTGTTGGGGTCATATCTAATAAGACAAAGTGAACTGATAAGCGCAAAAAAAGAAAAACATTGTTGAAAACAAGAGAATTTATGTGCTGGGTTAAGTCAATGTTCACAATGCTGAACATTACCCTCTACAATAGCAGGTGGGAATATGTTTGGCTCCCGGAGAGCCTTTCACGATGCCATTAAACATGAGCCGAGTCGGCGTTTAGCTCATACCATGTTAATGCAGCTCGCCTTCAGGATTTAACTTCTTACCAATAGAGCTTTTCTTTTTGATTGTGTCCAAAGGCACAATACAATCCTGTTAATTCACACACTGGAAGTAATTTACTACTTTCATAATTTTCTCATTGTATATGTTCATTTTAGCAAGTTTTATTTTTCATGCTATTTTACACAACATTTCCATTGTAACAGTATACAGTTTGTTCTTTAACCCTTCAGTGACGACCAGCCTGTTTTGGGCCTTAGTGAACAAGCCATTTTTATTTATTTTTTCTCGTCAAATTCTTGTTATGCTGGGAGTCGTAGATCTCTCCTTATACACACTCCCTGTAATATCCTTGGACAGCCCATAATAACATACTAGACATACCTGGTGTTGTAGTTCTCTTCTTCTTTTCCCCCCGCCCTGTATTGTCCTCTAATGTCCAATAATAACCACCTCAACACGCTGAGACTTAGTTCTCCCGTTATACTTTTCTCCATATAATGTTAACTGATATCCCACAATAACACCTTGGACATCCTGGGAGTTGTAGTTCTCTCCTGTTATACCCCTCTCCTTATAATGTTCACTGATATCCCATAATAACTACCTGGTCATGTTGAGACTTGTAGTTCTCTCATCTTATACCTGAACATGCTGAGACTTTTAGTTCTCTCGTTATACTTTCCTCCATATAATGTTCACTAATATCCCACAATAACACCCTGGACATCCGAGAGTTGTAGTTCTCTCCTGTTATACCCCTCTCCTTATAATATCCAACGATATCCCATGATAACTGCCTGGTCATTATGAGACTTGCAGTTCTCCCATCTTATACCCCCTTCATGTAATGTTTGATATCTCATTATAACAGACTGGACATTCTGGGAGACAGTGGGAGCTGTAGTGCCCTCCTCTTATACTTCCATGTAGCGTCCTGTGACATACTATAACAACAGCCTGGAAATGCTGGGACTAGTAGTTCTTTCCTTTTATATTATACTGGGGCGAAACATATTGTGAATACAATGAGGGGAGCCATGATGACATGACACCTATCATTGTATTCTCGGTTAGGTGTATCTGGTGTGTGTTCTAAGTTCTGTCTTCATACACGTTCACAAAGTGTGCAGTCTGACATTCAGTATAAACCATACTTGTATAAGTATAAGGCATGACATGTATCAGCAGAAAGAATAGAACAGCATGCATTATAACATTACATTAACCCTTTTTACCCCGGCCAGTTTTCACCTTCCTGCCCAGGCCATTTTTTGCAAATCCGACAAGTGTCACTTTATGTGGTAATAACTTCGGAACACTTTTACTTATCAAAGCCATTCTAAGACTGTTTTCTCGTGACAGATTGTACTTCATGATAGTCATAAATTTAAGTCAATATATTTCACCTTTATTTATGAAATCCCAAATTTACCAAAAATAAAAAAAAAATCGCAATTTTCTAAATTTCTATTTCTCTGCTTTTAAAACAGAAAGTGATACCTCATAAAATATTTATTACTTAACCCCTTCATGACTGCAATCTGTATATATACGTGATAGCTGCACATTCCCCGTGCAGCTATCACGTGTATAGACGTCATTGCAGTTCTTTAATCCAAGCGCTGCAAAGCGATTGGATTAAAGCTTCTGCCCGTGTCCTGCTGCTGTCACGGACAGCATACAGTTCCAATCAGAGTGGCCCCTTGCCAACAATCGATCTGTGCAGACTATGCCGGTTTCAGGCTCTGCAGATCAGAGCCTGAAATCAGGTAATGTGTCCTGAAGCCCCCGATCTGGGCCCACTTCTTGAAGCCCCCGATCTTTGCCCCCTTTTTGAAGCCACTGATCTGTGTTCCCTTCTTGAAGCCCCCGATCTGTGCTCCCTTCTTGTCCTTGTCCTTCTTATCCTGCCCCAGATGCGGTCCGCCGCCTCCTGCCCCGATCTGTAATTTATAAAATGCTGCCCCCTCCCCCCTTTCCAGCACTGCCCCTGATCAGTCTCCCTTCTGTGTGTGATGGCGGCGGCTCCATTCCTGAGCTGCCGCCATCAGCAGCGCGTGTCAGCTCTATGCTGACACTGCTGTAACCCCATAGATGCCGCAGTAGCGGCATCCATGGGGTTAATAGAGGGAGGGGGCTCCCTCTCTCAACCATCAGGGCTGCTGCGATCGCCATGGCAACTGGACACTTTGCAAAGGCATCCGGTTGCCATGGCATAGGCGTCCGGTTGCCATGGCATAGGCGTCCGGTGCTGCCACCTACATGGCATCTGATTGTATGATACTTTGCAATGCATACTTTCCATTAGGTGTCATTGCGTCCGTAACAACCATCTCTATAAATATATCACATCATCAACCCCGTCCAATAAACACCATAAAAAATAAAAAATAAAAACGGGGTAAAAAAATAAGCCATTTTTGTCACCTTACATCACAAAAAAGTGCAACACCAAGTGATCAAAAAGGCATACAGTACAGACCAAAAGTTTGGACACACCTTCTCATTCAAAGAGTTTTCTTTATTTTCATGACTATGAAAATTGTAGATTCACACTGAAGGCATCAAAACTATGAATTAACACATGTGGAATTATATACATAACAAAAAAGTGTGAAACAACTGAAAATATGTCATATTCTAGGTTCTTCAAAGTAGCCACCTTTTGCTTTGATTACTGCTTTGCACACTCTTGTCATTCTCTTGATGAGCTTCAAGAGGTAGTCACCTGAAATGGTCTTCCAACAGTCTTGAAGGAGTTCCCAGAGATGCTTAGCACTTGTTGGCCCTTTTGCCTTCACGGACCGGGCAAAGAGGATTAATGCCCTCTTTGCCCAGTCCGTGAGTTTTGGTGGGTGGCCGTCTCTTGGCAGGTTTTTCTTATGTAGGGGCTCATTTTATGCAGGATGAGGTGACGGTTTTATTGGTATCATTTTGTGGGACATGCACCTTTTTTATCGCTTGGTGTTGCACTTTTTGTGATGTAAGGTGACAAAAATTGAATTTTTTATGGTTTTTACCGGAAAAGGAGGATCATGTGATATATTTATAGAGCGAGTCGTTACGGACAATACCTAATATGTGTGTTTTCTCTTTTTCTTTTTCAATTTTTTATTATAAAATCTGGGGAAAAAGGGAATTTTTTTCTTTTTTTACTTGAAACTTTATTTTTTTAATTAAAAACGTTTTTTTACTTTATTTCTGACTTTTGGGGTCTGATCCCCTCTGCAATGCATTACAATACATCTGTATTGTAATGCATTGCCTGTTAGTGTATTACACAAAGTAATATACTAACAGGTTGCCTAGGAGACCCAGCCTGACACCCATAGAAGGAAGGTCCCGATATCATGCAATGCATTGGGCAGCCTCTGCATGGCATTGTACTGCCTTCTCACCCATCGGGTCCCCGCCACAGCAGCCCAGGGACCCAATGGGCTCCCTCACCAGCAGCAAACCCCTTTTATGGTAAGAAGAAGAGGTTAATTTGCCGGCATCTGTGTTTTCACCTATGCCGGCGCATACAGCAGGGGTCCGGCTAACGGGAACAGCCGGCCCCCTGCAGCTGATCGGGCTGGCGCACCTCCTGCACCTGCCTGATCAGCGGGCCGTAATAGTACGGCGATGGACGGCAAGTCACGTTCCCATTCGTCGTACTATTACGGCGCTAGTCAGGAAGGGGTTAACACTGGGCAAATGTCCAATTGGCTGCCTATACATGGGAATGCATGTCTAGCATCTAACAGTTAGAACAAATTCCTAAATGCTGATTAGAAATACCTGGACAGCTATGCATAACAATATATCCCTGAGCCAGAGGTAGAATTCTTACCAGATATGCTTGTACAAGGATTGTGGGGTTTGCAAAGGAGATATGCAGGAGACAGCACTGCTGATGTCCTGTAACATGTAGATTTAAAACTTGGCTTCTCTTTCCCAGAATGCATTACACTCCCACAATGCCTTGCACCACCCACAACTACAATAATCTTTATTAACATAAAAACAAGGTGTAATACATTTTTATGACCACTAGATGGTCTATTACTGTCATGGAACCATGAACCAGACGTACAACAAGAGATAAGTGGAAAATAAGAAGGTTTTATTGAAGAGCAAGCCGTAAGCAAAGTCCAAACGGATGGCTAAACCGAAGCAGGGTCTTGCGGAGACAGAGGTCAGGAACCAGAAGGGTAGTCAGACGAAGCCAGGAACAGGAACCAACGGGGTAGTCAGACGAAGCCGGAATCAGGAACCAACGGGGTAGTCAGACAAAGCCGGAATCGGGAACCAACGGGGTAGTCAGACGAGGCCAGGATCAGGAACCAGAAGCAGCAGCAGTCTTGGAAGCATGTGAACACAGGAGGACCAAGCAAGGAACTGAAGCCACAGACCTCCTATATATATGAGCTAGGCATCCAGCTCCTCCCAGTGGGAAGGAGGAGCCGCAGGGTGGGAGGCTACAAGACAACCCAGAAACCAAGATGGCCGCCAGCACATGTCAAACGAAGGGAACAGCAAGGAGGTAAGACCATGACAGTACCTCCCCCTCAAGGGCCCCTCCTCCGCGGAGTAAGGAACGGTTTCTGAGGGAAGCGTGCGTGGAAGGCTCGGAGCAAGACAGGAGCATGGACATCTGCGGAGGGAACCCAGGAACGCTCCTCTGGACCATAACCACGCCAATGGACCAAAAACTGCACCCGGCCGCGGACCAGGCGTGAGTCCAGGATATTGCTCACCTCATACTCCTCACGATTGCCCACTTGGACCGGACGAGGCCGAGGAATCGAGGAAGTGAAACGATTACACACCAGTGGCTTCAACAGGGAGACATGAAACACGTTGGAGATCCGCATGCCAGGAGGAAGCGCAAGGGCATAGGCTACCGGGTTTACCCTGCGAAGCACTCGGAAGGGACCAACAAAGCGAGGCGCCAGCTTGGGAGTGGGCACTCGAAGGTTGAGGTTGCGGGTGGACAACCATACGCGGTCTCCGACCTGGTAGGAAGGAGCGGGCGCTCGTCTGCGATCAGCCTGGAGTTTCTGGCGCTGCGCAGAGACCTCAAGGGACCTCTGGATCTGTACCCAAGAAGCACGTAGGACGGAAAGGTGATCCTCCACAGCCGGAATATCCTGGGGAGAGAATACCTCCGGTAACACGGCAGGTTGGAACCCATAATTGGCCATGAAGGGAGACGTCCCAGAGGAAGAGTTCACCGCCGTGTTCCTGGCAAACTCAGCCCAAGGCAGGAGGTCAACCCAATTGTCTTGGTGATCGGAGACATAGCAACGAAGGAATTGCTCCAAGGCCTGATTGGATCGTTCTGCGGCCCCATTGGACTGAGGGTGGTAGGCCGAGGAGAAAGAGAGATGAATCCCCAACTGGGAGCAAAAGGCGCGCCAGAACCTGGACACAAACTGACTCCCCCGATCCGACACAATCTCCTTGGGCAAACCGTGCAACCGGAAGACCTCCCTGGCAAAAATCGAGGCCAACTCTTGTGCAGAGGGTAACTTCTTGAGAGGAACACAGTGGCACATTTTGGAAAACCGATCCACAATCATGAGAATGACCGTATGGCCTCGGGATGCAGGGAGGTTCACAATGAAATCCATCCCCAGGTGTGACCATGGACGCTCCCCGGTGGCTATGGGTTGCAAAAGGCCCAACGGAAGGTGCCGAGGGGACTTACTCTGGGCACAAACGGAGCATGCCGCTACATATGCGGCGATGTCGGAACGTAGAGAAGGCCACCAGAACAGACGTGAAACCGCCCAGGACAGCTGATTCTTTCCAGGGTGCCCCGCGGCCTTGGAGTTATGGTAGGTTCGCAACAACCGAGTGCGCAACTCCTCAGGCACAAAACATCTGCCGTTGGGTCTCCCAGAGGGAGCACCAGATTGAGCCGCCAAAATCTGCTCACCCAGAGGAGAAGTCAGGCTGGTGCGAATAGCGGCCAGGATCTGATTCGGGGGTATGACCGTAGTCGGAATCGACTCCTCCCCGGACAGCTCGGAGTACTGCCGTGATAAGGCATCCGCTCTGATGTTCTTGGAGCCGGGTAGGTAGGAGACCACGTAATTAAAACGTGACAAGAACAGAGCCCATCTGGCCTGACGTGGTGTCAATCTCTTGGCCTCAGAGAGGTAGGTCAGATTCTTGTGGTCCGTCAGGATGAGAACCGGAACCACCGAGCCCTCGAGCAAGTGCCTCCATTCTTTAAGGGCCTGCACGATGGCCAATAACTCCCTGTCACCAATCTGATAGTTGCACTCCGCGGAAGACAGTTTCCGGGAGTAAAACCCACAAGGAAGCAGAGGACCCTCTGGTGTTCTACGCTGAGACAGGAGGGCGCCTACTCCCGTCTCAGACGCGTCCACCTCGAGGACAAAAGGCAACCCAGGGTTGGGATGCGACAGAATCGGAGCCGACACAAAGGCGGACTTTAGAGCCTCAAAAGCTCGGATGGCCTCGAGCGGCCAGACCTGAGGATTACTGCCCTTCCTGGTCAGATCCGTGAGAGGCTTGGCTAGCATGGAAAAGTCCCTGATGAACTTCCGATAATAATTGGCGAAGCCCAAAAAGCGCTGCAGGGCACGAAGACCACTGGGCTGGGGCCACTGTAAGACAGCCGAAACCTTCTCAGGATCCATGGAGAACCCCTCAGCGGAAATGATGTAACCTAAGAAGGTTACCTGGGATCGGTGAAATTCGCATTTCTCAAGCTTACCGAACAGCTTGTTCTCTCGTAAGCGTTGCAACACTCGTCTGACATCCAGAATGTGGGCCTCCATGGATGCAGAATATACCAAGATGTCATCCAAATAGACCACCACACACTGCTGCAACAGGTCACGGAAAACATCGTTGATGAATTCCTGGAAGACTGCGGGCGCATTGCACAACCCAAAGGGCATAACCAAGGATTCATAATGACCGGTCCTGGTGTTAAACGCGGTCTTCCACTCATCGCCCGCCTTGATCCTTACCAGGTTATATGCCGCCCTCAGGTCGAGTTTGGTAAAGACCGTGGCCCCTTTGAGGCGATCGAACAGCTCGGAAATCAAGGGTATCGGGTAAGCGTTCTTGATCGTGATGCGATTGAGACCCCTGTAATCGATGCAAGGCCTCAACTCACCGCCCTTCTTTTTCACAAAGAAAAATCCAGCCCCTGCCGGGGACGAGGATTTGCGAATGTGTCCGCGTGAAAGCGCCTCCCTCACGTACTCCTCCATGGCCTCATTCTCCGCTACCGACAGTGGATAGACTTTGCCACGAGGAGGAACGGCACCAGATTGTAACTCTATGGCACAATCGTATGGGCGGTGCGGAGGTAGGGCAACCGCAGCGCACCTTATCGAATACATCCCGGTACTCCTCGTATTCAGGAGGCAACAGAGAGTCCGAGGAAGTACACAGCAACTTGACAGGCCCATGGATGCAACTAGCCCCACACTGCGGTGACCACGAGAGGATCTCGACCGATCTCCAATCGAAAGTCGGATTATGCTTCTGGAGCCAGGGGTACCCCAAGACCACCGAGTAGTGTGGAGACGAAATAACCTGGAGACAGACCGACTCTCTGTGAACGGCACCAATGGCTATCCCTACTGGAAGGGTCTCCTGAGTCACGTGTGGCGGCAGAAGGGGTCTGCCGTCTATCGCCTCAAGAGCCAGTGGGGAACCTCGAGGCTGCAGAGGAATGGAATTGGCGGCAGCGAACACACTATCAATGAACAAACCACCAGCACCAGAGTCCACCAACGCCTGGGTCGTCACCGAGCCCCCGACCCAGGAGAGGACAACCGTGATCAGTGGTTTGTCAACACGGGAAACCGGGGACGAGGAGACTCCACCCAAGATCTGCCCCCGACAGGACCTCAGGTGCGAGCGTTCTCCCGGACGGTTCGGACATGCCAACCGAAAATGCCCACCGAGACCACAGTACATGCATCGGCCCTCGCGTCTCCGGAGTACCCTCTCCCCCTCAGACAGGCGAGCAAACCCCCGCTGCATGGGTTCACCCCCAGACAAGTCATCCCCAGGAGGCGTGGGAGGAGAGGGAGGCACGGGTGGGACAGCAAACGTAGGCGCCAATCTGTTAGGAGACCTCCGCAGGCTCTCCTTAAAGGAAGGTCTCTCCCTGAGTCTGGTGTCAATCAAAATCAGGAAAGAAATAAGAGACTCGAGCTCCACTGGTAGGTCCTTAGCTGCAACCTCATCCTTCAAGGCATCCGAGAGACCATGAGAGAAAGCAGCGACCAGAGCCTCATTATTCCAGCCCACCTCTGCTGCCAGGGTACGAAACTCAATGGCGTATTCAGCTACGGATCGTGAACCCTGTCTGATGGACATAAGGAGCTTCGCAGCAGAGGCAGCACGAGCCGGCACATCGAATACCTTCCGAAGAGAAGCAACAAAACCGGAAAACTCGGCAACCACCGGATTGTTGTTCTCCCATAAAGGGCTGGCCCAGGCCAAGGCCTTGTCCGAGAGCAGCGAGATCAAGAAGCCCACCCTTGATCTCTCAGTAGGAAAGGCATGTGGCAGCAACTCAAAGTAAATGCCCACCTGGTTAAGGAAACCTCGGCACTGAGTTGGCTCTCCCCCAAAGCGCTGTGGAAGGGGGGCAGAACCGGTCATACCCTGAAACACCACAGGCGCAGCAACAGGTGTCAGGGTAGACTCTGGCGCAACAACCGGAGCGGCAGTAGGAGCGGGCCCAGGAGCGACAACCGACCCATCGGCAACGGAAGCTAAATGAGCCGTGCGTTCAAGCAGGGTTTGCAACGCCACAGCGAACCGACCCAACAGGTGATCCTGCTGATCAAGTCTGGCAACCAGCGTAGGTAGCGAGGGTGGCCCTGTACCGTCAGAATTCATGGCTTGGTCCTAATGTCATGGAACCATGAACCAGACGTACAACAAGAGATAAGTGGAAAATAAGAAGGTTTTATTGAAGAGCAAGCCGTAAGCAAAGTCCAAACGGATGGCTAAACCGAAGCAGGGTCTTGCGGAGACAGAGGTCAGGAACCAGAAGGGTAGTCAGACGAAGCCAGGAACAGGAACCAACGGGGTAGTCAGACGAAGCCGGAATCAGGAACCAACGGGGTAGTCAGACAAAGCCGGAATCGGGAACCAACGGGGTAGTCAGACGAGGCCAGGATCAGGAACCAGAAGCAGCAGCAGTCTTGGAAGCATGTGAACACAGGAGGACCAAGCAAGGAACTGAAGCCACAGACCTCCTATATATATGAGCTAGGCATCCAGCTCCTCCCAGTGGGAAGGAGGAGCCGCAGGGTGGGAGGCTACAAGACAACCCAGAAACCAAGATGGCCGCCAGCACATGTCAAACGAAGGGAACAGCAAGGAGGTAAGACCATGACAATTACCTTACTAATCACTACAGAAATACGAGAATTGCAGCAGAATTAATTAGAAATGAAATAGACGTGAACTGAAATGAATCTCCCTGTGCTGGGGCAGAACACTCCCCTTCTGGCGTCAACAGATGCCACCACTAGGTCCTTCTTTCTTAGCCACCCATTTTGTGGTGGGATCAATCTTTTTCAAAGAGCTATCTTTGGAGATTGTTTGGCCTTTGTTGAGGTAGTCTATTTCCTTAGCATGACATTCATGTTGTATAGTATGAATTATTATGTTCTTGGACCTTTCCAGATTAGGAGCGGTAAAGGTATGTTGTTTGCAGTGATGCCAACCTTTGCAGGGCTTCTGGCTCACAGGTAATGTCTGAGCTGTATGGACTACACAGGCTATAGCGCAATAGAGCAACATTCAGGATCCAGGTGAAGAACCTGTTGAAACGATGGGATTTGAGTTGGTGGTCCAAAGTCACTGTCTTCATACACGTTCACACAGTGTGCAGTCTGACATTTAGTATAAACCATTCCTGTCTTCCAAATAAAAGGACTGTTCTCTGTAGTCTAACTTGCTCATTGGCAAAACAGGAGTATTTGAGATTGGCAAAACTATAAGACTACAAAAACTTGTATAAGTATAAGGAATAACATGTATCAGCAGAAAGCATAGAACAGCATGTATTATAACATTACATTAACACTGGGCACATGTTCAAAATGGCTGCCTATACATGGGAATGCATGTCTAGCATCTAACAGTTAGAACAACTTCCTGAGTGCTGATTAGAATTAGCTGGGCAGCTCTGCATAACAATATATCCCTGAGACAGAGGTAGAATTCTTACCAGATATGCTTATACAAGGATTGTGGGGTTTGAAAAGGAGATTTGCAGGAGACAGCACTGAGGATGTCCTGTAACATGAAAACTAGAGACTGGGCTTCTCTTTCCCAGAATGCATTACACTCCCACAATGCCTTCCACCACCCACAAATACAATAATCTTTATTAACAGAAAAACAAGGTGCAATACATTTTTAAGATCGCTATTACCTAACTAATCACTACAGAAATGCGTGAATTGCAGCAGAATGAATTAGAAATGAAATAGACGTGATCGGAAATCAATCTCCCTGTGCTGGGGCAGAATAGTTCTTGTTTACTTACTTGTAATAAAGTTTTGAATGGATTATCCCAAGGTAAGTTCAGTTTGGCATGAGGCATCAGAATGAATCTTGATTGGAGAACCTTCAAACAGCTTAATCTGTAACATATAAAAGAAGCATGAACAACGATATGAGTGCATTCACGTAAGTATAATTCCTCAAAACCACTCCCACCAACCCCTTTTATTTTAGTTGCACTGATTATTGATGAGGGTTAAGTCACTCAATGTTGAGTGGACTATAAGTGGAAATGTATTAAATCTGTTTGGTTTTGTTTATTTTTATTTGGTTTTATTATAGTTGTTATTCATTATTAAGTAACATAATAAGCATTGCGGCCATTATTAATCCATCAACTAAGAAATAAAAATGATTATATGAAACTATTTGTGTGGAAATTTATTAACAACACAAATTTGGTTTTATTCAAATTGGTGAATATGTCATCATTTTATCCTGCTATCATTATAATGTTCTGCAGCATCCTAGGTGTGTATTAGGCTCTGATTTCCATTGTTCTGCTCTGTCATAGGAGAAAAACAATGAAAGTAACTGTATAAGGCTGGAACTGGCACATCACAAACAACGAAGCCTGATGGGCTACAATAAGATCTACCAAGTTTCTGTGAGGCAGCCTGACAATTACCGCACAAAATAGAGCTGCAGGCTACACTGTTTTGTCCGACAATTTTGAACTGATATGTGATAGAGACTAAAAGAACCTCTAACACAAATATAATCAAAGCCGTATGAGGTTCCATAGCACTGGACTTGTGTATTATCACTTTCTGAAGTTGAGATGTTCTACAGCAGTTGAGGTACTTATTTTGAGGTTCTGCAGCAGTTCATATGAGTATTTTCAAGTTCTGCAGCAAGGGAAGTGTATAATGATGTTCTACGCATAAAGTTTTTATTGGTAAAATTGGGCATCAAAGCCCTGCCCCAGGAACTCCCAAACCCCCCCAGGAATGCCAACTTATCAGGGCAGCCGGAATTTGCCACGTCTCTCAAAATTACTGACAGTCCCAGCAATTTCAGGACAGCTGGCAACTACGCTACAGCAGCTGTGATGTGTATTAGCCTGTCAAAGAATCTCACATAACACTCTTTGTCAGACCATTAGTCAAAATGAGTGAGGCCAGGGGTGGCTTTTTAATAAAAAATTCATCAGACATCTTGGACATTGAACATTGCATTCTGCATTGCCTGGGAGTGATTTAAGCACTGTATTGGGAATCTGGGTGGAGCGGGGGGACCATACTATATCACTTTGGGGCTTATTAAATCTATATACACCCCGGATTAGAGCACAACACCTACCAGTAACGTGGCTGGTCAGGGCATATTATACTAATCAATAAGTACAACCTTGCATCTTAGGCAGAGGCTAACACAGATGTAATAGGGCAACACAGCAAAAGTTAGCAAGGGCCACCCTCCCCACCCTTTTTACAAGAATGCATGCATCAAGCATTCCTGGGCAACAAGGTAAGAAAAGCGTGAGGGCTCAGATTTCTGAAATATATAATTTTTTTATTATTAAGCAGAAGACATTTTATTAAAAAAAGTTATAAAAAAAAGTGCTTCAAAAAATATGGAACTCATTCTGAACTCCATATTTTTCAGTGTATTTACACTGTATATTACAGTATGTGATAAAACTGTCTTTCTGAAGCCACTAGTGGATCAGGATTTACTATTGACTGCAAAGTAAGCTGTGAACATTTCTTTGTGCTGGCGTCTGCAGGAAAATGCAATGTTGTCAGGTTGAGAACAGAGGATGGAGTTTACTGCCAGACCCACTCCCTTCTAGGCCCCAAAGCATTCACGTGGTCTGCCTCCATGGAAGAAATGCCACTGATTTTAGACCATGCTCTCATTCCTGTAAAGCTGCGCCCAATTTCCATTATGTCAATCTCTTTTTGGACTAGGCAAAGAAACTTTCACTAAACCTAGATGCGCAATTTACGTCAAAATCTAGGAGCACTCACATCCGTAAATGTGGGACAGTTTTAATACGATACCCTTTTCTGACAAAAGTGTCCTTTTAAAACCAGCACCCAGCAAATGAGCTTCATAAATAGGATAATGTTTGTTTTTACAGGGTAAAACATAATTAAGCATAACAGTAATTATTCTAATATATCACAAAATAACTGCTGTGCACATGCTGAGTTCAAGAATAAACATCAATTAAAGCTTTCAGTGATCTTTCTGATTTGCATATTAATAAATTATGACATAGATTGCTATCTACAAAAAATACATTCTCTGCATCTGTAAATACAAATGTGCGGTTGGGGAAAAATATATTTTTGCATTGAAAACAACACAAACGTCCACCCACAGCAGCATGACGCACTCATTTTTCACAGGATACATGAGAATATTGTACCTGAATGCACACACTCACAGCAAGAATCCACTTTTCAGCACAAAAGCAATGTAGCTTGCCATGGTTTTGAGTTTTACGTTGTTTTAGCCATATTTAGCAAAAATAAAATAAAAGTGTTTATTTGAAGATAGCAAATGTAATGTGAAAAATGCAATAATAAAAGATGGGCAATAAATGGTTGTGCTAGTGCAACGGGTGGCCGCACCCCAGGGCCCTCTATATTGTGTGTCCCAGGTATAGGAAATGCTGAGTGGTGTAATGGTACAGCCCAGATGTCTCTTTATATGTGTCATGGTGATCCTACCTGGATACCGCTGGACCCCAGGCTTTGGCTCTGAAGCAATAAATAAAGGGAATAATTAAGGGATTAAGGAAGAACTTGAGTCCAGACCTTGAGATGAAGTTTAATGGCGGCTTTACTTGAGTAAACATTTTTCCAAAACAGATTTCAGGCTTTATCTTGGTTCCAGCAGGCTTTAGCATTAAAATGGCAGGCAAACTCAACTCTGCTATATCTGACTCTGCTGTCCTGACAAGCTTAATAAGTGTCTTTGCTTTCTTTTGGTCAGGCTTATGTTCAGCGAAGGAATGTGGTAGAATCCGGTGAGCTCCAACATGAAGTCCTTACCAGCACACACACTACCACTACCACTAGAACCAGTTCTAACTGGTCCCCACCCTTCCTACAGGAAAAATGACTTCCCCACCTCTCTCCAGAGAGGGGTTAGATTGAAACGGTTGCCTCCATTCTACATAAATACAGCTCTGACGGGTTTGCTGCCACCTGCTGGTGAATCAGGCACATTACATGTTATAAACAGTTGCAAACATTATAGATGCACATTATGGAGAAGACCTGGAACATAATGCATAGATAACTTTATGTTAGACCATTAAGGACAGTAGCAGGGTGTAGAAGTGGCAAAACCACTCGGGGGTGTTACACTAGCATGGTAAAGAGCTAAAATAGAGATCAATCCCCTCACTTGACAGCAACAACATAAGGCGTTTAGAGTTCAAAATAGAAATAAGCACCTAGCAGCAATAAATAACAGGCTCTTGTACTGTTCAGGAATAGTGCTGCTCGAGCATGCCCCGCCGAATAGCGCGATACTCGAGTCTCCTCCCTGCACGTTTGTTGGCTGCTACGCAGCCAATAAATGTGCAGGTAAGTACTGCTACTTACTGTAACGCCGTAGTCATGTTGGTTACTGGCATTACAGTGATTGGCTGGCCGAAACACGTCATCGGGTGCGACATTACCTGCGCTACATGTCCTGTATAATGTTTGCACATCCCAAATAGCTGTGAGATTCCCTGTAATTTTTTATTAGCCGCTGGTGACAGCAGCGACATTACCTGTGCTACATCTACTGTATAACGTTTGCAAATCCTAAATATCAGTGACATTCAGTTACATTTATTTGTGCATGCACTTACAAAACCTGCGCTGCTGTACGTGCGACATATACGTGCAAGCATGTATACTGTTTAATATGCAGAAGGCGAGCAGTAAGGGGCAGGGAAGTGGCCGTAAGCTGATGCACAAGAAACACACTCATCTATGACCTAGCTTCATGTCCCAGTTTGCAGGGTGGCACAGTACACCACTCTCGAAGTCAGACCAGTGCGACCATGTGGTCGGTTGGATTGCAGCAGATAATGCTTACAGTCAGTTAAGCACCACCCTGTCTTCCACAAAGTCCAGTCTCAGTAGCCAAGAGTCTGGTCAACAAAATCCTCACCCTGATCCTCCTTCCTCCGACCATGGAGAGTCTTGCCAAACAAGTGATCCCACAATCGGATATTCCGTGGAGCTCTTTTCATCGCCATTCCTTGATTTAGGCCTCTCGCCAAGCCCGCTTGAAGAGGTACATGAGGAGATAGTGTGCACTGATGCCCAAACTCTTGAGCATTCACAGTTACAAGAAGATGATGGGGAGGAATGGCAATTAGTGTTTCACGAGGTGGATGATGATGATGAGGCACAGTTGCCAATTAGTCAACAGCAATTAGTGTCTCAAGAGGTTGATGATTAGGATGAGACACAGTTGTCAATAACTGAGGTTGTTGTTAGGTCAACAAGTCAGGAGGATGACCAGAGTGAGGAAGTGGAAGAGGAGGTGGTGGACGATGAAATCACTGAACCAACCTGGGAAGGTGGCAAGCTGAGCGAGGACAGCAGTACAGAGGTGGAGGGATCTGCAGCACCGCAACAGGCTGAAAGAGGCAGTGGGGTGGCAAAAGGGAGAAGGCAGGCCACACTAAACAGGCCCACAACAGTTCCCTGGAGCACCCCCTTACGTCAATATCCATTGCCAAGGGGTAGGTGCTCCGCAGTCTGGCGATTTTTTTAGGAAAGTGCGGACGATAAAAAAAATTGTCAATTGCAACCTGTGCCGTACCAAAATGAGCAGGGGCGTGAACACTAGAAACCTCAGCACCACTAGCATTATCTGCCACATGGCATCAAAGCACCCTAATAGGTGGGCCAAAAGCCTGGGTCCACCATTAGTGTCTGCGGGTCAAACCACTGCCTCCTCTACCCCTGTGTTACGTGCTGGCCAATACCCTGTCCAAGATGCAGGCTCAGATGCCTCCCACCCTGCACCTGGACCTTAGCAAGCACCATCAGCTAGCACATCCACTTCTGTGTCCAAGTGGAGCATACAGATGTCCGTACCTCAGGCCTTTGAATGAAAGCGCAAATACCCAGCCACCCACCCACAGGCCATAGCACTAAATGCACACCTTTTCCAATTGCTGGCTCTGGAAATGTTTCCATTTAGGCTTGTGGACACAGAGGCTTTCCGCAGCCTGATGGCGGCATTAATCCCTCGTTACTCAGTCCCCAGCCGCCATTATTTTTCCTGGTGTGCCGTCCCCGCCTTACACCAGTATGTGTCCCGTAACATCACCTGTACCCTGACCAACGCAGTTATTGGGAAGGTCCACTTAACGACGGACACATGGACAAGTGCTTTTTGCCAGGGACATTACATTTCCCTGACGGCACACTGGTTGAACGTTGTGGAGGCCGGGAGTGAGTCATACCCTGGGATGGCACAAGTGCTACCAACGCCAAGGATTGCGTGCCCTACTTCTATCAGGATTTTTCGCCACCACCTACATTAGTTGCTGCAACCCCCCCTTCTCCTCCACCTTCTCCTTCACTTCCACCTCTGAATTCTGATCTTTCAGAACCAGTCAGTCAGTAGCTGGAAGCAGTGTAGCACTGCAGTGGGGAAGCGGCGGTGTGCTGTTTGTCACCTAAGCAAATTAGTGCTGAAACTGATTTGCTTAGGTGACAAACAGCAAACCGCCGCAGAGCTGTGGCAGGGTATAAGGGACCAGACTGAGCTGTGGCTCTCGCTATTCAATCTACAACCAGGCATGCTTGTGTATGATAATGGCCACAACTTCGTGGAGGATTTGGAGGTCGGCAAGCTCAGAGACATACCATGCCTAGCCCACATGTTCAACTTAGTGGTTCAGGTGTGCCGCGTGTGTGCCTATTTCCGAAAGTCATCTACAGCTGCCGCCAGTCTGGCAACACTGCAGCAGCGCTTGCAATTGGCAGCTCACCGACTGTTGTGCGATGTGAGAGAGCGCTGAAACTCCATGTTCCACATGTTGGCCAGGCTTTGTAAGCAGCAGAGGACAGTAGTGTAATACCAACTGCAACATGGTCGTCACCTTTCCAGTCAGCTTCCGCTCTTCACAAGCGACGAGTGGGCATGGATGTCTGACCTCTGTGAGGTTTTACGCAACTTTGAGGAATCAACACAGATGGTGAGCGGCGATGCCACTATTATCAGTGTAACCATCCCACTTTTGTGTCTACTGAAACGCTCGCTGCTCACAATCAAGGCGGACGCTTTGCATGTGGAGGAGGTGAAAATGAGGGAAGACAGTACACAGGGTGATAACCAGACCACCTTCCGTTCGTCTTCTTAATGCAAATTGGATAATGATGAGGAGGAGGAGCAGGAGACTGTTGCCTCCGCTACAGAGGGTAGTAGCCACAGCAGGTGTCTTCCATCTGTTCAGCGTGGATGGGCCGAAGAGGAGGAAGAGGATGAGGAGATTGAGATTCATCATCCTGATGAAGTGTAAGATCCTCACCTGCTTTGCACTCCAGGGGAGCCAAGAGGGGTCCTCGTGGAGTTGCGGGACAGGTTATGCGTGTCTCTGATGCACCAGCGCTGACCCCTTTGCGAGCCAGTGCGGAGATGCGTTCGCGTGGACATCGGAGGGGAGGACCGTCGGAGTCCCGGGGACAGAGTGGCCAGGCGAGTGACAAGACGCCGCGGCCAGGGTTGTCTCCGGTGTCTCCTGCGACTTCCGTTTCCGCATCTGGGTCCACGCGCTCGCATACTCGCGCTGAGTCAATCATGCGTCCGTGCGTACGCACGAGGGCAGGTTCGCAAAGGGATACATGGTCGCGAGTACGCGCTTCTTATGCACTTCGTCGACCAGTGGCGCATATTATACTGACTCACAAGAGCAAAGTGGATTAGGGAGCCAGTCATGGGTTAATCAACTTGTGATTGCCTTAGGCCTTGTACTCAGGTGCAGGGCAATTTGTTCACCTATGGTAGTGGACACTTGGCACCCAGCAGGCATTTAAAAGGAGGTCTCTCAGGGTGATCAGTGCCCACTGTTATTTTCCCTCAACCAGGTATAGGTCACAACTCCTAGTGACTGAAGACTGCCAGGAACTTTGTCCTTACAGCGGACCCAAGATCTGGAGTGACTCGACTGCCAAGTGCACAGCATCATTCAGCACTGGTTGGGACTATTCCTGGAATCTCCTTGCCTGGTTTTTTGTTATTATTCCTTGTTACCAGCAGGTGTCCTGGACGTTTATGTTTTTGGTGAATAAACACCTTTTTGCTTTCATCACTGGTCTGTTTGTTGGTGCCTTGCATTACAGAACAGTGGGCCCAACTAACAGTTGCCATGGACAAGATCCAGCAGCAGCTGAATGAATTAACGGGAGCCGTTAACCTGCTGTTCCAACGACGCCCAAATATACCAGCAGCCGCTGCAGCGCAAATCCAAGAGCAACTGACAACTGTGATGGAGGAGGTTCAGCAGCTTATCCAGGGAGCCTCAGCACTACCCGTCACTATCGCAAGGCATCAAACAGAACCAAAGATCCCTCTGCCTGACCCCTTCACAGGAGAGCGACAGGAGTTCTTAAACTTCAGGGACTCCTGTCTCCTTTATTTCCAGTTACGACCGATGGCTTCTGGCACTCTCAGGCAGAGAATTGGGATTGTAATGTCACTGCTACGTGGAGACCCCCAACGTTGGGCATTTAACTTGCCTCAAGACCATACAGCTTTTTCGTCAGTGGATGCCTTCTTCGAGGCTATGGCTGTGATTTACGATGACCCGGATCGTACTCGCACCGCAGAGACCAATCTTGAGCATATTCAACAAGGCCGCCGCCCAGCTGAAGAATACGCTGCAGAATTCAGGAGATGGGCAGCTTTCACCACCTGGGGCGACGCAGCCCTACGCCATCGCTTCCGTTTGGGACTTTCGGATGCGGTCCGGGATCTTCTTTTGGCCTTGCCTACACCCTTCTCGTTGGAAATGGCTATCTCTCAGGCAATCAATGCCGACAGGCGAATCCGTGAGAGGCGAGTGGAACGGTCGTCTCGGTTTTCATCCTCTCGACCACATCCAGGGCCTCTAAAATCGGCCGAAGAGCCAATGGAGGTTGGATCCTCTCATCTCACACAGGCAGAACGAGCTCGTCGCCAACAGAAAGGCCTGTGCCTATTTTGCGGGAAGTCTGGACACCTCGTTAAAACCTGTCCCCTCCTGCCGGTGGGAAACGAATGAACCTAGGGGGCATAGAGGAGAACCCCTAGGTGCTATTATCCCTCCTCCAAGCCGGGTGATGGTATCCATATCCTTACGGTGGCAAGACAAGGTCCATGAGTTGTCAGCACTAATCGATTCTGGGGCCGCTGGGAATTTTGTGGACTCATCCTTGGTTCGTCGACTTGGCATCCCGTTGATCCAGCCGAAAACCACCATGTCAGTGACCGCGATTGATGGTTCCCCTCTTCAAGATGGTCGTGCAATGTGGATGACTCCGGGAATACAGGTAGCGGTGGGGGCTGATCATCGGGAGACCTTAAGCCTTTTTGTCCTTGACATGCCATCCACTCCCGTGATTTTGGGTCTCCCTTGGTTAAGGCTCCATAATCCAGTAGTGGACTGGCGCTCGGGTCTTATCTGTCAGTGGAATACGGAATGCCTTACTAAGTGCATTCGTCCCGACCTGTCACTAGCCTCCATGGAAGTATTAAGTACTTTACCACAGCAGTATCATAATTTCCGAGATGTGTTCAGTCCTCAGGGGGCTGATGTATTACCTCCCCACAGGTCATATGATTGTCCTATAGACCTGTTGCCAGGCACCATGCCACCACGAGGGCATCTTTATAATCTCACTGGGCCTGAGGTTCAGGCTCAGCGGGAGTATATTAAAGAGAACCTTGAGAAGAATTTCATTCGTCCATCCACTTCCCCTGCTGGAGCTGGATTCTTCTTTGTGGAGAAGAAGGATGGAGGCTTGAGACCTTGCATCGATTATCGTGCCCTTAATCGGATTACGGTGAAGAATCGGTATCCACTGCCTCTGATTGATGATCTGTTTTCTCAGGTGGCAGGGGCCCGAGTCTTCACCAAACTCGATTTAAGGGGTGCTTATAATTTAGTTCGCATTAGAGAGGGTGACGAATGGAAGACCGCATTTAATACCAGAGACGGGCATTACGAGTATCTCGTGATGCCTTTCGGTCTCTGTAATGCTCCCGCGGTCTTCCAGGAGTTCATCAACGATGTTCTCAGAGATTTCTTGGATAGATGCGTTGTTGTCTATCTAGATGACATACTAATCTACTCCTCGGATCTGGTCTCACATCGGAGACACGTTTGTCAGGTTTTCCAGAAGCTGAGGGAGAACCGCCTCTATGCCAAACTTGAGAAGTGTCTGTTTGAGGTGAAGGAGTTGCCTTTCCTGGGGTACATTATCTCAGAAAAGGGATTGGCTATGGACCCATCCAAACTTTCTGCTGTCTTGGATTGGCCTCAACCTAAGGATCTTAAGGGGTTGCAGCGTTTCTTAGGCTTTGCCAACTTCTACCGCAAGTTTATTAAGAATTTTTCTGCGATAGTAGTACCTCTCACCAACCTCACTAAGAAGGGAGCTAATCCTTCTAAGTGGACGAGAGAGGCAGTCAGAGCCTTTGAGACGCTGAAACAGGCTTTTTGCACGGCACCAATTCTTACTCATCCAGACACCTCCAGACCTTTTGTTCTCGAGGTCGATGCCTCAGAGGTCGGTGTAGGGGCAGTTCTCTCACAGTATTCTGGGGACCCCGAGAGGTTACATCCCTGTGCCTTCTTCTCTCGGAAGCTCTCTCCAGCCGAGTGTAATTATGATATCGGCAATAGAGAGCTTCTGGGAGTAAGATTGGCTTTTCAAGAGTGGAGACATTGGCTAGAGGGTGCAGAACATCCCATCACGGTTTACACTGACCACAAAAATTTGGAGTATCTAGAGAGTGCCAAAAGACTCAACTCCCGACAAGCCAGGTGGGCATTGTTTTTCACCCGCTTCAATTTCCGCCTCACTTATAAACCAGGTTCCAAAAACGTGAAGGCAGATGCCCTGTCCCGCTGCTTCCCTGAGGCTGCTTCCGTCCTGGACTCTGAGCCAGAAACCATTCTCCCAACTAAATGTTTTCTTGCTGCCCTGGGGGCCGCAGAAGTAATGGAGGACTTGTCCTCTCTTCTTGAGCCCTCACAGGCAGAGAGTCCACCTGACAAACCCGAGGGTCGATGGTTCGTACCCATTAACCTTCGATTGGAGGTCATCCGACAGCTTCATGACTCAAAGTCTGCCGGGCATTTGGGTGTTAAAAAAACACTTGCCCTTGTTACAAGTCACGTGTGGTGGCCCAACATGTCCGTGGATGTTAAGGCCTATATCCAGGCATGTACTGTTTGCGCCAGATGTAAACCGTCTCGGTCTTCCCCTTCTGGGACTTTACTCCCACTGCCTATTCCCCAGGCTCCATGGACTCACATTTCCATGGATTTCATCACAGATTTGCCAAGGTCCTCTGGAAGTACGGTAATCTGGGTAGTGGTGGACCGTTTTAGTAAAATGGCCCATTTTATCCCACTCCCTGGATTGCCCTCGGCCAGAGAATTGGCAGATCTGTTCTTGAATCATGTCTTTCGATTACACGGAGCGCCGGATGACATTGTTTCAGACAGAGGAGTGCAATTCATCTCCCGCTTCTGGCGTTCTTTCTGCTCCCGATTGGGTATTAATTTGTCTTTTTCTTCTGGTTTTCACCCAGAGACCAATGGTCAGACGGAAAGGACTAACCAGACCCTGGAGCAATATCTCCGGTGCTTCGTGTCAGACTGCCAGGAGGAATGGGCAGCGTATCTACCCTTTGCGGAGGTGGCTTATAATAACTCTGAGCATGCTTCCACTAAGATGTCTCCGTTCAGGTGCGTGGGGGGCAGGGATCCAAGACTCTCTTCTTTGGCCGGACCCTCCACTGACTCACCGGTGGTGGATCAGTGGTTCAAGGATAGGCGTCCCATTTGGTCGTCGGCCCAGCGGAATCTCCGCAGTGCGGTGGCGCAACAGAAGAAATTTGCTGATCGTCATCGCACCGTAGAGCAAAAGTTTAAGGTGGGAGATCAGGTGTGGGTCTCCACCCGGAACATTCCGCTGCGTCAGCCATCTTCCAAGTTGGGTCCTCGATTCATTGGCCCATACCCAGTGACACAAAAGATCAACCGAGTTACGTACAAGGTTGCTCTTCCACCGTCGATCCGAGGAGTGAACACCTTTCATGTTTCACTTCTCAAATCGCCAGCCAACTCTGCTCCCTTCATTCAGACCCCATCCCCGCTGGAGGTCCAAGGGGTACCGGAGTTCGAAGTAAACAGAATTTTGGACTCTCGTTTTGTCCAAAGGTCTCTTCAATACTTGGTGGACTGGAAGGGTTTTGGTCCAGAGGAGAGATGTTGGATACCTGCTCGCCAGGTGCATGCGGATGAGTTGGTGGCAGCCTTTCACCGGGATAATCCGGGGAAAGCTTGCTTGGAGTCTTCAGAGCCGCCTCCTCGAGGGGGGGGTAATGTAAGATCCTCACCTGCTTTGCACTCCAGGGGAGCCAAGAGGGGTCCTCGTGGAGTTGCGGGACAGGTTATGCGTGTCTCTGATGCACCAGCGCTGACCCCTTTGCGAGCCAGTGCGGAGATGCGTTCGCGTGGACATCGGAGGGGAGGACCGTCGGAGTCCCGGGGACAGAGTGGCCAGGCGAGTGACAAGACGCCGCGGCCAGGGTTGTCTCCGGTGTCTCCTGCGACTTCCGTTTCCGCATCTGGGTCCACGCGCTCGCATACTCGCACTGAGTCAATCATGCGTCCGTGCGTACGCACGAGGGCAGGTTCGCAAAGGGATACATGGTCGCGAGTACGCGCTTCTTATGCACTTCGTCGACCAGTGGCGCATATTATACTGACTCACAAGAGCAAAGTGGATTAGGGAGCCAGCCATGGGTTAATCAACTTGTGATTGCCTTAGACCTTGTACTCAGGTGCAGGGCAATTTGTTCACCTATGGTAGTGGACACTTGGCACCCTGGGATTGGTCAGCAGGCATTTAAAAAGAGGTCTCTCAGGGTGATCAGTGCCCACTGTTATTTTCCCTCAACCAGGTATAGGTCACAACTCCTAGTGACTGAAGACTGCCAGGAACTTTGTCCTTACAGCGGACCCAAGATCTGGAGTGACTCGACTGCCAAGTGCACAGCATCATTCAGCACTGGTTGGGACTATTCCTGGAATCTCCTTGCCTGGTTTTTTGTTATTATTCCTTGTTACCAGCAAGTGTCCTGGACGTTTATGTTTTTGGTGAATAAACACCTTTTTGCTTTCATCACTGGTCTGTTTGTTGGTGCCTTGCATTACATGAAGACAGTGAAGTCTTGTCTGTTGGGACTCTGGCTGACTCTATGTTATGCTGCCTTTCCCGTGACCCTCGCGTTAAACGCATTTTGACCAACACCGATTACTGGTTGTTCACCCTTCTCGACCCCCGCTACAAAGAGAACTTCTCATCTCTCATTCATGTGGTGGAGAGGACTAGCAAAATGGTGCAATACCAGAAGGTCCTTGTGAAAAAATTGCTCCAAACATTTCCAGCTGACAACTTTGGCAGCAGAGTACGAAGTTCCTTGGGCAACTGAGGAGGGGAGACAAAGGGAACACACAGCAGTTCCAGCAGAGGCAAGGCAACACTCTCCAATGCCTGGGACAGTTTCATGACACCCCTCCAGCAACCTCACACTGATGCGTGGCCTAGTGTCACAAGGAGAGAAAAGTTCTGGAAGATGGTGGAAGGAGTACGTAGCAGACCATGTCAGCGTCCTCATTGATCCCTCTGTGCCTTACAACTATTGGGTGTCCAAGCTGAACATGTGGCACGAACTGGCGCTCTACGCCTTGGAGATGCTGGCCTGCCCTGCCGCCAGCGTTTTGTCAGAGCGGGTATTTAGTGCTGCTGGGGGCATAATAACTGATAAGCGCATCTGACCGTCAACTGAAAATGCTGACAGGTTGACTCTTATCAAAATGAACAAGGCCTGGATTGCCCCTGACTTCTTTACTCCACCAAGAAAGAAAGCAGCTGAACATAAAGGCACTTTAAATGTGGCTTTTATGGTGTATTGAATACACTGTATTCCCCATGCACCCCTTCCTCCACAAAAAAGGGTATATCGTTAAACATGCTTATTAGGCTGCCCTCGCTCCTAATTTTTTTGATGGTCAGCTCAGCAGCAACCCCTCAACCATAATTTTTTTGATCGTCAGCTAAGCAGCAGGCCCTCACTCGCCCATCATTTTTTCCATGGTCAGATCAGCAGCAGGCACTCGCTCTTTATGTTTTAGAGAGTCAGCTCAACAGCATACCCTCAACCATAATTTTTTCGATGGTCAGCTCAGCAGCAGGTCCTCAACCATAATTCTTTTGATAGTCAGCTCAGCAGCAGGCCCTCAAACTTAATTTTTTCCATGGTCAGATCAGCAGCAGGCACTCGCTTATAATGCTTTAGAAAGTCAGCTCAGCAGCAGACCCCTAATGCAGACCCCTAATGTTTTAGATGGTCAGCTCCGCAGCAGGCCCTCACCTATAATGTTTTAGATAGTTACAGTTGCAAGAAAAAGTATGTGAACCCTTTGGAATGATATGGATTTCTGCATAAATTGGTCATAAAATGTGATCTGATCTTCATCTAAGTCACAACAATAGACAATCACAGTCTGCTTAAACTAATAACACACAAATAATTAAATGTTACCATGTATTTATTGAACACACCATGTAAACATTCACAGTGCAGGTGGAAAAAGTATGTGAACCCCTAGACTAATGACATCTCCAAGAGCTAATTGGAGTGAGGTGTCAGCCAACTGGAGTCCAATCAATGAGATGAGATTGGAGGTGTTGGTTACAGCTGCCCTGCCCTATAAAAAACACACACCAGTTCTGGGTTTGCTTTTCACAAGAAGCATTGCCTGATGTGAATGATGCCTCACACAAAAGAGCTCTCAGAAGACCTATGATTAACAATTGTTGACTTGCATAAAGCTGGAAAGGGTTATAAAAGTATCTCCAAAAGCCTTGCTGTTCATCAGTCCATGTTAAGACAAATTATATATAAATGGAGAAAGTTCAGCACTGCTGCTACTCTCCCTAGGAGTGGCTGTGCTGTAAAGATGACTGCAAGAGCACAGCGCAGACTGCTCAATGAGGTGAAGAAGAATCCTAGAATGTCAGCTAAAGACTTACAAAAGTCTCTGGCATATGTTAACATCCCTGTTAGCAAATCTACGATACGTAAAACACTAAACAAGAATGGATTTCATGGGAGGATACCACAGAGGAAGCCTCTGCTGTCCCAGAAAAACATTGCTGCATGTTTACAGTTTGCACAAGAGCACCTGGATGTTCCACAGCAGTACTGGCAAAATATTTTGTGGACAGATGAAACTAAAGTTGAGTTGTTTGGGAGAAACACACAACACTATGTGTGGAGAAAAAGAGGCACAGCACACCAACATCAAAACTTCATCCCAACTGTGAAGTATGGTGGTGGGGGCATCATGATTTGGGGCTGCTTTGCTGCATCAGGGCCTGGACGGGTTGCTATCATCGCAGGAAAAATGAATTCCCAAGTTTATCAAGACATTTTGCAGGAGAACTTAAGGCCATCTGTCCACCAGCTGAAGCTCAACAGAAGATGGATGTTGCAACAGGACAACGACCCAAGGCATAGAAGTAAATCAACAACAGAGTGGCTTAAACAGAAGAAAATACGCCTTCTGGAGTGGCCCAGTAAGAGTCCTGACCTCAACCCTATTGAGATGCTGTGGCATGACCTCAAGAAAGCAATTCACACTAGACATCCCAAGAATATTGCTGAACTGAAACAGTTCTGTAAAGAGGAATGGTCAAGAATTACTCCTGACCGTTGTGCACGTCTGATCTGCAACTACAGGAAACGTTTGATTGAAGTTATTGCTGCCAAAGGAGGTTCAACCAGTTATTAAATCCAAGGGTTCACATACTTTTTCCACCTGCACTGTGAATGTTTACATGGTGCGTTCAATAAAAACATGGTAACATTTAATTCTTTGTGTGTTATTAGTTTAAGCAGACTGTGATTGTCTATTGGTGTGACTTAGATGAAGATCAGATCACATTTTATTACCAATTTGTGCAGAAATCCATATCATTCCAAAGGGTTCACATACTTTTTCTTGCAACTGTAGCTCAGCAGCAGGCCCTCGCCTATAATGTTTTAAAGGGTTACCAGCAGACTCTTGCTCCTACTGTTTTTGAGAGTCACCAGCAGGCCATCAATCATAATTTTTCAAGGGTGTGTATGATGCCCTCCTTTATGTGTAATAAAGGGTGTATTGGAGTTCCGGTTCCTTGTAATTTTTGGCAGGCCTTTCACATAGTGCATAGGCTTTAAGAGTGTAGGAGTCCCACTACCTGAACAATTGTACCACAATGTGAATAAGGCCCTCCTTTATGTGATATACAGGTTGTATTGAAAGTGTCTCTTCCTTGTAATTTTTGGCAGCACTTGCACTTTATATACAAGTAAATATACAGGGAAGAATGTTTCCTAATAATTTTTCCTCTAAAATAGATTTTATCTTCAGTTTGGTGTGTATTATTGTCAGTCTGTAAAAGTGGCATACTACTCGGACAACATTGTTCCCAGCAGCGACCTGGGAGTCCAAGATGCATCCAGACATCCTCCCCATGCTGTTCCCAAACCATTTCAGTGGTGGTTCCATCAATTTCTGACTTTTTCATGTGAACCAGACACCCTTCCCTCTTCAGAGCAGGGGGTGCCTGGTTTAATGCTCGGGTTCTCCCATTCACTTCCATTGTGCTTGGGTGCTCGGTAGAGCACCCGAGCATCCCGAGGTGTTCTACTCGAGCACCCGAGCACTTTGGTGCTCGATCAACACTATTCAGAACGTAACATGAATTTATTTTTGTATAGCATCATACAGGTATTGGAACCAAAGTACCTCTTAAAAGGTATTAGCAGTTTCAATATATGTATGATATTGGCAGGTCAGGTGATTCCATTACAATGATACCAATGTATATGATATTCCATGATGTGTGCTATGTTTACGGAACGCTCCTTAAAGTTATTATCCAGGAAATAAGAAAATGAACATACTTAAATATTACTTTATTGTAAGTATATTCCAAAATACTTTCATTAGTTATAATGGCTCATTTTGTCTGGGAAGCAATCATTAGGAGAAATAAAATGGTGCCATCCTACTAGTCCACACAAAACTGTCCTAATCACACAGGAGGACAAGTTACTTCATAACACTGAGCTAAAGAGCTGCCTCATCCTCCTCTCTGCTCTGCCTGTCAGGGATTATGATCCTGAATACAACTGATAAGATCTTCACCTGAATCTCTGTAGGAATGGAGTTCATAAGGAGACATGAAGAACACATAGGACAAACATGAGTAATGTAGTTCTGTAGTAATAGAGACTGCATACAAGTGCTGCTGCTCATTAGCCACATCCCCACCTCCTCTGTCTCAGGTCTTCTCGTGAACTTCATTCCTACAGTGATTCAGCTGAAGGTCATATTAAACTGTATTTAGGATCATAATCCCTGACAAGTAGGAGAGGCGTGTGAGGTATCTTGTCATCCTGTGTGATTAGGACAGATTCTGTATGTACTAATAGAACGGCTGTAATTTCCACTGATGATTACTCCCTAGATAAAATGAGCCATTATAAATAATGAAGACATTTGGTTGTATATACTGTATATATATATATATATATATATATATATATATATGTGATATTTATTTCTTTTCAGTAATTTTGTTTTCTAAAGTCCCAAAGAACCCCTTTAAAGGACATCTGCCAGCATATAGTATGTACCTATGAAGCTGGCTGACCATGTGTACTTGGCAGCTGAAGGCATCTGTGTTGGTCATATGTGCCTGTATTGCTGAGAATTAATTTTATTTTTTTATACACTCCAATGAGCCTTTAGGAGCAACGAGGGTGTTGCCATTACACCAAGAGGCTCTGCTTTGTCTGCAATAGCTTCACACTATGCACTTTGATTGACAAGGCCATGCTTTGTAAATGTGTAAATGCCTGGTCCTGACTACTCCTGAAGTTAATCAAAGTGCAGAGGGTGCGGCAGTTGCAGAGAGAGAGCTGAGCCCCTAGGTGTAACGACAACACCCCTGTTGCTTTTAGTGGCTCATTTAAATATATTAAAGGATCATTTTTCTCAGGAATGCAGGCACATACACAGATGTCTTCAGCTGCCAAGTGTACATGTAACAGGTCAACCAGTGTCATAGGTACAAATATGCTGACAGATGCTCTTCAAAGTGAATGTCTACCTTTTACCGTCATGTCATTTTCAAGTCAAACATTCTGACAACTATTAAAAAATCATGTTAGAATTTTGTTTATATTTACAATAGGTATATAAAAGTGTTCAACAGTGGACATTCATTTTCTTCCTTTGAACTGATGCAAACTACATATGACCTCTCATGTACTCATTTTATCGATATATCCAATTAAGGCACATGACAAGTTAATTCCTGAACCCAAGGCCACAGATATTTAGTTATTTATTTTATGCACTTGTATAGCGCTACTATATTTTGTGGCGCTTTACAGACATTAGCATCAAGCTGTCCTCAATGGGGCTCAAAATCTAAGTTCCCTATCACTATGTATTTGGAGTGTGGGAGGAAACCAGGGTACCTGGAGGAAACCCACGCAAATATGGGGAGAACATACAAATTCTATGCAGATGTTGTCCTTGGTCAGATTCAAACCTAGGACCCCAGTGAAGCAAGGCACCAGTGCTAACCACTGAGCCACTGTGCTGCCCTCTATCTAGTAATAGTGAAGAAACAGCAGGAATGGGTCTGGAACCACGGCACAATCCCCAGAAGACTTCTTGACAGGTAAGTATAAAGATTAAAATTTTGAGGGTGGAAAGATGTCTTCATCAGGCAAGTTAACAACCATTGATACACATGAAGATCTTTAAAACCATTCTTTATGAAGCATGTAAAGGTCAGGGATGATGGAAGAGAGAGGGAATGTGGAGACAAAAGGGGACCCTGACCAATACAGAATTGACACACAGATTTAGATCTAATAAAAAGATGATAAATAACAAAAATGATAAATAATGTACCACGTTAATACATTTAGCTAATAGATTAGAAGAGAAAATTGAGGGGGGGGGGGGATATAGGCCTCCTAATCTGTTTAAGATACTTGATGAAAAAGGAAGAGGGGGTTATACTAGGTTAGTGTATTTAATTGTAATATAAATTATTGTACAAAGTAATAACAATGACAAAGAACTGGGGCGGATGTATAGGGATGATAGGGATGTAGCTATAAACAATACTTATTGGGGTCATGTACTAAAGATAAGTGTTACACATGTCAGGCTTAGTGAAAACCCCACTGGAAGAAGATTAAACTACTTAAACTAATTGGGGTGGCGTCCATGAGCCAGAACTGAAATCTACTACTGCTAGGAGCTGGAGTAGATCTCCTATATAATGTTTTCTGCTGTTAAATTAGTCTAGCTAAATTCACAAGCCTGCATTCCAGACATGCTTCCCACCCTGACACAGGTGATTGAACTGGATTACAGTTTCACAGGGGTCTATAGCTGTATCACATCGTTAAACCTGTGGTTGGGCCAGGAAACAAGTCCAGAATTTGTATTCCAAGTTGTGGAGGAGAGAAACTAGGACAGGGCTGGCCAACCTGTGGCTCTCCAGCTGTTGTAAAACTACAATTCCCACAATTTCTTGCTGTAGTCTGGGCATGTTAGAGTTGTAATTTTGCAAGATCTGGAGAGCCTTAGGTTGGCCATCCATGAACTAGTGTGTCCTTGGGTTGTGGATACTCAGATATCTAATTTTTCCATGAGGGACTTACCTTTATTTATTCCTGATGGACAGTTTTGGGTGCTGATGGTCAGCCACTCCCTCCTTTCACCTAACCCCCACTCTGTTTTTTCTCTTCATATTGTTTGTTGTGTCTTCTTTATGTGATCCCCATCGTTTGTGTTTCAGGCTCACCTTACCATGTGCAGTTTTGACTATAGTTACTGGCCTAAGCACTCAGGAGTCTTATTTCAGAATTCCTACTGGTCCCATGCCAGTTGTCTGGGATCCCCAATTTTCCTTTTTTTTCTATATTACTCACCCTACAGTGTTTTGGCAATTTGTTTGCTCTTTGAGATTGCTGGAAAACTGGATAATCTGGATGCTTTCTTTGTCTATATGTACATCTTACTATGATGCCTGTAAATGTTGGAGACTTCAGGAATCTTTCATGATGTCCATGTTTTTCTATTGTATGCTTTTATTTCAAATTTATTAAAAACAATTGAGAACCAGAATTCGGACTCTAGGTGTGTGAATTCAGTCTTAAAGAGGACCTTTCTTGGGTCCTGACATTATGAAATAACTAGCAGGTTATGTAGGGCACTGTGCACTGATGTAATATTGCTTACTAGTTTGTCTGGGCGCCTCTCTCCGTTCGCCCACTGTGCCTCCCTGCAGTTTTTCCAGCTGGTATGCTAATGAATAGCATCAGTACAGGGAGGAGGAGACTGCCCTGTTTCTCAATAGGCGTCTCCTTCTCCCTGGCTGTAGAGCGGTCCAATGGCAGTGGAGAGAGTCACAGCCAGGGAGAAATAAAAAACTCAACTTCTTCCTGTATGTGACGCTCTCTGCTGTGATTGGACCACGAAAAATATTCTACAGTTTTCAAACCAGCACCTGGATCTGAATACTTTTGTAATTGCATGTAATTAAACATTTTGTATAGCTACTGAGTTATTCAGTAAAATGTATCTGTATAGTGCCACTTAGTTTCTTATTTCTTTGACCTGCTCACTGAGATGGCCGCACATGCTCAGTTTCATTCTTCAACTGCCTCTTGAGCTGTGATAGGTAGAGCATGGACACACCTTCTTAGATGCACTCCCCTTGAGCTGTTAGCTTGATATAAATCTAGCAGAGCAATGATTTATGTGAAGATCCATTCACAGAAGACTGTGACTTGCATGCAACCTGTCTGCTTTTTTTCTCATATTTTCACAGCCAAATACCGTTGCTGTGTGACATAACTGTTTTGGTAGGGATGTACAGTGCCTTGCAAAAGTATTCACCCCCCTTTTTCGTATTTTGGTGCCTCATAACCTGGAATTAACATGGATTGTTTGAGGATTTGCATCATTTAATTTACAGAACATGCCCACAACTTTGAAGATTTTTTTTTATTTTTATTGTGAAGCAAACAACAAATATGACAAAATAACAGAAAAAGTCAATGTGCATAATTATTCACCCCCCGTAAAGTCAATATTTTGTAGAGCCACCTTTTGCGGCAATCACAGCTCCAAGTCACTTTGGATAAGTCTCTATGAGCTTGCCACATCTTTTTGCTCATTCCTCCATGTAAAACTGTTCCAGCTCCTTCAAGTTGGATGGTTTGCGCTTGTGAACAGCAATCTTTCAGTCTGACCACAGATTTTCTATTGGATTGAGATCTGGGCTTTGACTAGGCCATTCCAACACATTTACATCTTTCCCCTTAAACCACTGAAGTGTTGCTTTAGCAGTGTGTTTGGGGTCATTGTCCTGCTGGAAGGTGAACCTCCGTCCTAGTCTCAAACCACGCCATTTTTGTTCAGTTTGTTTGTATAAAGAAATGCCTGGAGGTGCATAAACTAAAATTTAAATGTGCCTGTTTTCCATCCACAGGCTACATTTAGGTGCAACTGCGAGGCCTGGGCCATATCAGCCAGTCTTGAGTGGGACTCGCAGACTCCTCCCATTGCTAGCATGGTTACATGCTGGAGATAACTGGTGAGTTGTCTGTGAGTCGGACCTCACGCTCCTGTAATTCACCCACTGGCCCCAGGTATTGCCCATATGGCTCAGGTAGGTGAGTGTTAGGACCCGAGCTACTTGAGAAACCTTGGTGCGGTGCTCGGGCTCAGACATGTCCTCCACAGTAGGATATGTTGGCTAATCTCTCAATTTTAACATCAGTTTGAGCGTTTAGTAAGACCGCAGAGTGCACCTGTCTTTGCTATTATTATATTGCCCTATTAGTGAACCCCAGAATTAATGCCCCCCATTAGTGCCACTAAGAAGAATAATGCCCCCAGGAAGAATAATAACCCCATTAGTGCCCCCATGAAGAATAATGCCCCCATTAGTGCCCCCTATTAGAATAATGCCCCCAGTTAGAATAATGGCCCCATTAGTGCCCCCTTCTTTGTTTCTGCAAAAAAAAAAAAGCACTCACCTCCTCCATTTGCTCACGCGGCTGTGAACGCTCACTGCTGACTGGAAGCTCAGGACAGGGCCTTCGCTCCAGTGTGATGACGTTTCACAGGTTCTGTAGTGGCTTTTTTTTATTAACACAAGGGGGGTAAGGGGAGGTAGGGGCTGCACTAGCGAGCGCCCTGCAATGGAAGCGCTCATTAGTAGCAGTCCTGTTAGGAATATACCGGCAAAATAATTACTGGCGACGGCAGGGCCACTCAAATACCTGCCTTGCCGGTGAGATACCGGCTGGGTAGCAACCCTAGATATACAGGACCTGTGATGCTGAAGATTATAGCATCACAGGTCCTGGCAGCTGCTCCTATCTAATCTGGGAATGACACCATTTTTTGTGCAGTTCCTTTACTAGATGTACAGGACCTGTGATTACATCATCACAGGTCCTTCAGATTTCTCCACTGATGATAGGGATACTATAATGTAGCTGGACTTAATCAGTATAATTTGGGGACGGAGCCTTTGGTTTACTGTGGGCACCTTTTCCCTACGGGCCCCATAGAAGCTATGTGGTCTTCCTATATTGGAGGTACGCCACTGGTTGTTGTGTAGCCCTACCCTAATTCTTCAGTGTGAAAGAACATATAAACACGTCTGGATGCCTGCTGGCTAAAGAAAGCACTACCAGTGACAACAAGAATATTAATTTGAATCTGCCTCGGGATACCATCCTGTGATGTGGATAATTATATGAGGATCTAAGCATGGACACGTGGTTAGATATGTAACACACAGTTATGTGTGGCATGAATACATTGCCTTATTGATCCTGTAGATTAGATCATTAGAGAAATCAATGTAATAAGAAGAGGTATATGATTTAGGAGTCTACTCCAGTAGTTCCCTAATTATGCTCTCTATTTCCATGTCATGCACTTAACTTTTAATTGACTCATCAATCTAAAGTGCAGTAACCTATCGCCATACATTAGCAAGCAGCAGTAAGATATAACACAGCCGCTTATACTGTATCCTTTGACAGGTAAACCTCAAAGTTCATACCAAATTAATAATATATATTTGGTTCTCAAATTTCTATCATATACTCAGATCTGCTGCAGTTATCCAAATCATGGGGATAGAAAAAACTGTACAAGATTTTCTTCTTCACATAAAAAGGTGGATTTTCCAAGAACTGACAACACCACCACTAACCATGCTACATGTCTATCACAAAGGTATGCCTGCATATTTTATAAAAAAATAAATAAATAAAAAGGTGGATAGTAGGGATGAGCGAACTCGAACTGTATAGTTCGGGTTCGTACCGAATTTTGGGGTGTCCGTGACACGGACCCGAACCCGGACATTTTCGTAAAAGTCCGGGTTCGGGTTCGGTGTTCGTCGCTTTCTTCGCGCTTTTGTGACGCTTTCTTGGCGCTTTTTGAAAGGCTGCAAAGCAGCCAATCAACAAGCGTCATACTACTTGCCCCAAGAGGCCATCACAGCCATGCCTACTATTGGCATGGCTGTGATTGGCCAGAGCACCATGTGACCCAGCCTCTATTTAAGCTGGAGTCACATAGCGCCGCCCGTCACTCTGCTCTGATTAGCGTAGGGAGAGGTTGCGGCTGCGACAGTAGGGCGAGATTAGGCAGATTAACTCCTCCAAAGGACTTGATTAACTGATCGATCTGCAGCTGTGGATCATTGAGCTGCTGATCCTCAATTGCTCACTGTTTTTAGGCTGCCCAGACCGTTTGTCAGTCACATTTTTCTGGGGTGATCGGCGGCCATTTTGTGTCTTGTGGTGCGCCAGCACAAGCTGCGACCAAGTGCATTTAACCCTCAATGGTGTGGTTGTTTTTTGGCTAAAGCCTACATCAGGGTGAAGCTGTCACACCAAGTGCATTTAACCAGCAATAGTCTGTTTATTTTTTGGCCATATACTACATCAGGGGCAAGCTGCGCCTGTCACCAAGTGCATTTAACCCTCAATGGTGCGTTTGTTTTTTGGCTAAAGCCTACATCAGGGTGAAGCTGTCACACCAAGTGCATTTAACCAGCAATAGTCTGTTTATTTTTTGGCCATATACTACATCAGGGGCAAGCTGCGCCCGTCACCAAGTGCATTTAACCCTCAGTAGTGTGGTTGGTCAAGCTATCACACCAAGTGCATTTAACCAGCAATAGTCTGTTCATTTTTTGGCCATATACTAAATCAGGGGCAAGCTGCGCCCGTCACCAAGTGCATTTAACCAGCAATAGTCTGTTCATTTTTTGGCCATATACTACATCAGGGGCAAGCTGTGCCCGTCACCAAGTGCATTTAACCCTCAGTAGTGTGGTTGGTCAAGCTGTGACACCAAGTGCATTTAACCAGCAATAGTCTGTTCATTTTTTGGCCATATACTACATCAGGGGCAAGCTGCGCCCATCACCAAGTGCATTTAACCAGCAATAGTGTGGTTATTTTTTGGCCATATCCCAGTCTAATTCTGTCACTAAATCCATACCGGTCACCCAGCGCCTAAATACTAGGCCTCAAATTTATATCCCGCTAAATCTCTCGTTACCGCTGTCCTGTTGTGGCTGGGAAAGTTATTTAGTGTCCGTCAAAGCACATTTTTTGTTCTGGGTTGAAATACAATTCCCAATTTAGCAATTTAAAAATTTAGTGGTTTCTGCTGTATCAGAGCTATTTGAAATCTATCCCTAAAAGGGTATATAATATTCAAGGTGCACATAGGGTCATTCAGAATAACTTCACACACCCGCTACTGTGCATTTCCAAGTCTAATTCTGTCACTAAACCCATACCTGTCACCCAGCGCCTAAATACTAGGCCTCAAATTCATATCCAGCTAAATCTGTCGTTAGTGCTGTAGCTGGGCGAGTTATTTAGTGTCCGTTCAAGCACATTTCTTGTTCTGGGTTGAAATACAATTCCCAATTTAGCAATTTCATAATTTAGTGGTTTCTGCTATATCAGAGCTATTTGAAATCTATCCCTAAAAGGGTAGATCATATTGAAGGTGCACATAGGGACATTCAGAATAACTTCACACACCCGCTACTGTGCATTTCCAAGTCTAATTCTGTCACTAAACCCATACCTGTCACCCAGCGCCTAAATACTAGGCCTCAAATTTATATCCAGCTAAATCTGTCCTTAGTGCTGTAGCTGGGCGAGTTATTTAGTGTCCGTTCAAGCACATTTCTTGTTCTGGGTTGAAATACAATTCCCAATTTAGCAATTTCATAATTTAGTGGTTTCTGCTATATCAGAGCTATTTAAAATCTATCCCTAAAAGGGTAGATCATATTGAAGGTGCACATAGGGACATTCAGAATAACTTCACACACCCGCTACTGTGCATTTCCAAGTCTAATTCTGTCACTAAACCCATACCTGTCACCCAGCGCCTAAATACTAGGCCTCAAATTTATATCCAGCTAAATCTGTCCTTAGTGCTGTAGCTGGGCGAGTTATTTAGTGTCCGTTCAAGCACATTTCTTGTTCTGGGTTGAAATACAATTCCCAATTTAGCAATTTCATAATTTAGTGGTTTCTGCTATATCAGAGCTATTTGAAATCTATCCCTAAAAGGGTAGATCATATTGAAGGTGCACATAGGGTCATTCAGAATAACTTCACACACCCGCTACTGTGCATTTCCAAGTCTAATTCTGTCACTAAACCCATACCTGTCACCCAGCGCCTAAATACTAGGCCTCAAATTCATATCCAGCTAAATCTGTCGTTAGTGCTGTAGCTGGGCGAGTTATTTAGTGTCCGTTCAAGCACATTTCTTGTTCTGGGTTGAAATACAATTCCCAATTTAGCAATTTCATAATTTAGTGGTTTCTGCTATATCAGAGCTATTTGAAATCTATCCCTAAAAGGGTAGATCATATTGAAGGTGCACATAGGGACATTCAGAATAACTTCACACACCCGCTACTGTGCATTTCCAAGTCTAATTCTGTCACTAAACCCATACCTGTCACCCAGCGCCTAAATACTAGGCCTCAAATTTATATCCAGCTAAATCTGTCCTTAGTGCTGTAGCTGGGCGAGTTATTTAGTGTCCGTTCAAGCACATTTCTTGTTCTGGGTTGAAATACAATTCCCAATTTAGCAATTTCATAATTTAGTGGTTTCTGCTATATCAGAGCTATTTGAAATCTATCCCTAAAAGGGTAGATCATATTAAGGTGCACATAGGGACATTCAGAATAACTTCACACACCCGCTACTGTGCATTTCCAAGTCTAATTCTGTCACTAAACCCATACCTGTCACCCAGCGCCTAAATACTAGGCCTCAAATTTATATCCAGCTAAATCTGTCCTTAGTGCTGTAGCTGGGCGAGTTATTTAGTGTCCGTTCAAGCACATTTCTTGTTCTGGGTTGAAATACAATTCCCAATTTAGCAATTTCATAATTTAGTGGTTTCTGCTATATCAGAGCTATTTGAAATCTATCCCTAAAAGGGTATATAATATTCAAGGTGCACATTGGGTCATTCAGAATAACTTCACACACACCCGCTACTGTGTATTTCCAAGTCTAATTCTGTCACTAAACCCATACCTGTCACCCAGCGCCTAAATACTAGGCCTCAAATTTATATCCAGCTAAATCTGTCCTTAGTGCTGTAGCTGGGCGAGTTATTTAGTGTCCGTTCAAGCACATTTCTTGTTCTGGGTTGAAATACAATTCCCAATTTAGCAATTTCATAATTTAGTGGTTTCTGCTATATCAGAGCTATTTGAAATCTATCCCTAAAAGGGTAGATCATATTGAAGGTGCACATAGGGACATTCAGAATAACTTCACACACCCGCTACTGTGCATTTCCAAGTCTAATTCTGTCACTAAACCCATACCTGTCACCCAGCGCCTAAATACTAGGCCTCAAATTTATATCCAGCTAAATCTGTCCTTAGTGCTGTAGCTGGGCGAGTTATTTAGTGTCCGTTCAAGCACATTTCTTGTTCTGGGTTGAAATACAATTCCCAATTTAGCAATTTCATAATTTAGTGGTTTCTGCTATATCAGAGCTATTTGAAATCTATCCCTAAAAGGGTATATAATATTCAAGGTGCACATTGGGTCATTCAGAATAACTTCACACACACCCGCTACTGTGTATTTTCAAGTCTAATTCTGTCACTAAACCCATACCTGTCACCCAGCGCCTAAATACTAGGCCTCAAATTTATATCCTGCTAAATCTCTCGTTAACGCTGTCCTGTTGTGGCTGGGAAAGTTATTTAGTGTCCGTCAAAGCACATTTTTTGTTCTGGGTTGAAATACAATTCCCAATTTAGCAATTTCATAATTTAGTGGTTTCTGCTATATCAGAGCTATTTGAAATCTATCCCTAAAAGGGTATATAATATTCAAGGTGCACATTGGGTCATTCAGAATAACTTCACACACACCCGCTACTGTGTATTTCCAAGTCTAATTCTGTCACTAAACCCATACCTGTCACCCAGCGCCTAAATACTAGGCCTCAAATTTATATCCTGCTAAATCTCTCGTTAACGCTGTCCTGTTGTGGCTGGGAAAGTTATTTAGTGTCCGTCAAAGCACATTTTTTGTTCTGGGTTGAAATACAATTCCCAATTTAGCAATTTCATAATTTAGTGGTTTCTGCTATATCAGAGCTATTTGAAATCTATCCCTAAAAGGGTATATAATATTCAAGGTGCACATTGGGTCATTCAGAATAACTTCACACACACACGCTTCTGTGCATTTCCAAGTCTAATTCTGTCACTAAATCCATACCGGTCACCCAGCGCCTAAATACTAGGCCTCAAATTTATATCCTGCTAAATCTCTCGTTAACGCTGTCCTGTTGTGGCTGGGAAAGTTATTTAGTGTCCGTCAAAGCACATTTTTTGTTCTGGGTTGAAATACAATTCCCAATTTAGCAATTTCATAATTTAGTGGTTTCTGCTATATCAGAGCTATTTGAAATCTATCCCTAAAAGGGTATATAATATTCAAGGTGCACATTGGGTCATTCAGAATAACTTCACACACACACGCTTCTGTGCATTTCCAAGTCTAATTCTGTCACTAAATCCATACCGGTCACCCAGCGCCTAAATACTAGGCCTCAAATTTATATCCCGCTGAATTTGAATACAATACATTGGGCCAAATAATATATTTGTTGTTGTGGTGAACCATAACAATGAGAAAAACATCTAGTAAGGGACGCGGACGTGGACATGGTCGTGGTGGTGTTAGTGGACCCTCTGGTGCTGGGAGAGGACGTGGCCGTTCTGCCACATCCACACGTCCTAGTGTACCAGTAGCCGCCAGAATTTACAGCGATATATGGTGGGGCCCAATGCCGTTCTAAGGATGGTAAGGCCTGAGCAGGTACAGGCATTAGTCAATTGGGTGGCCGACAGTGGATCCAGCACGTTCACATTATCTCCCACCCAGTCTTCTGCATAAAGCGCACAGATGGCGCCTGAAAACCAACCCCATCAGTCTGTCACATCACCCCCATGCATACCAGGGAAACTGTCTCAGCCTCAAGTTATGCAGCAGTCTCTTATGCTGTTTGAAGACTCCGCTGGCAGGGTTTCCCAAGGGCATCCACCTAGCCCTTCCCCAGCGGTGAAAGACATAGAATGCACTGACGCACAACCACTTATGTTTCCTGATGATGAGGACATGGGAATACCACCTCAGCATGTCTCTGATGATGACGAAACACAGGTGCCAACTGCTGCGTCTTTCTGCAGTGTGCAGACTGAACAGGAGGTCAGGGATCAAGACTGGGTGGAAGACGATGCAGGGGACGATGAGGTCCTAGACCCCACATGGAATGAAGGTCGTGCCACTGACTTTCACAGTTCGGAGGAAGAGGCAGTGGTGAGACCGAGCCAACAGCGTAGCAAAAGAGGGAGCAGTGGGCAAAAGCAGAACACCCGCCGCCAAGAGACTCCGCCTGCTACTGACCGCCGCCATCTGGGACCGAGCACCCCAAAGGCAGCTTCAAGGAGTTCCCTGGCATGGCACTTCTTCAAACAATGTGCTGACGACAAGACCCGAGTGGTTTGCACGCTGTGCCATCAGAGCCTGAAGCGAGGCATTAACGTTCTGAACCTGAGCACAACCTGCATGACCAGGCACCTGCATGCAAAGCATGAACTGCAGTGGAGTAAACACCTTAAAACCAAGGAAGTCACTCAGGCTCCCCCTGCTACCTCTTCTGCTGCTGCCGCCTCGGCCTATTCTGCTGCTGCCGCCTCGGCCTCTTCCTCCGCCTCTGGAGGAACGTTGGCACCTGCCGCCCAGCAAACAGGGGATGTACCACCAACACCACCACCACCACCTCCGTCACCAAGCGTCTCAACCATGTCACACGCCAGCGTTCAGCTCTCCATCTCACAAACATTTGATAGAAAGCGTAAATTCCCACCTAGCCACCCTCGATCCCTGGCCCTGAATGCCAGCATTTCTAAACTACTGGCCTATGAAATGCTGTCATTTAGGCTGGTGGACACAGACAGCTTCAAACAGCTCATGTCGCTTGCTGTCCCACAGTATGTTGTTCCCAGCCGGCACTACTTCTCCAAGAGAGCCGTGCCTTCCCTGCACAACCAAGTATCCGATAAAATCAAGTGTGCACTGCGCAACGCCATCTGTAGCAAGGTCCACCTAACCACAGATACGTGGACCAGTAAGCACGGCCAGGGACGCTATATCTCCCTAACTGCACACTGGGTAAATGTAGTGGCAGCTGGGCCCCAGGCGGAGAGCTGTTTGGCGCACGTCCTTCCGCCGCCAAGGATCGCAGGGCAACATTCTTTGCCTCCTGTTGCCACCTCCTCCTTCTCGGCTTCCTCCTCCTCTTCTTCCACCTGCTCATCCAGTCAGCCACACACCTTCACCACCAACTTCAGCACAGCCCGGGGTAAACGTCAGCAGGCCATTCTGAAACTCATATGTTTGGGGGACAGGCCCCACACCGCACAGGAGTTGTGGCGGGGTATTGAACAACAGACCGACGAGTGGTTGCTGCCGGTGAGCCTCAAGCCCGGCCTGGTGGTGTGTGATAATGGGCGAAATCTCGTTGCAGCTCTGGGACTAGCCAATTTGACGCACATCCCTTGCTTGGCGCATGTGCTGAATTTGGTGGTGCAGAAGTTCATTCACAACTACCCCGACATGTCAGAGCTGCTGCATAAAGTGCGGGCCGTCTGTTCGCGCTTCCGGCGTTCACATCCTGCTGCTGCTCGCCTGTCTGCGCTACAGCGTAACTTCGGCCTTCCCGCTCACCGCCTCATATGCGACGTGCCCACCAGGTGGAACTCCACCTTGCACATGCTGGACAGACTGTGCGAGCAGCAGCAGGCCATAGTGGAGTTTCAGCTGCAGCACGCACGGGTCAGTCGCACTACAGAACAGCACCACTTCACCACCAATGACTGGGCCTCCATGCGAGACCTGTGTGCCCTGTTGCGCTGTTTCGAGTACTCCACCAACATGGCCAGTGGCGATGACACCGTTATCAGCGTTACAATACCACTTCTATGTCTCCTTGAGAAAACACTTAGGGCGATGATGGAAGAGGAGGTGGCCCAGGAGGAGGAGGAGGAGGAGGAAGAGGGGTCATTTTTAGCACTTTCAGGCCAGTCTCTTCGAAGTGACTCAGAGGGAGGTTTTTGGCAACAGCAGAGGCCAGGTACAAATGTGGCCAGCCAGGGCCCACTACTGGAGGACGAGGAGGACGAGGATGAGGAGGAGGTGGAGGAGGATGAGGATGAAGCATGGTCACAGCGGGGTGGCACCCAACGCAGCTCGGGTCCATCACTGGTGCGTGGCTGGGGGGAAAGGCAGGACGATGACGATACGCCTCCCACAGAGGACAGCTTGTCCTTACCCCTGGGCAGCCTGGCACACATGAGCGACTACATGCTGCAGTGCCTGCGCAACGACAGCAGAGTTGCCCACATTTTAACCTGTGCGGACTACTGGGTTGCCACCCTGCTGGATCCACGCTACAAAGACAATGTGCCCACCTTACTTCCTGCACTGGAGCGTGATAGGAAGATGCGCGAGTACAAGCGCACGTTGGTAGACGCGCTACTGAGAGCATTCCCAAATGTCACAGGGGAACAAGTGGAAGCCCAAGGCCAAGGCAGAGGAGGAGCAAGAGGTCGCCAAGGCAGCTGTGTCACGGCCAGCTCCTCTGAGGGCAGGGTTAGCATGGCAGAGATGTGGAAAACTTTTGTCAACACGCCACAGCTAACTGCACCACCACCTGATACGCAACGTTTTAGCAGGAGGCAACATTTCACTAACATGGTGGAACAGTACTTTTGCACACCCCTCCACGTACTGACTGATGGTTCGGCCCCATTCAACTTCTGGGTCTCTAAATTGTCCACGTGGCCAGAGCTAGCTTTTTATGCCTTGGAGGTGCTGGCCTGCCCGGCAGCCAGCGTTTTGTCTGAACGTGTATTCAGCACGGCAGGGGGCGTCATTACAGACAAACGCAGCCGCCTGTCTACAGCCAATGTGGACAAGCTGACGTTCATAAAAATGAACCAGGCATGGATCCCACAGGACCTGTCCGTCCCTTGTCCAGATTAGACATTAACTACCTCCCCATAACCATATATTATTGGACTCCAGGGCACTTCCTCATTCAATCCTATTTTTATTTTCATTTTACCATTATATTGCGAGGCTACCCAAAGTTGAATGAACCTCTCCTCTGCCTGTGTGCTAGGCCTAAATATATGCCAATGGACTGTTGCAGTGGTGGCTGACATGAAGCCTGATTCTCTGCTATGACATGCAGACTAATTCTCTGCTGACATGAAGCCAGATTGTCTGTTACGGGACCTCTCTCCTCTGCCTGGGTGCTGGGCCTAAATTTATGACAATGGACTGTTGCAGTGGTGGCTGACGTGAAGCCTGATTCTCTGCTATGACATGCAGACTGATTCTCTGCTGACATGAAGCCAGATTGTCTGTTACGGGACCTCTCTGCTCTGCCTGTGTGCTAGGCCTAAATATATGCCAATGGACTGTTGCAGTGGTGGGTGACGTGAAGCCTCATTCTCTGCTATGACATGCAGACTGATTCTCTGCTGACATGAAGCCAGATCGTCTGTTACGGGACCTCTCTGCTCTGCCTGTGTGCTAGGCCTAAATATATGCCAATGGACTGTTGCAGTGGTGGGTGACGTGAAGCCTCATTCTCTGCTATGACATGCAGACTGATTCTCTGCTGTCATGAAGCCAGATTGTCTGTTACGGGACCTCTCTGCTCTGCCTGTGTGCTAGGCCTAAATATATGCCAATGGACTGTTGCAGTGGTGGGTGACGTGAAGCCTCATTCTCTGCTATGACATGCAGACTGATTCTCTGCTGACATGAAGCCAGATTGTCTGTTACGGGACCTCTCTCCTCTGCCTGTGTGCTAGGCCTAAATATATGCCAATGGACTGTTGCAGTGGTGGCTGACGTGAAGCCTCATTCTCTGCTATGACATGCAGACTGATTCTCTGCTGACATGAAGCCAGATCGTCTGTTACTGGGACCTCTCTGCTCTGCCTGTGTGCTAGGCCTAAATATATGCCAATGGACTGTTGCAGTGGTGGGTGACGTGAAGCCTCATTCTCTGCTATGACATGCAGACTGATTCTCTGCTGTCATGAAGCCAGATTGTCTGTTACGGGACCTCTCTGCTCTGCCTGTGTGCTAGGCCTAAATATATGCCAATGGACTGTTGCAGTGGTGGGTGACGTGAAGCCTCATTCTCTGCTATGACATGCAGACTGATTCTCTGCTGACATGAAGCCAGATTGTCTGTTACGGGACCTCTCTCCTCTGCCTGTGTGCTAGGCCTAAATATATGCCAATGGACTGTTGCAGTGGTGGCTGACGTGAAGCCTCATTCTCTGCTATGACATGCAGACTGATTCTCTGCTGACATGAAGCCAGATCGTCTGTTACGGGACCTCTCTGCTCTGCCTGTGTGCTAGGCCTAAATATATGCCAATGGACTGTTGCAGTGGTGGGTGACGTGAAGCCTCATTCTCTGCTATGACATGCAGACTGATTCTCTGCTGACATGAAGCCAGATTCTCTGTTACGGGACCTCTCTCCTCTGCCTGTGTGTGTGCTGGGCCTAAATATATGCCAATGGACTGTTGCAGTGGTGGCTGACGTGAAGCCTCATTCTCTGCTATGACATGCAGACTGATTCTCTGCTGACATGAAGCCAGATTCTCTGTTACGGGACCTCTCTCCTCTGCCTGTGTGTGTGCTGGGCCTAAATATATGCCAATGGACTGTTGCAGTGGTGGCTGACGTGAAGCCTCATTCTCTGCTATGACATGCAGACTAATTCTCTGCTGACATGAAGACAGATTCTCTGTTACGGGACCTCTCTCCTCTGCCTGTGTGTGTGCTGGGCCTAAATATATGCCAATGGACTGTTGCAGTGGTGGCTGACGTGAAGCCTCATTCTCTGCTATGACATGCAGACTGATTCTCTGCTGACATGAAGCCAGATTCTCTGTTACGGGACCTCTCTCCTCTGCCTGTGTGTGTGCTGGGCCTAAATATATGCCAATGGACTGTTGCAGTGGTGGCTGACGTGAAGCCTCATTCTCTGCTATGACATGCAGACTGATTCTCTGCTGACATGAAGCCAGATTCTCTGTTACGGGACCTCTCTCCTCTGCCTGTGTGTGTGCTGGGCCTAAATATATGCCAATGGACTGTTGCAGTGGTGGCTGACGTGAAGCCTCATTCTCTGCTATGACATGCAGACTAATTCTCTGCTGACATGAAGACAGATTCTCTGTTACGGGACCTCCCTCCTCTGCCTGGGTGCTGGGCCTAAATATATGCCAATGGACTGTTGCAGTGGTGGCTGACGTGAAGCCTCATTCTCTGCTATGACATGCAGACTAATTCTCTGCTGACATGAAGACAGATTCTCTGTTACGGGACCTCTCTCCTCTGCCTGGGTGCCGGGGCCTAAATATCTGAGAATGGACTGTTCCAGTGGTGGGTGACGGGAAGCCAGATTCTCTGCTATGGAACCTCTCTCCAATTGATTTTGGTTAATTTTTATTTATTTAATTTTTATTTTAATTCATTTCCCTATCCACATTTGTTTGCAGGGGATTTACCTACATGTTGCTGCCTTTTGCAGCCCTCTAGCTCTTTCCTGGGCTGTTTTACAGCCTTTTTAGTGCCGAAAAGTTCGGGTCCCCATTGACTTCAATGGGGTTCGGGTTCGGGACGAAGTTCGGATCGGGTTCGGATCCCGAACCCGAACATTTCCGGGATGTTCGGCCGAACTTCTCGAACCCGAACATCCAGGTGTTCGCTCAACTCTAGTGGATAGTGGATGTCTCTATATGGGACTAAAATGAATAAAAATATGGCATTATCAATATAGCTCCCCCGCCTCTTCACTAGTGACTGACAGCATCCATATAACTGCACATATACAAAGTGGACATTATCCCCTTTATGCTGCAGTGATTTTCCATTTTTGTTTTTTGCTCCCTGCATTTCTGGAGCCATTACTTATTTAAGTTTCATTCGCAATTTTGATTCTCATTTTGCACTACACCGTTCTCCGTATGGGATAAATATGTTTATAGTTTCCTAGTTCAGGTATTTTGGGACATTGCAATAAAAATTATATTTATTTTTTATTGTTTATTTAGATTTTTAAAATGGGAGAGAGGGTGATTGCAATATTTTTAGATATTTTTATAAAGTTTTTCACACTTATTTGTTATTTATCATCTGATCGCTTCTCCCATACACTGCAATAATTTACCATTGCAGTCTACAGGAGAATCGGTCCGTTCGATATGAAGCCTTATCACAGGACTCAGAGCCTTCAAAAGGTCCATGCCATATCAACTGGATGGCCTACTCGTTGTCAGTGCAGAGAAAATGCTTGGTTCCCTAGAGCGCTGTTAGAAAATAATCACTTAGATACTGTTATCAGAATTAACTACGACATCTGAGGGGTTAAAAGTCCGTGATCAGCGATATCGCCAGCCAGACTGTGGCGGCCACCAAGTGTCTGTTGTGTAAAACGCCCCTGAGTAGGTGACATCTTAAAAGACTGAACGTTAGACGTATGACCGAAATTGGGAAGGGGTTAATCGGGTGGGCGAACACTCCTGAAACCAGCAGACTCACAACTTCAGTAAATGGCAGACATGTCCCCATACTATTTTGCCATCAAACAATAAAGTATAATTTGATGCGCAATTGCCTTTAATTACCAGTTGGCAACATATTCAGGACAGGTTGTCAAATACTTATGCTTTTTCAGACTTTATAAATATAAATGTGAGAGATATGCACTGATGCAGTGTGTTCAGAAGAGTATGGGGTCATGTTTGGTGCTTGAAAGTCCACAGGTGCATCGCCAACACAGGGGCTTTCTGGCTCTTCAACTAAGGGTATTACTTCTTGCACAAATGCTCCATTGGTGGCAAGCTCATTCTGAGTTGTACAGTCACATAAAGGGTAGATTATCAGGAAATCTTTCTGTTGCCAAAAAAGTCCAAGGGCTAGAAATGAAGCAGACTTAAGCATCCTTCACACATCAGTGTTTTGGTCAGTGATTTCCATCAGTGATTGTGAGCAAAAGCCAGGATCGGAGCCTCCACAGACATAAGGTATAAGGGAAAGATCGGTACCTATCACTGATGGAAATAACTGACCAAAACACTGACGGGTGAATGAGACATTACACGTGAATGAGATTTTAAAGTTCACATTTTCCTCATGTTACACAAAGTTCATTTCTTTTTTCTTAAATTTGAGGTTGATCAGAGATTTACAAGAAAATTTGACAGAGGAGTTTTGACCTTGTCAATTTGTTAGTTTTGGCCTTGTCAATTTGTTTGAATTTAAGAACTTATCCTTCAGGATTTGTCTTAAAGATGAAAGCAGATCAATGATGTTTAGTACCTCATCTGTCATATTTATTGGGTGAATAAAATTAGATTTTTGTCTTAAACCAGCGTGCATTAATGTGAATAAAGTTGCGTCCAAAACAAGTCAATGCCTAGTTCTTTATTGAATTATTAACACGTTGAGGTATGGGTGATTTTGCTTTGGATATCTAATTCATAGAAGGGCCCTTGACAATACGTTAACCATCTGTTATATGTGGGACAATTATGCTTTAAGAGAGACCAGAAAACTGGTGCCAAAAAGTTGCAAACTGTGGCGCATGCTGCTGTTGCTCAAAATGTTGCAATCTTCGGGGGATGGGGTTACTCACCGCTCCTGTATTGTCAAAGTGGTGAGTGGTGAGGGGCTGTAGTAGGTGGTCCGGCACATTTGTTATAATCTACATTAGGAAACTGGTATACATTATACAGAAATATACACCAGCTACATTCCTGATGTAAACCTCTACTTTGGCACTCAGACCTACACAAATGTGCCACAAGCATTAAAAGGGATGCATCAAAAGCAAGCAGAGAAGAGAATGAGACCAGCATATAAAATACTGGTCTTGATAAATGTCCCCCTATGTACCGGAGAATCTAGACATTATACAGTTTCCTTTTAAATCAATGGATTCTTTGTGGAGTTCAGTTCCATACTATAAAGATGTTGGTTCTTATTTCTGGTTGCTACAAAATTCATCAACGGTGGAGAAAATAATTATCCTCAATATGTATATTGTAGGAGCAGGGTAGGTCTTACAAAATGAGAAGCTCTTTGTAACTGCTGTCCACTCAGGCTGAGATAGAAGAGATAAGGATCCTGAACAGGGGAACCGTCTTTCTGAACTCTGAGTTCCTAAGGAGAATCTGTGAAAGTGGGTTTTATAAACTGGACAACCCCCCTTTAAGCAAACTGCCAGCTAGGTGTCCAGGTCCCAACTGCTTTCTGTGAAGTAGGCAAATAGGGGCATATTAATTAAGACCGGCGTTTTAGATGCCAGTCTTAATAAAGCCCCATAGCTGGTTGCGGATCCGCCCATAACTTCTGCGCTTCCAGCACCAGTTCTAAATGTAATATGCTTCCGAGCAGTCTTACATTTAGACCATTTTCTAATGGTAAATGAGGCGGGCCTACTGTTATGCTATCTGCGCCTGAAATACGCCTAATTTTGGCGTATTTCAGATTAATAAATGACCCAACAAAAACAAAGACAGGTGCATTCTGCGGTCTTACTAAGCTCTCTGCCTCCTGCCATTGTATGCATGGTCACATGCTGGAGGTTACTGGGAGATTTCTTTGAGTCGGACCTTGCGCTCCTGTAATTTGCCCACTGGCTCCTGGTATTGCCCATACGGCCCTGGTAGGTTTAGCGTTAGGTCCCGAGCTACTTGAGAAACCTTGGCGCGATGCTCGGGCTCAGACATGTCCTCACGTAGGACATGTTGGCTAATCTTTCCATTTTAACACCAGTTTGAGGGCTTAGTAAGACCGCAGAGTGCACCTGTCTTTGTTTTTGTTGTATTATATATACTGTTTATCACATCCATACATTTGCTATCCTGTGTAGGATGTCCATTGTGGTACTTGTGGTCAGCTGCAGGCATCCTCCATTGTATGCATGTTTGCTGGGGATTGCCATTAGCTGCGGACCACAAGTGCAGGATCTGCCCCCCCCCCCCCCCCCCCCCCCGGTATAGATGCGCCACTGCATATGGGGTTGAGCACTTCCTGCTTTTAAAAACCACGCCAATTTGTAGTCTGTATAATAAATTACCCCACTAGTTTTCAATTGCCTTTTTCCCACTATTGTAAGCAATTGACGTAGTGCTGATATGACATGGAGATAAAATTACATAAAGAATATATATCAATAGGCAGAAGTGAGAAGTTGGCAGACATAACTGAGATATTTGCCATAGACTATTTTGTAGACAGTGCCTTTATGATGTGAACAATGCAGCATTCTGCAGCATGAAAGGTAGCATAAATAAGCAAATATAGAGCATGATCTGATAAATACAAAGCTATCTTTATGGGTAGTCAGATTGGAAAAATACTTTTAAAAAAGCTTAAAAGCTTCAAAAAAGAAAGATTCATAGACACAGAATTGTAGAACTAAAAACTATGAGTGATTGTATTTGTATACAGAGCTTTCTTGAGGATGAAAAGCAAAACCCCAGCTTTTTTCTTTTAGTCCTTCTGCCAAGCATTGTATGGCGCCCTGAAGATAACAAGTCGAAAGAGCTCCCACTGTTCTCTCACCGCAGAGAAGATAAATTATGGACAGGAGAAAACTGACATTTATGAATGCTGAAAAATATATGTGGAAGGTTTTTTCTATCAAACTGTTGCTAATCTGATCTGATATTGATTGATGATTTCCTATTGATCTGGCACAGAATAGACCGAAAAATGAAATTGAATTTTTCACTAAGTTTAACACCCTAGCAACGCAGCAAAGACGTTAATGCTCACCGGTGAAGTCTTTTATTAGTTACCAGATATGTAATAAACTCTGGGCGATAGAGCATTTCTGGGCTGTCAATGACTTGTGTGACAGTTAATCCAGATACTGAATGTCGGTAAATGTGCTGTCCATCAGGATTAATGCTACACAATCCTCTCACCAGAGAAGAATTACCGTATTCTACCCGATCACTGTATCTGAACATTATTTCAGCTCTCACACCTTGCAATGTGGTGCATTTATCAAAAGACTTATAAATGCTTATCAAAGATTCTGCTTTTACTTTCATTTAAATTGTTTGCTAAAAAAGTTGACTTTTTTGGGAAGCAAATATAAAACAGCGGTCCCTCAAGATACAATATTTTCAACACATAATTGTCTCTTCCAGGCCATCATAAGTTGAAACTAGACTCAACATACAATACCTCAGACTCCAATCCAACCAATCGACATGGCCAATACCCTTGTAAAACACCTGTGCATTACTACATGTCCTATATTGGTCTCTGTCTCTGCCAGAGTGAGCTCCTCCTTTGAACACCTGGTGAGGGCAGCTCCATTTTATTTTTCCTGTACACTGTATACTATACAGTACCCTGAAGAAGCTTCAGTCCTCATCATAGAAGGTGGTTTACAGCTTCCAGGAGCTATAACTGACTGTTTACTGTAAAGACTTGCTTTATCCTTCGTAGTTATCTGCTTATTTTTCTAAACTCTTCATTTTCTCTTATCATGCAATGACATTTTGGGGCTTTCTAATCAATCACTAGTTTTTGACAAAGTTATGGACTCAAGTTACAATTGCTTCAACTTACAATGGTCGTCCTGGAACCAATTAATATTGTAACTTGAGGGACCACTATATCTTGTATCACTAAAGCATATATGAGATGTATGGACACAGGTTTGTGTGAGGGCTCATGCAAGAACATATGCCTGTAGCTGGTAGGGCCCACATTGCATATCCATGTGCCATTTAATTTTACATTTTTTCATGGAGTTTTTTTCATGAATTCTAAAATAATCCATTAGAAAATAAACTGTGGAATTCTCTATCATATGCATAGCATATTAGATCAAATCATGGCATGTTATTAGATCAAAGCATAGCATGTGGATGTGCAATCAAGATTCTTTCTATTTAGTTGTGTGGCCTTTATTCAAAATATTGAGCTGTTCGGTCAAAAAGGGTTAAGCTTAAGGTTTTAGCTGTGTGACTGGTACTTTCACTTTGTGCTGGTCACCTAATAAACCTTATCTCTAAACTACTGAGAGGTCATAAACACTTATTTAAGTTACATTCTTATCAGTAAGATAAGAACTGAACTATAATGAGTGTTTATAAGGTCAGAGAGCAGAGATTAGGAGTCCGTCTGCTCCTGGTCTGACGGAAAAGCATAAAAATCCAAAGGGTGCTACTTCTATTGGACACTATAGAGCCTCATAGAGGCACCAGACAGCAGCATGGAGAATGCTTATGGCCCTGAAATATAGACATGTTAGAACTGTGTGTGTCCATGCAGTATTTATGTATGGTTTAGTGCTCTCATTAAGAGAAACAAAATAAGAGTACTGCAGGTTTGATACCAGTCTCTTCATCGGGCAGACTACAAGAGTATATGAAGAAACAGCAATATATATACAATAAGAACAGAGGCATGGGGGGAATGAATGGACATTTGAAAAAAAAAACAAAAAAAACAGAACAACATATTAAAAATCTTGAGAATAAGTCCTTAATTATCTTACAGATAAGGGGTGTGAAAGTTTTATGGTCTCTAAATTGATGTTATCTCAGAGACCTGGTGCCCCGACTATGTCTTCAGAAGACTCTTTAGATCTTGTAGTGTGTCATAAATCCCGGGGACAAATTCAGTCCAGTATTCAAAGTGTCAAGCAGTGTTATAAATTTGCATTCCCAAATTCTTCTAGCTTTTTGGGATTTGAAGTTACCTTTTGTGACGAAACCAACCTCGCCACAGTGTTTTGGAGGGGGCTGGTTGCTAGCCTCTTGCCTCAGGATTATGGCCCATACTAACTTTAAAGAACACAGGCCGGCCGCACAGCTTAAATCTGTCTTTGGAATTGTATTTTGTTATGTGAGGGCACCCAGATGGCTAGTTTAATTGTATTCGTGTGGTCTGAGTGCCATTCACCTAATGATATGCACTCAGACTTGAGCTATCTGGGAATATGTTAAATGTCTGTGGTTGCTGGGAGGGTGTGACATTGTGTGTTTAACTGGTGATTTCTGTCCTGTTGTCCCCGCATGTGTATTGGCGATCTCCCCTTTGTCCTGAGAGATAATTGGATTATCCCTCGGTTGTCTCTGGGGCAGAGAGGAGGAAACCATGATGCATTGTGGGGATGTGCTGTATCTGTTCGGTGTGTCGCAGTCTCCATTCTGGTCCCCTGGGGGCGTGTCCACCAGATATGGACCTGCATAAATACGGGCGAGTAGCCCTCAATAAAGTGTTCCTGTTTTATCCTTCATCATGTTGAGACTGGTGTTTGGATAACTGATCAAACTGGGGGATTGCTATACGCTGAAGATTTGCTATACTCCCCTGGCATAACTACTAGCTCTTGTAAGAGCTGTTCCTGCTCTCTGGCTGTAGGAGAGGTTCACCCACTGGAGCCTGAAGCCTTGTCGTAGGTCCAGCGTGGGTGGAGGACGGTGAGACACCAACCAAGCTGCGGCGGTTCGTGGGGTCTGCAGGGCGTACGGTGTCAAGTGGAGTGCTTGGAGTCCTCGGAAAGCACTAGGAGCATCTATCGACGGAGGTACCCGGTCGGGGTGCTAGGAGATCCGTTACACCTTTTAATATGAGAACTTTCATATGTTCTACATTGTGTATGCAGTCCTGGAACAGGAGTTCAAGGGTGCATATCTTTGTTCAAGATGTGAGCAAATTACCCGTTTGGAATCGCTAATCGAGTCTCTAAATGGGCAAATTGCAACACTGAGAGGCATTGACAATTTGCAAAAGAGTTTGCTTCTCACCGAGCAAGCACTCTTTGGGGTAGATGAGGGGGAGGGTGACAGAGAGGAGGCTGAGGAAAGTGAGGTAGCTAGCTGGGTAACATTAAGAAAGCGGGGTAGAGGGAAGAGTGTCAGGGAGGCTAGCCCTGATCTGACACACCCCAACAAGTTTGCACGTTTGGCAGATGAGGGGGATGTCAGTCCAGGGATGGCACTGCCGCAGCCAGACACTTCCTCTGCCAGTCAGGGGAATGTCAGCTCCGGTAAGCAGGGGCCCAGGAGAGCAGGGCAGGCCAGACAGGTGCTGGTAGTGGGAGACTCAATTATTAGGGGAACAGATAGGGAAATCTGTCACAAAGATCGCCGAACAGTGTGCTGTCTTCCTGGCGCTAGAGTTCGACACATCGCGGATCGGGTTGACAGATTACTGGGAGGGGCTGGAGAAGATCCAGCGGTCATGGTCCATATCGGAACCAATGACAAAGTTAGGGGTAGGTGGAGAGTCCTTAAAAATGATTTCAGGGATTTAGGTCTAAAGCTGAGGGCAAGGACCTCAAAGGTAGTATTTTCCGAAATACTACCTGTACCACGGGCCACACAAGAGAGGCAGCGGGAGATTAGGGAAATTAACAAGTGGCTCAAAAACTGGTGTAGGAAGGAGGGGTTTGGGTTCCTGGAGAACTGGGCCGACTTCTCTATCGGCTACAGGCTCTATCGTAGGGACGGGCTGCACCTCAATGGGGAAGGGGCAGCTGTGTTGGGGAAGAAGATGGCTAGAAGGTTGGAGGAGTGTTTAAACTAGGGACTGGGGGGGAGGGTAATTATGTTATAGAATGGGAAGATAGTGCAGATAGAGACCGGGGGCAAGGTAGTGAGACTGGGGGAGGAATGGAAGGAGGGACTAGAACAGTTCAGAAGGAAAGGTGTAGAGTAAAAAAGATACATAAACCTCTCAAATGTATGTATACTAATGCCAGAAGCCTGACTAATAAAACTGGTGAACTGGAATTAGTGATGTGTGAGGAGGACTATGACATAGTGGGAATAACTGAGACATGGCTGGATGATAGCTATGACTGGGCAGTTAATGTACAGGGTTACAGCCTGTTTAGAAAGGATCGTCAAAACCAGAGAGGGGGAGGGGTCTGCCTTTATGTAAAGTCCTGTCTAAAGCCCACACTCTGTGAAGATATAAGTGAGGGACATGAACATGTGGAGTCACTGTGGGTAGAGATACATGGCGATAAAAACAATAATAAATTACTAATAGGAGTTTACTATAAACCACCTAATATACCAGAGTCCACAGAAAATCTACTACTAAACGAGATAGACGAGGCGGCAAATCATAATGAGGTGGTTATTATGGGGGACTTCAACTACCCAGATATAGACTGGGAAACTGAAACTTGTGTATCTCATAAAGGAAACAGGTTCTTGGCAATAACCAAAGACAATTACCTCTCCCAACTGGTTCAGGACCCGACTAGAGGGATGGCCATACTGGACTTAGTATTAACCAATAGGCCTGACAGAACAACAGACGTGCAGGTCGGGGGACACCTGGGAAATAGTGACCACAAAGTAATAACCTTCCAATTATCATTCAAGAGAGCGTTTGTACAGGGAGGAATAAAAATACCAAACTTCAAAAAAGCTAAATTTAGCCAACTAAGAGAGGCCATAGGCCTAACTAACTGGGATAAAGTCCTCACAAATAAAAAATACAGCCACAAAATGGGATATCTTTAAAAGCATCCTAAAATCTCATTGTGAGAGGTACATACCGTATGGGAATAAAAGGTTAAGGAACAAAAAGAAACCAATGTGGATAAACAGAACTGTAAAGAAAGCAATAAATGACAAAAAGAAAGCATATAAAACACTAAAACAGGAAGGTAGCACGGAAGCATTGAAAAACTATAAGGAAAAAAATAGAACATGTAAAAAACAAATAAAAGCGGCCAAACTAGAGACTGAGAGATTAATTGCCAAAGAGAGTAAAACTAACCCTAAAATGTTCTTCAATTATATAAATGTTAAAAAGTATAAATCTGAAGGTGTCGTCCCGTTAAAGAGTAATGAGGGGGGAGTCGCAGAGAGCGACGAGGAGAAAGCAAAGCTGTTAAATATTTTTTTCTCCAATGTATTCACTGAGGAAAATAAACTGTCAGATGACATGCCGAATGTTGAAATAAATTCCCCATTAAAAGTGTCCTGTCTGACCCAGGAAGAAGTACATCAGCGACTTAAAAAGATTAAAATAGACAAATCGCCAGGACCGGATGGCATACACCCTCGTATCCTAAGGGAATTAAATAATGTCATAGCCAGACCCTTATTTCTGATATTTGCAGATTCTATATTGACAGGGAATGTCCCACAGGATTGGCGCATGGCAAATGTGGTGCCAATATTCAAAAAGGGTCCAAAAACAGAGCCTGGAAACTATAGGCCGGTAAGTTTAACATCTGTTGTGGGTAAACTGTTTGAAGGTTTTCTGAGAGATGCTATGTTAGAGCATCTTAACGGAAATAAGCAAATAACGCCATATCAGCATGGCTTCGTGAGGGATCGATCATGTCAAACAAATTTAATCAGTTTCTATGGGGAGGTAAGTTCTAGACTTGACAGCGGCGAATCAATGGATGTCGTGTATCTTGACTTCTCCAAAGCATTTGACACTGTACCACATAAAAGGTTAGTATATAAAGTGAGAATGTTCGGACTGGGAGAAAACGTCTGTAATTAGGTAAGTAACTGGCTCAGTGATAGAAAACAGAGGGTGGTTATTAATGGTAAATACTCAGATTGGGTCACTGTCACTAGTGGAGTACCTCAGGGGTCAGTATTGGGCCCTATTCTCTTCAATATATTTATTAATGATCTTGTAGAAGGCTTGCATAGTAAAATATCAATTTTTGCAGATGACACTAAACTGTGTAAAGTAATTAACACTGAAGAGGACAGTATACTACTACAGAGTGATCTGGATAGATTGCAGGCTTGGGCAGATAAGTGGCAGATGAGGTTTAACACTGACAAATGTAAAGTTATGCACATGGGAAGGAATAATGCAAGTCACCCGTACTTACTAAATGGTAAAACACTCGGTAACACTGACATGGAAAAAGATCTAGGAATTTTAATAAACAGCAAACTAAGCTGCAAAAAACAGTGTCAGGCAGCTGCTGCCAAGGCAAATAAGATAATGGGTTGCATCAAAAGGGGCATAGATGCCCGTGATGAGAACATAGTCCTACCACTTTACAAATCATTAGTCAGACCACACATGGAGTACTGTGTACAGTTCTGGGCTCCAGTGAACAAAGCAGACATAGCAGAGCTGGAGAGGGTCCAGAGGAGGGCAACTAAAGTAATAACTGGAATGGGGCAACTACAGTACCCTGAAAGATTATCAAAATTAGGGTTATTCACTTTAGAAAAAAGACGACTGAGAGGAGATCTAATTAATATGTATAAATATATCAGAGGTCAGTACAGAGATCTATCCCGTCATCTATTTATTCCCAGGACGGTGACTGTGACGAGGGGACATCCTATGCGTCTGGAGGAAAGAAGGTTTGTACACAAACATAGAAGAGGATTCTTTACGGTAAGAGCAGTGAGACTCTGGAACTCTCTGCCTGAGGAGGTGGTGATGGTGAGTACAATAAAGGAATTCAAGAGGGGCCTGGATGTATTTCTGGAGCGTAATAATATTACAGGCTATAGCTACTAGAGAGATATCGTTGATCCAGGGATTTATTCTGATTGCCTGATTGGAGTCGGGAAGGAATTTTTATTCCCCTAAAGTGAGGAAAATTGGCTTCTACCTCACAGGGTTTTTTTGCCTTCCTCTGGATCAACTTGCAGGATGACAAGTCGAACTGGATGGACAAATGTCTTTTTTCGGCCTTATGTACTATGGTTCTATGTTACTATGTCCTGGGCTACAGAAATGCTTAGCCACAGGAAAGTGTAGCTTCTTCTCTTTAATTGTGTGGCGGTGGGACCTCATCCTAGCATTGAATCTCTGTCCTGTTTCTCCAACGTAGAGGCCTCTAACAGGACATTTAGTGCAGAGAATCAGATAAACAACATTAGATGTAGAACATGTGAATGTCCCAGGGATCCTATATTCCTGCTGTGTGTTGGGGATCCGGATCTTATCTGTTGTCATTATATGGGAACAGGTTTTGCATCTGCTTATATTACAGGGATGGGTTAATTTTTCTGTGGTACCTGGCCTTGAACTTGATCTGATCAAAATGTTCCTCAGATTTGGAGGTTGTCAGTAAGCTAGTAAGGGGGGGTCTGGGAAGATTGTTTTTAGTCGTTCATCCTTACGTGGGACATGATGCAATTTTTTGGCAGTTTTCCTCAGTACCTCTAGTTGTGGGTTGTAGGTCACAACCAGAGGTATGCGCTGGTTCTGTTTCTTTTCATTGTATTGGAGAAGTTGACTTCTGGGGATCTTGGTGGCTCTTGTAATCTGATCTTCAATTAAAGGAGGATGGTAGCCCTGGTGTAAAAATGTCCTTTTCAGATATTGTAAATGTTCATCCCTGTCTAATGGGCTGGAGCAGATTCGGTTATATCTGACGGCTTGACTATAGATGATGGACTTTTTAATATGTTTGGGGTGGAAGCTGTCCCATTTGAGGTATGTAGGCCGATCAATAGGTTTCCGATACAGGGATGTCTGTATTGAGCTGTCTTGAAGTTTTATGGTGGTGTCCAGAAAGCTGACTTCTGTGTGGGAATAGTTGAGGGTCAGGTTTATGGTGGGATGGAATTTGTTGAATTGTTTATGAAATTTTATCAGTTCATGTTCAGAGTCGGTCCAGATTATTAGGATGTCATCAATGAAACGGAAGTAGGCCAAGGGTTTTTTGAGACAGGATACCAAAAAGTCATTTTCCAGTTTTGCCATGAACAGATTTGCATATTGCGGTGCCATTCTACTACCCATGGCGGTCCCAGTGCACTGTAAATATATCTCCTTGTTAAAAGAGAAATAGTTATGGGTGAGGATGAATTTGGTCAGTTGTAGTACAGACTCTGAGACGATCCCATTCGCCTCCAAGTATACTCGGCAAGCAGTTAATCCATCATTGTGCGGGATATTCGAATACAAGGATTCCACATCCATGGTTGCCAAGATTGTGCCTTTAGGGAGGGGACCTATGTATGCAACATTGCCATGTCCATGGGTCCTCCATTCATGCAGGTACAAATCTGCCACGTGTATTGCTTTATGAAGGGCACAGTCCTTAAAGGAGTTCTCTGGGAACTATTTAAAATGGTTGCCAGATACCTGTCCTAGACTGTGATCAGGTCTGGCGGCCTCCATTTGAAGAGCTGCCTAGATGGGGGAGGGGCCTCACTACACACCACACTCTGGCACTGGCATATACTGCATATTGGTGGGTTTTCCTGGCAGGCTGCTTAGACATATGGCATATAGTCAGGATCACATCAGTACCATCAATGGTAAAGCAGTGTAATGTGCAGTGAGGCCCAGTCCCCTAACCCCCCTAGGCAGCTCCGCAAGGGATAGCAGCCAGTCCTCCTCACATTCTAGGACAGGTTGCTGGTAGTCATATCAAATCATTCCCCGAAAAAGCCTTTTACATAAACACTACATGCTGCGAAACTGAAAATCTGTGTAATGTCTTTCACACGAATGATATAGATTGTGTCAGGATGCATTCGGGATGCATTCAGGATGTGTTTAGTGAAACTCACACCATTTCGCAAGCAAGTTCAGTCAGTTTTGTCTGCGATTGCGTTCTGTGTTTCACTTTGTTCCGCGCGGGTGCAATCAGTTTGTGAAAAAAAGGTTTACAAACAACATATCCTAGCAACCATCAATGAAAAAAGCATTGCATCCGGACTGCACCTGGATTACATCCTGAGGCCCCATTCACTTCTATGGGGCTAGGGCTGTGTGAAAAACGCAGAATATAGAATGTGCTGCGATTCTCACGTGACGAAGTAATGATGCATGAAAAACAACGCTCATGTGCACAGACCCATTGAAATGAATAGGTCAAGATTTAGTGTGGGTGCTAGGCGTTCACTTCCCGCATTGCAGTCGTGCAGTCGTAATACCTAGTGCAGCACATGAGAGGCTCAGTGATTTAAGGTATTCTGTTATGCACTGCCTCCCGAGGCCTCACACTTAGCACACTAGTGTAGCAGTTATTCCTGGAGTGCATTACTCCATTTCAATCTGTAGTACTCCTCGGGGCACTACACTGTTTGCACAGCATGCTGTTCTAATACACTTACAATCAGAGAAGGGCCCTGTGCGGTGATGTCACGTCAATATGTGACTACTGCAGCCAATTCCTGGCCTCTTTGGTGCACTGCCCAGGTCAGTGATTGGCTCAGTGGTCCCATGTTATCGACGTAATGTCACCACTGAAGCCAGGTAAACAGAGCCCTGCCAGGAGAACTGGTCTGGCAGAGTTGGAGCTGTCTGGTAAGTAACAATGTATTCCATATTACATCGGCCGGGATGATTCTCGAACCGCTCGTTCGCAGCGGTCCCCTTTGACTTTAATGGTAGACGAACCTGAAAAACCTTCAGGTCATATTTGCAGCCTTGAAATACTTACTAGAAGTGCATAAATAGTCCCACAACATGGACAGTGACATACCAGAGGGGGATCATTGGCAGAAATTCCCACAAAAAATACGTATTTAATTCACGGGCCATTTTTATGCATCTTAAAGGGAAACTCTCAAAAATGTGCCCTGCTGCAGCCTAGAAATTTTTTATTTTAAGCCACTGAAGTGCAGGCCCCAAAAATTAGGCATTCACCTGACATAAAAGTACTTGTGATGATGTGGCTGGAGGTACATTAGACAGTCATTGGATACAAATTTTAATGTAGGCCACTGGAGTACAGGCCCCAAAAATTAGGCATTCATCTGACAGAAAGAAACTTGTGATGATGTGGCTGGAGGCTACATTAGGCGGTCACTGGCAAATTTTTTTACTGTAGGCCAGAACAGGCCACAAAAATTAGGCATTCACCTGACAGAAAAAAAATACTTGCGATTATGTGGCTGGAGGTACATGAGGCGGTCACTGGCTAAAAATGTTACTTTAGGCCACTGGAGTATAGGCCCCAAAAATGAGGCATTCACCTTACAGAAAAGGCCTTTTATGCCGCTGTATATACATAAGACAAGGACCATTCTTTGTTCTGGGTGGTGGCAGATATGTGTGGGCTGGCATGAGGAAATACAATCACACATGGTCGTCACAGGTGCTGAATTACTCTAAGATCCATGCCTCATTCATTTTTAGAAATGTAAGATAGTCGACACTGTCGAGAGCTAGGCGAGTGCGCTTGTCAGTCACGAGCCCCCCCTGCTGCACTGAACGTCCTTTCGTACAGGACACTTGACGAGGGGCAAGCCAACAGTTCTATGGCAAATTGTGCCAGCTCTGGCCACAGGTCAAGCCTGCACACCCAGTAGTCCAGGGGTTCCTTGCTACTCAGAGCATCCACATCGGCCGTTAACCCAATGTAGTTCCCTGAGGCTGGATCCGGAGGGTGGCTGTCGATGGGTTTGTTGCAAGAATGGTCTCATATCCGAAGTGACCAACACATCTTCAAACTGTCTTCTTCTTTCAGGTGCGGTAGGATTGGTACCCGCAACTGTTTCGCTGTGGGTGGAAATTCCTCTGCCAGTGCCCTCAACAGCAGCATCTCTCGCAGCAAGGCCTGGAAATGAAGGCTCCTGCTTGCAGTAAATTGGAAGTGGTGGAATGTCCTGGCTCCTGCTCATTGCCCAGGAGATGTCTCCTCCCCCCATCCACCCAGCCACGGACAACACCAGGGATCCCAGAAAAGTTTAAAGTCCCCCTCAAATTTTGTTCTTGTTGGTCATCCTCCTCCTCCCCCCAGCCACCATCCTCCTCTGACTCCTCTTCAGACTCCTGCTGACTTGTCTCAGATGGAGTTGCCCCCCTGGGAATTCATTTAGCTTTGCGACTTCCTTATCTTCCAGCTCCTGCTCTTCGATGGCTTGATCAATGACACTAAGCAATGCATGCTCCAGAAAGAAGGCGTATGGTATGATGTCTCTGATGGCGCCCTGGCTGCGACTGACCAGTTTGGTGATCTCATTAAATGGACGCAGAAGACTGCATGCGTCGTGCAAGAGCATCCATTGGCGCGGTGAAAAGAAACCAAGCTCCACAGAACCTGTCCTGCTGCAGAGTTCGTACAGGTAGTTGCTAATGGCACGTTGCTGCTGAAGCAGCCTATCAAGCATATACAAGGTGGGCATTGCGTCGGGCTGTCACAAATCAGACGTCTGATGGGCAGGTGGTGTCGGCGCTGAACGTCAGCAAGGTGAGCCATGGCTGTGTAAGATCTTCTAAAATGGCCAGAGATTTTCCTGGCCTGCTGCAAGACGTCCTGGACCCCGGAGTATTTGGCAACAAATCGCTGGACAACTAAGTGCAGGACGAGTACCGTCCACTTAACTTGTGTCATTTTGCAGTGTTTCAGCACATTGTCACACACCACTTTACCAACTGTCAAATTGAGTGGAGTTAGCCACTGATCTGCCTGTGACCGCAGAGCTGAAATCAGTGCAGGACCGGTGTGGCTCTTCTCTTCCAGGCACAACAGCCGCAGCACAGCATGGCAATGTCTCACCTGGCACGTCGAATAGGTGTCACGGAAGGTGTACAGGAAACTAGAAGACACAAAATGAATATTCGACTCACTGGATCCAAAACTAAGGAACAAAAGGGAGAGCCCTGCATCAGACCTGGCTCTCTCCCTGACTGCTCAGCCTATGTGAAAATCCCAATGGTAGATGATCCCATGTCCTCGTACCTCGACTATATAACACCTGAACACCCTATAATAGTGAGGGGACACGGCCACCCGCTCCCTACACTTGATACGGAGGGAGTCAGGGTCACCTGGGATCCAGCAAACAGAAAAACACAAATGAATGAACAAAACTTATCTGTAGAAGACTCAGAAGTAGGATCAGCATGCACACACTCCAGGAAGGAATATAAACCGCAAAGTGAAGCAGTCTGGGAAGGGATTTAAAGGGATGCAATCAGTGCAACTACATAACAGCTGAGAGAGGCTAACGAGATGAGAAAATGAAAGCAAAACAAAAGGAAGCTCAAGGAGGAGGTTCTGAAAGGCATCTGTCAGAGCTTCTCAGATGTCTGGTGGTGACAATAGGTTCTTGGGAGCTTGGGGGGCGCAGAGGAAAGAGGCGGTAGCAGTGGGAAAGGAGGAGTCAGCTGAGGAGGAGATGGAGGATAGAGTAGGAGGAGGAGAAGAAGAGGCAGGCCTGCATGCAATCCTTGTCGGTAACACTAAATCCTTGTGGTAACACCAAATCCACACAGGTGCCACGGTTGCATGCTTGACGGACGTCAAAAGGTTCACCCAGTAGGCAGTAAAAGTTATGCACCTTCCCTACCCATGTTTGCTAGATCACGTGTCTGTGGTCAGCTGTATCTTGGCACCGACACTGTGTGCCAGAGATATATTCACTTGACACTGGGATATAGCTCTGGGATGCTCTTCTGGTAGAAATATTTCCTTCCGGGGACCTTCCATTGCGGTGTACCAATGACCACAAATTTTCTAAAGGCCTCCGAGTCCACCAGTTTATATGGCAGTAGTTGGCAGGCTAACAGTTCCAACAAGCCAGCAGTCAGCCGTTGGGCAAGAGGGTTATCTGGCGTCATCAACTTTTTACGCTTGAACATTTTGGCCACGGAAGCTTTTCTTCTGCCAGATGAACGCGACGACGGCATGGTGAAAGGTGGAGTGGAGGACAAATGGGAGGAGAAGAAGAAGAAGAAGGAGAAGAGGCAGGATGTGGAACGCCGGGAGTGTGGCTTTCTGGGCTTGGTGATGGGAGGCCAGGTGCCTTCTTAAGGCAGTCATCCCTAGGTGAGTGTTGCGCTTCCCGTGACTTATGCGATGACAGCACAGGCTGCAGATGGCAACACTATTGTCAGCAGCTGACACGTTAAAAAAAAGCTCACACTGCGGAGCCATGTTAAGACATCCTGGGAGCGCCAGAAGTGACCAGGCATGGTGGATGGCTCGCTCCAGATACATTCGTAGTCTGCTTTTTGCCTACTGTGCCCTCCGAGCTCTGCCTGCTTCTCCTCCAACTCCTCCCTCTCTGCTGCTTCGTCTCTCCCTCTGAACTTCCCTCCTCTTCCTCTCTTGTGGGCACCTACGTGACATCCATCGACACGTCATCATCATCACCTCCACCACCACTGACATTTGAGATCAGGGAGTAGGCAGCAACAGCGGGGACCTCCCTCCTTGGGCTTATTTGGATACTGTCATCAGACCACTGGGTGGTGGCCATTGCTACCTTCTCTTCCTCATCTGATGTCAAGAATAACTGTGCATCGGTAAGGTCTGGGAATTGATGGAAAAATAATTCCTCGAGTGGAGGGGCTATGGTGGTGGTGGTGTATTTGGGGGTGCACACAGCAGAGAATGAGTAGGGTGCAGATACAGAGGATGAGGAGGGTGCAGAAGCGGAAGGCTGAGTGAGCCACTCAACCAACTCTGGTGCGCCCTTTGACGTAATCGCACACGCCTTCTCCAACTTCGCACTTATGCTCCGACCTGGTGCACCTGCCCGACCCATACCACCCCTGCGGAATGGCCTGCCCCTTCCTCTGCCTGTCAATTTCAAAATCACCCTGTGCCTAAGTCCCTAGAGAAGAGCAACAATATTTGTGGAAGCAGGTATATCCCAGGCCTCAATCAATATTTTGCAGAAACAGGTACAGTTGCAAGAAAAAGTATGTGAACCCTTTGGAATGATATGGATTTCTGCACAAATTGGTTCTAAAATGTGATCTGATCTTCATCTAAGTCACAACAATAGACAATCTCAGTCTGCTTAAACTAATAACACACAAAGAATTAAATGTTACCATGTTTTTATTGAACATACCATGTAAACATTCACAGTGCAGGTGGAAAAAGTATGTGAACTCCAAGACTAATGACAGCTAATTGGAGTGAGGTGTCAGCCAACTGGAGTCCAATCAATGAGATGAGATTGGAGGTGTTGGTTACAGCTGCCCTGCCCTATAAAAAACACACACCAGTTCTGGGGTTGCTATTCACAAGAAGCATTGCCTGATGTGAATGATGCCTCGCACAAAAGAGCTCTCAGAAGACGTACGATTAAGAATTGTTGACTTGCATAAAGCTGGAAAGGGTTATAGAAGTATCTCCAAAAGCCTTGCTGTTCATCACTCCACGGTAAGACAAATTGTCTATAAATGGAGAAAGTTCAGCACTGCTGCTACTCTCCCTATGAGTGGCCGTCCTGTAAAGATGACTGCAAGAGCACAGCGCAGACTGCTCAATGAGGTGAATAAGAATCCTAGATTGTCAGCTAAAGACTTTCAAAAGTCTCTAGCATATGCTAACATCTCTGTTAGCGAATCTACGATATGTAAAACACTAAACAAGAATGGATTTCATGGGAGGATACCACAGAGAAAGCCACTGCTGTCCAAAACAAACATTGCTGCACGTTTACAGTTTGCACAAGAGCTCCTGGATGTTCCACAGCAGTACTGGCAAAATATTCTGTGGACAGATGAAACCAAAGTTGAGTTGTTTGGAAGAAACACACAACACTATGTGTGGAGAAAAAGAGGCACAGCAGACCAACATCAAAACCTCATCCCAACTGTGAAGTATGTTGGTGGGGCATCATGGTTTGGAGCTGCTTTGCTGTGTCAGGGCCTGGACGGATTGCTATCATCGAAGGAAAAATGAATTCCCAAGTTTATCAAGACATTTTGCAGGAGAACTTAAGGCTATCTGTCCACCAGCTGAAGCTCAACAGAAGATGGGTGTTGCAACAGGACAACGACCTAAAGCATAGAAGTAAATCAACAACAGAGTGGCTTAAACAGAAGAAAATACGCCTTCTGGAGTGGCCCAGTAAGAGTCCTGACCTCAACCCGACTGAGATGCTGTGGCATGACCTCAAGAAAGCGATTCACACCAGACATCCCAAGAATATTGCTGAACTGAAACAGTTCTGTAAAGAGGAATGGTCAAGAATTACTCCTGACCGTTGTGCACGTCTGATCTGCAACTACCGGAAACATTTGGTTGAAGTTATTGCTGCCAAATGAGGTCCAACCAGTTATTAAATCCAAGGGTTAACATACTTTCTCCACCTGCACTTTGAATGTTTACATGGTGTGTTCAATAAAAACATGGTAACATTTAATTATTTATGTGTTATTAGTTTAAGCAGACTGTGATTGTCTATTTTTGTGACTTAGATGAAGATCAGATCACATTTTATGACCAATTTGTGCAGAAATCCATATCATTCCAAAGGGTTCACATATTTTTTCTTGCAACTGTATATGAAACCCCTTAATCAGTATTTTGTGAAAGCAGGTATATTGCAGCCCTCAATCTGTATTTTTTGGAACCAGGTATATTGCAGGCCTGATTCAATATTTGGTGGAAACAGGTATATCAAACCCCTTAATCAGTATTTTTTGGAAGCAGGCATATCACAGGCCTCAATCAATATTTGGTGGAAATAGGTATATCAAACCCCTTAATCAGTATTTTGTGGAAGCAGGTATATCGTAGGCCTCAATCAATATTTGGTAGAAACAGGTATATCAAGCCTCTTAATCAGTATTTTGTGGAAGTAGGTATATCGCAGCCCTCAATTAATATTTGGAGGAAGCAGGTATATCAAATCCCTTAATCAGTATTTTGTGGAAGCAGATATATCGCACCCCTCAATCAATATTTGGTGGAAGCAGGTATAGCAAACCCCTTAATCAGTATTTTGTGGAAGCAGGTATATCACACCCCTCAATTATTTTTTTTGCCATAACAGTTATATTACACTACCCTGTTTATTTGGGGCAACAGGTATATCGCAGCCCTCAATCAGTATTTCGTGGAAGAAGGTATTTTACACCCCCCAATCAGTTTTTGGGGGCAACAGGTATATCACACCCATTGCAATTAGTTGTTCCAATAGCGTTTGTCCCTCTATACAGCAGCGGTTACGCAGAAGAACCGCACACAACTGGTGCACAATACTAATGCACTATAATATACTTTCTATGTTAGCAAGTATATTGTAAGTATATCACACCCCTCAGTATATCACACCTATACCAGTCCTTAAAAGGTCTTTTGTGGCCCTATTAGCTAGCATTTGGTGTCCCTAACAGCCTTCCCCTGCTCCACAAAGCAACCTCTACCTACACTGGCAAAACACAGAATGCAAAATGGCTGCCAGATCGGGTTCTTTTACAGGGAGTGCAGAATTATTAGGCAAGTTGTATTTTTGAGGATTAATTTTATTATTGAACAACAACCATGTTCTCAATGAACCCAAAAAACTCATTAATATCAAAGCTGAATATTTTTGGAAGTAGTTTTTAGTTTGTTTTTAGTTTTAGCTATTTTAGGGGGATATCTGTGTGTGCAGGTGACTATTACTGTGCATAATTATTAGGCAACTTAACAAAAAACAAATATATACCCATTTCAATTTCTTTTTTTACCAGTGAAACCAATATAACATCTCAACATTCACAAATATACATTTCTGACATTCAAAAACAAAACAAAAACAAATCAGTGACCAATATAGCCACCTTTCTTTGCAAGGACACTCAAAAGCCTGCCATCCATGGATTCTGTCAGTATTTTGATCTGTTCACCATCAACATTGCGTGCAGCAGCAACCACAGCCTCCCAGACACTGTTCAGAGAGGTGTACTGTTTTCCCTCCTTGTAAATCTCACATTTGATGATGGACCACAGGTTCTCAATGGGGTTCAGATCAGGTGAACAAGGAGGCCAGGTCATTAGATTTTCTTCTTTTATACCCTTTCTTGCCAGCCACGCTGTGGAGTACTTGGACGCGTGTGATGGAGCATTGTCCTGCATGAAAATCATGTTTTTCTTGAAGGATGCAGACTTCTTCCTGTACCACTGCTTGAAGAAGGTGTCTTCCAGAAACTGGCAGTAGGACTGGGAGTTGAGCTTGACTCCATCCTCAACCCAAAAAGGCCCCACAAGCTCATCTTTGATGATACCAGCCCAAACCAGTACTCCACCTCCACCTTGCTGGCGTCTGAGTCGGACTGGAGCTCTCTGCCCTTTACCAATCCAGCCACGGGCCCATCCATCTGGCCCATCAAGACTCACTCTCATTTCATCAGTCCATAAAACCTTAGAAAAATCAGTCTTGAGATATTTCTTGGCCCAGTCTTGACGTTTCAGCTTCTGTGTCTTGTTCAGTGGTGGTCATCTTTCAGCCTTTCTTACCTTGGCCATGTCTCTGAATATTGCACACCTTGTGCTTTTGGGCACTCCAGTGATGTTGCAGCTCTGAAATATGGCCAAACTGGTGGCAAGTGGCATCTTGGCAGCTGCACGCTTGACTTTTCTCGGTTCATGGGCAGTTATTTTGCGCCTTGGTTTTTCCACACGCTTCTTGCGACCCTGTTGACTATTTTGAATGAAACGCTTGATTGTTCGATGATCACGCTTCAGAAGCTTTGCAATTTTAAGAGTGCTGCATCCCTCTGCAAGATATCTCACTATTTTTGACTTTTCTGAGCCTGTCAAGTCCTTCTTTTGACCCATTTTGCCAAAGGAAAGGAAGTTGCCTAATAATTATGCACACCTGATATAGGGTGTTGATGTCATTAGACCACCCCCCTTCTCATTACAGAGATGCACATCACCTAATATGCTTAATTGGTAGTAGGCTTTCGAGCCTATACAGCTTGGAGTAAGACAACATGCATAAAGAGGATGATGTGGTCAAAATACTCATTTGCCTAATAATTCTGCACTCCCTGTATAGGGTGGGGGTGTGTCCATGTGATGAAACATCTCAATTGGCTGTCCTGTCCTACCTGATGGATGTGTCATGGGTCAATGTTCGCACAATGCAAAAGAATATGGTGCCATAATTATTCTATTTATTTAAAAAAAAAGCTAAGTAATATAATCGCATAGCGAATTAAACTTAGCTGTCTGTATAGTAAACTTTCCTATATGATTGCTAGAATTTGCGAAGTTGATGAATAGGTAGCTAAAACGAAGATGGAGAATATCTTCGTTTTGTGGAATAGACGAATACATTCGTTATCTTCGTTTTGTGGAATATGACGAATACATTCGTCATATTCGCAAATTCTACCAAGCCATTGAAGCCAACCATAGTAAACCAGGTCCAAGTTGAAATCGCAATGCGATTAATATAACTCGAAATAATCGTATGGCGATTTCAACTTAGCACTGCTATATTCCATATTAGGCTAGAATTAACGAATATGGAATATAGCAGTGCTTAAGTTGAAATCGCAATTCGATTATTATAACTTGAATTAATCGAATTGCGATTTCAACATAATTCTCAAATCCGACAGTACATTCTAGTATATGGAGACGTTCCCATGGTGATGGGGACGCTCCATGAGCACGGAACTCGGCAGACGCGGCAACGGGCACTGACTGTAGCATTAAAAAAAATTAAAAAAAGAAAGAATATTTGATTTCACGAATATATAGCACTATATTCGAAATATTCGCAAAATCTCGAAATCGCGATATTCGAGAAAAAAATTTGCAATTCGAATATTCGCGCTCAACACTATTGACAGCGCCCAGCAAGCTGTTCACATCCTTATTTCACTCGATGTGTATACTCCTTCCAGTGATCGATCCAGCGGATCGGCCACAGAATCGCAGCAGCAGTCAAGCTCACAACACAACACGCTAAGCTTAAAATAGCTGCATCAGACGCAATGTGGCGCTGCCTACTGTCACTTTTTATTTAGTATATTTTCAAAAAGCTTTACAGTCAAAAAGTTACTTTAAGCAGAGGAATTCCTGTAGCAATCATTCTGGTTATATGAGATGTAAAGCTTATTTAAGATGCCTTTTGTAATAAATAAGAAAATGTTAATATACACTGACATTAACCCCTTCCTGACATGGCGATTGTCCGTTTCTGCTTTTTTTACTCCCTGCCTTCCCAGAGACATTTTTATTTTCCGTTCACATAGCCGTATAAGGGTTTGTTTTTTGTGGGACAAGTTGTACTTCTTAATGGCACTGTTTAATATTGCATATGATGTAGTTACTTTTTTCCATATTGGCGGAATTCCATATATGGCGGAATTGAAAAAAACGTTTTGTGGGTTTTCTTTTTAACGGCATTCATTATGCGTTATAACTGACTCGTTCCTTTCATTCTCTGGCTCAGTATAATTACAACGATACCACATTTATGTAGTTTTTCTTTGTATTTTAATACTGAAAAAATATAATATTCTGACCCCCATTACTTTTTTAAAGTTATGTCTACAGAGGTGTGTGAGAGCTCATTTTTTGGGGGACAATCTTTAGTTTTTATTCATACAATTTTGGGGTATGTTTTTTTGATCACTTTTTATTCAATTTTTGGAGAAGAAGTAATGAAAAAAAGGCAAATCGGCCATTTAGATAATTTTTTTTTTCATTCATTTTCGGATGTGGCAATGCTTATGTTTATTATTTATTTCAATTTTGGGGAAAGGGTGGTGATTATAATTTTTTATTTTTGAGATTTTTTAAACCTTTTTTTTACTTTTTTTGGTCCCCTCAAGTGGACCCCAAAATGCAATCATTAGATTGCAATTTGTATAATGTAATGGAATTTTATCCATTACTATACAAAGATCAGTATATTACAATTCAGTGCTGCCACCTGCAGGCCTGAATTGTAATATACAAGTACTAAGCCTAAAAACCTATTATAGGCTCTGGTTTATTATAGCAACAGAATGCCTTCCCTGATCTCAGCCAAGCGGAGGCGTTCCTGCTGCCAATTGCAGATGTTCGCCCTGATTGTCTGCTGTGTGAAACAGCAGGCACCTGGTAGCTATGGAGCTCGCTCCACACCAGGCGCCATCTTTAAAAACCCAACATATGTCAGGAAGAGGTTAAAATGTAGTCTGTGTCCTGAGAACAGGGCTGCAGCTCAGTCTTGTCCCTGGAACAAAATTGTAGTCCAGTCTAAATGCATGGAAAGCTTGACAGAGAGACTAATTCACAAGCACGGTAATCTGAGGTTACCCTCAACAGCACTCACGCGTCTCTGCACTGCAGTGTTTCATGGTGTGCTGTGGAAACATGCACTGATAGGCTATTTATGTAGTCAAATCTTACAACTAAAATGGGATTTGTCCATATTATTAAAACATTAAGGCCTACACTGCAACTAAACAATTAAACAATCAAAATAAGATAATTGACATTACAAAAAATACATTGTGATAAATATAATAAATATATATTTTTGAACGCCACAAGAATCACATGATTTTTATATTGAAAAAGCAGCTAATTTTGATATGTGTTTACAGACTGTCACTCCCAATAGACTAAATTGATAAAAACTGTTCCTCAAAAATAATTACGCTTTGTACCAGGTTGCCCTTAGTGAGTATGACGCCAAACTAAAACAGATAAAAAGATTGCTTGAAGCAGTTTGCAAGTCAAGAGCTCCTCCGAGTGGCCATTTGTAAAAAGACTACTGATAAAAATAAATAAAAAATCACTGGGATTAATGTGCAGAAGCAGAATAATTCTTGCTGTGCTACAGTAAAGCATTGATCATACACTATATGGACAAAACAGTATTGATACACACACATTACACCTACAAGAGCTTTTATGACATCCCATTCTAAGTCTTAGGCATTAATATGGAGTCTGTCCTTCCTTTGCAGCTAAAACAGCATCCACTCTTCTGAGGAGGCTTTCCTAAAAATTCTAGAGTCTGTCTATAGGAATTTGTGACCATTTATCAAGAAGAGCAATAATAAAAGTATTTGTGAGGTCAGACATTGATGTTGGATGAGAGAGCCTGGCTCACAATCTCATTTCTAGTTTATTCCAAATATATTTCTTAGGCCTCTTGCACACGAACGTATTTTCTTTCCGTGTCTGTTCCGTTTTTTTTTTTGCGGACCGTATGCGGACCATTTACTTCAATGGGTCCACAAAAAAAACAGAAGTCACTCCGTGTGCATTTCGTTTCCGTATGTCCGTATTTCCGTTGCGCCCAAAAAATTGTTATTATTGTCCACATTACGGACAAGGATAGTACTGTTCTATGAAGGACAAGCTGTTCCGTTCTGCAAAATAAGGAATGCACACAGATGTCATCCGTATTTTTTGCGTATACATTTTTTGAGAACCACAAAATACATACGGTCATGAGCAAGAGGACTTAGGGTTGAGGTTGGGCTCTCTCCAGGCCAGTCAAGTACACCAAACTCACCCAACCATGGCTTTATTGTTCTTGCTTTGTGCACTGGGGCACAGTCATGTTGCAACAGAAAATAACTTTTCCCAAACTGTTCCCACAAAATTTGAAGAATATATTTGTCTGATATGTTTTGGTATGCTGAAGCATTAAAGGGGTTTTCTGGTAAAAAAAATATTTTTTAACAAGTTCTAGCAGCATGGCCACTGAAACAGAAGATTCATACTTACCTGATCCATGCAGTCCTCTGCTCTCTCCATCTTCTGGTCCTGGCACTGTGACTGGCTATGGGCATGGTCACATACAGCACTCCAAACGATGACTGGCTTCAGCGGTGATGTGGCCACAAGCAGCATGTCACTGCTGAAGCCAGTCTTTGGCTGGAGCATTGTGACCATGCTCATAGCAAACCAGATGTAAACATTGCCAGGACCAGAAGATGGAGAGAGCCGAGGCAGCAAGGACCACCAGAGCAACGCGGAGCAGAAATATATGAATCTTCTGTTTCAATGGACATGCTGCAGGAACTTGTTAAACAATTGTTTTACCAGAAAGCCCCTTTAAGATTTCCCTTCACTGGAACTTAGAGGCCTAGGCGAACCCCTGAAAACAATCTCATAGCATTAGCCCTCCTCCACTAAACTTTATAGTTGGCACAATGCAGTCAAGCAGTTAACGTTCCTTAAAGGGTTTCTACCACTTGCATATCACATATTTGGTGATCAGACACTAGCGATCCGCTAGTGTCTGATGTAGCTTATAAGCTAATTATTACCTTAATCCGTTCGGCCCATACCTCAAAAAAAGCACTTATATCTTTATGCAAATGAGCCTCTAGGTGCTATGCAGGCGTTTTTCCAGCACCTAGAGGCTCCGTCTACCTTGCAGTTTGCCGCCCATCGCCTCGCTCCAGCACGCCCATCTTCAACTCTATTCGATCCTCCCCCTGCTTCTGCCTTCCGAAATCTCGCGCCTGTGCCGTTCGTCGCGGCATTCGGCGCAGGCGCAGTCAATGTCTGACCGCTCCGTGCTCAGACATTTCCACTGCGCCTGCGCCGATGACATCGGCGCAGGCGCAGTGGAAATGTCTGAGCACGGAGCGGTCAGACATTGACTGCGCCTGCGCCGAATGCCTCCGAATGCCGCGACGAACGGCGCAGGCGCGGGATTTCTGAAGGCTGAAGCAGGGGGAGGATCGAATACGGTAAGAGATGGGCGTGCTGGAGCGAGGCGATGGGCGGCAAACTGCAAGGTAGACGGAGCCTCTAGGTGCTGGAAAAACGCCTGCATAGCACCTAGAGGCTCATTTGCATAAAGATATAAGTGCTTTTTTTGAGGTATGGGCCGAACGGATTAAGGTAATAATTAGCTTATAAGCTACATCAGACACTAGCGGATCGCTAGTGTCTGATCACCAAATATGTGATATGCAAGTGGTAGAAACCCTTTAACATTCCCAGACTCCTCCATTAGACTGCCAGATAGAGAAGCGTGATACAGCCTTCCACAGATCACGGTTCCACTCCTCTTTATATCACTAAAAATGTATGATTTTATTTGCCCCATTCTGATAAACTAGGCACAATGTGCACCATTTTTGCAATCCTGTATTAATCAATTTAAGATGCTCCCAAGATTGACCTTTAGCAGTTGCCTTTCCCGGGTACTTACTGTGTCTCACGGTGACTTACAGTAGGGTCGAATTAGATAATAACAGGACGGTCACAAAAATAATATTATGAAACATATATCAACATTGCTAGACAGTATGTACACAGAATTGTACTCACTGATAGATTACAGGAACGAAATGATGATGGCAAATGGATGAAGTAGATGGTAGTCCGGTAATGGAACATGCAGAAGAGGTATACATGATGAAAGTGGACCGTGAACATAAATAAATCCACAGGGAAACAAAAAACTTCAATGATTGCAGCAATGAAAGGCAGAAGGACTACAGATCCCCATCTACACAAGTAATGTAAGGATTCTGGATACAGTTGCACAAAGCTCAGTCTTTACCCAGCAACAAAAGAGAATAAAACATGAGCATTTAAAGGAAGGTTAATCACTCCATAACTTCTTCCTAAATAAACCAAGCTAATCAAGTTAATCACCTGATTAGTCGTGGGGCAGATGCACAGCAGCTTCCCCAATAATGCTAGACATCAGGTAAACATGAGGAAACAGGGAAATCCCTATTGCTTGTAACTGCTGCCCAGACAATACTGACGCCTTTAGGCCCCACACTGTGGAGCACTGTGTAATATTGCTCAGTAGTGCCCAACATATGTAGTAGTAATACCCCCACAGAGTTAATAAACTCCTTTCTGCCCCCACAGCACCCAACTGCATTGTGATTTCTACTGAGTGTCGCTCCTTCCATTGGATAGAATTAATGCCAGATGTGGCTCCGTTAGGGACAGAAATCATGACAGCAGTTTTAGCTGTAGCTGTATACATATGAGAACCAAAGTTCACAACATAGTGAAGCCATGCTCATAATTTCTTACCCTATAAAAAAAAATACTGTAGCAGCAATTCAATGTCAATACCTTTTGATTACCCTGGATAAACTAGAGGTCATACACAACAGTTATTAAGTACTATTGCAAGAAATTTAAGTGAATCAGAATGTAGTCAGATTGCTATCTAAAGGGCCTTTTACATGGGTCAATACTCAAGTGAAGTTCTTATGAGCATTACTGATTTACTGGCCCATGTAAACAGCCGAGCAACCAGCAGACAAATGAGGAAATACTTGTTTGACAGATGATTGGAGCTTTTATGTGGTTATAATGCTCATTTATCAGCAGGGAATGTGCTGCTTGACATTAAGTGTGTGGTAGTAAGGTTTGTTTATCCACCCATGCAGTTTCCATCATCCAGTGTGATGTCTCTTTAAAACGTCAATTGCCTTCTTTTATTACCATTCACTATGGCCCTGCATCAGGCACTTTTACATGGGCCGACTCAGTAGGCAGTTATCTGCTGCGATCGCTGCGATCACGCGCCCCCATAGAGAACCATTGTCTTTAGGCAGCAGATTGCTATTTACACAGCATGATCTGCTGCCCAGAAACAATTATTTAGGCGTCCGCATCAATGATTTTTCCACCCAATAAATAAACAAGCTTTTATTTATTATTTATTTTTATTTTAATTCTAGGGAAATTGGGTGATTTGAATTTTTATATTTTCAACCCCTTCAACCACCGTGACGTCATAGTCGCTGAGGTAATGCTCAGAGCAGCAATCCCAGTCCATAGGCATTGGGTGCCGGCTGTATAATATAGCAGGCACCCAGCTGCACTGACTAGGATCAGCAATGACCCCGAAATCAGTCATTTAACCCCTCAGAATCTGCATTCAATAGTGGTCGCAGAATCTGTGAGGTTAGGCAGAGGAATGCGGCTCCCTCTGATCGGAGCACCCAAATTGAAATCACAGGGCTCTGATTATGACATTACCATGACAGTCTGGGGCCTGCTGAAGGTTCTTAGGCAGTCATGGTAATCTGCCTGCAAAGCTTTGCATGAGGCGCAGCTCAGCAGGCACAGTGGCAGAATCACAATCCCTATAATAGTTCTCTATTATGGTGAATGGGACAAGGGATCAAAAAATCCCAGGTTCTATCCCCCTAAGGGGGTTAAATGGTATTATGTAAAAAGTGACATCCCCTTTCCCAATTGTGTATATAAAAATAAACAATGACTTCCGGTTCCAGCGCTCATATGTGAAGCAGCAGGAGAAGAGAGCTGCGTGCCGGAGAACCGCTCACAAAGCCACAAGCGTTTTTCAAAGGGGTGTAAACCCCGCTCACCTGCCTCATATCTTCTCTGGAGTGGATGGAGAAGTACCTGACCAGGAGTGGTGCCAGTGTGGGAAGCCCGGCATACCGCAGGCACGCGAAGGGTGAAGCAGGGGAAGACAAGATGGCGGGTGCTGCAGATCGCCTCATGCGCTCAGCCAGATCCTCATCCCAACCCCCCCCCCATCACCTCGAAGGCCATCGAACCGGCTGTGGATGCAGAGAGCCTCGACCAGGAGCCTGAGGTACTACAAGGGCTAGGGGTAGGATGTAAAGCCTTGGCAGTGGAAGTTGCTAAACTTTTAGCCCCAGACATTAAAGCTGCGCTTGAGGCTGCGGTGGAGACCACGCTGTCGCAGCTACAGACCGACGTCTCTAGGCACTCGTCACAGATTTCTGAACTGGAGGACAAGATCAGCTCGCTCGAAAGTGACCTGGGCCAGTCCCAGATGCAACTACAAGCAGTGCTGAAGTCCACCTCGGGTCTCCGCAACAAACTAGAGGACCTGGAAAATCGGTCCCAACGCAGCAATATAAGAATTATTGGCCTACCAGAATCGGTACCTTCCAGCCAGCTTGCGTCGATTTGTGCGGTGGACATACCAAAAGCCCTCGGTATCCGCAGCCCTGTGTTGTGGAAAGGGCTCATCGTGTGGGCCCGATGCGATCGGACCAAAATGGCGAGCACAACAACAGTGATCAAATTGCAAGGCCCCGTCCCACCATCGTTAAGTATTTGAACTATGCAGAAAAAGCCGACATTTTGGGACACTTTAAGAAGAGAGGGAAGCCGATCGACGTCAGAGGCTATAAAGTTCTGCTGTTTGGTGACTATAGCGCTGAGGTCTCCAGAAGGAGAAGGGCTTTCTCAGTGATCTGCTCAAATCTGGTGAGGAAGAAGCGAAAGTTTGCATTGATGTACCCGGTGATTCTGAAAGTGTTTAAAGATGATGGCTCCGCAGAGACTTTTGTGACACCAGAGGAGGCCGAGAAAAGTATAAATATGCTAACACTAGAGGACACAGCAGAGTGGTCTCCTGACTCGCTTTCACCATCAGGAAGGCCACCATCATCACAGCGAGACATACCAGCCTCACAAAGGCCCTGATCACCACGCCGACGAGGGAATCGGAACTTTGAAGATCGACGTTCCAGGAGAGACTAAAGTGCTGTGCGCCTGTTCTGGGAATATTCGAACTTACCTGTATATGGTAGCTGTGTTAGTGAGTTAACCCATTTATGGCAGCTGCTCTATCTGATGTTTATCTATGCTATTGCCGACTTCCATGACTTTCATTGGTGTATTTTAGTAAGCTACCCAGCTGAATAGCCACCAGATGATTGCCATGGAACCGCATATTGATTGCCTGCCTAGGTATTAAGTTGAGATATGACATAATTCTAAGTTTTTCCCCTCTTTATGGATACTGAGCAAAGGTTCTTCCGGATAGCGGTTAGTGATAGTATACGCACTGTTGAAACTGAGCACAGGAGGACGAGAGATAGCGAAGTCTCTAGATAGACGAGAAAAAAGTGAAGTCAGGAAGTTATAAGTTCGCAATCACCCTAGGTGGTAAAGGGGTTATTTTGTTTTCAAGTTGGGAAGGGAGGGAGACGGGTTTTTATAGCACTACAGATATTCTATCCATACTTTGTGAGAGAATTTAGCATAGTATCAAGATGGTCAATATAGTGACCTGGAACATCAAGGGTCTACGCTCTCCTCATAAGAGAATGATGGTTCTACGTCATTTTAAAAAGTTACATGTGGATATTGCCTTATTTCAAGAAACGCATCTAGGGGCAGCAGATTTTAAGAGAATGCAGAAGTTATGGGTGGGAGAAGTGATAGGGTCCCCATCTGACGGGAAGAAGGCAGGAGTGCTTGCGTTGCTGCATAAAAAACTACATTATAAGATACTGACAACGGAAGCGGATGACAGTGGGAGGTTAGTTACCCTAACCATTGAAACCCCTGCAGGGACATTATCAATTTATAATGTCTATGCCCCAAATGAGCAAGCAGGTCCCTTCATTGGGAATCTAAAAAGGCTAATCTTGCAGGATTCCAATAACCTAGTGTTACTTGGAGGAGATTTTAACATGGTACATTCGGTCCCTGAAGATAGAAAACGAACTAGGTCTGGCACAGCAGATAAGCAAAATACTACGTCCATACTTCCTGGTATGATAGACGCTACCAACGGATATCTGGCGGCATTGCAACCCCATGAAACGGGAATACACACACTTCTCTCACTCTCAATGTGCTTGGTCCCGGATAGATTACTTCTTAGGGTCCAGTTTATTGACCACCAAAGTAAGTAAGGTGAAGATAGAGGAGATGGTGATTTCCGATCATTCACCGGTATCATTGAGACTGAGAGAAGTCACTGCAAAGGGTCAAGATATTCTATGGCGGCTATCGGGATACTTAGCCATGGATGAAACTTTTAAATCTAAGCTACTAGGATGGTGGTGGGAATATAAAGATACAAATGGGCAACATCAGGACAACCCGTCCCTATTTTGGGACACAGCAAAAGCTGTGTTAAGAAAGATCATTTCCTACATAGCTCAAAAAAAGGACACACGTTCCAAATTTTTAGAAGCCGCAAATAATCTTAGAGCGCTCTACACAGAATTCCAACAGAACCCCACAGAGGCCCACAAAACTAAATGGGTTACGGCTAAACATAATTATGATCACTACTTAGAAAAATTGGAAAGGATTCATGCAGCATATTTTTTAAAATTTGGGAACAAGTCGGGTAGATTGTTGGCTAGGCTTGCTCAAGGGAAGAGAACACAATTGCCACCTCCCAGACTTCAAACAGGAAAAGGGGATCTGTCTAGTGACCCAAAAATCACACTAGAGATATTTAAAAGCTATTATGAACAGTTATATGCTCAGGACCCTTGTGACATTACAGAGGGCCGTGCCTTCCTAGACTCAATCTCTCTGCCGTCTGTTGAGGAGCCTGACTTGTCAATGCTTAATGCTCCTATCACGGAGCAAGAAATTCACCTGGTGATAAAATCTTTGCATAATGGGAAGGCCCCGGGGCCTGAAGTTTCCCAGCGGAATTTTATAAATCCCTGGGCCCAGAGGTAGTTCCTAGCTTGCTACTGTTATTTCAGTCCATTATCCAAACCCATACAGGTAATGCCCTCAGGTAACTTGGCACATATTAAACTGATACCCAAACAGGATAAAGATCCCACTCTTCCGGGGTCTTATAGACCAATTTCCTTGATAAATCAAGATCTAAAGATCCTAGCGAAAATAATGGCTAACAGACTTGCTAACATTCTCCCCAAACTCATGGGCTCACACCAAGTTGGATTTGTGAAGGGCCGATCAGCCACAATTAACATACGAACAGTCTTGGCAGTTCAAGATTGGCTCCTCAGGAGACGGCAGACGGATGAGTTGGGAAGAGAGGCTCTTTTGGATAAAAGCCCTTTTAGGGCGTTTATCCAGGCAATTTATACCGCCCCGCAAGCTAGGATCTGTCTCCCAGGTTTTTTGTCAGCTAAGTTCCAACTCCGGAAAGGCACGAGGCAGGGATGCCCACTTTCCCCACTTTTATTCAACATAGCTCTTGAACCACTTGCTAGGCACCTGCTAAGTTCGGATGTTTATGAAGGAATAAAGGTGGGGAATAAGGAAATTAAGCTGACATGTTTCGCGGACGATATGTTGCTGTTGATGTACAACTTAAATTATGACCCATTGATAGCTAAAATTACTCAAGAATTGCAGAGATGGCAGGAACTCCCGCTGACCTTATTAGGAAGGGCAAGTGTCATTAAAATGACAAGTTTTCCAAGGCTTTTATATCCGCTGCAAACGATACCGTTATTATTGAAACACACAGACATTAATAAGCTACAGTCCGCGTTTATAGCTTTCCTATGGAAGAAGAAAAGACCACGTATTGCATATAGGAAACTTTGCCTTCTAAAATGGGAGGGGGGCCTACAATTACCTGATATCTGGGGCTACAACTTGGCAGCACTATGGCGGTATATACGAGATTGGGTATGGGGAACCTCACATTACGCTGATAGGGCATTGGAGCAAGAACTAGTAGCGCCTCTTGACCTACATGCTCTGTTACACACTAAAATCTCGACGTGGAAACATGTCAGAAAATTATATAGATTACCTATTTATATCTCAACCTACATGCCGCTGTGGTCCCTCCCATCTTTCCCTCAGGGAAGATCTAACAGCCTGTTTCAAAATTGGAGTAGGAAAAATGTGAGGACCCTAGGAGATCTAATAACTGTTAATGGACTAAAACTACTATCCTGGGAGGAAGTACAGTCCAAATACTCCATACCCCCAAACCAGTACCTACAGTTTTTGCAGATAAGGGCATTCTGCACAGCCCAATCAAAAACACTGGGCAATGAGACAGCCATAACTAGGTTTGCTAGTTTGATGAACCAGGCGAACAGCATGGACTCTATTTCCATACTATATAGAAAATTAATGAATGTTAAACTGGAAGGGGCTGCGCAGACGGTCTTTAAAGAATGGGAGAAACAGGTAACTGATGACAAACTTACCTTTAAAATACGTGAGGGGATGGACAAAATAAAAAGTGAACATTGGAGAGAAACACAATTCAGAATAATCCACAGGGCAACCTATGCCTATAACTTGTCTTATGACAATGCACCAGCGCATTACCTGAGAAACTGCCCCAAATGTGAAATGCATAAAGCTGACCTTCTGCATGGGATCTGGGGATGCAGCAAGTTGAGATTGTATTGGGAGCAAATTTGTGCATATGTCAAAGATACTTGGAAGATTGAAGTTAAAGATGTACCCCAACAGTGCGTGTTCCAATTCATTCCGAGGGACCAGGAAAATGCTGACTCACCCATAGTGGGCACCAAGGGGCCACATGTCCTATTGCTTGCGGCAAAAAAATGTATACTGAGGAAATGGTTACAGCCCCAGCTGCCCACTTTGGATGAAGTCATTGGCACAGTAAAAGTGCTCATGTATATGGATAGATTGGATGCGGAGCGCAACAAGGAATCATTGTTAAAAAAAAAAAAAGGGATCTAGGCAGAATTTTCTTTAACATGCGGTGCTCGATGTTAAACTAACATCTACTTGAATATTCATGTCCTATTTCTTTGTACTGTATCGACCATTGTATGTACTGTATTGCTTTATGTACAATATTGTCCAATGCCAGATCTGAATCAAAATTTTGATTTAAAAAAATAAATAAATAAATAATAATAAATAAACAAAAATGTCTGAACTGCTAAAATATAAAAATATTTTTCCTGTGCAGTGTACACTGAAACAGAAAAAAATAAAAACACGTGATTCGCCATTTTTGGTCACCTTATCCCCCACGAAAAATTGAATAACAGTGATTAAAAAAAAAAAAGACTTCATACAGCTCTGTAGACCAAAATATGAAAAGTTATGGCTGTCAGAAAATGGTGATTCAAAGAAAATTTCAATTTTTTTTCAAAAGGTTTTTATTTTTTAACAAGTAGTAAAACCAAAAAATATGCAAATTTAGCATTGTCATAAGCATATTGAGCCACAGAATACGAATTTTATGTCATTTTAAGCGCACAGTAAACGCCATAATATCAAAACCCAAAAATCCTTGTTGGAATACAAGACATGGTAAATTAAATGGTCTGAATAAAAAATACAATTTATCCTGCAAAAATTAAGCCCTCATATAGTATTAAGGAAAATTAAAATAGTTATAGCTTTTGGAATGTGGGTAGGAAAAAACTAAAATGCAAAAACTGAAATAGGCCTAGTACTTAAAGGCTATGTATACCATTGGAGTACATTTTTTTAATGATTGCATTTAACTTATTTTTGGCTACAAAATATTGAGCTGTTCAGTCACAAAGGGTTAACTGTTTTTATAACTGTGTGACTGGAACTTCACTTTCACTTTGTGCCTGTCATCTAATAAACCTTATCTCTAAACTACTGAGACGTCATAAACACTTATTTAAAAATGACCTTTCATGGGTCCAGACATTATGAAATAAGTAGCAGGTTATGTAAGGCATAGAGCAGGGATCTAAGAGCGCTTACAATTTTTTTTTGGGCGCCACTTTGTTCGCCCGCTGTGCCCCTGTTGAATTCTCCCGCCTGGTATGCTAATGAATAGCACCGATACAGGGAGAAGAAGACTGCTTTGTGTCTCAATGGCTGTGACGCTCTCCTTTGTGATTGGCCAGCGCTACAGCCAGGGAGAAGGAGACGCCATTGAGAAACAGGGCAGTCTCCTCCTCCCTGTACTGATGCTATTCATTAGCATACCGGCGGGAGAATTCAACAGGGGCACAGTGCGGGGAACGGAGCAGCACCCAGAAAAAATAGTAAGCCCTCTTAGATCCCTGCTCTATGCCCTACATAACCTGCTACATATTTCATAATGTCTGGCCCCATGAAAGGTCCTCTTTCTTATCAGTAAGATAAGAACTGAGCTATAATGAGTGTTTATAATGTGAGAGAGCAGAAGTAAGGAGTCTGTCTGCTCTGGCTCTGACGGAAAAGACCAAAAATCGACAGGCAGCTGGTAGAGAATGTCAGCTCTGTACAGAAAAAAGGATTCCATAATGTTAATAAAGACCAATTGAAAAAAAGATTTTTAGCTCAAAATAGGTATAATGCAATAACAAAAAAATAATAATAATAAATGCCCCCAAAGGTGTACATAGCCTATAAGGGGTTAAAAGCTTTTCTTTACTTTTTTCTTTTTTTTGTAAGTCACCCTAGGTAACTATAACATGCAATCATTGGATTGCATTTGCATTCTGTGATGAATTTTTATTTATTACAAAATATAGGATTGAGAATATTCCAAACAGCCTGCAGGCTAGCATTGGAATATACCAGTAATAGGCCTGGAAGCCTTGTACAGGGTCAGACCTATTACTACTATGGAAAGCCTTCCCCAATCTCAGCAAGGGGATGCATTCCAGACAGGGAAGTGCACGGCTGCTGGTTTTATTGCTCTCAGATGTCATGGTAACATTTGACCAAGGCATCTGAAGGCTAAAATGTGAGCGATCGACAGTAGCTGCATTCGCAAGTGGGCAACATACATGTATGGTGGATGTCCAGAAAGGGTTAAAAGGACCCAATTCATAATTATTAGACAAGCACAATCCAACTAAATTAATACCATACAAATCTTTTCATGTTTTTTTTTTTTTTTTTTTTATTGAGCACATCCACTGTGCAAATGAAAAGGTAAGATAACATTCAAGAACTGCACAATGTTACAGTTCAGTGAATTAATGTTTTTTGGTCTTTGCATTGAGATTTGTGCATATTAAAATATCTTTGCAATGGACCATAACAGCTCTGCTCACTTCAAAGCCTGATTTATTGAGCGATATACTGTATATTATAAACTTTGCATACATTATTCATTTTGTCTATTTTAAATCAAGGCTTCTTTTTCTCCCTGCATTGTGGATGTCTACTCAATGTGCTCAATAAAAGACATGAATGGTGAAACTATTTGTGTCCTATTACACAGAAACATAGAAGATTGATGGCAGAAAATGCCAACTGGTCCTTCTAGCCTGCCCTTATATTATTATTATAATTTCTTATCTAAGGATAGATGTGCATATCCCTGCTATGTTTAAATTCATTTACTATAAATGTCCCAACCACTTCTGCTGGAAGTCTGCTCCAAGCTTCTCTTTCAGTAAACGAATATTTCCTGACTCTTATCTTACCGCCAGCTAATTTCAGATTATTCCCCATTGTTCTTGTGTTTAGCTTCTTCCCTCCTGAACCTTTTCTAAACCTTTAAAAGGGTTTTCCGACATTTTAATACTGATGACCTATCCTCAGGATAGGTCATCAGTATCTGATCGGTGGGGGTCCATCACACAGGACTCCCGCCGATCAGCTGTTTGAGATGGTACCGGCGCTCCTGTTAGAACCGCTGCCTTCTCTCAGCTCACCAAGCACATCACCGTACATCGTATAGTGGCTGTGCATCACAACTCATCCCCATTTACTTGAATGGGGCTGAGCTGCTCTTAGGCCACGTGAACGATGAACGCGATACCACTGGCCTAGTAAAGCACTTAAAGTAGCGCTGCTGCCTTTTCGAACAGCTGATCAGATCCCGACCAATCAGAGGATAGATCATCATAAAACAAAACTCACAAAACCCCATTTCAATCATGTTTCCCCCATTTTTTGCGGCTCGGATGCGGACCCATTCACTTCAATGGGGCCACAAAAGATGGGGACAGCACTCCATTTGCTGTCTACATCAGTTGTTCCATTCCATGGCCGTGCAAAAATGATAGATCATGTCCGCAAAACAGACAAGAATAAGCATTTCCATAATTGGCCGACCGTTCAGTACCGCAAATTGCGGAACGCACATGGGCAGCATCCGTGTTTTGCGGATCCGCAATTTGCAGACCGCAAAACACGGCACATTCATGTGCACTAGCCCCAAGGGGGTCATTTATTAAAACCAACGTTTTAGATGCCAGTCTTAATAACCCCTATATCTGGCGGTGGATCCGCTGAAGTTATGGAGAGATGCCGGCCTCTACATACGTAACTTTGGCATATCCAGCGCCAGTCTAAATGTGCCTAATTCCCTGTTGCCTGTCCACACTGTGCTCTCATTTTGAACCTGTCTGATATCAGGAGGCTTATATCCTTCAGTTCTGACGTCCTCACTAACACAGAGCTGCGAATATGATAAGTGTTCCTTCACTTCAAGTGCATTGTTTTACATTTGGAAACACTGAACTGCAGTTTCCATTGTTGGGACCATTTATCTAGCGAAGCTAAATCTTTTTCAATGTTACAAACCCCTCCAGGAATATCAAGCCTATTACACACTTTTGTGTCAGCGGCAAATAGACAAACCTTTCTTACTAAACCATCTCCTATGTTGCCTACAAAAATATTATTAAAAATGGGACCGAGGACTGATCCTTGAGGTACACCACTTGTGACACATTTTTCCTCAGAATGTACCCCATTAACCCCTTACGGTACCATGACGTACCGGTACGGCATGGATCCCGAGTCCTTAAGGACCTATGATGTACCGGTACGTCATCTATAGTTCCGATCACTGCCGCCCAGCAGGCGGTGTTCGGAACACGGTGCCTGCTCAAATCATTGAGCAGGCACCACAGCTAAATGCGCGGGGGGGTCCCATGACCCCCCCGTGTCAGCGATCGCCGCAAACCGCAGGTCAATTTAGACCTGTGGTTTGCAGCTTTTTATTGTGCGGGCAGCGGTGGTCGGCGGTGCCATCTGGCCCCATGGGGCTGTGGTGGGGACCCGATGGCATGGAAGGCAGTGCGATGCCTAAGGAAGGTATCATGCTGCCTTACGGTGACGAGCCTGTGAGATCCAGCCAATGCATTCCAATACAGAAGTATTGGAATGCATTGTAAAGGATTAGACCCCCAAAAATTCAAGTCCCCAAAAAAATAAAGTTTTCCCCCACAAAAATTAAAAGTTTCAGGTAAAATCAAACAAAAATGTAATTTTCCCCAAATAAAGTAAAAAAAAAAAGGGAAAAAAAAGTATACATATTAGGTATCGCCGCATCCATATCGATCGGCTCTATAAACATATCACATGACCTAACTCCTCAGATGAACACCATAAAAATAAAATAAAAATTGTGCTAAATAAACAATTTTTTTGTCACCTACATGTACCAATCTAACCATCACCTCATGCCGCAAAAAACTAGCCCCTACCTGAGACAATCGCCCAAAAAATAAAAAAACTATGGCTCAGAATATTGAGACACTAAAACATATTTTTTTTTTGTTTTAAAATAGCTGTTATTGTGTAAAACTTACATAAATAAAAAAGTATACATATTTGGTATCACCACGTTCATATCGACCGGCTCTATAAAAATATAACATGACCTAACCTCTCAGATGAACACCGTGAAAAATAAAAAATAAAAACTGTGCTAAATAAACCATTTTTTGTCACCTTGCATCACAAAAAGTGTAATAGCAAGCGATCAAAAAGTCACACGCACCCCAAAATAGTGCCAATAAAACTGTTATCTCATCCCGCAAAAACTATACCCTACCCAAGGTAATCGTCAAAAACTGAAAAAATGTGGGCTCTCAGACTGTGGAAACACTAAAACATGATTTTTTTTTGCTTCAAAAATGAAATCATTGTGTAAAACTTACATAAATAAAAAAAAGTATACATATTAGGTATCACCACATCCATATCGACCGGCTCTATAAAAATATCACATGACCTAACCCCTCAGATGAACACCGTAATTTTTTTTAAATAAAAACTGCTAAATAAACCATTTTTTTCACCTTACATCACAAAAAGTGTAATAGCAAGCGATCAAAAAGTCACACGCACCCCAAAATAGTGCCAATAAAACTGCCGTCTCCTCACACAAAAATAATACCCTACCCAAGGTAATTGCCCAAAAACTGAAAAAATTATGGCTCTCAGACTATGGAAACACTAAAACATGATTTTTTTTGCTTCAAAAAAGAAATTCATTGTGTAAAACTTACATAAATAAAAAAAAAAAGCATACATATTAGGCATAGTCGCATCCGTGACAACCTGATCTATAAAAATATCACATGATCTAACCTGTCAGATGAATGTTGTAAATAACAAAAAATAAAAACGGTGCCAAAACAGCTATTTCTTGTTATTTTGCCTCACAAAAAGTGTAATATACAGCAACCAAAAATCATATGTACCCTAAACTAGTACCAACAATACTGCCACCCTACCCCGTAGTTTCTAAAATGAGGCCATTTTTTGGAGTTTCTACTCATGGGGTGAATCAGGGGGGCTTCAAATGGGACATGGTATAAAAAAAAAAACAGTCCAGCAAAATCTGCCTTCCAAAAACCGTATGGCATTCCTTTCCTTCTGTGCCCTGCCGTGTGCTTGTACAGCTGTTTACGACCACACATCAGCGCCATAAATATTGAGTTTGGTTTGGCTGTTAACCCTTGCTTTGTAACTGGAAAAAAATTATTAAAATGGAAAATCTGCCCAAAAAGTTAAATTCTGAAATTGAATCTCTATATTCCATTAATTCTTGTGGAACACCTAAAGGGTTAACAAAGTTTTAAAATTTGTTTTGAATACCTTGAGGGGTGTAGTTTATAGAATAGGGTCATTTTTGGGTGGTTTCTATTATGTAAGCCTCGCAAAGTGACTTTAGACCTGAACTGGTCCCTAAAAATTGGGTTTTTGAAAATTTCAAGATTTGCTTCTAAACTTCTAAGCCTTGTAACATCCCCCAAAAATAAAATATCATTCCCAAAATGATCCAAACATGAAGTACACATGTGGGGAATGTAAAGTATTAACTATTTTAGCAGGTATTACTATGTATTATAGAAGTAGAGAAATTGAAACTTGGAAATTTGCTATTTTTTACAAATTTTTGGTAAATTTGGTATTTTTTTAAACAAAAAATATTATTTTTTTACTTCATTTTACCAGTGTCATGAAGTACAATATGTGACAAAAAAACTGTCTCAGAATGGCCTGAATAAGTCAAAGCGTTTTAAAGTTATCAGCACTTAAAGTGACACTGGTCAGATTTGCAAAAAATGGCCAAGTCCGTAAAGTGAAATAGAGCTGAGTCCTTAAGGGGTTAACGACAACACTCTGATATCTATTCAACAGCCAACCACAGATCCACTGAACAATCCAGGGATTAAGTCAATCTTCAATACTTTATCAGCTCATTATGTGACCTTTAGTTAGCTTCTGTCTATAATTGTGACTCAGAGAACCATCAGACCACATGTTAGTAATCAATGTAGAAATCCAGGCAATTACAAATTGTTATTTTATTTTTTTCTGCCAACTGTATATTTATTTCTGTTGCAAAATGTTATTTCTTTTTTTTATTAACTGTATTTTTATTAAAGTTTTGCAAAGTACAAAATGAAAAAAACACATAGTTAACATAAGTGATACACATAAAAATAAATAAGTAGTATCCACACCTGTGATGTATCAATGAGGAGGAAAATCACATAATGAAACAGCTTATACAGTAGAATAGGGCCTTGTACATTGTTCCTCTACAATGTCAGACAATATAATGAACACAAATGAAAAACAGTCAGCAAGACCTTCATGTCGGGGACTTTTCTTACTAGAAAGTCACACATCTACCCTTTAGAAACTATGATAATATAGTGACTTACAGTAGTATTTTAACTGAACAGAACATCCTCCCTCTGGAGGGCTATCAACCAGTTAATCTTTGACAAACGGAACAATCAGCGGATAACTCTAATATAATATGGTAAGTAGCTAACAAATTAAATGCAATTCAATAGTAAGAAAGAATCAAAAGAAAACAATTAAGACTGACTTACAAGATAAGACATCACACACAAGTAAGGGGAGATGTAAAAAATGCAGAATTCCCTTGACTGGAGGATTAGCATTATGTATCTGTGAGGAAAGAATCAACAGCTGAAAAAGGGTAGTCATCCTTTAAGATGCAATAGGTATCCCATGGAGACGAGAGCACCATAAAGGTATCTAATGTATTATTCAATAATGCCGAAAGATATTCCATGAAGAAGAAAATACTGGAGAAAAATTGGAGACATTCCTCCGGCACTGCTAGCATATACTGTAGATCAGTCTTTTAGGTGAGTATAAAAACTTTTTTATTATTATATTAATAATTATTAATAAATAAATAAGTCTTTATACTCACCTAAAAGATTGATCTATATGCTAGCAGCGCCAGAGGAACGGTTTCAATTTTTCTCCGGTATTTTCTTCTTCAAGTGTTCCCAATCCTTGGCGTCTCGAGGCGGGTGGGAACCCAGGCAGCAGCACGGAATCCCTTATGCTGGTAGGGCTAAAACCAGCAAAGCGACTGTTAGCTGTTGTGACTTCTCACAACAGTTTCTGTTTAGCATAACCAGTATTACCTTACCTATAAGCCACCCCGACGATACCACACAAAAGGCGCTGTTTTTTTGTTTCCTTTTTTTCTCTATATAGAAAGATATTCCATGCAACATAAATCTTTGACCCTCTTATATAATTCTAAACTGGTAGGGAGTAATGTACGCTTCCAATGACTTGCAATTAGGCATCGAGCTGCTGATATGCAGGAGCAGTCGGGCAGTTTTATGCCCCAATGGTATTAGAGAGACATTAAGGAGAAAAAATAGAGGCCATAAGGGGATCTGCATTTGAGAAATGTCCTCAATGTGAATTTTAGTTTCTAACCAGATTGTCCGAATTAAGGGGTAACACCAAAACAAGTGTGTCAGGGTCCCCTTCTATGACCTGCATCTCCAGCACACACCAAGGATCGAAGGGTTCAGCCTATGCATAAATTCAGGCATTTGATACCAACAAAATGCTATTTCTAAGATAAACTTGCAAGAAAAACTAACTTTTGAATAAAAGGGTAACTGATGAAGTTTCTAACACAAGAGCCATTAACATTGCCTTTTTTTCATTCAGGTATAGAAAGCACAGACTTATGGAAACTGATAGTGATACAAAATAAGCAAAATGAATAATGTATTGGAAAGTTTACAGATAATATTTATCGCTCAATAAATCAGGCTCAGGAGTGTGCAGAGTTGTTATGGTCCATTGCAAAGATGTTTTTAATATGCTCACATTTCAATGCAAAGACCAGAAAACATTAATTCACTGAATTGTAACATTGTGCACTTCTTGAATGTTATCTGAATTATGTCACAACAATAAAACTTGAATAAATGTCTTCCCCTCTAAGAAGTCAATTTTACTAGGAGATAAAATAAAATAGCAAGTTATAAAATAGAGAGTTGAATTAGGAGAGTTTGGCCGACTGAAGCCAATTACCCAATCTTCTCATACTTTTGATTGTGAAGGTCATCGCGAACAGATAAACAAAACAATAGAGCCAATATTTTACAATGATGATTTTAAAACCTTAGGCGGCAGAATCCAAACCAATCTGATTTATTTTTTAATAACATAAAGCATTTTATACATAATTTGTTTTATCCCGTTATCCCTACAAAATACAGATCACGTGCATTTGTAAAAGATTTAGACAATAAATAGTCTGTTTCCATTATGTTTGCAATAAAAAGTAGTCAAATTATAGAAAATATAATTATGTGGTATTATAGTTCGTTATAAGCAACTGTAACTTTGGACCAGTGAAATGAAAACATCAATAATAGTAAAATTCTATGCATTTCAATCACAAAAAGAGCAAGAGGAAATAAGGTTAAATCTACACACGATATAGTAAAAGTAAGTAACAAACACAATTGTGGCTGCCAAAACAATTATCCGAAAACCTTGGACAATCATATATTGTTGATCCACAGATCTAAAGTGCCTCCACCAAGTAAGACTGTATTCACATGTGAAAGATTCTGTTGTTCATTTTCCGTTTCTTTTGCATACAGCCCAGACTGCCAAGATGACTTCTCCTGACAACTGCAGAGCTTTTTCCTAACACATCTTTGGTTCCTACTTTTGAAGCTATCTTCAGCCTTTATAGCAACATGAATTCAGAATTCAGACCCCTAAACTAAATCAGACCTCCTAAAATAACAGGCCTCAGACTGGACCCCTGAATTGATTTAAAATAAATCAATTCAAATGCCAGATAAGAAACCTAAATAAATTTAGATTAACTAAACTTGACCCAGACCACCTAGATTTATCAGATTCAGGCGAAAGTACCTGAATTTATCAGACCCCAGATGAGTCACCCTAAACTTGTCAGACTCCAGATCAGACCCCTAAATTTATTGGACTCCAAACCACATACGTTGTGGGGGCTAGTTACAAATGGCATACTGAAATCCCAGTATGTACCATCAACCATTTAATAGCCCCAATACATGACATATCCAATGTAATACTCCCAGCACATGACATCCTCCCAACTAATACCCCCAATGCATGCCATCAGCCACCAAATACCTCCAGTGTATGACATACCTCATCTACTACCCACAAGGACATGACAGTCCCAATCTAATACTACCCAATATATGAAATCAGTCATCAAATACTACTTAATTACCTAATATACCCATATAATACCACATAGGACATGACACTCCATATTAAACCCTATAGCACATGACAGCCCATCCTCACTATACTCCCATATACTACATTCATTAATTGCCCTACCATTTTCCCCCATTATATTACATCTCGGTTCACACCTTCCATCCCCAGGTCTCTTCTCACAGCCCTGGTGCTGGTCTCTGTGTCAGGAATCATTGTGCCCAGGTTAGTTGTAACTGGCAATCTTTGAGTTGCCACTCAGCTGAACAGCAGTAACAAAATTGTGGTAACCCTCCGTCCCCACGAAGTGGTAGAAATGGCCCTGCATTTCAGGGAGTGTTCCACAAAATTGGTGCTTAGCAAATGTGGTACCAATATTCAAAAAGGGGTCCAAAACAGAGCCTGGAAAATACAGGCCGGTAAGTCTAACATAGTAACATAGTACATAAGGCCAAAAAAAGACATTTGTCCATCCAGTTCGGCCTGTCATCCTCCAAGTTGATCCAGAGGAAGGCAAAAAAAAAAACTGTGAGGTAGAAGCCAATTTTCCTCACTTTAGGGGAATAAAAAATTCCTTCCCGACTCCAATCAGGCAATCAGAATAACTCCCTGGATCAACGATCTCTCTCTCTAGTAGCTATATCCTGTAATATTATTACACTCCAGAAATACATCCAGGCCCCTCTTGAATTCCTTTATTGTACTCACCATCACCACCTCCTCAGGCAGAGTTCCATAGTCTCACTGCTCTTACCGTAAAGAATCCTCTTCTATGTTTGTGTACAAACCTTCTTTCCTCCAGACGCAGAGGATGTCCCCTCGTTACAGTCACAGTCCTGGGGACAAATAGATGATGGGAAAGATCTCTGTACTGTCCCCTGATATATTTATACATATTAATTAGATCTCCCCTCAGTCGTCTTTTTTCTAAAGTGAATAACCCTAATTTTGATAATCTTTCAGGGTACTGTAGTTGCCCCATTCCAGTTATTACTTTAGTTGCCCTCCTCTGGACCCTCTCCAGCTCTGCTATGTCTGCTTTGTTCACTGGAGCCCAGAACTGTACACAGTACTCCATGTGTGGTCTGACTAGTGACTTGTAAAGTGATAGGACTATGTTCTCATCACGGGCATCTATGCCCCTTTTGATGCAACCCATTATCTTATTGGCCTTGGCAGCAGCTGCCTGACACTGTTTTTTGCAGCTTAGTTTGCTGTTTATTAAAATTTCTAGATCCTTTTCCATGTCAGTGTTACCGAGTGTTTTACCATTTAGTGAGTACGGGTGACTTGCATTATTCCTTCCCATGTGCATAACTTTACATTTGTCAGTGTTAAACCTCATCTGCCACTTATCTGCCCAAGACTGCAATCTATCCAGATCGCTCTGTAGTAGTATACTGTCCTCTTCAGTGTTAATTACTTTACACAGTTTAGTTTCATCTGCGAAAATTGATATTTTACTATGCAAGCCTTCTGCAAGATCATTAATAAATATATTGAAGAGAATAGGGCCCAATACTGACCCCTGAGGTACTCCACTAGTGACAGTGACCCAATCTGAGTATGTACCATTAATAACCACTCTCTGTTTTCTATCATTCAGCCAGTTACTTACCCACTTACAGACGTTTTCTCCCAGTCCGAGCATTCTCATTTTATATACTAACCTTTTATGCGGTACAGTGTCAAATGCTTTGGAGAAGTCCAGATACACGACATCCATTGATTCGCCGCTGTCAAGTCTAGAACTTACCTCCTCATAGAAACTGATTAAATTAGTTTCACATGACCGATCCCTCACGAAGCCATGCTGATATGGCGTTATTTGCTTATTTCCGTTAAGATGCTCTAACATAGCATCACTCAGAAAACCTTCAAACTGTTTACCCACAACAGATGTTAAACTTACCGGCCTATAGATTCCAGGCTCTGTTTTTGGACCCTTTTTTAATATTGGCACCACATTTGCCATGCGCCAATCCTGTGGGACATTCCCTGTCAATATAGAATCTGCAAATATCAGAAATAAGGGTCTGGCTATTACATTACTTAATTCCCTTAGGATACGGGGGTGTATGCCATCCGGTCCTGGCAATTTGTCTATTTTAATCTTTTTAACTCGCTGTTGCACTTCTTCCTGGGTCAGACAGGACACTTTTAATGGGGAATTTATTTCAACATTCAGCATGTCATCTGACAGTTTATTTTCCTCAGTGAATACATTGGAGAAAAAAATATTTAACAGCTTTGCTTTCTCCTCGTTGCTCTCCGCGACTCCCCTCTCATTACTCTTTAAAGGGCCGACACCTTCAGAGTTATACTTTTTAACATTTATATAATTGAAGAATATTTTAGGGTTAGTTTTACTCTTTTTGGCAATTAATCTCTCGGTCTCTAGTTTGGACGCTTTTATTTGTTTTTTACATGTTCTATTTTTTTCCTTATAGTTTTTCAGTGCTTCCGTGCTACCCCCCTGTTTTAGTGCTTTATATGCTTTCTTTTTGTCATTTATTGCTTTCTTTACAGTTCTGTTTATCCACATTGGTTTCTTTTTGTTCCTTAACCTTTTATTCCCATACGGTATGTACCTCTCACAATGAGCTTCTAGGATGCTTTTAAAGATATCCCATTTTGTTGCTGTATTTTTATTTGTGAGGACTTTATCCCATTTCGTTAGGCCTATGGCCTCTCTTAGTTGGCTAAATGTAGCTTTTTTGAAGTTTGGTATTTTTGTTCCTCCCTGTAGAAACGCTCTTTTGAATGATAATTGGAAGGTTATTACTTTGTGGTCACTATTTCCCAGGTGTCCCCCAACCTGCACGTCTGTTGTTCTGTCAGGCCTAACATCTGTCATAAACCGTTTGAGGTTTTTTAAGAGATGCTTTCCTGGATTATCTCAATGAAAATAAGTGTATAACACTGTACCACCACGGCTTTATGAGGAATCAGTCTTGTCAAACTAATTTAATCAGTTTCTATGAAGAGGTAAGTTCTAGACTTGACCGGGGTGAGACAATGGATGTCATATTTGGCCATCCATGGCATTTAATGAGACATAAAATGAGACATAAATGATAATGCTTGGACTGAGGGAAAATATGTGTATATGGGTAAGTAACTGGCTTAGTGGTTTTATTAATGGTACAAACTCAGATTGGGTCACCATCACCAGTGGGGTAGCACAGGGGTCATTATGGGCTGTATTATCTTCAACAGTAGAAGGCTTGCACAGTCAAAAAAAAAATCCTACTACAGATGGATCTGCTTAGATTTGTGGCTTGCACAGAGAAGTGGCAGAAGAGGTTTACCATTGATAAATGTAAGGTTATGCACATAGGAAAGAATAATGCAAGTCACCAGTATGTACTAACTGGTAAAACACTGGGTAAGGCCTCATGCACACGCCCGTTGTTTTTGTCCGCATCTGAGCCGCTGTTTTAGCGGCTTGGATGCGGACCCATTCACTTCAATAGGGCCGCAAAAGATGCGGACAGCACTCCGTGTGATGTCCGCATCCGTTGCTCCGTTCCGTGCTCCGCATAAAAAATATAACATGTCCTATTCTTGGCCGTAAAACACGGTTTGCGGACCCATTGAAGTCAATGGGTCCGCTGAAAGGCATCCGTATGTCATCCGCTTCTGCATTTTCTGCGGAACCGTTTTGCAGCAACCTGTGTACAAATGAATTAAATTTTTGATGTTTAAAAAAAAAAAAGGAAGTTGGCACTCGTTCTGTGCAGATTTGAGTCTCCAGGACACAGTGATTTTTGCAGACAAGAAATTATTATCTTTATTTTTCATAATGGCCCGTTTGGACGTTGATAAATTAATCAGCTTGGTCCAGGAACGTCCAGAGTTGTGGGACACAAGGACAAATCTATACCATGACCGGCTGAAAAAAGATGGGTCGTGGGAAGAAGTGGCCAGGCACATGAGGCCTTCGGAATGGGCACGTTCCAACAGCAGAGGTTGTGTGGATTTAGGTTAGTTCAAGTGAGGTTGTTTTGTGTCTTGTCCCTGTGTTATCCATAATGAATTTGGTAGTAGTTATATGCGGTCAGATTTGTGTCCCTTTTGTGGACACGCTAAATTGTGGCCTGGCCCGTGCATGTGTGGTAACAGATTTTGTATTGCAATTTCCCCATCACCAACATGTTTATAAAGGCATGTCACCTACTTTGCTCCCGCACACAGTACAGTATGTATACGCTCTTTAGTCACCTTGCAGAGGAGCGTTCCTGTTGAGGTGACAGTGTATAAGTGTCACGACCCCTGGTCATGGTCGTGACTCCTTGGGAGCCGCATGCAGTTATCCGCGGTCTGGTGTTGTCGCAACCGCAGCTGGGGGCACTTAGTGGTTGCCGCGAATAACAGGCATGCGTGCGGTTGCCCTTGGCAACGTGTTTTGGTGTGCACGTCCTTCGTCTGTGTTTATGTGCACTCCCTTTGTGTGTTTGTTGTGCACGAGATTGTGTTGGTTGTATGCACTTGGACACCTCCCTTCACCTGCGGTGGTCCGCGGCAACGTCTGGTGTTGTGTGCATGTGGTGGCAGGGTCTCGGCCTGCTGGTTGTTCTTCAGGTCACAGCTGCCACGCATGCCGTTGCCAGCGGTAACAGGTGAGTGACTGTGTGTGCTATTTCCCTTTAAGTTGGTGTTTTCCCTTCTCTTCTGTGGTGTAGGAAGGGTTAACTCCCTTCCCAGTGTGTGTGAGTCACTGGGTGTGTCTGGCCGTTTGGGTGTGGCCACTTGGCCTATATAGCCTGAGTCTCTTGCAGGCTTCAGTAGGTTGCTCTCAGCCATGCTGGCTGGAGCAGCCTCCTGTCTCCTCCATCTGCCTGGTGAGGACCATCCTTCTGGTCATAAAACCTTTGTCAGTAAATTCTATATTTCACAGGGTTATTTAGGTGTGAATGGGATTGTGTTATTGCAGCCTATGGTCCAGGGTTCCTGTGTGATGTCTGGTGTGTGCTGTGTCCGTTGTTGTCTTGTACTTACAGCACCTGCACATGGGTTCCTGGTTGTGTTGTCTGTGGCAGGTGAGTGATGAGTTGTTTCCATTTGCCTGCCACTGCAATAGCTGTTTTTTGTATTCCCCTGTGTTGCTTGGCCGTTGAGACTCCTGCTCCTCCGCGTCTAGGAGGAGTAGGTCGTCTCACCCTGTCCCCTAGTTCAGGGCCGACTTGAGGGCTCGTAGGGACACTTAGGCTCCGGCGTATGAGCCCTCCTACCACCAAGGTCGGCTCATACAGATAGGAGACAGGGTCAGCGTTAGGGACGCAATAGGAGGTGACCTGCTCCCTTACTCTGTGGTCCCGGCCAAGGGGTAACCCTACCTTCTCCTGGCACCGCACGGCTGGGGGTTTCCCCCACCGCCAGCCGTGACAATAAGTGACACCAATAGTAATCCCTGCTAAATAATGAATAAGCACATTGTAGCTGAAAATACTGAGCTAACTCACATTGGGCCATGCCTCTGCCGTTTACTTAATGTGGGCGGGCCATGGACCAATGTGACTGATCTGTAGGCTCAGGGCTGTTTTCAAGATCCATGTCCTACTGTGCAATGTGATGGGCATTTTCCAATGTTAGGCATTTTTAATATAAATTTTTTTTATTGCCATTTTTTACTGTTACTTGTACTGTATTATTGCAGTTAATGGATATGTCATAGTTATATTGTACTAATTTCTGTTTTCCCCAGTTAAAAAAATAAAAAATAAAAAATAAATAAATATGGAACACTTGTAGGGATCAGTTCCGTCGGGAAGTCACAGAGATGGTGCGGAGTGGTGACGGTGCTCCTAGGAAAAGACCCTATATATATACAGAGCAATTACGCTTTCTTCGGCCTGTGATGGATCTTAGGCCATAAGTGATTTTTCTAAAGAATTTTATGTAGACAAATATATATATATAGATATATATGACATTGGCCAGTATGACAATATTGCAGACCTTACCTTTGGGTTTGGCCTGCAATATATGATGGGGTTTCTCTATCCACAGGATTGTCCCATGATATAAAATGTGATTTGCCCTCTCCCTTTATATACATGGGCGTAATTTCAGAAGTTGGTTAGCTCCAGAATGTGTCGGCATGTGTTCATGTTGGACAGCTCCAAACACCCTGCAATGTGCTGAGTTTATGGTTGCATTTTGAAGACTATACACAGCAACAGTCCAACAGTCCGACAACAGCCATCTCCACAGTCCGATCCGGGAGGTGCAGAGACCCCTGCCGTCTTTTCACCGGAATTGAGTCACACAGCTGAAGATGAGGCTGAAGGTGTGCAAAGGGGACTTTCTCGGCCTGGTGAAGTGAACCTGGATGAGACCCAAAGGCCACAGAGTAGGCAAAGGAGGTGTGCCCCTCAGGCTTCTTCTGGGCTACCGACTAAATAACTGATTGACTCCAAAGTCATTCAGTACCTAGCCCAGAAGAGGACTGAAGGGCGTGAGGAGGTGTTAATGAGGGGGCTGGCACCTTTACTCCAACAAGTACTGAAGGATAAGCAAGCAACATGTGTGGCTTCAATCACTTTAGTCCTTGAAATGTATGGACACCCATATCAGGGGGATATACATTCCCTCATTGATCGCGTGAGGCGGCAAGTGATCTTGGGCCAAAATCCACTCCAACAAGGCAGCTTACCACCTATGGCACCAATCCATCATGCGCCGTATTACACCCAGCCAAATATCCCTTCATCACAGGATTCTAACCCCCCTTTTGGCCAACCAAATTACCCAGCAACATATCCCACAGGGGCACAGGATCCTGCCCAGGTTCGGCCAGGACCCTCATATGGTGCTGGATCCTTCTCAAGGGATCTGATGGACTTATAAGATTTTTTATTTATTTTATGTTAATTTATTTAGGTTATTGACATGACTTTCTGTTTCCAAAAATTTGTCAGGCTCGGTTTAAAGTAAATTTGTTGAAGCAAAAACAGATGTCTTATGTTCTTGCTTTTTCCATGACAAAATTTACATTTCAACACATGTATTTGTAAAAAAAAACACACACACATTTATTTTTTATTTTTTTATAATTAAATTTTGCAGTAGACAGATGTCAATGAGGTATTAGAAGGTTTATGGGACCGTATAGCAAATAGCTTTTTTTAAATTATGGTAATCCCAAAACTTTTTGAAAACAAAAAGCCATCTTCAGATTTTTTTTATAGTATGGTCCTTAAACCTCAGCCCACAATCCCACGTCAAGGGTCCTCATTCTCTTGCGAGTCCCTACACTCAACTATAACATAAAATGTATGTAATCTATCTGAGAAAAATAACAAACAACTAAAAAGCTCAGAAGAAATCAAAACCTGCCACGAATAGCATCCATCTGCCATGGCACGGACTCCTCTGGGCTGGAAAAGAAGTCTGCATAGAGTTCCCGAACTGCAATACCCGCAGTCCCAGGTCGTCTATGCAGGGTCAGATCCAAATCCAAATCTGATGGCGTAGGAAATTCTTCCATGTCAACAGAAGAGGAAGCCTCGTGAATCCTGGTGAAGTTGTGTAAAACAACACAAGCTTGAGTCACCATGGTAGCATTCTCCGGATCCATTTGTATGGATGACAGAAACACCCTTCATTTGCTAGAGAGTATTCCAAAGGCGCACTCAACATACCGACGGGCACGAGTCAACCGGTAGTTGAAAATGCGCCTCATGACATCCAAACCGCGTCTGGGGAAGGGCCGCATAACATGGGGAGTCAATGCAAACCCTTCATCAGCAACGATGACAAATGGAGCTGGCGGACCTGCATATCCCGGCAGTCTTCTGGGCTCGGTCAGGGCAAGCTGGTTGGCACGAAGCCGTTCGCCCATTCTTGAAGCACTAAAGATGCGAGCATCCGCAGTGCTTCCATAGGCCCTGATATCAACCATTATAAACCGGTAGTTACTGTAAGCAACAGCCATCAGCACTACCAAAAAATAATGTTTATAATTGAAGAATCGGGTCCCTGAGTTGACCGGCTTCTTCACACAGATGTGCTTGCCATCCATTGCCCCTATGCAGTTTGGAAACTGCGCAGAAATTTGGAAGCCCTCAGCGATCCGAACCCAATCGGCCGCCTTGTGCTGTGGCATCACCGTCTCTCGGAGTCGATGCAGGTGACGTGGCACATGTGACGCACTATCCTAGATATCGTTGAGGTTCCTAAAAGAAACTAAAAATGCAGGGATGCAAATGAGTTCCCAGTTGTCAGGAATCTGTGGAAAAAATAAAAAGAATTACAATCATAACTCCTTCAAAAATGTATACATTATGAACATACTTCCTAGAATGGTTGTTTGCAAACATGTGTTACAAACATTATAATTCCATTTTTACCAAAAGTCTATAAGTACTTCAGACCACCCCCCCCCCCCCCCCAAAAAAAAGGTGGCACTACTCCAACAAGTTCAGTTACACATACTGCATTCATACCATTTCCATGCAGAAAGTCAGAGCAACACAGGATTATGTGACTACTCTATTATGCATGATTATGGCAAACACAAAAGTACATTTCAGCTTTGCATGTTATTTGTAAAATGATTATCAGTAAAAAAAAAAAAATCATCATACATTAGCACGTCTAACATCACCCTATGACAGAAGCACTAGACATTACTGTTAAATAAAAAACACAATGCTTACCTCAGCGTGACAATTAGCCTTTCCTCTGGAGAAATGCAGCGCCTCATGGTCGTGACCCGAAATGTGAGGACACTACGGAGAGACGACAGAGGGATATCAAATGTCGACACGGACATCCGATAGTAGGCAAAGAACTTTTCAGGATGCAGACAAAGATCATTGTACAGGGTATGAAAGTGTCCTTTTCTGCACCGTTGGGAAACAATGGGATGGAACCAAAATCTCCGTCTTCTCCTCGGCTCCTCGTACAGCGGAATGGACTGCTGTCCCCATCGCCGAGCAATAAGCCAGTGCAGTAGAACCTCATCAGAGTCTTCTTCCATGGTGAAACCGCAAAATATGCTGTGAGCAAAGCCTATCAAACCAACCACAACCAATATACTGGAAAGACTGGAGAAAATGGCCACCAAACACACACATGTCCAGCATATATACCTGTTGCTGGGAGGAGATAGTAAAAATGACACAATTTCCTGCTACCGTTTTTTTTGCGGTCCGCAAAACAACGGAAGACACAAGAACAAACAACGGACACGATTTGCGGCAAGATGGAACGGATGTGGAAGCACTACGGAAACCAACTAGGAAAAAACGGATCCGCAATTTGCGGACCGCAAAACAAATACGGTATTGTGCATGTAGCCTAACACTGAGTAACACTGACATGAATAAGGACTTTGGAATGTTAGTGGACAGCAAACAACTGTATAAACCAGTGTCAGGCAGCTGCTGCCAAGGCCAATAAGATTATGGGGTGCATGAAAAGGGGCATAAATGCACGTGATGAGGACATAGTCCTGCCACTTTACAAATCTCTAGTCAGACCACACATGGAGTACTGTGTACAGTTCTGGGCTCCTGTGAACAAGGCAGACATAGCAGAGCTGGAGAGGATTGAGAAAAGGGCCACTAAATTAATAACTGGAATAGGTGGACTACAGGACCCAGAAAGATTATCAAAATTAGGGTTATTCAGTTTAGAAAAAAGATGACTGAGGGGCGATCTAATAACTATGTATAAATATATCAGGGGTCAGTACAGTGATCTCTCCCATCATCTATTTATCCCCAGGACTGTGACTGTGATGAGGGGCATCCTCTGCGTTTGGAGGAAAGAAGGTTTGTACACAAACATATAAGAGGATTCTTTACTATAAGAGCAGTAGGTCTATGCAACTCTCTGCCATAGGTGGTGGTGAATTATCTAAGAGTTCAAAAGGGCCCTGGATGTATTTCTGGAGAGTAATATTATTAAAGGTTATAGTTACTATAGATGGGTTGTTGATCCAGGGAGTTATTCTGATTGGAATATTATGCCTGATTGGAGTCAGAAGGATTTTTTTCCCCTAAAATGAGAAACATTGGCTTTTACATCATGGGGCTTTTTGCCTTCCTCTGGATCAACCTTGCAGGATATCAGGCTGGACTGGATGGATGGATAGATGTCTTCTTTTAGCCTTACAAACTATGTTATGTTACTATATTACAGTGCTATGAAAAAGTATTTGCCCCCTTACAGATTTCATTTGTTTTTGCACATTTGCCAGCTTAAATGTTTCAGATTATCAAACAATTTTGAATATCAGACAAAGATAACCTGAGTAAATAAAAAAAAGCAGTTTTTAAATGATGATTTCATTTAAGAGAAAAAAAATCTATCCCAAACAAACTGGCCCTATATGAAAAAAGAATCCCTCCCCCCCCCCCATAAAGTAACTGTGATTCACAGATGAGAAAGGAAAAGATTGAAATCAGTCTGGAAAAGGTTACAAAGCCATTTCTAAGGCTTTGGCTAGAGTTGAGCAAAGTGAAGAATTTAAAGTGGAATTCAGTCCAAAGTTTAGGAAAACTTTGATTCGCAACAAATTCAAATTTTCTCCCGCTTCGTGGTAATGAATCAGGTTTTCCTAAAATGACGGCTGCACGTGTTAGAAAGTGAAACTATGTTTAGAGAAGACAAGACAAGAACGCAAGATCACCCATAATGCCTGCAGCCAGCTAATCCGCAGATAGCCCTTTAAAACCCTCCTCCCTTGTGATCGCTGCCATTGTCCTGTGAGCTGATCATAGGGAGAGACGTGACAAGCGCTCATGTGCTAGGGACAGTGTTCATGAATGATTGAGGGAGACTGCAGGGACAGTGCACGGACACTTATGCTGTGTCAGTTTTATTTATTTATTTCTACATTTACTTATTTCTACATCGCCGTAAACTAAGATATGTAATTCAATACCAATAAGATGGAAGCCTTTATTATTCCAGTGCCAGTGTGCCAACTAATACCATCCAATCTGCAGCCTTTAGGGGGGCCAGCTCTTAATGATGACCATCCTCATCTTTTGCTGGTGTTACTTCTTCCTAATCAGCCTTCAAAGTCTCCATGTTCTTGAAAAGTCAGCAAGATGTAGAGAGATGAGGAGATGATTGCATATTCTCATCGATATTAGATGATATGGAAAAGGAGGAAAAGCAAATAGCAGAAGAAGGGCTCCTACCTGTAGGACAGAAGAGCGCTGGGGTTGGAGAAGTTTGTACAGCCCCTGTTTATAGGTGCATTAAAGGTGCCGTGCATTAACAATGAGGACCGACTATACAGTCCGGTCTTTATTAATAAATGAAAGGCAGCTGTGGGCTAATTGGCCATGTGGTTCTTCACTGCAGCATGACCTCAACCCTCCCACAGCATGTTGACTCTGTGAGGCCTTACCTTATATCAGAGTGGTCTGGGTATACCTGATTTATAGCGATTTGTGAAGAATTAATCTGTGACTAATCAAATTTCTTGTGGAACTTCGGCAAAGCTGCTGAATCAAATTTATCAATTTTTGATCATCTCTAGCTTTGGGACTCCAGCAAACCATAGTGAGAGCTCATATCCACAAATGGAAAATACATGGAACAGTGGTGAACCTTCCCAGGAGTGGCCACATCGACAACTCCTCCAGCAGCTCACAAAAGAACACAGAACAACATCTAAAGCACTGCAGGCTTCACTTGCCTCAGTTAAGGTCAGTGTTCATGATTCAACAATAAGAAAGAGACTGGACAAAATTGTATCCATGGAAGAATTCCAGGGCAAAAACCATTGCTGACCCAAAAAAAAAAAAATGTCTGTCTTACATTTACCAAAAAACATCTTGATAATCCCCATACCTTTTGGAAAAATATTCTCTGGACTGATGGGACAAAAGTTTAACTTTTTTGAAGGTGTGCATCCCATTACATCTGGTGTAAAACTAACACAGCATTTCAGAAAGAGAACATCATATTAACAGTCAAACATAGTGGTGGTAGTGTGATGGGCTGGGACTGCTTTTCTGCTTCAGGACCTGGACGACTTGTAATTGATTCTACCATGAATTCTGCTCTCTGCCAGAGAATCCTGAAGTACAATGTCCGGCCATCAGTTCTTGACCTTAAAATCAAGAGTACTTGGGTTCTGCAGCAGGACAATGATCCGAGGCACACCAGCAAGTCCACCTTTGATCGGCTAAAAAAAAATCTAAGTTTTGGAGTGGCCTAGTCAAAGTCTGGACCTAAATACGATTGAGATGCTGTGGCATGACTTTAAATAGGCCATTCATGCATGAAAACTCTCCACTGTGGTTGAATCAAAACAATTATCCAAAATTCCTCCACAGTGATTTGAAAGGCTCATTACCAGTTATTGCAAATGCTTGATTGCCATTGTTGCCGCCAAGGGTGCCACAAGCAGTTATTAGGTTTAGGGCCAGGTTGGTTTGGATAGCTTTTTTTTACCTTAATAAACTGCATTTTTATATTTACTTATGTTATCTTCGTCTGATGTTAAAATTTGTTTGATAATCTGAAACATTTAAGTGCGACAAATGTGGAAAAACTAAAGAAATCTGTAAGGGGGCAAATACTTTTTCACAGCACTGTATATATTGTTGGTATCTGTTTACTGGTGTTATTTATCAGGGAGCTTCTTCAGTCTGCAATTACGCTCAGGTTCTAGTAAATAGTTTTTATAACCCACCTATGAACCTGTATAAGAAATTAATCACTATAAAATTTTTGTTAATAAAAAAATTGCAAAATAGATTTGAGACTTTTGGGCTTATTTTCAGAAAAATGGGAGACATTGTATATTTTGACACCACTCATTTCATATTTTTTTTTTAACTGGGAAAGTGGACATGGTTGGCCTAGAAAACTGATTTAAGCCAGATTTATCAACTGAAACTTTTTAAAAAGTTGTAAAAATTGTTGCAATCTTACTCAACTAACAAGGTTTCAGAGAAGGTGAAGTAACATTTTGAGCCAGAAGTGTTAAACTTAACCACTTGCTGTCACGGTAACGCCGTTAGGCGTCCGGACGGCAACGCTCTCAGGTCTCAGTGACGCCTATTGGCATCATCTCGTGAGACCTGAGATTTTCAGGTGCGCGTGTTCACAGGATTGCGCAGTATACAAGTTTAACTACAGCCTGCCAGCGCTGATTATTGGCTGGCAGGCTGTAGATTTTTAAAAGAACCAATCAAATAGGTATATCAGATGCTATTTTGTAAATAGCGTCTGATATACCTGCTACCGGCTCCTCTGATTGTCCCTTTTACTTGGATCGACCACCAGAGGACACAGGCAGCTCTGTAAGTAGCACCAAGCACCACACACACATTCCACCCCCCGTCACTTATTAACCCCTTATTAACCCCTGATCACCCCATATAGACTCCCTGATCACCCCCCTGTCATTGACCACCCCCCTGTAAGGGTCCCTTATCACCACCAGTTAGTTAGCTACTTATTAGGTAGTTAACGCCCAGCCCACCGCACCGCAGTCACTGATTAGTCGCTGATTAGCGTCATCACTGTCGCTAATCAGCACTAGTACTATATAGTATCTGTAAGTAATCAAGACTGATCGCAATTAGATCTATATCAGTACAGTACATCTTAGGCTCTACAAAAAACGCAGTGTTCGCCCGATCAGGCCTGATCTTGTGCGCACACTCGCGTTCAGTCCGCCCCACCACAGTGGCAGAATTTTTTTTTTCTGATCACTGCAAAAACACCGTAAAATCGCTGCGGCGCTATAAAGATCACTTTTGAGCTTTTTGGATCTTTATTAGCGATCGCAGCTTTACTTCGCAAGCACTCCTTTTTACTAGGCAGGTGTGCTCTTTTTCCTGGGTAGTCTCAGAGGAATACCCCCTAAATTTAGTTAGCCCAAAATGTCAAAAAAGGGGTATTCCGCTGAAGAGGCCTACAGGATTCTGACCCTGATGGATGAAAGCAATGGGGACGCCTCACCCGCTGAATCCAGTGGTTCAGAATATGAACCTGTAGACAGCAGTGGCACTCTAACCACTAGTGAAGATAACGAGGTTGAGGTCCCTGCTATGGTCAGGCGTACCCGACGCCATGTCAGTGTTCTGCATACCCCGCGTGATGAGCCTCATTTGAAGCAGAGTGGTGCTAGCGCTGATCTTTTTTATGGTGCGACATACACCAGCAGTGCAGCACATCCTGGACCTTCTACCAGCACTGCCGTATTCCCTGGTGATGTGGCGAGCACCAGAAGGGCAGTTCAAGCTGTTACGGTGGCACATGCAGTAACTTCCCCTTCTCAGCCACCACGTTCACAGGCCCGTAGAGCCCTTAGTCTCCCAGAGGTGCTGGCAAACCCAAATTGGCAATTCCCTGCTTACGCCGCACCCATATTGCCCCCTTTCACCGCCCAGTCTGGAGTTTGCGTGGAGACAGCTCATTTAGGATTAGCCCTTGAGTTTTTTGAGCTGTTCTTCACCGCGGATCTTTATGACTTAGTTGTGGCAGAAACCAACCGCTACGCCACACAGTATATAACCGCCAATCCGGAAAGCTTCTATGCCCAGCCTTTCTGGTGGAAACCAGTCACAGTTTCTGAATTTAAAATATTTTTGGGCCTTATCCTCAGCATGGGTCTAACTAAAAAAAAATTATTGCGGTCCTATTGGTCTAAAGACCCAATACATTACATGCCCATGTTTTCTGCTGCTATGTCCAGGGCAAGTTTTGAAGTCATCATGCGCTTTATGCATTTCACTGACAATAAAACCTGTCATCCAAGAGGCCACCCTGCTTATGACCGGCTCCACAGAATTCGGCCCCTCATAGACCATTTGCCATCCAGGTTTGCAGATGTGTATACCCCCAATCAGAACATCTGCATAAACGAGTCCCTTGTACATTTTACCGGGCGCCTTGGCATCAAACAGTACATCCCCAGCAAGCGCACCTGGTATGGGGTCAAACTGTATAAGCTCTGTGAAAGGGCCACAGGCTATACATATCGTTTTACGGTCTATGAGGGAAAAGACTCAAAACTGGAGCCGGTCGGATGCCCTGACTACCTGGGGAGCAGTGGCAAGATTGTCTGGGACTTGGTGTCACCCTTACTCCACAAGGGGTACTACTTATACGTGGACAATTTTTACACAAGCAAGGCCCTCTTTCGGCACTTACATATAGTCGGAATTCAATGCTGTGGCACCGCGCGACCTAGTCGCCTGGGCTTCCCCCAACGGCTCGTTAATACCCGACTTGCACCGGGGGAGAGGGCTGCTTTGTGTGACCAAGAACTGCTTGTGATGAAGTGGAGGGACAAGAGGGATGTTTACCTTCTGTCCACCATTCACGCAGACACGACTGTACAAATTGAAAGGGCAACTGGAGCCATTGAGAAACCCCTCTCTGTCCACGACTATAACCTTCACATGGGAGGGGTGGATTTCAATGACCAGATGTTGAGTCCATATTTAGTGTCCCGCCGGTGGTATAAAAAGGTGTCTGTATATTTAATTCAATTGGCTGTGTATAATAGTTTTGTTCTCTACAGTAAGGCTGAGAGAACAGGATCCTTCCTAAAATTCCAGGAAGAGATCATTTCGGAACTCCTGTATCCAGGAGGGTCCATGCCCCAAGTCCCTGATGTAGTTAGCCGGCTACATGACTCCTGATACCCCAAATCACTGTTCCTCAAGAAAAAGATGTTGTGTCTGTAGCAGGGCTGGAATAAGGCGTGACACCACAGTTTTTTGTCCTGACTGTCCTGACCAGCCTGCCCTATGCATAGGGGAGTGTTTCTGCAAGTACCACACACAGGTACAATATTAGTGTAGGGATCGCGTGACACAGGACAGGCACACAGGGGTCTTAGGGCCCTTTCACACAGAGTTGCTACAAACCTCTCCTTTCACCTGGGACAAAGTGCATAATGTACTACGCCACATCTCTGGGAGCGATTTGCGCTTTGCACATTGTCCCATGGGGAAGGAGAGGTTTGTCCTCTAAAGGTAAAAAACCAAAAGAAAAATCACAGGTAAGCCTGTTTTTTGTTTTTTTTAGCCTCTAGGTGGACCAGTGAACCAGCTGCAGCACTGATGTGCATTCTGACAGAAGCATTGCGCTGCTGTCAGATTACACAAAGTCGGTGTATGCGGCGCTGCAAGACGAGATTTCTCCTCTGCAGTAAAAAAGATACGTTTGCCGAGGCTTATGAGCTGAGGGGCGGTGTTCATATGCTTTGGCAAACACTTTATATAAAAAAAAATAATATCTGGCAATGATGTATTCATCCACATCGATTGATGTAAATGGAGAAATCGGGTTTGCCAGGGCATATGAGCTGATGTGGGTTTGGATGTTGGGCGGAGCTCCTATGTCCTGCCAGACGCCTTTCGCCTCTTTTTTTTGCACATTTTTTGGCAGAGATTTTTTCATCCACGTTGATCGATGCGAATGAAGAAATCTGTGACGTTCATTTTTTCTTTCAGCCAAGAGGCTGAACGAAAAAAAAAAATCTCATTACCCATATGCTCAATATAAGGAGAATAGCAGAAACTCCTAATGCTGGCCATACATGTAATGATTGTGGAGACCCTCAAATGCCAGGTCAGTACAAACAACCCACAAATTACCCCATTTTGGAAAGAAAACACCCCAAGCGGCATATTAAGTCCATGAAAGATTGAACTTTTTGTCACTTATGCCAAAAAAAATCTTCTATGAACTCGCCATGCCCCTCACGGAATACCTTGGGGTGTCTTTTTTCCAACATGGGGTCACATGTGGGGTATTTATACTGCCCTGGCATTTTAGGGGCCCTAAAGCGTGAGAAGAAGTCTGGAATCCAAATGTCTAAAAATGCCCTCCTAAAAGGTACTCATTGGAATTTGGGCCCCTTTGCGCACCTAGGCTGCAAAAAAGTGTCACACATGTGGTATCGCCGTACTCAGGAGAAGTAGGGCAATGTGTTTTGGTGTGTGCAAAGAAGACACTCCAAGGTATTCCGTGAGTGGTATGGTGAGTTCATGTAAAATTTTATTTTTTGTCACAAGTTAGTGGAATATGAGACTTTGTTAGAAAAAAATAAAATAAAAAAACAAATCATTTCCCGCTAACTTGTGCAAAAAAAAAATCTTCTATGAACTCGCCATGCCCCTCACGGAATACCTTGGGGTGTCTTATTTCCAAAAGGGGGTCACTTGTGGGGTATTTATACTGCCCTGGCATTTTAGGGGCTCTAAAGCGTGAGAAGTAGTTTGGAATTCAAATGTGTAAAAATGCCCTGTGAAATCCTAAAGGTACTCATTGGAATTTGGGCCCCTTTGTGCACCTAGGCTGCAAAAACGTGTCACACATGTGGTATTGCCGTACTCAGAAGAAGTAGGGCAATGTGTTTTGGGGTGTATTTTTACATATACCCATACTGTGTGTGAGAAATATCTCTGTAAATTACAACTTTAAAAAAAATGTTGTACAAAGTTGTCAATTTACTGAGATATTTCTCTCACCCAGCATGAGTATATGTAAAAATACACCCCAAAACACATTGCTCTACTTCTTCTGAGTACGACGATACCACATGTGTGACACTTTTTTGCAGCCTAGGTGCGTAAAGGGGCCGAAAGTACCTTTAGGCTTTACAGGGTTGCTCACAATTTAGCCCCACCCAAAATGCCAGAACAATAAACACACCCCACAAATGACCCCATTTCGGAAAGTAGACACCCCAAGGTATTCATTGAGGGGCATAGTGAGTCTGTGGGAGTTTTTTTTTTTTTTTGCCAGAAGTTAGCAGAAATGGAAACTTTATTATTATTTTATTTTCCTCAGAAAGTGTCATTTTCCACTAACTTGTGAATTTTTTTTAATTCATACATGAACTCACCATGCCTCTCTGCGAATACTTTGGGGTGTCTTCTTTCTAAAATGGGATCATTCGGGGGGTATTTATACTATCCTGGCATTCTAGCACCTCAAGAAACATGACAGGTGCTCAGAAAGTCAGAGCTGCTTCAAAATGCGAAAATTCACATTTTTGTACCATAGTTTGTAAACGCTATAACTTTTGCGCAAACCAATAAATATACACTTATTGGATTTTTTTTATCAAAGACATGTAGCACAATAAATTCTGACACAAACTTGTATAGAAATGTAATAAAATTTATTTGGGTGCGAAGTTGCATGACCGAGCAATAAACCGTTAAAGTTGTGAAGTGCCGATTTGTAAAAAAAGGGCCTGTTTACTAGGGGGGTATAAACCTGTGGTCCTTAAGTGGTTAAAGATTCACATTATTTTTCTAACATTAAATAGCATTTGATACATGTGCAAATTATGGCAATGCAGACTTAAAAAATTTCCCTCATGATAATTCTCCCCCATAGTGTTTGCCGAAATGCTGCATTTTGGATTAATGGGCTCTTTCACCTAATTTTTGCTTCTGCAGTGTGCCGTTGCCAACCTTGCATTGAACTATTGGTTATAGTATGGGTCAGTTGGATCAAGTATTTCTGGATACATACTGTACACCAAATGGTGTACCAGATGGTGCTGTTCAAACATAATTTTGCTATATCTTTGAGCATAGGCAGATTACAGGAGGTAAGTGTCAGAAGAAACCTACAAATTCCTTGATCGACAGGGACCATCAGAGGAAGATTTAGGAAGTGCGATGGGCTCCTCTGCTCTTGAGAATAACTGCTTTCAGCATGCACCCAGAGTATTACTTTAATAGCATTAATTTAATTTCAGTATATACTGTTGCATTAATATGTTCCAGTCTAGTCTATATCATGGAAAGCCAAGTCATTTTTTCCCACCAAACTATGGCACTGACATGATACAATATTGCTGGAAGCATTCTCTGAAATCAGAACTATCTATCATATTGCCACAAGATTAAAGGTGATTCATCATTCCAGACATTGCTATTACAGTTCAGTCAGTTCAATAGTGTTCTTCTTTATGTTACTCAGCTAAAGCTTGGTTAGCCTTGCATCATGCAACTAAATCTTCGGTCCCTCTGCTTGAATTTGGAAACCCAATCAATGAAGCTGTTAAACAACTATTCTTCTTCTGAAGTTGATTCCAGAGGAAGAGTAATGAGTTTAGGTACTGAAGTCAGATGGTAAACTACTGCTTTGTGTCTGATCTACTATTGCTCTCCTCAATAATCAACCAATAATAATTGACCAGATAGCTATAGAAGGACAGCAATTTGAGAAACTAAATGGTTGGAATGATGGCATCTTAAGACACTTTAATGCTAAATTTCACTAAGATATATACCAGAATACTAGAACAAGAGTGGCTGAAGCTAAAAATAAAAATCCACTAATCAGAAAGAAGCTCCATCTATATTTGGTCATTTAGAGTACTTTAGTTCATTAAATGTAGAATACTACTGACACCACTAGTGTTGAGCACGAATATTCGAATAGTGAATTTTAATCGCGAACATCAGCACTGCGAGAATTTGCGAATATTTAGAATATAGTGCTATATATTCGTAAATTTGAATATTTTTTTTTCCACAGTAAACATGATCCCTCCCTGCTTCTAGCTTGTGGGCCAATGAGAAGACTGGAAGAGCTTAGCAACTTCCCTATCAACCAATAAGAAAGTTGCCTACCCCTTACTATATAAGAGAACCTCCCCACAGTCATTTTGTGCTGTTTCATGCAGTTTTGAGAGAGAGGAGTGTGATCTTTGTGCTGTGCTGAATTCCTGTGACATCTGATACCTCATACAGTGGGGCAAAAAAGTATTTAGTCAGCCACCAATTGTGCAAGTTGTCCCACTTAAAAAGATGAGAGAGGCCTGTAATTTTCATCATAGGTATACCTTAACTATGAGAGACATAATGAGAAGAAAAAAAATCCAGAAAATCACATTGTCTGATTTTTTAAGAATTTATTTGTAAATTATGGTGGAAAATAAGTATTTGGTCAATAACAAAAGTTAATCTCAATACTTTGTTATATATCCTTTGTTGGCAATGACAGAGGTCAAATGTTTTCTGTAAGTCTTTACAAGGTTTTCACACATTGTTGCTGGTATTTTGGCCCATTCCTCCATGCAGATCTCCTCTACAGCAGTGATGTTTTGGGACTGTCGCTCGGCAACACAGACTTTCAACTCCCTCCAAAGGTTTTTAATGGGGTTGAGATCTGGAGATCTGAAACCACTCCTTCGTTGCCCAGGCAGTGTGTTTGGGATCATTGTCATGCGGAAAGACCCAGCCATGTTTCATCTTCAAAATCTCACGTTACATGGCCCATTCATTCTTTCCTTTACAAGGATCAGTCGTCCTGGTGCCCTTTGCAGAAAAACAGCTCCAAAGCATGATGTTTCCATCCCCATGCTTCACAGTAGGTGTGGTGTATATGGTTTTCAGAAAAGTGTGAGGCAAAAAAGATTTTTTTTCACAAAATGTAAAAAAAAAAAAAAAAAAGCTATATAAAATTTGTATCTCTGTAATCGTTCTGACCAGCAGAATAAAGTTAATGTCATTTTTCCCGAATGGTGTTCACTACAATAACAAAACCCAAAAAGCAGTAACAGAATTGCTGCCTTTTTATATCCTGCTTCCCAAAAAGCAAAATAAAAAAGTTGGATGTTCCTCAAAATAGATGACTGCAACTTATCCCACAAAAAATAAGCTCATATAGCTCCATTGAAAGAAAAATAAACGTATAGTTCTGCCTAATAATTTACAGGGCATTGTGTGTCTCAGATGGCACAAGCTGGACACAACATATTGGGCATTGAAATGTCATATTTGTGGACAACTTGCAATTTTCATTATGGACAGTCCAATGCTGATTAAATTCTGCAAAACACAGATGGAATCAAAATGCTCACTCCACCCCTTAATTGTCATGGACATACCGAGACATACAGACGTTCCCGCGACAGGTGACAGGAGATCTGTGAGACTGGAAACAAGTGGTTTGATCTGACATGTTTTCCTTTTAGATCAAATTACGTCTGTGTTGTTTCTGGTGCTTGCCACACCTTCTTTCCCCAGGTGTGGCTATTGTGGTCATTTAATCTTCCCTATTTATTGTTTTTTCTCCCACTATGCTATGCAGTTTATAGCTTCTGTTGGACTTGTGGTAAGCTTGTGTTTGGTTCTCGGCTGAGTTCCTGGTGCTACCAAAGCTTCAATGAAGATGTTTCCTTTCCCTTTTGTATTTTGTTTATTATATGTGTGTGTTGCCTTTCCCTGTTGTTTTCCATTTGGCCTGAGGGAGACTCCTGCTCGTCCTTCCCACTGGAGGAACAGGTAGACTCAGTCCTGACATTAGTTCCAGGGTCCTATAGGGTGAGATAGGATTCTAGGCATCCGGTGTATGAACTTGCCTACCTTTGGGGCCTGTTCATACTGGTAGTCTGTCAGTACTGGAGTTAGGGTTTTCTCTAGGAGGTGTCCATCTTCCTTCTCTACTCTCCAGACCTTATTCCGGTATCCCCTTTCTCTCCTATGCTCAGTGTGGTGTTTTCCTTCCACACAAGAGCGTGACATTAATATATACCTTGAGGGGTGTAGTTTCCAATATAGTGTCACTTCTTGAGGGTTCCATTTATTATTTCACCCTAGAGCCTCTACAGTTGTCATCACAAGCTGCGCAAATCACCACACTAGGCCTCAAACGTGCATGGTGCTGTTTTAGTCCTGAGCCCCATGGTATGTCCATGCAAAATATTAGGGCCACATGAAAGGTGTTATAAAACCAAGTAGCCAAGCATAAGAAGAAGAGGGCTTGCTTTTCACACTGGTACACAATGGGCACAATATATTGGGCACTAAAATGGCATATCTGTGGAAATATAGCAGTTTTAACTTTGCACCATCTGCGGTGAATTAATTTTGGAAAACATCTGTGGGTTCAAAATGCTCACTACACCCATTAATAAATTCTGTGAGGGGATTCATTTTTTAAATGAGATCACTTCTATTGTCAATCGCAAATATTCTAATTTCCAATTTTTATTGCGAATATCGGCACTTTGATAATTCGCGAATATTTAGAATATACAGGGAGTGCAGAATTATTAGGCAAATGAGTATTTTGACCACATCATCCTCTTTATGCATGTTGTCTTACTCCAAGCTGTATAGGCTCGAAAGCCTACTACCAATTAAGCATATTAGGTGATGTGCATCTCTGTAATCTCTGTAATGAGAAGGGGTGTGGTCTAATGACATCAACACCCTATATCAGGTGTGCATAATTATTAGGCAACTTTCATTTGGCAAAATGGGTCAAAAGAAGGACTTGACAGGCTCAGAAAAGTCAAAAATAGTGAGATATCTTGCAGAGGGATGCAGCACTCTTAAAATTGCAAAGCTTCTGAAGCGTGATCATCGAACAATCAAGCGTTTCATTCAAAATAGTCAACAGAGTCGCAAGAAGCGTGTGGAAAAACCAAGTCGCAAAATAACTGCCCATGAACTGAGAAAAGTCAAGCGTGCAGCTGCCAAGATGCCACTTGCCACCAGTTTGGCCATATTTCAAAGCTGCAACATCACTGGAGTGCCCAAAAGCACAAGGTGTGCAATACTCAGAGACATGGCCAAGGTAAGAAAGGCTGAAAGACGACCACCACTGAACAAGACACACAAGCTGAAACGTCAAGACTGGGCCAAGAAATATCTCAAGACTGATTTTTCTAAGGTTTTATGGACTGATGAAATGAGAATGAGTCTTGATGGGCCAGATGGATGGGCCCGTGGCTGGATTGGTAAAGGGCAGAGAGCTCCAGTCCGACTCAGACGCCAGCAAGGTGGAGGTGGAGTACTGGTTTGGGCTGGTATCATCAAAGATGAGCTTGTGGGGCCTTTTCGGGTTGAGGATGGAGTCAAGCTCAACTCCCAGTCCTACTGCCAGTTTCTGGAAGACACCTTCTTCAAGCAGTGGTACAGGAAGAAGTCTGCATCCTTCAAGAAAAACATGATTTTCATGCAGGACAATGCTCCATCACACGCGTCCAAGTACTCCACAGCGTGGCTGGCAAGAAAGGGTATAAAAGAAGAAAATCTAATGACATGGCCTCCTTGTTCACCTGATCTGAACCCCATTGAGAACCTGTGGTACATCATCAAATGTGAGATTTACAAGGAGGGAAAACAGTACACCTTTCTGAACAGTGTCTGGGAGGCTGTGGTTGCTGCTGCACGCAATGTTGATGGTGAACAGATCAAAACACTGACAGAATCCATGGATGGCAGGCTTTTGAGTGTCCTTGCAAAGAAAGGTGGCTATATTGGTCACTGATTTGGTTTTGAATGTCAGAAATGTATATTTGTGAATGTTGAGATGTTATATTGGTTTCACTGGTAAAAATAAATAATTGAAATGGGTATATATTTGTTTTTTGTTAAGTTGCCTAATAATTATGCACAGTAATAGTCACCTGCACACACAGATATCCCCCTAAAATAGCTAAAACTAAAAACTACTTCCAAAAATATTCAGCTTTGATATTAATAAGTTTTTTGGGTTCATTGAGAACATGATTGTTGTTCAATTATAAAATTAATCCTCAAAAATACAACTTGCCTAATAATTCTGCACTCCCTGTAGTGCTATATATTCATATTTGCGAATATTCTAGATTATTTTTTTCATCAGTAACCCCCCTTCTAGCTTGTGGACCAATGACAAGGCTGCAATGTCTTTGTCAGAGCTTAGCAACATCCTTGGCGACCAATAGGAAAGTTGCCTTCCCCTTACTATATAAGAAACTCCCCAGCAGCTATTTCCTGCTGTTTTTTGCAGCTGTGAGAGAGAGAGAAAAGTGTTATTTCTGTGCTTTGCTGTGGATTATTACATTAGATAGTTAGCTCATATATATAATCCAGATATTTAGTGTGAGATAGTGTAGGTTAGTTAGTAGTGATGAGCGGGAGGTGCCATATTCGATTTCGCGATATTTTGCGAATATTCGATTGAATATTCGTATTATATTTGTCTAAATCGAATATTCGTAATTATTTCAGTTATCGCGAATAATATGCGATTAAATTAATCATGCGATTTATTATTTTTTCCGTGTATAAGGCAACGTTCCTATGACCATAAGCTAATATGTGTATTTTACGAATTTTCGTAATATTGCTCTAACTTCGTCTTTTAGAATATAACGAATATTCTAAAAGATGAAGTTAGAGCAATATTACAAATATTCGTAAAATACACATATAGACTGTAATTTAGCTAATATAGTGCTATAATCTTTTTTTTTTTGTTCAATTTTTTTTGCCTCTTCTGAACTTCAGTTTTGGAAAATATATACACTATTAAAAAAATTACTATAGCACTATATTAGCTAAATTGCAGTCTATATGTGTATTTTAAGAATTTTAGTAATATTGCTCTAACTTCGTCTTTTAGAATATTACGAATATTCTAAAAGACGAAGTTAGAGCAATATTACGAATATATTACTGCTATATTCCATATTAGGCTAGAATGAACGAATATGGAATATAGCAGTACTAACTACTAAGTTGAAATCGCAATGCGATTAATTCAAGTTACAATAATCGAATTGCGATTTCAACTTAGCACTGCTATATTCCATAATATGGAATATAGCAGTGCTTAGTTGAAATCGCAATTCAATTATTATAACTTGAATTAATCGAATTGCGATTTCAACGTAATTCTCAAATCCGACAGTACATTCTAGTATATGGAGACGTTCCCATGGTGATGGGGACGCTCCATGAGCACGGAAGTCAGCAGAAGCGGCAACGGGCACTGACTGGAGCAGCCAGGAAGCCAGGAATCCCAAGGACAGGTAAGAACAACTTTAGGGAAGTAGGAAAGAAAAAAATATAACAATAAAAAATTAAAAAAACGAATATTCGATTTCGCAAATATATAGAACTATATTCTAAATATTAGCGAAATCTCGAAGTTACGATATTCGAGAAAAAAATCAGCAATTCGAATATTCGCGCTCAACACTATTAGTTAGTAAATAGTGTAGCTGATAGGGTCCAGTGCAGGGTGTTAGGGACATCAAATAGTTAGCTCATATATATAATACAGATATTTAGTGGGAGATAGTCAGTGTAGGTTAGTTAGTGAATAGTGTAGCTGTTAGGTTCCAGTGTAGGGTGTGTGAGGCAGTGACAAGCCTCATGGTTGTTAGGGGAGATATATGGCAGGATTTGCTGTCTCTTCCCCACAATCACCAGGTCTGAAGCAAGACCAGGTGCAGTAATCACCTGGGGATAAAGGAATCCTCAGAGTGGGGGGAGTGTCTTGTATTGTACAGAAGCCTGGAGTGGTTCTGTGTGTGTGGTCTAAGCTGGGAGCGCTGAGAGACCACGAGGTTGGGATTAGCCTAAGATTTGGGGGGGTCCTGCAACGCCTAGGGATAAGGGTCGCATGGTCAGTGTTGGGCGGACGACTAGACCACAATCCCCCAAAAGACACTGATGTGGTAACAGCCAGGAGGCTGATGGACATTAGGCTGGAAAAGTTGCATGGGTTCACGTGTGTGTGAACAGTGACTTAGGTGAGTCAGGGATATAATGTATTAGTTAGTAGTGTTGAGCGTGAATATTCGAATATCGAAATTTTTAAGCGAATATTTTGAATATAGTGCTATATATTCGTTATTTTGAATATTTGTTTTTGATTTTTTTATTGTTACCCTAGCTTTGTCCAAAAGCAGTACTTTTAAGAGAGGATTCCTTGCTCCCTGCCTGCTCAAGTCAGTGCGTGTTGCCGCCTCTATCTACTTCACGTGCGCATAGAGCATCCCCATCACCATGGGAACGCCTCCATGCTAGAATGTATTGTCGGATGTGAGAATCAAGTTGCAATCGCAATGCGAATAATATAACTTGAATAAATCGCATAAGATTTTGACTTGTACCTGGTTTACAATGGTTGGCTTTCTTGAATTAGCAAAGATGGAGAATATTTCGTTTTGACTAATAAATATATACATCATCCTCGCTAATTTAAAGTAATTTAGTAAACCAGGTCTAAGTTGAAATCGCAATGCGATTAATTCAAGTTATATTAATCACATTGCGATTTTAACTTGTAGCTGCTGCTGGGTCTCTAATGGGATGGGTCAGCTTTAGGGATGAGCGAACTCGAACTGTATAGTTCGGGTTCGTACAGAATTTTGGGGTGTCCGTGACATGGACCCGAACCCGGACATTTTCGTAAAAGTCCGGGTTCGGGTTCGGTGTTCGTCGCTTTCTTGGCGCTTTTGTGACGCTTTCTTGGCGCTTTTTGAAAGGCTGCAAAGCAGCCAATCAACAAGCGTCATACTACTTGCCCCAAGAGGCCATCACAGCCATGCCTACTATTGGCATGGCTGTGATTGGCCAGAGCACCATGTGACCCAGCCTCTATTTAAGCTGGAGTCACATAGCGCCGCCCGTCACACTGCTCTGATTAGCGTAGGGAGAGGTTGCGGCTGCGACAGTAGGGCGAGATTAGGCAGATTAACTCCTCCAAAGGACTTGATTATTGATCGATCTGCAGCTGTGGGTCATTGAGCTGCTGATACTCAATTGCTCACTGTTTTTAGGCTGCCCAGACCGTTTGTCAGTCACTTTTTTCTGGGGTGATCGGCGGCCATTTTGTGTCTTGTGGTGCGCCAGCACAAGCTGCGACCAAGTGCATTTAACCCTCAATGGTGTGGTTGTTTTTTGGCTAAAGCCTACATCAGGGTGAAGCTGTCACACCAAGTGCATTTAACCAGCAATAGTCTGTTTATTTTTTGGCCATATACTACATCAGGGGCAAGCTGCGCCTGTCACCAAGTGCATTTAACCCTCAATGGTGTGGTTGTTTTTTGGCTAAAGCCTACATCAGGTTGAAGCTGTCACACCAAGTGCATTTAACCAGCAATAGTCTGTTTATTTTTTGGCCATATACTACATCAGGGGCAAGCTGCGCCTGTCACCAAGTGCATTTAACCCTCAATGGTGTGATTGTTTTTTGGCTAAAGCCTACATCAGGGTGAAGCTGTCACACCAAGTGCATTTAACCAGCAATAGTCTGTTTATTTTTTGGCCATATACTACATCAGGGGCAAGCTGCGCCTGTCACCAAGTGCATTTAACCCTCAGTAGTGTGGTTGGTCAAGCTGTCACACCAAGTGCATTTAACCAGCAATAGTCTGTTCATTTTTTGGCCATATACTACATCAGGGGCAAGCTGCGCCTGTCACCAAGTGCATTTAACCCTCAGTTAGTTGGCCCTATCCCAGTCTAATTCTGTCAGTAAATCTATACCTGTCACCCAGCGCCTAAATACTAGGCCTCAAATTTATATCCCGCTAAATCTGTCGTTACCGCTGTACTATTCTGGCTGGGCAAGTTATTTAGTGTCCGTCAAAGCACATTTTTTGTTCTGGGTTGAAATACAATTCCCAATTTAGCAATTTCATAATTTAGTGGTTTCTGCTGTATCAAAGCTATTTGAAATCTATCCCTAAAAGGGTATATAATATTCAAGGTGCACATAGGGTCATTCAGAATAACTTCACACACACGCTACTGTGCATTTCCAAGTCTAATTCTGTCAGTAAATCTATACCTGTCACCCAGCGCCTAAATACTAGGCCTCAAATTTATATCCCGCTAAATCTGTTGTTACTGCTGTACTGTTCTGGCTGGGCAAGTTATTTAGTGTCTGTCAAAGCACATTTTTTGTTCTGGGTTGAAATACAATTCCCAATTTAGCAATTTCCTAATTTAGTGGTTTCTGCTGTATCAGAGCTATTTTAAATCTATCCCTAAAAGGGTATATAATATTCAAGGTGCACATAGGGTCATTCAGAATAACTTCACACACACGCTACTGTGCATTTCCAAGTCTAATTCCGTCAGTAAATCTATACCTGTCACCCAGCGCCTAAATACTAGGCCTCAAATTTATATCCCGCTAAATCTGTCGTTACTGCTGTACTGTTCTAGCTGGGCAAGTTATTTAGTGTCCGTCAAAGCACATTTTTTGTTCTGGGTTGAAATACAATTCCCAATTTAGCAATTTCCTAACTTAGTGGTTTCTGCTGTATCAGAGCTATTTGAAATCTATCCCTAAAAGGGTATATAATATTCAAGGTGCACATAGGGTCATTCAGAATAACTTCACACACACGCTACTGTGCATTTCCCAGTCTAATTCTGTCAGTAAATCTATACCTGTCACCCAGCGCCTAAATACTAGGCCTCAAATTTATATTCAGCTGAATTTGAATACAATACATTGGGCCAAATAATATTTTTGTTGTTGTGGTGAATGATAACAATGAGGAAAACATCTAGTAAGTGACGCGGACGTGGACATGGTCGTGGTGGTGTTAGTGGACACTCTGGTGCTGGGAGAGGACGTGGCCGTTCTGCCACATCCACACGTCCTAGTGTACCAACTACCTCAGGTCCCAGTAGCCGCCAGAATTTACAGCGATATATGGTGGGGCCCAATGCCGTTCTAAGGATGGTAAGGCCTGAGCAGGTACAGGCATTAGTCAATTGGGTGGCCGACAGTGGATCCAGCACGTTCACATTATCTCCCACCCAGTCTTCTGCAGAAAGCGCACAGATGGCGCCTGAAAACCAACCCCATCAGTCTGTCACATCACCCCCATGCATATCAGGGAAACTGTCTGAGCCTCAAGTTATGCAGCAGTCTCTTATGCTGTTTGAAGACTCTGCTGGCAGGGTTTCCCAAGGGCATCCACCTAGCCCTTCCCCAGCGGTGGAAGACATAGACTGCACTGACGCACAACCACTTATGTTTCCTGATGATGAGGACATGGGAATACCACCTCAGCATGTCTCTGATGATGACGAAACACAGGTGCCAACTGCTGCATCTTTCTGCAGTGTGCAGACTGAGCAGGAGGTCAGGGATCAAGACTGGGTGGAAGACGATGCAGGGGACGATGAGGTCCTAGACCCCACATGGAATGAAGGTTGTGCCACTGACTTTCACAGTTCGGAGGAAGAGGCAGTGGTGAGACCGAGCCAACAGCGTAGCAAAAGAGGGAGCAGTGGGCAAAAGCAGAACACCCGCCGCCAAGAGACTCCGCCTGCTACTGACCGCCGCCATCTTGGACCGAGCACCCCAAAGGCAGCTTCAAGGAGTTCCCTGGCATGGCACTTCTTCAAACAATGTGCTGACGACAAGACCCGAGTGGTTTGCACGCTGTGCCATCAGAGCCTGAAGCGAGGCATTAACGTTCTGAACCTTAGCACAACCTGCATGACCAGGCACCTGCATGCAAAGCATGAACTGCAGTGGAGTAAACACCTTAAAAACAAGGAAGTCGCTCAGGCTCCCCCTGCTACCTCTTCTGCTGCTGCCGCCTCGGCCTCTTCTGCTGCTGCCGCTTCGGCCTCTTCTGCTGCTGCCGCCTCAGCCTCTTCCTCTGCCTCTGGAGGAACGTTGGCACCTGCCGCCCAGCAAACAGGGGATGTACCACCAACACCACCACCACCTCCGTCACCAAGCGTCTCAACCATGTCACACGGCAGCGTTCAGCTCTCCATCTCACAAACATTTGAGAGAAAGCGTAAATTCCCACCTAGCCACCCTCGATCCCTGGCCCTGAATGCCAGCAATTCTAAACTACTGGCCTATGAAATGCTGTCATTTAGGCTGGTGGACACAGACAGCTTCAAACAGCTCATGTCGCTTGCTGTCCCACAGTATGTTGTTCCCAGCCGCCACTACTTCTCCAAGAGAGCCGTGCCTTCCCTGCACAACCAAGTATCCGATAAAATCAAGTGTGCACTGCGCAACGCCATCTGTAGCAAGGTCCACCTAACCACAGATACGTGGACCAGTAAGCACGGCCAGGGACGCTATATCTCCCTAACTGCACACTGGGTAAATGTAGTGGCAGCTGGGCCCCAGGCGGAGAGCTGTTTGGTGCACGTCCTTCCGCCGCCAAGGATCGCAGGGCAACATTCTTTGCCTCCTGTTGCCACCTCCTCCTTCTCGGCTTCCTCCTCCTCTTCTTCCACCTGCTCATCCAGTCAGCCACACACCTTCACCACCAACTTCAGCACAGCCCGGGGTAAACGTCAGCAGGCCATTCTGAAACTCATATGTTTGGGGGACAGGCCCCACACCGCACAGGAGTTGTGGCGGGGTATAGAACAACAGACCGACGAGTGGTTGCTGCCGGTGAGCCTCAAGCCCGGCCTGGTGGTGTGCGATAATGGGTGAAATCTCGTTGCAGCTCTGGGACTAGCCGGTTTGACGCACATCCCTTGCCTGGCGCATGTGCTGAATTTGGTGGTGCAGAAGTTCATTCACAACTACCCCGACATGTCAGAGCTGCTGCATAAAGTGCGGGCCGTCTGTTCGCGCTTCCGGCGTTCACATCCTGCCGCTGCTCGCCTGTCTGCGCTACAGCGTAACTTCGGCCTTCCCGCTCACCGCCTCATATGCGACGTGCCCACCAGGTGGAACTCCACCTTGCACATGCTGGACAGACTGTGCGAGCAGCAGCAGGCCATAGTGGAGTTTCAGCTGCAGCACGCACGGGTCAGTCGCACTGCGGAACAGCACCACTTCACCACCAATGACTGGGCCTCCATGCGAGACCTGTGTGCCCTGTTGCGCTGTTTCGAGTACTCCACCAACATGGCCAGTGGCGATGACGCCGTTATCAGCGTTACAATACCACTTCTATGTCTCCTTGAGAAAACACTTAGGGCGATGATGGAAGAGGAGGTGGCCCAGGAGGAGGAGGAAGAGGGGTCATTTTTAGCACTTTCAGGCCAGTCTCTTCGAAGTGACTCAGAGGAAGGTTTTTTGCAACAGCAGAGGCCAGGTACAAATATGGCCAGCCAGGGCCCACTACTGGAGGACGAGGATGAGGAGGAGGTGGAGGAGGATGAGGATGAAGCATGGTCACAGCGGGGTGGCACCCAACGCAGCTCGGGCCCATCACTGGTGCGTGGCTGGGGGGAAAGGCAGGACGATGACGATACAGCTTGTCCTTACCCCTGGGCAGCCTGGCACACATGAGCGACTACATGCTGCAGTGCCTGCGCAACGACAGCAGAGTTGCCCACATTTTAATGTGTGCGGACTACTGGGTTGCCACCCTGCTGGATCCACTCTACAAAGACAATGTGCCCACCTTACTTCCTGCACTGGAGCGTGATAGGAAGATGCGCGAGTACAAGCGCACGTTGGTAGACGCGCTACTTAGGCCAAGGCAGAGGAGGAGCAAGAGGTCGTCAAGGCAGCTGTGTCACGGCCAGCTCCTCTGAGGGCAGGGTTAGCATGGCAGAGATGTGGAAAAGTTTTGTCAACACGCCACAGCTAACTGCACCACCACCTGATACGCAACGTGTTAGCAGGAGGCAACATTTCACTAACATGGTGGAACAGTACGTGTGCACACCCCTCCACGTACTGACTGATGGTTTGGCCCCATTCAACTTCTGGGTCTCTAAATTGTCCACGTGGCCAGAGCTAGCCTTTTATGCCTTGGAGGTGCTGGCCTGCCCGGCGGCCAGCGTTTTGTCTGAACGTGTATTCAGCACGGCAGGGGGCGTCATTACAGACAAACGCAGCCGCCTGTCTACAGCCAATGTGGACAAGCTGACGTTCATAAAAATGAACCAGGCATGGATCCCACAGGACCTGTCCGTCCCTTGTCCAGATTAGACATTAACTACCTCCCCTTAACCATATATTATTGTACTCCAGGGCACTTCCTCATTCAATCCTATTTTTATTTTCATTTTACCATTATATTGCGAGGCTACCCAAAGTTGAATGAACCTCTCCTCTGTCTGGGTGACGGGGCCTAAATATATGCCAATGGACTGTTCCAATGTTGGGTGACGTGAAGCCTGATTCTCTGCTATGACATGCAGACTAATTCTCTGCTGACATGAAGCCAGATCCTCTGTTACGGGACCTCTCTCCTCTGCCTGGGTGCTGGGCCTAAATATCTGACAATGGACTGTTGCAGTGGTGGCTGACGTGAAGCCTGATTTTCTGCTATGACATGCAGACTAATTCTCTGCTGACATGAAGCCAGATCCTCTGTTACGGGACCTCTCTCCTCTGCCTGGGTGCTGGGCCTAAATTTATGAAAATGGACTGTTGCATTGGTGGCTGACGTGAAGCCTGATTCTCTGCTATGATATGAAGACTGATTCTCTGCTGACATGAAGCCAGATTGTCTGTTACGGGACCTCTCTCCTCTGCCTGGGTGCTGGGCCTAAATTTATAAAAATGGACTGTTGCAGTGGTGGGTGACGTGAAGCCTGATTCTCTGCTATGACATGAAGACTGATTCTCTGCTGACATGAAGCCAGATTGTCTGTTACGGGACCTCTCCCCTCTGCCTGGGTGCTGGGCCTAAATATCTGACAATGGACTGTTGCATTGGTGGCTGACGTGAAGCCTGATTCTCTGCTATGATATGGAGACTGATTCTCTGCTGACATGAAGCCAGATTGTCTGTTACGGGACCTCTCTCCTCTGCCTGGGTGCTGGGCCTAAATATCTGACAATGGACTGTTGCATTGGTGGCTGACGTGAAGCCTGATTCTCTGCTATGATATGAAGACTGATTCTCTGCTGACATGAAGCCAGATTGTCTGTTACGGGACCTCTCTCCTCTGCCTGGGTGCTGGGCCTAAATATCTGACAATGGACTGTTGCATTGGTGGCTGATGTGAAGCCTGATTCTCTGCTATGATATGAAGACTGATTCTCTGCTGACATGAAGCCAGATTGTCTGTTACGGGACCTCTCTCCTCTGCCTGGGTGCTGGGCCTAAATTTATGAAAATGGACTGTTGCATTGGTGGCTGACGTGAAGCCTGATTCTCTGCTATGATATGAAGACTGATTCTCTGCTGACATGAAGCCAGATTGTCTGTTACGGGACCTCTCTCCTCTGCCTGGGTGCTGGGCCTAAATTTATGAAAATGGACTGTTGCATTGGTGGCTGACGTGAAGCCTGATTCTCTGCTATGATATGAAGACTGATTCTCTGCTGACATGAAGCCAGATTGTCTGTTACGAGACCTCTCTCCTCTGCCTGGGTGCTGGGCCTAAATATCTGACAATGGACTGTTGCATTGGTGGCTGACGTGAAGCCTGATTCTCTGCTATGACATGAAGACTGATTCTCTGCTGACATGAAGCCAGATTCTCTGTTACTGGACCTCTCTCCTCTGCCTGGGTGCCGGGGCCTAAATATCTGAGAATGGACTGTTCCAGTGGTGGGTGACGTGAAGCCAGATTCTCTGCTGTGGGACCTCTCTCCAATTGATTTTGGTTAATTTTTATTTATTTAATTTTTATTTTAATTCATTTCCCTATCCACATTTGTTTGCAGGGGATTTACCTACATGTTGCTGCCTTTTGCAGCCCTCTAGCCCTTTCCTGGGCTGTTTTACAGCCTTTTTAGTGCCAAAAAGTTCGGGTCCCCATTGACTTCAATGGGGTTCGGGTTCGGGACGAAGTTCGGATCGTTTTCGGGACGAAGTTCGGATCGGGTTCGGATCCCGAACCCGAACATTTTCGGGAAGTTCGGCCGAACTTCTCGAACCCGAACATCCAGGTGTCCGCTCAACTCTAGTCAGCTTGCTAGAATTAAGGAAGTTAACGAATATGGAATCTAGCAGTGCTAATTTGTAATCGCAATGCAATAATATTTGATATTATTATTAACCGCATTGCGAATCCTACTTTTATAATCCACTATTCTTAGATATAGTACTATATTCGTTATATCCAAGCGTTAATTCTCCCAATACCACAATTATCAAAATTGCCCAAGTTGTAATCGCAATGCGATAATATTTGCTAATATTAACCGCATTGCGAATCCAACTTTTGTAATGCACTATTCTGACATGCAGTACTATATTTGTTTTATTAGTTAATTCTACGAATACCACCTACAGCAAAATCGCTAAAGCTGGAATTGCAATGCAATAATATTCGCTATCTTCGTTGATGTAGAATACTTTGCTATCTTCGTTGATGTAGAATACTTTGCTATCTTCGTTGATCTAGAATACTTTCCTATCTTCGTTGATAGTAGAATAAAGAATACTTCGCTATCTTGATTCTTTTATTAACAAAGACGTAGAATATAGCGCTATATTCGTGTTAAATCTAGATCTCCAAGATTAAAGAATAGGAAAGTTGCCTCATAATTAAGTTATAAGGCAATTAGAAGTTATAATTTATAACTTCTAATTCTAAGCTTAAAAATCGCAATATGCGAATTATTAAATCGCATATTAATCGCGATAAATACAATAATGACGAATATTCGATTTCAACGAATATTCAAGCGAATATTCGCAAAATATCATTAGATAGTTAGCTCATATATATAATACAGATAGTTAGTGGGAGATAGTCAGTGTAGGTTAGTTAGTGAATAGTCTAGCTGATAGGTTCCAATGTAGGGTTTTAGGTAGTGTGCCAGGGAGGGATTACTGTGCTTTTATAGAGATTGTATTTAGTGTGCTATTTTAGGAATTACTTTGCTAGTGTTTAGTGTCACCTTCTTTTGTCTTTGAAAATAAAAAATAAAAAAAATAAAAAAGTTAGTTTCTGTCCGTTTTTCTGACACTGTCTAAGAGTTTAGTGTGCTATTTTAGGAATTACTTTGCTAGTGTCTAGTGTCACTGTCATTTGTCTTAAAAAAAAAATGTTTCTGTCTGTTTTTCTGTCACTGTCTTAGGGTTTAGTGTGCTATTTTAGTAATTATTGTGCTAGGGAGGGATTAGTGTCACTGTCTTTTATAGTAACATAGTAACATAGTATATAAGGCTTAAAAAGACATTTGTCCATCCCGATTCCAATCAGGCAATCAGAATAACTCCCTGGATCAACGACCCATCTCTAGTGGCTATAGCCTGTAATATCATTACACTCCAGAAATACATCCAGGCCCCTCTTGAACTCTTTTAGTGAACTTACCATCACCACCTCCTCAGGCAGATAGTTCCATAGTCTCACTGTTCTTACCGTAAAGAACCCTCTTCTATGTTTGTGTACAAACCTTCTTTCCTCCAGACGCAAAGGAAGTCGCCTCGTCACAGTCACAGTCCTGGGGATAAATAGATGATGGGAGAGATCACTGTACTGACCCCTGATATATTTATACATAGTTATTAGATCTCCCCTCAGTCGTCTTTTTTCTAAAGTGAATAACCCTAATGTTGATAAACTTTCAGGGTACTGTAGTCCCCCCATTCCAGCTATTACTTTAGTTTCCCTCCTCTGAACTATCTCCAGCTCTGCTATGTCTGCCTTGTTCACAGGAGTCCAGAACTATACACAGTACTCCATGTATAGTCTGACTAGTGATTTGAAAAGTGGTAGGACTATGTTCTCATCATAGGCATCTATGCCCCTTTTGATGCAACACGTTATCTTATTGGCCTTGGCTGCAGCTGCCTGACACTGGTTTTTACTAGTGATGAGTGGGAGGTGCCATATTAAATTTTACGATATTTCGCGAATATTCGATTGAATATTCGTCTTATATTCGTCGGAATTGAATATTCGTCATTATTCTATTTATCACGAATAATATGCGATTTAATTATTCGCATATTGCGATTTTAACTGTATAATGCAACTTTCCTATTGGTTGGCTTATGGCTATGGCTAATATGTGTATTTTACAAATATTCGCTATATTGATATATATTCTTGTTTTAGAATATGACAAATATTCAAAAAAATAAGTTATAGCAATATAGCGAATATTTGTAAAATACACATATAGACTGCAATTTAGCTAATATAGTGCTATAATCTTTTTTTATAGTGAAATTTTTTTTGTCTCTTCTGAACTTCAGATTTGGAAAAAATTTACACTGTTAAAAAAAATACTGTAGCACTATATTAGCTAAATTGCAGTCTATATGTGTATTTTACAAATATTCGCTATATTGCTTTATATTCTTGTTTTAGAATATGACAAAATTTCTAAAAAACTAAGTTATAGCAATATAGCGAATATTCGTAAAATACACATATAGACTGCAATTTAGCTAATATAGTGCTATAATTTTTTTTTTTCTAGTCAAATTTTTTTTGTCTCTTCTGAACTTCAGATTGGGGAAAAATGTACACTGTTAAAAAAAATACTATAGCACTATATTAGCTAAAAAGCAGTCTATATATGTATTTTACGAATATTTGCTATATTGCTATAACTTCTTTTTTAGAATATTACGAATATTCTAAAAAACTAAGTTATAGCAATATAGCGAATATTCGTAAAATACACAAATATAGTAATTTAGCTAATATAGTGCAATCTTTTTTTATAGTACATTTTTTTTGTCTCTTCTGAACTTCAGATTTGCAAAAAATGTACACTATTAAAAAAAAATACTATAGCACTATATTAGCTAAATTGCAGTCTATATGTGCATTTTACGAATATTTGCTATATTGCTATATATTCTTGTTTTAGAATATGACGAATATTCAAAAAAACTAAGTTATAGCAATATAGCGAATATATTCGTTATTTAGAATATTATTATTATTAATATTATTATTATTATTTTTTTAAATCTGTACTGTTATTCCAATTTGGCATACTCCTCCCCGACAAGCGTCCCCGTCACATGTGGGTTAGAATATACCATCGGATCTGAGTTTTCACAATCTCAGGGAAAACTCAGATCCGATGGCATATTCTAACCCACAGGCGTTCCCATAGTGACTGGGACGCTTGTCGGGGAGGAGTATGCGAACAACTGTACAGATTGGAAAAAAAAAGGCAAATATTCTAAATAAGGAATATGTTCCCGATTTTGCTATATATTTGTTTTTTAGAATATTCGTCATTTTATTTCCATACGAAAACATGATTCCTTCCTGCTTAAAGGGATTCTGTCACCTCCCCTCAGCCAAAAAACGATTTAAAAGCAGCCATGCAGCACAGCTTACCTGGATTAGGCTGTGCTGTTTTATCTTGAAATCCGTCCAGCAGTTACTTCAAAAAACGACTTTGATCAATAAGGAAATGCGTCCTGAAGGTGCCCAGAGGGGCGTTTTTTTCTTCCTAGTGAGCCCAGTACCGCCCCTCTTTCAGTGCCCAGCCCGCCTTCCTTGTATTTTTTAACCGCCGCCCCCAGCCTGCCACAGCCTCCCCTCCCTCTCCTCCCCCTCCCTCACGCCGAACGAAGTCTCGCACAGGCGCAGTACCCACTGAGGGCTGCGCCTGTGCGATCATCAGGAGACTGAGGGCGGCAGCTTCATCTTCGTCACTGGGCATGCGCCGAGCCCAGTGACGTCCGATGCTCGCTCTTCCCTCAGTCAGCAGGGAAGAGCAAGCATCGGACGTCACTGGGCTCGGCGCATGCCCAGTGACGAAGATGAAGCTGCCGCCCTCAGTCTCCTGATGATCGCACAGGCGCAGCCCTCAGTGGGTACTGCGCCTGTGCGAGACTTCGTTCGGCGTGAGGGAGGGGGAGGAGAGGGAGGGGAGGCTGTGGCAGGCTGGGGGCGGCGGTTAGAAAATACAAGGAAGGCGGGCTGGGCACTGAAAGAGGGGCGGTACTGGGCTCACTAGGAAGAAAAAAACGCCCCTCTGGGCACCTTCAGGATGCATTTCCTTATTGATCAAAGTCGTTTTTTGAAGTAACTGCTGGACGGATTTCAAGATAAAACAGCACAGCCTAATCCAGGTAAGCTGTGCTGCATGGCTGCTTTTAAATCGTTTTTTGGCTGAGGGGAGGTGACAGAATCCCTTTAAGTTGCTTGTGGGCCAATGACTAATTGACCCACAAGAAAGAAGCAGGGAGAAATCATGTTTTCAGATGTTAAAAAATGACGAATATTCGATATAGCGAATATATAGCACTATATTCGAAATATTTGCAAATTAGCGAAGTTGCGATGTTTGCGATTAATATTTGCTATTCGAATATTCACGCTCAACACTAGTTTTTACAGCTTAGTTTGATGTTTACTAAAATTCTTAGGTCCTTTTCCATGTCAGTGTTATCCAGTGTTTCACCATTTAGTATGTACGGGTGAATTGCATTATTCCTTCCCATGTGCATAATCTTAAATTTGTCAGTGTTAAACCTCATCTACCACTTCTCTGTTCAAGCCTCTAATCTATCCAGATCCCTCTGTAGCAGTATATTGTCCTCTTCCATGTTAATTACTTTACACAGTTTAGTGTCATTTGCAAAAATTAATATTTGACTGTGCAAGCCTTCTACAAGATCATTAATAAATATATTGAAGAGAATAGAGCCCAATACTGACCCCTGAGGTACTCCACTAGTGACAGTGACCCAATCTGAGTGTGTACAATTAATAACCACATTCTGTTTTCTATCACTGAGCCAGTTACTTACCCACATACAGACATTTTCTCCCAGTCCAAGCATTCTTATTTTATATACTAACCTTTTATGCTGTACAGTGTCAAATGTTTTGAAGAAGTCCAGATATACGACATCCCTTGATTCGCCGCTGTCAAGTCTAGAACTTACCTGAAACTGATTAGTTTGACATGACCGATCCCTCATGAAGCCATCCTGATATGGCATTATTTGCTTATTTTGTACTTCTTTTTGGTTCAGACAGGGCACTTTTAATGGGGAATAAAATTGTACATTCTGCATTTCATCTGACAGTTTATTATTTTCCTTAGTGAATACAGTGGAGAAAAAAAACATTTAATAGCTTTCTCCTCATTGCTCTCTGCAACTCCCCCCTCATTACTCTCTAAAGGGCCGACACCTTCAGATTTATACTTTTTACCATTTATATATTTGAAGAACATTTTAGGGTTAGTTTTGCTCTCTTTGGCAATTCATCTCTCGGTCTCTAGTTTGGCTGAGTTTTTTAGCTTTTTACATATTCTATTTTTATCAATTTTATTTACTTATTCTAGTTTTTCAGTGCTTCCTTGCTACCCTCCTGTTTTAGTGATTTAAATGCTTTTTTTTGTCATTTATTGCTTTCTTTTCAGTTCTATTTATCTACATTGGTTTCTTCTTGTACATAAGGTATGTATCTCTCGCAATCAGATTTTAGGATGCTTTTAAAAATATCCCATTTTGTGGCTGCATTTTTATTTTTGAGGACTTTGTCCCAGTTAGTTAGCCCTATTGCCTCTCTTAGTAGGCTAGTAATTAGTAATTTATTATTGTTTTTGCCTCCATGTATTTCTACCCACAGTGACTCCACATGTTCATGTCCTTCATTTATATCTTCTCGGACTGAGGACTTTAGACAGAACTTTACATAAAGGAAGGCCCCTCCCCCTTTCTGTTTTGGTAATCCTTTCTGTAACCCTGTACATTAACATTAACTGCCCAGTCATAGCTATCGTCCAGCCATGTCTTAGTTATTCCCACTATGTCATATTCCTCCTCACACATCACTAATTCCAGTTCTCCAGTTTTATTTGTCAGAATTCTGGCATTAGTACACATACATTTAAGAGGTTTATGTATTTTTTTTTTACCCTACACCTTTCCTTCTGAACTGTTCTAGTCCCTCCATCCATTCCCCCCCAGTTCCATTACTTTGCCCACTGTCTCTATCTGCACTATCTTCCCATCCTATAACGTAATTACCCTCCCCAGTCCCTAGTTTAAACACTCCTCCAATCTTTTAGTCATCTTCTTCCCCGACATAGCTGCCCCTTCCCCATTGAGGTGCAGCCCATCCCTATGATAGCCAAGAGAGAAGTCGGCCCAGTTCTCCAGGAACCCAAACCCCTCCTTCCTACACCAGTTCTTGAGCCACTTGTTAACCATCCCTAATAGCCTTTCTTGTGTGGCTCGTGGTACTGGTAGTATTTCAGAAAATACTACCTTTGAGGTCCTTGCCCTAAGCTTTTGACCTAAATCCCTAAAATCATTTTTAAGGATGCTCCACCTGCCTCTAACTTTGCCATTGGTTCCGATATGGACCATGACCGCTGGATCTTCTCCAGCCCCTCCCAGTAATCTGTCAACCCGATCCGCGATTTATCGAACTCGAGCGCTAGGAAGACAACACACCATTCGACGATCCCAGTCTTTGTGACAGATTGCCCTATCTGTACCCCTAATAATTGAGTCTACCGCTACCAGCACCTGTCTGGCCTGCCCTTCTTACTGGAGCTGACATTCCCCTGACCGGCAGAGGAAGTGTCTGGCTGCAGCAGTGCTCTCCCTGAACAGACATCCCCCTCATCTGCCAACCATGCAAACTTGTTGGGGTGTGTCAGATCAGGGCTAACCTCCTTGGAACTCTTCCCTCTACCCCGCTTTCTAACTGTTACCCAGCTAGCTACCTCACTTTTCTGAGCCTCCTCACTACCGCTCTCCCCCACATCTACCTCATAGAGTGCTTGCTCGGTGAGCAGCAAACTCTTTTCCAAATTGTCAACTCTTCTCAGTGTGGAAATTTGCCTGGTTAGATACTCGATGTGTGATTCTAAACTGACAATTTGCTTACATTTTGAACAAAGATATGCACCCTCAAACTGCTGTTCCAGGACTGCATACATCAGACTAGATGTGCACTGGACTGCGCTGTCAATAATTGAACACATACTATGGTGATTACGCAAGAAAAGTGAAAAATACAATATAGTGCAGTGATAAGAATCTAATTTACTGTAGTCCCCTCCTAAAGTCCCAGAATCTTAAGTCACGTAATCTAAAGTCACACACTTAATACAAACACACACTTGAAAATAAAACATGCGAACGCTCACAAACTAGCATTCTCTGCCTGTTTGTATAGATGCAGATCTCAAACCAGCCTGCTTTGTTTGCCTCTGGATTCGTCTTTGAAAAAAAAAAAAAAAAGTTAGTTCCAGTCCGTTTTTCTGTCACTGTCTTAGGGTTTAGTGTGCTAGTTTAGGAATTACTGTGCTAGGGAGGGATTAGTGTCACCGACTTTCGTCTTTGGAAAAAAAAAAAAAGTCAGTTTATGTCCATTTTTCTGCCTTAGTCTTGCTTTTTAGTGTGCTAGTTTAGGAATTACTGTGCGAGGGAGTGATTAGTGTCACCGACTTTTGTCTTTGAAAAACAAAAAAAAAGTTTTTTTCTCTCCGTTTTTCTGTCACTGTCTTAGGGTTTAGTGTGCTAGTATTAATTACTTTGCTAGGGAGGGATTAGTGTCACCGCCTTTCATCTTTGAAAAAATATAAAAATTTGCTGTTTTTCGATATTACTATTTTATTTTATTTTTGCCCCATTGTTCCAAACGGAATAAAGTTATTCCCAAATTCCCTCTATATTTTCTTTGTATATTTTTTTGGGCTTCAATTTAATTTTGGTCAGATCATCAGTGACATGGGTGTGCCGGCAGCCGTGGTCGTGGTAGGGGAGTTTGCTCCAGTTGTGGACCGGTGCCAGCACGGAGGCTGCTCCTCAACCTACGCAGGGGCGGGCGAAACTAGGAGGGGCATCCACTTCATCCTAGATTTTTTTGGGCGTGCCAGCCGCCCCATTTTGTCTCAGGACACTGATGCAGTTGTGTCTTTTGTGACACAAGCCAGTGGCACGGAGTCCTCTGCCCTGACTCATAGCAGCAGCTCTCGGACTCCTGCTGGACCAGCCCCCATCCCCCATCCCCCAAGACTGGTCCCTGCTGCTGTTTGAGAGCAACAGTGAGAGGGACATATTGGAGGAGGTAATGCAGGAGAGTGATCTGCAGCTTGGTCTGGATGGTCAGGAACTTTTGTAAGGGGTGGAGGAAGAGGAGGGGGTACAGTTTGTCAGTACCTCAGTAACATCCCTTCCAACTGGTGGTTTCAGCCACAGAACCCCCGCACCTAGTCAGAACCAGGCGTCAGCGGGGGACAGCAGAGCCAGGTCAGGGGCTCCACATCTGCTGTTCCCCTCAGTCCACCACTGGTCGACCTTGGGTCTGATAATGCAGGCAACAAAGAGGAGGGTGAACAAGAATGGGAGCCACCTCTCTTGTCAGATGACAGCAGCACTGATGATGAAGGTAGGCACCTGAGGCAAACGGTGCGCCAGGTCACCAGGGAGCCCAGTGGCAGGGGCTCCACTGGTAATGGCAGCATGAGATGGTAGCAGCAGCAGGTGCTGCCTCCACCTGTTTGCACCGACCCCGAACAGGCGCAAACCAGCAACACCCCATCTAAAAGGAGGTTGGTGCGTAAGTCGCCTGTTTGGGCTTACTTCACCCTGTCAGAAGAAGATCAGGCAATTTCAATCTGTCAGCTGTGTCATGCCAGGGTGAGGAGAGGGAGGTCACTTGATAGGCTGGGTACCACTGCCCTTACCCAGCACCTGAGATGCAACCACTGGCTGGAGTGGGACCAGATGCAGGGTGGTCATAGCAGCGCCAGCAGCAGTGTGCAGGGGACAGCAGCTTCTGCCAATGTCTGCAGCCACCCCACCCCCTTCCAACAATGCATTCCCACTCCCCCACTCCCTCTCCTAGAGGTACTGGTACCGGCAGCCATACGTCTTCCTCCTCTGCACCCTCCTCTGTTGCCTCCACTGCCATCCGGCGCCAGCCGTCAGTCGCAGAGGCATTTGAACGCACTGAGACCTATGGGCTCCTGGCAAGGGTTATCACCCAACATCTGTTGCCCTTCAATATTGTGGACTGCAATCCATGCCGGCAGATGTTGGAGCAAGCCCATCCCAGATGGCATGTCCCCAGCCACCATTTCTTTGCTAGGACCGGCTTTCATGCCCTACACCAGCACATTGTGCAGAATGTATCCCTGTCACTGGATCACCCTGTCAGCAACAGGGTGCATCTCACAATCGATGCCTGGACCAGCAGACATGGGCAGGGACGCTATTTCAACTTCACAGCCCATTGGGTGTCCCTCCGAGGCGCCGGGGAGGGATCAACAGATGTGGCGGCATCTCAGCTTGTGGTGTCGCCCCAGGGTTTACAGGGAGAACTGCTGCTCTCCATCAATCTACTGTCTCCAACACTGCTAAGCCCCCCAGCAAGCTTCCCAATTGCATACACATGTGTGGGGCACGTCCGCTGCCAGGCCGTGCTCCAGCTTGTGAGCTTAGGGGAATGGAGACACACTGGACCTTATGTCCTGGCCGCCATCAGGCTCAGGTCAACAAGTGGCTTACACCTCGAAGACTACATGCAGGTATGTTTGTCTGTGATAACAGCAGCAACCTCCTCTCTGCCCTCCATGCTGGCAGTCTCACACAGTACCCTGCATTGCACATGTCCTCAACCTTGTTGTATAGAAGTTCCTGGGCACATACCTAAGGTTGAGCGACATTGTGCAAAGGGTACGAAGGATTGCCAGCCACTTCTGATGCTCCCCAACCGCCACCACGTGTTGGCTGACACCCTGAAGGCTCCAGGCAGGTATGGTTGTGTGTGACAACGGCAGCAACCTCCTTGCTGACTCAATGCTGGTAGTTTGCATGGCACATGCATGTTGAGCGACATCATGCAACGTGTATGTAGGATTGACAGCCACTTTCGACGCTCCCCAAACACCACTGAGTCCCTGTCTATACTGCAGCAGGACAACAGCCTGCCACCTCATAGGCTGATGGTGGACAGTGTGACACATTGGAACTACATAATCCACATGCTGAAGAGTTTGTGGGAGCAGCGACAGGCGGTGAAGGATTACCTGCTGGAACTAGGCACTCTGGGGTCATCACATCCACTCGCCTACATCAGCAATGTGGAGTCAGGGCAGATACACCAGGTCTGCCACTTGTTGGCCCCCTTCAAGCAGGCAACCAAGCTGGTCAGCAGGGAGCACGTCGGCCTCAATGACATAGTGTTCCTGGACACTAGAACGCCTGCTCAATGCTGGGGAGAGTGCCTTGGTGGTGCAAGACGAGGCAACACTGCTCCACCAAGACCAGCCACAAGAGGAGGAGGAATAATTTTTTGAGGACATTCATGAGTCTGGTCTTGGTCAGGAGGGAGAGCCGATGCCAGGGGCACCATTATTCCGGGGGTGGGGTGACCCCCAGAGGCAGCAGCAGTAGCAGGAGGACCAAGACGTCATGGTGCGCTGCCTCCAGAGGGACCCCCGGATCAAGAAAATTAAGGAGAGGAATGAGTTTTGGTTGGCCACCCTTTTAGACCCTCGCTGCAAGGGGAAACTGGAGCAGTTCATCCCAGCCAGCCAGTGAGATGCTCGTATGCAAAACCTGCGGGCCATTCTGCTCCTCTGGCCAGAGCTGGCCAAACCTCTGGCCATGCTCCAGTTCTCCCTGCTCATCTCACCCAGCAGGTAGATGGCCCCAGCAGCTCCAGCCGGGCATGACATCTTATGGGTGAGATGAGGTAGTTCTACCAGCCTGCGCGATCCAGTAGCAGTAGCAGCAGTCAACACCAGCGGCTGGCCCGCAGGGTGGCTGACTACATGGGGTCTGTCGGTGCTTCCAACAGCATGAGCACTGACGGCCTCATGTAGTACTGGGTTGCTAGGCTGGATACCTTCCGTGAGCTCACTCAGTATGCGCTGGAGGTACTGTCTTTCCCCCCTCCAGCGTACTATCTGGCAGACATTTAGCACGTCATGTGGGGTGCTCACCGACAAGCGGACCCGTCTGTCCAAAGACTCCATGGATAGACTGACGTTCATTAAAATTAATGAGTCCTGGATCGGTGGCGACTTCTTGGCCCCCGCCATCGGTTCAGGGCGCTGAAGGGTCCCTTGTCAATCCCTCACCTTGGCTCTCCCTCCAAAACATTGTTGTTTTTTTACTTTTGTATATATTTATCGATAAATGTATTTATTTATGGATGAATTTATTTATGTATTCATTTATTGATGAATTTATTTATAAATTTCTCTATCGACAAATGTATTTATGTATTTACTTGGTGATTAATTTATTTCTCTATTTCTCTATCGATGAATGTATTGATCTATTTTTCTATCGAATAATTTATTTATCAATTTTTTCATTCATTTATTGAACCTCTTATTTATTTATTTATTCATTCAATTAATATATTATTGAAATATATATATATATATATATATATACACAGTAAAGACCAAAAGTTTGGACACACCTTCTTATTCAAAGAGTTTTCTTTATTTTCCTGACTATGAACTACCAGCATGGCTACCACAGCATCTTGCAGCGGCATGCTATTCCATCCAGTTTGCGTTTAGTTGGACCATCATTTATTTTTCAACAGGACAATGACCCCAAACAAACCTCCAGTCTGTGTAAGGGCTATTTAACCATGAAGGAGAGTGATGGGGTGCTGCGCCAGATGACCTGGCCTCCACAGTCACGGACCTGAACCCAATCAAGATGGTTTGGGGTGAGCTGGACCGCAGAGTGAAGACAAAAGGTCCAACAAGTGCTAAGGATCTCTGGGAACTCCTTCAAGACTGTTGGAAGACCATTTCAGGTGACTACCCCTTGAAGCTCATCAAGAGAATGCCAAGAGTGTGCAAAGCAGTAATCAAAGCAAAAGGTGACTACTTTGAAGAACCTAGAATATGACATATTTTCAGTTGTTTCACACTTTTTTTGTGTATATAATTCCACGTGTTAATTCATAGTTTTGATGCCTTCAGTGTGAATCTACAATTTTCATAGTCATGAAAATAAAGAAAACTCTTTGAATGAGAAGATGTATCCAATCTTTTGGTTTGTACTATATATATAAATATAGTAAAAAAATCTGACTGCACTCCAAGCGTATCTTCTCAAAAGATGTTTTTAATCACCCATGTGATGGCAAAAGCAACGTTTCGGCTCAAGCATGAGCCTTTTTCATGCTTGAGCCGAAACGTTGCCTTTGCCATCACATGGGTGATTAAAAACATCTTTTGAGAAGATACGCTTGGAGTACAGTCCGATTTTTTTACTTTTTATAGGTGGGTAAGCACCTGTTACCATACTTGGATTTTGCACCCGTTTTTTCCTTTTGTACTATTTGAGGGTGGTGCTGCCAGTGGTTTCTTTTTCCTATATATATATATATATATATATATATATATATATATATACACAATTTTTGGGGGGGCTTTACAATCTTAAAAAACCTTTGAAATAAAAATAGTCAAAGGAAAATATTGCATTTTGTATGCATGGAAGCACATTCCTGTTGTAAACGAAGAAATGGCTGCTGTCTGTTCTGGCTGAGTTTGGCCCAGCTATATGTAGGCCTTATACTACACCGTTACCATTTACCTGCTGCAGTTGCTGTCTGTCCTAATACTGTTCAAGTTGTCGTCTGATCTCCGCAATATATTTGGAGGTATCCAGGACGACAATCCCACCCCCCTTATCTGCGGGTTTCACAGTAAGGAGGGGATCATTTCTTAAAATTGTTCAATCGCCTTAATCGCCAACCGTGTGAGATTGGGGCTCTTGAGTGCACTAACATCACATAGAGTTTTATAATGTGATAAATCAGACCTGACCGCAGTAATGTAGGCATCAATGGCGGACTCGTTGATCACAGGAGAAAAATTACTCTTAAGAGACAGACTAAGACTGCCCAATGTGAGCTCACTCAATTGGGCCATATTAGGCCATGTCTTATTGTGAAACCAGGCTTTGAGTTTAATACTGCGAAAAAAAAGCAGATCCATGTCCAAATCAAACCAATTAAGCGGAGTCGATGGGCAAAATGTCAATCCCTTATTCAGGACACTTACTTGCCTCGGAGTAAGGATCTTAGAAGGCAAATTAATAACAGTTATTTTCTCTTTAGTATCTGTGATTTGCCAGCCTGTGCACGGATCTTGTTTTTGCGCAATTTAGGAGGTCCGTCGATGTCTACGGCCATCCCGTCTGGTGCGACCTCTTTTTTGGTTCTGCTTCACCCTGGTTGAATACTATAAAGCCCAAAGGATACCTAGAGGCATGATATCCCATCTTCGACCTAATTTGTTTTTTCATAATTCCGTTTATTGCAAGAAACCTGAAGTTCTTTCCAACAGATATTCCCTGGACTTTATTCTTTTGAACATACAATATATACAAGAAGAATTATCTTCTACAGCTATTGAGATGGGTGATATTGAATGGGCATTACAAATGTCCTTGTCCCCTGAGGATTTTACTTTGTTTTCAGATAGTGTATCACATCATGTATCTCAAAATGGACTCGAGATCTGGAGGTCCATTTTGAGAGTGTATCACTCTCAAAATGGACTCGAGATCTGGAGGACTACAAAAGGGGCTTCATTTATACATGGCAGTTCGAAAATAGCACCTCTAATCAGAAGGATAGAAAGAGAAAGAAGAATGCACAGACATCAGGAACAGAACAGTCCTCTTCTTTTTTAGGAAGCAGAAAGAGGTCGCACCAGAGGGGGTGGCCGTAGACATCGATGAACCTCCAAAATTGAGCAACAACAAGATCCGTGCACAGGCTGGCAAATCACAGATGCCAAAGAGGAAATAACTGTTATTAATTTGTCCTCTAAGATCCTTACTTCGATGCAAGTAAGTGTCCTGAATAAGGGATTGACATTTTGCCCATCGACTCCGCTTAATTGGTTTGATTTGGACATAGATCTATCAGCTTTTTTTCGCAGGATTAAACTCAAAGCCTGGTTTCAAAACAAGACACAACCTAATATGGCCCAACTGAGTGAGCTCACATTGGGCAGTCTTAGTCTGTCTTTTAAGATAAATTTTCCTCCTGTGATCAACGAGTCCACCATTGATGCCTACATTACTGTGGTCAGGTTTGATTTATCACATTATAAAACTCTATGTGATGTTAGTGCACTCAAGAGCCCCAATCTTACACAGTTGGAGATTGAGGCGATTGAACAATTAAGAAATGATCCCCTCCTTACTGTGAACCCCGCATATAAGGGGGTGGGATTGTCATCCTGGATACCTCCAAATATATTACGGAGATCAGACGACAACTTGATGACACCGAGGTGTATCTAGCACTCCAGACCGATCCTAAATTTGATATTGCTGGATTAATCATCAAATGTTTAACCAATGCGGTTCTGGCTGGTATCATTGACAATGATCTCGTTGAATTCTGTACTGTTAATCATTCGGTTACACCGGTATTATATGTGCTTCCAAAAGTACACAAATTATTGATCGACCCTCCAGGTCGTCCAAGTGTATCGGGCTCGGAGTCTATTTTCAGTAATATTTCCATTTTTTTGGATAAACTCTTACAGAATTATGCATGTGGGGCAGAATCATATATTCAGGATACCACAGATTTTTTATGCAAATTGGAGAAAGTTGATCTTGGCGATATACACCCTATAATCTTAGCATCCTTTGATGTGACATCATTATATACAGTCATGTGAAAAAATTAGGACACCCTTTGAAAGCATGTGGTTTTTTGTAACATTTTTAATAAAAGGTTATTTCATCTCCGTTTCAACAATACAGAGAGATTAAAGTAATCCAACTAAACAAAGAAAACTGAAGAAAAGTCTTTTCAAGATCTTCTGTAAATGTCATTCTACAAAAATGCCTATTCTAACTGAGGAAAAAGATAGGACACCCTCACATGTATTCCCTCTTAAATTGGCTCAGATCTCACACAGGTATATCACACCAGGTGCACATAATTAGTAGATCGTTACTCTGCATGTTGAATGAGGATTGCCCTATTTAAACCTCAGACATTTAGTTTGGTGTAATAAAGAAAATAAATATATCACCAGTCCGCAATAATGTTATGCAGCAGGTCCGAAAAAGTGATGTGGGTTCAATCACGTGAAAACAGGTACAGTATATGGGGTTCGGACCGCGCTTCTGGTCCAGGTCAGTATGCTAGTTCTTAATCCTTCTTACTTCCTTGTTTGCAGAGAGAGCCGAGGGCTGCAAATATCCCTCTAATAGATATCCTGCAACCAATGGATTTATAATAGTGTGAGTCCGTATGTAACAGTAACCTGCATTAAACCGGTTATACTCACAGAATGCGAAGAAAACAGGGCATGGATGTAATCCCTTCGTGGTAAATAGTTCTTGTTCTATCAAAACAGCCACGCTCCTATTCGATCTGGTTAAATCTCCGCACGGACTCAAATGGTATATTCCCTAGACAGATCTGTGATCCTTTTCTTCAGATTCCTGCAAATATTCTGTGGACAAAAATGGCTTCTGCAATAGTGAAGCTCCGTGTATATTTGTTTAAAACTTTTTATTTGTCCGTACTTACAAGACAACTCTTTTAAAAGGCAATTATTTAAAACGCATAAAATTCCCAGCGTCTACTACTTCTGCCCGACCCGGGTTTCACTCCTAGAGCTTCGTCAGGGGCACACTTGATTTCACCCTCCCCCTACCTTTTTATTCCTCCATTGCAATTAATCAGGAGTCAGATGTGTTCCTCCACCATGTTTTTCCTATCCTGCTATTAACCCTATACTGGAATCTCCTCATCCCCAGGGGAAAGAAAACGGATGCTATTAAGTCCCTATTCACATGGGCATGCTTTTTTATATATTATTTTTTACTCTAATTCAAAACAGTTTGCAGGTCGAAGTCTACGTTTAGACCTCCCGGCTGTAGTGTACCTAATTCGTATATCCACTTGGTTTCTTGTTTATTAATTTTTTCCAAAAGACTGCCTCCCCTCCAATGATTTTGTACGGATTCTACTCCCATAAACTTTAAACCTTCTGGATTTTTTTGATGATATTTTTTATAATGAGCTGATACTCCGTGGCTTTCAAGACCTTTTTTTATGTTTCTTATGTGTTCCTGTACACGGACTTTTAGAGGTCTAATAGTCCGTCCAACATACTGGAGGCCACAAGGGCACTCCAGTACATATACAACCCCTTTACTATGACATGTCATTTCACCTACTACTTCTAATTGTTTGTCTTTGTTGGTACTTTTTATTGACATACTCTTTTGTAATTTTTCTGTTCTTTTTCTGTTCTTGCATGGAATGCAAAAACCACACCAATTAAAGCTATTTCTCGTTTTTTTATTCTCATCTTTATTTTTAGCACAAATGGCGCTATGTACCAATTTATTTCGTAAGTTGGGAGCTTTTTTATAAATGACTGTCGGTTGCTCAGGAATCACAGGTCCCAACACTGGGTCATTTTTTAAAATCGACCAGTTTTTTTTTATTGCGTTTTTCAGTTCACCAGAGCACTGTGTGAACTGGGTTATAAATGAAAAACGAAAATCAGTGGTCTTACCTGCTCTTTTTAGTTTATTGGGAGTTCCCTCTTGTTGTTTGGTTACCTCTTTTATACACTTCTCCAAATCTTCATTTTTATAGCCCTTTTCCACAAAGCGCTCCTTTATTACATTACTCTGTTTTTTAAAAATAGCCGAATCAGTGCAGTTGCGATGGATTCTCTGGACCTGTCCCTTTGGTACATTAAGTAACCAAGGGGCATAATGGCAGCTCGTTAATTCTATATAGCCATTGACATCAGTTGGTTTAAAAAAGTTTTTCGTTTTGAGCTGTCCTCCTTCAGCATATATAGTTAGGTCCAGAAAATCCACAGCAACCGCACTGATCGTGCTAGTAAAACTGAGGTTCCATTCCTTATTTTCCAAGTTTGCAATAAAGGTCTCAAGCAAATTTTTATCCCCTTCCCATATCAACAGGCAATCGTCTATATACCTTTTCCAGGTTTTAAGGGTTCCCCTTTTACTGGATTTTTTTAACTCGGGGTCAATGAACTGCTTTTCCCACCTGGTCATAAAAATATTAGCGAAGCTGGGCGCGAATTTCGCCCCCATCGCCGTCCCGACCTTCTGTAGGTAAAACCGTTCCTTGAACCAAAAGTAGTTATGTTCTAAACAGAATTCGACACATCGTATTATAAAATCCGCTTGTGTCCTGGTCATATCCGGGTCAGTGTACAGGGTCTCTCTTATTGCTTGCAGTCCTAATTTTTTCGGGATGATGGTATATAGGGACGATACGTCAATGGTAGCCATCCACGTATTCTCCCCCATCCCCTGCAATTCCTTTATTATTTCTACCACACTCCCACTATTTTTCAAATAAGAAGGTGCCATTGGTACATACTTTTGTAGGTAATTATCTATATACTCCGTAATTCTGCTGGTAAGAGAATTGATCCCCGACACTATAGTTCTTCCGGGGGGATTTGTAATACTTTTATGTATTTTCGGTAGTATATAGATAATTGGGGTCATTGGCTCTTTTATATTTAAATAATCTACCTCTTTTTTATTCAAGATGCCCTTCTCACCACCATATTTCACCAAAATTTGAAGTTTATTTTTATATTCTAGGAGGGGGTCTTTTTTCAGCACGGCATAGGTCTTACTGTCTCCCAACTGCCTAAAAACCTCTGCTTCATAGTCCTCAATGTTCATAATCACAACCCCCCCCCCCTTTATCTGCAGGCTTTATTATTATATCCGAGTTATCCTGTAAAGTTTTTAGTGCATCTTTCTCTTTTTTAGTTAAATTACTCCTTTTCTTTTTTACATCAATTTTTTCCAATTCATTTAAGATGCTTCTCTTAAAGGCATCTATGCACTCATTATTCCTATTTTTCGGATAAAATTTAGACTTATCTTTTAATTTCGTATGTATATATTCTTGTTTCTGCTCTATATTGTTTAAATTTTTCGTTAACTCCTTTCCTGCAAAAAATTTGGCTATATTCAACTTCCTAATATATTTGTGGATATCTACAAAGGCATCAAATTTGTTTAGACTTTTCGATGGCGCAAATTTTAACCCTTTTCTAAGTACCGCTCGTTCGGGCTCTGTCAAGGTGTGTCTGCTGAGATTAAATATCCCATCATTCACACCTTGCTTTTTTTGTTCGCGGATTTTGTGTTTTTTTCCCCCTCTTTTTCCTCTATGAACCTTCTCTTTTGTGGTGTATTGATGTTCGGTGTGGTTGTGTTTATTTTTTCTTCCACTTTCTCGAGTTTTTCTTGTCCCTCCCTCTGCACACCCTTGATCGCTTGGTGTGGAAAATTCTGTTGATCTAACTTTCTTTCTTCTTGTACTATAACTTTAGATTCTTCCCCCCTCTCCATTGGTCTTACCCTATTTCCCTGTCTGTCCGTAGTATCCTCTTTAACAAACTTATACGGATTGTTATTGTATCGCCCATATTGTTGATATGGTTTCCTTGTATTAGGCCATTGGTAGTGGTTGGCATTCCTCCCATATCCTTTGTGGTTTCCGTTATACTGCTGTATGTCCCATGTGTCTGTGGGTCGATCCCCATAATATTCATTTTTCTTAATAGCATCCCATTCCCCCCACTGTTGTCTAGGGTAACCATTAGTTCTCATATTAACACTATATTTCCTTTCCTCTACCCCTCTCTGCTCACCCATTTCCAGATTATTCATCTTCCTATTAGCTTCTGACCTGAATCTCCACTTATATATTTTTTTATTTTCATATTCTTCGCATGTTTTGCGATATTTTTTCTGCTTTTTTTCTTTGATTTCTTTATCTACTACCGTAATATTTACTTGACATTTCTCACTTTGCTTAATATATTCTTTGTTGGTTTTGAAGGGTTTTAATTTTTCTTGTAATTTTTCTATATTCTGTCCTATATTTTTTAATTTTTGTCTACGTATTTTTATAATAAATTCCATGGCTTTAAAGCCACAAAAATCCATTAATTTTTCCCAATCATCTATATCTGTGGGATCTTCTGTGTTCAGGGGGAGCTGCCATCGCAAACCCTCTGGGATCTTCCCCTCCGCCAGATATCTTTCTAGGGATAAGACTTCCCAGGTAGTTCTAATCTCTTTACATAAATCTTTTTCTAGCTCTGTGAACAGTCCCCCCATAATTTTTTCCTCCTTCATTTCTTCATTTACAGTAAATATACTTTCAACATCGCATACCATATTTGCTCTAAAATCAAAAATATCCATAATTGCTGGACTCGGCGTATGTCCCACCAAAGTACAATAAAGAAAATAAATATATCACCAGTCCGCAATAATGTTATGCAGCAGGTCCGAAAAAGTGATGTGGGTTCAATCACGTGAAAACAGGTACAGTATATGGGGTTCGGACCGCGCTTCTGGTCCAGGTCAGTATGCTAGTTCTTAATCCTTCTTACTTCCTTGTTTGCAGAGAGAGCCGAGGGCTGCAAATATCCCTCTAATAGATATCCTGCAACCAATGGATTTATAATAGTGTGAGTCCGTATGTAACAGTAACCTGCATTAAACCGGTTATACTCACAGAATGCGAAGAAAACAGGGCATGGATGTAATCCCTTCGTGGTAAATAGTTCTTGTTCTATCAAAACAGCCACGCTCCTATTCGATCTGGTTAAATCTCCGCACGGACTCAAATGGTATATTCCCTAGACAGATCTGTGATCCTTTTCTTCAGATTCCTGCAAATATTCTGTGGACAAAAATGGCTTCTGCAATAGTGAAGCTCCGTGTATATTTGTTTAAAACTTTTTATTTGTCCGTACTTACAAGACAACTCTTTTAAAAGGCAATTATTTAAAACGCATAAAATTCCCAGCGTCTACTACTTCTGCCCGACCCGGGTTTCACTCCTAGAGCTTCGTCAGGGGCACACTTGATTTCACCCTCCCCCTACCTTTTTATTCCTCCATTGCAATTAATCAGGAGTCAGATGTGTTCCTCCACCATGTTTTTCCTATCCTGCTATTAACCCTATACTGGAATCTCCTCATCCCCAGGGGAAAGAAAACGGATGCTATTAAGTCCCTATTCACATGGGCATGCTTTTTTATATATTATTTTTTACTCTAATTCAAAACAGTTTGCAGGTCGAAGTCTACGTTTAGACCTCCCGGCTGTAGTGTACCTAATTCGTATATCCACTTGGTTTCTTGTTTATTAATTTTTTCCAAAAGACTGCCTCCCCTCCAATGATTTTGTACGGATTCTACTCCCATAAACTTTAAACCTTCTGGATTTTTTTGATGATATTTTTTATAATGAGCTGATACTCCGTGGCTTTCAAGACCTTTTTTTATGTTTCTTATGTGTTCCTGTACACGGACTTTTAGAGGTCTAATAGTCCGTCCAACATACTGGAGGCCACAAGGGCACTCCAGTACATATACAACCCCTTTACTATGACATGTCATTTCACCTACTACTTCTAATTGTTTGTCTTTGTTGGTACTTTTTATTGACATACTCTTTTGTAATTTTTCTGTTCTTTTTCTGTTCTTGCATGAATGCAAAAACCACACCAATTAAAGCTATTTCTCGTTTTTTTATTCTCATCTTTATTTTTAGCACAAATGGCGCTATGTACCAATTTATTTCGTAAGTTGGGAGCTTTTTTATAAATGACTGTCGGTTGCTCAGGAATCACAGGTCCCAACACTGGGTCATTTTTTAAAATCGACCAGTTTTTTTTGATTGCGTTTTTCAGTTCACCAGAGCACTGTGTGAACTGGGTTATAAATGAAAAACGGAAATCAGTGGTCTTACCTGCTCTTTTTAGTTTATTGGGAGTTCCCTCTTGTTGTTTGGTTACCTCTTTTATACACTTCTCCAAATCTTCATTTTTATAGCCCTTTTCCACAAAGCGCTCCTTTATTACATTACTCTGTTTTTTAAAAATAGCCGAATCAGTGCAGTTGCGATGGATTCTCTGGACCTGTCCCTTTGGTACATTAAGTAACCAAGGGGCATAATGGCAGCTCGTTAATTCTATATAGCCATTGACATCAGTTGGTTTAAAAAAGTTTTTCGTTTTGAGCTGTCCTCCTTCAGCATATATAGTTAGGTCCAGAAAATCCACAGCAACCGCACTGATCGTGCTAGTAAAACTGAGGTTCCATTCCTTATTTTCCAAGTTTGCAATAAAGGTCTCAAGCAAATTTTTATCCCCTTCCCATATCAACAGGCAATCGTCTATATACCTTTTCCAGGTTTTAAGGGTTCCCCTTTTACTGGATTTTTTTAACTCGGGGTCAATGAACTGCTTTTCCCACCTGGTCATAAAAATATTAGCGAAGCTGGGCGCGAATTTCGCCCCCATCGCCGTCCCGACCTTCTGTAGGTAAAACCGTTCCTTGAACCAAAAGTAGTTATGTTCTAAACAGAATTCGACACATCGTATTATAAAATCCGCTTGTGTCCTGGTCATATCCGGGTCAGTGTACAGGGTCTCTCTTATTGCTTGCAGTCCTAATTTTTTCGGGATGATGGTATATAGGGACGATACGTCAATGGTAGCCATCCACGTATTCTCCCCCATCCCCTGCAATTCCTTTATTATTTCTACCACACTCCCACTATTTTTCAAATAAGAAGGTGCCATTGGTACATACTTTTGTAGGTAATTATCTATATACTCCGTAATTCTGCTGGTAAGAGAATTGATCCCCGACACTATAGGTCTTCCGGGGGGATTTGTAATACTTTTATGTATTTTCGGTAGTATATAGATAATTGGGGTCATTGGCTCTTTTATATTTAAATAATCTACCTCTTTTTTATTCAAGATGCCCTTCTCACCACCATATTTCACCAAAATTTGAAGTTTATTTTTATATTCTAGGAGGGGGTCTTTTTTCAGCACGGCATAGGTCTTACTGTCTCCCAACTGCCTAAAAACCTCTGCTTCATAGTCCTCAATGTTCATAATCACAACCCCCCCCCCCTTTATCTGCAGGCTTTATTATTATATCCGAGTTATCCTGTAAAGTTTTTAGTGCATCTTTCTCTTTTTTAGTTAAATTACTCCTTTTCTTTTTTACATCAATTTTTTCCAATTCATTTAAGATGCTTCTCTTAAAGGCATCTATGCACTCATCATTCCTATTTTTCGGATAAAATTTAGACTTATCTTTTAATTTCGTATGTATATATTCTTGTTTCTGCTCTATATTGTTTAAATTTTTCGTTAACTCCTTTCCTGCAAAAAATTTGGCTATATTCAACTTCCTAATATATTTGTGGATATCTACAAAGGCATCAAATTTGTTTAGACTTTTCGATGGCGCAAATTTTAACCCTTTTCTAAGTACCGCTCGTTCGGGCTCTGTCAAGGTGTGTCTGCTGAGATTAAATATCCCATCATTCACACCTTGCTTTTTTTGTTCGCGGATTTTGTGTTTTTTTCCCCCTCTTTTTCCTCTATGAACCTTCTCTTTTGTGGTGTATTGATGTTCGGTGTGGTTGTGTTTATTTTTTCTTCCACTTTCTCGAGTTTTTCTTGTCCCTCCCTCTGCACACCCTTGATCGCTTGGTGTGGAAAATTCTGTTGATCTAACTTTCTTTCTTCTTGTACTATAACTTTAGATTCTTCCCCCCTCTCCATTGGTCTTACCCTATTTCCCTGTCTGTCCGTAGTATCCTCTTTAACAAACTTATACGGATTGTTATTGTATCGCCCATATTGTTGATATGGTTTCCTTGTATTAGGCCATTGGTAGTGGTTGGCATTCCTCCCATATCCTTTGTGGTTTCCGTTATACTGCTGTATGTCCCATGTGTCTGTGGGTCGATCCCCATAATATTCATTTTTCTTAATAGCATCCCATTCCCCCCACTGTTGTCTAGGGTAACCATTAGTTCTCATATTAACACTATATTTCCTTTCCTCTACCCCTCTCTGCTCACCCATTTCCAGATTATTCATCTTCCTATTAGCTTCTGACCTGAATCTCCACTTATATATTTTTTTATTTTCATATTCTTCGCATGTTTTGCGATATTTTTTCTGCTTTTTTTCTTTGATTTCTTTATCTACTACCGTAATATTTACTTGACATTTCTCACTTTGCTTAATATATTCTTTGTTGGTTTTGAAGGGTTTTAATTTTTCTTGTAATTTTTCTATATTCTGTCCTATATTTTTTAATTTTTGTCTACGTATTTTTATAATAAATTCCATGGCTTTAAAGCCACAAAAATCCATTAATTTTTCCCAATCATCTATATCTGTGGGATCTTCTGTGTTCAGGGGGAGCTGCCATCGCAAACCCTCTGGGATCTTCCCCTCCGCCAGATATCTTTCTAGGGATAAGACTTCCCAGGTAGTTCTAATCTCTTTACATAAATCTTTTTCTAGCTCTGTGAACAGTCCCCCCATAATTTTTTCCTCCTTCATTCTTCATTTACAGTAAATATACTTTCAACATCGCATACCATATTTGCTCTAAAATCAAAAATATCCATAATTGCTGGACTCGGCGTATGTCCCACCAAAGTACAATAAAGAAAATAAATATATCACCAGTCCGCAATAATGTTATGCAGCAGGTCCGAAAAAGTGATGTGGGTTCAATCACGTGAAAAACAGGTACAGTATATGGGGTTCGGACCGCGCTTCTGGTCCAGGTCAGTATGCTAGTTCTTAATCCTTCTTACTTCCTTGTTTGCAGAGAGAGCCGAGGGCTGCAAATATCCCTCTAATAGATATCCTGCAACCAATGGATTTATAATAGTGTGAGTCCGTATGTAACAGTAACCTGCATTAAACCGGTTATACTCACAGAATGCGAAGAAAACAGGGCATGGATGTAATCCCTTCGTGGTAAATAGTTCTTGTTCTATCAAAACAGCCACGCTCCTATTCGATCTGGTTAAATCTCCGCACGGACTCAAATGGTATATTCCCTAGACAGATCTGTGATCCTTTTCTTCAGATTCCTGCAAATATTCTGTGGACAAAAATGGCTTCTGCAATAGTGAAGCTCCGTGTATATTTGTTTAAAACTTTTTATTTGTCCGTACTTACAAGACAACTCTTTTAAAAGGCAATTATTTAAAACGCATAAAATTCCCAGCGTCTACTACTTCTGCCCGACCCGGGTTTCACTCCTAGAGCTTCGTCAGGGGCACACTTGATTTCACCCTCCCCCTACCTTTTTATTCCTCCATTGCAATTAATCAGGAGTCAGATGTGTTCCTCCACCATGTTTTTCCTATCCTGCTATTAACCCTATACTGGAATCTCCTCATCCCCAGGGGAAAGAAAACGGATGCTATTAAGTCCCTATTCACATGGGCATGCTTTTTTATATATTATTTTTTTACTCTAATTCAAAACAGTTTGCAGGTCGAAGTCTACGTTTAGACCTCCCGGCTGTAGTGTACCTAATTCGTATATCCACTTGGTTTCTTGTTTATTAATTTTTTCCAAAAGACTGCCTCCCCTCCAATGATTTTGTACGGATTCTACTCCCATAAACTTTAAACCTTCTGGATTTTTTTGATGATATTTTTTATAATGAGCTGATACTCCGTGGCTTTCAAGACCTTTTTTTATGTTTCTTATGTGTTCCTGTACACGGACTTTTAGAGGTCTAATAGTCCGTCCAACATACTGGAGGCCACAAGGGCACTCCAGTACATATACAACCCCTTTACTATGACATGTCATTTCACCTACTACTTCTAATTGTTTGTCTTTGTTGGTACTTTTTATTGACATACTCTTTTGTAATTTTTCTGTTCTTTTTCTGTTCTTGCATGGAATGCAAAAACCACACCAATTAAAGCTATTTCTCGTTTTTTTATTCTCATCTTTATTTTTAGCACAAATGGCGCTATGTACCAATTTATTTCGTAAGTTGGGAGCTTTTTTATAAATGACTGTCGGTTGCTCAGGAATCACAGGTCCCAACACTGGGTCATTTTTTAAAATCGACCAGTTTTTTTTTATTGCGTTTTTCAGTTCACCAGAGCACTGTGTGAACTGGGTTATAAATGAAAAACGAAAATCAGTGGTCTTACCTGCTCTTTTTAGTTTATTGGGAGTTCCCTCTTGTTGTTTGGTTACCTCTTTTATACACTTCTCCAAATCTTCATTTTTATAGCCCTTTTCCACAAAGCGCTCCTTTATTACATTACTCTGTTTTTTAAAAATAGCCGAATCAGTGCAGTTGCGATGGATTCTCTGGACCTGTCCCTTTGGTACATTAAGTAACCAAGGGGCATAATGGCAGCTCGTTAATTCTATATAGCCATTGACATCAGTTGGTTTAAAAAAGTTTTTCGTTTTGAGCTGTCCTCCTTCAGCATATATAGTTAGGTCCAGAAAATCCACAGCAACCGCACTGATCGTGCTAGTAAAACTGAGGTTCCATTCCTTATTTTCCAAGTTTGCAATAAAGGTCTCAAGCAAATTTTTATCCCCTTCCCATATCAACAGGCAATCGTCTATATACCTTTTCCAGGTTTTAAGGGTTCCCCTTTTACTGGATTTTTTTAACTCGGGGTCAATGAACTGCTTTTCCCACCTGGTCATAAAAATATTAGCGAAGCTGGGCGCGAATTTCGCCCCCATCGCCGTCCCGACCTTCTGTAGGTAAAACCGTTCCTTGAACCAAAAGTAGTTATGTTCTAAACAGAATTCGACACATCGTATTATAAAATCCGCTTGTGTCCTGGTCATATCCGGGTCAGTGTACAGGGTCTCTCTTATTGCTTGCAGTCCTAATTTTTTCGGGATGATGGTATATAGGGACGATACGTCAATGGTAGCCATCCACGTATTCTCCCCCATCCCCTGCAATTCCTTTATTATTTCTACCACACTCCCACTATTTTTCAAATAAGAAGGTGCCATTGGTACATACTTTTGTAGGTAATTATCTATATACTCCGTAATTCTGCTGGTAAGAGAATTGATCCCCGACACTATAGGTCTTCCGGGGGGATTTGTAATACTTTTATGTATTTTCGGTAGTATATAGATAATTGGGGTCATTGGCTCTTTTATATTTAAATAATCTACCTCTTTTTTATTCAAGATGCCCTTCTCACCACCATATTTCACCAAAATTTGAAGTTTATTTTTATATTCTAGGAGGGGGTCTTTTTTCAGCACGGCATAGGTCTTACTGTCTCCCAACTGCCTAAAAACCTCTGCTTCATAGTCCTCAATGTTCATAATCACAACCCCCCCCCCTTTATCTGCAGGCTTTATTATTATATCCGAGTTATCCTGTAAAGTTTTTAGTGCATCTTTCTCTTTTTTAGTTAAATTACTCCTTTTCTTTTTTACATCAATTTTTTCCAATTCATTTAAGATGCTTCTCTTAAAGGCATCTATGCACTCATCATTCCTATTTTTCGGATAAAATTTAGACTTATCTTTTAATTTCGTATGTATATATTCTTGTTTCTGCTCTATATTGTTTAAATTTTTCGTTAACTCCTTTCCTGCAAAAAATTTGGCTATATTCAACTTCCTAATATATTTGTGGATATCTACAAAGGCATCAAATTTGTTTAGACTTTTCGATGGCGCAAATTTTAACCCTTTTCTAAGTACCGCTCGTTCGGGCTCTGTCAAGGTGTGTCTGCTGAGATTAAATATCCCATCATTCACACCTTGCTTTTTTTGTTCGCGGATTTTGTGTTTTTTTCCCCCTCTTTTTCCTCTATGAACCTTCTCTTTTGTGGTGTATTGATGTTCGGTGTGGTTGTGTTTATTTTTTCTTCCACTTTCTCGAGTTTTTCTTGTCCCTCCCTCTGCACACCCTTGATCGCTTGGTGTGGAAAATTCTGTTGATCTAACTTTCTTTCTTCTTGTACTATAACTTTAGATTCTTCCCCCCTCTCCATTGGTCTTACCCTATTTCCCTGTCTGTCCGTAGTATCCTCTTTAACAAACTTATACGGATTGTTATTGTATCGCCCATATTGTTGATATGGTTTCCTTGTATTAGGCCATTGGTAGTGGTTGGCATTCCTCCCATATCCTTTGTGGTTTCCGTTATACTGCTGTATGTCCCATGTGTCTGTGGGTCGATCCCCATAATATTCATTTTTCTTAATAGCATCCCATTCCCCCCACTGTTGTCTAGGGTAACCATTAGTTCTCATATTAACACTATATTTCCTTTCCTCTACCCCTCTCTGCTCACCCATTTCCAGATTATTCATCTTCCTATTAGCTTCTGACCTGAATCTCCACTTATATATTTTTTTATTTTCATATTCTTCGCATGTTTTGCGATATTTTTTCAGCTTTTTTTCTTTGATTTCTTTATCTACTACCGTAATATTTACTTGACATTTCTCACTTTGCTTAATATATTCTTTGTTGGTTTTGAAGGGTTTTAATTTTTCTTGTAATTTTTCTATATTCTGTCCTATATTTTTTAATTTTTGTCTACGTATTTTTATAATAAATTCCATGGCTTTAAAGCCACAAAAATCCATTAATTTTTCCCAATCATCTATATCTGTGGGATCTTCTGTGTTCAGGGGGAGCTGCCATCGCAAACCCTCTGGGATCTTCCCCTCCGCCAGATATCTTTCTAGGGATAAGACTTCCCAGGTAGTTCTAATCTCTTTACATAAATCTTTTTCTAGCTCTGTGAACAGTCCCCCCATAATTTTTTCCTCCTTCATTTCTTCATTTACAGTAAATATACTTTCAACATCGCATACCATATTTGCTCTAAAATCAAAAATATCCATAATTGCTGGACTCGGCGTATGTCCCACCAAAGTACAATAAAGAAAATAAATATATCACCAGTCCGCAATAATGTTATGCAGCAGGTCCGAAAAAGTGATGTGGGTTCAATCACGTGAAAACAGGTACAGTATATGGGGTTCGGACCGCGCTTCTGGTCCAGGTCAGTATGCTAGTTCTTAATCCTTCTTACTTCCTTGTTTGCAGAGAGAGCCGAGGGCTGCAAATATCCCTCTAATAGATATCCTGCAACCAATGGATTTATAATAGTGTGAGTCCGTATGTAACAGTAACCTGCATTAAACCGGTTATACTCACAGAATGCGAAGAAAACAGGGCATGGATGTAATCCCTTCGTGGTAAATAGTTCTTGTTCTATCAAAACAGCCACGCTCCTATTCGATCTGGTTAAATCTCCGCACGGACTCAAATGGTATATTCCCTAGACAGATCTGTGATCCTTTTCTTCAGATTCCTGCAAATATTCTGTGGACAAAAATGGCTTCTGCAATAGTGAAGCTCCGTGTATATTTGTTTAAAACTTTTTATTTGTCCGTACTTACAAGACAACTCTTTTAAAAGGCAATTATTTAAAACGCATAAAATTCCCAGCGTCTACTACTTCTGCCCGACCCGGGTTTCACTCCTAGAGCTTCGTCAGGGGCACACTTGATTTCACCCTCCCCCTACCTTTTTATTCCTCCATTGCAATTAATCAGGAGTCAGATGTGTTCCTCCACCATGTTTTTCCTATCCTGCTATTAACCCTATACTGGAATCTCCTCATCCCCAGGGGAAAGAAAACGGATGCTATTAAGTCCCTATTCACATGGGCATGCTTTTTTATATATTATTTTTTACTCTAATTCAAAACAGTTTGCAGGTCGAAGTCTACGTTTAGACCTCCCGGCTGTAGTGTACCTAATTCGTATATCCACTTGGTTTCTTGTTTATTAATTTTTTCCAAAAGACTGCCTCCCCTCCAATGATTTTGTACGGATTCTACTCCCATAAACTTTAAACCTTCTGGATTTTTTTGATGATATTTTTTATAATGAGCTGATACTCCGTGGCTTTCAAGACCTTTTTTTATGTTTCTTATGTGTTCCTGTACACGGACTTTTAGAGGTCTAATAGTCCGTCCAACATACTGGAGGCCACAAGGGCACTCCAGTACATATACAACCCCTTTACTATGACATGTCATTTCACCTACTACTTCTAATTGTTTGTCTTTGTTGGTACTTTTTATTGACATACTCTTTTGTAATTTTTCTGTTCTTTTTCTGTTCTTGCATGGAATGCAAAAACCACACCAATTAAAGCTATTTCTCGTTTTTTTATTCTCATCTTTATTTTTAGCACAAATGGCGCTATGTACCAATTTATTTCGTAAGTTGGGAGCTTTTTATAAATGACTGTCGGTTGCTCAGGAATCACAGGTCCCAACACTGGGTCATTTTTTAAAAACGACCAGTTTTTTTTGATTGCGTTTTTCAGTTCACCAGAGCACTGTGTGAACTGGGTTATAAATGAAAAACGAAAATCAGTGGTCTTACCTGCTCTTTTTAGTTTATTGGGAGTTCCCTCTTGTTGTTTGGTTACCTCTTTTATACACTTCTCCAAATCTTCATTTTTATAGCCCTTTTCCACAAAGCGCTCCTTTATTACATTACTCTGTTTTTTAAAAATAGCCGAATCAGTGCAGTTGCGATGGATTCTCTGGACCTGTCCCTTTGGTACATTAAGTAACCAAGGGGCATAATGGCAGCTCGTTAATTCTATATAGCCATTGACATCAGTTGGTTTAAAAAAGTTTTTCGTTTTGAGCTGTCCTCCTTCAGCATATATAGTTAGGTCCAGAAAATCCACAGCAACCGCACTGATCGTGCTAGTAAAACTGAGGTTCCATTCCTTATTTTCCAAGTTTGCAATAAAGGTCTCAAGCAAATTTTTATCCCCTTCCCCTTCGCTAATATTTTTATGACCAGGTGGGAAAAGCAGTTCATTGACCCCGAGTTAAAAAAATCCAGTAAAAGGGGAACCCTTAAAACCTGGAAAAGGTATATAGACGATTGCCTGTTGATATGGGAAGGGGATAAAAATTTGCTTGAGACCTTTATTGCAAACTTGGAAAATAAGGAATGGAACCTCAGTTTTACTAGCACGATCAGTGCGGTTGCTGTGGATTTTCTGGACCTAACTATATATGCTGAAGGAGGACAGCTCAAAACGAAAAACTTTTTTAAACCAACTGATGTCAATGGCTATATAGAATTAACGAGCTGCCATTATGCCCCTTGGTTACTTAATGTACCAAAGGGACAGGTCCAGAGAATCCATCGCAACTGCACTGATTCGGCTATTTTTAAAAAACAGAGTAATGTAATAAAGGAGCGCTTTGTGGAAAAGGGCTATAAAAATGAAGATTTGGAGAAGTGTATAAAAGAGGTAACCAAACAACAAGAGGGAACTCCCAATAAACTAAAAAGAGCAGGTAAGACCACTGATTTTCGTTTTTCATTTATAACCCAGTTCACACAGTGCTCTGGTGAACTGAAAAACGCAATCAAAAAAAACTGGTCGATTTTAAAAAATGACCCAGTGTTGGGACCTGTGATTCCTGAGCAACCGACAGTCATTTATAAAAAAGCTCCCAACTTACGAAATAAATTGGTACATAGCGCCATTTGTGCTAAAAATAAAGATGAGAATAAAAAAACGAGAAATAGCTTTAATTGGTGTGGTTTTTGCATTCCATGCAAGAACAGAAAAAGAACAGAAAAATTACAAAAGAGTATGTCAATAAAAAGTACCAACAAAGACAAACAATTAGAAGTAGTAGGTGAAATGACATGTCATAGTAAAGGGGTTGTATATGTACTGGAGTGCCCTTGTGGCCTCCAGTATGTTGGACGGACTATTAGACCTCTAAAAGTCCGTGTACAGGAACACATAAGAAACATAAAAAAAGGTCTTGAAAGCCACGGAGTATCAGCTCATTATAAAAAATATCATCAAAAAAATCCAGAAGGTTTAAAGTTTATGGGAGTAGAATCCGTACAAAATCATTGGAGGGGAGGCAGTCTTTTGGAAAAAATTAATAAACAAGAAACCAAGTGGATATACGAATTAGGTACACTACAGCCGGGAGGTCTAAACGTAGACTTCGACCTGCAAACTGTTTTGAATTAGAGTAAAAAATAATATATAAAAAAGCATGCCCATGTGAATAGGGACTTAATAGCATCCGTTTTCTTTCCCCTGGGGATGAGGAGATTCCAGTATAGGGTTAATAGCAGGATAGGAAAAACATGGTGGAGGAACACATTTGACTCCTGATTAATTGCAATGGAGGAATAAAAAGGTAGGGGGAGGGTGAAATCAAGTGTGCCCCTGACGAAGCTCTAGGAGTGAAACCCGGGTCGGGCAGAAGTAGTAGACGCTGGGAATTTTATGCGTTTTAAATAATTGCCTTTTAAAAGAGTTGTCTTGTAAGTACGGACAAATAAAAAGTTTTAAACAAATATACACGGAGCTTCACTATTGCAGAAGCCATTTTTGTCCACAGAATATTTGCAGGAATCTGAAGAAAAGGATCACAGATCTGTCTAGGGAATATACCATTTGAGTCCGTGCGGAGATTTAACCAGATCGAATAGGAGCGTGGCTGTTTTGATAGAACAAGAACTATTTACCACGAAGGGATTACATCCATGCCCTGTTTTCTTCGCATTCTGTGAGTATAACCGGTTTAATGCAGGTTACTGTTACATACGGACTCACACTATTATAAATCCATTGGTTGCAGGATATCTATTAGAGGGATATTTGCAGCCCTCGGCTCTCTCTGCAAACAAGGAAGTAAGAAGGATTAAGAACTAGCATACTGACCTGGACCAGAAGCGCGGTCCGAACCCCATATACTGTACCTGTTTTCACGTGATTGAACCCACATCACTTTTTCGGACCTGCTGCATAACATTATTGCGGACTGGTGATATATTTATTTTCTTTATTGTACTTTGGTGGGACATACGCCGAGTCCAGCAATTATGGATATTTTTGATTTTAGAGCAAATATGGTATGCGATGTTGAAAGTATATTTACTGTAAATGAAGAAATGAAGGAGGAAAAAATTATGGGGGGACTGTTCACAGAGCTAGAAAAAGATTTATGTAAAGAGATTAGAACTACCTGGGAAGTCTTATCCCTAGAAAGATATCTGGCGGAGGGGAAGATCCCAGAGGGTTTGCGATGGCAGCTCCCCCTGAACACAGAAGATCCCACAGATATAGATGATTGGGAAAAATTAATGGATTTTTGTGGCTTTAAAGCCATGGAATTTATTATAAAAATACGTAGACAAAAATTAAAAAATATAGGACAGAATATAGAAAAATTACAAGAAAAATTAAAACCCTTCAAAACCAACAAAGAATATATTAAGCAAAGTGAGAAATGTCAAGTAAATATTACGGTAGTAGATAAAGAAATCAAAGAAAAAAAGCAGAAAAAATATCGCAAAACATGCGAAGAATATGAAAATAAAAAAATATATAAGTGGAGATTCAGGTCAGAAGCTAATAGGAAGATGAATAATCTGGAAATGGGTGAGCAGAGAGGGGTAGAGGAAAGGAAATATAGTGTTAATATGAGAACTAATGGTTACCCTAGACAACAGTGGGGGGAATGGGATGCTATTAAGAAAAATGAATATTATGGGGATCGACCCACAGACACATGGGACATACAGCAGTATAACGGAAACCACAAAGGATATGGGAGGAATGCCAACCACTACCAATGGCCTAATACAAGGAAACCATATCAACAATATGGGCGATACAATAACAATCCGTATAAGTTTGTTAAAGAGGATACTACGGACAGACAGGGAAATAGGGTAAGACCAATGGAGAGGGGGGAAGAATCTAAAGTTATAGTACAAGAAGAAAGAAAGTTAGATCAACAGAATTTTCCACACCAAGCGATCAAGGGTGTGCAGAGGGAGGGACAAGAAAAACTCGAGAAAGTGGAAGAAAAAATAAACACAACCACACCGAACATCAATACACCACAAAAGAGAAGGTTCATAGAGGAAAAAGAGGGGGAAAAAAACACAAAATCCGCGAACAAAAAAAGCAAGGTGTGAATGATGGGATATTTAATCTCAGCAGACACACCTTGACAGAGCCCGAACGAGCGGTACTTAGAAAAGGGTTAAAATTTGCGCCATCGAAAAGTCTAAACAAATTTGATGCCTTTGTAGATATCCACAAATATATTAGGAAGTTGAATATAGCCAAATTTTTTGCAGGAAAGGAGTTAACGAAAAATTTAAACAATATAGAGCAGAAACAAGAATATATACATACGAAATTAAAAGATAAGTCTAAATTTTATCCGAAAAATAGGAATAATGAGTGCATAGATGCCTTTAAGAGAAGCATCTTAAATGAATTGGAAAAAATTGATGTAAAAAAGAAAAGGAGTAATTTAACTAAAAAAGAGAAAGATGCACTAAAAACTTTACAGGATAACTCGGATATAATAATAAAGCCTGCAGATAAAGGGGGGGGGGTTGTGATTATGAACATTGAGGACTATGAAGCAGAGGTTTTTAGGCAGTTGGGAGACAGTAAGACCTATGCCGTGCTGAAAAAAGACCCCCTCCTAGAATATAAAAATAAACTTCAAATTTTGGTGAAATATGGTGGTGAGAAGGGCATCTTGAATAAAAAAGAGGTAGATTATTTAAATATAAAAGAGCCAATGACCCCAATTATCTATATACTACCGAAAATACATAAAAGTATTACAAATCCCCCCGGAAGACCTATAGTGTCGGGGATCAATTCTCTTACCAGCAGAATTACGGAGTATATAGATAATTACCTACAAAAGTATGTACCAATGGCACCTTCTTATTTGAAAAATAGTGGGAGTGTGGTAGAAATAATAAAGGAATTGCAGGGGATGGGGGAGAATACGTGGATGGCTACCATTGACGTATCGTCCCTATATACCATCATCCCGAAAAAATTAGGACTGCAAGCAATAAGAGAGACCCTGTACACTGACCCGGATATGACCAGGACACAAGCGGATTTTATAATACGATGTGTCGAATTCTGTTTAGAACATAACTACTTTTGGTTCAAGGAACGGTTTTACCTACAGAAGGTCGGGACGGCGATGGGGGCGAAATTCGCGCCCAGCTTCGCTAATATTTTTATGACCAGGTGGGAAAAGCAGTTCATTGACCCCGAGTTAAAAAAATCCAGTAAAAGGGGAACCCTTAAAACCTGGAAAAGGTATATAGACGATTGCCTGTTGATATGGGAAGGGGATAAAAATTTGCTTGAGACCTTTATTGCAAACTTGGAAAATAAGGAATGGAACCTCAGTTTTACTAGCACGATCAGTGCGGTTGCTGTGGATTTTCTGGACCTAACTATATATGCTGAAGGAGGACAGCTCAAAACGAAAAACTTTTTTAAACCAACTGATGTCAATGGCTATATAGAATTAACGAGCTGCCATTATGCCCCTTGGTTACTTAATGTACCAAAGGGACAGGTCCAGAGAATCCATCGCAACTGCACTGATTCGGCTATTTTTAAAAAACAGAGTAATGTAATAAAGGAGCGCTTTGTGGAAAAGGGCTATAAAAATGAAGATTTGGAGAAGTGTATAAAAGAGGTAACCAAACAACAAGAGGGAACTCCCAATAAACTAAAAAGAGCAGGTAAGACCACTGATTTTCGTTTTTCATTTATAACCCAGTTCACACAGTGCTCTGGTGAACTGAAAAACGCAATAAAAAAAAAACTGGTCGATTTTAAAAAATGACCCAGTGTTGGGACCTGTGATTCCTGAGCAACCGACAGTCATTTATAAAAAAGCTCCCAACTTACGAAATAAATTGGTACATAGCGCCATTTGTGCTAAAAATAAAGATGAGAATAAAAAAACGAGAAATAGCTTTAATTGGTGTGGTTTTTGCATTCCATGCAAGAACAGAAAAAGAACAGAAAAATTACAAAAGAGTATGTCAATAAAAAGTACCAACAAAGACAAACAATTAGAAGTAGTAGGTGAAATGACATGTCATAGTAAAGGGGTTGTATATGTACTGGAGTGCCCTTGTGGCCTCCAGTATGTTGGACGGACTATTAGACCTCTAAAAGTCCGTGTACAGGAACACATAAGAAACATAAAAAAAGGTCTTGAAAGCCACGGAGTATCAGCTCATTATAAAAAATATCATCAAAAAAATCCAGAAGGTTTAAAGTTTATGGGAGTAGAATCCGTACAAAATCATTGGAGGGGAGGCAGTCTTTTGGAAAAAATTAATAAACAAGAAACCAAGTGGATATACGAATTAGGTACACTACAGCCGGGAGGTCTAAACGTAGACTTCGACCTGCAAACTGTTTTGAATTAGAGTAAAAAATAATATATAAAAAAGCATGCCCATGTGAATAGGGACTTAATAGCATCCGTTTTCTTTCCCCTGGGGATGAGGAGATTCCAGTATAGGGTTAATAGCAGGATAGGAAAAACATGGTGGAGGAACACATCTGACTCCTGATTAATTGCAATGGAGGAATAAAAAGGTAGGGGGAGGGTGAAATCAAGTGTGCCCCTGACGAAGCTCTAGGAGTGAAACCCGGGTCGGGCAGAAGTAGTAGACGCTGGGAATTTTATGCGTTTTAAATAATTGCCTTTTAAAAGAGTTGTCTTGTAAGTACGGACAAATAAAAAGTTTTAAACAAATATACACGGAGCTTCACTATTGCAGAAGCCATTTTTGTCCACAGAATATTTGCAGGAATCTGAAGAAAAGGATCACAGATCTGTCTAGGGAATATACCATTTGAGTCCGTGCGGAGATTTAACCAGATCGAATAGGAGCGTGGCTGTTTTGATAGAACAAGAACTATTTACCACGAAGGGATTACATCCATGCCCTGTTTTCTTCGCATTCTGTGAGTATAACCGGTTTAATGCAGGTTACTGTTACATACGGACTCACACTATTATAAATCCATTGGTTGCAGGATATCTATTAGAGGGATATTTGCAGCCCTCGGCTCTCTCTGCAAACAAGGAAGTAAGAAGGATTAAGAACTAGCATACTGACCTGGACCAGAAGCGCGGTCCGAACCCCATATACTGTACCTATTTAGTTTGGTGTGCTCCTGACTGTTGAAGTGAGAGTGAGCACCATGGTGAGAGCAAAAGAGCTGTCAGAGGACTTCAGAAAAAAGATTGTAGCAGCCTATGAGTCTGGGAAGGGATTTAAAAAGATCTCAAAAGATTTTGAAATCAGCCATTCCACTGTCCGGAAGATAGTCTACAAGTGGAGGGCTTTCAAAACAACTGCCAACATGCCCAGGACTGGTCGCCCCAGCAAGTTCACCCCAAGAGCAGACCGCAAGATGCTAAAAGAGGTCTCCAAAAACCCTAAAGTGTCATCTCGAGAACTACAGCAGGCTCTGGCTACTGTTGATGTAGAAGTACATGCCTCTACAATCAGAAAGAGACTGTACAAGTTTAACTTGCATGGGAGGTGTGCAAGGAGGAAACCTTTGCTTTCCAAGAGAAACATCGAGGCCAGACTGACATTTGCCAGAGATAAAGTTGACAAAGACCAGGACTTCTGGAATAATGTTCTTTGGACAGATGAGTCCAAAATTGAATTATTTGGACACAACAGCAGAGGACATGTTTGGCGTAAACCAAACACAGCATTCCAAGAAAAGAACCTCATACCAACTGTGAAGCATGGAGGTGGAAGTGTCATGGTTTGGGGCTGCTTTGCTGCAGCAGGACCTGGTCAGCTCACCATCATAGAATCCACGATGAATTCTACTGTGTATCAGAAGGTGCTTGAAGAACATGTGAGACCATCAGTTAGAAAATTAAAGCTGAAGCGGAACTGGACCATGCAACATGACAATGACCCAAAACATACTAGTAAATCAACCAAAGATTGGCTGAAAAAGAAGAAATGGAGAGTCCTGAAATGGCCAAGTCAAAGTCCAGATTTGAATCCCATTGAGATGCTGTGGGGTGACTTGAAAAGGGCTGTACGTGCAAGAAACCCCTCAAACATCTCACAGCTGAAAAAGTTCTGCATTGAGGAGTGGGGTAAAATTTCCTCAGACCGATGTCGAAGACTGGTAGATGGCTACAAGAACCGTCTCACTGCAGTTATTTCAGCCAAAGGAGGTAACACTCGCTATTAGGGGCAAGGGTGTCCTATCTTTTTCCTCAGTTAGAATAGGCATTTTTGTAGAATGACATTTACAGAAGATCTTGAAAATACTTTTCTTCAGTTTTCTTTGTTTAGTTGGATTACTTTAATCTCTCTGTATTGTTGAAACGGAGATGAAATAACCTTTTATTAAAAATGTTACAAAAAACCACATGCTTTCAAAGGGTGTCCTAATTTTTTCACATGACTGTACATCAATCGACCATGACCTTGGTGTCAGAGTGGTTAGACGTATGTTAGATTCGTCATCCCTGACTGCACAAACATGTGACTTTGTTGTTGATCTTCTTAATATCATTCTGAGGCAGAATTATTTTCTGTTCCAGGATGTATTTTATAAGCAAATTAGGGGTGTGGAGATGGGGTCCAATGTGGCCCCCACTTATGCCAACATATTCATAAGATGATTTGAGGAGGATGTCGTCCATGTGTCCCACCACCGCAGCAAGATACTGAGGTGGTGGAGATACATTGACGACATCTTCCTCATAGGGACTGGTAACTGCTCTGAACTGTTGGATTTTCAGGGTTATCTTAAAAGTATTAACAAGGAGTTACAATTTACCCTTGTACACTCAGAAACAGAGATCCAATTCTTGGACACCACTGTCAGATACCAGGAGGGTCAGTTACACACTAGTTTATTCACCAAACCAACTGATAAGAATACCCTCCTGCATTTTGAAAGTGGTCATGCATGCAATATGGTAAAGCATCTTCCTTTCTCTCAATTCCTGAGGGCTAAGAGGATCGTCTCTAACCCTGAAGTTTTGGATGACACACTTGAGGTCATGGTTGAGAAGTTTAAACAAAGGGGTTACCCTCTCAAGCTATTGCAGTCTCAAATTAATAAGATCCAAGGCGTGGATAGACGTGATACACTAAAGAGAAAGGAGACGAAGGGTCCCCACAATAGTATTGCTTTTATTACACGATACACTGAACATAGTCGCGAGATCAATCGTGTTATTAGAAAACATTGGGGCATTCTGGGAGGTTGCCTGAATCAAATTAGTGAATTTAGATCTCCCCCTCTATTCTCCTATCGGAGATCCAGGAACTTGCGGGATCAGCTGGTGAGAGCTCACATTGGTCCTGGTCCTGGATTAGTACAGAGCACATTGACACAGCGGAGCATGGGATGTTTCCCATGTCTCAGCTGTGTCAATTGTAAACATATCTGCAAGGGTAAGACTTTTATACATCCGATGACGAATGTGAGGTATCCTATCTCTTTTTACCTAACCTGCAATTCTAACTTTGTAATTTATGTTTTGAGTTGCCTCTGCAGATTGTTATATGTGGGAGAGACATCCACTGATCTCAAAACCCGTTTAAACAATCACCGATCCACTATTAGGAAAAAACGCCAGGATTTACCCATTCCCAAACATTTTGTAGAGAAGAACCATTCTGAGAAACAATTAAAATGTTGGATTATTGATCATATTCCCCTGCCCAGACGTGGAGGTAATAGAATCTTGCTATTAAAAAAGAAGGAATTATTTTGGATACATACACTTAATACCTTGAAAACTAATGGTCTAAACGTAGACTATAATTTAGGGGTATACTCATAAGTGGTGGTTTGCCCCATAATGTCCGTTTGCATTCTCTGTTCCCCTTTTATTCCTGTAGTCGGTGATGTTAGACATAAGTGTTCATATAAGATCTTACTCATGATCCTATTCTCTCTCTTTTTCATAGATGTTTTGATATAAGAATAGGAGCCATATGGAAAAGATGCTAGCATACCATATGGATAAACACTGTTATCCCATGCCTGTCCAGTATTATCTTATTTTGGTTTATTTGTGCTTTGGCCCAGGTTGAGTCTCGACAGATTTTTCCACAAATAATAGAATATATCCCATGGTTGTCAGGAGAACCCTGTCTTTGGTGGTGTCAGGAGGCGTGTATGGTGCGGCGCTTGTATGCACGATTGACATGGCAGTGCCGATCAGGGTCATACTGCATGCCCAGCATTAGGATATTGTACCCCCTTGATAGGGGTGTCCATTTCCCTCTTTGCCTCCTGTGAGCCATCTATTATAATAATAGTACAACTTTGGGTTACCCTGCCAGCATCCAACATGGCGCTTATGGACATGGGTTCATGTGAGCATGCGCGTTGGAATACTGACAGACACTTCTGGTCTCGCTGCATCTGAGTGGGTAGGCGATGTGCGGGACGTCTACCTTGGACGCGACGAGATGTCATGCTGTTGAGACGCATCCTGGTGCCTGCGCACTCCTTAGGAATAGACACCAAGTTTGGCCATTGACGACATGTGGATGTACGTTGATTCTATGTGGTATGTTACCGTTCTTAGGCTGGGTTCACACGGGCGTGTCCGGATTAGGTCCGGATGCGTCCCGGTGTATTGCGGCAAACCCGCGCGATTAGGTACGCAATTGCAGTCAGTTTTGACTGCGATTGCGTTCCGATGTTCAGTTTTTATCACGCGGGTGCAATGTGTTTTGCACTCGCGTGATAAAAACCGACTGTGGTACCCAGACCCGAACTTCTTCACAGAAGTTCAGGTTTGGGTTAGTTGTTGTGTAGATTGTATTATTTTCCCTTATAACATGGTTATAAGGGAAAATAATAGCATTCTGAATACAGAATGCTTAGTACAAGGTCAATTGAGGGTTAAAAAAAAATAAAAGAAATTAACTCACCTTGTCCTCTTCATCGCGCAGTTCCCGGTCTCTTCTGATGAGCTGTCGGCTAAAGGACCTTTGGTGACGTCAGATCACATGCTCCAATCACATGGTACATCACCGTGGTGATGTACCATGTGATTGGAGCATGTGATCTGCTGACGTCACCAAAGGTCCTTTAGCCGACAGCTCATCAGAAGAGACCGGGAACTGCGCGATGAAGAGGACAAGGTGAGTTAATTTCTTTTATTTTTTTTTAACCCTCAATTGACCTTGTACTAAGCATTCTGTATTCAGAATGCTATTATTTTCCCTTATAACCATGTTATAAGGGAAAATAATACAGTGAATAGACTGTCACCTAGCAACCATGAGTGAAAATCGCACCGCATCCGCACTTGCTTGCGGATGCTTGCGATTTTCACTCAGCCCCATTCATTTCTATGGGGCCTGTCCTGCGTTACAAACGCAGAATATAGAGCATGCTGCGATTTTAAAGCATTGCAGAAGTGATGCGTGAAAAAAATCGCTCATGTGCACAGCCCCATAGAAATGAATGGGTCAGGATTCAGTGCGGGTGCAATACGTTCACCTACCGCATTGCACCCGCGCGGAAATCTCGCCCGTGTGAACTCAGCCTTATCCTTTGCCCCTCCTGTTTTTAATCTAATGTAATTATGTTCATGTGTAGCAGCTGACCTATGTTGGTGCCACTTATTGAATTTATGTATTGGTTGCACTGTATTATTATGAATTCTCTGTAATTTATGTATAATCATGTATTGTAATATTGTTGCTATAGACCTATAGATTGTATCATGTTACATCACATTATATTTACTATTTATTCATTTTTTACACATTTTGTATTGATTATATTGATTGATTGCTCCACCCCCTAATTATGTATATCTATTTATACTTTGTGTTACACTTATGTTTGATGCTTGAGAAAGGCTCTGTGTTTTGAGCCGAAATGTCGCCTCACTGTGCCACTGTGGCCCAATAAACTACTACTTTTTCTACTGGATGTGCTGTCCATTTTCGTATATATATATATATATATATATATATATATATTTATACATTTATATTTTATGTTGCTTCTTGACAACTATGTAATGATAAGTTGCACATGCTATTTTTATATATAATCACTAGAGATGGCATTGCAGTTCACCCGGCGGTCGTTTCGCATCGAACTTTGCTCGTTCGCCGAACAGGCGAACGTATGGCGATGTCCACCAGCGCCATATTCTTTTGCATTGTGAAGAACTTTGACCCATGACACATCCCTCAGGTGGTACAGGACAGCCAATTGAGACGTTTCAGCACATGGACATACCCTCTAACTTATAAAGAAACCTGATCTGGCTGCCATTTTATATTCAGTCTTTTGCCAGTGTAGGGAGAGGTTGCTATGTGGAGCAGGGGACTGGTATAGGTGCGCTATCGTTAGGTGTGACTTACTGAGGGGTGTAATATACTTATAATATTCTTTCTAACATAGAAAGTATATTATAGTGCATTTGTATTGTGCAGCAGTTGTGTGCAGTTCTGCTGCGATACTGCAGCTACACAAAGTGCCAAACCCTATTGGAACAAATCATTTCTACTGGTGTGATATACCAGTTGCCCCCCATAAAAATGATTGAGGCAGGGGTGTGATATACCTTCTTCCACAAATACTGCTCTTCTATAGGGACTTTTGTCACAGGGTCATTTTGAAAATGACAGGCAGAGGAAGAGGCAGGCCATTCCGCAGGGGTGGTAGGGGTCGGGCAGGTGCACCAGGCCGGAGCCTAAGTGGGAAGTTACAGAAGGTGCATGTGATTACTTTAAAGGATGCACCAGATTTGGTCGAGTGGCTCACTCAGCCTTCCGCACCCTCCTCATCCTCTCTATCTGCACCCTCTTCACTCTTTGCTGTGTGCACCAACAAAGACACCACCACCACCATATCCCCTATGCTCAAGTCAGAGGAATTACTTTCCCATCCATTCCTAGACCTTACCGATGCACAGCCATTCTTGGCATCGGATCAGAAAGAGGAGGTATCAATGGTCGCCACCCAGCAGTCTGAAGACAGTACCCAGATCAGCCCAAGGAGGGTGTTCCCCGCTGTTGCTGCCTACTCCAAGATCTCTAATGTCAGTGGTGGTGAAGGTGACGATAATGACATGTCGATGGACATCACGTGGGTGCCCACAAGAGAGGAAGAGAAGTGGAATTCAGAGGGAGAGAAAGAGCAGCAGATAGGGAGGGGAAGGAGGAGAAGAAGGCAGAACTTACAGTGCACAGGAGGCAAAAAGCAGACGCCTAATGTATCTGGAACGAGCCATCCACCATGCACGGTCACATCTTGTGCTCCCAGGATGCCAGCACATGGCTCGGCAGTGTGGGCTTTTTAAACTTGTCAGCTGCTGATAATAGCCTGTGCTTTCAACACTTAAGTCGCGGTAAGCCTAACACTCACCTAGGGACGACTGCCTTAACCACTTCAACCCCGCTAGCTGAAACCCCCTTAATGACCAGGCCACTTTTTACACTTCTGCACTACACTACTTTCACCGTTTATTGCTCGGTCATGCAACTTACCACCCAAATGAATTTTACCTCCTTTTCTTCTCACTAATAGAGCTTTCATTTGGTGGTATTTCATTGCTGCTGACATTTTTACTTTTTTTGTTATTAATCGAAATTTAACAATTTTTTTGCAAAAAAAATTACATTTTTCACTTTCAGTTGTAAAATTTTGCAAAAAAAAACAACATCCATATATAAATTTTTCACTACATTTATTGTTCTACATGTCTTTGATTAAAAAAAAATGTTTGGGTAAAAAAAAAAAAATGGTTTGGGTAAAAGTTATAGCGTTTACAAACTATGGTACAAAAATGTGAATTTCCGCCTTTTGAAGCAGCTCTGACTTTCTGAGCACCTGTCATGATTCCTAAGGTTCTACAATGCCCAGACAGTACAAACACCCCACAAATGACCCCATTTCGGAAAGTAGACACCCTAAGGTATTCACTTCTTATTTTTTGTCACAAGTTAGCGGAAAATGATGATTATTTTTTTTTTTAGGCTGCAAAAAAGTGTCACACATCTGGTATCGCCGTACTCAGGAGAAGTTGGGGAATGTGTTTTGGGGTGTCATTTTACATATACCCATGCTGGGTGAGATAAATATATTGGTCAAATGCCAACTTTGTATAAAAAAAATGGGAAAAGTTGTCTTTTGCCAAGATATTTCTCTCACCCAGCATGGGTATATGTAAAATGACACCCCAAAACACATTCCCCAACTTCTCCTGAGTACGGCGATACCAGATGTGTGACACTTTTTTGCAGCCAAGGTGGGCAAAGGGGAACACATTCCAGAGAGCACCTTTTGGATTTCACAGGCCATTTTTTACACATTTTGATTGCAAACTACTTACCACACATTAGGGCCCCTAGAATGCCAGGGCAGTATAACTACGCCACAAGTGACCCCATTTTGGAAAGAAGACACCCCAAGGTATTCTGTGAGGGGCATGGTGAGTTCCTAGAGTTTTTTATTTTTTGTCACAAGTTAGCGGAAAATGATGATTTTTATTATTTTTTCCTTACAAAGTCTCATATTCCACTAACTTGCGACAAAAAAAAATTTGTGGGGGCCTGTAGTCCACTGGCCTGCTGTAAAATTGATATCCAATAACCATGTAATCTACTTCCAGCCACATACTTACTTGTTCATTTCCGTATGGTGAATGAATAATTTTTGCTGCCTCAGAGGAATTCAACACCAGTGACGACCACGTGTTATCGAATTTCAACTATTATCAGTTTTTTTTTTCAAGAGGGGGGATTTCATTAGCCATGTTTTTAATCCAATTTTATATTTTTTGTTCTTTTAAACATATGCCTAATGTTTGGGGTCTGTAGTCCAGTGGCCTACAATAAAAATGTTATCCATTGACCGCATAATGTACCTCGAGGTACATAATCAGAATCTCTTTTATGTCAGGTGAATGCATAATTTTCAAGGCCCGTAGTCCCATGGCCTAAAATAAAAAATTTCTAGGCTCCAACAGGGCACATTTAAGAGAATTTCCCTTTAAGACGCATAAAAATGCCCCCTGGTTAAGACACATATTTTTTGTGTTTTTTCAAGTTCGCCTGCCATTAAAGTGAATAGGGCCCGCATTTGATCGTGTTCGCACGATCGCGAACCGTCCCGGACGATGTTCGTCCATCACTAATAATCACATCTTTTCACTTTGCAATAATAAATTATTGAAAATATAATGTTCTTGAAGCCAGGTCACCAGTTTTCGAGTTAGTCTATTCAATTCCGTGGTTGCGATCTTGTGACCGCACAGACGTAAGGCTCTTGCGGTTCAGCGTGCGTTCCATTTCAGGTGCGAACACGTAATCAGCATATGCTGTGAAGATACGAGATGTGCAGCACCTGAAACTACGGATACTGGAAGCCTGTGCTAGCATTTCTCCTGCGGTGTTGCTATCAGTGTTTGAAGAGTGGGAGAAGAGGGTTGCATTGACAATCCAACACAATGGGCAGCACATTGAACACATTTTATAAGTGGTCAAAAACTAGTAAATAACTTATGAAAGAATAAAGTTACGTTGAAACCAAGCACACCATTGTTTTTCTTGTGAAATTCCCAATAAGTTTGATGTGTCACATGACCCTCTTCCTATTGAAAAAACAGAAGTTGGATTAAAAATGGCCGACTTCAAAATGGCCACTATGGTCACCACCCATCTTGAAAAGTCCCCCCCCCCCCCATATACTAATGTGACACAAACAGGAAGTTAATATAAACCAACCATTCCCATTTTATTAAGGTGTATCCATATAAATGGCCCACCTTGTATATATATATATATATATATATATATATTTGTACAAATTTCTTGTGGGCTTTCAATCTTAAAAATCCTTTGAAATAAAAATTGTCAAAGGAACATATTGCAATTTTTATGCATGGGAGCAAATTCCTGCTGTAGATGAAGAACCTGCTGCTATCAGAGGTATCTGAGTTTATTTTTGGTGTTGCCCTGGTCTGGTGGGGGCCTATTTCTGGGAACACATTCCATTTCCTACTGCAAACAAAGAACCGTCTGCTATCTGTTCTGGCTGAGTTTGGCCGAGCTATGTGTAGGCTTTATACTTCCCTATTACCATTTACCTGCTGGTGCTGTCTGTCCTGACCCTGATGAGTTTGGCCGAGCTATGTGTAGGCCTTATACTACACTGTTACCATTTACCTGCTGCTGTCTGTCCTGATTCTGATGATTTTGACCAAGCTATGTGTAGGCCTTATACTACACCATTACCATTTGCCTGCTGCTGTCTGTCCTGATGATTTTGGCCAAGCTATGTGTAGGCCTTATACTACACCATTACAATTTACCTGCTGCCATCTGTCCTGATCCTGATGATTTTGGCCGAGCTTTATGTAGGCCTTATACTTTATGTAGGCCTTATACTTCTTCTTTATTACTGGTGTCAGCACTCCTCCCATTCGGCACAGGTGGTTTTAATCGCACAGGATTGCATATAGTGGTCATTGACCTGTAGCTCCTGATAGTAATGGACATGCTGTGTTAGACAGCTGTTCATATGGTGCAGTACTGTGCGGTGGCCTTTGTTTTTGTGGTGCTGTTCTGGTGGGTTGGTGGGACCCAGTGCCATGGGTGGCATCGTCAGACAGCATGGTTGCTGCTTTGACTCCTGGGTCCCGCCGCCTACCAGGATATCGCCGCTTTGTCATCGCACCGTGCTGCGCCCTTTTGTCAGAGTAGGTCCCACTCAATAGAGGCTTCCTTGACGTGGTGAGTGGGCTTATGCCTTTTGATCAAAATGTACACTAATGCCTCTTGTACAGCATGCAATACGGGGGGCTGTACACTTTTTAGGTCAAAGCCAAGCACTGTGGATGTGCGACCCAGTTCTTTTTTCTCCCCCATATAATTGTTATTTGAATCTTTCTTCTTTATTACTGGTGTCAGCACTCCTCCCATTCGGCACAGGTGGTTTTAATCACACAGGATTGCATATAGTGGTCATTGACCTGTAGCTCCTGATAGTAATGGACATGCTGTGTTAGACAGCTGTTCATATGGTGCAGTACTGTGCGGTGGCCTTTGTTTTTGTGGTGCTGTTCTGGTGGGTTGGTGGGACCCAGTGCCATGGGTGGCATCGTCAGACAGCATGGTTGCTGCTTTGACTCCTGGGTCCCGCCGCCTACCAGGATATCGCCGCTTTGTCATCGCACCGTGCTGCGCCCTTTTGTCAGAGTAGGTCCCACTCAATAGAGGCTTCCTTGACGTGGTGAGTGGGCTTATGCCTTTTGATCAAAATGCACACTAATGCCTCTTGTACAGCATGCAATACGGGGGGCTGTACACTTTTTAGGTCAAAGCCAAGCACTGTGGATGTGCGACCCAGTTCTTTTTTCTCCCCCATATAATTGTTATTTGAATCTTTCTTCTTTATTACTGGTGTCAGCACTCCTCCCATTCGGCACAGGTGGTTTTAATCACACAGGATTGCATATAGTGGTCATTGACCTGTAGCTCCTGATAGTAATGGACATGCTGTGTTAGACAGCTGTTCATATGGTGCAGTACTGTGCGGTGGCCTTTGTTTTTGTGGTGCTGTTCTGGTGGGTTGGTGGGACCCAGTGCCATGGGTGGCATCGTCAGACAGCATGGTTGCTGCTTTGACTCCTGGGTCCCGCCGCCTACCAGGATATCGCCGCTTTGTCATCGCACCGTGCTGCGCCCTTTTGTCAGAGTAGGTCCCACTCAATAGAGGCTTCCTTGACGTGGTGAGTGGGCTTATGCCTTTTGATCAAAATGTACACTAATGCCTCTTGTACAGCATGCAATACGGGGGGCTGTACACTTTTTAGGTCAAAGCCAAGCACTGTGGATGTGCGACCCAGTTCTTTTTTCTCCCCCATATATTTGTTATTTGAATCTTTCTTCTTTATTACTGGTGTCAGCACTCCTCCCATTCGGCACAGGTGGTTTTAATCACACAGGATTGCATATAGTGGTCATTGACCTGTAGCTCCTGATAGTAATGGACATGCTGTGTTAGACAGCTGTTCATATGGTGCAGTACTGTGCGGTGGCCTTTGTTTTTGTGGTGCTGTTCTGGTGGGTTGGTGGGACCCAGTGCCATGGGTGGCATCGTCAGACAGCATGGTTGCTGCTTTGACTCCTGGGTCCCGCCGCCTACCAGGATATCGCCGCTTTGTCATCGCACCGTGCTGCGCCCTTTTGTCAGAGTAGGTCCCACTCAATAGAGGCTTCCTTGACGTGGTGAGTGGGCTTATGCCTTTTGATCAAAATGTACACTAATGCCTCTTGTACAGCATGCAATACGGGGGGCTGTACACTTTTTAGGTCAAAGCCAAGCACTGTGGATGTGCGACCCAGTTCTTTTTTCTCCCCCATATAATTGTTATTTGAATCCTTCTTCTTTATTACTGGTGTCAGCACTCCTCCCATTCGGCACAGGTGGTTTTAATCACACAGGATTGCATATAGTGGTCATTGACCTGTAGCTCCTGATAGTAATGGACATGCTGTGTTAGACAGCTGTTCATATGGTGCAGTACTGTGCGGTGGCCTTTGTTTTTGTGGTGCTGTTCTGGTGGGTTGGTGGGACCCAGTGCCATGGGTGGCATCGTCAGACAGCATGGTTGCTGCTTTGACTCCTGGGTCCCGCCGCCTACCAGGATATCGCCGCTTTGTCATCGCACCGTGCTGCGCCCTTTTGTCAGAGTAGGTCCCACTCAATAGAGGCTTCCTTGACGTGGTGAGTGGGCTTATGCCTTTTGATCAAAATGTACACTAATGCCTCTTGTACAGCATGCAATACGGGGGGCTGTACACTTTTTAGGTCAAAGCCAAGCACTGTGGATGTGCGACCCAGTTCTTTTTTCTCCCCCATATAATTGTTATTTGAATCTTTCTTCTTTATTACTGGTGTCAGCACTCCTCCCATTCGGCACAGGTGGTTTTAATCACACAGGATTGCATATAGTGGTCATTGACCTGTAGCTCCTGATAGTAATGGACATGCTGTGTTAGACAGCTGTTCATATGGTGCAGTACTGTGCGGTGGCCTTTGTTTTTGTGGTGCTGTTCTGGTGGGTTGGTGGGACCCAGTGCCATGGGTGGCATCGTCAGACAGCATGGTTGCTGCTTTGACTCCTGGGTCCCGCCGCCTACCAGGATATCGCCGCTTTGTCATCGCACCGTGCTGCGCCCTTTTGTCAGAGTAGGTCCCACTCAATAGAGGCTTCCTTGACGTGGTGAGTGGGCTTATGCCTTTTGATCAAAATGTACACTAATGCCTCTTGTACAGCATGCAATACGGGGGGCTGTACACTTTTTAGGTCAAAGCCAAGCACTGTGGATGTGCGACCCAGTTCTTTTTTCTCCCCCATATAATTGTTATTTGAATCTTTCTTCTTTATTACTGGTGTCAGCACTCCTCCCATTCGGCACAGGTGGTTTTAATCACACAGGATTGCATATAGTGGTCATTGACCTGTAGCTCCTGATAGTAATGGACATGCTGTGTTAGACAGCTGTTCATATGGTGCAGTACTGTGCGGTGGCCTTTGTTTTTGTGGTGCTGTTCTGGTGGGTTGGTGGGACCCAGTGCCATGGGTGGCATCGTCAGACAGCATGGTTGCTGCTTTGACTCCTGGGTCCCGCCGCCTACCAGGATATCGCCGCTTTGTCATCGCACCGTGCTGCGCCCTTTTGTCAGAGTAGGTCCCACTCAATAGAGGCTTCCTTGACGTGGTGAGTGGGCTTATGCCTTTTGATCAAAATGTACACTAATGCCTCTTGTACAGCATGCAATACGGGGGGCTGTACACTTTTTAGGTCAAAGCCAAGCACTGTGGATGTGCGACCCAGTTCTTTTTTCTCCCCCATATAATTGTTATTTGAATCTTTCTTCTTTATTACTGGTGTCAGCACTCCTCCCATTCGGCACGGGTGGTTTTAATCACACAGGATTGCATATAGTGGTCATTGACCTGTAGCTCCTGATAGTAATGGACATGCTGTGTTAGACAGCTGTTCATATGGTGCAGTACTGTGCGGTGGCCTTTGTTTTTGTGGTGCTGTTCTGGTGGGTTGGTGGGACCCAGTGCCATGGGTGGCATCGTCAGACAGCATGGTTGCTGCTTTGACTCCTGGGTCCCGCCGCCTACCAGGATATCGCCGCTTTGTCATCGCACCGTGCTGCGCCCTTTTGTCAGAGTAGGTCCCACTCAATAGAGGCTTCCTTGACGTGGTGAGTGGGCTTATGCCTTTTGATCAAAATGTACACTAATGCCTCTTGTACAGCATGCAATACGGGGGGCTGTACACTTTTTAGGTCAAAGCCAAGCACTGTGGATGTGCGACCCAGTTCTTTTTTCTCCCCCATATAATACTTATACTACACTGTCATCATTTACCTGCTGCTGCTGTCTGTCCTGATCCTGATGATTTTGGCCGAGCTATGTGTAGGTCTTATATGACCCCATTTCCATTTACCTGCAGCTGTCTGTCCTGGTCCTGATGATTTTAGCCGAGCTATGAGTAGGCTTTATACTACACCGTTATCATTTACCTGCTGCTGCTGTCTGTCCTGATCCTGATGATTTTGGTTGAGCTATGTGTAGGTCTTATACTTCCCCATTACCATTTTCCTGCTGCTGCTGTCTGTCCTGATGATTTTGGCCAAACTATGTGTAGGCCTTATACTACACCATTACTATTTACCTGCTGCTGCTGTCTGTCCTGATCATGATGATTTTGGCCGAGCTATGTGTAGGCTTTATACTCCACTGTTACCATTTACTTTCTGCTGCTGTCTGTCCTGATCCTGATGATTTTGGCTGAGCTATGTGTAGGCCTTATATTACCCTGTGACTTTTTAACTGCTACTGCTGTCTGTCCTGATTCTGATTATTTTGGCCGAGCTATGTGTAGGCCTTCTACTACCCTGTTACCATTTACCTTCTGCTGCTGTCTGTCCGGATCCTGTTGAGTTTAGCCAAGGTTTGTATAGGCCTTATACTACACCGTTACCATTTACCTGCTGCTGCTGTCTGTCCTCATCCTGATAAGTGACCCTGGACTAAGGGGGCCTTACTGCAACCTTATAGTTTAAATTATATGGAAAAAAAAACAATATAAAAAAAAACGGAAGCACACAATAGAACTGAAAAAAACTATTTATTTACAAACATGGCTCTAAGGCAACTTTTTTAGTATGTCATACAGGTCCACCATCTCCTTCATCCGTTTGCGGTGCAGCGCCTCCATCTTCCGCAGCTGCTTCCGCATCTCCGGCATCGTGGTCCTGCTTCATCTGCCTCTGTTAGGATAAAAAAAATATATATAAAAATTACTTGCAATTCAGATTAAGAGGCATGGATACAGAATTATATTGCTATGTGCACATATTTGTATCCTCCTCCTCTTCTTCCTCATCAGGAGCTGGGGGGGAAATTCAGCTGCTGGGAGGGTCCAGCCTTTTCCAGCTCCACCTCTTCGCACACATCAGGTGGGGGTGGCGCATCCTGCTGCTGCTAGGAGGGTCTGATCTGCTCTCCCTCCTCCTCCTCGGCAGACACCACCACCACCTCCAACTCGTCCATGGAAGACCTGGGGCAGACCAAGGGAATGGGAATCCCTGTAATCACACAATGTTCAGAATTTAGACAACTCATAACAAATGCAAATTTAGTGGGGGATGTATCTAATGTAATGATAGATGGGGCCTTATACTGGAATACAGAATGATGATTGCAGTTTATGTATGTGTATACACACACACATATATGTATGTATGTATATATATATATATATATATATTTATGTGTGTGTGAAATGTACAAAATCAGCCGGTTACATCATACATCTGTACCTCGCTGTGTTTATAAATATATATATATACTCACAGAGAGGTAGATATGTATGACGTAACCAGCTGATTTGCTACATGTCACACCAGGTACTAAGTAATCATTTATAAAGGGATGAAATACCTATTTGCATAACTGTAAATATAAATTACAGAGTGTTGGCGAGAGATACAAATTCAATTGGTGCTCCTTCCCTTCTGAGTCTTGCAGTCTGTCCATACAGCACTTTACGACCACGTGTAGGATGTTGTCATATTTAGGAGAAAATAGGTTACAAATTGTGGGGTGATTTTCTCCTGTTACCTCTTGTAAAAATGAAAAATTTGGGCCTTTATAGTAAAAAAAAAAACTAAAAACATTTTCACAGCCAAGAGTTTATAAAAGGGCATGTTCTTGTACTAGCACACATTACGGGGGAGCTATGGGGACATTATCTCTACCGGGAGCACTAAGAGGGAGTTTTTTTTGTACTGGCACACAGAAGTGCATTTTTGTACTGACACACATTTTAAGGGGGCATTTCTTGCTGTGGCCCACATTATAAGGGGCTAATTTTTGTCCTTGTGCATATAATAAGGGGGTAGACTTTGTACTAGTACACACTATAAAGGGGTATTTTTTGTATTGGTGCACATTATAAGGAGGATTTGTTTGCACTAGCACACATTATAAGGGATAAGTTTAGTACTGGCACACATTACAAGGGGGTATTTTTATACTGGCACACATTAGGGGTAGTGTTGATCGAGCACCAAAGTGCTTGTGTGCTCTTGCCGAACAAATCAGCATGCTTGTGTGCTCTACCAAGCACCCAAGCACAATGGAAGTCAATGGGAGAACCCCAGGCACCCCCTGCTTGGAAGAGAAGATTGTGTCTGGTTCACAAAAAAATGTTAAAAATTGATGGAAACCCCACCACAATAGTTTGGAAACAGCATTGGGAGGATGTCTGGATTTATCTTGGACTCCCATTACCTATGACATACAATAGACAACCACACAAAGGCTATATGCTAAAAGCCAGGTATATGTAAGCCAATAATCTATCCGAACAGCAATTCAGCCAAGCATGCTCGCTCAACACTAATTAGGGGGCATTTTTCTACTGGCTCACATTATAAGGATAAATATTACTACTGGGGGACTATGTGAAGCATAACTAGTATGGGCACTATGGGGGCATTATTACTATTAGGGGATAACACACAGTTAACACTAAGTGCACTCTGTCAGATAGTTATTTCCAATGCTGGGACTTTTGGGACCACTATTACTGGGGAGGGGGGCATCCTGGCACAGTATCAGCTTAAAAAACTCACTGAAAAAAGTGGCCTAAATGGGTTAAAATGCTCCAAACCCAGACACTGTAGCGTGTCTATAACCGGGGGAGCAATTCCTCCGCATGCGATCCGCAGACAACGGCAATCCCCAGCAAAAAATGCGTACAATGGAGGATATCGGGGCAGACCACATGCACCACAAGAACATCTTACACAAAATTGATACATTGTGCAGATGAAAAACTATATATACAAAAATCACTGCAAAAAAGGCACCAAAATGATATGCAACTGACAATACTAGCTAATTCCTCAGGCCGATTATAAAGCTGAGAACTTTGCCAATATCCTCCAGTCAGGAATATAGACTCCCTCATGCACCATGTCACGGAGTCTCAGCACGCATGGGGTCCTACCACTTAACTGCCCGTGGTGTGTGAGCAGGGTCTGAATCAGTGCTAGAAACCAGCTCACAGCCAGACTCTCACTCTCATCCTCCCAGATGGGCAGGATAATGAAAAAGTAGGAAACTAAGATGTCTATTTTTCAAACTCTGCCGAGACAAGAGATGGCTGAGTTAAGTTGTCATGGCGGTCTGGTCCAAATGGAGAAGCTGAGAAAAGAGAATGTCTACATCAGAGGAGATGTCACTGGATGTAAGACGTATGTGGCATTATATTTGGCATGGGGTCGCCATTTTTGCCTCAGGCAGCAGAATGGCTAGGAGCACCCCTGCCCCTTGCCACAAAGAACTGAAGGAAAGGGGTACTAAGCTTAACTCTTGCACCAGGGCCCATGAGCCTTTAGCTATACCCCTGGTGAATGTTAAGTAATAACTATTTTATGAGTTATCACTATCCATCTTAAAAGCTGAAATTTTCAAAATTTTCTGTAAATACTTGATTTTTTCAAAAATAAAGGTAAAACATATTGATTTTAATTGACAACTATCATGAAGTACAATGTGCCACGAGAAAACAATCTCAGAATAGCTTGGATAAGTAAGAGTGTTCCAAAGTTATACATCAGGTTTGCAAAAAAAACAACATGGTCCTTCAGGTGAAAAGTGGCTTAGTCCTGACAGAGTTGAAAAGATTACAATCCCCCAAAAATACTAAAATTACAGCATAATGTTATAAACATAATTCAATTTATGATATCACTACTTTTTGTGAACATGTAATATTTTATTGCTTGTGTTTGTGAAGAAAAAAAATAATGCATGCATCCTTCCAAAACAAGTCAGGTTCAAAACCATAGCCTGCTGGCCTGTATCTGGCACCCCACTGGACTTATTAAAAAGACAATTGAATTCCAATCTTGTTCCGCTTCCAGCTGTTATGAAACAAGTTGTCACTTCTGTTAAAATAAATTATAACTTCATAAAACAATCTGAAGCTAGTTAATGGGACTTAAAGACAGTTAGATAATTTTTTCAAAGGGTGAAGGCACATGTTGCACTGATTGTACAATCAAAAAAGGCTTTAGAAAACTGCACTCTTAAAGAGAATGTGTAATCAGAAAATGGCCTACTGTTTTTATGTTATATTTTTTAAGAATTTTGGTGTGTTTTTTTTCATTTTCATGTTGCTATCACCGACAACATTTTGGTAACACATTCTCTTTAAGGCTGGTTTCACACGGGCGTTGCCGGAACATGCACGATTTTTCAGCGCGAGTGCAAAACATTGTAATGCGTTTTGCACACGCGTGAGAAAAATCGGCATGTTTGGTACCAAAATCCGAACTTCTGCACAGAAGTTCGGGCTTGGGATCGGTGTTCTGTAGATTGTATTATTTTCCCTTATAACATGGTTATAAGGGAAAATAATAGCATTCTGAATACAGAATGCATAGTACAATAGCGCTGGAGGGGTTAAAAAATAATAATAATAATAATTTAACTCACCTTAATCCACTTGCTCGCGTAGCCAGCATCTCTTCTGTCTCTTTCTTTGCTGATTGCAGTCAAAGGACCTGTGGTGACGTCACTTCGGTCATCACATGGTCCGTCACATGATCTTTTACCATGGTGATGGATCATGTGATGACCGGAGTGACGTCACCACAGGTCCTTTGACTGCAATCAGCAAAGAAAGAGACAGAAAAGATGCCGGCTGCGCGAGCAAGTGGATTAAGGCGAGTTAAATTATTTTTATTTTTATTTTTTAACCCCTCCAGCGCTATTGTACTATGCATTCTGTATTCAGAATGCCATTATTTTCCCTTATAACCATGTTATAAGGGAAAATAATAAAATGATCGGGTCTCCATCCCGATCGTCTCCTAGCAACCGCGTGTGAAAATCGCACCGCATCAGCACTTGCTTGCGGATGCTTGCGATTTTCACGCAGCCCCATTCACTTCTATGGGGCCTGCATTGCGTGGAAAACGCACAATATAGAACATGCTGTGTTCTATATTGAACGCTCATGTGAACAGCCCCATAGAAATTAATGGGTCAGGATTCAGTGCAGGTGCAATGCTTTCAACTCACGCATTGCACCCACGTGGAATACTCGCCCGTGTGAAAGGGGCCTAAGGGTTGATGCACACAAGCAAGTTTAAGATGCAGGCCCTGTCTGAAGGTTACTAGAAGAAACTGTGTTATTCTTCTTTTTTTTTCATATGGGCTCTTGCAGAGGCCCTTTAGCTAAAAGTGAACTTTGCAAGAGTTTATGCGCTAAAAGTAATGCTATAAAACTTAAATCATATTAGGATCATCCTGATTCTTATTTTTGTCAATTCCCCCAATAATTATGTATGAATATTTGAAGTTGACCACATAACTAAAAAGGTCAATAATTGAGGAAGAATCGTGATGATTATTTGACTGGTAAAAGCAGGTATTAGTCTAGGGACCCCACAGGGGTAGACCTGCCAATTAACAGTATCACTCAATCCCCCAGCCTGCCACCTGAAGATCATCTAGAGGTGGAGGAAATTACTGTAAGGATGTCAGAGGAGAAACTTACTCCCATTGTCCTGTCTGGCTCTAAACATATGCATCCTCATGTTGCAAGAAAAGGTTCTAAGGTGGGGTTATTACACCCTACTTGGAAAAATATGGTGTTCTGTAAATCCCAGCAAACTTATCACCCTGAAATGGCACCCTCTATGACCTGTGTTCTAGAAGGTGGGTCTACCACCAGTCTTACAGCTGAATAAAACCACCTCCCTGCAATGGCTCTTGGCACAGTACCAATGTATGCTTTTAAATATACCAATTTACCAGTGGCTATATACCATTTGGGTGCTATAGTGACATTAATTCCGATTTGCAATGCCCAACAGTTACAGATATGGTCATGGAACTGAGTGGCCTGTCTCAAGTTACCATACATGACTCTGCTAATTCCCATCACACCATCACCACCTCTGCCAAGTGTCATCCTTGTGGGACCCTCAGCAAGTTGTTTACCCTCTCATACCTCAAGACAGCAATACAGATGGATGCTGCGGGGCAGGGGAGAGGCGTCTCCCTTCCCCGTTCCTCTGATAGGTTGCAGGCTCTGGGCCTGCAGCCTATCAAAAGCCGGTACAGGCAGTGCGATTACGTCATCGCACCGCCTGAGCCATACAGCGCAGGACACAGGCCGGAAGAGGCCTGCATCACATCGCTGGCAGCCTGATGGAGGTAGGTATGTCAGTTTATTTTTTTTATATGGTACAATACAGGAGAGGAGCACTGTGGGGGCACTTGTTACTGGCACATGATTGGGGGGGGACACTTGTTACTGGCACACGATTGGGGGGATCTATGGGGGCATTCTTACTGGTACATTATTGGGGGGCATCTATGGGGGGCACTTATTACTGGCAAATTATTGGGGGGCACCGTGGGGGCATTTATGGGGGCCCTTTTTACTGGCACATTATTGGGGGGCACTATGGGGGCATCTATGGGGCCACAAAGAAGGGGTATTTTATATGGTGGGCTCTGTATAGGGGCATTTTATACTGGGACACATTATGGTGGGTACTATGGGGAAGGGGGGAGAGGAGTTCTATGGGGTCATTTACGGGGGCACTAAGAAGGGGTATTTTATACTTGCAAATTATGGGGGACACTGAGGGAATCTACTGGGGCACTATATATGGGGCATTTTATGCTGGTACATTATGGGGGGCACTAGGTGAAGAGGGAGAGGAGCACTATGGGGGTATTTACTGGGGGCACTATATAGGGGTATTTCATACTGGCACATTATGGGGGCACAATGGGGACATTAGCTCAACTGGAAGTATTAAAAGGGGGTATTTTTTGCACTGGCACACATTTTAATGGGGCATTTTTGTACTGTCACATTATAAGGAGAATTATTAATACTGTGGCGCATTATGGTGGGCTTTATTACTACTGGGGGTCTATGGGGAACATGATTACTAGTATGAGCACTATGGGAGCATTATTACTTCTGGGGCACAGTAGGGATATGTTGGGGGCACTGTAGGAGCACTATTACAACCATGTGTGCTCTAGCAGAGAATTATTACTATTGGTGGTCCTTTTGGGAGCACTATTACTGTGGGGGCACCTTGGCACAGTATCAGCTTACCACAATTATTTTTCAGGGATGTTATATTTAAACTGTTAGTGTCAGAGACACTATTTGCTGGGCGCAGTTATTTTAGGGCGCTGTGTGCCAATAATTATTGAAGAGGGTATTATCTGTGTGGTACTATTATAAGGAGGTTTATCTGTTTCTGCAGTATAATATTGGGGAGCACAGCGGCACAGTATTGGGGGTGGTAGGATGATTTGTCCAGAAGATGGGAGGATGATAGAAAAGTAGTAAACTTAGAGAACATCTACATCAAAGGAGACATCACTGGATGTAAGAGGTATGGGGCGCTGTATTACCCTGTATGTTCTGTAGTGATGGGAGGGTGGATATAGAATTTGGCCCACACTGTAGCAGCCTGGCCCCAGACTTCAGGTCACACTGTGCGTGTTCTGAATTCTGGGGGCTCACACCAATCTACTACATTATCTGTACGCAGAGTTATCACGGTGTTATCTGTGGTGTTACGTATGACTGCAAGTGATATCTACTACATTATCTGTAAAAAGGGGGCATTTCCACAGGTTGGATGGGGCGCAATACTTGGCCTACCCCGGGTGCTGACAATCCACGCTACGCCACTGCTACAGATACAAGTATTCCTATTGTCTATATCACTACAAGAGTTTTTACATGATTGGATTTGGTTCATTTTGGAACATATCTTTTGCATTAACTCACTGATTTAGAAGTTAAGGGATGAAGGGATATGCTATGGGGTCTAGATTTGCACTACACTAATTTATACATGAGTTTTATTTAGATACAATACATTCTGTATGAACACCCTCACAGTAAGAACATTACAGGGAGTGCAGAATTATTAGGCAAATGAGTATTTTGACCACATCATCCTCTTTATGCATGTTGTCTTACTCCAAGCTGTATAGAATCGAAAGCCTACTACCAATTAAGCATATTAGGTGATGTGCATCTCTGTAATGAGAAGGGGTGTGGTCTAATGACATCAACACCCTATATCAGGTGTGCATAATTATTAGGCAACTTCCTTTCCTTTGGCAAAATGGGTCAAAAGAAGGACTTGACAGGCTCAGAAAAGTCAAAAATAGTGAGATATCTTGCAGAGGGATGCAGCACTCTTAAAATTGCAAAGCTTCTGAAGCATGATCATCGAACAATCAAGCGTTTCATTCAAAATAGTCAACAGGGTCGCAAGAAGCGTGTGGAAAAACCAAGGCGCAAAATAACTGCCCATGAACTGAGAAAAGTCAAGCGTGCAGCTGCCAAGATGCCACTTGCCACCAGTTTGGCCATATTTCAAAGCTGCAACATCACTGGAGTGCCCAAAAGCACAAGGTGTGCAATACTCAGAGACATGGCCAAGGTAAGAAAGGCTGAAAGACGACCACCACTGAACAATACACACAAGCTGAAACGTCAAGACTGGGCCAAGAAATATCTCAAGACTGATTTTTCTAAGGTTTTATGGACTGATGAAATGAGAGTGAGTCTTGATGGGCCAGATGGATGGGCCCGTGGCTGGATTGGTAAAGGGCAGAGAGCTCCAGTCCGACTCAGACGCCAGCAAAGTGGAGGTGGATTACTGGTTTGGGCTGGTATCATCAAAGATGAGCTTGTGGGGCCTTTTCGGGTTGAGGATGGAGTCAAGCTCAACTCCCAGTCCTACTGCCAGTTTCTGGAAGACACCTTCTTCAAGCAGTGGTACAGGAAGAAGTCTGCATCCTTCAAGAAAAACATGATTTTCATGCAGGACAATGCTCCATCACACGCATCCAAGTACTCCACAGCGTGGCTGGCAAGAAAGGGTATAAAAGAAGAAAATCTAATGACATGGCCTCCTTGTTCACCTGATCTGAACCCCATTGAGAACCTGTGGTCCATCATCAAATGTGAGATTTACAAGGAGGGAAAACAGTACACCTCTCTGAACACTGTCTGGGAGGCTGTGGTTGCTGCTGCACGCAATGTTGATGGTGAACAGATCAAAACACTGACAGAATCCATGGATGGCAGGCTTTTGAGTGTCCTTGCAAAGAAAGGTGGCTATATTGGTCACTGATGTGTTTTTGTTTTGTTTTTGAATGTCAGAAATGTATATTTGTGAATGTTGAGATGTTATATTGGTTTCACTGGTAAAAATAAATAATTGAAATGGGTATATATTTGTTTTTTGTTAAGTTACCTAATAATTATGCACAGTAATAGTCACCTGCACACACAGATATCCCCCTAAAATAGCTAAAACTAAAAACAAACTAAAAACTACTTCCAAAAATATTCAGCTTTGATATTAATGAGTTTTTGGGGTTCATTGAGAACATGGTTGTTGTTCAATAATAAAATTAATCCTCAAAAATACAACTTAAAATTAATCCTCAAAAATACAACTTGCCTAATAATTCTGCACTCCCTGTATTTTTCATAGTAGATACATTGAAGACTATCTGGGGCATTAGTGAAGATGAAGCTATTTATTTTATTAACACGCAGAAAAACAACCCTTTTGTCCTTACCTTCACTCATCATTTTGATTCTGACTTGGCAATAAGGTTCTTGCAAAACGAGTCTTAATAGTACATAGTCCATCCATGGCCACCGCTGCATTCTCCCCATCGTGCAGATCACAACATCCAGTGATGGGATAGTGCAGATAATAGCAGACTGCAACGGTGACCTGCCTCCTTGCAGGTCAGTGACGTTCCGGCTATTGGCTGCAAAGCCCCCACTCCCCACCCCCATCGCCGGATGTTGTGATCTGCACAATTGACTGATGCAGCAACAGCCGTGGAGGGATTTTTTTGTATGAGAGTCCCAGGCACTGTGGAGGGGGTTTACAGTTTTGGATAACCCCTTTAAGATATGGCTTGATTTTTGGGCAGATTATCGGGAACGACTGTTCCTGCGAATGCTGATTCCCAACAATTTGCCCATTTAAATGTGCCAATTATCACCTGATGAAAGAGCAAAATCCTGTCGTTCGTGCAGGCACATTAATCATCGTTTCTCGCAGATTGTGCCTAAACAGCGATCTGCTGCGAAGAATCAATGATCCTGTATGAGGACGAGGGATTATAATAGTGATCCCTCGTCCTCATACAGTGAAGAAGATCACTGCAAGTAAATGCACAACTGAGCAACAGTCAGCTGTAACATGCGGACATGTAAACCGGCCTTTACTGACTGACTCTAATGCTCGGCCTAGTAGATTCTGGACCTTCTAGTTCTTTCATTCTGCAGTGACCGGGTCCGCAGGGGCAACACGTGAGCTATGGTGGGCCGATGGGGGTAGTAGTAGTTTACTCACGATTAGCAGAGCCTCCCTGGGCCGGCGTGCAGTGATGGGGAAAACAGCACTAAATCCATTGGGGCACTCTCTAGTACGGTGATCACCAGCCAGATGGTAGTTGATGTGTCCTTGATGGTATAGGTGTTTAGGGTGCTTTTGAGGCCGGGACCCTGGTTGTTCGTGACGCCAGCACCGTTAGGTGCAAAGGTTGGTGGTGGAATAGATGAGTAGTCGGTTGTAGTAAAACAGTTGAACTTTTACTTAAATCACTTGTCTCCAGGTAGTCAGTACAGTTCATCTAAATGGCATAACGATATGACTCAGACATTGATTTAGCTGTAATCCTTGTAACAGGTGGGACAGTTGTCAGTCAAGGATTTTTCCTAAGACTTTTACTTTAACAGGCAAGAAAAAGGCTCTTTCTTATATAAGTCTGCGCTAAGTCCATTCTCTAGCACTCAGGTACTGAATATGATAACTCTTACTGGTCAGTAGCAATCCACAGGCCGGCTCCCAAATAGCAGGCATCAGTCTTCTGCTCCATTCTTTGGAAAGGATGCTCACTGAAGAATTACGGTCCACTATGTCCGTAGAGGCATGTGGTAAAGGATAATTTTGCGCATTAATCTTCCGGCTGTGTCCAGCTACTTTTAGGTTCCTCCTGGTTACTGGTGCTTGTGAAGTCCATTGGCTAATTTAGCTCTAACCTCCACTAGACTTTCTCTATATCCAGACGTAGACTCACTGGTCCATGCTGTGCTGCTGGAATACTGTTCTCTATACTCCCTTAGCCTGGCCAGAGCCAAGGGGCTACCCACATGGAAGAAAAATATATTTCAAATATATGTCATATATATCAATTATGTTGCTAAATATATTTGAAATATATTTCTCTTCCATATGGGTAAAATAGCAGCTACATTGTGGACTAGGCCTGTTCTGCTCCTCCATTACCTTCATACCTTTTCCTCTCAACAACCAACAACCAACTGAACTTCCCATTATTAGCAAACCCCAGGATATATATATATATAAGTGGTGCCAGCACCACCTGGGGCGAATAAATGAAATTACACTCTCCTCCAAAACAGCTTGTTATAAGGAATTACAGATTACACAGAAATACAAAATTTTTAAGTGCCCATGACAATCACTGAGTGGGACACTGCACTTCTGTCTCTGGAGTACTGTAAAGAAGTGATGGCTTTTTCAATGCAAATATCTCAGAGATATTGATTCTTTGGGACTTGGCATAGTATTCTAAGTAGCTCCTCTCTCTTCCTCAGCTAACACTAGAATCACACACTAAAGTCTCCTAGCCTTCTACAAGGGCAGAGTCAGGATTGTTAACCCTGACGTATCCATACAGAACTATGCAGGTATAATACAATACATCATATAACCAAATTATATTAAATAACAACAACTTTGCAAGTACCCTATCCTGGGGTACTGCACATTAGGCTAGGGATGCATGGCAACATGTGGTGTGTGACATGAAAATTGAGCAACATAATTGTCAATGGTGTTGTGGTGAAACTGCAAAACGGCAATCGCATACATTCCAAAAGTGTTGCGTTTTTGTGGGCACAATGCCACGACAGATCACAATGCAAGTCTCATACAACTTTTCTGCATTTGGTTGTACCTTTTTAGCCAAATTCGGGCTATAAAATTGTCATACAACAGCAGGTTGCAGAAAAGTCGTACAAATGTTCTTTGTCACGTAATACATCTACACGTAGCTCCAGCCTAATAAAAACCATCTATATACATTCCTATGGTGTAACATTATAATGTGGAGAATTCAACGCACACTTACACCCCTTACCTGCCATATACCCATAACGTTGACCCGCTGAAATTACATTGATTATAACATGTGGAGTCAGAGTGCACCCCCTAATTTATAAGTGTAGATTACAGAAGAGTTCACAGCAGCATGTCCAGTGTGACTTTTTAATAGGAACCAAGAGTGCACACAAAAAGCAGTACGACGTTTCGGCTACGCAGTAGCCTTTCTCAAGTATACTGATACAAAAGGTGATCAATCATATAAATCCCAAAATAGCCCCCCATGTGACATGGTAAAACCAATAAACGGAGACACATTCTTAATTACACCTGTATGCTAATTAAAATGACCTCTGCTCCAATAGAAATACTGCTGAATAGTTAATTATACCTGATACTCATTTGGGAAAACTCCACATGTCTCCATCCTGTTAATTTCACATATCGGCGTCTCCACAGATCCAATGCGCATGTCATCAAGTTGGCACATGGGAGGGCCGCCGTCGTAAGCATCAATGGCCGAGCACTATGCATACAGAGCAGGAAGCGCTAGGCATACAGAGCAAGAAGCGCTTCCTGTTCTGGCCCGGCTGTCATGTGATCGCCAGGACCGGAGAGTGCAGGAGCTGTGTGAGGTCTTTCAGAGACCTCGATCAGCCCTGCACTGAGGCAGTACAGCGCTGTATTGCGCTGTACAGCCTCTCTGGGGGGGGGGGGGTATTTCTCCTGTAACTGGGGCTACTATGTCAGTAAATGTCCCCCAGAGGTCTTGTATGACCTTATGGGGGATGAAAAGTGTAAAATAAAAAAATAAAAAATAAAGTGTTAAAAAAATAAAATAAAAAAAAGGTTTCACAAATATATCACATGATCGACCCAGTCCGATAAACACCATAACAAAATAATAACTGTCCAAAAAAGCCATTTTGTCACTTTACATCACAAAAAGTGCAACACCAAGTGATCAAAAAGGCGTATGTCCCACAAAATGGTACCAACAAAACCCTCACCTCATCCTGCAAAAAATTTGCCCCTATATAAGAAAATCTCTAAAAAAAAAATATATATATATAGCTCTCAGAACATGGAGACACTAAAACATCATTTTTTTGTTTCAAAAATGCTATTATTGTGTTAAAGTGAAATAAATAAATAAAATTATACATATTAGGTATTGCCGCGTCCGTAACAACAAGCTCTATAAAAATATCACATGACCTAACCACTCGGATGAACACCGTAAAAAAAAAAAAAGAAACTGTGCCAAAACAAGCAATTTTTGTCACCTTACATCACAAAAAGAGCAACACCAAGTGATCAAAAAGGCGTATGTCCCACAAAATGGTACCAATAAAACCGTCATCTCATGCCGCAAAAAATGAGCCCCTACATAATAAAATCTCTCAAAAAAAAAAAAACTATAGCTCTCAGAACATGGACACATTAAAACATAATTTTTTTGTTTCAAAAATGCTAATATTGTGTAAAACGTAATAAATAATTAAATAATTATTTATAAATAAAAAAGAAAAAGTATATATATTAGGTATCGCCACATCCGTAACAATCTGCTCTATAAAAATGTCACTTGACCGAACCCCTCAGGTGAACGCTGTAACAATAAATAAATAAATAAAAACTGTGCTAAAACAACCAAAATTTGAAGAATTGCTTCTAAACTTCTAAGCCTTCTAACGTCCTAAAAAAAAATTACATTTCCAAAATGATGCCAACACAAAGTAGACATATGGGGAATGTTAAGTAATAAATATTTTATGAGGTATCACTTTCTGTTTTAAAAGCAGAGAAATTGAAATTTTGAAAATTAGAGAATTTTTACAACATTTTGGTAAATTTGGGATTTTTTCATAAATAAAGGTGAAATATATTGACTCAAATTTATGACTATCATGAAGTACAATGTGTCACGAGAAAACAATCTCTGAATGGCTTGGATAAATAAAAGCCTTCCAAAGCTATTACCACAAAGTGAGATATGTCAGATTTGCTAAATTAGGCCTGGTCAGGAAGGGGGCAAATGGCCCAGATGGGAAGTGGTTAAATATAATTAGGATCTGAAAATGAAACCTTCTTTTTATTTTATGTGACCTTATTCTTTCAGTGATCATCGCCAGGTATTCTTCATAAATGGCACCTGCTGTTGTGTGACATGCTGACATGTGACTGACATCGCCATATTTCAGAGCTGTCACGGTTTCTTGATTTTCAGTTTTTTTACATTTATTGCTGTTACCCGATGATTTCACTCATCCTTTCCAATAGATAATTTATAATAATCTTTCTAACTACACAAATCACTTGACTTGATGAGCATTAAAATACAGATAGCTTAAGGGAAATAATTACACAGACAACTTTCAGGGTGTTAGAAATGTTAAATCCTAGCGCTGTCTTTATGTCTTGGTCTTATTGTTATGCTTTTTGAATCCATGTATATTCAGTAGCAGAAAGAAAATCCATTTAGCCAACTACATATTCAGCCAAACAAATTCACACATCACAATGCATAATTTTGGGGACACAAGTAGAATAAAATGCATATACTGTTGCTGGCAATTGAAAGTCAATAGGGGTGAAGAAGCTGTGCATTATTCAGGAGACCAAACAATGACACACACGATAAAAAAAAAAGGTTGGGCTAGATGACAATTTTAATATACTGTATATATATATATATATATATCAAACAAAAAAAAGTAGCAGCACACTACTAAATGCACTAAGACTGAGTGAACAGGTGAATGTGCGAACAGGTTCAAATACATGACGCCAATACTTACTAATAAGCACGGAAGAAGCTCTTAGTGCATATTATTGATCAAAAATATGTCGGGCCCATCTACCAGACGACAAGGTAGCTATATATATGAAGAAGCGAAGAGGCAGCACTCTGGTATTGTGAAGAAATGGATCCCTTTATAAAGGGACTTATTTCTTCACAATTCTGGAGTGCTGCCTCTTTGCTTCTTCTTCTACATACTGTGGATCTGGCTTTTCAATTGGAGTGCTGCTATCTACAATTTCTATTTCTCTCTCTATCTATCGTATATATATATATATATATATATATATATTTGTGTGAGGCGCTTACGGTAGTACAGTGAAGCACCCTAGGAAATCAGGGAATAAGCGTAGTCGGTTGTGGTGTGCCGAAACCGAGGATGAGGTAGGCCTGAGAAAGAAGAGGGCCCACCCAAGGATAGAGATATGGAAGAAAAGAGTTGTAAATGAGTGGAGTGGTGGGAGGGTCAAAGCTCAGACTTCGGACGGTGCAGGAGCCAGGTAAGGGGGTGCCCTAAATAGGCTGGAGGCGGACCTCAGCCCCTCCCACAAATCCAGGCAAACTGCCTTCACACTTGTGTGAGGCGCTTACGGTAGTACAGTGAAGCACCCTAGGAAATCAGGGAATAAGCGTAGTCGGTTGTGGTGTGCCGAAACCGAGGATGAGGTAGGCCTGAGAAAGAAGAGGACAAAAATGAAATAACCAGTTATTGTAGTCAAATATACATGAATAGCTCAACCCGACATGTTTTGGAAAGTATCTCTTAACTCTTGTGTTGGATTGGGAATGTATCGCGAGTAAGCGGATGACTTCCAGCGCCCCAATTCCCGATGACATGAGTGGTGGCGTCGGCACTGAAGGCCGTGGACGCGGCTCCAAAGCGAAAGGAGTGCCCTGAGTAGTTGGCTGCGTTGAGGCCCAGTTGTGTGAGGGATGACCTGACATGGGTCATGAAGGTGGTGGTGGTGAGTACCGAACCATGTAGTGAAGTAGCGGTTGAGAGGGTAGAAACTTGTGACGTTGTCTGTAAGCATCCAGAACCCTGACTGGACACCATCTGTTGTGCATGGGGTGATATGAAATGTTGACAGGTAAGTGCTGACTACTCTTGGAGTGAGGTAAGGTCAGGACGTAATGATCCATGTGTTTTGCCAAGTGGGAGACAAGAAGACAAGGTGTGGCTTGGGTCGTGTAGGTTGTAGTGAATTCCCCGGGCCTCAGGAACCGTAGAAGGCCAAGTAAATTTCTGTTTTGAGGATGGAGTTGGTATCTGCTTCAGAAGGCTTGGCGTCTAGTAATTCGGATAATGCCTTGAAAATATGATTGTTAACGGGTAGCCTCTGGGCTGGACGTGCGGGTTCCGCTTTCTGAATACCTCTGAGTATGGTTATGATTTGGTGATAGGCCACGCAACTGCTGTTATTAGGGGGTAAGATTAGCATGTGGTGTGAATGCCAGTGAGATAGAGTATGATGGCGTTGTATGACATTGAGTTTAAAGTGGCAAAAAGAATCAAACCCCAGAAGAGAAGCCATGACAAAAGGGGGCGTGATGTTATGTTCCAGGAGGAATCTGACAACCTAAAAATAAGTCAGAGAAAATGATAACGTGAGAGAGACTCTAATGGCGCAAGCCACGCGTGCGAGTCACCATAAGATAATTGTATTGCAAGCCACTGATGACCGAGCCATGCGAGCGGGTCTGAAGGCAGAAAAGACATGGAACCTATTGGTTGCAGGACCACGCAGCCGGCCTCGACTGGTGGAGTTGTGTGTGTGGGATTTGAATGGGGAAGTGATACGTGAGAGAGTCTCATGGCAGAGCCATGCGTGAGACTCCAATGGCGGAGCCATGTGTGTAAAAATGGCCCGGAGAAGCCATGCGTGAGAGACTTTAAGGCGGAGCCATGCGTGAGACTCTAAAGGTGGAGCCATATGTGTGAAAATTCACCCGGAGAAGCCATGCGTGAGAGACTCTAATGGCGGAGCCATGCGTGAGAGACTCTAATGGCGGGGTCATGTGTGTGAAATTAATACGGAGAAGCCATGCGTGAGAGACTCTAATGGCGGAGCCATGCGTGAGAGACTCTAATGGCGGGGTCATGTGTGTGAAATTAATACAGAGAAGCCATGCGTGAGAGACTCTAATGGCGGAGCCATGCGTGAGAGACTCTAATGGCGGGGTCAAGTGTGTGAAATTAATACGGCGGAGCCATGCGTGAGAGACTCTAATGGCGGGGTCATGTGTGTGAAGTTAATACGAAGAAGCCATGCGTGAGAGACTCTAATGGCGGAGCCATGCGTGAGAGACTCTAATGGCGGGGTCATGTGTGTGAAATTAATACGGAGAAGCCATGCGTGAGAGACTCTAATGGCGGAGCCATGCGTGAGAGACTCTAATGGCGGGGTCATGTGTGTGAAATTAACCCGGAGAAGCCGTGCGTGAGAGACTCTGATGGCAGAGCCATGCGTGAGAGACTGTAATGGCGGGGCCATATGTGTAACCCTAGAACGGAGAAGCCGTGCGTGAGAGATTCTACTGGCGAAGGTCATGTGCGTGACACTAACGGAGAAGCCATGCGTGAGACTAATGGCAGAGTCGTATGTGTAAAACTAACCCGGCAAAGTAATGCGTGAGAGACTCTAATGGCGGAGTTATATGTGTGACACTGAACGGAGAAGCCATGTGTGAGAGATTCTACTGGCAAAGTCATATGCGTGACACTAACAGAGAAGCCATGCGTGAGACTAATGGCGGAGTCCTGTGTGTAACACTAAACGGGGAAGCCATGCGTGAGCGACTCTAATGGCGGAGTCATATGTGAGAGACTCTAATGGCGGAGTTATTGTGTGAAACTAAAACGGCAAGTGATGCGTGAGAGTCTCTAATGGCGGAGTTATGTGTGTAACCTAACCGGCGAAGTAATGCGTGAGAGTCTGTGATGACGGAGTAATGTGTGTAAACTAAAACGGCGAAGTAATGCGTGAGGGACTCTAATGGCGGAGTTATGTGAAACACTAAAACGGAGAAGCCATGTGTGAGAGACTCTAATGGCGGAGTTGTATGTGAAACACTAAAAAAGGAGAAAGCCATGCGTGAGAGACTCTAATGGCGGAGCCATGCGTGAGAGACTCTAATGGCGGAGCCATGCGTGAGAGAGTCGTATGTATACAACTGAACGGAGCAACCATGCGTGCGAGACTAATAGTGGGGTCGTGGGTGCGTACTAACCGGAGAGGACACACGTGGGAGACCAGTGGCGGAGTCCGGTGTGTAAAACTAAAACAGAGAAGCCCTGCGTGGGAGATTAATGGCAGATGAAATTATTATTATATATATATATATATATATTTTTATTTTTATTTTTTTTCACTTATGCGGCCCCAATGACTCGCATAACCATGACCATCTCCGACAATGAACTTGAGACACTACCCCGTCTACAACCGTATGGTACCCCTAATGGACAACACGAAGAACGGTCACCGGGCCCCCGAAGCCAAGGGACTGAACGGGGTGACCACACGGTGATAAGTAGTTAAACATGAGCCAGACCTGATGGAAAAATGCATGGACAGTAGTGATCCGAACCACGTGCGCAACCGAAACATTAATCAACCGCGAACCGTGAAATTGAACTGATGGAGAAAACAAGAGCCAGAGGCATTGCAGCTCGCTAAGAGAAGACCCTTGTCGTGACCAACGAATAACCAACTTGTGACATGGTAGGAACACACTCTCATAGGCCTAGAAATGAAAAGAAATGCAGCTTTAGTGGAAGCAGGGTAAAACGCATGATGTAAGAACAAGTGGGCGAAATGCCGCACTGGATGTGAGTGGTGCCTCACTCCTATAGGCCTAGAAATGAAAAGAAATGCAAATCGTAAGAGCAGGTGTGCGTACCTGGTGGTAAGAAATCTCAGAACACGTGTAGAGAAAAATATGTCTATGCTAGACCGCCTAAAGGGGTTAAAAGAAAGTGGTAAGACGAGTGTGGACTGTGGTGCGAACGGACACATGACCTTGATGGGATCATGAAACGTGAGTGTGAAAACAAGTACCTGCTTGCGCGTGTGACTGGTTGGATCAAGACGTGAGAAATGAGGCTTGGCATGTGGGCTGAAATGACCGTCATGAACGTGTGACCGCCTGGTCTACGTAGGCGCCATACCTATTTATTTTTTTTATTTTTATTTTTTTTATATTTATTTATAATTATTATTTTTTTTTTTTTTTCCTTTTTCCTTGGTGGAACGTGCGGCCATGGGACTATCTGGCGTTTTTTTTTGTTTTTTTTTGGACCATGGAGCCCGAGGGTGATGTGGCGGGTTTCAGACTAGGTTACCGAACCTGGAAGCAAGAAAAGATTCACTGGACACACGTGCAGCGCAAATGTGTTTAAGCTTGACCGCCTAAAAAGGGGGTTAGACAGAAAGTAGTATGCCGAGAGTGGACTGTGGTACGAACGTCAGCATGACCTGAGAGGATCATGACGTGAGCAGCAGTGGTGCCACGGCTGTGCGGATGGCGTGCGAAATGAGGCCCATGACGTGGGGGATTTGTTGCGGAACGTGTGATCAGCAGACCGTATGGCTTTTTTTTTTTTTTTTTTTTTTTTTTTTTTTTTTATCCGTGCGGCCATGGACTATCTGGCTGGTTTCTCCTTTATTTTTTTGCGAGTTTTTTTTTTTTAACCCCTTAAGGACCAGGCTCATTTTCACCTTCAGGACCAGGCCATTTTTTGCAAACCTGACCAGTGTCACTTTAAGTGCTCATAACTTTAAAACGCTTCGACTTACCCAGGCCGTTCTGAGATTGTTTTTTCGTCACATATTGTACTTCATGACACTGCTAAAATTGGGTCAAAAAAGTTAATTTTTTTGCATAACAAAATACATTTTTTACCAAAAATTTTGAAAAATTAGCAAATTTCAAAGTTTCAGTTTCTCTACTTCTGTAATACATAGTAATACCCCCAAAAATTGTGATGACTTTACATTCCCCATATGTCTACTTCATGTTTGTAGCATTTTGGGAATGATATTTTATTTTTTGGGGATGTTACAAGGCTTAGAAGTTTAGAAGCAAATTTTGAAATTTTTGAGAAATCTTCAAAATCCCACTTTTTATGGACCAGTTCAGGTTTGCAGTCATATTGTGAGGCTTAGATAATAGAAACCTCCCAAAAATGACCCCATTCTAGAAACTACACCCCTCAAGGTATTCAAAACTGTTTTTTTCAAACTTTATTAACCCTTTAGGTCTTCCACAAGAGTTGATGGCAGATGGAGAAACAATTTTGAAATTTCTATTTTTTGGAAAATTTTCCAATATAATCAATTTTTTCCAGGAGTAAAACAAGGGTTAACTGCCAAACAACACTCAAAATGGGTTGCCCTGATTCTGTAGTTTGCAGAAACACCCCATATGTGGTCGTAAACTACTGTTTGGCCGAACGGTAGCACATAGAAGGAGGGGAACACCATATGGGTTTTGGAAGGCAGATTTTGCAGGACTGGTTTTGTTTATACCATGTCCCATTTGAAGCCCCCTGTTGCACCCCTAGAATAGAAATTTCAAAAAAGTGACTCCATCTAAGAAAGTACACCCCTCAAGGTATTCAAAACTGGGTTTACAAACTTTGTTAACCCTTTAGGTGTTCCACAAGAGTTAATGGCAGATGGAGAAACAATTTTGAAATTTCTATTTTTTGGAAAATTTTCCAATATAATCAATTTTTTCCAGGAGTAAAACAAGGGTTAACTGCCAAACAACACTCAAAATGGGTTGCCCTGATTCTGTAGTTTGCAAAAACACCCCATATGTGGTCGTAAACTACTGTTTGGCCGAACGGTAGCACATAGAAGGAGGGGAACACCATATGGGTTTTGGAAGGCAGATTTTGCAGGACTGGTTTTGTTTATACCATGTCCCATTTGAAGCCCCCTGTTGCACCCCTAGAATAGAAATTTCAAAAAAGTGACTCCATCTAAGAAAGTACACCCCTCAAGGTATTCAAAACTGGGTTTACAAACTTTGTTAACCCTTTAGGTGTTCCACAAGAGTTAATGGCAGATGGAGAAACAATTTAGAAATTTCAATTTTTTTGAAAATTTTCCAATATAATCAATTTTTTCCAGGAGTAAAACAAGGGTTAACTGCCAAACAACACTCAAAATGGGTTGCCCTGATTCTGTAGTTTGCAAAAACACCCCATATGTGGTCGTAAACTACTGTTTGGCCGAACGGTAGCACATAGAAGGAGGGGAACACCATATGAGTTTTGGAAGGCAGATTTTGCAGGACTGGTTTTGTTTATACCATGTCCCATTTGAAGCCCCCTGTTGCACCCCTAGAATAGAAATTTCAAAAAAGTGACTCCATCTAAGAAAGTACACCCCTCAAGGTATTCAAAACTGGGTTTACAAACTTTGTTAACCCTTTAGGTGTTCCACAAGAGTTAATGGCAGATGGAGAAACAATTTAGAAATTTCAATTTTTTAGAAAATTTTCCAATATAATCAATTTTTTCCAGGAGTAAAACAAGGGTTAACTGCCAAACAACACTCAAAATGGGTTGCCCTGATTCTGTAGTTTGCAAAAACACCCCATATGTGGTCGTAAACTACTGTTTGGCCGAACGGTAGCACATAGAAGGAGGGGAACACCATATGAGTTTTGGAAGGCAGATTTTGCAGGACTGGTTTTGTTTATACCATGTCCCATTTGAAGCCCCCTGTTGCACCCCTAGAATAGAAATTTCAAAAAAGTGACTCCATCTAAGAAAGTACACCCCTCAAGGTATTCAAAACTGGGTTTACAAACTTTGTTAACCCTTTAGCTCTTCCACAAGAGTTAATGGCAGATGGAGAAACAATTTAGAAATTTCTATTTTTTGGAAAATTTTCCAATATAATCAGTTTTTTCCAGGAGTAAAACAAGGGTTAACTGCCAAACAAAACTCAAAATGGGTTGCCCTGATTCTGTAGTTTTCAAAAACACCCCAAATGTGGTCGTAAACTACTGTTTGGCTAAACGGCAGGACATAGAAGAAGGGGAACGCCATACGGTTTTTGGAAGGCAGATTTTGCTGGACTGGTTTATTTACACCATGTACCCTTTCAAGCCCCCTGATGCACCCCTAGAGTAGAAACTCCATAAAAGTGACCCCATCTAGGAAACTACGGGATAAGGTGGTTGTTGTTTTGGGAAAATTTTTGGGGTAAATTAGATTTTTGGTTGCTCTATATTACTCTTTTTTGAGGCAATGTAACAAAAAAATTTAATTCTAAAATTGTTTCTACATTCGCTATTTAGTTTTGTGGAACACCTAAAGGGTTAACATAGTTTGTAAAGTAATTTTTGAATACCTTGAGGGGTGTAGTTTCTTAGATGGGGTCACTTTTTTGGAGTTTCTAGTCTAGGCTACATCAGGGGGGGGCTTCTAATGGGACATGGTGTAAAAAAAAAAAAACTGTCCATCAAAATCTGCCTTCCAGAAACCGTATGGAGTTCCCTTCGTTCTATGCCCTGCCGTGCGGCTATATAGCCATTTACGACCACATATGGGGTGTTTCTGCAAACTACAGAATTGGGGCAATAAATGTTTAGTTTTGTTTGGCTGTTAACCCTTGCTTTATTACCGGCAAAATGGATTTAAATTTAAATTTTGCCCAAAAATAGGTGTTTTGGCACCGTTTTTATTTTATATTTTTAACACCGTTCATCCGAGGCGTTTGGTAAAAAGTTATTTTTATAGCGACGACTTTTACGCACGCGACGATGCCCAATATGTATGGCTCTCAGACTTTGGAGACACTAAGCAGGCATCCTAAAACTGCGGCCCTCCAGATGTTGTAAAACTACAATTCCCACCATGCCCCGATGATGGCTGTAGGTTGTCTGGGCATGCTGGGAGTTATAGTTTTACAACATCTGGAGGGCCGCAGTTTGAGGATGCCTGCACTAAAACTAATATTTTTTGGGGAAAGAAAAATTGTTTTCGTGTCTCCAAAGTCTGAGAGCCATAGTATTTTATGTTCTCTAGTAAACTGTTGGGGATTATAAAAATTTAGTACTCCATGGAAGTGTGATACTCCCTGAAGCAATCGATAATGCAGAGGCCCGGATGATCGGGGCACGTGTCACATTGAGTTGTGGTGTCCTTCCGTATCCCCCTCTTGTGACACACTCTGCACTTTTTTTGGGTTCGTCCCTTCTTTCCAGTATGGGGGACCACACCTGGAAAGTGTTGGCCAGGGACGATCCGGGCGCCTCCAGTTCCCGAGGTACTCCGGCCTGCTCTTTCCCGGTCCGAAAAGATCAGGTCTTTGAGGACTGCCTCATAGAATTGGAGGAATGTCCCTGTGCTGCCAGCGCTTCGGGATAGTACAAAAGAGTTGTACATGGCAACCTGCACCATGTAGACCGCAACTTTTTTGTACCATGCCCGGGTTTTGCGCATGGCGTTATATGGCGTGAGGACTTGATCAGAGAGATCAACTCCTCCCATATACCGATTGTAGTCGACGATACAATCGGGCTTGAGGACCGTTGCCGCGGTACCTCGCACAGGGACTGGGGTGGTGCTGTTACCGTGGATTGTGGACAGCATAAGGACATCCCTCTTGTCCTTATACCTGACCAGCAACAGGTTTCCACTGGTAAGTGCACGGGTCTCACCCCTGGGGATAGGTACCTGGAGGGGGTAGGCAGGGAGGCCGCGTTGATTTTTCCGCACGGTCCCACAAGCGAACGTGGATCTGGCGGCAAGGGACCTGAACAAGGGAATGCTGGTATAAAAGTTGTCCACGTACAAGTGGTAACCCTTATCCAGCAGTGGGTACATAAGGTCCCACACGAGTTTCCCGGTAACACCCAGAGTGGGGGGACATTCTGGTGGTTGAATCCGGGAATCTCGCCCCTCGTACACACGAAATTTGTAAGTGTACCCTGAGGTACTCTCACAAATTTTGTATAGCTTCACGCCATACCTCGCCCGCTTTGTGGGAATGTATTGGCGGAAACTGAGTCTCCCCTTGAACGCAACGAGAGACTCATCAACCGCGACCTCCCTTCCAGGTACGTAGGCCTGCTGAAATGTGGCCCCAAAGTGATCGATGACCGGCCGTATCTTGTACAGCCGGTCATAGGCAGGATCACCTCGGGGTGGACATGCTGCATTATCGGAATAATGCAGACATTTCCGGATGGCCTCAAACCGGTGACGTGTCATGACCATACTGTACAGTGGGGTCTGGTACAGGACGTCCCCACTCCAGTATTGCCTGACACTGGGTTTTTGGACTAGACCCATATGCAGCACGAGGCCCCAAAATGTCCTCATCTCGGCTGCACTGACCGGCGTCCAGCCACCGGGTCTAGCCAAAACTGAGTCTGGGTTTTGAGCGACGAACTGTTGGGCGTACAGATTCGTCTGCTCCACCATCAAATTCACCAGTGGGTTACTGAAAAAAAACTAAAAAAGTCTATTTCAGTAAACCCCACTGTGGGAATCTGGATTCCAGGATTGCCAGCGAAATCCGGAATCTCAGGCTCAAAGTCCACTGGGGGACACCAGCTAAGTTCATCGGCAGGGGGCTCCGGTGAACTTATTTGGTGGGCCGGGAAACCAGTACGAACCCCAGGGCGGCTCGTACTAGGGTGGGCCACAGGATCCCTAGCATGTGTGGCCCCTGGCTCCGCCTGGCGGCGTCTCCGCTGCCTTGGTGGCTCATCGTCATCCGATGATGATGAGGAGGATGCGGATGACAAAAGGAACGTGGGGTCATCCTCATCCTCACTGGGGCTCTCAGAGTCGGAGGCAATCTGGGCATATGCCTCCTCGGCCGAGAACACCCGGCGGGCCATGGGTGTGTGCGTGTGTATGTGCGTGCGTGTAAACCTTTATTCTATGTGCGTGTGTGTGGGGGCACGGGTGTTCACGTACTAAAAAGTCCAGGCAAAAAAAATGGGCAAGTGTTAGGAAAAAAAAAAAAAAAAAAAGTTCAAACTTGCTGATCAGCGGTTCAACGCTGATCAGCGGTCGGTGGGGTGGTGGGGCGGGCGATGCGCTAACAGTGGACGGACGCTAAAAAGTGCCGGCCAGTCAGCGCACGCAGAAAAAAAAAAAAAAAGTGGTGGTGGGGGAAGGGTCTGGTGGTGGGGGGAGGGGGTTGGTGGGTAGGGGGGGGGGCTGGTGGTGGGGGGGATGCGGGGGGGGCAAGTGGCAGGGGGGGTCTGGGGTCTGAAAGTTGAAAAAAAAAAGTTTGGAATAAATGTGCTTTTTTTTTTTTTTTTTTTTTTTCTAACTTTTCCCTTCTATCCCTGCCTAAAGGTGCCTCTCCCTCACTGACCCTAACCTACCTGGGTGGCGATGGGTGCAGGAGGGTGATGGATGCCGATTTAGGGGGACACAGGAGCTGGTGCTGGACGATGCTGCACGGTCAGGGTGCTGGACAGGAAGAGGAGGGGAGAGAGGAGCGCAGGAAGTTTGAATCTCGCGCCTCTCTCCCCTGCACCAATCAGCACCCTGGACAGCGGCGTTCAGCACCAGGGCCAGCTCCGCCTCTGCAAATCCTCGGACTGCGATTGGTGGTGTAAAATTACGCCACCGATCGCAGTCTTTATCCGGTTCATCGGGTCACAGGACACCCGAATGGACCGGAAACGCAGAAAACCGCAGGTCTGAATTGACCTGCGGTTTTCTGCGATCGCCGATACGGGGGGGTCCAATGACCCCCCCCTGCGTTGTTACGGGATGCCGGCTGAATGATTTCAGCCGAAATCCCGTTTCGATTAACCCCCGCGGCGCCGGAATTCAGATTTTAAGTCAGGACGTACCGGTACGTCCTCGGTCCTTAAGGACTCGGGAAATAGGGCGTACCGGTACGTCCTCGGTCCTTAAGGGGTTAAATAATTTTTTTTTTTTTAACTATATGGCGGGTTTCCTCTGTGATATTAATGCACCACTTGGGACAGTTTTTTTTTTTTTTTTTTTCTATGGCGGGTTTATTCATGTGATCCTAACGGACCCCTTGAAAAAGGTTTTTTTTTTTTTTTTTTTTTAAATGGCGGGTTTCTTGTGTGATTTTATGATGTGTTTTGAGTGGTATGATATTGGTGGATTTTATTTATTCATTGATTTTTGGCATGGCGGGTGTGATCCCTTGATGCATGCTCAGTGATGATTGACTTGCGCTCCCCCTGAATGCGCTGCCTGATGGAGGGGAGCGGTGGCTGGATCTGTGGTGCTGGTGCCGGGGTGTGCATGCGGCACCCCTCGGCCCCCCACCCCCACATATATGCGCACGTGCATGCGCAAACCGGGCGCCAGGACGCGGCGGCCGCCATTGGCAGCGCGGCAGGAGGACGGAGGCGCGGGCCGGCGCGGCGGTGGGGAAGAGGGGGACCGCGGCAGTGGTGTTGGCTTGTGGAGGGGGAGCGTGTGGAGCGGCCGGGATGAGGCGAGCATCTGGTGAAAGTGAGGGTGCGGGCGTGCCGCTGAGCTGGACAAGGGGTGTGAGGGGAGGGGGACGGAATGTGTGTGAGAGAGATGTTGGTGAGGAGGGGAAACGGCGTTGGTGGCCGCCATGGGAACCTGGTACACGTGCTGGCAGTGCTAGGAGTGGGGATGCGGTGTGGTACGCGTGCATGCCTGACCGGAAATAGAGGCAGACATGAAAACCGTGACTTGGAGTGAAACTGTGACATGGTTGAAATGAAAATAGTGAAATGAATTGAGCTAGTACAGGGGGCAACCGTGAGGCCCTGTGCTGTACCGCAGACATGAAATGATAGTGACTTGTAACGAGAATTTGTGACATGAGTGCAAAGTTTGGTGAAATGAAATGAGCCGGTACAGGGGGCAACCGTGAGGCCCCAGCTGTACCGTATGGATGACTCATAGTATACCGGGCAAAACGTGACCCACAGTGAACCGAGTGACGCAAAACTTCCAAGACTCAGCAACTCGCAGGTAACTCTCCAGTAACTCCACAAGCGACTTCCTCCCTCAAAGCTCAGACCTCGGACGGTGCAGGAGCCAGGTAAGGGGGTGCCCTAAATAGGCTGGAGACGGACCTCAGCCCCTCCCACAAATCCAGGCAAACTGCCTTCACACATATATATATACACACACATATATGTTAAATCTGTTATGTGCCCATACAGAATATTGCATGTGACTATGACATACAAGATCCAATGGACCCTCAAGTTACAACAATAATTCTGGAATGACCATTGTACGTTGAAACCATTGTAACTTGAATCCATTACTCCATGGAAAAGCAATTGCAATGCCCAAAAATGTCATTAAGAAAAGTAAGCAGATAACCAAAACAAGACAAAGGAATGTATTTTGGAAGCTGTATACAGTGATCCCTCAAGATACAATGGCTCAAAATACATTTCCAACATACAATCGTCTTTTCTGACCCATCTTAAGTTGAAACTAGATTCAATATACAATGCCTCAGACATAGATCCAACCAATCAAGATCACTTCTCTGGTAAAATAGCTGTATTAGTTACTAGTTAGTAGCTATTCCTGAATGTTATATGTAAGGACTTGTTTTATCTGTTTAAGTTATCTGCTTATTTTTCTTAAATCTTCAAATCTTATCTTGGATAACATTTTGGGGCTTTGGAACCAATTACTCAACTTACAATGGTTTCAACATACAATGGTTTTCCTAGAACCAATTAATATTGTAAATTGAGGAACCACTGTATCACTTTGTATGGTGAGGGCAGGGGCTTCTTTAGAGTCTTGCGTAGTACATACATGTAGCAGAAAAATAAAATGGCGTCGCCCTCACCTGATGTCGAAAGGAGCAGTTCATCCTGGCACAGAACATTTTGTACTGCAGGGGAGCTACTAGACAACCAATAAAGGTCTTATACCAGAGAAATGGCGATGTTTGTTGGTTGGATCTGAGTCTAAGGCATTGAGTGTTAAGTCTAGTTTCAACTTATGTTTGCCCAGGAAAGACCATTGTAAGTTGAAAATACGGGATCCTGAAACCATTGTATCTTGAAGAACCACTGTATTTAACCCCTTAGGGACTGGGCTCATTTTCACCTTAAGGACCAGGCCATTTTTTGCAAATCAGTGTCACTTTAGGAGGTGATAACTTTAAAACTTTGACTTATCCAGCCCATTCTGAGATTTTTTGTCACATATTGTACTTCATGACACTGGTAAAATTTGAAAAATTTGAAAATTTTTAAGTTTCAATTTCTCTACTTCTATAATACAAAATAATATGTCCAAAAAGAGTTATTACTTTACATTCCCCATATGTCTACTTCATGTTTAGATCATTTTGGGAATGATATTTCATTTTTTGGGGATGTTACAAGGCTTAGAAATTTAAAAGCAAATCTTGAAATTTTTCTGACATTTTCAAAAACCCACTTTTTAAGGACCAGTTCAGGTCGGAAGTTCAGTTTGTGAGGCTAACATAATAGAAACCACCGAAAAATGACCCCATTATAGAAACTACACCCCTGAAGGTATTCAAAACTGATTTTACAAACGTCATTAACCCTTTAGGTGTTCCACAAGAATGAATGGAAAATAGAGATATAATTTAAAAATTTCACTTTTTTGGCAGATTTTCCACTTTAATATTTTTTCCAGTTACAAACAAGGGTTAACAGCCAAACAAAACTTAATATTTATGGCCCTAATTCTGTAGTTTACAGAAACACCCCATATGTGGTCGTAAACTGCTGTACGGGCATGCGGCAGGGTGCAGAAGGAACGGAATGCCATACAGTTTTTGGAAGGCAGATTTTGCTGGACTGTTTTTTTGACACCATGTCCCATTTGAAGCCCCCCTGATGCACCCCTAGAACAGAAACTCCAAAAAAGTGACCCCATTTTAGAAACTACACCCCTCAAGATATTTAAAACTTACTTTACAAACTTTGTTAACCCTTTAGGTATTCCACAAGAATTAATGGAAAATAGAGATACAATTTTAAAATGTCACTTTTTTGGCAGATTTTCCATTTTAATATTTTTTTTCCAGCTACAAAGCAAGGGTTAACAGCCAAACAAAACTCAACATTTATGGCCCTGATTCTGTAGTTTACAGAAACACCCCATATGTGGCCGTAAAATGCTGTACGGGCACATTGCAGGGCACAAAATGAAGGGAATGCAATACGGTTTTTGGAAGGCAGATTTTGCTGGACTTGTTTTTTGACACCATGTCCCATTTGAAGCCCCCCTGATGCACCCCTAGAGTAGAAACTCCCAAAAAGTTACCCCATTTTAGAAACTGCGGGATAGGGTGGCAGTTTTGTTGGTACTAGTTTAGGGTACATATGATTTTTGGTTGCTCTATATTACACTTTTTGTGAGACAAGGTAACAAGAAATAGCTGTTTTGGCACCATTTTTTTTGTTATTTACAACATTCATCTGACAGGTTAGATCATGTGATATTTTTATAGAGCATGTTATTACGGACATGGCGATACCTAATATGTATGCATTTTTTTTATTTATGTAAGTTTTACACAATGATTTCATTTTTAAAACAAAAAAAATCATGTTTTAGTGTTTCCATAGTCTGAGAGCCATAGTTTTTTCAGCTTTTGGGCGATTATATTGGGTAGGGTATGATTTTTGCAGGATGAGATGGCGATTTGATTGGCACTATTTTGGGGTGCATATGACTTTTTGATCGCTTGCTATCACACATTTTGTGATGAAATTATTGTGTAAAACTTACATAAATAAAAAAAAAAGTATATATATTAGGTATCGCTGGGTCTGTAATAACATGCTCTATAAAAATATCACATGACCTACGGTGAATACCGTAAAAAAAAAAAACATGTAAAAAAAGCAATCATGTTTTAGTTTTTCCATAGTCTGAGAGCCATAGTTTTTTTAGTTTTTGGGCGATTATCTTGGGAAGGGAATGATTTTTGTGGGATGAGATGATGGTTTGATTGGCACTATTTTGGGGTGCGTATGACTTTTTGATTGCTTGCTATTACACATTTTGTGATGTAAGGTGACAAAAAATGGCTTTTTTTACACCGTTTTTATTTTTATTTTTTTACGGTGTTCACCTGAGGGGTTAGGTCATGTAATATTTTTATAGAGCAGGTTATTACGGACGCGGCGATACCTAATATGTATACTTTTTTAATTTACTTACGTTTTACACAATAACAGCTTTCTTAAAACAAAAAAAATGACGTTTTAGTGTCTCCATATTCTGAGCCATATTTATTTTTTATTTTTTAGGCGATTGTCTTAGGTAGAAGCTAATTTTTTGCGGGATGAGGTGACGTTTAGATTTGTATTATTTTAGTGGGCATACGCCTTTTTGATCGCTTACTGTTTGTACTTTTTGTGATGTAAGGTGACAATTTTTTTTTATTTAGCACAGTTTTATTTTTATTTTTTATGGTGTTCATCTGAAGGGTTAGGTCATGTGATATGTTTATAGAGCCAATCGATACAGACGCGGCAATACCTAATATCTACCAATTTTTTTTTACTTTATTGGGGGGACCCCCCCGCACATTGACCCAAGGTGCCTGCTCAATTATTTGAGCAGGCACCTTGTTCCGATCACCGCGCGGAGCTACACAGGACGTACAGGTATGCCCTGTGTACTTAAGTACCAGGATATAAGGGCGTATAACCCTGTAAGCCCTATGTCCCAAACAGGTTAAATGGCATCTATCAACAGATTTGTACCTATGAAACTGGCTGACCTGTTGCATGTGTGCTTGGCAGCTGAAGGACATCTGTGCTGGTCCCACGTTCATATGTGCCTGCATGGCTGAGAAAAATTATGTTTTAATACAAACCGGATTCCCAAAAAGTTGGGACACTAAACAAATTGTGAATAAAAACTGAATGTAATGATGTGGAGATGGCAAATGTCAATATTTTATTTGTAATAGAACGTAGATGACAGATCAAACGTTTAATCCGAGTAAATGTATCATTTTAAAGGAAAAATACGTTGATTCAAATTTTCACAGTGTCAACAAATCCCCAAAAAGTTGGGACAAGTAGCAAATAAGACCAATTAACACTAATTAGGTCAATTGGCAACATGATTGGGTATAAAAAGAGCTTCTCAGAGTGGCAGTATCTCTCAGAAGCCAAGATGGGTAAAGGATCACCAATTCCCACAATGTTGCGCAGAAAGATAGTGGAGCAATATCAGAAAGGTGTTACACAGCGAAAAATTGCAAAGACTTTGCATCTATCATCATCAACTGTGCATAACATCATCCGAAGATTCAGAGAATCTGGAACAATCTCTGTGCGTAAGGGTCAAGGCCGTAAAACCATACTGGATGCCCGTGATCTCCGGGCCCTTAAACGACACTGCACCACAAACAGGAATGCTACTGTAAAGGAAATCACAGAATGGGCTCAGGAATACTTCCAGAAACCATTGTCAGTGAACACGTGCCATCCGCCGTTGCCAGCTGAAACTCTACAGTGCAAAGAAGAAGCCATTTCTAAGCAAGATCCACAAGCTCAGGCGTTTTCACTGGGCCAGGGATCATTTAAAATGGAGTGTGGCAAAATGGAAGATTGTTCTGTGGTCAGACGAGTCACGATTCAAAGTTCTTTTTGGAAATCTGGGATGCCATGTCATCCGGACCAAAGAGGACAAGGACAACCCAAGTTGTTATCAACGCTCAGTTCAGAAGCTTGCATCTCTGATGGTATGGGGTTGCATCAGTGCGTGTGGCACGGGCAGCTTGCATGTCTGGAAAGGCACCATCAATGCAGAAAAATATATTCAGGTTCTAGAACAACATATGCTCCCATCCAGACGTCATCTCTTTCAGGGAAGACCCTACATTTTTCAACAAGATAATGCCAGACCACATTCTGCATCAATCACAACATCATGGCTGCGTAGGAGAAGGATCCGGGTACTGAAATGGCCAGTCTGCAGTCCAGATCTTTCACCTATAGAGAACATTTGGTGCATCATAAAGAGGAAGGTGCAACAAAGAAGGCCCAAGACGATTGAACAGTTAGAGGCCTGTATTAGACAAGAATGGGAGAGCATTCCTATTTCTAAACTTGAGAAACTGGTCTCCTCGGTCCCCAGACGTCTGTTGAGTGTTGTAAGAAGAAGGGGAGATGCCACACAATGGTGAAAATGGCCTTGTCCCAACTTTTTGGGGATTTGTTGACACCATGAAATTCTGATTCAACATATTTTTCCCTTAAAATGGTACATTTTCTCAGTTTAAACTTTTGTTCCGTGATTTATGAATAAAATAGTAGAAGTTGGCACCTCCACATCATTGCATTCAGTTTTTATTCACGATTTGTATAGTGTCCCAACTTTTTTGGAATCCGGTTTGTATATGCAAATGAGCTTCTAGGAGCAAAGGGGCGTTGCCATTACACCTAGTGGCTCTGTTCCCTCTGCAACTGCTGCACCGTCTGCACTTTGATTGACAGGGATAGGCAGTGAAAACATCATCATATCTGCCCTGTCAATCAAAGTGAAGAGGGTGTGGCATCTGCAGAGAGAGCAGAGCCTTTAGGCATAATGGCAATGTTCTCATTGCTCCTAGGGGCTGATTTGCATATATTAAAACTTTATTTTTTATCAGCAATGCAGGCATATAAGAACATGGGACCAACATAGATGCCTTCAGCTGCCAAGCACACACGCAACAGGTCATCCAGTGTCATAGATACAAATCTGCTGACAGAGGCCCTTTAAATTTCATTATAAATGTGTTGTGAAAAAACTAATGTGAAAACATGGACAGACACTAGGAGGTTTAAAGGGGTTATCCCATCATAATGATCACTGTTAAATCTGTTAATGATTTGACAGTGATCATTTTTGTAAATATACTTTATTAACAAATTCCCACCGATTAGGATAAAATTCATCCCCACTTACCTTATTGTTGTGACTCGGTCTCCCCTGGTTACGACCACCGCTCTTCTCCAAAATCCCGATGGTTGCGCTTGGCCAGAAGACTCCTTCTTTTCTCCCGGCCGGGCCACTCGCTGTTCTGAACTCGCACGCTGCCGCGCATGCGTGACGGTGACTTCTTCCCGGCCAGAATAGTACAGAGCTGCGAACGCACACGCCGGCTCTGTACTATACTGGGCAGGAATAAGTCACCATTGCGCATGCGCGGCGGCGTGCGCGTTCAGTCCAGCGCACGGCATGGCCGGGAGAAGACTTCAATCAAGATGAAGCCCGCCCCCAGCCAGAATCCAGGAAGTGAACACGCGGTGGCAGCAGGTAAGTTTAAAAACGCAAAGTTGGATAACCCCTTTAAAGCTAATATGAAGCTCCATATCTTGAGTGATAAGAACGATGAAGAGACCTCAGCCATAGGTATAGCACTTACCTAGGTCCTATGTCCCAGGTATAACCATAGAGGGGGGGTGTATCTGCCTGTAGCAACAGTGGCATCTCTAGCTTTCAAATTTTGGGGGGGCACACTGGGGGCCAGGACAAAAGTAGGGGGGGGGCAGCTATAACAACAATACAATTACACAAGTACGCTTAGAAATGCTGCGATACTTTACCCAATACCAAAAAGCGCAACAGGGAAGAAAAGTCCTGCTGTGGTTTAAAAATATATATAAATCACTCAGATTTCAACATGTCCTAGCTGCCTGTGAATGACACTTTTATAGGGAGGGGGATCTGTGGATGACACTGCTATGGGGGGGGATCTGTGGATGACACATACCGCATATAGCATCTCATGCTATATGTGTCATCCACAGATCCACCCCATGACAGTGTCATCCCCATTTCCCCCTCCATAACAGTGTTATCCACAGATCCCCCTCCCTATAACAGTGTCATCCACAGATCTCCCTCCCCGCCACTCACAGGAGTGTACATTTGACATTTCTAAACAGTAATCCATATCAGTAATCCATATCCTGCAGTAACTTTAAATCAGGATTAAGTGGCCGCTCATCTCTACTAGTACCTTAACCTTACACCACTCGGCTAGCTTCGGTAACAGGGCCAGGCTACAGCCTACAGGTACTGCCTGTTAGTTGTTACCGAGCGAGTGCTGATTTCTGCAGGTCAGAGGATACGGATTACAGTTTAGAAGGAATGTACACTCCTGTGAGCGGTCCAGACCAGTGGGATCCAGAGCCTGGTCTCGGGAGGGGCACTTCCAGATTATTTTCTGTCCGCCGCCACAGAACAAGGGTGCTTATAGAACAGACTACACAGTGTAGAGGTATACTGTACATTGTGTGGCACAGTGTAGAGGTATACTGTACATTGTGTGGCACAGTGTAGAGATATACTGTATATTGTCGGGCACAGTGTGGAGGTATACTGTACATTGTGGAGCACAGTGTAGAGGTATACTGTACATTGTGGGGCACAGTGTAGAGGTATACTGTACATTGTGTGGCACAGTGTAGCGGTATACTGTACATTGTGTGCACAGTGTAGAGGTATAATGTACATTATGTGGCACAGTGTAGCGGTATACTGTATATTGTGTGGCACAGTGTAGAGGTATAATGTACATTGTGTCACAGTGTAGAGGTATACTGTACATTGTGGGGCACAGTATAGAGGTATACTGTATATTGTGTGGCACAGTGTAGGCTATATGTGTATAACATAAACATATTTCATATGAAAACTTACAATTACTTGGCTTGGCCCTTGGGGATCTCGGACGCCACTTCCACACTTTGGCCGGGGGCTCGGCGGAGCTGATGTTGTGTTTTATCCTAATGAGAAAGATTTCATAATAAGGATTTGAAGAAGGGGCAGAGGGATAGCAGAGCAGGGAGAGGCTGGTGCTGCTACTAGGGGGTCATGGGGGAGTAATAAAGCCCACCATAATGCCCCCCAGTAGAAATAATTCTCCTTATAATGTAACAATGCAAAAAAAAAAACCCTTGTAATGCCCCCAGTTGAGCTAATGTCCCCCATAATGTGCCAGTATAAAATACCCCTATATAGTGCCCCCAGTAAATGCCCCCATAGTGCTCCTCTCCCCCTTCCTCCTAGTGCCCCCCATAATGTACCAGTATAAAATGCCCCATATATCGTGCCCCAGTAGATGCCCTCAGTGTCCCCCATAATTTGCAAGTATAAAATACCCCTTCTTAGTGCCCCCCGTAGATGACTCCATAGTACTCCTCTCCCCCCTTCCCCATAGTACCCACCATGTGTCCCAGTATAAAATGCTACTGTACAGAGCACCCCATATAAAATACTCCTTCTTTGTGGCCTCAGTAGATGCCCCTATAGTGCCCACCAATAATGTGCCAGTAATAAGTGCCCCCCATCAAGTGCCAGTAATAAGTGCCCCATCACGTGCCAGTAATAAGTGCCCCCGTCACGTGCCAGTAATAAGTGCCCCCGTCACGTGCCAGTAACAAGAGCCCCCCATCACGTGCCAGTAACAAGAGCCTCCCATCACATGCTAGTAACAAGAGCCCCCCAATGTACCAGTAATAGGCCCCCCCAATGTGCCAGTAATAAGCCCCCCCAATGTGCCAGTAATAATCCCCCCAATGTGCCAGTAATAAGCCCCCATCATGTGCCAGTAATAAACCCCATCATGTGCCAGTATTGTAATAAGCCCCATCTATCATGCGCCAGTAATAAGCCCCCCCATCATGTGCCAGTAATAAGCCCCCCCCATCATGTGCCAGTAATAAGCCCCCCCATCATGTGCCAGTAATAAGCCCCCCATCATGTGCCAGTAATAAGCCCCCATCATGTGCCAGTAACAAGCCCCCCATCATGTGCCAGTATTGTAATAATCCCCCCATCATGTGCCAGTAATAAGCCCCCCAATGTGCCAGTAATAAGCCCCCCAATGTGCCAGTAATAGGCCCCCCCAATGTGCCAGTAACAAGAGCCCCCCTAATGTTCCTGTAAAACTATTGTAAAAAAAAAACAAAAACACTTATACTTACCTCCATGTCAGCGATGCGATGCAAGCCTCTTCCAGCCTGTGTCCCGCACTGTATAGCTCAGGTGGCGCGATGACGTCATCGCGCCGCCTGCGCCGGCCTCTGATAGGCTGCCGGCCTCGTGCCTGCAGCCTATCAGAGGAAGGGGAAGGGACACGCCCCTCCCGCAGTGGAAGCGCTCATCTCCCTGTGCCCGACTGCGGCGGCTCACTTGGGGGGGCAATATAGTTGGGGGGGCACAGCATGATGTAGGAGGGGCCGTGGCCCCCTCTGCCCCCCCTCCCCTGGCGACGGCACTGTGTAGCAATGTTATATTCTGTATATGGGGTTTCTAGCTGTCTCACTACTTTGGTACACATGTGAGATTTCAGCTTGGTTGTAATTCACCAGGCAGCCACATTTGTAGTGTCAATTGACATCTCCATACTATGAAATGTAATAACCACTGGGTGTAGAAGCAGCTGTAAAAAGAACTAACAAAATAGGTCCAACTGCTGTTCAGTCTTGAACGGCGGAGATGTTGATGGACAAGTACGCAAGCTAGAGAAGCATAAGGGCATTGTCCATAAAGGATGTTTATTACATGTAATCATTTGATTTTGGAATCTGACAGACTGGTTGTAAAAAAGATAAAAAGACCTTCTAAGGTTTTACTATTAGTTTTATTATTATTTGATCAAGTTGTGCACTAAGAATCTGAAATTTACAGTATAATGACTATACTAGTAATGCAACGTAAAACAAGTCAAATATTCAGTGTTCGTAGAGTGCTTCTGCAAACGGTTTCTCTGTGACTCCATAAAGGCTTATTTTAACTGTCTGAATACCATTAAAAGTATTGTCCCATTACAACAACCTATCTCCTATCCACAGGGGATCGTGGGGGGTCTGACCACTGGGGCACATGTCCTGATCAAATGGAGCAGCAGACAGGCAGGTGTATCTGCCGCTCCATTCAGCTCTATAGGACTGCCAGAGATAGCTGAGTTAAAATATAAACCCCCAATTACACCCCCAAACTTTATCAGACCTCAGATCAGACCCCCAGCCTTTATTAGACCTCAGATCAGACCCCCAATCTGTATCAGAATACCCAAACTTTATCAGACCTCAGATCAGATTTCCCAATCAGCCCCCAATCTTTATTAGACCTCACATCAGACTCCCCAATCAGATCCCCAAACTTTAACAGATCTCAGATCAGACCCCCAATCTATATCAGACCTCAGATCAAACCCCCCTAATCAGACCACCAATCTGTATCAGACCTAAGATCAAACCCCCCAATCAGACTACTTATCCTCATCAGACCTCAGATCAGGCATAAAACAAATAAATGAACTTACCTCTCCTACTCCGGATGACACCTTCACTCTGCAGAACCAGCGGGCTCTCCCTGCAATCACCAATCCCTGGTCTAAGGTTGGCCCCGCCCTGCACTGGCACCAGACGTCGCACAGCATCAGATTATAGTGCACGCATACCTGCACTACATTATGACACTATACAAAGTCAGGACACGTGCCCGAAAGAAGACCAGGGAGTGGCGAGTACAGCCAACGCTAGCAGCACTACACTTACCACTAAAGAGAGCTTCCATAAGGAAAGGGCTCGCTAGAGTTCCCTTTATAAGATGCACTGCCATTTTCCCTCACTTTTGGGAAAAGCAAAAAATACACTAACCAAAAGAGTCATAGCTGAATGCTCTATTCATTTTCATGATTTTTTTCTTTATGGGACATAAAGCTGATTGCCTTATTGCTAAAGTTATTACCAGCATATCAAAACACAATAGAGAAGGCCTAGAGCTCACACACTATAATTAGATCTTAGAACAGACTGAGCATTACTAGCACCAGAAAAATGAAATGTTGTATGTGCCAACATAGTGTTTGATCTATAAGTGGATGACACTCAACGGTTTCACAATGAAACACAGTACTGCTCCTGCACTTTTACTGCACATTAGGCATGAGATCTCACATCATCTATTCTTCCCATTGCAATTACTTTCAGAGATGCAGAAAAACTGATAACATACTGTGATAATGGAAACACAAAATGCTAATGTCAAATTTCTTGTTAGAATATGATCTTGTTAATATCTCACAGAAATACAATGGGGTTATATGATTATCTTAAATTATATTTCAATTACTTCCAGCCTTCTACTGAGACATTATAAAAGTTTTATAGAGTAGGAATAATTATTGAACAGTTGCTCTGTGTAAGATTGGGAAGAATATTTGAAAATTGACACCTTTCTCCACTTTTTGGCAAACTTTTTTTCTTTTATTTTTTGCTACTTTTGTAGAGCCAACATATTTATCAGATATGTACAGACAATGTCATCAGTTACATCAGTCCATTTCCCCAACAAGGCTCATAATTTCATTTCCCAGCTCAGTGCTATAAGAGTACAGTACATGACTGCAGGTAGGTAGTTAGCGCTTAACACAACATCTATCATATCTTTCGCCCCATATCAGACCTCAAATCAGACTGTCATATCAGACCCCCATATCAGACCGCAGATCAAACCCCCATATCAGACTTCGGAGACGGAATGGAGAGAGAGGACGTTCCGGAGCATTATCGGAGGACCGGGACAACTGCGAAATAGGTGAGTATCATTTTTAGATAAATAAATGCACCACCAAATCCACCAACGATGGCAATAATGGGGGTTTCTCTGGAATTCAGGAGGTACTCCATTATGGAATGGAGGCACACAGGGGACAACAATATGGATTGGAGGGACACAATTGTTGAATGGAGAGACACTGAGGGGATAACATTATTGAATGGAGGGACACAGAGGGGATGACATTCAGAAGTGGAGGGACACAGAGGGGAAGACATTCAGAAGTGGAGGGACACAGGGGAGACCATTACTGGATAGACGCAGTGGGGACGACATTATTGAATGGAGTGACACAGAGGGGATGACAGTCTGAATGGGAGGGACACAGAGGAGGCCAATACTGGAGGGACACAGAGGGGATGACATTGAGAAGTGGAGGGACACAGGGGACGCCATTGTTGAATGGAGGGAGACAGAGGGGATGACATTATTTGATGGAGGGACACAGAGGGGATGACAGTCTGAAGTGGAGGGACACAGGGGAGGCCATTACTGGAGGGACGCAGAGAGGATGACATTATTAAAAGGAGGGACGCAGAGGGGATGACATTCAGAAGTGAAGGGACACAGGGGACGCCGTTGTTGAATAGATGGTGTGAGGTAGTGACGGGCCTCATGGCTGCTAGCGGAGATTCATGAAAGGAGTTTCCATGTCTTCCCTGTCAGTCATCAATTCTGAGGCAGCACCAGGTGCCACAGTCAGTCTGGGATCAGAGCCCAGCCCAGACTGTCAGTCAGGGAGAGATTCTTTGTGCAACAGAGGCCTGCTGGAGGTTCTGAAAGGGTGGTCTCAGCTGGGCTGGCTGAGGGGCCACGGGGCTAGGTGTTAACCTGAACTTTGGGGGACTCTGTGAGGTCTGGGAAACAACGGTCGCAAGGTCAGAGTCAGGTGGACTTCTGGGCCTGAGAGGCTGGAAAAGCTGCATGTTCTTACCGTGTGTGAACGGCGCTTTAAGTGAGGAAGGGATATTTCCTGTTTAGTTAGAGCCCAGACAGGCAAGGTGTTATTTTATGTTTTGTTGTTACGAAAATAAACCCCACGTTTGGACCTGCAATCCAGCTGTTGTGGCTATAATTGTGAGAATGACCCCCGAAAAAGAGATAATCCCTCAAAATGGACACAGAGGGGATGACATTATTGAATGGAGCGACACAGAAGGGATGACATTATGTAGCAGAGCTGTATATAGAGCGATTCAGGGAAGAGAGATGTAGCAAAGTTGTATATAGAGGGGTTCAGGGAAGACGGGTGTAGCAGAGCTTTATATGAGGCAGTTCCCCCACAGTGCTGGTGCGAGAGAGAGATAGACAGATGTAGAAGAGCTGTATATTAAGCTGTTAAGGCACAGTGCTAGTGGGGGACGGGGATAGACAGATGTAGCAGGCTGTATATGCGGCAGTTCAGCCTCAGTGCTGGTGGGAGAGAGAAAAAGACAGATGAAGCAGAGCTGTATATGAAGCTGCTCAGACGCAGTGCTAGTGCGGTAGTGGAAGACAGATGTAGCAGAGCTGTATATGAAGTGATTCAAACACAGTTCTGGTATTGTGGAGTGGAAGTCAGATATAGCAGAGCTGTATATAGAGGGGTTCAGGGAAGACGGGTGTAGCAAAGCTTTATATGAGGCAGTTTCCCTACAGTGCTGGTGCGAGAGAGAGATAGACAGATGTAGCCTTACTGTATATGTGGTGGTTCAGCCTCAGTGCTGGTGGGAGAGAGAAAAAGACAGATGAAGCAGAGCTGTATATGAAGCTGTTCAGACACAGTGCTAGTGGGGTAGTGGCAGACAGATGTAGCAGAGCTGTATATGAAGAGGTTCAGACACAGTGCTAGTGGAGTAGTGGAAGACAGATGTAGCAGAGCTGTATATGAGGCAGTTCAGACACAGTGCTAGTGGGGTAGTGGAAGACAGATGTAGCAGAACTATATATGAAGTGATTCAAACACAGTGCTGGTATTGTGGAGTGAAAGTCAGATGTAACAGAGCTGTATATAGAGCGGTTCAGGAAAGACGGGTGTAGCAGAGCTTTATATGAGGCAGTTCCCCCACAGTGCTGGTGCGAGAGAGAGATAGACAGATGTAGCAGAGCTATATATAAAGCTGTTCAGCCACAGTGCTAGTGGGGGACGGGAATTGACAGATGTAGCAGGCTGTATAGGCGGCGGTTCAGCCTCAGCGCTGGTGGGAGAGAGAAACAGTCAGATGAAGCAGAGCTGTAATATGAAGCTGTTCAGACACAGTGCTAGTGGGGTAGTGGAAGACAGATGTAGCAGAGTTGTATATGAGGCGGTTCAGACACAGTGCTATTGATTGTGGAGTGGATTTGATTTTCACGGACAAGTATAGGACATGTTTCGTTTGTTTTGTGGAATCGTGGAATAGAAAAGGGCCCCATAGAAGTGAATGGGTCAGCATCTAATTCGCAAAAAAACGGATCCGCATGTTTGCGGATAGAATACGGCTGTCTGAATGAGCCCTTAGAAGCAGGAAACCAGGAAGTGAACAGCAGAGCTGGCTGCAGGTGAGGATGAAATAGCAAGATGGGAATACCCTTTAAGGTCCTGCCACAGTACTTCAATTGGGTTGAGGTCTGGACTTTGACAGGGCCATTACAACACCTTGATTCATTTTTCAACCATTCTGTTGTAGATTTGCTGGTGTGCTTGGAATCATTGTCCCAGTTTCGGTCAAGCTTTAGCTGTTGGAAAAATCCCCTCACATTTGACTCCTGAAAACTTTGGTATACAGAAGAATTCATGGTCAACTCAATGACTGCAAGGTGCCCACATCTTGTGGCTACAAAACAAGGCCAAATCATCAATCATTTTTTTTTTTGTGTCTATAATCAGTAAATTTTATTTTTATTATGGTGTGTATTAGTGGCTAAAAAAAAAGTATTATTTGCAGTTCAGCTTTGTAGTTATAGGTTCTAAAGCCTTTTTTGGCGTGTATTAGTGGCAAAAAAAAAGTATTATTTGCCACTGTGTGGTGAAGTGACATAATTACAGCCTTTTTTGGAGTGTATTAATTTCCTTTTTATTTACTTATTTGATCTAACAGTATGTCAGACAGAGAAGTGACAGGACCTGCACAGGGGAGGGGCAGAGACCTAAATGTTTCTGGCACAGGTATAGGTCGCAGCAGAATAAGGGGGCGTGGCAGCAGGGGTCACTTCCAGAGGCCTGAGCTCCCAGTGTCAGCTAGCGGTCATGTCTTGACCAGCAACCCAGCAGTCCTTGAATGGTTGACTCGGTCATCCACTTTGTTCCAAGTGACATCAGACACCCCCAGCCAAGAGTCGGTGGGTTTGTCAGATGCAACTCTTAGTTGGCATGGCCCAGGAGCAGGTCCTGTGACGTCACCTGTCCATAACCTGCCTCAGTCCTTTTCTGTTCCCTCAGCCAGAGAAGTATTATATGCTGTGGGCTCAGCTCCACTATACAGCGAGGACGAGCTACTAGAGGACAGTCAGCAGCTACTGTCGAGCCAAGATCTGGAGGAGACATCCACTGCTTTCTCCGGTAAGCAGGCAAGTAGTGATGAGGAGGAGTGGCATGGGAGCTGGTGTTGCGAGGGGTCAGGCTCCTGGCTCAGAGACTGTTGAGGAGAACATCGGTGACTTGCATGACAGTGACAACAGTACTCGATGATGATGTAGCCGATCGCAATTGGAGACGGGTGACAAAAGGGCTTCATCAGCATAAGACGGTGGCAGCTTACGCATGAGGCAGCAGCAGAGCCAGCAAGTCGGTAGTGTGGCCAGGAGTCAGCAGAGTGGCAGCAGTGGGAGTTCGGGAGCCAATTGTGCCTGGAATAGACCACCCACTTCGCAGGTTACTACCTGGCCGGAAAGTAGCGGTGCAGGGGTTCACAGAGGCAGCGACAGTAGCAGTCAGTCCCTCTCATTACAGAGGTGAGAAGATCTGAGAGACTGGCGGCACGTGAGGGTATCTGACAGTCTCAGTTTTTTCCTTGCAGTGTTGTTGTTTGGTAATGACCACACCTCTTGTCAGGTGCAGCTTGTGGTCATTACTGAGGCTCTATTTAGTTCTGACTCACACTGCTCACCATGCGTTTGATATTTCCTGCTGGAGTTGAGCTGGTGTGGTGTTTCTTTGGATCTCCTGCTCCTCCATTCTTCTTTAAGCTAAGTGCATTTTGTTTTGCATTTGTTGTTCACTTGTGTTTGTTGTTTTCTAGGCCTCAGGGAGACGCTGGTTCCTTAATCTTGAAAGGAACCAGTAGTCTCATTCCCTGCCACCATTCCTAGGGATTTCCAGGGTCTCCCGGGCTAAGGTTCCGGTGTATGAGTATTACCACCTTCAGGGTCTACTCATATTGGCAGGAGACAGGGAGAGGTCTAGGGATTCCTAGGAGGTCACCATTCCTCTCCCTTAGCTTTGAGGCCTAGACTCCAGTCTATTTCCTTCTGTGTGTTATCTGGTGTTTTTTTTCCTCACCATTACATGTGACAGCCGGAGGAGGTGAAGATGGCCATTTGCCGAATCTGTAGGCAGAAGGTGAAGCGTGGCCAGGCTGCCAATTTTAGCATCACGGCCCTGCATCAACATATGCGCCACCATAAAGTGGCCTCGGAGAACCATGGCTCCAATGTGGCCGCAGCAACTCCACAACTTTCAGAGAAATGATGGCTTGTGCCGAGCCGAGGTGGAGAGTCCCAAGCCATCATTTCTTTGCCAAAAAGGCAGTACCAGCCCTGCACAAATATGTAGAACAGAATGTGGGCCAGTCCTTGAGCCTGTCAGTGTCTGCCAAAATGCACAGCAGCGCCGACGCGTGGAGCTGCAACTTCGGTCAAGGACAATATATGTCCTTTACGACCCACTGGGTAAATGTGGTTCCTGCCCAGCCAAAGCAGCAACTTGGCCAGGTGTCGCCGCTTCCGCCTCCGTGTTTCCACGCCGTTGGTCCTGCGACAATGTCCGCCTCTTCCTCCTCTACCTCCACCGTGTCCTCAGCCTCCACTGCAGGGACAATTTGCAGTGTTCCTTTAGCATAGCACATGTGCAGGGCACGGCAGTGTCACACTGTTCTACACCTCGTTTGCCTGGGCTAACGGAGTCACACAGCGGAGGAACTACTCTGTGTCCTTCATCAAGAAATCGAATCCTGGCCTTCTCCGCAACAACAGGAATAACATGGTGTCGGCGCTGCATCAAGGAGGGCTGAGACATGCGCCCTGCACATGTTCAATCTGGTTGTCAAGTGGTTCCTGAAGTCTTCCACCCTTCTGCAAGACATCCTAAAAATGGCCAGGAAACTTTGCATGCACTTCAGCAACTCATACACCGCCAAGCACACCCTCCTTGAGCTGCAGCGGCAGAAAGAGGTCCCCCAACATAGGCTGATATGCAATGTTTCCACCCATTGGAATTCCACCCTTCATATGTTGGACCGACTATACTAACCGAGAAAGGCCATAAACGATTTCTTGATGATCCAAGCGGACAGTATTACTCCCCTGTGTAACTTCGATGTCAGCGAGTGGCAGCTCATGCGTGACATCTGCCGTTTTTTTAGGCCCTTTGAGGATGCCACATTATTTGTCAGTCGCCAGGACTACCGGATGAACAATGTCATTCCACTGCTTTATACCCTGGAACAGATGCTGGTACATCTGGCTGGTCAGGGGACTTGAGATGTGGTGCCTACATCTCACGTGGAGGAGGAGGACATTGGCGCACAAGCAATGTGTAGCAAAATAGTTGGTTTTCCTACACAGGTGACAGGAGGAGCATTAGCAGCCGGAGGGGTAAGAGAGAGATGAGGAAGACGAGGTAGATGACCCAGGCACACTGTGGCAGTATGCAGTGGAGATGGAGGCAGGAAGTCCCTCCAAGTCACTTGCGCAAGTGGCCCGCTGCATGCTCATTTGCTTGGGTAGTGGCAGCCAAATTGTCACCATTTGGCAGAAGGATGAATTCTCACTCTCCATCTTGTTTGACCCTTCTCTCCCGGTCCAAAATGGGGGCCTTTTTTACACCCGCCTAGAGGGAGGACAAAATTAACTACTATAGAGACATCCTATGTAGTCAGTTGGCCGCTGCCTATCTGTGCCATCGTCCATCCTCTCGCAGGTCTGACCGGGGGGCCCTCTGCGCTCTCGTTCCACTGCCATGGCTGCTGTGGCAGGGTGTGGGGTAGGAGCAGTACCAGCTCCATCAGCAGCCGCTTGAGTCTAGAGTCGATGATGATCAGCTTTCTTAACCCGCCTAGTGAATAAACTACTCACCACTGCAGCAGCAGCTAGACCTGGAGCAGAACCTGAACCAGCAGGTGATAGCCTACTTGGACAGCACCCTGCCACTCCACATTGCAGATCCGCTCAACTACTGGGCAGCCAAACTGGATTTGTGGCTGCAACTGGCCAAGTTTGCCCTGGAAAAGTTGACAGAGTGAAGGCGGATGCTCAATAGACAGGATCCGTGTTTTTGGGGGTTATTGTTCTGACGGATCAGAGGAAGGGCAAAATAATCAGTGGCGTGAACAAAAACTTACTGCTGACTCTACTCTGTCAGGGGGGCTCAACTAATCAAAAGTTTGCATACACTATATAAAAAGACACATATGCATGTTTTTCTCAATATCCGACATGAAATCAGAATAAACTTTTCTGTTTTTGGTCAATTAGGATTACCATAATTATTATTATTGTGGCATGCCAGAATAATGAGAGAGATAATGTTTTAAGGCATATTTATTACTTTCTGAAATGTCAAAAGTTTACATAATGTAAGATTACTATGCCTTTAAACAATTCTGAACAGCCCATATGATGATGTCATGTGTTTGGAACCTTCTGTTAGGTTTGTTGGCAACATCTGAGTTAATTAGAGACACACTTGTGGATGTATTTAAATGCACACCTGAAACACACTGCTTCTTTCTGTAGCATCTTGGGAACATCTAAATAAATCAGTCAAGATATCAGGAACAGAATTATGGACTTGCACAAGTCTGACTCAAGATACCTGAAGGGGCCTTGTTCATGTGTGAAAACAATTATATGCAAGTACAAACAAGATGGGAATGTCCAGTCATCATACCGCTCAGGAAGAAGACAGGTTCTGTGTCCCAGAGATGAACGTGTTTTGGACCGACATGTGCATATCAACCCAAGAACAAAAGCAAAAGATCTTGTGAAGATGATGGCAGAAGCTGGTAAGATTGTGTCAATATCCAAAGTGAAACAAGTACAGTATTAACATGGGCTGAAAGGCCACTCTGCCAGGAAGAAGCTCCAAAAGAAACATAAAAAAAGTCAGATTAATGTTTGCAAATCCACACAGGAACAAAGACTTAAATTTTTGGAGACATGTCCTGTGGTCTGACGAAACTGAACTTTTTGGCCATAATGATCATCGTTACGTTTGGAGGAAAAAGGGGGAAGCTTGGAAGCCTAAGAACACCATCCCAACTGTGAAACACGGGGGTGGCAGCATCATGTTGTGGGTAGTGTTGGGCGCTAATATTCGAATCGTGAATATCAATCAAGAATATCGGCACTTGCTGAATTCGCGAAAATCTAGAATATAGTGATATATATTCGTAATTTCGAATATTCTAGATTATTTTTCATCAATAACCTCCCTTCTTGCTTGTGGGCCAAAGAGAAGGCTGCAATGTCTTTGTCTGAGCTTAGCAAAATCCCTAGCAGCCAATAGGAAAGTTGTCGACCCCTTGCTCTATTATATCCTCCCTAGCAGACATTTTCTACAGTTTTTTAAAGTTCTGAGAGAGACAGCAGTGTCATTGCTGTGCTCTGTGCTTTCCACACTACATTAGATATATAGTACAGATAGTGGGAGATATTCAGTCTAGGTTATATCCTGATATAGTGTAGCTGTTGCAGTGCAGTGTGTTAGGTAGTGTGATAGGTTCTGCTGTCCATACATACATGCAGACCTGCTAAAATGTGAAGTATTGTGCCAAAATATTCGCATCATTAGTACTGATTAGCGCAATCGTGAATATATTGGAGCACTCTAACTGCATATAAAGCCATTTTTAATGTTCTGCCGTGCCAAACATTTTCTCCAGTCTCAGGAAACTTCTAGCAGCTTGGAAAATGTAGCAAAAGTGACCCACGCCTGTATTTCACGCGCATGATGCAAATATTACATTGACGATGTTTCGCAATCAAGAAAATTATCTCTAATTTGTGAATATATTATGAATATTCACCCAAGTATTTGTGAAATATCATGAATTTGATTATAGCCCCTGCCGCTCATCACTTGTTGTGGGGTGGTTCTGCTGCAGGAGGAACTGGTGCACTTCACAAAATAGATGGCATCATGAGGAAAGAAGATAATGTGGAAATACTGAAGCAACATCTCAAGACATCAGCCAGGAAGTTAAAGTTTGGGCGGAAATGGGTCTTCCAAATGGACAATGACCCGATAGCCAAACTGGTTGCAAAGTGGCTTAAGGATAACAAAGTCAATGTTTTGGAGTGGCCATCACAAAGCCCTGATCTAAATCAATTGAAAATTTATGGGCAAAGCTAAAAAGGCAGGTGTGAGCAAGGCGACCAACAAACATGTCTCAGTTACGCCAGTTTTGTCAGGAGGAGTGGGTCCAAATTCCGACCCACTATTGTGAGAAGCTTGTGGAAGGATATCCAAAACATTTGCCCCAAGTCATACAGTTTAAGGGTAATGGTACCAAATATTAATGAAATGCACAGTACAGACCAAAAGTTTGGACACACCTTCTCATTCAAAGAGTTTTCTTTATTTTCATGACTATGAAAATTGTAGATTCATACTGAATGCATCAAAACTATGAACTAACACATGTGGAATTATATACATAACAAAAAAGTGTGAAACAACTGAAAATATTCAGGTTCTATTCTAGGTTCTTTAAAGTAGCCACCTTTTGCTTTGATTACTGCTTTGCACACTCTTGGCATTGACTTGATGAGCTTCAAGAGGTAGTCATCTGAAATGGTTTTCACTTCACAGGTGTGCTGTCAGGTTTAATAAGTGGGATTTCTTGCTTTATAAATGGGGTTGGGACCATCAGTTGTGTTGTGGAGAAGTCAGGTGGATACACAGCTGATAGTCCTACTGAATAGACTGTTAGAATTTGTATTAAAAAAGAGTGGCCATCATTACTTTAAGAAATGAAAGTCAGTCAGTCCGAAAAATTGGGAAAACTTTGAAAGTGTCCCCAAGTGCACTCATAAAAACCATCAAGTGCTACAAAGAAACTGCAATGCAATTCGACGCAAATAAATTCATATTGAATCGAATCTTTTTGGAAAATTTGACGAACCAGCTGAATCAAATTTTTGAGAAATTTGCTCATCTCTAATCATCAATATTAGATTCTGAGCCAAAACCAGTTGTGGGTCAAAAACCTGTTGCCCATAGGGGGTCATTTGCATATATTAAAACATAATATTTCGAAACAATGCGGGCTCATATGAACATGTGACCAACACAAATGCCTTCAGCTGTCAAGCGCACATGCAACAGGTAAGCCAGTTTGATAGGTACAAATCTGGTGACAGATGCCCTTTAATGAGCACACAATCAGCCCGTCTAAAAAGACAAGCACCAAGTGAACAGTCGGTTCATGTCTTGGCATTAGGAAGAGGCAACTTGTGATAGCTAGATGACCGAGTCAGATCATCTCTGAAATAGCTGGTCTTGTTGGGTATGCTATAGTCCGCAGTCACCTACCAAAAGTGGTTAAAAAAAGAACAACCGTTGACTGTTGGATCATGTGCTCCTGCGACTCAATAAAGTGTGGTAGGACAGAAGACTCTAAGTATCCCACTACAGATCTCTTGTGGTACAAAGGGTTGGAAAAATGCTGCATACCTTTTTAAGTCTTGTAGGATTCATTGCTTCATGTAACAAAGATTTATTTAAACACAATGACGACCTACATAATATTAGACAGGTCATAGAGCTAATTAAGAAGCTGTGCAGTTCCCATGTTTTTCCGTATATGCTTTGTTAAGTGATATATCTACATACTCTAAATAATGATTCTAGGGGAACACCCATGCAACCCTATACACACAAAAAGGAGCTATAATACCACTGTGTACATGAAGCCTAAATTCTATTATTAAGGAAAGGGAAGCAACAGTGTTGACCAACTTTATAAACTGGTTTGCATAAATAGGTTTGTAAAACTGGGGCATTACACAAAATGTAACATACCATGTATATGGATGGCATCAACAGCCAGTAACCAACCTGGTACACCAAGGAACATTGCAATATAACAAATCAAAGTATCACTTAGCTGATTTAGAAGTAACCATGTCACTAAGGTCTCAACTTTGCATCACAGGTTATGTTCAGGAAAGATTTGTTAAAGCGATTTCTAAAATAGTTTCCATACATTTTGATGAGGTTGTTTATTAAGCAAATGCGTGGATTTCTGCAGTGTGTAACCATACCCTTATCGCTTACTTCTTTTCTAAATTCATCTTTGTGACAAGACTGAAATTCCAGGTGGTAAAATCAATAACTTGCTTTCCTATTCTAGGCATGCTTATGCAATTTCAACAAGACATTGCAGAATATTCACATTTTAGAAATGTCAAGTTTTGAAAACAAATATTATTTCAGCAGCAAATAAGACATTCATTGCAAAATGACAATCAAGCCAAGTTGCACAGTCAGAAACTGCCACCTAATGTTAAAAAGAAGCAATGGAATCTCTTTAAGTGCAAATCCTTTACGTCCGGAATCAGGAAAGGTTGGGGGGGAAAAAAACAACCCAAAAAAGGCACTGGGGGAATGGAATAAAAACCAGTCATCCGGAGGTCGAATAGTCTTACATCCACAAATGTCCGAGTTCAGAATGTGTGTCAATGTATTTTCAATTCGGGTGATCTGTTTTTTGCACATGCAAAATTTCACTCATCTTAAATAAACTTTGTTTTAATTTTCCATGCAATGGATGAGTGAAAAACGGAAAACATGCGGATTGCATCAGTCACTCATGGAATAGAATGGCTGCATTCTGTCCAAACAAGGTCCAAAGTACTGCAAGCAGACACATAAAAAAAAATGACAGACAGCTTACTGATACGTGAATAAGACCTAATATTTTTGAAAATATCTTTAACCCCTTATTGATGCAGCAATTTTCATTTTTTTTTTCATTTTTGCCTGCTGCCTTCCTAGAGCCATAACTTTTTTAGTTTTACATTCACAAATCTGTATGAAGGGTTGTTGTTTTTTTTATGCTAAACCAGTTGTAGCCTTGTTCTACAACAAAAACTTTACTGATTTATTGAAAAGGAAAAACAAAAATCTTGCATTGACATATTCATACCCTTTACTCTTTTGCAGCGATTACAGCTTCAAGGTTTCTCAGGTATGATGTCACACAGTTTTCACACATGGATTTGGTGTCTTTCTGCCATTGTTTACTGCAGATGCTCTCAAACTCTATCAGGTTGGATGGGGACCGTTGGTGGAAAGCCATATTTAGGTCTCTCTAGAGAATGGGTTCGATTGGGTTCAACTCAGGGCTCATATATTTGTGAGTCATCTCTTTTTTAAACTGTTGAATTTTACAAAATGTTGCCCTTCTGTGGCATTAACCTAAGAGAAATAAAAGTTCTTAAGTAGTTATCTGCAAGATAATTCTCATCACTATAGTAGGTGGAGAACTAGAATGATTGATAGAATGATAGCTGTATTGTTCTCTTTATAGACCTAGATAAACATGAAACCTGAGTGCATTGATAGAATAATGTGAGAAGCCCTCTCCAGCCACACTACTAGGATAAAATAATAATAATAATAATAAAGTGTGGTTCTCTGAGTCACTGAACTTCTTTTACAAAGCAGATGTAGATCCGCTGTGCCATTTGAACACATTTGGGCTATCTAAGTGCAGAGTCCAGAGATACTGGTGCAGAGCACCGAGGGATTAGGCCAAACAGTAGTCATGGAGAGGCTGAGGTCAGAGTAGGCATAGTTTGTGCAATCCAATAAATATTCCAAGGTAAGAGCAGGCAGTTTAGGGTCAAAACAAAGATCAGGCAGCGGACAGGTAAGGCAGAAAAGGGTCGTATACAGAAAACAGGCAGAAGTTGGTACACAGGCAGCTGGATATAGAGCAGCACACATTTGCAGGACACTAGTGGACTAGAACCTATTGCTCAGGCACCTTTCCATAGAGGAAGGGGCCTCAAATAGCCCAGAGTACACAGCAATTACCTAGGAAGAATAGGGTGCAAGACCTGTAAGTGCCAAAGGGGAGCGTGTGCGAGTGCACCCTACAGGCAGAGAGAGGTCCTAGCATGGAAAAAGCAGGCTGCAGCCTGCATGGAGGAATAGAGTTACTCTGGTGGCCGAACCTGCCAAGAAGGAGAAGGAGGGAGGGGCCAGCGGGTTCATGCTGCAGGAACAAGAAGATGCTGGAACCGGAAGGCAGAGGAACAGCAGGCTTGGGCAGTCACTGTAATACCCTCACTTCTCTCTGGTCTGGCAAAGAGTATTACGTGAGGCTGTCTGCTGTGCTAAAAGTCTACACAGAGAGGTCGTTAAAGATTCTATTACTTATTTTACAAAATGTGATGGAAGCATCCCTTTAACCACCTCAGCTCCCCTAGCTTAAACACCCTTAATGATCAGACCACTTTTTACTATTCTGCACTACACTACTTTCACCGTTTATTGCTCGGTCATGCAACTTAGCACCCAAATTAATTTTACCTCCTTTTCGTCTCACTAATAGAGCTTTCATTTGGTGGTATTTCATTGCTGCTGACATTTTAACTTTTTTTGTTATTAATCAAAATTTAATGTAAATTTTTTTTGTAAAAAAAATGAAATTTTTCACTTTCAGTTGTACTTTTTTTTTTTTTAAATGACATCTATATATAAATTTTTCTCTAAATTTATTGTTCTACATGTCTTTGATAAAAAAAATGTTTGGGTAAAAAAAAATGATTTGGGTAAAAGTTATAGCGTTTACAAACTATTGTACAAAAATGTGAATTTCCGCTTTTTGAAGCAGCTCTGACTTTCTGAGCACCTGTCATGCTTCCTGAGGTGCTACAATGCCCAGACAGTAGAAAAACCCCACAAATAACCCCATTTCGGAAAGTAGACACCCTAAGGTATTCTTCGCTGATGGGCATAGTGAGTTCATATAACATTTTATTTTTTGTCACAAGTTAGCGGAAAATGATGAAATATTTTTTTTTCTTACAAAGTCTCATATTTCACTAACTTGTGACAAAAAATAAAAACTTCCATGAACTCACTATGCCCATCATGAAATACCTTGGGGTGTCTTCTTTCCAAAATGGGGTCACTTGTGGGGTAGTTATACTGCCCTGGAATTTTAGGGGCCCTAATGTGTGGGAAGTAGTATGAAATCAAAATGTGCAAAAAATGGCCTGTGAAATCCTAAAGGTGCTCTTTGGAATGTGGACCCCTTTGCCCACCTAGGCTGCAAAAAAGTGTCACACATGTGGTATCGCCGTAATCAGGAGAAATTGGGCAATGTGTTTTCGGGTGTCATTTTACATATACCCATGCTGGGTGAGATAAATATCTTGGTCAAATGCCAACTTTGTATAAAAAAAAAAGGGAAAAGTTGTCTTTTGCCGAGATATTTATCTGACCCAGCATGGGTATATGTAAAATGACACCCCAAAACACATTTCCCAACTTCTCCTGAGTACAGCGATACCACATGTGCGACACTTTTTTGCAGGCTAGGTGGGCAAAGGGGCCCACATTCCAAAGAGCACTTTTCGGATTTCACAGGCCATTTTTTACAGATTTTACTACTTTTCACGCATTAGGGCCCCTAAAATGCCAGGGCAGTATAACTACCCCACAAGTTACCCCATTTTGGAAAGAAGACACCCCAAGGTAGTTTGTGATGGGCATAGTGAGTTCATGGAAGTTTTTATTTTTTGTCACAAAGTAGTGGAATATGAGACTTTGTAAGAAAAAAAAAAAGAAAAAAAAAATCATCATTTTCCGCTAACTTGTGACAAAAAATAAAAAATCCTAGGAACTCGCCATGCCCCTCACGGAATACCTTGGGGTGTCTTCTTTCCAAAATGGGGTAACTTGTGGGGTAGCTATACTGCCCTGGCATTTTAGGGGCCCTAATGCGTGAGAAACCACACGTGTGACACTTTTTTGCAGCCTAGATGCACAAAGGGGCCCAAATTCCTTTTAGGAGGGCATTTTTAGACATTTGGATCCCAGACTTCTTCTCACGCTTTAGGGCACCTAAAATGCCAGGGCAGTATAAATACCCCACATGTGACCCCATTTTGGAAAGAAGACACCCCAAGGTATTCAATGAGGGGCATGGCAAGTTCATAGAAATTATTTTTTTTTGGGCCCAAGTTAGCGGAAATTTTTTTATTTTTTATTTTTCTCACAAAGTCTCCCTTTCCGCTAACTTGGGACAAAAATTTCAATCTTTCATGGACTCAATATGCCCCTCAGGGAATACCTTGGGGTGTCTTCTTTCCAAAATGGGGTCATTTGTGGGGTGTTTGTACTGCCTTGGCATTTGAGGGTCTCCGCAATCATTACATGTATGGCCAGCATTAGGAGTTTCTGCTATTCTCCTTATATTGAGCATACAGGTAATGAGATTTTTTTTTCCGTTCAGCCTCTGGGCTGAAAGAAAAAATGAACGGCACAGATTTCTTCATTCGCATCAATCAATTTGGATGAAAAAATCTCTGCCAAAAAAAAAAAAGGAGGGGAAAGGCGTCTGCCAGGACATAGGAGCTCCGCCCAACATCCATACCCACTTAGCTCGTATGCCCTGGCAAACCCGATTTCTCCATTCACATCAATCGATGTCGTTGCCGGGATTTTTTTATTTATTTTTTTATATACAAAGTGTTTGCCAAAGCATATGAACACCGCCGCTCCCTCAGCTCATATGCCTCGGCAAACGTATCTTTTACTGCAGAGGAGAAATCTCGTCTTGCAGCGCCGCATACACCGACTTTTGTGAAATCTGACAGCAGCGCAATGATGTAACCCCCCTCTAACTTTTGCCGGCCCGCGATGCGCATGCGCGGGCCGGCTGTGAGCGCCATTTCGCGTCTTGCGAGATGACGCGTATATGCGTGACTCTGCCTGAGACTGCCGCCTCCGGACCGCGATCCTGCGTTAGGTGGTCCGGAGGCAGTTAAACATGAAAATCATATTTACCTTTGTAGACAGTGCCGAGGCTTTCAAAGGGGAGTCTCAATTTTAGATTTGAAAAATTAATGACAGGCACACTTCCACCTAGAAAATTGAACTTAGACATCAAATATAAACATCAAAATGTATGATCTAATTAAAACAAGTAGTGCCCTAAATAAATACAATACCATATATATATGAAATGTATATCTAAATTGATCCTTCATATATATCAGGACAATTAAATGCCCAAATTATAAGTGTTCAATTCATAAAATCTCTCAGTGGAGTAGTAGACTGTAAACGTTGGTAATATAGTTAAAAGTATATATAAATTGTAGTAAAGGCGCAAGGGGCTGTCATTGATGGAAGGTATGTGTCACCGAGATTCCTGGCCTCGGTGAAGTAAGAGCCGGTAGTTTTAAGTGTCAGCGGCCGCTAGTGCTGACTGACACTGTTTTGTTGTTAGTATGGCCTGTAAAGCCGATCCGGGCCGACTCTGGGAGTAGGCAAAGTGCTGGGTGGGTGGCTGCTCCCCACACTCCAACCCGGGTCTTTTTTGGCCTATATAAAACCCAGCCAGCAGTCTCAGTAGGGTGTGGTTTATCCTCCATCTGACAGAGAATCTGGGGAGTCTCTGTGTTTTGGGACCTGTGAATTTGTGCCGTGGTAAAGGGCTGAGAGCCGCATGCCGGGAAGCAGGCCCCTAAAGCCTGCTATGACTGCAGATGGAAAACTGCTAACCAGGTGAAGATTTTGTTCTATGGACATTGCATGGTGTGGTCAAACACCAAGACTGTGAACGGTCATTTTGTTTTTCCTTATGTGTAAATAAACACCAAACTATTTAAGTTAAAGACTTTGTGATTGCCTCTATACTGCGTCCGCTAGCCTGTCTACCAGAGAAAAACCCCACAATTGGTGTTGGATGCGTGCAAATGCAGTGAGGCAGGCCTGAAGGCCAAAAAGTTTTTTTGTTTTTCCAGGGCACAAGTGCATGTCCTACATTAAGCCGGCAAGGTTACGACCTGTGTCCCCTGACAAAATGGAAGCGGTCATGAAACCCTCTTGGAGGCTGACTTGCAGCAGCAGGAGGCTAACCAGCTGCTTTTACAAAATGTCATGGCGTTGCAAGTGGCCGGAGCGGCCCAGAATGTCCACGATACCCGGAATGCTGTCTCTGCGAAGATCCCTAAGATCTCCCCCTCGGATGACGTCAAGACCTATATGGCGATGTTCGAAAAGGTGGCCGTGAGGCAGAAGTTACCCCGAGACCAGTGGGATGAGGTCGTCACTCCGTTCCTGGCGTCTGGGCCCCAGCAAGTGTTTTTTGATCTTCCTGATGATCAAGCAGCTGACTACCCGACCGTAAACGGTGAGATCCTGGCGAGACTGGGGGTGAATGTATTGGTCCGGGCTCAGCGGGTGCACCAGTGGGAATTTAACTCAGCTGAACCCACCAGACCACAATATTATGACCTGCTACAGTGGTTGCAGAAATGGCTGCCGCCTGAGATATTCACTCCCACTGCTATGCTGGACGGTCTGTTGGCGGATGTGTTTTGGAGGGCTTTGCAGTACCCTCTCCAGCACTGGATCGGCCAGGTGTCTCCTGGTAATGCCTTAGAGATGGTCGATCTGGTGGAGCGCTCAAGGCCACCAGAAATCTGCAGGGGTGTTCTTTTGATACCTCTTTCTCGATTCTGTGGGTGGTGGTGCATGGCCATTGTGAGAGCGTGGATCTAGACGATTTGTGTGGTTTATTCTGTGCTAAGTAGTTACGTGAAATTGGTGGTGAGGATTGTGTTGACCAGACTCTTGGATAGTGAGACTAGAATTGTAGGTGGGGGCCTGCTGGTGAGCTGACCCTGTAAAAGATTGTAGGTGAGGGCCTGATGGTGAGCTGACCCTCTCAAACATTATGTGCAAGGGCCTGCTGCCACTTAGTTGACTCTAGATAACTTCTTGGTGATCACACGTCCCCGTGATGTCGACAATCCATTTGGATATCTGCCCTATCAACTTTCAATGTTCTTTTATGCGCCTACCATGGTGACCATGAGTAACGGGGAATCAGGGTTCGCTTCCGGAGAGGGAGCCTGAGTAACGGCTATGGCTACCACTTCCAAGAAAGGCAGGCAGGTGCGTGCAAATTAACCACTCCCGACTCAGGTAGGTAGTGACGATAAATAACAATACAGGACTCTTAAGAGGCCCTGTCATTGGAATGAGTACAAAAAAAATACAGGGAATTTCATAGGTATTTAGGATGATGAAACGTTATACAGTAGAGGTACTACAGGAAATGACATTGTTCGTAGCGTCTACGGCAAAGGTACACTGTATCTCACAGATACATGAGGGCCTGCAGATGAGCTGACCCTCTAAAATATTTCCACTGAGGGCCTGCTGGTGAGCTGACCCTCTAAAATATTTTTTTTTTTTTATATCCACACACTTTAAACAGCAGATGGGGCGTGGATAATTTAACTGTCTGCAGCTGACTCAGTCTATGGAAAAAGTATGATTGATGGCCTGCTGGTGACCCTCAAAAACATTAGGGGTGAGAGTCTGCTGCTGAGCTTACCATCTAAAACATTATGGGTAAGGGCATGCTGGTGAGCTGACCCTCTAAAAGAGTTTCGCTGAGGGCCTGCGGGTGAGCTGACCCTGTAAATAAAATACATGAGAGGGCCTGCAGGAGAGCTGAACCTGTAAAAAATTATAAGAGAGAGCCTGTGGGTAAGCTGACCATGTAAAAATGTAAATGAGAGGGTCTGCGGTTGAGCTGACCGTGTAAAAAAATTCTATAAGAGGGCCTGCAGGCGAGCTGACCCTGCAAAAAATTAAATGATAGGGCCTGCGGGTGAGCTGACCCTGCAAAAAAATTTATGAGAGGGCCTGCGAGTGAGCTGACCCTGTAAAAAATTATATGAGAAGGCATGCGGGTGAGCTGACCCTGTAAAACATTATATACGAGGTGTGGGTATTTTAACTCTGTGACTGTGCACACAAACAAATGTGTCCGTTTTGTCTTCACCACAGGCAGTGTTTATTTCAGCAAACAAAATTAAATGTCCAAACTTTAGCTTTAAGCTTTCTTCAGCCCACACATATTGTATAACATAAAGTCCCACATTTTGTGTTCAGTCCAAATCGGGTAACAAAACAATATGATCTCACCACTCTCTGGGGTCTTTCAGAGACCAAATCCTCCCTCTCAGCTTGTTCAGCTTTCAGTTAGCCTGTGCACACTTGATCTCTCCAGCTCAGATTCCCACAGCCTTTTTAACTACACCGTAGGAAAACCCTGGATGGAGTACGGGAGTGACCTGTCCCACCCAATCTCTCTGGTCATTCCTAAAACCCGGACCCAAAACCCACTTTAATGAAAACCTCTCAGCAACCTAATGTTATTGGTATACTTATTTCCAGGAAATTTATCACTGAGGCAGCACCCGGGGCAAGCCAAGTACTGCTCTCCCCCCCAACCTGTGACCCCCGTAGTGCCCATAACTATAATGTCCTCTGTATAATTATAATGGCCCCTCTGCATTATTATTATTTCCTTCTCTGTATTATTATTATTAATATTATAATGGCCCCCTCTGTAGTATTAAAGTAATAATTATGCCCCCCCTTCAGCATACAGTCCCATGTAAGATACAACGTTCCCCCTGCCTTCAGCCCCTCCAGCATACAGTCCCATGTAATATACAACCTTTCCCCTGCCTTCAGCCCCTCCAGCATACTGTCCCATGTAAGAGACATCACTCTCCTGTCTTCAGCCCCTCCAGCATACAGTCCCATGTAAGATACATCACACCCCTGCCTTCCAGCCCTTCTTGCAAACAGTCCCATGTAAAATACATCACTCCCCCTGCCTTCAGCCGCTCAGCATACAGTCACATGTAAAATACATGAATTCCCTGCATTCAGCCCCTCCAACATACACTCCCATGTAAAATACAAAACTCCCCGTCTTCAGCATACAGTCCCATGTCAAATTCAGTACTCCTCTGGCCTTCAGTTCCTCCAGCATACAATCCTATGTAAAATAATATCACCTCCCCTGCCTTCAGCCTCTCCAGCATACAGTCCCATGTAAATAATAACACCCCCACTACCCTCTCTTCAGACCCCTCTAACATACAGTCTGCAGTACAAAGATTATTCCTTCTCCCTTCAGCCCCTACAAAAAGCCCAAGTAAAAATAACAGTCACTATTCTCCTTCACATACTGACCTGCTGCAGACTCTGCTCCTCTCTCCAACATCCTGCTCTGTAGAATCTCCCGCTCATCGTTAGGCCCCGCCCCCTGGATGGCGAGACTCCGCATCTTCATACCTCCTAGGATCAACTCCATTCTAGACACTACGGTCGCTCTACTGCCTCTAGCCTGAAGCCTATGAGGAAGAACGGAGGGGTCATAGGCTCCCATGGCCCTCATTGAAATTTCAGCTGCCTGGCGCCCCCTGCAATTTTGTGCCCAGGGAAACGGCCCCCCACGCTAAGCCTCTGGTAAGACGTACCGACCATCCATGATTCTCCCTCTGGGCTACTACAGAGGGCATATATACGAGTGCATTATATGCAACGAATAAGCATGTTTATATGATGGAAGAGGAGGAGGAAGAGAAAAGGAAGATTCAACCATATACCCTTTTTTGTGGTGGAAGGGGTGCATGGGAATACAGAATATTCAGTACATTATAAACAACACGATTAAAGGGCCTTTATGTTCATCCGCTTTCCTCTGGTAGAGTCAAGAAGTCAGGGGCAATCCAGGCCTTGTTCATTTTTATAAGAGTCAACCTGTCAGCATTTTCAGTTGACAGGCGGATATGCTTATCTGTTATAATGCCACCAGCAGCACTAAATACCCGCTCAGACAAAACGCTGGCGGCAGGCCAGGCCAGCACCTCCAAGGCGTAATGCGCCAGTTCGTGCCACGTGTCAAGTTTGGACACCCAGTAGTTGTAAGGCACTGAGGGATCACCGAGGACGCTGGCACAGTCTGCTACGTACTCCTTCACCATTTCCAAAACTTTTCCCTCCTTGTGACACTAGGCCGCACATTAGGGTGAGGGTGCTTGCGGGGTGTCATGAAACTGTCCCAGACCTTGGAGAGTGTTGCCCTGCCTCTGTTGGAACTGCTGTGTGTTCCCCTTGTCTGCCCTCCTCAGTTGCCCAAGGAAGTACAGACTCTGCCGCCAGCGTTGTCAGACGGAAATTTTAGAAACAATTTTTCAACAAGGAGCATCTGGTATTGCATCGTTTTGCTCGTCCTCTCCACCTGAGGAATGAGAGATGACAAGTTCCCTTTGTAGCGGGGGTCGAGAAGGGTGGACACCCAGTAATCTGTGTTGTCTACAATGCGTATAATGCGCAGGACGCAGGAAAGACAGCCTAACATGAAGTCAGCCATGTGTGCCAGAGTACCAACAGGCAAGACTTCGCTGTCGTCATCAGGAGGATTACTGTCCATCTCCTCATCCTCTTCTGCCCACCCATGCTGAACAAATGGAATTAAACTTTCATGGGTACTACCCTCTGTAGCGGAGGTAATCGTCTCTTGCTCCTCCTCCTCTTTCTTGTCCAATTCGCGCTGAGAAGACGGGTGGAGGGTGGTCTGGCTATCACCCTGTGTAATGTCTTCTTCCCCCATTTCCACCTCTTCCATATGCAAAGCGTCGGCCTTAATTGTGAGCAGCGAGCGTTTGAGTAGACACAGAAGTGGGATGGTTACACTGATAATAGCGTTATCGCCGCTCACCCTCTGTGTTGATTCCTCAAAGTTTCTTAAAACCTCACAGAGGTCAGACATCCATGTCCACTCCTCGCTTATAAATAGCAGAAGCTGACTGGAAATTCGACGACCATGTAGCAGCTGGTATTCCACTACTGCCCTCTGCTGCTCACAAAGCCTGGCCAACATGTGGAACGTGGAGTTCCAGTGCATGCTCATGTCGCACAACAGACGGTGAGCTGGCAATTTCAAGCGCTGCTGCAGCATTGACAGACCGGCTGAAGCTGTCGATGACTTTCAGAAATGTGCACACACGCGGCACACCTTCACCATCACAGGGTACAACTCGCTCCCGGCCTCCACAACAATCACCCAGTGTGCCATCAGGGAAATGTAGCGTCCCTGCTCGAATGCACTTGTCCATGTGTTCGTGGTTAAGTGGACCTTCCCAGTAACTACGTTGGTTAGGGCTATTGTGACATTTCGGGACACATGTTGGTGTACGGCGGGCACAGCACACCTTGAAAAAAACTGAGGACAGAGTACCACGGGACGGACGCCGACATCAGGCTGCGGAAGGCCTCAGTGTCCACAAGCCTAAATAGCAAAATTTCCAGGGACAGTAATTTTGAAAGGTGCGCATTAAGTGCTATGGCCTGTGGGTGGGTGGCTGGGTATTTGCGCTTGTGTTCAAATGCCTGGGGTAAGGACATTTGGACATTGCACTGGGACAGGGAAGTGGATGTGGTCGCTGATGGTACTTGCGAAGGTCGAGGTGCAGGGCGGAAGGCATCCTCGCCTGCGCCTTCAACAGGCGATTGGCCAGCACGTACCATAGGGGAAGAGAACGTAGTGGTGTGACCCGCAGACACAGATTGTGGACCCAGGCATTCGTCCCACTTATTATAGTGCTTGGATGCCATGTGGCGGATCATGCTGGTGGTGGTGAGGTTGCTAGTGTTCACTCCCCGGATCATTTTGGTGTGGTACAGGTTGGAAACTACTATACTTTTGTCGTCCGCACTTTCCTCAAAAAAGCGCCATACTGAGGAACACCTACGCGTTGGCAAGGGGGTGCTCTGTGGAACAGTTGCGGGCCTGTTTGGTGTAGCCTGCCTTCTCCATTTGCCACCCCACTGCCTCTTCCAGCCTGTTGCGGTGCTGCAGATCGCTCCTCCTCTGTACCGCTGTACTCGCTCAGCTTTCCACCCTCCCAGGTTGGGTCAGTGACCTCATCGTCCACCAAGTTCTCTTCCACTTCCTCACGCTGATCATTTTCCTGATTTGTTGACCCAAACACACCCTCAGTGATTGACAACTCTGTATCATCCTCCTCATCAACCTCTTGAGACAGTAATTGCCGTTGACTCAATGACAACTGTGTCTCATCATAATCCACCTCATTACACACTAATTGCCGTTCCCCACCGACATCAGGGCACAAGATCTCATGTCTAGAGTTGAGCGAACACCTGGATGTTCGGGTTCGAGAAGTTCGGCCGAACTTCCCGGAAATGTTCGGGTTCGGGATCCGAACCCGATCCGAACTTCGTCCCGAAACTTTTCGGTACTAAAAAGGCTGTAAAACAGCCCAGGAAAGGGCTAGAGGGCTGCAAAAGGCAGCAACATGTAGGTAAATCCCCTGCAAACAAATGTGGATAGGGAAATGAATTAAAATAAAAATTAACCAAAATCAATTGGAGAGAGGTCCCATAGCAGAGAATCTGGCTTCACGTCACCCACCACTGGAACAGTCCATTCTCAGATATTTAGGCCCCGGCACCCAGGCAGAGGAGAGAGGTCCCGTAACAGAGAATCTGTCTTCATGTCAGCAGAGAATCAGTCTGCATGTCATAGCAGAGAATCAGGCTTCACGTCAGCCACCACTGCAACAGTCCATTGTCATAAATTTAGGCCAAGCACCCAGGCAGAGGAGAGAGGTCCCGTAACAGACAATCTGGCTTCATGTCAGCAGAGAATCAGTCTTCATATCATAGCAGAGAATCAGGCTTCACGTCACCCACCACTGTAAGAGTCCATTTTCATAAATTTAGGCCCAGCACCCAGGCAGAGGAGAGAGGTCCCGTAACAGACAATCTGGCTTCATGTCAGCAGAGAATCAGTCTTCATATCATAGCAGAGAATCAGGCTTCACGTCACCCACCACTGTAAGAGTCCATTTTCATAAATTTAGGCCCAGCACCCAGGCAGAGGAGAGAGGTCCCGTAACAGACAATCTGGCTTCACGTCAGCCACCAGTGCAACAGTCCATTGGCATATATTTAGGCCCAGCACCCAGGCAGAGGAGAGAGGTCCCGTAACAGACAATCTGGCTTTATGTCAGCAGAGAATCAGTCTTCATGTCATAGCAGAGAATCAGGCTTCACGTCAGCCACCACTGCAACAGTCCATTGTCATAAATTTAGGCCCAGCACCCAGGCAGAGGAGAGAGGTCCCGTAACAGACAATCTGGCTTCATGTCAGCAGAGAATCAGTCTTCATATCATAGCAGAGAATCAGGCTTCACGTCAGCCACCAATGCAACAGTCCATTGTCAGATATTTAGGCCCAGCACCCAGGCAGAGGAGAAAGGTCCCGTAACAGACAATCAGGCTTCACGTCAGCCACCAGTGCAACAGTCCATTGGCATATATTTAGGCCCAGCACCCAGGCAGAGGAGAGAGGTCCCGTAACAGAGAATCTGGCTTCATGTCAGCAGAGAATTAGTCTGCATGTCATAGCAGAGAATCAGGCTTCACGTCACCCACCACTGTAACAGTCCATTTTCATAAATTTAGGCCCAGCACCCAGGCAGAGGAGAGAGGTCCCGTAACAGACAATCAGGCTTCACGTCAGCCACCACTGCAACAGTCCATTGGCATATATTTAGGCCCAGCACCCAGGCAGAGGAGAGAGGTCCCGTAACAGACAATCTGGCTTTATGTCAGCAGAGAATCAGTCTTCATGTCATAGCAGAGAATCAGGCTTCACGTCAGCCACCACTGCAACAGTCCATTGTCATAAATTTAGGCCCAGCACCCAGGCAGAGGAGAGAGGTCCCGTAACAGACAATCTGGCTTCATGTCAGCAGAGAATCAGTCTTCATTTCATAGCAGAGAATCAGGCTTCACGTCAGCCACCAATGCAACAGTCCATTGTCAGATATTTAGGCCCAGCACCCAGGCAGAGGAGAAAGGTCCCGTAACAGACAATCAGGCTTCACGTCAGCCACCAGTGCAACAGTCCATTGGCATATATTTAGGCCCAGCACCCAGGCAGAGGAGAGAGGTCCCGTAACAGAGAATCTGGCTTCATGTCAGCAGAGAATTAGTCTGCATGTCATAGCAGAGAATCAGGCTTCACGTCACCCACCACTGTAACAGTCCATTTTCATAAATTTAGGCCCAGCACCCAGGCAGAGGAGAGAGGTCCCGTAACAGACAATCAGGCTTCACGTCAGCCACCACTGCAACAGTCCATTGGCATATATTTAGGCCCAGCACCCAGGCAGAGGAGAGAGGTCCCGTAACAGAGAATCTGGCTTCATGTCAGCAGAGAATTAGTCTGCATGTCATAGCAGAGAATCAGGCTTCACGTCACCCAACATTGGAACAGTCCATTGGCATATATTTAGGCCCCGGCACCCAGACAGAGGAGAGGTTCATTAAAATTTGAGTAGCCTCGCAATATAATGGTAAAATGAAAATAAAAATAGGATTGAATGAGGAAGTGCCCTGGAGTACAATAATATATGGTTAAGGGGAGGTAGTTAATGTCTAATCTGGACAAGGGACGGACTGGTCCTGTGGGATCCATGCCTGGTTCATTTTTATGAACGTCAGCTTGTCCACATTGGCTGTAGACAGGCGGCTGCGTTTGTCTGTAATGACACCCCCTGCCGTGCTGAATACACGTTCAGACAAAACGCTGGCCGCCAGGCAGGCCAGCACCTCCAAGGCATAAAAGGCTAGCTCTGGCCACGTGGACAATTTAGAGACCCAGTAGTTAAATGGGGCCGAACCATCAGTCAGTACGTGGAGGGGTGTGCACACGTACTGTTCCACCATGTTAGTGAAATGTTGCCTCCTGCTAACACGTTGCGTATCAGGTGGTGGTGCAGTTAGCTGTGGCGTGTTGACAAAAGTTTTCCACATCTCTGCCATGCTAACCCTGCCCTCAGAGGAGCTGGCCGTGACACAGCTGCCTTGGCGACCTCTTGCTCCTCCTCTGCCTTGGCCTTGGGCTTCCACTTGTTCCCCTGTGACATTTGGGAATTCTCTCAGTAGCGCGTCTACCAACGTGCGCTTGTACTCGCGCATCTTCCTATCACGCTCCAGTGCAGGAAGTAAGGTGGGCACATTGTCTTTGTAGAGTGGATCCAGCAGGGTGGCAACCCAGTAGTCCGCACACGTTAAAATGTGGGCAACTCTGCTGTCGTTGCGCAGGCACTGCAGCATGTAGTCGCTCATGTGTGCCAGGCTGCCCAGGGGTAAGGACAAGCTGTCCTCTGTGGGAGGCGTATCGTCATCATCCTGCCTTTCCCCCCAGCCACACACCAGTGATGGACCCGAGCTGCGTTGGGTGCCACCCCGCTGTGACCATGCTTCATCCTCATCCTCCTCCACCTCATCCTCGTCCTCCAGTAGTGGGCCCTGGCTGGCCACATTTGTACCTGGCCTCTGCTGTTGCCAAAAACCTCCCTCTGAGTCACTTCGAAGAGACTGGCCTGAAAGTGCTAAAAATGAACCCTCTTTCTCCTCCTCCTGGGCCACCTCCTCTTCCATCATCGCCCTAAGTGTTTTCTCAAGGAGACATAGAAGTGGTATTGTAACGCTGATAACGGCGTCATCGCCACTGGCCATGTTGGTGGAGTACTCGAAACAGCGCAACAGAGCACATAGGTCTCGCATGGAGGCCCAGTCATTGGTGGTGAAGTGGTGCTGTTCTGTAGTGTGACTGACCCGTGCGTGCTGCAGCTGAAACTCCACTATGGCCTGCTGCTGCTCGCACAGTCTGTCCAGCATGTGCAAGGTGGAGTTCCACCTGGTGGGCACGTCGCATATGAGGAGGTGAGCGGGAAGGCCGAAGTTACGCTGTAGCGCAGACAGGCGAGCAGCAGCAGGATGTGAACGCCGGAAGCGCGAACAGACGGCCCGCACTTTATGCAGCAGCTCTGACATGTCGGGGTAGTTGTGAATGAACTTCTGCACCACCAAATTCAGCACATGCGCCAAGCAAGGGATGTGCGTCAAACTGGCTAGTCCCAGAGCTGCAACGAGATTTCGCCCATTATCACACACCACCAGGCCGGGCTTGAGGCTCACCGGCAGCAACTACTCGTCGGTCTGTTGTTCTATACCCTGCCACAACTCCTGTGCGGTGTGGGGCCTGTCCCCCAAACATATGAGTTTCAGAATGGCCTGCTGACGTTTACCCCGGGCTGTGCTGAAGTTGGTGGTGAAAGTGTGTGGCTGACTAGATGAGCAGGTGGAAGAAGAGGAGGAGGAAGTCGAGTAGGAGGAGGTGGCAACAGGAGGCAAAGAATGTTGCCCTGCGATCCTTGGCGGCGGAAGGACGTGCGCCAAACAGCTCTCCGCCTGGGGCCCAGCTGCCACTACATTTACCCAGTGTGCAGTTAGGGAGATATAGCGTCCCTGGCCGTGCTTACTGGTCCACGTATCTGTGGTTAGGTGGACCTTGCCACAGATGGCGTTGCGCAGTGCACACTTGATTTTATCGGATACTTGGTTGTGCAGGGAAGGCACGGCTCTCTTGGAGAAGTAGTGGCGGCTGGGAACAACATACTGTGGGACAGCAAGCGACATGAGCTGTTTGAAGCTGTCTGTGTCCACCAGCCTAAATGACAGCATTTCATAGGCCAGTAGTTTAGAAATGCTGGCATTCAGGGCCAGGGATCGAGGGTGGCTAGGTGGGAATTTACGCTTTCTCTCAAATGTTTGTGAGATGGAGAGCTGAACGCTGCCGTGTGACATGGTTGAGATGCTTGGTGACGGAGGTGGTGGTGGTGTTGGTGGTACATCCCCTGTTTGCTGGGCGGCAGGTGCCAACGTTCCTGCAGAGGCGGAGGAAGAGGCCGAGGCGGCAGCAGCAGAAGAGGCCGAGGCGGCAGCAGCAGAAGAGGTAGCAGGGGGAGCCTGAGTGACTTCCTTGGTTCTAAGGTGTTTACTCCACTGCAGTTCATGCTTTGCATGCAGGTGCCTGGTCATGCAGGTTGTGGTCAGGTTCAGAACGTTAATGCCTCGCTTCAGGCTCTGATGGCACAGCGTGCAAACCACTCGGGTCTTGTCGTCAGCACATTGTTTGAAGAAGTGCCATGCCAGGGAACTCCTTGAAGCTGCCTTTGGGGTGCTCGGTCCCAGATGGCGGCGGTCAGTAGCAGGCAGAGTCTCTTGGCGGCGGGTGTTCTGCTTTTGCCCACTGCTCCCTCTTTTGCTACGCTGTTGGCTCGGTCTCACCACTGCCTCTTCCTCCGAACTGTGAAAGTCAGTGGCACGACCTTCATTCCATGTGGGGTCTAGGACCTCATCGTCCCCTGCATCGTCTTCCACCCAGTCTTGATCCCTGAACTCCTGTTCAGTCTGCACACTGCAGAAAGACGCAGCAGTTGGCACCTGTGTTTCGTCATCATCAGAGACATGCTGAGGTGGTATTCCCATGTCCTCATCATCAGGAAACATAAGTGGTTGTGCGTCAGTGCATTCTATGTCTTTCACCGCTGGGGATGGGCTAGGTGGATGCCCTTGGGAAACCATGCCAGCGGAGTCTTCAAACAGCATAAGAGACTGCTGCATAACTTGAGGCTCAGACAGTTTCCCTGGTATGCATGGGGGTGATGTGACAGACTGATGGGGTTGGTTTTCAGGCGCCATCTGTGCGCTTTCTGCAGAAGACTGGGTGGGAGATAATGTGAACGTGCTGGATCCACTGTCGGCCACCCAATTGTCTAATGCCTGTACCTGCTCAGGCCTTACCATCCTTAGAACGGCATTGGGCCCCACCATATATCGCTGTAAATTCTTGTGGCTACTGGGACCTGAGGTAGTTGGTACACTAGGACGTGTGGATGTGGCAGAACGGCCACGTCCTCTCCCAGCACCAGAGGGTCCACTAACACCACCACGACCATGTCCACGTCCGCGTCCCTTACTAGATGTTTTCCTCATTGTTATTGTTCACCACAACAACAAAAATATTATTTGGCCCAATGTATTGTATTCAAATTCAGCTGAATATAAATTTGAGGCCTAGTATTTAGGCGCTGGGTGACCGGTATAGATTTACTGACAGAATTAGACTTAGAAATGCACAGTAGCGTGTGTGTGAAGTTATTCTGAATGACCCTATGTGCACCTTGAATATTATATACCCTTTTAGGGATAGATTTCAAATAGCTCTGATACAGCAGAAACCACTAAATTAGTAAATTGCTAAATTGGGAATTGTTTTTCAACCCAGAACAAAAAATGTGCTTTGACGGACACTAAATAACTTGCCCAGCCAGAACAGTACAGCGGTAACGACAGATTTAGCGGGATATAAATTTGAGGCCTAGTATTTAGGCGCTGGGTGACCGGTATGGATTTAGTGACAGAATTAGACTGGGATATGGCCAAAAAATAACCACACTATTGCTGGTTAAATGCACTTGGTGTGACAGCTTGACCAACCACACTACTGAGGGTTAAATGCACTTGGTGACAGGCGCAGCTTGCCCCTGATGTAGTATATGGCCAAAAAATGAACAGACTATTGCTGGTTAAATGCACTTGGTGTGACAGCTTGACCAACCACACTACTGAGGGTTAAATGCACTTGGTGACGGGCGCAGCTTGCCCCTGATGTAGTATATGGACAAAAAATAAACAGACTATTGCTAGTTAAATGCACTTGGTGTGACAGCTTCACCCTGATGTAGGCTTTAGCAAAAAACAACCACACCATTGAGGGTTAAATGCACTTGGTGACAGGCGCAGCTTGCCCCTGATGTAGTATATGGCCAAAAAATAAACAGACTATTGCTGGTTAAATGCACTTGGTGTGACAGCTTCACCCTGATGTAGGCTTTAGCCAAAAAACAACCACACCATTGAGGGTTAAATGCACTTGGTCGCAGCTTGTGCTGGCGCACCACAAGACACAAAATGGCCGCCGATCACCCCAGAAAAAAGTGACTGACAAACGGTCTGGGCAGCCTAAAAACAGTGAGCAATTGAATTTCAGCAGCTCAATGATGCACAGCTGCAGATCGATCGATTAATCAAGTCCTTTGGAGGAGTTAATCTGCCTAATCTCGCCCTACTGTCGCAGCCGCAACCTCTCCCTACGCTAATCAGAGCAGAGTGACGGGTGGCGCTATGTGACTCCAGCTTAAATAGAGGCTGGGTCACATGGTGCTCTGGCCAATCACAGCCATGCCAATAGTAGGCATGGCTGTGACAGCCTCTTGGGGCAAGTAGTATGACGCTTGTTGATTGGCTGCTTTGCAGCCTTTCAAAAAGCGCCAAGAAAGCGTCACAAAAGCGCCAAGAAAGCGACGAACACCGAACCCGAACCCGGACTTTTACGAAAATGTTCGGGTCCGTGTCACGGACACCCCAAAATTCGGTACGAACCCGAACTATACAGTTCGAGTTCGCTCATCCCTACTCATGTCCCTCTTCAAGCATGCTTGGCTAGAAGGCCAAATCAAGTAATGGCGATGAAAAGAGCTCCTCGGAATATCCGAGTGTGGGATCACTTGTTTGGCCAGACTCTCCATTGTGGGAGGAAGGATGATCAGGGTGAGGATTCTGTTGAACAGACTCTTGGCTACTGAGACTGGACTTGGTGGAAGACAGGGTGGTACTTAACTGACTAGAAGCATTATCTGCTGCAATGCAACCAACCACCTGGTCGCACTGGTTTGACTTCAAGAGTTTTGTCCTGCGACGCTCTGCAAACTGGGACATGAAGCTAGGTATCGTGGGTGATTGTTTTTCTTGTTCTCTGGCAGCAGGCACAGTTTCAACGTGCCCAGGGCCACGGCCTCTGCGTGAACTATGAGCATCACGGCCACTTCCCCGTCCCCTAATGCTCGCCTTCTTCATATTAAATGTTATATGCACGCTTGACACACAAGGTGTGGCACGGATATTACAGCTCACAGCAAACACAGTATATGATAAAAGTATGGAAAAAGGAAAATAGATTTAACTTATATTTTTTCTATCTCTGGCCCTGACACACACAAGGTATTGCACAATGTCAGAAGTAACTGCAGACACCCTTCTATAGGAAAAGTATGGAAAAGTATGGAAAAAAATATACTAGATTTCACTTATATTTTTTCTATCTCTGGCCCTGACACACACAAGGTATTGCACAAATGTCACAAGTCACTGCAGACACCCTTCTATAGGAAAAGTATGGAAAAAAATATACTAGATTTCACTTATATTTTTTCTATCTCTGGCCTGACACACACAAGGTATTGCACAGATGTCACAAGTCACTGCAGACACCCTCTATAGAAAAAGTATGGGGAAAAAAATTTGATGGCTATATTACATTGCTGCCACCACACACAATAGTCCTTATAAAGACTTTTGGCTCTTTGAAATGTTTTTCAACTAAATAGATTGAGATCACACTCCCTAAACTATCTGTTCCTTCCTAAGCGCAGCTCTCCCTGACTAATAATGGTCCGAACATGCCCCATCGGCACCCGTTCACGTGTTCAGGCCAGCTAATCACTGTAATGCCAGTAACCAACAAGGCTACGGCATTACAGTGATGGCAGTACTTACCTGCACGTTTATTAGCTGCTTAGCAGCCAAGAAACATGCGGGGAGGAGACTCTAGCATGGTGATCGAGCACATGCGGTACTAGGCCGAGTACCTCCATGTGCAGCAGTTTCGGCTGAGCATGCTGGCTCAACACTACTACTTACATTGAAGAGTACATACTCACTATTAGGCCTCTTTCACAAGAACGATAGGGATTAGGTACTGATGCGTTCAGGGTGCGTGCAATGAAACTCGCACCATTTTGTAAGCAAGTTCAGTCAGTTTTGTATGCGATTGCCTTCAGTTTTTTTCCACACGGGCGCAATGTGTTTTGATGCGTTTTTCACGCGCGTGATAAAAAACTGAAGGTTTACAAACAACATCTCCTAGCCACCATCAGTGAAAAATGCATTCCACCCGCACTTGCTTGCAGATGCAATGCGTTTTTCACGCAGCCCCATTCACTTCTATGGGGCCAGGGCTGCGTGAAAAACACAGGCTATAGAACATGCTGCGATTTTCATGCAACTCAGAAGTGATGAGTGGAAAAACAACGCTCATGTACACAGACCCATTGAAATTAATGGGTCAGGATTCAGTGAGGGTGCAATGCGTTCACGTCACGCATTGCACCCTCGCGGAAAACTCGCTCGTGTGAAAGGGGCCTTACAGTTACTGTTCCTCCAGGTTATGTGGAAAATTAATCTGTATAACATCCATAAAGATAAACCTGTTATTAAAAGGGTTATCCAAAATATAAAACATGTCCCCAATGCCTAAGCCCCTCATATAGATTATACTTACCCCGCTCCCCGACAGCCGCGTCTCTCCTGATCCCCGCACGGCCGCTGCGGCCTCTCCCCCGTCGCACGGATATATGTTCTTTTATCAGGAGATTTTAACATGGTTGTTGATCCAATTTTTAGATAAAGTACAGATAAAACCAAATGAAGGCCATCTGGCAACTTTTGGCCGATTGTTACAGGACCATACATACCATTGATATTTGGAGGACGAAATATATATATATTTCGTCCTCCAATATTCTTGTCACTCTAGCATGTTTCACACTTTGTATCATATTGATGTGTCCATCAGGAATCAATTAATGTATACACTTACTGCTAAAATAGAATACATTACCCATAGTATCTCAAATCATTCTCCTTTATTGAACTACATTCTACAACAGTGGTTCACTGGGTGACAGAACATGGAAGCTTAATGCATTCTGGTTTACTATTGTGGATGTTACTCATGCTGAAAATATACTTGTTGAGTTCTGTAATATAAATCTAAACACGGTTAGGGAAGGCATTGAATGGGATGCTATAAAAGCTTATTTCTGGGGCATACTAATTCAACGTATTAGTCGGGTTAAGGCCAGGAGAGGCGTCTTTGGACAGGAACTGAAGCATAGAGTTAAGGAAATGAAAGGGATTTTTATTACAGAGTACTTGAGCCGCACATTCTTGGAGAGACATACAAGAGATATTTAATGCATACAATTTGAGTCGAAGACTACGTGATGTTTTACAAAGCAGTCCTTCTTTTAAAGTCAATCGTAAAATGAACAATCATGTTTTTATTTTTTCAGAATTTTTGGTGAGGATTTTTTTTTTTATTGTCCATGTTACTATCTAGATTTTTTTAAATGTTTATAATCTTGCAATTATCACACTAGCCATTATGCCTAATAATAGGTCATAATTTCCTGTCCTATACAGGTAACTTTTTAGTAACTGTTCTCATTATCACCACAGGCAGAATTACAATGACAAGTAACACCTCTGTATAGATAACATGCTTCATCCTGTTCTTTGCACAGGTCACAGAGCATGCCTAGAAAACTCTCCCTTAGAAGTCAGTGGGGTCAGCTCCTAGCTCCTGTGCATTGTGTCTATGGCGAATGAAGCTGCTTTCAAAGAACAGGAAGTCTCGATATATTTTAGACCTTGTGGCCAGGAGCACCAGAGGATTTTTTCGTTTTTACATTTCGTTTTACTACAGCCCGTTCTCTGAGCCATACCTTTTTTTTTTGTTCACATAGCCATAAATGTTTTTTGCGTGACAAGTAGTACTTTCTAATGGCACCCTTTAACCCCTTCCTCGCATGCTGATTTTCCGATTTTGAGTTTTTGTTTTTTACTCCCTGATAATGTAACAGAGGGCCAAGCTCCATCTGAAGCCAGCTCAGAACACAGAAATTCACTTCTACAAGATCCATTGTTGTGGGTAAATATAAACAAGAAGTTACAAGTATTAACTGTGAATTGTTCACAGCAAAATATGTCGTTTAGGTTCCCAATGACAAACACAATAGAAGATCTGACTGGTTGCATTATTGCACAGAACTGTCTAAAATGGGAGATATAAAAAAGGCAATGACTAATGTACTCAAAAACCCACTACTCAGTACTGACTGGAAGGGATAAAATTTGCTATTCTTGGTGTCCACCACTTCTAAACTTCTATTTAAGATTCATCTTCAAGGCGACATTTCAGATGTATCAGCTAATGGCATGCATGCATAGAACACACACACATCTGTTCAGAAAATATTTTTTGGCAAATTCTATGCCTGCCCTACTGGCCATTAAGGGTATAAATCCCTAGTGTGTGTCCTAGAGGAAAGCTGCGAATAACACATGTTTTTTGCTACCTTATCTCTCTATTATCCACTATCTTCTGCATTGGCACACGCAATGAGAGAATACCAAGATCTGACCCTTAGTTAAGTGACTGTGTCTTTACTTGCTACATTACATACCTGCTGCTTATTATCTATATAAACTGAATATGCCCTTTTCACTGCCATTAGTGAAATCACATATTATTCACTTAGCAATTGTGAGCCTATTTATTCTCGTATCCCAGAATCCACTGTAAGACAAGTACTGTATATAGCTTTTGCTGCAAACTGTTTCCACCTAGACGTGTTGTAACTATGCTTTTTTTCTACTGGGACAAGTGGCTGTGTAGAAATTTGGCTAGTCAAGAAATACAGATAGGTAAACTGGATCAGTGGCTACACCAAACTGGAAACAGGTGGTAAGGTGCTCTATCCAGCGACTCACCCCAATGTCGCAAGAAACAGTAAATAATGATAGTAATTGGGTTTGGGAGGCACTCAATATATCTGGGGTTGTATGTATTCACCACAATATACATGGTGTTATTAATAATGTATTTTATTTACAGAGTAGGCAATATAATAAGAATAAAAAGGTTAAAAAAAATGTTAAAATGTTATTATAGTCAATCAAATCTAAAAAATTAGGAAATATTAAAAAAGTCAACGAAAATTAAAAAATAGTATTAAAAAAGTGAAGCAACAATATAGTCCCGGTGTATGGCAATATAGGACATTCACTAGGGAGCACTTATTAGGCTGATCAAAGACTGCGTTAAAGGGAATGATCAGCCTAATAAGTGCTCTAACTCTGGAGCGTCATATCGCTAATTCAGCGGACACTCTCTCCTGTGCACAGCATATATAGAATAAGGCTATAGCTTCAAATACTATTATATTGCAGGCCATTGTAAGTACCAAACAGACTATTCGAGTTCACCAGAGAATATTTGGCCTATTTAGAACGTTTTCTCCCTATCCTATTATATGAAGACAAATATTGTTCCTGCAAGATCGCAAAAACTAAAGGAAACCTCGTTTTGACACAAATAGCTGCAGATTAGTCGCAAGGAAGAGCCAATGCGATTTTATATCACTCTGCACTGAGTTACTCACCCACTAAACAGTGGGTACAGACTGGGATCATCAAAAGCTCTGACACAACTGTTCCCCCTACTGTATACCAATGACATCTACAATGACTAATCAATAGTGAATGTCCTATATTGCCATACACCGGGACTATATTGTTGCTTCACTTTTTTAATACTATTTTTTTAATTTTCATTGACTTTTTTAATATTTCCAAATTTTTTGATATTTCCTCATTTTTTAAGATTTGATAAACTATAATAACATTTTTACATATTTTTTTTAACCTTTTATTCGTCTCATTATATTGCCTACTCTGTAAATATAATTATTAATAACACCACATATTATTGTGTTTAATACATACAACCCCAGATATATTGAGTGCCTCCCAAACCCAATTACTATCATTAATCAAAAAATACTTATTACCACAAGAGAGTCTTCTTGAAGTGGAAGGCCCTAGAAACTAGACTAAAGTTGGCACTAACAATCCAGATACAAACAAATAATGCAGTGTACCTGAAACCCAGAATGAGCAAAATGCTTTTAAAAGGTTGGATTATTCTCATCATAACCATGGCAGTTCAAAACGCATCTCACAAAAGATCTCAAAAGCTTTATGAAACAAATAGCAACTTCCGCAAATGGCAATTTATGGAGGCAATATCAGATTTTTATTCCGTTCTTGAAAAATGCATCAAGTGAATAACCAACCATAACATTCACAGTCACAATCTTGGAAGTGGCATTCAAAGTAAGATCAATTATTAGCTACACAAATCAAGAAGAAAATTCTGGTGCCATTATCTGCAGCTATATACCGTATTATTCTGTATTTCTGAATGGCATTCCTCATAAAACATATATAGGTGAAATGAATTTTTATGGTACATTTCATATAGTCAAGGAAAGCTATGGAAATAAACAATCTGAGGTTAAAATGAAAGAAAATTTCTTCAATGAAAATGGTTTATTGGAACAGATGGCTCGAGAGTAAATGGTATGACAAAATAATTCTTACCCTACCTTCAAGAGAATGGTATTGGCAATGTTACAACAGTGGCTCCAACATGAAAAGTAGAATTAATTGGGTATAAGCTCATTAGCAACAAATAAACCCATGGCATTTCATGTTCCTCTTGTTTTCAGCAATGTAATACCTGTCCCTGTCGAGGCTATGGAGTGTATTAACACAATTCAAAGCCTTTATGTCTTTTTCTATTTTCACTCTTTGATGGGTCATTCTTGGAGCTTCACACCAATCCCTTTAATTGAAACCATTAAACACAGTTGAATGCGATAAAAGCTGCCCAAATTTCAAACAGAAGTTATGCAGGACAGTACTCTATAAGGAGCATCTTTTTCAATAGAGATTATTTTTGATATTTCTGATGCAATGCAGCAATTAGGAAAAAGTACATTTTACCTGAAAAGTTACAATTCAGGTGGACAATTTGAAAATGTTAGAAAAAGTGCACAGGGCCAGGCAGAAGAGTAGGAAATTGAAGGAAACTGAAACAGAAAAGTAGAAATACTTTGCAAATGTATCAGACAAAAGAAATACTAAATTCCAAACAATGTAAGGTGGAGTTCTTTAATCAAATCCATGGTTGTGCTATACTTCCTGTTGCAGTTCACTTCTTGCTGCTGAGAGAACACAGCAACTTACCCTATATGGAGGAAAACTAGGAAACACATTGTTTTATTGAATTCAGTCACATTATCACAGATGTATAAAATGCAGCAGCTAGCCATGCAGTCTGCTAGAGGCTGCCAGCAATTTGTGAACAAATGGGTCGTGCTAAAGATCTCACTGAATTCCAGAGTAGTACTGTAATAGGGTGCCACCCGTCAGTTCATTAAATTTCTTCCATCTTTGGATAGGGGGACATTTATCACCCCTTTTGCACAAGAAAACTGGCTCCAAAAAGTAGCAAAGTGTGGCGCATGTTGCAATTGCACAAAATTGTACAATCGTTTTTGGGGTACAGGCACCGCTAACCACTTTCAAAAGTAGTGCTGTGCGGCCAACGTGGGTGGCCCGTCACATTTATGCATGCCAGGAAACTGGCAAACATTTTGCTGACACAGACATTAAAGGGGTTCTGCACTTTTTTTTTTTTTACTGATGATCTATCCTGTGGACACTCGGGACCCCCGCCGATCAGCTGTTTGAGAAGGCAGTCCCAGTGATGTCACGACTAGTATCACTGGCTTGGTCATGGCTAAGCCCCGTTCAAGTGAAGGATTGTCCCCTGCAATGCAATCATTGGGTGCCAAAGGATTTCTATGGCGGCCAGGGGGCGCTACAATGGCTCTTAGGCCTGCCATATATGGATGCCTATCGAGAACTGCTTTTGGTATGGCCTCATAGATGCAGTAAGCTGCAGAGGAGCCAATGCATAGGATGGAAGTGGTAGTGGCCCTTTGCTCCCTGGGGATCGGTGTAGTGGAAATGTATTAAAGAATGAGGCCAGAATTAAATGTATACAAAATCTCTTTTACTAAGTGCAACATAGAACTTAAGGAAGCTGATTTCAAGTGCAATTGTCTGGTACTAGTAAGGATTATGGAGGCAGGTTGGATGGCTACAGTTTAGCACTTGTGTTGTACTGGCCTAGTAGTTTTCTGGGTGACGGGTGTTTTAGCCATAGTCCCACACCTTACAGCAGTGCATTTTAAAAGGTTTGTCTGGGCTTTTAATATTGGTGACCTTTCCTCAGGATAGGTCATCAATATCAGATCGGCAGGGGTCCGATACCCAGCACCCTCAGAAATCAGCTGTATGAGGAGACGGCGCACGCAGTGCAAACGTGCTGTCCCCCTTCTCTCTTCCTGCTGATACTGTTATCTATGGCAAAGCAGCAGTGAGCAGGAAGAGAGAAGGGAGATGGCACATGCACACTGCGCATGCCGTCTCCTCAAACAGCTGATCGGCAGGGGTGCCAGGTCTCGGACCCCCGCTGATGTGATATTGTTGACCTATTCTGAGGATAGGTCATCATATTAGAAGCCCGGACAACCCCTTTAATGCGGATAGTAGCTGGGCACTCTGCTGTCTGTCTTCTTAAAGATTTACTAGACGCCATCTTTAGCTGTTATTCTCTTTGTTGGCTCAAGCAAGAGCTCTGCAGTGTGCTTCCTCTCCCTTCTGTGGTTGCACAGGAACTCCCCCTCCTGCCAGGAAGCAGGACCAGTCCACTCCTACCAAGAGGGGAGGAACAGGGTGGTTAACCCTGTGCCTTGCCATCATTGCATCCATTCCCTATTGGTAGATAAGGCCAAGCAATGAAAAATACATAATAATATAAAACAATACAAACTATATACACATTTGTAGTACCCCCAGGACCAGGGCACTGCATAGGCACTTTGTCAGCTATTACAGTAACACATAACAAACTGGAATACAGGATTCCAGTGTATTGTATAAGCAACCAGAAGATCGCAAGTCCCCTAGTGGGACATAGAAAAAAATATTTTAGAAAGTTTTAAAAAAAGCATCTGTAAAAATAACTAAACATAATTGATATTGTTGTGTCCATAATGACCCATATAATAAAATGATCACTTTTTTTGTTCTGTAATGTGAACTGTGTAAAATATTAAATGCCAAAAAGCCCTTGTACAGCCCCAATGAAAGAACTGAATAGGATTGAATGAAGCAACACAAAAAAAAATAAAAAAATCAAGAACAATTGTTTTGAATGCCATAAAAACAAAACCCAAAAAACAATGTCGGAATTGCTGTGTTTTTCACACTTTGTCAGCCCAAAAAAGTTGACAAAGTTATACCCCAAATCATGAAATTAAATTGCCATCTGTCACCACATACCACAAAGGAAATAGCTCCTAGATGGGACAAAACCAGACAATCAGCATATACAAAAATAGAATACAAAAATAATATAAAAAAAAATATCTTTATTGAAGTCGATAAAGTAGTATGCAAACTATGACCTGACACTGCACGCAGGCAGGTGACAGTGCAGCACGGGCTAGAAAAGACAAGGGAGCGCAATTGCTGCAGACCGCCAGACCTGGAGAGGAGTGGCTGAGCTGGAGAGGTGAGTTAATGTATTTATTTTATCTCTTATCTGAGGTCTGACGGGGTCTGGCATGGAGGTCTGATATGAGGCCTGATTTAAGGTCTGATGGGAGTAACATAGTACATAAGGCCGGAAAAAGACATTTGTCCATCCAGTTCGGCCTGTCATCCTGCAAGTTGATCCAGAGGAAGGCAAAAAAAAAAAAAACTATGAGGTAGATGCCAATTTTCCCCACTTGCATCTATGCCCCCTTTTGATGCAACCCATTATATTATTGGCCTTGGCAGCAGCTGCCTGACACAGGTTTTTGCAGCTTAGGTTTCTGTTTATTAAAATTACTAGATCCTTTTATATGTCAGCGTTACCGAGTGTTTTACCATTTAGTATGTACGGGTGACTTGCATTATACCTTCCCATGTGCATAACCTTACATTTGTCAGTGTTAAACCTCATCTGCCACTTTTCTGTCCAAGCCTCCAATCTATCCAGATCCCTCTGTAGTAGTATACTGTCCTATTCAGTGTTAATTACTTTACACAGTTTAGTGTCATCTGCAAAAATTGATATTTTACTATGCAAGCCTTCTACAAGATCATTAATAAATATATTGAAGAGAATAGGGCCCAATACTGACTCCTGAGGTACCCCACTAGTGACAGTGACTCATTTTATATACTAACCTTTTATTTGGTACAGTATCAAATGCTTTGGAGAAGTCCAGATATACGACATCCATTGATTCGCCGCTGTCAAGTCTAGAACTTAACTCCTCATAGAAAATTATTAAATTAAGTTTGGCATGACCGATCCCTCATGAAGCCATGCTGACATGGCGTTATTTGCTTATTTCCATTGAGATGCTCTAAGATAGCATCTCTTAGAAAACCTTCAAACGGTTTATCCACAACAGATGTTAAACTTACCGGCCTATAGTTTCCAGGCTCTGTTTTTGGACCCTTTTTGAATATTGGCACCACATTTGCTATACGCCAATCCTGTGGGAAATTCCGTGTCAGTATAGAGTCCGCAAATATCAGAAATAAGGGTGTGGCTATGACATTACTTAATTCCCTTAGGATACGGGGTTGTATGCCATCCGGTCCTGGCGATTTGTCTATTTTAATCTTTCTAAGTCGTTGTACGTCTTCCTGGGTCAGACAGGACACTTTTAATGGGGAATTTATTTTTACATTCAGCATTTCATCTGACAGTTTATTTTCCTCAGTGAATACATTGTAGAAAAAATTCGCTCTCTGCGACTCCCCCCTCATTACTCTTTAAAGGGCCGACACCTTCAGATTTATACTTTTTAACATTTATATAATTGAAGAACATTTTAGGGTTGATTTTACTCTCTTTGTCAATAAATTTTTCAGTCTCTAGTTTGGCCGCTTTTATTTGTTTTGTACATATTCATTTTTTTTTCCTTATAGTTTTTCAGTGCTTCCATGCTACCCTCCTGTTTTAGTGATTTATATGCTTTCTTTTTGTCACTTATTGTTTTCTTTACAGTTCTATTTATCCACATTGGTTTCTTTCTGTTTCTTCTGTACCTTTTATTCTCATACGGTATGTACCTCTCACAATGAGATTTTAGGATGCTTTAAAAGATATCCCATTTTGTGGCTGTATTTTTATTTTTGAGGACTTTGTCCCAGTTAGTTAGGCCTATGGCCTCTCTTAGTTGGCTAAATTTGGCTTTTTTGAAGTTTGGTATTTTTGTTCCTTCCTGTAGAAACGCTCTTTTGAATGATAATTGGAAGGTTATTACTTTATGGTCACTATTTCCCAGGTGTCCCCCAACCTGCACGTCTGTTGTTCTGTCAGGCCTATTGGTTAATAGTAAGTCCAGTATGGCCGTCCCTCTAGTCAGTTGGGAGAGCTAATTGTCTTTGGTTATTGCCAAGAACCTGATTCCTTTATGAGATATACAAGTTTCAGTTTCCCAGTCTATATCTGGGTAGTTGAAGTCCCCCATAATAACCACCTCATTATGATTTGCCGCCTTGTCTATCTCGTTTAGTAGTAGATTTTCTGTGGACTAATTTATTATTGTTTTTAGCTCCATGTATCTCTACCCACAGTGACTCCACATGTTCATGTCCCTCACTTGTATCTTCCTGGAGTGTGGGCTTTAGACAGGACTTTACATAAAGGCATACCCCTCCCCTCTCTAGTTTTGGCAATCCTTTCTAAATAGACTGTAACCTTGTACATTAACTGCCCAGTCACAGCTATCATCCAGCCATGAGTTATTCCCACTGTCATAGTCCTCCTCACACATCACTAATTCCAGTTCCCCAGTTTTATTAGGTCAGGCTTTTGGCATTAGTATACATACATTTGAGAGGTTTATGTATATTTTTTACCCTACACCTTTCCTTCTGAACTGTTCTAGTCCCTCCTTCCCCTCCTATAATGTAATTTCCCTCCCCACCAGTCCCTAGTTTAAACACTCCTCCAACCTTCTAGCCATCTTTCTCCCCAACACAGCTGCCCCTGGCCCATTGAGGTGCAGCCCATCCCTATGATAGAGCCTGTATCAGATAGAGAAGTCGGCCCAGTTCTCCAGGAACCAAAACCCCTCCTTCCTACACCAGTTCTTGAGCCACTTGTTAATCTCCCGCTGCCCTTCTTGTGTGGCCCGTGGTACAGACAGTATTTCGGATAATACTACCTTTGAGGTCCTTGCCCTAAGCTTTTGACCTAAATGCCCGAAATCATTTTTAAGGACTCTCCACCTACCTCTAACTTTGTCATTGGTTCCGATATAGACCATGACTGCTGGATCTTCTCCAGCCCCTCCCAGTAATCTGTCAACCTGATCCGCGATGTGTCAAACTCTAGCACCAGGAAGACAGCACACTGTTTGGCGATCACGGTCTTTGTGACAGATTTCCCTATCTGTTCCACTAATAATGGAGTCTCCCACTACTGGAACCTGTCTGCATTCCCCTGCTTTCCTGGTTCCCTGCTTACTGGAGCTGACATTCCCCTGACTGGCAAAGGAAGTGTCTGGCTGCAGCAGTGCCATCCCTGGACTGTTTATGATAATTGTAGTGGATGGCACTCCTTATATGTAGCTGTTGGTGCTCAGTGTAGAGGGTCAATCAGAAATATGAAGAAACCACGGCACTCGATTTTAGATATTCAAAAATAATTAATTTATTGTCCATCCCAAGTAGGATCTTTTTTGTTGCAAATGGCCAACGTTTCGGTCCACTAGAGGACCTTGGTCACGGCCTTAGTGCAGGAGATCTGGAGGCATCCACCCGATGGTTTCTTCATATTTCTGACCATCCCTGGACTGACATCCCCTTCATCTGCCAAATGTGCAAACTTGTTGGGGTGTGTCAGATCAGGGCTAGCCTCCCTGGCACTCTACCCCGCTTTCTAAGTGTTACCGAGCTAGCTAGCTCACTTTCCTCAGACTCCTCTCTGTCACCCTCCCCCTCATCTACCCCAAAGAGTGCTTGCTTGGTGAGAAGCAAACTCTTTTGCAAATTGTCAATGCCTCTCAGTGTTGCAAATTGCCCGTTTAAAGACTCGATTTGTGATACCAAACGGGTAATTTGCTCACATCTTGAATAAAGATATACACCCTCGAACGGCTGATCCAGGACTGTATACATCATGCAAGATGTGCACTGGACTGCGTTATCAATTGTGCAACGCATACTAAATGGGGATTACACCTCAAAAGTAAAAAATACTATATAATGTAGTAATAAGAAACTGGCTAATTGCAGTCCCCCCCTGAATCTAAAGTCATTTAATCTTAAAGGGAACCTGTCACCGGGATTTTGGTTATAGAGCTGAGGACATGGGTTGCTAGATGGCCGCTAGCACATCCACAAAACCCAGTCCCCATAGCTCTGTGTGCTTTTATTGTGTAAAAAAAACGATTTGACACATATGCAAATTAACCTGAGATGAGTCCTGTACGTGAGATGAGTCAGGGACAGGATTCATCTCAGGTCAATTTGCATATGTATCAAATCGGGTTTTTTTACACAATAAAACCACACACAGCTATTGGGACTGGGTATTGGGGATGTGCTAGCGGCCATCTAGCAACCCATGTCCTCAGCTCTATACACAAAATCCCGGTGACAGGTTCCCTTTAAGTCACACACTTACACAACCACACACTTAATCAACCACGCGTCGCGGTCAAACTCATGTTATATATCTGCTTATATAAATATAAATGAAGCTCACTACACCAGCCTTGTTTGTTTTCCCTCTGGATTCAAAAAGTGTGATAGCAAACTAATTATGCAGGTTTGATACTGCACGTAGCAAATTACTTATTGCAATACACTCTCCCTGGGAAGGGGAGGAGGTGTCTGGGGGAAGCAGGAAGTGAGCAGATGGAGGCTGTGCTTGGTGCTACTGGAAACCAGAAGAGGAGATCTCCGCTGAATCTGAAAGGGAATGGACCGGCTCACGGTGGGGACTGGCGACAGCATGAAGGGGAAGTTTACAGCGACGATCCCAGGAGTGTCTGCAGGATCCAGTTTTGAAATGGACCAGGAAATAAGAAAAAGCACCAAGAACCTGCTCAAGGAACTGCAAGTGCGGCTTTGCCACGACACATTACACCACACTGTTGCATTTGGACAAAGAATAATACTCCAAGTACAGTTACATTGCGGTGTATAGCTGCAAGCTAATGCATAGCCCTAAGGGACTCATACGCTGACACCTTCCTATCTCACTGGCTGCTCATAGGGTGTTATATGCTGGGAACTGGAGTAAGGATTAAAGTTACAAGAGACAGACCTTATTTCCCTGTGGATTACAAATAGTATTGCACAATACTTAGGATGCACCCCAACGAGGAACTTGCTCAGGAACATACAAGTGCAGATAGGCTACTTAATGAACTTTGGGAAAAACATCACATTTACTGGTTTATTAGAAAGTGTTACATTTACTGTTGGTTTATTCTCTGTGTACCAATCTTTTTTAAATACTCTCAGCTTCTTTTTCACTACATTGTTCAGTAAACTCAACTGCTGGGAAAGAACTGTTGTCTGTGTGGCATCGTATACCCTCTGTACCTGTGGTTCTTTCATTTGGCACTTTGAGCAGGGTACATTGATCACCATGTAGAACCCAAGCGGCTCTGAGGTGGTTCCGGTTGTGGCCCCCCATCACCCCTCCTGCCATGGGAGTAGCTCCGATCATGTGTTTGCCCACAGGTGCAATAATGAATCAGCTAGTGCGGTTTGATGGCCAAAATATGCTCTTAGAAGGACTGGACCGCACACCTTAAGAATATCCTCAGGTTGTACAACTTGGATCCGGATGTACAATCGGAAGTGGCACTGAACGCCTTGAAAGAGGATTCTAGACTCACTGTAATGCTACGTCCAAAAGAGGAAAAAAAAAAAAAAAGACACTGAATGCTATATTCTCGATTCTCAAATCTATTTACGGAGAAACGACCAGTAATGGCAGCATTAGGTCCTGTTTTTCACTCGCTTCTAGCGTGAAGATGAAACTATTCTATAGTTTGCTAATGCCCTCCAGGAGATCTGGTCACATGTACAGAAGAGAGAGGCCAGCAGTGCTAACATTCTTGGAAATAGAGATCAAATCCTCCGGGACCATTTCGTCCTTGGATTGCGTAGCCCTCCTCTTTGCCAGGCTCTCAGAGAACGTATACTGGTGGCTGCTACGTTGCAGTTTCAGAAGATACAAGCTGAGGCTGTGGCCTGGGACAAGGAAGAGGCGTATGGGGCTTACACAGTGAGGATGCAGGCTGCATGAAGTAAAAAAACTCCCTCTCAAGAGAAGGATCTGCGCGAGACAGTGAAGGCACCTGGGAGAGATTCAGAGGCAATTGGCACAGTTACAGGCTCCATCGATGGCCCCAGTTCAGTCCGATTACTGGAAAAGGGGTGCTGCCCCCATGGGTTCGCCACTATATCGAGCAACTCCAGTGGCTGGAGTGAGAGACTCTCCCATGCACTGGGCTGGTCTGTCGCCACCTACAGATGCAGATGTTGTGTGGTCCTTGTTGGATTTGCCGAGAAAGAGGACATATCTCCCGTCAATGCCCACAAAAGGCCCTGAATCCAGAACAGCCACCATTAAATGGGAACCCCTCGAGGTAGTGGGGAACACCGTGGGGGAGGCCAGTTGCCAGGTTACCCTTAACGACCTCTGGGACCTGGTGACCGAAAGCCCCTACTTATAGGTGCAGATTAAAGAACAAATGGTTGAATGTCTTGTCGACACAAGGTCGGAAGTAACCACAATGCTAGTGAGGTTCTTTGAGAGATACTTCGGCCAACTGATGAAGCCTGACAAGGGCACCGTGATCAAGCTGACAGCTGTAAGTCAGACTGCTATACCTGTGTTCGGAGTGGTTTGGATGAGAATGAAGCTATGCAGACAAGATGTCGGCAAGAAGGGAGTGGTGCATGTAGAGAAACTGGCTCAGTATGGAGCTCCCGTCGTATTGGGAATGAACGTTCTGCGGGAATTGGATCAGCTCATGGTTACAAAGGAAGGCCGAGTTATTGGAGGAAAACGACTTCCCACAAGCCTACCCAGAAAGCATTCCAGAGGTTGAGCCGGACATGCGGTATCTGCAAAAGCACTCCTGAGGGTAAGCCGGTTGGAGCAGTGTATGCCCCATATGGAAGAGCCTGCACTGTACCTCCGTGACAGGAGAAGAAGATACGAATGCTTGTCGGAAGCCAGCGGAAACTGAATGGGATAGATTTGCTGATAGAACCCATGGGCATGTTGGAAGCCAGCCGGAGCCCAGTGGTCGCCAGGACCATCGTGAAAGTCATAGAGGGGCATGTGTTAGTACGGTGTGTCAATGTACCTTCCATGCTGGAGAGAAAGTGGCTGAGTAGTATGTGCTGCAAGGAGAACCACTCACAGGTAGCCAGTTCGCCCAATGGGCTGTTGAAAATTATGTCTGGATTTTGGCAGTGGCGGAACCCACGCCTGAGTGGAATGGCCGGCGGATCTTGCAACCAATGGAGATTGATACGAACCAGTTCACCGCTGATCAGATGGAGAAGATTGAAGCAGTGCTATGGGAGATTTAATACGCCTTTACCCAATGTGAGGAGGACTTCGGGTGCACAACGGCTATCGAACATGAAAGCCGGTAATTACTCACCGGTAATTCTGTTTCCTGGTGAGTAATTACTGGCTTTCCCCCTGTCATGACAGCACCACTAGAGAGAATACCAGAGAAAAAAAATTAGGGTGGGACCACCGCCTGAAGCACTTTACGGCCAAAAGTTAAGGAAGAAAAGGAACCCACGTCCAGTCTATAGTGACGGAAAAAAGTGTGTGGAGACGACCAGGTAGCTGCCCTGCAAATGTGGTCAATGGAGGCTCCTCTCCTTTCCACCCAGGAAGATGCCACCGCCCGAGTGGAATGGGCCTTCAGCTGCAGAAATGCCCTGCCTGATCCATCTAGAGATGGTGTCTCCTCTTACTTTGTCCCCTTTATTTGGCCCTGACACCTGAATAAAGAGTCCTGAAGTCTTTAGTCCTGTCTATGTATTCCAGAACACATCTACGTACAACCAACATATGAAAACGCCTTTCTCCTTAGGAAGAGGGATTAGCACAGAAGGAGGGCAGCACCACTTCCTGGGACATATGAAAAGCGGAGACAACCTTGGGCAGAAATGCTGGATCCGGTCTTCTAGGATGTGATTATAGGGCTCTCTGGCAGATAAGGCTGCTAACTCCCCTACCCTACGAGCCGATGTCACTGCGACCAAGAGGGCGGTCTTCTGAACTAGCAGTCTGAGAGCTAAGGGCTCAAAAGGACCTAGACATAAGGAATGAAGAACCACTGAAAGATCCCAAGTTGGCGATCGTATCGGTACGGATAACTTAAGTCTTGACTGACTTAAGGAATCTGCGGATCATCCCTGGATCATCAATCTTCTGGCCAAACAAAGCTCCCAAGGCAGAAACCTGAACTTTGAGAGTGGCCACTCTCAACCCCTTTTCCAGACCTTTCTGCAGGAAATAAAAAATATCCGCCAAGCTGGGTTTTCCCGGGTCAAAGGAAGCAAGGTTAATCGTGGACAGAAATTTTCTCCAGATCCTGACATAAATCTAATACGTAACTTCTTTCCTGCTGGCTTGTAACGTGGAGATGACGCATCAGACAATACCTTAGCTTTTAAGGTTAACCTTTCAAAAGTTATGTAGACAGAATGGGAATGGTGATTTTTAGTTAAAACTTCAACTTTCAATTATTTTACATAGAATAGAGTCCCTAAATGTTCCGTTTAGATCCAATTTTTAAAAACATTTTTTTCCCTCAAAAAAATATTAGTTTTAGTGCAGGCATCCTCAAACTGCGGCCCTCCAGATGTTGAAAAACTATAACTCCCAGCATGCCCAGACAACTTACAGCCATCAGCAGGGCATGGTGGGAATTGTAGTTTTACAACATCTGGAGGGCCGCAGTTTGAGGATGCCTGCTTAGTGTCTCCAAAGTCTGAGAGCCATACATATTGGGCATCGCCGCGTCCGTACAAATCTTCTGTATAAAAATAACATTTAACCCAACCCCTCTGGATGAACAGCGTTAAAAAAAAAAAAAAAAGTGTAAAAAAAAAAAGTGTAAAAAAAAAAAGCAATTTTTTGTCACCTAACATCACAAAAAGTGTAATAGCGAGCAATCAAAATGTCATATGCAACCCCATTTAGTGCCAATAAAACCACCATCTCATCTCGCAAAAAATGAGCCCTTACATTAGATAGTCGCCCAACAAAAAAAAAAAAATAAATGTAGCTCCCAGGCTATGGAGATAGTAAAATAATTTTTTAGGGTTCCTAAAATGATAATATAGTGTAAAATCAAAATACATAATAATCTGCCCTATAAAAATAACATTTGACCAAACCCCTCGGATGAACAGCGTTAAAAATATAAAATAAAAATGGTGCAAAAACACCAATTTTTGGGCAAAATTTCTATTTGAATCCTTTTTTTCTGGTAATAAAGCAAGGGTTAACAGCCAAACAAAACTAAATATTTATTGCCCTGATTCTGTAGTTTGCAGAAACACCCCATATGTGGTCGTAAATGGCTATATAGCTACACGGCAGGGCATAGAACGAAGGGAACGCCATATGGTTTCTGGAAGGCAGATTTTGATGGACTGGTTTATTTACACCATGTCCCATTAGAAGCCCCCCTGATGTAGCCTAGACTAGAAACTCCAAAAAAGTGACCCCATCTAAGAAACTACACCCATTTTTTCCAGTAATAAAGTAAGGGTTAAAATTGAACATTTTCCAAAAAATAGAAATTCCTAAATTGTTTCTCCATCTGCCATTAACTCTTGTGTAACACCTAAAGGGTTAACAAAGTTTGTAAATCCAGTTTTCAATTACCTTGAGGGGTGTAGTTTCTTAGATGGAGTCACTTTTTTGAAATTTCTATTCTAGGGGTGCAACGGGGGGCTTGAAATGGGACATGGTATAAACAAAACCAGTCCTGCAAAATCTGCCTTGCAAAAACCATATGGCGTTCCCCTCCTTCTAGGTCCTCCCGTTTGGCCAAACAGTAGTTTACGACCACATATGGGGTGTTTCTGCAAACTACAGAATCAGGGCAACCCATATTGAGTTTTGTTTGGCAGTTAACCCTTGCTTTGTTCCTGGAAAAAATTGATTATATTGGAAAATGTTCCCAAAAAAAAAAAAAAAAAAATCGAAATTCTTACATTTTATGTCCATTTGCCATGAAGTGTTGTGGAAGACCTAAAGGGTTAACAAAGTTTGTAAAAACAGTTTTGAATACCTTGAGGGGTGTAGTTTCTAAAATGGGGTCATTTTACGTAAGCCTCACAAAGTGACTTCAGAGCTGAAGTAGTCCATAAAATTTCAGAAAAATTTCTAAATTTGCCTATAAACTTCTAAGCTATGTAACATCCCCAAAAAATAAAATATCATTCCTAAAACGATACAAACATGAAGTAGACATATGGGGAATGTAAAGTCATCACAATTTTTGGGGGTATTACTATGTATTACAGAAGTAGAGAAACTGAAACTTTGAAATTTGCAAATTTTTCCAAACTTTTTTGACCCAATATGTGACGAAAAAACAATCTCAGAACGGCCTGGGTAAGTAAAAGCATTTTAAAGTTATCAGCACTTAAAGTGACACTGGTCAAATTTGCAAAAAATGGCCTGGTCCTTAAGGTGAAATAGGGCTGTGTCCTTAAGGGGTTAATTGGGATTCTGCCAGAGAGAGAAACTTTTCCTTATGCTCTGCCACCAGCAGGAAGTCGAAGTACGGGATGAAGATGCCATCCCCCTCTCCCTTAGGTCTAGAGATGCCATATAGCAGTCCTTTGTTAACAGATTTATCGTTGACTTCAGGGTCTCCATCTGCAACCGATGGTAAGTGAGAAACTGATTCAGAGGCTTCAGATTCATGATGACTCTGAAGGTTCCGTTCGGCTTCTTTATAAGGAAGAGAGTCGAATAGAAACCCTGACCTATTTCTTCAGCTGGAACCGGAACCTCTTTTTCCATCAGTGATAAGACTTCCAGCTGGAGAAAAGACAGACCCGAGGCACCCGGTGGACATTTTGTGACTATGTAACGGGTAGGTGGCAGGCTGATGAACTTGAGACGGAGACCATCCCTTATGGTCTCCAGGACCCACGTACTACTTGAAATTAACTGCCACTCCGCCAAGAAGTTTCTTAGCCTGTCACCTACCTGCAAGACCCCGTCATTTGGGGCTGGGCTTTTTAGAGGAGGAAGAGGAGGGCCGATTAAACATAAAGCAGCTACCTTTACGGGAACCCCTCCATCTAAAGCCTGACTGGCCTCTACCTCTATCCTGGCCCCCTTCCCTTCGCACAAAAGGACCGGTATTGCCTAGAGGACCGAGGAAGAGGGAACCCTTTCTTCTTATCTCCCGCTTTTTCTAACAAATCTGTGAGCACCGAACCAAAAAGCAACTCGCCCTCACATGGTATGGCACACAATTTATTTTTGGAGCCGAGATCCCCCGATCAGTTTTATACCCATAGAGCCCGCCTAGCCGAGTTAGTCAAGGCCCCAGCCATAGTGGACAGCCTCAGGGTATCCGAAGAAGAGTCCGCCAAGAAGGGGGCCACTTGCCTAATTGCGGAAAGAAAGGCAAGCAGTTGCTCCTTAGGAACTTCATTTTGGATACCTGCTGAGAGCTGGTCAATCCATAATATCATGGACCTAGCCACTGAGGTACCTGCTATGCTTGGTTTAAGAGCTGCCCCCATGGACTCCCAGGCTCTCTTAAGGAACCCCTCTGCCTTTTTATCCATGGGCTCCCTAAGAGACCCCAAATCTTACAAAAGGTAGAGAACCCTTTCTAGAAATCTTGGCAATAGCCACATCAATTTTAGGCGGATAATCCCAGGAACTGGTCTCTGCATCATCAAACGGGAATGTCCTCTTTATGGCCCTAGGAATAAACTATTTCTTATCCGGGTTCTCCCATTCCCTTTTAATAAGTTGGGACACAGTCCGGTGAATAGGGAAAACTTTCCTTTTCTTTTCTTCAAGTCCCTCAAACATGATGTCCTGGTTAGATTTCTGCTCTCTAGCCTCTTCCAGACCCATAGCTGATCTTACTGCGTTGACCAACTGATCCGTATCTTCACATTGAAATAACGGTCTGCCTGACATATCATCTTCAGACCTTTCCGACTCTTCTCCTGCATAAACGTAAGAGAAATAGCTGGAGCAATATCATATATCCAAAAATATACATCGAAGTAAAGGTCGGACAAGCCGCAGACTATACCTGAGTCCGAATGGGCCATAATTAAACCTTCTTCCTCAACGTCAGATAGCAGTGGGACAGAAGGGGCAACTGCCGGCTGAGGTGCAGGTGACGTAAGCGCTGTCAAAACTCCTCTTAGGGAGGCTCCTATTTGGTTCTTAACCATGTCCTGCATCTTCAGTAGTAATGACGGTGTTTCTTGCACAATAACCTTATTAGTGCAGCTGACACAATTAGGCTTATTTATAGTCAGCCACAAGACTGACTTTGCACATGGCACATTCTTTGCTCTTAACCTTTTTAGATTTCCTGGGACCCTCATCCTAAAAAGAAAAAAGGTAACCATACCAAGGGTCAGGAAAAATATTATTCACAAGCCAAAACGCATACACTCACCCAGCCCCACGATACCGTAAATGGGACCTTGGTAGAAGATTCTGAGCGAGCCCTCCTGGAGCCCATATCCTCACTGGAGACACTCATCTTCAAGGCAAACACCCCCTCCTGGAAGCTGAATCACTGACGCTGGCTTTTCAGTTCACTTAATGGAGGCAGAACTGCAGCCAAAGGAACTCCTTTTAAATCTGCCGCTCTGAGCCGGCGTCTGACGTCATCAGTAAGAGCCGCCTCCCTCCTCCTCCCCAGCCCCATGTGATCTTGGTCCCGCCTCCAACATGGCCGCAGCCATCGGCGCTCCCAGCACAACCACGTCCTTCACACCACCCGCAGCTGAGATACAGCTAAAGCGGTAAGCTTTCCAACTAACCTGCCGAAGCCCCTCCCGCACTACGAGTGGGCCGCAGCGGTGGCGAGGAGCGGGCAGAGGGAGCAGGAGGCGGGCGGCAAGTCAAAGGACCTGCAGCTGGGGGTGACCAAACCGGCTCCACACCGGGAGCCATATGGGGGTCCTAGCTACCCTGAACTACAGGGATTTCTGCTTCCTTTAGTGCTCTAGGTTTACTGTCCCTGGGGGAGGAGTCCATCTTTCTGGTGGTGCTCTCGTGACAGGGGAAAATACAGACTGGGGATACTCCCCCGATTCGAGAAAGGTACAGGCAGATTATGCCCACTCACTACCAAGAAATGATAATGATGCTGTCACAGATCTTACATAGTTAAGTGGTAAAAGACAGCTAAAGCCCATGGGCCGCACCAGTGGTCTTGGTGCGGAAGAAAGATATTTCCTTGAAGTTCTGTGTGGACTACCGGAAGTTAAACGCTGCCACAGTAAAAGGACGCTTTTCCCCTGCCTAGGATTGAAGGCACTACAGCGTGCCAAGTATTTCTCAACTCTGGACTTGGCAAACGGCTACTGGCAAGTACCTGTGGCAGAGAGGGATAGACAGAAGACAGCCTTTATTCTACCCATGGGACTGTATGAGTTCAACAGAATGCCCTTAAAGCTGACGAATGCTCCAGGTACATTCCAACGCCTAATGGAACACTGCCTGGGTGAACTGAACTTTGAGTCAATTCTGATCTACATGGATGACGTGATAGTCCATGCACCTACGTTTGAAGAACATTTGGGGAGACTGCAGCAAGTATTAGGTAGGCTCCGCACTCATGGCCTTAAGATCAAACCAAGGAAGTGCCACCTCTTTCGAACAAGCCTAGAGTATTTGGGACATATCGTATCAGTTGAGGAAGTTCACCCTGCGGAGAGTAAGGTATATGCAGTGAGTAAGTGGTCGCAACCTAAGACGCTTTGAGAAGTGAAAGCCTTTCTAGGATTGGCTAGTTACTATCGAAGATTTATAAAGGGCTTTGTGAAGATCACCGGTCCGCTACACAAACTCTTGAGAGGGACTGCCCAGGGTCCGAAGACACAGCCCATAGCTTGGGGGCTGTCACAGCAGCAAGCATTTGACAAGTTGAAGAAAGCTATGATTAGCTCCCCCATCCTGGCATATGTTCAGTATGACAGATCATTCACGCACTGATGGAAGTTTCTATGGACTGGGAGCACCACTAGCCCAAGAACAAGATGGGCAGGAACGAGTCATTGCGTATGCTGTGAGCGCAATCCGGAAAATGATAGCTCCTTCAAACTCGAGTTGTTGGCATTAGTCTGGGCAATGACTGAAAAATTCTCAGGGTATTTCACCAGGGCAGAGATCCTAGTAAGAACAGACAATAACCCATTGGGCCACCTGCAGAATGCGAAACTGGGCGCCTTGGAGCAGAGATGGGTGGCTAGACTGGCGAAGTTTGACTATACCATCAAATACCGTGACGGTAAGACAAGGCAAATGCATATGCACTGTCTAGAGTCACCTGGGATGTCCTGACTCTAAGTAAGTCAGGTTGACGAAGAGGATGAAGGGACCGAGATACCCGATCTTGATCGAGTGCGTCGACAGTCGCCCACTCAAATGTGGTGGTTACTGACAGCACTGTGTTGCTGAGAAAGACTGAAGAAGAATAGGCTCAAGTGCAAGATGATGATCCTGACTTAAAGAAGATCAAACTTCTGGTTGAAGACTGGGATATGGTCCAAAATTGAAGAGCAAGGTCGCTTGTCCTCAGACGGATGGAAGCTGTTGAAGCAGTGGGATTGGCTGCGAATCCGAAATGGAATCATGTACCGGAACGGAAGGTGTTTCTGCTAGTCCTCATGGCAATATTGAAGGCTTAAACCTGGCACAGTTAAATAGATTTTACAGTGAGATGGGTACAATGCTGTGACTCTCGTTATATGTTTTGTAAATGGAAAATGTATTCATAGAACTGTAATTACCACTGCAGAGTTCTAAGGATGGGGATGTGGAATAGCTTAGGCAGGGGTCGAGTGGAGGGGGAACGGCGTTCCTGCACTTTTTTCATGGCAGGAACGCCGTTCCCTTTCAAGCCTCAAGCCAGGAGAACGTGGCTGAAATCAGGGGGTGAAGCGCACTGTGCAGGCTAAGCGGCTTCACAGCTGTCTGTGCGGTGCTGCTGCTGTCTGTGACTCCTCTCATGGCGCCCGGCCCCCTACTGACATCATCCCCTTCACTTCTTCTGTCGGCCTAATACGCTGCGAGTATGTTCAGTCACTTCGCAGCTGACACATAGGAGATCATTTAGAATGTCTTTCAGAAAAGTTTGTCCCTGGGATTCGAACTCACAACCTCTACACATCAGAGGCAAGGCATTTACCCTCACAGCAAATGAATGCCCTCACAGCAAATACCCTCACAGCAAATGAATGCTGTCTAGGTAGTTGCTTAAATAAAAATAAAAAATATAAGACTTCTACTTATACCTAGTGTACTGATACCTAGTGTACAACCATACACATGACAGCTGCCCACTGTGTATGGATGTAGCAGAGCTGGGTGTGTTGGGGCAGCTGTCATGTGTATGGTTGTACACTAGGTATCAGTACACTAGGTATAAGTAGAAGTCTTATTTTTTTTTTTTTTTTAAGCTACTACCTAGACAGCTTTCATGGCTGTGGGGGTAAATGCCTTGCCTCTGATGTGTAGAGGTCATGAGTTCAAATCCCAGGACAAACTTTTCTAAAAGTGTTTTTTTTTTTTAAGACTTCTACTGATACCTAGTGTACTGATACCTAGTGTACAACCATACACATGACAGCTGCCCCAACACACCCAGCTCTGCTACATCCATACACAGTGGGCAAAGTTACCTACAGTAGAAGTCTTATATATTTTTTTTTAAGTGATTAGCTAGACAGCTTTCATAGCTGTGAGGGCATATGCCTTGCCTCTGATGTGTAGGGGTCAAGAGTTTGAATCCCATGACAAACTTTTCTAAAAGTGTTTTTTTTTTTTTTTTAAATACCGGACTGTTACTTTACTGCCACGGGGGAGGCGGTCTATTGGCGCCATGATACTGGCACATGAAGGGGGTAGGAGAGAGGAACTTGATACTGGCACATTAGGGGACAGGGGGAGAGGATGGCACTATGATATTGTGTTTTGATCACAATGTGTACATTTGGCTCAGTCCGCAGCTACACAAATTACAGCGTGCTAGATTTTCTGTGCTTTTTTTTTTTTTTTTTGGAGGGGGGGGGGGGGGGGGGGGGTTGCAGTGGATCTTGGGTGAGTTCCCACACTTTTTTTCCCAGGACTTGACCCCTGAGCTTAGGACATGCTTTAGGTTTATACAGTTGTATGTAGTCAAGTGCAGACTCACCATAGGCCCTTTTGGAAAGATTCCTGGTGGGATCATTCCTTGGGAGCCACCCAAGCTCTCATCATGGCAAATAAACAGATACCCTTATTCAGACCACCAATATTTATAAGACCCATGTTAATCAGACCTCAGATCTGAGAGAATAAAAACTGTGCGGTGCTGTAACCCGACATCACACAGCATGAGGACACAGAGGGCGATGATGTTCTCACACTGGGCGCAGGTCAGGGAGTGCCGAGTACAGAGATCACACAGGGAGCGCTGTATTCACCGCTCTCCAGTCCTCCTGTACTAATGAGCGCTTCCACAATGGAAGCGCTCATTAGTATTCCCCCCCCCACACACCTTCATTTTATATAGAGAAAAGTACGGTATTTGGGGGCATTGGTGAGTACAGCAGGCATATGATGGGAAAGATGTTTAAAAAGTGAGAAATCTAAGTTGTCTTTGTTGCAAACTCTGCAGAAGAGAGGACTGTGAGCTTCAGGAACGGGACAAGGTGAGGAGTTAGTGTTTTTTTGTTTTTAATACAGAGGGCTTTATTACTATGGAGGGAGCACACAGGGCATTTCTAGTATAGAGGGGGCACAAAGCCAAAGGGCAGTATTCCTATAGTGCATTGCATTTTAATACATTTTAAGAGAGGAGGAGCCTGCTATGGAACACAAACACGTCACCACACAGCCACATAAGTAGAAAATTTAAGAGGAGGCTTGAAACTCCAAACCACCACATGAAGCCCAAACCAAGGAGTCACATTCCAGACATACATGCCGTACAATTCCCTGTAACTGCCTTGAGCTAATTCAGAATAACATCCGCTTCTCCAGATGGTGTAGTTCCTATACCCCATAAACATACTACAACTGATGGCCACCTGACTTCACTAAAAAGTCCTAGGACCACTCCTCATGCCACTCCACTCTACCAGACAGCAGGACAAGTTCCCCTACTTGGGTCCCATATACCCACACATACTCCACTGACCCCCACATTGCCATAGCCACTTGTCATGCAACCCCTCTCCCACAGACAACAGCACAAGAACCCCTTGTTTGATCTGCATGGATCCCACACAAGGCCGGCAAGTGCCGGGGTCCACAGCTCTTGCGGGGGCCCACAGCACTGCTGTCAGAAGCAATGAGCGCTTACATCAATACAGATGGAAGCGCTCATTGCTGGAGCTCTGGGAGCTGCGGTCCTGTCACTCACCGCTCAGCTCCCCACGCTCCTCCCCTCCTTCAGGCCAGCCGCGCTCTGAATGGTGAAGCAGGAAGACTTCTCCCCGCACCACCACTCAGCCTACAGGCATGGATCGTGCTGCCGGTATGTGTGGGCGGAGCCTGCAGCTGCAGGGAAGAGAGGACTGTGAGCTTCAGGAACGGGACAAGGTGAGGAGTTTGTGTTTTTTTTGTTTTTTTAATACAGAGGGGTCACAGAGGGCTTTATTACTATGGAGGGGGCACACAGGGCATTTCTAGTATAGAGGGGGCACAAAGCCAGAGGGCATTACTACAATAAAGGGGGCACAGTGGGCATTATTACTGTGAAGGAGGGACAATGAGGATTATTACTGTGAAGGAGGGACGATGGGCATTATTACTGTGAAGGAGGGACGATGGGCATTATTACTGTGAAGGGAGCACGATGGGCATTATTACTGTGAAGGGAGCACGATGGGCATTATTACTGTGAAGGGAGCACGATGGGCATTATTACTGTGAAGGGAGCACGATGGGCATTATTACTGTGAAGGGGCACACATCTGTACAAAACTACTGTGAAGGTTGTACAATGAGGACAACACTACTGTGAGGGGGTACCATTATTTTTTTAAGTATTGGGGGGGCGAGGTGCCAGAGAAAGGATACGCCCCGGGTGCCAAATACCGTAGGCACGCCACTGAAGCAGGGAACTATTTGCTCCCTGCTCCACCATTGAGCCGCCTCACAGATTGTCCTGCTGATCTGTGTAGGAGGAGGAGCGGAGCAGGCTGTGAATCAGCCTCTCCTCCTCCTACACAGCAGCGCAGTGTGGTACAATTGTGACGGACTGAACCGTCACTAAGGGGCTGCTGGAGAAGAAGTCTCAGACCTCTTGAAGTTACACGGAAATATTAAACCTGATTTGTGTGTGGAGTTATAGGCCACGTCTTTCCTATTGCCCATTAAAAGTGCAGAGTGTGAATCTCGCAACACAAAAAGGGTTAACTCTGCACTGAGACTCCCAATGAATGTGTTAGTTTATTTGTCCCCTTGTTCTATTGTGTTAGTGATTAAGATAGCTGACTCTAGAAGTAGCCGACTCTGGTGTAGAGGAGTAGATCACCCTATGATACACTCAGGAGATAATCCAATCACATGGGTCTCCTCTCTCCCTATTTTTTCATTAAGACACTGGGGAGGGGGATGTCTGTTTGCATGCTGTTCATGTTTGAGTTATGTTTAGACTTTTCAAACTGCATATATACCGATATGGTCTTCAATAAAGTCAATTCTTGATTTACTCTTCAACATTGGTGTTGCCTGATGATTGTGAAGTTTAGCGTTCTGTCCTCATATATTGGCTCTGTCCAATTAATAGGCAGGTTTGGGCTGAGGACACTGGAATTCGGGTTCCAGCAGAGGGGAAGCTGTTTTCTGACGGAGGTACCCAGTTGGGCTACCAGGCAGTCCGTTCAATTGGTGGCAAGCAGTGGGATTTGCTTCCTCCCTACGGAGCAGTTCAAACCACTACCAGGATTTATTTCTCAGCCGGCTGAGAAGAACTGACTCAAGCAGCCATGACCCTGGCAGTGGAGTACTCCAAATGGTTGTGGATCATCTGTCCAAAGGGAGAAAAGGGTCTGTCTGTGGAGGACTACTTCACCCTCAGGCAGACGGCACGGACAGCTCTATGGAATATTACCAAGACACACCGGGGCCGGTTTAATCCATTTCCAGAACAAAGGGTCCGGGATCAGATGGGCCTGCGAATGGGTATCCTGGGAGAGAAGCCCCAGGAGCATTGGATGGATGATTTGCACAAGTTGGTTCAGCGAGAGGTAGGGCTGCATGATAAGGGAATTTTGTGCGATTGCAATTAGGGCCCTAAAAATTGCGATAACGATATGCAACGAGATATTTTAAGGGAATTGTGCTAGAGGTCTATTTGCTTGGATTTTCAAGGCAAAAGCACACAAATTACTGATGATGCTGAAATGTAGTTCTGTTCAACTCAAGAGCTGAAATGCACAGTGTTTTTCAAAATAAAACATTTTACCTAAGTAAATAACATATTTGCATTATTGCAAAAGTACAAAATACAAAACTTGCCATTTTCTTAAAAGCACTGCACAGAACAGATAAATAAAATAGAATAGATAAAAGAACATGTGTTTATTAAAATACAATTTTCTGAACACTGAACAAACAGGAACTTTTTAAAGAACACCATAGTCAGCAGAAGCAATATAAGGTAATATACCGTATTTTTCGCCCTATAAGACGCACCTAGGTTTTTGAGGAGGAAAATAAGAAGAAAAAAAAATATTTTGAACCAAAAGGTGTGCTTTTTAACTAATAGTGGTCTGTGGACGGCACTGCGAGGAGGGGGCATCTGTGGACGGCACTGCGAACGGGGGGGCTCTGTGGACGGCACTGCGACGGGGGGGCATCTGTGGACGGCACTGCGACGGGGGGGCAATCTGTGGACGGCACTGCGACGGGGGGGCATCTGTGGACGGCACTGCGACGGGGGGCATCTGTGGACGGCACTGCGACGGGGGGGCATCTGTGGACGGCACTGCGACGGGGGGGGGCATCTGTGGACGGCACTGCGACGGGGGGGGGCATCTGTGGACGGCACTGCGACGGGGGGGGGGCATCTGTGGACGGCACTGCGACGGGGGGGGCATCTGTGGACGGCACTGCGACGGGGGGGCATCTGTGGACGGCACTGCGACGGGGGCGGCATCTGTGGACGGCACTGCGACGGGGGGCATCTGTGGACGGCACTGCGACGGGGGCATCTGTGGACGCACTGCGACGGGGGGCATCGTGGACGGCACTGCGACGGGGGGGCATCTGTGGACGGCACTGCGACGGGGGGCATCTGTGGACGGCACTGCGACGGGGGCATCTGTGGACGGCACTGCGACGGGGGGGCATCTGTGGACGGCACTGCGACTGGGGTGCATCTGTGGACGGCACTGCGACGGGGGGCATCTGTGGACGGCCTGCGACGGGGGGGCATCTGTGGACGGCACTGCGACGGGGGGGCATCTGGTGGACGGCACTGCGACGGGGGGGCATCTGTGGACGGCACTGCGACGGGGGGCATCTGTGGACGGCACTGCGACGGGGGGCATCTGTGGACGGCACTGCGACGGGGGGGCATCTGTGGACGGCACTGCGACGGGGGGCATCTGTTGGACGGCACTGCGACGGGGGGCATCTTGGACGGCACTGCGACGGGGGGCATCTGTGGACGGCACTGCGACGGGGGGCATCTGTGGACGGCACTGCGACGGGGGGGCATCTGTGGACGGCACTGCGACGGGGGGGCATCTGTGGACGCACTGCGACGGGGGGGCATCTGTGGACGGCACTGCGACGGGGGGGCATCTGTGGACGGCACTGCGACGGGGGGCATCTGTGGACGGCACTGCGACGGGGGGGCATCTTGGACGGCACTGCGACGGGGGGGCATCTGTGGACGGCACTGCGACGGGGGGGCATCTGTGGACGGCACTGCGACGGGGGGCATCTGTGGACGCACTGCGACGGGGGGGCATCTGTGGACGGCACTGCGACGGGGGGCATCTGTGGACGGCACTGCGACGGGGGGCATCTGTGGACGGCACTGCGACGGGGGGCATCTGTGGACGGCACTGCGACGGGGGGCATCTGTGGACGGCACTGCGACGGGGGGCATCTGTGGACGGCACTGCGACGGGGGGGCATCTGTGGACGGCACTGCGACGGGGGGCATCTGTGGACGGCACTGCGACGGGGGGGCTCTGTGGACGGCACTGCGACGGGGGGGCATCTGTGGACGGCACTGCGACGGGGGGGATCTGTGGACGGCACTGCGACGGGGGGGGGGGGCATCTGTGGACGGCAACTGCGACGGGGGGGGGCATCTGGGACGGCACTGCGACGGGGGGGGCATCTGTGGACGGCACTGCGACGGGGGGGGCATCTGTGGACGGCACTGCGACGGGGGGGCATCTGTGGACGGCACTGCGACGGGGGGGGGGCATCTGTGGACGGCACTGCGACGGGGGGGGCATCTGTGGACGGCACTGCGACGGGGGGGCATCTGTGACGGCACTGCGACGGGGGGGGGTGGGCATCTGTGGACGGCACTGCGATGGGGGGGGCATCTGTATTCTAATGCACCGGCCCCGCAAACTGTTGCATAATCTTATCTAACCTGTAGGCATTGTTAAAATATAATAATTATTTGCATACCAGCTGTATTACTTACTGCTAAGTTCAGTAGCATAGAGGAGGGAGGCCGGGAGGACAGGCGGGCGACGCGTCACGCACCTGCGCCGCCCACTTTATGAATGAAGCAGGCGCGTGACGTAGTGAGTGACGCGTCGCCTGCCCGTCCTCCCTCTTTCCTCCTCTCTGCTACTAAGCTTAGCTGTAAGTAATACAGCTGGATTACAAATAATTATTATATTTTAACAATGCCTACAGGTTAGATAAGATTATACAACAGTGAGCGGGGCCAGTGCATTAGAATACAGGGACTGCACCGATCCCCGCTGTCATTCCTAATCCAGATGCCAGCCCCTCCTCCATCTGTTGATACACCCGCCGACCGCGCTGTGCGGCGGACGTGTATCATTGTAGGTAATCACAGCATTTTTGGTTCGGCAAAATCGCCATATAGCAATCGTCTATTATCGTGATACGATTGGTTTTGCGATATATCGTGCAGGCCTAGCGAGAGATAAAGCTGGATGAATGGTATCGTGCCATGAGTTGGTATGCAGAACACAGCCAGGATTTACAGCTGAATATTCAGAGGGCTACAACTGTGATGACCCTGGACTCTTGTGGGACACCCTTGTGGATATGTTTGAGGTTGGGGATGAGGGGGGCCATTTTGCATACTGGGAAGGCTTGCTTGGTTTGGAGAGAGTTTCAGAGCTGAGAGCTGATTTGGAGTACGTGGTAAAACAAGACTAGCTACTGGGAAAGGCATACAAGGAGCTGCTAGGACGCATCCCGCAGAGTGCCTCAGACCCAGTGGAAGCCATATGCTCAGAGACTGTGGATTTTATTGACTTTTCTGTGGAGGTTGTAAAGCTTGCCGAGTCCCCAGGTGAGATGCTGACAACAGAGCACCTAGTACAGCCCTGGGGTTCCAGGAAGAAGAGGCAGAAGGCCTCTCTGCCCAGCAGCCTGGTGAGTTCCAGGAAGACCTCTCTCCTCAATGGCAGATGGCGTTCCAGGGTGTAGAGGTAGCCGACCAGTCCCCGCCCAGCGGCAGATGGAGACCCAGGAAGAAGAGGTAGCTGACCTCTCTCCACAGCAGCAGAGAGCGTTCCAGGGAGAAGAGGTAGCCGACCTCTCCCCCCAGCGGCAGTGTGTATACCCAGGAGATGACATTGGTGGCATCACTCTACTGCAGCAGAGTCAAGCAGACCAGTTGGAAGAGGTTTTGGATTTATCTCGTCTGACTAACACAGTTCCAGACCAGTTGGGGGTCTGGTACCTGGTTAGTCTACTGTTGGGAGAGAAGAATTGTGACGGACTGACACCAAGGTTTCTCAAGTGGCACGAGACCTAACGCTAAACCTACCTGTACCGTATGGGTAGTACCAGGAGCCAGTGGGTACGGTACAGGTAGGTTTAGCGTTAGGTCCGGTGCCACTTGAGAAACCTAGGTGTGGTGCGCTGGCTCAGGTATGTCCTTAATATAAAGTCTCATTTCAAACATCAGTATGAGGGTTTAGTCAATGTTACTGCATCCCCCACAGTACTGCACCTATTCTTGTAACTAGTTAGTTTATTTGTTCCTTTGTTCAATTGTGTTAGTGATGGGATTAAGATAGCTGACTCGAGAAGTAGATCATCCTATGATACACTCATGAGATAATTCCATCACATGTGTCTCCTCTCTCCCTATTCTTTCATTTGGGCATAACCACTGTGAAGAGGACACTGGGCACATATCTTGGGATATCCACCGTAAGATGGCACATAGCTTGGCATATCTATTGTAAAGGGCACACATCTTGTCATATCTACTTTGAGGGGGCACATATCTGTGAATAGACCTGAGGAACTGAAACACTTAGTAGAAAATAAAAGTAGGCACATAAGGACTGATTCACATATATCCGCTCTGTAGCATGCTCTGGGTAAGGTACTTAATCTATAATACATGCTGTTTCATTCCTGTAAGCGCCGTGCAAAATGCCACAAGGGGGCCCACTGAGACTTTATCCCCCAAGGGCCCACAGGCCCTGGTCCCACACACCGTAGTCTCCGCAGACCTTTTTTTCCCCACACAGAGCCTGGACTCCCCCACATGCGACCTCACTCTTGCACTCATGATCTCCTTGTCTAATCTTAATGGCTTCCACACAATACTCCCTTCTGACCACATATGCCCCGAGACCAGGTACGGCACCCCAGGTCACCCCGTCTAGCTAGACTGCTCCCCCAAGTACTACTGTCTGATCAGGTGTCCTACAAAACACACAATTCTCACCATGTGCCCCTTCTCTCACACAGACCTGACATAAGATATGCCCACCATTGTCTGCGCCCCACATCCACTGACTGCTGCTCATGCCTCTCCAGCAAACTGTTCCCAAGGTACAGACAGTATACCCCTCCAGCACACAGGTCGCCGTCGCTGCACCCCCCCACCAGCACACATGTCGCCGTCGCTGCACCCCCCCCCCCCCCTCCCAGCACACAGGTCGCCGTCGCTGCACCACCCCCCCTCCAGCACACAGGTCGCCGTCGCTGCAACCCCCCCCCCCTCCAGCACACAGGTCGCCGTCGCTGCACCCCCCCCCCCTCCAGCACACAGGTCGCCGTCGCCATCGCTGCACCCCCCCCCCCCTCCAGCACACAGGTCGCCATCGCTGCACCCCCCCCCCCTCCAGCACACAGGTCAGCCATCGCTGCACCCCCCCCCCCCCTCCAGCACACAGGTCGCCATCGCTGCACCCCCCCCCTTCCAGCACACAGGTCGCCATCGCTGCACCCCCCCCCACCCCTCCAGCACACAGGTCCGCCATCGCTGCACCCCCCCCCCCTCCAGCACACAGGTCGCCATCGCTGCACCCCCCCCCCCTCCAGCACACAGGTCGCCGTCGCTGCACCCCTCTTCCAGCACACAGGTCACCATCGCTGCACCCCTCTTCCAGCACACAGGTCGCCATCGCTGCACACCCCCCCCCTCCAGCACACAGGTCGCCATCGCTGCACCCCCCCCCCTCCAGCACACAGGTCGCCATCGCTGCACACCCCCCCCTCCAGCACACAGGTCGCCATCGCTGCACCCCCCCCCCCCTCCAGCACACAGGTCGCCATCGCTGCACCCCCCCCCCCCCTCCAGCACACAGGTCGCCATCGCTGCACACCCCCCCCTCCAGCACACAGGTCGCCATCGCTGCACCCCCCCCCCCCTCCAGCACACAGGTCGCCATCGCTGCACCCCCCCCCCCCTCCAGCACACAGGTCGCCGTCGCTGCACCCCTCTTCCAGCACACAGGTCGCCGTCGCTGCACCCCTCTTCCAGCACACAGGTCACCATCGCTGCACCCCTCTTCCAGCACACAGGTCGCCATCGCTGCACACCCCCCCCCCCCCCCCATGCACACAGGTCGCCATCGCTGCACACCCCCCCCCCATGCACACAGGTCGCCATCGCTGCACACCCCCCCCCCATGCACACAGGTCGCCATCGCTGCACACCCCCCCCCAAGCACACAGGTCGCCATCGCTGCCCCCCCCCCCCCCCCCCAAGCACACAGGTCGCCATCGCTGCCCCCCCCCCCCCCAAGCACACAGGTCGCCATCGCTGCACCCCCCCCCCCTCCAGCACACAGGTCGCCATCGCTGCACCCCCCCCCCTCCAGCACACAGGTCGCCGTCGCTGCACCCCTCTTCCAGCACACAGGTCACCATCGCTGCACCCCTCTTCCAGCACACAGGTCACCATCGCTGCACCCCTCTTCCAGCACACAGGTCGCCATCGCTGCACACCCCCCCCCCCATGCACACAGGTCGCCATCGCTGCACACCCCCCCCCCCCATGCACACAGGTCGCCATCGCTGCACACCCCCCCCTCCAGCACACAGGTCGCCATCGCTGCACCCCCCCCCCCTCCAGCACACAGGTCGCCATCGCTGCACCCCCCCCCCCCTCCAGCACACAGGTCGCCATCGCTGCACCCCCCCCCCCTCCAGCACACAGGTCGCCGTCGCTGCACCCCTCTTCCAGCACACAGGTCACCATCGCTGCACCCCTCTTCCAGCACACAGGTCGCCATCGCTGCACACCCCCCCCCCCCCCCCCATGCACACAGGTCGCCATCGCTGCACACCCCCCCCCCCCCATGCACACAGGTCGCCATCGCTGCCCCCCCCCCCCAAGCACACAGGTCGCCATCGCTGCCCCCCCCCCCCCAAGCACACAGGTCGCCATCGCTGACCCCCCCCCCCCCCCAAGCACACAGGTCGCCATCGCTGACCCCCCCCCCCCCCAAGCACACAGGTCGCCATCACTGCACCCCCCCCCCCCCAAGCACACAGGTCGCCATCACTGCACCCCCCCCCCCCCCCCCCAAGCCCAGCACACCGGTCGCCATCACTGCCCCACCACCACCCAGGTCGCCATCTCTGCCCCACAGTACAGGTCGCCATCTCTGCCCCCCCCACCCCGAATAAGTCACAATCTGTGCCCACTACCCATAGCTCTCTCCAAAGTGTGAGTAGCATCACGTGACCACTGACATCACACCTTACTTCCCAGAAGACCCTCACCAAAGATATGTGCCCTCATGTCCTCAGAATACGCCACATGCCCCCTTCTCACAGATTTACATCCCATAAAGCCCCCTCCACAGAACTGCACCCTCATGGCCCCCAGAATACACCCGGATCTGTACTAAACCCCCGTAATTGTACCAGATTCCACTCCCTTGAACCCCACGGCCCCTGAGTGCTCCATATGCTGCGCCTGCTCCACACGAAGCTCTGTGTACTCCGGCACATCCTACCTCACTGGGCTGCTTGCAGGCACACAGCGCCTCCTCCTTCCGCAGCACTGCCCACATTTGGTCATGTGACCAGTGATGTCACAGACCTCCTTCTAACAGCTCCACCCCAGCATCTACCCACTAAGCAGCTCATTTCCCTCAGTCCAAGAAAGCAAGCAGCACAGGCGGAGCTGTGGCCTGACTCCTCCCACACATGTGACTGGTCACATGGACGTGACATCACCAAAGGTCCTTCAGCCCAGTAGAATCTAGTAGCTAGCTACCAGAGGCATGGCCGTGACGTCACCAAAGGTCCTTTATCCCCCTAGGATCTAGGCTGCCACATCTCCCGTGTCAGCCGGCTGTCGCCCGTGCGTTCCTGGAGCAGCTGTGATCGGTGTGCAGCACCAGTTCTGCCGACGCCATGGACTGTGAGACGATGGAGAATGACATTCTGGAGGCGCTGGAAGATTTGGGGTATGAGTGATGTAGACTGGTCACTGTCCATCTGCCTGCACCACGTACAGTGTAATCATTGGGGCTGGGAATTGGCACAGATTCTGTTCTCCTCGTCGTCCCAGTGGATCTGCAGAACATGATCCGACCCAGCCCTGGTCTGTTGGGATCACAGCTATAATGTATACAACATGTTGTTTTTTTATTTTATTTTTAGTCTCCCCCAACCTAGATTTAAAGGGGGTTTCCAGATTTTATGAAAATTTGTCACAGAGCGGGGCCCTGTGTAAAGTAGATTTAAAAAAATATAAACTTTCCTTTTAAATGCCCCCATGTGACCGCTACAGCCAATCGCTGGTTTTGCAGTTCACATGAGTGACAGACGCCATGTGAGCACTGCAGGCCCAGGAGGGGTCTTTATTTGTTTTCCAAGGCCCTCTGCTAGATAAAAAAAAATCAAATTCTGTGTTGTAAAACCATGAGTTAAGTGCTTGCAGGGCCGGTGCAAGGATTTTTGCCGCCCTAGGCAAAGATCAATTTTGCCGCCCCCTCATGTCACTCACTTACTGACAGACACAGACACACACACACACACACTGACAGACAGACATGCACTCAGACACTCACTGAATGATGTACACATACACTCACTGACAGACAGACAGACATACACTCACAGACAGACTCAGACACTCACTGAATGACACACACACACACACACACACTCGCTGACAGACAGACATACACCTACCCACTGAAACACACACGGATTGACAGACAGACTCACTGACAGACAGACTCACTGACAGACAGACTCACTGACAGACAGACTCACTGACAGACAGACTCACTGACAGACAGACTCACTGACAGACAGACTCACTGACAGACAGACTCACTGACAGACAGACTCACTGACAGACAGACAGACTCACTGACAGACAGACTCAGACACTCACTGAATGACATACACCTACCCACTGAAACACACACACACAGAAACTCACTGACAGACAGACTCACTGACAGACAGACTCACTGACACACTCACTGACAGACAGACACCTACCCACTGAAACACACACACACAGAAACTCGCTGACAGACAGACACACTCACTGACTGACAGACAGACACACTCACTGACTGACAGACAGACACACTCACTGACTGACAGACAGACACACTCACTGACTGACAGACAGACACACTCACTGACTGACAGACAGACACACTCACTGACAGACACACTCACTGACTGACTGACGACAGACAGACACCCTCACTGACTGACCTGACAGACAGACCCACTCACTGACTGACTGACGACAGACTACACTCACTGACTGACTGACAGACAGACACAACTCACTGACTGACTGACAGACAGACACACTCACTGACTGACTGACAGACAGACACACTCACTGACTGACTGACAGACAGACACACTCACTGACTGACTGACAGACAGACACACTCACTGACTGACTGACAGACAGACACACTCACTGACTGACTGACAGACAGACACACTGACTGACAGACAGACAGACACACTCACTGACTGACTGACAGACAGACACACTCACTGACTGACAGACAGACACACTCACTGACTGACTGACAGACAGACACACTCACTGACAGACAGACAGACTCACTGACTGACTGACAGACAGACACCCTCACTGACTGACTGGACAGACAGACACACTCACTGACTGACTGACAGACAGACACACTCACTGACTGACTGACAGACAGACACACCACTGACTGACTGACAGACAGACACACTCACTGACTGACTGACAGACAGACACACTCACTGACTGACTGACAGACAGACACACTCACTGACTGACTGACAGACAGACACACTCACTGACTGACTGACAGACAGACACACTCACTGACTGACTGACAGACAGACACACTCACTGACTGACTGACAGACAGACACACTCACTGACTGACTGACAGACAGACACACTCACTGACTGACTGACAGACAGACACACTCACTGACTGACTGACAGACAGACACATAGACAGACAACACCTCACTGACTGACTGAACAGACAGACACACTCACTGACTGACTGACAGACAGACACACTCACTGACTGACTGACAGACAGACACACTCACTGACTGACTGACAGACAGACACACTCACTGACTGACTGACAGACAGACACACTCACTGACTGACTGACAGACAGACCACACTCACTGACTGACTGACAGACAGACACACTCACTGAACTGACTGGACAGACAGACACACTCACTGACTGACTGACAGACAGACACACTCACTGACTGACTGACAGACAGACACACTCACTGACTGACTGACAGACAGACACACTCACTGACTGACTGACAGACAGACACACTCACTGACTGACTGACAGACAGACACCACTCACTGACTGACTGACAGACAGACACACTCACTGACTGACTGACAGACAGACACACTCACTGACTGACTGACCAGACAGACACACTCACTGACTGACTGACAGACAGACACACTCACTGACTGACTGACAGACAGACACACTCACTGACTGACTGACAGACAGACACACTCACTGACTGACTGACAGACAGACACACTCACTGACTGACTGACAGACAGACAGACACACTCACTGACTGACTGACAGACAGACAGACACACTCACTGACTGACTGACAGACAGACAGACACACTCACTGACTGACTGACAGACAGACAGACACACTCACTGACTGACTGACAGACAGACAGACACACTCACTGACTGACTGACTGACAGACAGACACACTCACTGACTGACTGACAGACAGACACACTCACTGACTGACTGACTGACAGACAGACACACTCACTGACTGACTGACAGACAGACACACTCACTGACTGACTGACTGACAGACAGACACACTCACTGACTGACTGACTGACAGACAGACACACTCACTGACTGACTGACTGACAGACAGACACACTCACTGACTGACTGACTGACAGACAGACACACTCACTGACTGACTGACAGACAGACACACTCACTGACTGACAGACAGACACACTCACTGACTGACAGACAGACACACTCACTGACTGACTGACAGACAGACACACTCACTGACTGACTGACAGACAGACACACTCACTGACTGACTGACAGACAGACACACTCACTGACTGACTGACAGACAGACACACTCACTGACTGACTGACAGACAGACACACTCACTGACTGACTGACAGACAGACACACTCACTGACTGACTGACACACACCTACCCAATGAAACACACAGAAACTCACTGACAGACACTCACTCACTGGCAGACAAACACACACATATACTCACTGACAAACACACAGACACTTACTGACCGACAGACATCCACACTCACTGACATACACACACAGACACTCAATGACAGACACACATACATTTACTGACAGAAAGACAGACAAACATACACACACTCACTGACATAAATACACAGGCAGACACTCACTCAGTTAAACACTCACCTCCCTGGGGTCCAGTGTGGTGCAGCTCCTCAAGCCTCCAGCGCGCCGTTTAGTATGCCGGGGCCGTAATTACATCATATTCCAGCATCACAGAGGGCGCATGAGGGAGAAGTGGGGAGCTGCTAGAACAGCCTCCCTTGCCGCCCACCTCCTCTCCTCCGGTAATTTACTGGCAGAGCAGGCACCTGCCATCAGGGTAAGCAGATGCCTGCTCTGCCATATTTAAGAAGGACCTCCACCTCCTGGCCCCCCTGTAACGGCGCTGGGGGCAGCTCAAGAGCCGCTCGCCCAGGGCTGCAGCCCCAGTGAGGGGGAGCCCACCAGGGCGCCCCCAGCAGGACGGCGCCCTAGGCGAACGCCTAGTTCGCCTATATGGTTGTGCCGGCCCTTAATGCTTGACTAGCTCTTCCCTGTTATATTGTCAGATTAGGAATTGCAGCAGAGAGGATTAACCCAGCATTGCCCAGAAAATCCCCTGTCTACCTCTCATGGGGGACACTTCTCATGACTGGCGATTTACACATCTCATCTGATGCGACATGCCTCTTTTTTGGATTTCATCTGTGTAGGTCAATGTGTGTTTAGAAATTATTGTTCACCCCTTTGCGTCCTGTGAGGACGTGACTGGCTCTCTTTAGTAGGGAGAGGTGTCAGCTTGGATCCCATGAGAAATCCATCATGACCATTACTTCTTTCACCCCAAATCTGCCATCCAGGGAAGAGTCGGGATACCCCATACCCATTAGTCGGCCAGTCCAATCAGGTTTGTGTGTGGTCACCTTTACACCTGATCTCTAGCTGTTGAAAGCTACAACCCCCAGTGTGCTCTAACCACGCATGCTAGGAGTTCTAGTTTTGCAGCTACAGGTTAGGGCTGACAAAGCTTGCCTATTTGTGATGATGAGTTATTGTAAGACTTTTTAGTGAAGTGGAGCTTCATGGAAATCATGTTTAATGCCAACTGCAGAAACAACTCCTCTAGCAGACACGTCCGTGTGCAATGTAATATTACGTTATTATGTGCTTTTCTGCATTATATTAACCCCATAACTATCCTCCACAGGTACAAAGGATCCCTGATGGATGAGGGAGCCTTGATCCAAGCTGCTTCACAAGGATCTCTTTCCCCAGAATACACCAAGCTCTGTGCATGGCTTGTGTCCGAGCTAAAGTTGTTCTGCAAATTGGAAGAAAATGTAGAAGCCACTAATAGTAAGTAGATGATGTAAAAGATATCCACGTGTGTAGATAAATTAGCTTACGTGCTGTGTCCAGCTGGTACGTGTCTTTAATGTGGATCTGCTAAATAGAAATCCTGCCATATGTAAGGGCAGTGTATTACAGGGATAGGTCAGTTCTCCAATTGTGCTGTCGGGCTAACGCTACTTTCACACTGGCGTTTTGGTTTTCCGTTTGTGAGATCCGTTCAGGGCTCTCACAAGCGGTCCAAATCAGATGCATTCTGAATGGAAAAGGATCTGCTCAGAATGCATCAGTTTGCCTCCGTTCTGTCTCCATTCCGCTTTGGAGGCGGACACCAAAACGCTGCTTGCAAAGTTTTGCTGTCCGTCTGTTGAAACGGAGCCAAATGGATCCGTCCTGGCACACAATGTAAGTCAATGGGGACGGATCCGTTTCCACTGACACAATCTGGCACAATAGAAAACGGATCCGTCCCCCATTGACTTTCAGTGGTGCTCAAGACGGATCCGTCTTGGCTATATTACAGATAATACAAACAGATCTGTTCGGAACGGATGCAGACGGTTGTGTTATCTGAACGGATCCGTCCGTGAGTGTGAAAGTAGCCTAATACATGCCTCAACATTGAAATTGCAGCACCAAGAAGGAAAAGCTGTAAGGTTATGCAAATCTAGTTTGTGGCAGATCTTGCTAAGATCTGCAGATGATCACATTTTCGAGCACCTCCAATCTGTGGCATGTGGGAGGGGCAAAAAAGCCAAATTAAAAGCAAAGTTTTTTTTTTTTAAATCCACATGAAACCTTAAAAATAGGGTCTTGTTGTGTGGAAGATTATGCGATGCCTTCTGTTCATAGGCGTGCCACTTATCACAACTCGTCACAAACTAAGAGGTGCAAAATCCTTGAACGGAGAGACCTTGGTTTATTACTCTGGCAGATTGCTACTCGCCTAGGCCGAGATGTCAGCTCTGTTCAAGGTTGCATGTCCCGTTGGCTGGAGGATCAGTGATAAACTGGAATGAAGAAAGAGGCGCGCAGAGGTGAACTACTGCATGGATGGATCATCTGATGAGAAGAATGGCGCATAGTGATCCATTCTGTACTGCAAGTGAAATTGGACATCACATTCCAAGCCTAGGGCGGCAAATAGTGTCTACTAAAAACATTAGAAGGCTTTTGCATGACATTGGGCTAGGAGCCGACGTCAAGCTGCAGATGGTCCACTGACCTCAGGCCACCATCTCAAAGGCTATCGTAATGCACAGCAATGGAGGTCTATCCTTTTTATCAATGATTGGTAATTTGGTAAATGTCATAAAGAGGCCTTCACAAGGGAACATCACACCGGTCCTAACTCCCATCATTATGGTGTGGGGTGGCATAATGTACAGTAGCCAGACGCATTAAGTCGTCATTTCAGGTACACTAACAGCTCAGCGTTACATGGGTTTGGTTGTGGAGCCAGGGGCACGGTCATTTTTTCCAAAGTGTCCCAGGAGCCACTTTTCAACAGGACAACACCAGGCTGCATGTTGCTCCTGCTACTTTGAGCCTTAGCAGGCCACCATGGCCTGCAGCATCTCCGGATTTGTCTCCCATCGAGCACATCTGGGATGTCATTAGTCGTCAATCGCAAAGGATGCTGCCAACAGACCTTAATGATTTGCATGCCCAATTGCATTCAGTGTGGCAGAACGTTCCCCAGACAAACATTAATAACCTCACTGATAACATGCCAAGGCGTGTAAGTGCGTGTATTTCTGTGTGTGGCGCTCATACTTGATATTGAGTAAATCAAGATTTTTGAATTTTTGAAAAAATTTTTATTTAATAATTTGAATATCATTAAAGGGGTTCTGCATTTTTTTTATTTATTTTTTTACTTATGATCTATCATCTGGATAGATCGTCGTCATCATCTGATCGGCTGGGGTCTGACACCCGGTACCCCCACCGATTAGCTGTCTGAGAAGGCAGCGGTGCTCCAGCAGCGCCACGGCCTTCTCACTGATTACCGCTGGCCCAGTGACGTCACGACTTGTATCAACTGGCCTGGGCGCGGCTAAGATCCATTTAAGTGAACAGAGCTTAGCCGCGCCCAGGCCAGTGATACTAGTCGTGACGTCACTGGGCCTGCGGTAATCAGTGAGAAGGCAGCGGCGCTGCTGGAGTGCCGCTACCTTCTGAAACAGCTGATCGGCAGGGGTCCCAGGTGTCGGACCCCCGCCGATCAGATGAGCATGATCTATCCAGAGGATAGATCATCAGTTTAAAAAAACTGCAGAAAACCTTTTTAAATATCTACCGATCCTGTGGTTTCCATAATTCCATGACTTTATGACTTTTTCTTCTTGGTCTTGCAATTTCAATGTTGAGGGGTCTAGGAGCAGACTCCTAGTTGTATGTCCAGTGGATTCGTGAAAACAATGCCCCCTCCGCAGTAACCAGCTGCTCTGCATCAGTGTATACAATACCGCCTGTCAGTTGGCACTAAGCCGGGCATTGCTCTCCTCATAGGGATTTCCAGTCTGTGAAGGCCCCGTTTACATTGTACAACTGTTTGTTCCCCATCATTGCCCTCTCATCGGATCTTAATTTACATGCACCAATCATCCCCTCTGTATGGAGATGAACAATCATTACTACGATCATTCATGCCCATACAGATTCATATGTCGGCAGAACATCCCTGTTTACACAGTCGATGAGCTGCTGATAGGGGATGATTTTGTGTCACAAATAAACCTTCAGGTGACCCAACAAACAAGCCCAATGGTTCTTTCTCGGGTCGCCCAGTATTAAAATCTTTGTCAGCATCAAATCTCCCTGTGTAAAGCGAGAAGTGATTGGCGGCACATTTCCCGGGAAGAGGTGCGTGGATTTGCCTCACTAAAGTACTTTTTAATTCCGTTCTTCTTATTGTGTCTTATGTGCTTTCACTGCAGGCCCTGCCGAAGCAGAAGGGTTTCAGTTAGAGATGAGCGGTCTGTTGACGGAGATGAACTGCCCGTATGTGTCTTTGACATCTGGAGATGTCAACAAACGCCTCCTTGATAAGCAGAACTGTCTACTCCTACTAAGTAAGTGATCTACTGGTGACTATTTTGATGCTTAGCGGGATTCTGTCAGCAGTTTTGACCCTTCGAGACTGCTGACCGCGCGAGATAGGCAGCCTGTTTAAATGTACCTCGTAGATGGTATTAGCAGTGACCGAGAAGGTAAACCTGTATGAGGTGCACGCCGCTCCAATGGTGATACACTGTAGTGCCCTCCACTCTCTGTACTAGGGCTCATGCACACAAACGTATTTTCTTTCCATGTCCGTTCCCTTTTTTTTTATTTTGCGGACCGTATGCAGAACCATTCATTTCAATGGGTCAGCAAAAAAAAAATGAAGTTACTCCGTGTGCATTACATTTCCGTATGTCTATATTTACGTCCCTCAAAAAAATAGAACATGTCCTATTATTGTCCACATTACGGACAAGGATAGTATTGTTCTATCAGGGGCCAGCTGTTCCATTCCGCAAAATACAAATACAGAATGCACACGGGCATAATCTGTTTTTTTAGGATCCATTTTTCACGGCCCGCACAATACATATGGTCGTGTGCATGAGCCCTTAAGCTGCTTCACGATCCTTCCCGTCTGTTTTGAGTCACGTCTGTAGCGCACCTCACTTTCTCAGTCATGCTGTTGCTAAAGCTGTCCACCATCTTAGCCAGCACTGTCAGCAGTTTTGCAGGGTTAAAACTGCTGTCATAATCCCTTTAAAGGGTTTGTGCTAAATGGAGCCCACCTTTCCATATGGCAGTTTGGAGTATATGGGCACCATTGAGATGCCCTTTGCTTTGGAACCACCCCCACCCACCCCTAATAGCCACTGCAAAGAGCAGACTCGGTGCAAGACTGCCCATACGTTTATTGTAATCCTACACACATTACCCTGCAGTGTGCGGACATGGGCAGCTACGGGTTCCCCTGCTGATATCTACTGGGATTAGTTGTTTTTCCCCATGCACAATATGACAGTAACATGCGCTGTATATATTGTTATAACACCTTGTGACTACTAAGGCAAATACATTGAGGTTGAGATATGAAAAGATTCTAACCTATTCGTGTGATCCTGACTCCCCACAGCATATTTGATATCAGAACTTGAAGCTGCAAGAATGTTGTGTGTAAATATACCGGCCAAAAAAGAGCAAGATGGCGGCAGCGATGTATTCAAGGAACTGAAGTCTATATGCATGACCCTGGGCATGTCCAAACCTCCAGCCAATATAACTATGTTCCAGTTTTTCAGTGGAATTGAGAAAAAAGTAAGTTCTACTCAACCATGAAAGTTAATACTGTTTTCTCAGAAAGTCCCGCAGAGGTTTTGTAGTTTGCAATGCGTCCGAATCCACACTAGTCCCATTCAGTGGGGCGAATCGACATGTTAACTCAAAATTGGTGTCACATTCTTAGGCCTCATACACACGACTGTTCAGTTTTTTGTGGTCTCCAAAAAACGGAAGCCACCCGTGTGCCTTCCGCAATTTGCGGACCAAAACGGGCGGCCCATTGTAGAAATGCCTATTCTTGTCCGCAAAACAGACAAGAATAGGACATGTTATATTTTTTTTGCGGGGCTATGGAATGGAGCAACGGATGCGGAAAGCACACCGAGTGCTGTCCGCATCTTTTGCAGCCCCATTGAAGTTAATGGGTCCACATCCGAGCCGCGAAAACTGCGGCTCGGATGCGGACCGAAACAGTTGCGTGCATGAGGCCTAATGCTGTTGATTCCAGGGCCCTGTATGAAACTCACCATGCAGTCGTGGTCTGATTAGACACTGGCTCTTGCCACAGGAAGGCGTAAAAGTGCTTCCCCTCTGCCCTATCAAAAAAGCTCTCAGAGGCCACTTTTGGGTTGTGTACCTCTTGGTGGGAGATTACTGCTAGACATGCCTGTACATACATTCAAAGACATTTTGCCCACCTGACAGACTTTGAGAGGGGGCGCATCATTGGACTGAGAGAAGCGGGATGGTTATTTCCAGAAATTGTGGTGAGAACTGTAATCCTGCCTTTGGTTTGGAGCAACAAACTGCCCCAACTGCTGTTGTGATGATCTTGGGGGACCCAACGCATACGACAGTCAGTCACCCCTAGTAGTGATACAAGTAGTCAGCAAGGATTTCCAAAGAATGTCTCCACCAGATTGCAGCGCTTCCTTGCCCTGCCCGGTCACCAAATGTATCACCAATCTAGCATTTATGGGACCAGCTGGGATACCTGCTTCTGCACCCTATGAGTGTGCAGGATCTACAGGCCCAGCTGTAACATCTGTGGGCAAATGTCCTGCAGGATACCATATGGAACCTGTATGCCCCCAGGCCCAACCGTATCTCATCTTGTATCCAGGCTAGAGATGGCTCAATGGTACTAGAGCCTCCTTTCAATAAACGTATCCTTTCGCTCTTAGGCTACTTTCACACTAGCGTTCGGGCGGATCCGTTCTGAACGGATCCGCTCATAATAATGCAGACGGAGGCTCCGTTCAGAACGGATCCGTCTGCATTATTTTTAGCATAGAACAGCTAAGTGTGAAAATAGCCTAGTACGGATCCGTCCAGACTTTCAATGTAAAGTCAATGGGGGACGGATCCGCTTGAAGATTGAGCCACATTGTGGCATCTTCAAACGGATCCGTCCCCATTGACTTACATTGAAAGTCTGGACGGATCCGCACGCCTCCGCACGGCCAGGCGGACACCCGAACGCTGCAAGCAGCGTTCAGCTGTCCGCCTGTCCGTGCGGAGGCGAGCGGAGCGGAGGCTGAACGTCCGCCAGACTGATGCAGTCTGAGCGGATCCGCTCCATTCAGACTGCATCAGGGCTGGACGGCTGCGTTCGGGTCCGCTCGTGAGCTCCTTCAAACGGAGCTCACGAGCGGACACCCGAACGCTAGTGTGAAAGTAGCCTAATATTGTTTTTACTTACATAAATCATCATTACAGTCATACGTATAAAGTTTAATTTAATTCCAAAAACGCCTTCTTGGTGCATTATTTATAGATTTATTTTTGTCAATGAGTGTATGTATATACAGTTATTAATTTCTCCAAATGTTTTATCTTGCCCATTTTTTTTCCTAGTTAAAAGAAACTTTAGCAAAAGTGCCACCTAATCACCTAGGAAAGCCTCTACTGGGCAAGACCTTGGGGCCATCTCACTGGGTGAGTAGTTCTCAGTTTTACCTATTCAAATGTTATATTTCCATTTGTATTGTTGACACTGTATTAAAAAAAATGAGATCTAGAGAAATTGCGTTTTTTGACTTTCAATTTCCACAAGAAAAACACATTTCCTGAAAAGGCATCTAAAGGAGGGAGAATGCTTAGAATGGAAGAATGTTTGACTTATAAACATATTTTAAACACTCATTTACTGCCCTTCACGGGGTACCTGACAGTAACTGGGGCGGCATGTAAACTGAGTAGATTAGGATAGGTCAGTGGTGGCTAATCTTTTAGAGACCAAGTGCCCAAACTGCAACCCAAAACCCACTTCTTTAATCACAAAGTGCCAACTCTGCAATGTAACCCGGAATACTACAGTCCAATATAGTTTATTTACGTTATCATTCATCTATAACAGCCGGCCTACATTCAGTGCGCTGCCTGTTCTGTTCATAGTGCGCCCTGCGCTGATGAATGGCAGGAAGAGTCTAATGCAGGCATCCTCAAACTGCGGCCCTCAAGCTGTTGCAAAACTACAACTCCCAGCATGCCCAAACAGCCTACAGGTATCAGCCTACAGCAGGGCATTGTGGGAGTTGTAGTTTTACAACAGCTGGAGGGCCGTAGTTTGAGAATGCCTGGTCTAAGGCATATTAGTACACCAAAATAGTAGATCGAGTCCAGCTCACCTGCTTAAAGAGGACCTTTCACCGATTATGACACTGTGAACTAAGAATACAGACATGGAGAGCGGCGCCTGGGGATCTCACTGCACTTACTATTATCCCTGGGCGCCGTTCCGTTCTCCTGCTATGCCCTCCGGTATCTCATGTCACTAAGTTATGGTAGGCGGAGTCTGGCCAGCGCTACAGCAGAACAAGGGCAGACTCCGCCTACCATAACTTAGTGACTGAAATCTCTGCCTACTATAACTTAGTGACGGGAGATACCGGAGGGCATAACGGGAGAACGGAGCGGTGCCCAGGGATAATAGTAAGTGCAGTGAGATTCCCCAAGCGCCGCTCTCCATGTCTGTATACTTAGTTCACAGTGTCATAATCGGTGAAAGGTCCTCTTTAAGGCATTCTGTCACAATGAACTAGTGCGCGGAAAAAGTAAGACCTTGGGAAACTTGGCTAATAGAAAAGATCCAGCACCAAGGAAATGTAAAGCTGTGCGTTCCTTTATTACGGTGATAAAATTCATGCAGCAAATCAATTACTTCCATCTGTTAAGTCAACGCGTTTCAAACAAAACTGTTCTTAATCATGACTTGTGGGCCATAGCTGGGTTTATAAAGCAAATTTCTGTTGAGGTTCCTCCCCTAAATGGTTTACATTTCCTTGGTGCTGGATCTTTTCTATTAGCCATATTGGTACACCATAGACTTTTTCCAGTGTGTGCGTGCCTACAAAGAAGGCTCTGAGTTCCCCCTCTGGCACCCGTGCCATAGGTTCACCGCCACTGGGACAGGTCATCAGTATCCGGTCGGTCAGAGACCAGTTCCCTGCATGTTGCACACTGAACCGGCTGTGGAGCAGCACAGCTTCATACACTGGATGGTGGGTTTGAATGTTACTTCAGCACTCATTACATTCAGTAAGTATTTGATCAGTGATTTTGAGCCAAACCCAGAAGTGGAGCCTCCAGTAGGGCTGAAACGATTACTTGATTAAATCGAATAATTCGACACCCAAAAATCATTGATGCAAATTTTTTGCATCGAGGATTCGTTTGTGTCATGTGACCACGGAGCAAGAGTGAAGGGCTTGCTATTACTTACCGCTCCGTGGTCACCCGCCGGCCCGCAACTCGCTGTACTTTCTTCCTGACGCATCATCAGGACGTCAGTGCAGTGCGCAGAGAAGAAGATTGAGGAGCTGTGGAGTGGCGCCCCTACAGGAAAGGTAAGTACTGTAGCTGGGGACATGGCTAGGAGGGGGGCAATTGGTGGCACCTGGGGGCAGTTGGCACTAGGGGGCATGCTGGTGGCACTGGGGTGTCAGCTGGTGGCACTGAGGTCAAGAAGAGCTGAAGGCTCTGGGGGAACGGAGCTGATGGCACTGGGGGGAAATGATGCACTTGGGCTGATCGCACAGGGGGGAAGGGTGTTGGGGACTGATGGCAGGGGGTCTGAATTTTTATAAAGGAAAACAGTCGTTTACTGCAGCCCTACTCCACAGACATAAGATATAAGGAAAAGATCTGCACCTGTTCTGTGTTTTTGATCCGCACCCAGTTTGGGCTCACAATCACTGATGGAAATAACTGATTAAACACTGACTGTTAGGGGTTATCCTATGACTAATGTAAAAAATGAAAATCGGACATCATACAGTACATGACAATCTCTTTCTAACAAAGCTAGAGCCAGCCTTGTACCTCACATGGATCCAGAGATCTCCACTTTCATTGCTCTACTAGGTTTATATCAAGCTGACATTACAAGGGGAGTGTCTTTTCCGCTGGAGCTTAAGGGGGCTTCTCCATGCTCTCCCTATCATGGCTCAGGAGACAGTTGAAGGATGAAACTGAGCATGTGCGACCTTCTCAGTGAGCAGGTCAAAGAAATAAGAAAAAGAACAAACAGCAGGTGGTGCTATACAGATACATTTTATTGAATTACTCAGTTACTATGCCAAATTTTTAATTACATGCAATTACAAAAGAATTCAGATCCATGTGCTGGTTTGAAAACTGTAGAATATTTTTTTGTGGGGCAACCCCTTTAAGTGCCCTTTACATGGGCCGACAATTGAAAAGATCACCGCTAACCAGCGTTACTAATAACACTCAATTGCGCTCTTACATTGGGTAATTGTATCTTTTGTGCAGCACAAAATATCATTGTTTCCCAGTGGTGGATTGTGCCGTGTAAATACGATCTGCTGCCAGGAAACAACGAGACAGTATGGAGAGGAGGGATGGCATTAGCGATCACACCTCCCATACTCTGGAGGAGTCATGCATCGGTCTCCTCCGCTAGCGATCAGCATATTGTCGGGAAGGAGAGCTTCCTTGCCGACAATCTGCTAAATTGTCGTCTCTTACAGTCTGGGGAAAACTTTGAGGGTCCATTCACACGTCCGCAACTGTTTTGTGGTCTGCTAATTGCAGATCCACAAAACACGGATACTGGGCATGTGCATTTTTCGGCTGGCACTATAATAGAAATGCCTTGTCTTGTCCGTGGCTGCGGACAAGAATACGACATGTTCTATTTTTTTTGCAGGGCCGTGGAACAGAAGTGCGGATGCGGACAGCACACACCCCATTGAAAATGAATGGGTCTGCACCCGTTCCGCAAAATTGCGGAACGGATTATTTTGCGGACGTGTGAATGGACCCTTAAAGTAATCTGTTACAGTGGAAAACTCCTGTAACTAACTTAAAGCATCCATCAGATGTTTCAAGAAAAACTGACCATTGGGGTGAACCTGCGCTTTCTCAGTGGCACCGCAACGCACCCTGCTTGTCAATTTAGCACCCTGACTGGTTAAATTGGATCAGTGACTACATACATGGTATCTAAAGTTGTTAACATGTGGTCTTCTCTAGCCGTTCCATTAAGGGTAAATGCACACGTTCAGGATTTATGTGCAAAAAAATACTCACTGCAATTCGCAGGGAAATCCCGTGCAGACAATCCGCATCAATTGGTGCGGATTTTACTCTCCCCATTGGAGTTAGTGGAGAAAAACCGGTCAGGAAAAATAAAATAAATTGACATGCAGCGGATTTTAAAATCCGGACAGAAAAAATCTGTACCGTGTATATGAGATTTTCAAATTCTCCTAGAATACAATGTACCTATGGTGCGGATTTTCCACACCCAATCCTAATCATGTGCCTTTAGCCTACGGGGGGCTCTCTCGTGGTACCAGAACAGAAGGGTTTTATGCATGATGAGGCGTGCTGTGTGGATGCTATATTGCAGACCATGACTGGCAGTAGGATCACTACCACTACTTTAGGGGCTTGGATCGTGTGTTCAAAAATAAAATAATTTCTGCTTGATATATAAATTTATTTCCCTTGAGACGTAATTGTTTCCGAGGAAATGACTGTAGGCTCAAAAGAAGTTGCTGTTATTTCCTGGCTTTGTCTGACCAGCACTTATTGCTGGTAAATGTAAGAATGTGAAGACTTCAGATGTCATCCCCTTCTACACAGTGCTTTTCTCATGGTTCGTCAGCCTTGTGACTTCAGTTATGTAAGACCGGTCTTCTCTTACCCACTAGCCCAGGGCTGGCCAACCTGCGCCTCTCCAGCTGTTGCAAAACTACAACTCCCAGCATGCCTAGACTGCTTACAACGATCAGCCTACAGCAGGGCATGGTGGGAATTGTAGTTTTCCAACAGCTGGAGAGCCGCAGGTTGGCCAGCCCTGCACTAGCCCATTGTCAAGGTGAATTTGGAGTGCACAATGCTAGCCCTGGGAATAAACAGAAGAAGCCTTTCTGTGTGCTGTTAGTAAATGGCCGAAAGTGGAATGTAAAATTTTTGGTTAAATTAATTAATATTATACCCTCATTGAGGTAAAAGCATTACAAAACCCTATATACACTGAGGTTGGTATTAGAGGGGGTATCTTGATAGCAAAATCCATTTTCTCTACTTGGGTATAGAAGGTGTCACTCATTCAGGACCTCCAGCAATTAGCCGGCGTTAAAACGATCAAAATATTAACCACATTAGTGGGGTCTGACTCCCATCATTTGGACGAGCACTCGGCCTCGTTTACGCGGTACGCTTTCTAATTAGTAGCGGCTGTTCAAGGTGGTGTATCTTTGTCCCATGTGTGGTAATGGAGCAAACCTTAGATGGTGTGCACCAGTGAAGAAGCCGCAGTGCTTGCCCAAGTGCCATGACTCCTACAAGGTGATAACGGGGGTGGCGAGAGTCAGACTCCTAACTATCTGATATTGATGTTTTACCATAACAGTAGGTAATCAGTACTGTAAATGTCAAGTGAATGGGATGGAGCAGCTGTAATTACACTGCTCCGCTCCTGCAATGGCAACGGTGAGCAGGTAAAGAGTGAAGATAACCCAGCACTCAGATGAGCACTGTTTTCTCTTCAAACAGCTGATTTGGTCATCAGTATTGGAAACCAGACAACCCCTTTAAGGCTAAAATTAGTTACATCATAAAGAGGTTAAAATTAACTTTAAGTAGTTTTCAGGTAGTTTTATACTGATGGATAGCTCATCAGTATCTGATAGGGCTGCAGTAAACGATTAATTTAGAAATCAAGTATTCTATTGATTTATTTTTATAATTAATCAAGTATTCTAATAAGAAAAAAATGAATTAATAGACTGTTTTCCTTTATAAAAACTCGTTGGACCCCCTGCCATCAGTCCCCAACACCCTTTGTTCCCCCCTGTGTGATCATCCCAAGTGCTTCAGTTCCCCCCCAGAGCCGTCTTCCTCTCCCCCACCCCAGAGCCGTCTTCCTCTCCCCCACCCCAGAGCCGTCTTCCTCTCCCCCACCCCAGAGCCGTCTTCCTCTCCCCCACCCCAGAGCCGTCTTCCTCTCCCCCACCCAGAGCCGTCTTCCTCTCCCCCACCCCAGAGCCGTCTCGCTCTCCCCCCTTGTGAAATGATCACCCCCCCCAGCTCCTCCTGACACCAGGAGTGCACATCGTTATTGGTTGCTATGATGCTCTGCACTCCGGGTGCCTGGCCTTAGTCGCACCAACTTACCTTTCCAGCAGGGGCGCCGCCAACACTCCATCGTTCCGCGCTGCTCTGCGACTGACGTCACACAGCGCATCAGGCCACGGCGTGCGTACGTCAGGAGGTCAGTGCAACGCGGGACCGTGGATGTGCTGTGGAGTGTCCGGAGGCCCCCTGCTGGAAAGGTAAGTATTGCTGGCCAGCGGGAGACCACGGAGCGGGATTAATAGCATAACGTGACACAAATGAATCTTCGATGCAAAAAATTTGCATTGAGGATTTTTTTGTGTTGAATTACTCGATTCAATCGAGTAATTGTTTCAGCCCTAGTATCTGATGAACGTGTCGTCACTGGCCTAGGAAAATCAGATGTTTGAGAAGACACTGGCTCTCCTGTGAGTGCTGCGGCCTTCTCACAGCTTTTTCTAGGCCACTGACGACACGTTCATCGGTCACGTGGCCTAAGCGCAGCTCAGCCCCATAGAAATGAATAGGGCTGAGCTACATTACCAAACACAGCTGCTATGCAATGTACGTAAGACGCTGTTTAAAACTTAAACTGAGAAAATCCCAAGACTATATAGACTGGCAGTGCAGGGGTTACTATATACACTACTCACAAAAAGTTAGGGATATTTGGGTTTTAGGTGAAATTTATGGAAAACTTAAAATGTTCACACTACAGTGATATTATATCATGAAAGTAGGGCATTTAAGTAGTAGCAGCAATGGTGATTTCCTCATCTCAAACAATTTATTGAACCATAAGCCAACAACAGTGGTGGGTATACCTACAAAAAAATCTCAAAAGCTTGTCATGGGGCCTTGTGCATCAATTACAGCTTAACAACAACGTCTCATGCTGTTCACAAGTCAACTTATTGTCTGCTGAGGCATGGCATCCCACTCTTCTTGAAGGGTGGCTCTCAGGTCATTGAGGTTCTGGGGAGCCTCTACACAGCAACCCAGCTGATCCCATAAGTTTTCAATGGGATTCAGGTCTGGAGAAAGTGCAGGCCGTTCCATTTAAGGTAGCCCAGTCTCCAGAAGCTGTTCCCTAATGATGTGACCTAAATGAGCTAGTGCATCGTCGTCCATGAAGATGAAATTAGGCCTGTGTTGCTAATGCAGAGGCACAATGAATGGATTTGTGTAGGGCAGTTCTGTATTGATGAGACACACCTGCCCACACTGTAACACCACCACCAAAGGCTCGCCTGTGGCTGATGCATAGCGCTCTCCTTGACGTCTCCGACATCATTGGCGGCCATCATTTCTGCTCAGTGTGAATCTACTTTCATCAGCGAACAGCACTGAGGCCCACCGGTCCCTCATCCAGCAAAGATGCTCCCTGGCCTATGCAAGACAATGACGCCAGTGCCTGGTGGGTCTATGCAAGACAATGACGCCAGTGCCTGGTGGTGTGGTCAGGTACCCCTCCAGGTCGCCTGGCACGCAGACCACGATGTAAATGGTTTTGAATGGTCTGAAGTTACACTTGGGTGCCTCTCGCCTCCCTTAAATGTGCCTGGAGTTGTGTTGCATTCATTATCCGGTTCCACAGGGCATTGTTCACAATGAAGCAATGGCTAGGTACTGATGATAAATTGTTAGATGTCGTCTTGGTCTCATGATGTCAAAATGTGAACAGCATGATGAGGAGGACTGTTTAAATACCAATTCTAATTGAACCAGGACATTTATTGGGCTATTTATGGATCAAACACCTTTTGTGAATTTTGCCGCTAAGCTCCTTGTTAGAGAACAGCAAGTTGTGCAAAAAGTACTGACCCATTGAACAGTTGGACATGTGCATTCAGAAGTTTAGATTAAGGCTACTTTCACACTAGCGTTCGGGCGGATCCGTTCTGAACGGATCCGCTCATAATAATGCAGACGGAGGCTCCGTTCAGAACGGATCCGTCTGCATTAAAATGGCAAAAAAAAAGCTAAGTGTGAAAATAGCCTCGGACGGATCCGTCCAGACTTTCAATGTAAAGTCAATGGGGGACGGATCCGCTTGAAGATTGAGCCACATTGTGGCATCTTCAAACGGATCCGTCCCCATTGACTTACATTGTAAGTCTGGACGGATCCGCACGCCTCCGCACGGCCAGGCGGACACCCGAACGCTGCAAGCAGCGTTCAGCTGTCCGCCTGTCCGTGCGGAGGCGAGCGGAGCGGAGGCTGAACGCCGCCAGACTGATGCAGTCTGAGCGGATCCGCTCCATTCAGACTGCATCAGGGCTGGACGGCTGCGTTCGGGTCCGCTCGTGAGCCCCTTCAAACGGAGCTCACGAGCGGACACCCGAACGCTAGTGTGAAAGTAGCCTTAGTCCCTAACTTTTTGTGAGTAGTGTATATAGACTGGCAATGCAGGGTTAATATATATATATATATATATATATATATATATATATATATATATACAGTACAGACCAAAAGTTTGGACACACCTTCTCATTCAAAGAGTTTTCTTTATTTTCATGACTATTAGGGCTGCAGCTAACGATTATTTGAATAATCGATTAGTTGCCGATTAATTTCTACGATTAATCGATTAATCGGGAAAAACGACAAAATTACAAAACAGAGGTTTATATGATCTTACTTGAAAAATTATGTTCAAAGGCCATATTAAAACAAATTGTGGACGACACTTATGGGGGATCTGTGGACGACACTTATGGGGGATCTGTGGACGACACTTATGGGGGATCTGTGGACGACACTTATGGGGGATCTGTGGACGACACTTATGGGGGATCTGTGGACGACACTTATGGGGGATCTGTGGACGACACTTATGGGGGATCTGTGGACGACACTTATGGGGGATCTGTGGACGACACTTATGGGGGATCTGTGGACGGCGTTTATGGGGGATCTGTGGACGGCGTTTATGGGGGATCTGTGGACTGCGTTATGGGGGATCTGTGGACGGCGTTATGGGGGATCTGTGGACGGCGTTTATGGGGGATCTGTGGACGACACTATTATGGGGGATCGGTGGACGACACTATTATGGGGGATCTGTGGACGGCGTAGTTATGGAGAGGGGGATATGTGCACTGTTATGGGCATAACAGTGCACAGATCCCTTTCCTCATAACAGTGCACAGACCCCCCTTCCCATAGCAGTGCCATACACAGACCCCCCCTCCTCCCCATAGCAGTGCTATAGACAGATCCTCCCCCCTCCCCATAGCAGTGCTATACACAGACCCCCCTTCCCCCTAACAGCCCCGGCGCTTGCATCTTTATTTTACCTTTTTACAATGACGCTCCCGCTCCTGTAACAGCCAGGCAGAGCGGACGGCGGCGTAACGTCACTCAATCACGTGACGCGCCTGCTCCGCCCACTTCATGAATGAAGGAGGCGGAGCAGGCGCGTCACGTGATTGAGTGACGTTACGCCGCCGTCCGCTCTGCCTGGCTGTTACAGGAGCGGGAGCGTCATTGTAAAAAGGTAAAATAAAGATGCAGCGCCTGCCCGCCCGCCCGCCCGAATAGCAACGAATCGGCGATTATTCGATAACTGGATTCGTCGACAACGAATCCAGTTATCGAATATAATCGATTACATCGATTAATCGTTGCAGCCCTAATGACTATGAAAATTGTAGATTCACACTGAAGGCATCAAAACTATGAATTAACACATGTGGAATTATATACATAACAAAAAAGTGTGAAACAACTGAAAATATGTCATATTCTAGGTTCTTCAAAGTAGCCACCTTTTGCTTTGATTACTGCTTTGCACACTCTTGGCATTCTCTTGATGAGCTTCAAGAGGTAGTCACCTGAAATGGTTTTCACTTCACAGGTGTGCCCTGTCAGGTTTAATAAGTGGGATTTCTTGCCTTATAAATGGGGTTGGGGGCATCAGTTGTGTTGTGGAGAAGTCAGGCGGATACACAGCTGATAGTCCTGCTGTTAGAATTTGTATTATGGCAAGAAAAAAGCAGCTAAGTAAAGAAAAACGAGTGGCCATCATTACTTTAAGGAATGAAGGTCAGTCTGTCCGAAAAATTGGGAAAACTTTAAAAGTGTCCCCAAGTGCAGTCAAAAACCATCAAGAAACTGGCTAACATGCAGACCGCCCCAGGAAAGGAAGACCAAGAGTCACCACTGCTGCGGAGGATAAGTTCATCCGAGTCACCAGCCTCAGAAATCGCAGGTTAACAGCAGCTCAGATTAGAGACCAGGTCAATGCCACACAGAGTTCTAGCAGCAGACACATCTCTAGAACAACTGTTAAGAGGAGACTGTTTGAATCAGGCCTTCATGGTAGAATATCTGCTAGGAAACCACTGCTAAGGACAGGCAACAAGCAGAAGAGACTTGTTTGGGCTAAAGAACACAAGGAATGGACTTTAGACCAGTGGAAATCTGTGCTTTGGTCTGATCAGTCCAAATTTGAGATCTTTGGTTCCAACCACCGTGTCTTTGTGCGACGCAGAAAAGGTGAACGGATGGACTCTACATGCCTGGTTCCCACCGTGAAGCATGGAGGAGGTGTGATGGTGTGGGGGTGCTTTGCTAGTGACACTGTTGGGGATTTCTTAAAAATTGAAGGCATACTGAACCAGCATGACTACCACAGCATCTTGCAGCGGCATGCTATTCCATCCGGTTTGCGTTTAGTTGGACCGTCATTTATTTTTCAACAGGACAATGACCCCAAACGCACCTCCAAGCTGTGTAAGGGCTATTTGACCATGAAGGAGAGTGATGGGGTGCTGCGCCAGATGACCTGGCCTCCACAGTAACCGGACCTGAACCCAATCGAGATGGTTTGGGGTGAGCTGGACTACAGAGTGAAGGCAAAAGGGCCAACAAGTGCTAAGCATCTCTGGGAACTCCTTCAAGACTGTTGGAAGACCATTTCAGGTGACTACCTCTTGAAGCTCATGAAGAGAATGCCAAGAGTGTGCAAAGCAGTAATCGAAGCAAAAGGTGGCTACTTTGAATAACCTAGAATATGACATATTTTCAGTTGTTTCACTCTTTTTTATTATGTATATAATTCCACAAGTGTTAATTCATAGTTTTGATGCCTTCAGTGTGAATCTACAATTTTCATAGTCATGAAAATAAAGAAAACTCTTTGAATGAGAAGGTGTGTCCAAACTTTTGGTCTGTACTGTGTGTGTGTGTGTGTGTATATATATATATATATTAGTGTTTAATTGCCATTTCTATTGATATGTACTATTGAGGTCATTTATCAAACTGGTGTAAGGTAGAACTGCCCATAGCAACCAACTAGTTCCACCTTTCATTTTGGACAGCTCCTTTGGAAAATGAAAGGAGGAATCTGATTGGTTACTATAGGCAGCTAAGCCAGTTCTACTTTTACATAAGTTTGATAAATTTACCCCGTATATGCTTAATGTTATTTATCATTTATTTTATGCAATTATATAGCGCTGATATATTCTGTAGACATTAGCATCATGCTGTCCCCAATGGGGCTCATAATCCAGGTTCCCTCAGTATTTCTTTGGAGTGTGGGAGGAAACCGATGCAAACACAGGGAGAACATACAAACTCCATGCAGATGTTGACCATGGACAGATTTGAATCCAGGAACCCAGCGCTGCAAGGCACCGGTGCTAACCACTGAGCCACCGTGCTGCCCATAGACCGTCACCAGAGCTCATTCTGGTGCCATGTTGCCAAGAGTAGAGATGGAAAGCATGCCCTCTCAGCAAGTATGTGGTAGCGCTAGGAAGCCTCTCGCCTCTTTTGGGGAGGCGGCAGGGCACAATCAGTGTCTTTACTTTTTCAAAATCCTTTATGGATATCTAATGATTATGGGCATGTTACGTGACTAGTAATTCCTGTATCCCTTGCCATTTTTCCATTAATTAACCATACATCTTAATTTGTCATTTTTCCAGGAGAAAATTGAAGCAATTAATCAAGCCATAACCAATGAATATGATGTCCGGAGGAAAATGTTAGTTAAACGTCTGGATGTGACAGTCCAGTCATTTGGCTGGTCAGACCGGGCAAAGGTAAATTGTAATTCAGTGTTTCATATCTCATCACTGAGGTCAGGACATCATCAGGACTCATGCTGCCGTAGACACTAAGCCTGAATACACCCCAGCCAGACATGGCTGAGATCGGAATAACCATTGTATGCCATTGCCGGAGTTACAGGAACAGTGTACCACGGCCTAATCTGCTGTTGCCGTAACTCCAGCCAACCCCGGCTAGGGGACACAATGGCCATTTGCATTTCAGCCGTGTTTCACGTTTGGCTGACTGAGAATCACCTTTTTAATAAAACTGTACCAATGCTTAGGGAAAACCCTCAAATGTTGTCTCACTTCAGGAAATTGCATTTATCATTTAGAGGAAGGTAATACAAGGCACTTACTAATGTATTGTGATTGTCCATATTGCCTCCTTTGCTGGCTGGATTCATTATTTTACATTATACACTGCTTGTTTCCATGGTTACGACCACCCTGCAATTTATCAGTGGTGGTCATGCTTGCACACTATTAAAAAAAAAAAGGCACCAGCCTATGTGCGCTCCCACGGTCCCGGCCACCACAGAGGGGCGCTTTTTCCTATAGTGTGCAAGCACGACCACCGCTGATGGATTGCTGGGTGGTCGCAACTAGGGATGAGCAAATTTCATATTTTAAAGTTCGTGTTGTGGTATTTCCTGAATTGCGTTATGGATTGCGTTACTGCAGACCATAACGCAATTCCATGACTGAGTGCATAACGCAATACCTTTAGAGGCATTCCATTATTCATTCCGTTATAATAGAAGTCTACTGCCTGCATAACGAATCCGTCCGGTTCCCGTTATGCAATTTAGTAAATACCACAACATGAACCCGCACACGAACTTCAAAATATGAAATTCGCTCATCCCTAGTCGCAGCCATGGAAACAAGCAGTGTATAATGTGATGGAAAAATGAATGAAGCCAGCAAAGGAGACAATACGGACAATCACAATACATTAGTAAGTGCTGCGCATTAACGTTCGCTACATGATAAATGCCACTTGCTCAAGTGACACAGCACCTTTTAAAGGGGTTCTATGGGTTGCACCGCCATCCAGCGCCATGGCCACTTTCGGGATTATGTGCCATACGTTAGGCACTTGATCCTAGCCTGCAATTCGAACCTGCAGCACATGCATGAGTCTGAATCTCTTGCCATAGCGCTTTAGACTTGTGCATGTGCTGTGGGTTCTACCGCAAGCTAGAATCATGTACCCAAGGTACGGCATGTGATCCCAGAAGTGGCCACCGCTCAGGATCACGGCACAACCCGGATAACCCCTTTTAAATAGTGATTGCTTACAAAGTGCAGTTATTTTGGTTAACCGGAGTTCATCATTCCCTTAGGCTGGTTTCACACGGGCGTTGCGGATTAGGGCCGGATGCGTTCAGGGTGCGTTCAGTGAAACTCGCACTATTTTGCAAGGAAGTTCTGTCAGTTTTGTCTGCGATTGCATTTAGTTGTTCAGTTTTTTCCGCACAGGTGCAATGCGTTTTGATGCGTTTTTCCCGCGCGTGATAAAAAACGGAATGTTTACAAACAACATCTCTTAGCAGCCATCAGTGAAAAACGCATCGCACCCGCACTTGCTTGTGGATGCAATGCGTCACGCAGCCCCATTCACTTCTATGGGGCCAGGGCTGCGTGAAAAACACAGAATATAGAACATGCTGCGATTTTCACGCAATGCAGAACTGATGCGTGAAAAACAACGCTCATGTACACAGACACATTGAAATGAATGGGTCAGGATTCAGTGTGGGTGCTATGCGTTTACGTCACGCATTGCACCCGCGCGGAAAACTCGCTCGTGCGAAAGGGACCTTAGAGGTAACAACTCTTAAAGGGATTCTGTCACTTCGTTTTAGCTTATAGAGCTGCGGACATGCACGGCTAGATCGCCGCTAGCATGTCCGCAATATACCTGTCCTATAGGGCTGTGTGCTTTTATTGCGTTAAAAAAATGATTTTATAGATATGTAAATGAGCCTGGTAAGGTGCCCAAGGGGCCCAGCCATGCCATGCCCCCCTCCTGTGAAGGAGCCCAGCACCGCCTGCGTCCTCCGAATCTCCTCCTTGCTCACAGTTAGATTGCCGTAATCTCGCGATGCGCGAGCTCGCGCATTCGCAGTTCCTTCCCTGAGGCTAATGCCAGCACAGCGCATTGCGCATCGCGAGATTACGGCAATCTAACTGTGAGCAAGGAAGAGATTCGGAGGACGCAGGCGGTTCTGGGCTCCTTCACAGAGGGCGTGGCTGGGCACCAAGGTTAGTACAGCCCCTTGGGCACCTTACTAGCCGTGCATGTCCGCATCTCTATAAGCTAAAACGAGGTGACAGAATCCCTTTAAGGCATAGAGTTATCACCTGTTAAAGCATTTGACATATTGATGTGATCCTGTCATTTATGTGACCATTTCTACCCCTAGAAATGTGACTGCCCATGCTTCCTCTCCCGCTTAGGCTACATTCAGACGACCATAAGTGTTTTGCGGTCCACAAATTCCGGATCCGCAAAACACGTATACCAGCCATGTGCGTTCTGCATTTTCCCCCTTTATAGAAATGCCTATTCGTGTCTACGAATAGGACATGCTCTATATTTTTTGCAGGGCTAACGAACGGAACTACGCGTGCTGTCCGCATCTTTTGCGGCCCCCAATCTGCAAAATTGTGGAACAGATGTGGACCTAGAAACACGGTCGTCTGTATGCACCCTTACCAGAATATGACTGTGCATGCTTCTCATGCTCTCCCCACATCCTGTCCCAGAAATGTGTCTGTTGTGCAGTGTGTAGAGACATGCTAGTTACACTGGTACAGGGCTGCGGCCTGGCAGTGCTGCCCCCACAGTTCTTTTTCATTGCTCCACCAATCAGTGCTCGCTCACGCTGCATAAAGGGGAAGGAGCATTGTATGACTCAGATAGAGAGATAGAATAAGAATATGAATATATATATATATATATATATATATATATACTTTCTCTATCTCTCTCATGCCCAGCAACTCCAGTGGGATGTAGAGGAGGGTGATTAAAAAAAAAAATAATATATATATATATTTTTACTGTCAGATGGTGCCTCATTAGTCTACTTTTACATCTGCGTTTTTGCTGGATCCAGCAGGGATCCGCAAAAACGCTTCCATCATGATAATACAAACGTCTGCATCCATTATGAACAGATCCGTTTGTATTATCTCTAATATAGCCATAACAGATCTGTCACTAAAACCATCGTAAGTCAATGGGTGACTGGATCCATTTTTTCTTTTGTGTCCCAGAAAACAGATCCGTCTTGCTCCGCATCTCAGGACTCGCTCAAAAACGCTGCTTGCATCTTTTGTGTGCGTCATGGGAACGCAATGAAACGGAAAGGAATGCATTCTGGTGCACTCTGTTCAGTTCAGTTTTGTCCCCGTTGACAATAAACGGGGACAAAACGGAAGAGTTTCCAGTGAAAGTCAGCACACAGAACAGCTTACCACTAGAGAGCGTCAGTGGATGTAAAATTGTCCATCTATTCGTAGTGATGTTTCTGTGATCAGATCTTTTAACCCGTGTAAATGCCGAGACTCTCTACACATTCCTTCTAATAACCTCTGAATTACATGTTTAAACAGAGTCATGCTGAAAAGCTGGCAAAGGTTTACCAGCCCAAGCGTGCGGCCTTATCAAGTATAAGCTCCATTTCTGTTGCGCATCTGTTGGCAGCCCGGCACGATCTTTCGAAAATCTTGAGAACTAGCAGCGGTTCAATAAGGGAGAAAACTGCTTGTGCCATTAATAAGGTAGGTACCACGGCAATGATTCAGGCCTGTATACAGAACTATGGAAAAAAAAGTGTATGTACCTGCTATAAATATTTAATTTAGGATTTTTTTTTTTTCTAGGATAGATTTTAAATTTTTCACTAATTATTTGGTTGGTTGAAAATTTAGAAATAAAAACAACTGTTCAGAAGTAGGCCTCATACCAACGGGCCGACAATTTGCGTCCCTATTGCACGGGCACTATCCGGGCGGCTGCCTTGGAGAGTCGAGACCCGTTCAACTTGAATGGGTCCGTGATCCATCCGCACCACAAAAAAAATGTAACAAGTTCTATGTTTTTGTGGTGCGGAAGCACAGAGAGAAACCCCACGGAAGCATTCCGTAGTGCTTCCGTGGGGTTTCATGCCTCCGTTCTGCACCTTCCGGATTGCGGACCTATTCTAGTGATCTGTGATGCGGTAAGCACACAGTTGGTGCCCGCATTTTGTTTGTTTTTTTGTTTGTTTTTTTACACAGTTTATTTATTAACTATTTTTCCCTTAGGGGCTAGAACCTGGGATCTTTTGATCCCTTGTCCTATTCACCCTAATAAAGCTCTATCAGGGTCAATAGGACTTCACACTCTCGCTGCTGCCCCTAGGCTTTGTGTACACAGCAGCAGGGAGATTGCCATGACAGCCAGGACTAGTAGCGTCCTAGCATTCCGTAGTTCTTCCGTGGGTTTCCGTACCTCCGTTCTGCACCTTCCGGATTGCGGACCCATTCTAGTGATCTGTGATGCAGTGAGCACACGGTTGGTGCCTGCATGTTGCAGAACCACTGTGGGCCACAATACGGGCCACGGCTGGCAACATCGGTGTGCATGAGTTCTTAAGCTGTTATTTTCAAAGGCCCTTCAGGAAATGAAAGCAGTGGCCTGATTTATGAGCGACACATTCACTTTTCTTGTGTGTTAGATTTGATAGTGTCTTTTATTGATTTGAAAACTCAAAATGTGTCACCCAAAGTTTTTTATGCTAGTTAAAATCAGATGGCAGCACATATCCTTTTTTTTCTAATCTTTTTTATTTATTTCCTGAACATTATTATGGGGCGGTCATCTTGCCTGAACTGTTCCTAACAGCATTTAGAAAGCATTTCAAGAATTGCTTTACGGCAATAAGATCTCACACTCTCCCTGCTGCCCTGTGCATAGTACACACAGCAGCAGGGAGCTGACTATGGCAGCAAGGGCTTAAGGAGCGTCCTGGCTGCCATGCTAACCGATCAGAGCCCTGCGATTAAACTGCTGGGGCTCCGATCAGAAGCTACCACTGCCACCAATGAAGAGGAGGGGACCCTGTGGCCACTGCCACCAGGGATTTTAATACTGGGGAGAACGCACTGCTCCACCAATGTTTTTAATACTGGAGAGGGACCCCCCACTGCGCCACCCATGTTTTTAATACTGGGGAGGAAGGGGGGAGGCACCAATGATAATTAACCTTTTAATACAGGAGGCGGTGCCCTGCCTCTGACAGGGAGCTGCGATCAGCGGTAGTTAACCCCAGTTAACTGTGGCAGATCGCAGCACCCTGTCATAGACGCAGGGTGTCGGCTATGTGAATCTGCCGCCTCCTGTATTTTGTATTAGAAGTTTACTTTCATTGTTGGCGCAGTGCGCCCGCCCCTCTCTCCTCATTGGCAGCGGCAGCACAGGCTTAGTGGGCAGTGCAAAAACTGCTGGATTTTATGCTTTTCGTTTATATATAAATATTGACATGGAAAATAAAAAAAATAACATCGAAAAATTCTTTAAAAATATAATTTTTAAGTCATTTTTCTGATGACACATTACCTTTCACCTAATTTGATGATAAGCCTTCATGTGAACGCCCAATTTTATAAGGGGTCCCCATAGCTCAGGGCCAACGTCTGAACCCACATTCATTTCTAAGTTGCAAGCTATTTAGTCTAGTAGACAGATATGTATAATGCTTTAGTTGGGTGTGTTTCAGTTTGCGTCACGTTGAATATTTATTCATGCTAGGCACCCTAATTTTTTATTTTTTTTTTGTGTATGATGTTTATAGGGCAGCCTTACAAATGGGCTCCAGACATCCTAAAGACTGACTTTTAAAGTGTGAATTGAATTTTCTATCAAGTAATGAAATTCTCAGCATAAACTTTGGAGTTTTAATTAGCATCTTTTAACAAAGTATTTCTACTGCTGTGAATTGGTTTCCTGTGTGGGGAATAAGTGCCTGTAAGATCATGACATGTTTCATGTAAAATGCATTTGGCTCAGGAAGATGGATAATTTGTGTACCTTCCCAGGTGTTCTTTGGATACCCTCTAACCTTTATGTGTTTAAGGAATTGCTTTACATGGGTTTTTCAAGCTCAGGAAATGATGAGAAGATGCCATAAAATATATTTACTGATAAATCTCTTCTGGTGTGCCCCATCATCTTTTGTTTTCTTGGCTACAGAGATGGCGTGACTGCTGCAGCCAATTACTGGCCTCGGTGATATATGGCACTAGGGTTATCACGATACCAAAATTTTAAACAAGATTTCGATACCATAAAAAAGTTTTGCAATACTGGATACTATGGGATAAAAAGCAAACACCAAAAAAGGCGCATTAATTCTGCATTTTATGGAACGTCCGGGCCATAAAAGAACAGTGCTATACTATTGTTTGGGGGAACAAGGTGACAAAATGTTAATTGCGCGTTTTTTATTTATTTTATTTATTTTCCGTTACAGCGTTCACTGCATAGGAGATATTTTTTTAAATATCTTAACAGTTCAGACTTTTTCGGACGTGGCGATACCTAAAATATATATATATATATATATATATATATATATATATACATACAGTACAGACCAAAAGTTTGGACACCTTCTCATTCATTCAAAGAGTTTTCTTTATTCTCATGACTATGAAAATTGTAGATTCACACTGAAGGCATCAAAACTATGAATTAACACTTGTGGAATTATATACATAACAAAAAAGTGTGAAACAGCTGAAAATATGTCATATTCTAGGTTCTTCAAAGGAGCCACCTTTTGCTTTGATTACTGCTTTGCACACTCTTGGCCTTCTCTTGATGAGCTTCAAGAGGTAGTTAGTCACCTGAAATGGTTTTCACTTCACAGGTGTGCCCTGTCGGGTTTAATAAGTGGGATTTCTTGCCTTATAAATGGGGTTGGGACCATCAGTTGCGTTGTGGAGAAGTCAGGTGGATACACAGCCGATAGTCCTACTGAATAGACTGTTAGAATTTGTATTATGGCAAGAAAAAAGCAGCTAAGTAAAGAAAAACGAGTGGCCATCATTACTTTAAGAAATGAATGTCAGTCAGTCCGAAAAATTGGGAAAACTTTGAAAGTGTCCCCAAGTGCAGTAACAAAAACCATCAAGCGCTACTAAGAAACTGGCTCACATGCGGACCGCCCCAGGAAAGGAAGACCAAGAGTCACCTCTACTGCGGAGGATAAGTTCATCCGAGTCACCAGCCTCAGAAATCGCAGGTTAACAGCAGCTCAGATAAGAGACCAGGTCAATGCCACGCAGAAATCTAGCAGCAGACACATCTCTAGAACAACTGTTAAGAGGAGATTGTGTGAATCAGGCCTTCATGGTAGAATATCTGCTAGGAAACCACTGCTAAGGACAGGCAACAAGCAGAAGAGACTTGTTTGGGCTAAAGAACCCAAGGAATGGACATTAGACCAGTGGAAATATGTGCTTTGGTCTTATGAGTCCAAATTTGAGATCTTTGGTTCCAACCACCGTGTCTTTGTGCGACGCAGAAAAGGTGAACGGGTGGACTCTACATGCCTGGTTCTCACCGTGAAGCATGGAGGAGGAGGTGTGATGGTGTGGGGGTGCTTTGCTGGTGACACTGTTGGGGATTTATTGAAAATTAAAGGCATACTGAACCAGCATGGCTACCACAGCATCTTGCAGCGGCATGCTATTCCATCCGTTTTACGTTTAGTTGGACCATCGTTTATTTTTCAACAGGACAATGACCCCAAACACACCTCCAGGCTGTGTAAGGGCTATTTGACCATGAAGGAGAGTGATGGGGTGCTGCGCCAGATGACCTGGCCTCCACAGTCACCGGACCTGAACCCAATCAAGATGGTTTGGGGTGAGCTGGACCGCAGAGTGAAGGCAAAAGGGCCAACAAGTGCTAAGCATCTCTGGGAACTCCTTCAAGACTGTTGGAAGACCATTTCAGGTGACTACCTCTTGAAGCTCATCAAGAGAATGCCAAGAGTGTGCAAAGCAGTAATCAAAGCAAAAGGTGGCTACTTTGAAGAACCTAGAATATGACATATTTTCAGTTGTTTCACATTTTTTTGTTATGTATATAATTCCACATGTGTTAATTCATAGTTTTGATGCCTTCAGTGTGAATCTACAATTTTCATAGTCATGAAAACTAAGAAAAGTCTTTGAATGAGAAGGTGTGTCCAAACTTTTGGTCTGTACTGTGTGTGTGTGTATGTATATATATATATATATATATATATATATATATTTTATTTTTTGTGTTCATGTTTTTATATGTTAAATTGGAAAAGGGGTGATTTAAAACAGTGGCGTCCTTTCTTCCATGTTAACTAGTTGAAGCTGCGATTTCACTGCTGGGGCTCTGATTAGAAGTTGCCACTGAGCCACCAATGAATATTGTGAGGGTGACCCTGTGGCCACTTCCACCCATGATTATAATAATGGATTGGGGGCGCACTGCGCCACCAATGAATATAAGTGTCACACCTGAGGGGTTATTTAAAGCAGTTCGGCGGATCGCTGTGCCCGGTCATTGAGGCCAGGTGCCGGCTGTATGATACTCCCGGCACCCGCAACCTACATTTGTATTTAGGAGTAAATTATATGTATTGGTGGCGCAGTGGCTACAGTCCCTCCCCTCCTCCTCACTGCTGTTTTCACTGGTGGCCAGTGGCAGCCACGTCACAGTGAGTAGGGAGGGACTCCCTCATTCTCCACTGTGTGGCTGAGGAGAGCATGGTGCGCGCTGAGCGAACGTGCCATGTTCTCTAAGGGATATTAGACTGCAGCCTAGTTTCGGAAAATAGCAAATCCCGGTATTGTATCGATCCGGGTACGAAAGTATTAGTTGGGTATTGAAAATTTTATACCCAGTGCAACCCTAAATGGCACATGATCACTGAGGCCAGTATTTGGCTGCAGCTGTCATGTGGGTATACGGGCCAAGTAAATAGAGACCATCGAGAAGCGTACAGAGCAGCAGGCGATTTGTTAGGAAAATAATTGTTCTTTTGTTATTTTATGTCATTTCTTCCCCATAGTCAATTGTTTTCCTAAACTCTGAAAACCCGTTTTAACATGTATGTGTATTTCTTTAGTATTGTTGTAGAAGTTGCAGCATATGTTGCCAGAAAGAAAAGCCTATTGCTTAATAATTGTCTGATCTTTACATCTGAGTTTTCTATTCCTGAATTTTTTTTGCTAATAGTATGGTACAATGTATGGGATTCTTTTTTTTGCATATTTTTCCAAAAGATCCATAACTTATGTAAGTAATGTGTGTCTTTATGCACAGGTATTAATGGGAAGAGTTCCTGATAGAGGTGGCCGACCAAATGAAATAGAGGCCCCTCCCCCAGAAATGCCTCCTTGGCAGAAGAGACAAGATGGACCTTCACAAGGTGGTAGAGGTGGAGGACGAGGTGGTTATGAACAGTCTTACAGTGGTCGAGGCGGCTATGAACATGGTGGAGGCCGAGGCGGCTATGAACATGGTGGAGGCCGAGGCGGCTATGAACATGGAGGAGGTCGAGGCGGCTATGAACATGGAGGAGGTCGAGGCGGCTATGAACATGGAGGAGGTCGAGGCGGCTATGAACATGGTGGAGGTCGGGGCGGCTATGAACATGGTGGAGGTCGGGGCGGTTATGAACATGGTGGTGGGCGAGGGGGAGGACGTGGAGGCTATGATCAAGGTGGTAACAGAGGTGGCAGAGGAAGCAAAGTTCAAGGAGGCTGGACAGATGGTGGTGGCAGTAATACTGGTGGACACTATCAAGATAGTGGCTTTAGAGATTCTGGATTTCAAACTGGGGGCTACCAAGGTGGTGGCTATCAAGGAAGCAGTGGTGGTTACCAAAGTTCAGGTGGCTACCAAGGAGGAGGAGGATATAGTGGCTACCAAGGCTCATCCTACTCTGGAGGTGGATTTCAGGGTGGAGGCTATCAACAAGACAACAGATATCAAGATGGTGGCAATCAGAATGATCGAGGTGGTGGCCGTGGAGGTGGCAGAGGAGGGCGGGGTGGCCGTGGTGGAAGAGGAGCACATGGTGGTGGTTGGGGTGGTCGGGGAGCACAGAGCTATAACCAAGGGGGGCAGTTTGAGCAGCACTTTCAACAAGGAGGCTATCAATATAATCAGTCTGGTTTTGGACAAGGAAGGCAGTACACCAGTTGAGATTATTCCAGCTATGATTATAGTAGAGCTCAGGTAATAAGAGTGATACTGATCAGAAAAGATGTTTTGGTTTGTTTGTTTGTTTTTTTTCGTTTGGGTTATGCCAGCTGTTCAAAAATAAAATCCTTGTTCCTGAAAACCTTTTTTCCTTTTAAATTTTTTTTTCTAGGTAATTTTCAGTCTAAACACTACAGCTACTACGGTAGTTCATCAAGCGCAGTAATATTTCCATTGACAATAGAATTATAACAAAAAATGGCCCACTTTACAGCGTTATACTAAAACTCAGGACTTGCAAAAGATATTTTGACATTTCTGGCAATGGATGTACATCTTCCATGGCTCCAAATTTCTCTTTGACTTCAAGGCTTGTAGGAAATGACACTTTTTGTACATCCCTAGTTTTATTGACCTTTCTTTTTATAGTGGAGTTTGGTACTGAAAGGGGTTGTTGACGACCCTTTTTTCATAGGTCCCATTAGAACATATAGATATCATCTATAGGAACCGGAGTTCAGAGTTTCTAACAAATCTGTGCTCTCGTGAACCTGATCAGTCTGTTTATTACAGAGATAGCCACTCATTACAATGGTCATCTGTAAACTGCATTTCCCTGAGCAAAGACAACTTGGATCTGGGGAACCAGGCTCACAAAGATCAGGTTACTGTATCTGGACAGGGGCTTGCATTTTAAACATATTTGGGGTAGACTTCTGGTGAATCTACAGCTTCACGGAGTTCCTTACATAGTTAATACGGTTGAAAAAAGACATACGTCCATCAAGTTCAACCAAGGGATAGGTGGGGATGCGAATCCCAAAAGGAATTGACTCAGATTTTTACATGTTTTCATAAGCATTAATGTTTTTTTACTTTTAAGAATTAGTCTAAACCCTTTTTAAAACTGTCTACTGTTCCTGCTGTGACCACGATCTGAGGAAGTCTGTTCCACAGATTCATAGTTCTTACAGTAAAGAAGCTTTGACCCTTCCGGGGACTGAACTTTTTCTTCTTCAGTTGGAGGCAGTGCCCCCTTGTCTTTTGAGCGCATTTTACATGGAACAGCGTTTCACCGTATTTTTTGTATGGCCCATTTATATATTTGTATAGGTTAATCATGTCCCCCCATTGACGTCTCTTCTCATGACTAAATAAATTCAATTGTCTTAATCTTTCTTCATAACTAAGACCCTCCGTTCCCCTTATCAGTTTAGTCGCTCTCCTCTGTACTTTTTCCAGCTGCAGTGCGTCCTTTCTATAGACTCTCAAATACACCACTGGTCAAAAGACCAAAGAAAGTCCCTATAGGGGTCTACTAATTTAGAAGTTTAAGACAAATACTTTATTAAGTTCATTTAAAAAGGGAGTTAATAGATACCCAAAAAAAAAACCACACATTTTAAAACTGTCAGGTGGCAATGCAAATTTGTGTAAAGACTTGCTTTTCTCTCATTTAATAAGGGAGATATATGTGCAGGTGGGTGGTTGGTGACAGTTGACCACAATTGGGTATGCCCTCTTACTTGGCGTCCTGGGACCTGGGCCCAAGTTCCGGACACCAATACGTTGGGTGCCTTTGCACTGGTACCACAACAACACCACACTGATTCGACACACACAGAAATAAAGCCCTACTGCTACGTGGGGTTAACACATTTGCTGCCAACTGAGCTAAAAAGAGCGCCTAACACTAGTCCCCACCCGACATGTTTCGCCGCGATGCGGCTTCGTCAGGGGTTCGGGGTATTAGCGTCGGCGCGCTGAACAAACCCTTGTTTGTTCAGCGCGCCAACGCTAATACCCCGAACCCCTGACGAAGCCGTATCGCGGCGAAACATGTCGGGTGGGGACTAGTGTTAGGCGCTCTTTTTAGCTCAGTTGGCAGCAAATGTGTTAACCCCACGTAGCAGTAGGGCTTTATTTCTGTGTGTGTCGAATCAGTGTGGTGTTGTTGTGGTACCAGTGCAAAGGCACCCAACGTATTGGTGTCCGGAACTTGGTCCCAGGACGCCAAGTAAGAGGGCATACCCAATTGTGGTCAACTGTCACCAACCACCCACCTGCACATATATCTCCCTTATTAAATGAGAGAAAAACAAGTCTTTACACAAATTTGCATTGCCACCTGACAGTTTTAAAATGTGTGTTTTTTTTTTTGGGTATCTATTAACTCCCTTTTTAAATGAACTTAATAAAGTATTTGTCTTAAACTTCTTCTAAATTAGTAGACCCCTATAGGGACTTTCTTTGGTCTTTTGACCAGTGGTGTATTTGAGGGTTAATTCCCGAGGGTCTGACTAGGGCCTAACTTCGTGTACTCTTTCTATAGACTGGTGCCCAGAACTGGACTGCATATTCCAGATGAGGCCGCACCAGCGCTTTGTAAAGTGGTAGTATTACATCCCTGCCCCGCGAGTCCATGCCTCGTTTAATGTATGACAATATCCTGGTGGCCTTAGAAGCAGCTGATTGACATTGTATGCTGTAATTTAATCTACCATCCACAAGGACACCCAAATCCTTCTCTACAAGTGACTCTCCCAGTGTTACATCACCTAGGACATCTGAAGCACTGAGATTATTACTACCAAGATGCATAACTTTACATGTATCCACATTGAACCTCATTTGCCAAGTTGATGTCCAATCACTCAAAGTGTTCAAGTCAGCTAGTAGTATATGGACATCTTCCATAGACCGTACAGTTCTACACAGCCTAGTGTAATCTGCAAAAATAGAAATGGTGCTATTAATCCCGTCCTCGATATCATTACTAAATAAATTTAATAATAGAGGACCCAGCACTGAACCTTGGGGTACACCACTTATAACCCCGGACCATTCTGAATAGGAATCATTGACCATAACTCTCTGGACAAGGTCCTTCAGTTTTCAATCCAATTACAAACTATACTTTCCAAGCCTATAGACCTTACTTTACCTATTAAATGTCTATGAGGGACAGTATCAAAAGACTTTTCAAAATCCATAAACACTACATCCACAGCCGCCCCTCTGTCCGGGCTACTACTCACCTCCTCATAAAAACAAATCAGGTTAGTCTGACAACTTCTGTCCTTGGTAAACACATGCTGGTTATCACTTATAATATTATTTATGGTCACATACTCCTGTATATAGTCCTTTAAGAGTCCTTCAAACATTTTTCCCACAACAGAAGTTAAACTAACTGGTCTATAATTACCTGTGGAGGACCTAGATCCTTGAAGTTTTCTCTTCTTGAAATCTTTAAAAACGCCTTAGGCTACGTTCACACAAGCTGAAAAAACAGCAATCACACAAGCTTTTGAGAACAATGGTAGTCTGTGGGGTTATTCTCAGAAAGCCATCAATGAAAAAAACGGACTGTTTGCCTTTTTTAATGAGCGTTTTTTTCACTGTGAACGTAGCCTTAAAGGGACTTTTAAAAAATGGACAAAACCTAAAAATCACTGTCTTGCAAATCACGGTCTTTGCAGATACCATTAGGGACATATTGAAAGGCCTAAAAGGGCTTGTCTAAGTTACCGTAAATTAAAAATGTACTAAAATAGCAGAAGTGATACTTTTTTTTTTTTTTTTTTTTTTTTTTTTTTTTCAGCTCCTTGCTTTGTTGTCTAGTTCTACCCACCGCTTTTTTTCCTGGGTGCAGTGAGGACGTTCCGTCCACACCATGTCACTATTGCAGCCAATCACTGGCCTCGGGAGTCACATGCAAGGGTGATGTTCCATACACACCATGAGTATGAGACATCACAATGCTGAGGCCTGTGATTAGTTGCATAGTGATGCGATTTGTATGGGACAAGTCATCGTAGCAGGATCACAGCACAGTACTGGAAACAGCAGGGTAGAAAAATTGTGAGGTTCACTTCTTTTGTTATTTTAGTACATGTACTGCTGCCAAAAAGTTTCAACTTTGAAAACCCCTTAATAGTGTCATCGGCGTTCTAGACAGTGAATGTGCGCAGAAGTCAAGTGCTGTCATGAGCTGTAAATCCAAAGCAAAAAAAAAACTCAGGAGGCAGCTCACCACCAGTAGTTCAATACTCCAGGTTGATCAAAGGGTGCCCAGAAAAGTCCCGAGCCAGCAACAGGTCCAGAGGACCTGCTCTCATGAGCTACAGGTGGTTTTTGCTGGCCCATTTCAGCAGGTGGTTTGTGGTGCTACTGTTGGCACCATGTGAAGGGCGCCTTTATAACTATTGTACTGTGGAGAGAAAATGTCTCGGGAACGGGACTTCCACACTGTAATAAAGCAAGTGTTTTCCTTTATTCCTCCTGCAGGGATCCTTTTTTTTTTTTTATTATTATTATTTGTGACACTATATACTGAGTGGTATGGTTCTAAAATATGCTCCTGTAACATCAATTCACTTTCAGCTCTTAGAGGGGTTGTCTGCCATATAAAACATTCTTGAAAAAGGGAACACTTACCAATGCCCCTCAGCGGCAATTCCTGAGCTTGCAGAGTCCCCTGCTGGTCTTTATTTCTTGGTACCTTTCAATGCACAGAAATACCTGCTCAGCCAATCACTGGTCATAGCAGTAACCCGCCTCAACCAGTGATTCTCTGAACCGGTCGAGAGGCACTAGGAAGTATAGACCCAGGCACCCAGTAAGCGTCTGAACGGTCACAGCGGGGGACTGGTAAGTGATGCATTTTTTAGTTATTTAATTTATTTATTTTTTACTCATTTCGCCCTTTTATAACGCAGCGAATGACCCCTTTAAATTAATTTATCCATAGGATTTACACTTGTGCCTCATCTTCACTCACAATTCTGCAGGTCTGCGCGTGTATTATGCAGGTTGTGCTACAGCGTCTAATGCACTTCTGTATAGAATATCACTGTGGTGACGTCTTTTCTGATGGTACAAACATTATTACATGAGCTCTACCCGGGTAGAAAGGCAGTCCAGAAAACATCACTAAAACGCATTCTGTTTTAACCATAGAGGACAATGCTGCTTTAGCATGGCATATCTGGGATCAACAATTTCAACAACTTTTAAAGAAGCACACTTACAAAACATTTTATTCTCTGGCCTATTAGAAACATACATGATGTATATTGTAGGGAAGGTAGTCTTCTTACCGGTGACTATATCTGTGAGTATTCCACTTCTTTGTGGTCCTTAGCTGTGTCATGTGACCAGCACTTGACTCTCCAGCTGACAGTGCAGTGTGCTGTGGGAGCCTTCATGTGACTATAATAGGAATGAACAGAGAAACTGACTTCCTGTCCACACATAAAATGCTTTGTCAGTTGGAGGGTCGGAGTGCTGGTCAAATGACACAGCTAAGGATCAGAAAGGAGGTTATAACTCGCAAATACAGTCAATGATAAGAAGATTACCTTCACTAAAGTTAACATCATGTATCTTTTCTAACGAACCAGAGAATAAAAAATTGTGTGGGAGTGCCTCTTTAAGTGCAGTTATCAAATATTTCAAATAATTCAAATTTAACACAATGCTCATTTCAGTTTATGTTGGGTAATATTACTTGAAAATCTCTCATTAGACCTCTTATTTGAAGTTTGTCTCATCCCACTTCGGCTTCTTTCACACGGGCGTGTGCACCCTGTGGTCGTATTGTGGACCGCATTTGCGGATCCGCAATACACGGGTGCCGTTCCGTGGGCATTCCGCATCACGGATGCGGACCCATTCACTTGAATGGGTCCGCAAATCCGGCGATGCGGTATGGTGCGGAACGGAAGCGCGGAACGGAAGCACTATGGAGTACTTCCGTGGGGTTTCGTCCCGTACTTCCGTTCCGCAAAAAAATAGAGCATGTCCTATCTTTTTGCAAAACGGCCGGATCACGCACCCATTCAAGTTGAATGGGTCCACGATCCGATGCGGCTGCCCCTCTGATTGTACTCGTGTGAAAGAGGCCTTATTCCTACCAATTATTTAATTTTTTTAACATCTTTGTAATTTGTTCTTTTTCCCCTAAAGAAATGCACTATGACTCGGGAAAAGGGGGTTATGCCTGTATAATTTCTCGACAAATGCTGCAGGATTCAAAGCCTGTGTGGGTTTGTAATCTTTAATAAGCCTTTATCAAGAGCTACATAATGCTTTTTGCTGGATTTTCTTTGTATATAAGGCATTGCGAAGCTGTGAAAAAAGCCTTGTCAAAGAATGCTGATTGTATGAAGGGTGAGCAATAAAGTTCCTGAATGGTTGCACTCTATTTCTTTTCATTATTCCATGGTAATATATTAAACAAGAGCGTTAAAAATGATTGTAGAACCTGGTGCAACAATGATCAGGAGTAAAGTGGCAGTGGTATTAGGCTCATTTCACACGGGCGATGTTTGTATCCAGATACACTGTAAAACTAAACATGCAATGCAACAGCTCTCTGCAAACCAAATAAAGTACAAAAATGCATAATAATTGCTAGTGCTATACTTATAAATTAGAGATGCTTGGCAAATACATTTTGTACAAAATTATTTGAGCCCGTCTGCCGCACGTCAAGGCAATCTCTGTAAGACGGTTTCCTAACACTAAATTCTACCTGTTATGTGCCATGACTGCTATCATACAATTCAGGGAATGTAGGTTCCACATGCATGCTGGGTCTGCTTTAATTTCTGTCATCTTTGGTGCCAAAATGGCCTTCATTATATCCAAGGAATGCAGGTACCAACATGCACACCGGGCCCACTCCACACCACTCCTGGTGCCAAATGGCCACCAAAGAATGCAATGAGAGTCCACACTATACCTCTCCTGGTGCCAAATGGCTTCCAGTGAATGAGGGAGAGCAGACTAAGCTATATACTCACACTAATTAAAATCAGCCTATGGGGCAGACGAGCTGGTCAGGAGTGCACGACTGAGGTGTCAGCCACACCTCCAGTACAAACTGCAAAGAAAAAGGGGGTCAGTCAGCAATGAGACAGTGGTAATGTCTTCGGGTCTGGTCTGGGAGGCGCACAAGGCGGTAGTGAGAGGCCATTTTATTGCCCTAAATTTGCATATTAAAACAAAGAGGGAATCCTTAATACTATGACTACAGGATTGAATACAAAAACTGGAACTATTACACAAAAAGCAAGTTTCCCCTGAAGTGTTAGATTGTCTAAATAGATTGAGAGCTGAGCTAAAGAATATACTAAACGCCCGTGTTGCCAAATTATATCTATGAGCAAAAATTTAAATATTATGCGCATGGGGATAAAGCCTCGAAGTTTATGATGGCCAGTCTAAAAAAACGTAAAGGTAAATCATACATACACTCTATTAAGGATTCATCTTCCTGGTCACTTATGTCCACAGACCTTATAGCAAAACAATTTTGCAATTTCTATAGCTCTCTATACAATCTCAGGGAACGGGGAAGCCCAAAAGAGAATTAAGAGATCAGACAAAATAGAGAAATGGCTGTCCCAGTTGCAACTGCCAGTTCTCTCACGAGATCAGGCCACGCTCCTTGCTAAACCCTTTACGCTGCAAGAAATAAATAAAGCTCTCAGAACGGTCCCCAAACATAAATGCCCCGGACCCGACGGTTTAACTTCTAGTTACAACAACACATTCTCCTCGATATTACTACCTAAATTGCTTAAAGTGTTCAATGAGGTGTATAACGGCAACTCGCTTCCACCACAGATGTTAGCGGCCCTGATTACCATTTTGCCAAAAGAGGGCAAAGACCCATCTTCCTGTGCCAGCTACAGACCCATCTCTTTATTAAATGCGGATTTAAAGCTATGCTAAAATACTGCAATTAAAATTTCAGCCCTTTTGCCCTGGTTTATCAACGCAGAACAGGTCGGTTTTGTGCCTGGCATTGAAGGACGAATGTATACTACTCTGCTAGTGAATCTCATACATCATGCCAGGGAGAAATCCATTCCTCTAGTTCTTTTAGGAACTGATGCAGAGAAAGCGTTTGATCGCATTGATTGGCTTTTTATGCAACTAGCTCTGGTAAAGTTTGGAATTACCAAAAACATTAGAGCCACCATAGATTCATGGAGTACCCCTTTACCTCTTGATTCGGAAGACATACCTTAATTAAGTCCATATTAGTACCCAAAATTCTGTACCACGTCAGCATTACCCATTCCCTTACCAAGGGCCTTCTTCACACAACTAAGGCAATGCTTTTCCAGATTCCTCTGGAAAAAATCTCACCCGCATCTCCCTCACTCAACATTGATTCAACCAAATAGGTTTGTGTCATGCCCCACTCTGATGATGTGCGGAGGTCGGCCAGGATAGCAGCACGAAGTTAGTGTTTGTTTTGGTGCCGTGCTGGAACCGCCTCTCATCAGGTGCACTGGGTGGAGTCATTAGTTTAAATGGCACTCCAGCCAAGTGATCTGAGCGGATTATACTAATCATTGTGGTCTGGGAAGCTAGGAGGGAAGGTTGGCTGTCTGTTCCTGCTCTGGAAGAGAAGTGTAATTTCTAGTTTGGTTGTTTTGTGTCATCTTTCCCATCCAGGTTCCGTGCGAGCAGGCTGCTCCTATTTCCCCACGTCACCATCTCAGGGAATTCAGGGTTTTGTCAGCCCAGGCTGGAGGACCCCTCACACCTACCTTCAAGGTCTGTATGTGGGCTGAGCAGTGCAGGGAAAGAGGTCAGGGATTAGCTAGGTGACCCTTCCCCTGTCTCTCGTCCAGAGCCTGGTTGGTGCGTTATCTGTTATTCGGAGTGCACGCCCGCCGTGACATTATAATCCGCCATACTGTGACTGCCATTACTCAGCGCTTTTGTGATGGCGTCAATTGATGCAGAGGGTTCTGGCGTCAGGTACAGGTCAAATTGGTGGGGAGCCTAAAGTCGCTCTTCCCGAGAAATTTACAGGGGGTACGGATGATTTTCCGCTTTAAAGAGTCATGCAAATTGTACTTTCGACTGCATCCATTTTCATCAGGTAATGAAGATCAGAGGGTTGGTATCATCATGTCTTTGCTTAAAGGGGACGCGCAATCCTGGGCTTTTTCTCTGCCGCCCGGTTCTCTGGCCCTCCGGTCGGTGGAGGAATTTTTCAAAGCCCTGGGATTGATTTACGATGACCCAGATCGGGTCTCGATGGCAGAATCGAAATTGCGTAAACTACTACAGGGTAAACATACTGCAGAGGGTTACTGCACAGAGTTTAGGAGGTGGGCTACTGAGTCGGGGTGGAACGACCCCGCCTTACGTAGTCAGTTTTGTCATGGGTTATCTGAAAGGTTGAAAGATGCCCTGGCTTTTTATGAGTATCCGGATACTCTAGAGAATGCAATTTCTTTGGCTATACGGTTGGATAGACGTATCGGGGAGAGGTGTAAGGGTCCCTCCGTGCAGGGGATCCCTCCTGCGCGTGGTTTCGTTTCACCTACTGCCCAGGGTGATATTACTTATAGCTCTGGGGTAGGGGAGGAGCCCATGCAGTTAGGTCAGATATCTTGCCATTCTGATAGTAGAGACTTTAGAAAGGTGCACAATCTATGTTTCTATTGTGGAAAGAGGGGTCATTTTATTTTTTATTGTCCTTATGTTAAACCACAGGTGGAAGAGAAAAAGAAAAAAAAAAACTTCCCTCACAATTGGTAGTATGAATGGTGTGGTGGAGGAGACAGGTATGCAAGCTCCCTGTAGTTCCCGTTTTTTCCTTTCAGCTATGGTGGAGCTAGAGTCAAAAGATGTATTTGTTGATGTATTCCTTGATTGTGGTGCTGGGGTAAACCTAATTGACTTTCTTTTTCTTCAAAACCTAGGACTAAGTACATGCACGTTAGAGAACGAGATTCGTGTTTTTGCAATTCATTCTTCCCCTCTTTCTCAAAGGAGCCTTACTCACATTGTTCGTGGGATTCATTTAAGGGTGGGTGATTCACATGCTGAAATTATTTCTTGTTTTGTCATGAAGGATTTGCCAGCTCCTATAGTTTTGGGGTTGCCATGGTTGACTAGACATAACCCAATTATAGACTGGCAAGCGAGACAAATCATTGGTTGAAGCGATTTATGTTCGGATAATTGTCTTGGCACTTCTATCTCTGGTGTGTCCATTACGGCTTTACCTCAGTATCTCTCGGATTTAGCGGATGTCTTTTCGGAGGGTGGGGCTCAGGAATTGCCCCCTCATCGAGACTGATTGTCCAGTGAATCTCATTCCGGGGGCTAAGTTGCCAAAGTCTCGGCTTTACAACCTCTCTCAACCCGAAAGAGAGGTCATGCGAAAGTATGTCGCCGAGAGTTTGGCAAAGGGTCATATTAGACCATCGAAGTCTCCAGTGGCAGTAGGTTTGTTCTTTGTGAAGAAAAAAGATGGATCACTGAGACCGTGTTTGGATTTCCGGGAATTGAACCGTATTACAGTCCGGGATCCATATCCCCTGCCTTTGATCTCTGATCTTTTTGATCAGATTGTTGGAGCCAAGGTGTTCTCCAAGTTGGATTTGAGAGGAGCATACAATCTGATCAGGATCAAGGAGGGGGATGAGTGGAAAACTGCCTTCAATACGCACGAGGGTCATTTTGAGAACCTGGTAATGCCTTTTGGGTTGACGAACGCGCCAGCAGTATTTCAGCGATTCGTCAATGACATTTTTCAGCACTTGGTTGGGAGGTTCATAGTAGTTTACCTGGATGACATTTTAACCACTTCAGCCCCGCTAGGTGAAACCCCCTTCATGACCAGAGCACTTTTTACACTTCGGCACTACACTCCTTTCACCGTTTATCGCTCGGTCATGCAACTTACCACCCAAATGAATTTTACCTCCTTTTCTTCTCACTAATGGAGCTTTCATTTGGTGGTATTTTATTGCTGCTGACATTTTAACTTTTTTTGTTATTAATCAAAATGTAACGATTTTTTTGCAAAAAAATGACATTTTTCACTTTCAGCTGTAAAATTTTGCGAAAAAAACGACATCCATATATAAATTTTTCGCCAAATTTATTGTTCTACCTGTCTTTGATAAAAAAAAAATGTTTGGGCAAAAAAAAAAATGGTTTGGGTAAAAGTTATAGCATTTACAAACTATGGTACAAAAATGTGAATTTCCGCTTTTTGAAACAGCTCTGACTTTCTGAGCACCTGTCATGATTCCTGAGGTTCTACAATGCCCAAACAGTAGAAAACCCCCACAAATGACCCCATTTCGGAAAGTAGACACCCTAAGGTATTCGCTGATGGGCATAGTGAGTTCATAGAACTTTTTATTTTTTGTCACAAGTTAGCGGAAAATGATGATGATTTTATTTATTTATTTTTTTCTTACAAAGTCTCATATTCCACTAACTTGCGACAAAAAATAAAAAATTCTAGGAACTCGCCACGCCCCTCACGGAATACCTTGGGGTGTCTTCTTTCCAAAATGGGGTCACTTGTGGCGTAGTTATACTGCCCTGGCAATTTAGGGGCCCAAATGTGTGAGAAGAACTTTGCAATCAAAATGTGTAAAAAATGACCGGTGAAATCCAAAAGGTGCACTTTGGAATATGTGCCCCTTTGCCCACCTTGGCAGCAAAAAAGTGTCACACATCTGGTATCGTCGTACTCAGGAGAAGTTGGGGAATGTGTTTTGGGGTGTCATTTTACATATACCCATGCTGGGTGAGAAAAATATCTTGGTCAAATGCCAACTTTGTATAAAAAAAATGGGAAAAGTTGTCTTTTGCCAAGATATTTCTCTCATCCAGCATGGGTATATGTAAAATGACACCCCAAAACACATTCCCCAACTTCTCCTGAGTACGGCGATACCAGATGTGTCACACTTTTTTGCTGCCAAGGTGGGCAAAGGGGCACATATTCCAAAGTGCACCTTTCAGATTTTGCAGGCCATTTTTTACACATTTTGATTGCAAGGTACTTCTCACACATTTGGGCCCCTAAATTGCCAGGGCAGTATAACTACGCCACAAGTGACCCCATTTTGGAAAGAAGACACCCCAAGGTATTCCGTGAGGGGCATGGCGAGTTCCTAGAATTTTTTATTTTTTGTCACAAGTTAGCGGAAAATGATGATTTTTTTTTTTCTCTTTTTTCCTTACAAAGTCTCATATTCCACTAACTTGCGACAAAAAAAAAAAAATTCTAGGAACTCGCCATGCCCCTCACGGAATACCTTGGGGTGTCTTCTTTCCAAAATGGGGTCACTTGTGGCGTAATTATACTGCCCTGGCAATTTAGGGGCCCAAATGTGTGAGAAGAACTTTGCAATCAAAATGTGTAAAAAATGACCGGTGAAATCCAAAAGGTGCACTTTGGAATATGTGCCCCTTTGCCCACCTTGGCAGCAAAAAAGTGTCACACATCTGGTATCGCCATACTCAGGAGAAGTTGGGGAATGTGTTTTGGGGTGTCATTTTACATATACCCATGCTGGATGAGAGAAATATCTTGGCAAAAGACAACTTTTCCCATTTTTTTATACAAAGTTGGCATTTGACCAAGATATTTTTCTCATCCAGCATGGGTATATGTAAAATGACACCCCAAAACACATTCCCCAACTTCTCCTGAGTACGGCGATACCAGATGTGTGACACTTTTTTGCTGCCAAGGTGGGCAAAGGGGCACATATTCCAAAGTGCACCTTTTGGATTTCACCGGTCATTTTTTACACATTTTGATTGCAAAGTTCTTCTCACACATTTGGGCCCCTAAATTGCCAGGGCAGTATAACTACGCCACAAGTGACCCCATTTTGGAAAGAAGACACCCCAAGGTATTCCGTGAGGGGCATGGCGAGTTCCTAGAATCTTTTATTTTTTGTCGCAAGTTAGTGGAATATGAGACTTTGTAAGGAAAAAAGAAAAAAAAAGAAAAATCATCATTTTCCGCTAACTTGTGACAAAAAATAAAAAATTCTAGGAACTCGCCGTGCCCCTCACGGAATACCTTGGGGTGTCCTCTTTCCAAAATGGGGTCACCTGTGGTGTAGTTATACTGCCCTTGCAATTTAGGGGCCCAAATGTGTAAGAAGTACCTTGCAATCAAAATCTGTAAAAAATGGCCTGTGAAATCCGAAAGGTGCACTTTGGAATATGTGCCCCTTTGCCCACCTTGGCTGCAAAAAAGTGTCACACATCTGGTATTGCCGTACTCAGGAGAAGTTGGGGAATGTGTTTTGGGGTGCCATTTTACATATAACCATGCTGGGTGAGAGAAATATCTTGGCAAAAGACAACTTTTCCTATTTTTTTATACAAAGTTGGCATTTGACCAAGATATTTTTCTCACCCAGCATGGGTATATGTAAAATGACACCCCAAAACACATTACCCAACTTCTCCTGAGTACGGCGATACCAGATGTGTGACACTTTTTTGCAGCCTAGATGCGCAAAGGGGCCCAAATTCCTTTTAGGAGGGCATTTTTAGACATTTGGATCCCAGACTTCTTCTCACACTTTCGGGCCCCTAAAAAGCCAGGGCAGTATAAATACCCCACATGTGACCCCACTTTGGAAAGAAGACACCCCAAGGTATTCAATGAGGGGCCTGGCGAGTTCCTAGAAATTTTTTATTTTTTGCATAAGTTAGCGGAAATTGATTTTTTTGGTTTTTTTCTCACAAAGTCTCACTTTCCGCTAACTTAGGACAAAAATTTAAATCTTTCATGGACTCAATATGCCCCTCAGCGAATACCTTGGGGTGTCTTCTTTCCGAAATGGGGTCACATGTGGGGTATTTATACTGCCCTGGCTTTTTAGGGGCCCTAAAGCGTGAGAAGAAGTCTGGAATATAAATGTCTAAAAATGTTTACGCATTTGGATTCCGTGAGGGGTATGGTGAGTTCATGGGAGATTTTATTTTTTGACACAAGTTAGTAGAATATGAGACTTAGTAAGAAAAAACAAAAACAAAAACAAACAAAAAATTTCCGCTAACTTGTGCCAAAAAAAATGTCTGAATGGAGCCTTACAGGGGGGGGGGGTGATCAATGACAGGGGGGTGATCAATGACAGGGGGGGTGATCAATGACAGGGGGGTAATCACCCATATAGACTCCCGGATCACCCCCCTGTCATTGATCACCCCCCCTGGTAAGGCTCCATTCAGACGTCCGTATAATTTTTACGGATCCATGGATCGGATCCGCAAAACACATGCGGACGTCTGAATGGAGCCTTACAGGGGGGTTATCAATGACAGGGGGTGATCAGGGTGATCACCCCCCTGTCACTGATCACCCCCCCCTGTAAGGCTCCATTCAGACGTCCGCATGATTTTTACGGATCCATGGATACATGGATCGGATCCACAAAACACATGCGGACGTCTGAATGGAGCCTTACAGGGGGGTTATCAATGACAGGGGGTGATCAGGGTGATCAGGGTGATCACCCCCCTGTCACTGATCACCCTTCCCTGTAAGGCTCCATTCAGACATCCGCATGATTTTTTACGGATCCATGGATACATGGATCGGATCCACAAAACACATGCGGACGTCTGAATGGAGCCTTACAGGGGGGTGATCAGGGTGATCACCCCCCTGTCACTGATCACCCCCCCTGTAAGGCTCCATTCAGACATCCGCATGATTTTTTACGGATCCATGGATACATGGATCGGATCCACAAAACACATGCGGACGTCTGAATGGAGCCTTACAGGGGGGTTATCAATGACAGGGGGGTGATCAGGGTGATCACCCCCCTGTCACTGATCACCCCCCCTGTAAGGCTCCATTCAGACATCCGCATGATTTTTTACGGATCCATGGATACATGGATCGGATCCACAAAACACATGCAGACGTCTGAATGGAGCCTTACAGGGGGGTTATCAATGACAGGGGGTGATCAGGGTGATCAGGGTGATCACCCCCCTGTCACTGATCACCCCCCCCTGTAAGGCTCCATTCAGACATTGCATGATTTTTTACGGATCCATGGATACATGGATCGGATCCGCAAAACACATGCGGACGTCTGAATGGAGCCTTACAGGGGGTGATCAATGACAGGCGGGTGATCACCCATATACACTCCCTGATCACCCGCCTGTCATTGATCACCCCCAGTAAGGCTCCATTCAGACGGCCGCATGTGTGTTGCGGATCCGATCCGTGTATCAATGGAGCCGTAAAAATCATGCGGACGTCTGAATGGAGCCTTACAGGGGGGTGATCAATGACAGGGGGTGATCAGGGAGTGTATATGGGTGATCACCCGCCTGTCATTGATCACCCCCCTGTAACGCTCCTTTCAGACGTCCGCATGATTTTTACGGATCCATGGATACATGGATCGGATCCACAAAACACATGCGGACGTCTGAATGGAGCCTTACAGGGGGGTTATCAATGACAGGGGGTGATCAGGGTGATCACCCCCCTGTCACTGATCACCCCCCCTGTAAGGCTCCATTCAGACATCCGCATGATTTTTTACGGATCCATGGATACATGGATCGGATCCACAAAACACATGCGGACGTCTGAATGGAGCCTTACAGGGGGGTGATCAATGACAGGGGGTGATCAGGGAGTGTATATGGGTGATCACCCGCCTGTCATTGATCACCCCCCTGTAACGCTCCTTTCAGACGTCCGCATGATTTTTACGGATCAATGGATACATGGATCGGATCCACAAAACACATGCGGACGTCTGAATGGAGCCTTACAGGGGGGTGATCAATGACAGGGGGGTGATCAGGGAGTGTATATGGGTGATCACCCGCCTGTCATTGATCACCCCCTGTAAGGCTCCATTCAGACGTCCGCATGTGTTTTGCGGATCCGATCTATGTATCCGTGGATCCGTAAAAATCATGCGGACGTCTGAATGGAGCCTTACAGGGGGGTGATCAATGACAGGGGGGTGATCAATGACAGGGGGTGATCAGGGAGTGTATATGGGTGATCGCCCGCCTGTCATTGATCACCCCCCTGTAAGGCTCCATTTAGACGTCCGTATGCGTTTTACGGATCCGATCCATGTATCCGTGGATCCGTAAAAATCATACCGACGTCTGAACGGAGCCTGACAGGGGGGTGATCAATGACAGGGTGGTGATCAATGACAGGGGGGTGATCAGGGAGTTTATATGGGGTGATCATGGGTGATCAGGGGTTTATAAGGGGTTAATAAGTGACGGGGGGGGTGTAGTGTAGTGTGGTGTTTGGTGCGACTGTACTGAGTCCTCTGGTGGTCGATCCTAACAAAAGGGACCACCAGAGGACCAGGTAGGAGGTATATTAGACGCTGTTATGAAAACAGCGTCTAATATACCTGTTAGGGGTTAAAAAATTCGGATCTCCAGCCTGCCAGCGAGCGATCGCCACTGGCAGGCTGGAGATCCACTCGCTTACCTTCCGTTCCTGTGAGCGCGCGCGCCTGTGTGCGCGCGTTCACAGGAAATCTCGCGTCTCGCGAGATGACGCATATATGCGTGACTGTGCGCAGGGCTGCCACCTCCGGACCGCACATCTGCGTTAGGCGGTCCGGAGGTGGTTAATTTATTCTCCTGATCTAAAGACCCATCAGGATCATGTGAGACAGGTTTTGACGATCCTTCGGGAGAATAAGTTATATGCCAAATTGGAGAAATGTTTGTTTGCGGTGCAACAGCTTCCGTTCTTGGGATACATGCTTTCTGATTCCGGTTTTCGTATGGACCCCGAAAAGGTCCGAGCGGTTCTGGAGTGGGACCGACCAGAGAATCAGAAAGCTTTGATGCGGTTCTTGGGGTTTACGAATTATTATAGAAAATGTATTTTGAATTATTCTACCCTAGTCAAACCTCTTACTGATATGACCAAGAAGGGCGCCGATGTCTGTCTGGTCGGATGAGGCATTGCAGGCCTTTTCGGTTATTAAGGAGTGTTTTGCATCTGCTCCCATTCTGGTGCAGCCGGATGTGTCTCAGCCATTCGTGGTGGAGGTTGATGCATCAGAGGTGGGGGTTGGGGCGGTGCTGTCACAGGGTTCATCTCCTGGCAAGTGGGTCCCGTGTGCCTTCTCCAAGAAGCTCTCGGTCGCCGAGAGGAATTATGATGTTGGGGATAGGGAGTTGTTGGCTATCAAGCTGGCCTTTGAGAAATGGCATCACTGGTTAGAGGGGGCGTCTCACCCCGTTACGGTGTATACAGACATTAAGAATTTGACTTACCTGCAATCTGCCAAGCGTCTAAACCCTAGGCAGGCCAGATGGTCAATGTTTTTTACCAGGTTCAATTTCGTGGTTACCTGTCGCCCAGGGGTCAAGAACGTCAAGGCAGATGCCTTGTCTCGCAGCTTCCCTGGGGGAGGTGATTCAGTAGATCCGGGTGGTGGTCTCCGCTCTGTACCCTGAATTGGATATGGAGGTGTTGGGGGCCCAGGAGGGGGCTCCTGGTTCTTGTCCCCCAGGGAGGTTGTTTGTTCCTGAGTGCCTACGATACAAGGTGTTCAAGGAACATCACGATACTGTTCTCGCTGGTCATCCTGGTGGTAAGTCCACCTGTGATCTGGTTTCCCAGATGTTATGGTGGCCAGGGTTACGTAAGAGCATTGAGAATTACGTGACAGCTTGTGAAACCTGTGCTCGGTCAAAGGTTGCTCATACTCGACCGCTTGGTTCACTTCTTCCATTGTCTATTCCATCTCGTCCTTGGACGCATTTGTCTATGGACTTTATTACGGACCTGCCGAGTTCCTCCGGGAGAACAGTAATTTTGGTGGTAGTCGACCGTTTCAGTAAAATGGCTCACTTTATACCACTTACGAGTCTGCCTAACGCTAAGACTCTTGCGCAGATTTTTGTGGATAATATTGTAAAATTGGACGGTATTCCTTCGGATGTGGTCTCTGATAGGGGCACGCAGTTTGTCTCCAGGTTTTGGAGGGCGTTCTGCTCTCGGCTTGGCATTCAACTTTCATTCTCTTCGGCTTTTCATCTGCAGTCGAATGGTCAGACGGAGCGTACTAATCAAAACCTGGAGACCTACTTGAGGTGCTTTGTGGCTGAGAATCGGGAGGACTGGTCCTCATTCTTGTCCTTAGCAGAATTTGCGTTGAATAACCGTAGGCAGGAGTCCATGGGTGAGTCATTTTTTGGTGCATACGGTTTCCATCCTCAGTTTGGTATCTTTTCTGGGTCTGGTTCCTCCGGGATGCCAGAGGAGGAGAGATTCTCTTCTGCCTTGTCCTCTATCTGGCAGAGGATTCAAGGGAATTTGGAGAGGATGGGTGAGAGGTATAAACGAATGGCTGACTAGAGACGTATGACTGGTCCGGACCTGTGTGTGGGTGATCTGGTGTGGTTGTCCACTAAGAATATCAAGTTGAGAGTGCCATCTTGGAAACTGGGTCCAAGATTTATTGGTCTGTATAAAATTTCTGCGGTGCTTTTTCATAAGTGTAAACAGGCATTTCGGCTGGATCTTCCGCAGACTTGGAGGATCCATGATGTCTTCCACAGGTCTTTACTAAAAAAATACGTGAAACCGGTGGAACCATCGCCATTGCCTCCTCCACCTGTTCTAGTCAAGGGAAACTTGGAGTTCGAGATCTCCAGGATTCTCGACTCGAGAGTTCTTCGGGGTTCCCTTCAGTACCTGGTACACTGGAGGGGATACGGTCCTGAGGAGAGGATGTGGGTTCCGGCGTCAGATGTCAACGCCAGCCGACTGGTGAGGGCCTTTCATAGGTTCCACCCGGATAAGGTTGGTCCGGGGTGTCCAGAGGTCACCCATAGAAGGGGGGGTACTGTCATGCCCCACTCTGACGATGTGCGGAGGTCGACCAGGATAGCAGCACAAAGTTAATGTTTGTTTTGGTGCCGTGCTGGATCCGCCTCTCATCAGGTGCAATGGGTGGAGTCATTAGTTTAAATGGCACTCCAGCCAAGTGATCTGAGTGGATTATACTAATCATTGTGGTCTGGGAAGCTAGGAGGGAAGGTTGGCTGTCTGTTCCTGCTCTGGAAGAGAAGTGTCATTTCTAGTTTGGTTGTTTTGTGTCATCTTTCCCATCCAGGTTCTGTGCGAGCAGGCTGCTCCTATTTCCCCACTTCACCATCTCAGGGAATTCAGGGTTTTGTCAGCCCAGGCTGGAGGACCCCTCACACCTACCTTCAAGGTCTGTATGTGGGCTGAGCAGTGCAGGGAAAGAGGTCAGGGATTAGCTAGGAGGTGACCCTTCCCCTGTCTCTCGTCCAGAGCCTGGTTGGTGCGTTATCTGTTATTCGGAGTGCACGCCCGCCGTGACAGTTTGTCAGTCTACTATAGGGCGGTACAAGGGATGCGGTGCTTAGAATGTATCAGGTGCACAGATGATAGACTAGATATCTTAGCAGAATCAGGAGATATGAGACCCCCTCTGAGAATCTTCCTGCTTTCACCAGCCAGTGACACGATTCAGCAGACTAACTCATTAAGCAACATGCCGAAAACCACCATGAAATTATGGCATTCTGATCTGGCTAAAATATTATTCTCCACCCAGGAAATTTCACCTGCGCTTCAGGTGAGAGATATTTTATGGGGTTCTGGGAGGGCCTTCAGCTCCACTTTGCCGAAGGATACTCTAGACCTGTCCCTTCCGGTAGTTGACCTGGTGGACCCTGCAGGGTTGCTTATAGAAAGCTGGGACTCACATCCTAAACTGCAGTCATTAACTTTTATCCATAAAATGAGCATCAAACAATATCTAGGGAAGAGAAAAGCTTTGCCCAACGCTTCCAAAACACAATTTAAAAAAATTATCCTAGCTAAAGCATCCCCCGAAAAGAAAGTGTAACAAATATACTCCTTGCTGGTCTCCCAGGCCAGACCCGACACATATAGCTTCATCCTTAAGTGGGAAAAATACCTAGTTACTCAATTCTCAAATAGAGAAATCTCACAACTTTGCTCCAACGCACCTAAAGTATCCAGATGCGTAAAGCTTCAGGAAAACTTATATAAAGTGACCTCTAGGTGGTACTTTGAGCCTCAAAGGCTTACACCTTATTTACCCTGAGTGTGACCCTAAGTGCTGGAGGTGTCTTAGTGCTGAAGTTACATTCCTCCACATCTGGTGGTCTTGCCCTAGCATCACCATCTTCTGGCAACAAGTATGTTCATTATGCTCAAAAATAAGCAACACACAGGTCTTACCTTCAGAAAAAAGATGTTTATTGGGCGATATCAAATGCAACAGACAAATCACTTCTCTGTTAGGCCAACTCTTAGCTGCTGCTAGAGTTCTGATCGCGTACAATTGGAAAAGTCAAACGGCCCCCTCTTGTTCTCAATGGATAATTAAATGTGACGCTCTGGTAAAGTTTGGAATACCTTCCCAATTTATAAGAGCTATAATGGCTATGTATGAATCCTCAATGAAGTTTGGTGTACATCTTATCTGTGGTGAAAAAACTGTCTATCTGGGGAGCAGCTACATGTGGTGGTGAAGACAGTACAGCACCAGTACATACAGTACAGTATACAAATGGATAACAGTCAAGACCCCATCATGGCTCTACCAGCAGGAAGAAAGAAATATGAAGCCATTTTCAAACTTAAAGTTGCAAATTTTGCCATGGAACATAACTGCGCTGCTGCAAGACAATATGGAGTAACAGAAAAGATGGTTCGGGACTGGAAAGCAAATGAAAAAGCATTAAAGAGTATGTCAAGGGGTAAGTGTCAATTAAGAAAAGACACCCTACATTGGCCAGAACTCGAAAAAACATGTAGCAGACATGGTGAATGAGCATCGCCAAAACGGTTACGTAGTGACACGAAATAAAATACGTTTGTTTGCACTTCAGTGGGCCAAATCTAACCCAGATCACAGCAACATATTTAAGGCCACTGTATCCTGGTGTACTAGGTTCTTGGAAAGGCATAATATGGTACTAAGGCAAAAGACAAAAATTGCACAACAATTACTAGAGATGTCGCGAACATAAAATTTTCCGTTCGCGAGCGCGAGTTTCCGCAAATGTTCGCGAACCACCATTGATTTCAATAGGCAGGCGAATTTTGAAACCCACATGGACTCTTTCTGGCCACAATAGTGATGGAAAGGTTGTTTCAAGGGGACGAACACCTGGGCTGTGGCATGCCGGAGGGGGATCCATGGCATAACTCCCATGGAAAATTACGTAGTCATGTTTTAATCCATAAAGGGCATAAATCACCTAACATTCCTAAATTGTTTGGAATAACGTGCTTTAAAACATCAGGTATGATGTTGTATCGATTAGGTAGTGTAACTGTTACGCCTGCTTCACAGTGACAGACCAAACTCCCTGTTTAACGCACCACAAACAACCGCAAACAGTCGATTTGCACAATCGCAAACTCCCCATTTGCACAAGGTCGGATACCAAGCTAGCCATGTCCAGTTCCTTGTCCTCACTGATGTCATTGAAGGTCTCTTCCTCCACCCAGCCACGTACAACACCAAGGGTCCCCGAAAGGTGACAACAAGCCCCCTGGGACGCCTGCTGTGTTTGATATTCCATCTCCTCAAAGCCACCTTCCTCCTCTCACTCCTCTTCTTCAGACTCCTCTCTCTGCGTTATTATAAGGTCTGTTAAGTAGTACTATTCCTATCAGTTTAATCCCTGTTACGTCCCCTATCAGGGGACGTGTATATGGAATAGATTTTAGGAATCGGGAGATGGAAAAAGATGCTTGGTCGGTCCTCCTACTTCCAATTTGGGGCACTGCGCGTGCAATCGAATGTGCCACCATATAGGAGTGGTGTGTTAAGTAGTACTATTCCTATCAGTTTAATCCCTGTTACGTCCCCTATCAGGGGACATGTATGGAATAGATTTTAGACAACCGCAAAGAGTTGTCAATAATTGACACACTCATGAGATAGATTTTATTCCTCTATGTGTCAATCTTGGTGTAGTGATGACTGTGCTCATGCGCACGTTTGGAAGATTGCAGGTGATGTTTTTTTTTTTTAAAGCCTATGGTCGTGCTGAGGTAGTTCAGTGACAGTTAAGTGACCCAGATAACAATGATTCTGCAGTGTAGGCCCATTGTTGGCCTAGTAGGCTTCAATGATCACCTTAGATGATCACAAAGAAAATTAATGTTTTTTCTATGCAAAATTATCAAGCCGATCGCTTTTGGTCTGTTCACAATGAAGCAACGACCTTATCATCTGGGGTGTGCCAACATTGCCATTGCCAACACACTCATAGAGGTGGTCGCTTCATTGTGATATGCAAGCCCCTTCACCACAACAAGGTAACGATCACGAAGGGGAATTGACACATGTATGAAAAAAAAAATTAGACATTGTTGCAGCCGCAGAAAAATTTATGTTTCCCAGGCAGAAAGTGCCCTAAAACATTGCGGCTTGAACCCTAGTTGGTGACGGATAAGTCACGCAAGTCATCCGGCATTCAGAGATAAAATACAGCAGCGTGTGGACCATTTTTAGCCCAAGGCAGCTCATCTCAGTCATTAGGCCTTTTTTAGTCAAATGTATCTGCTGCACTGAAGGTCCTTTCTGACAGGACACTTGAAGCGGGGCAGGCCAGAAGTTCTATCGCAAATTGGGATAGCTCAGGCTACAGGTCAAGCCTGCACACCCAGTAGTCAAGGGGTTCATCGCTCCTCAGAGTGTCGATATCTGCAGTTAAGGCGAGGTAGTCTGCTACCTGTCGGTCGAGTCGTTCTCTGAGGGTGGACCCCTGCACTGGGCAGAAATCACATTGCGTCAACACCCGCCTCGGGCCTTCGCAATGCTTTGTTTTAATTAAACAGTCGGATTCCCCTGGTCCGCACCAGTTCTAAGTCAGCTGCTAGGCGCCGTCCGCCTGAGCACCCCCCTGCGAGGCCCGCAGCGGCGGAGGGAAGGGGGGACCGCACCCACCCCGTGGCTGAGACCAGGGAGAGAGAGCGGCGCCCTTGCCCGCCCGCGCCGGCGAACCAAGGAGGGGCGGGGGAGAGGCGTCCGCCGCAGCTGGGGCAATCCACGGGAAGGGCCGCATGTCCTCCATCAACAACACGTCTGCAAAGCGTCCTGTCCTTGCCGGCGTGGTCGTGGGAGGAGGAGGATTACTTTCACCTCTTCCACTGTTAGTTTCCTGTTGTGCTGTGACATCACCCTTATACGCTGTGTAAAGCATACTTTTTAATTTATTTTGGAACTGCTGCATCCTTTCCGACTTCCGGTAATTCGGTAACATTTTAGGCACTTTCTGAAACATGTCGGGCTGTCGCAAATCAAGCGCCTCACTGGCACTTTCTGAAACATGTCGGGCTGTCGCAAATCAAGTGCCTCACTGGCATGTTGTTTCGGCGCTGAATGTCTAAAAAGTGCGCCATGGCCGTGTAGGAACCCCTGAAATGGCCACACACCTTTCTGGCCTGCTTGAGGATGTCCTGTAAGCCTGGGTACTTATGCACAAAGCGTTGTACGATCAAATTACACACATGTGCCATGCACGGCACATGTGTCAACTTGCCCAAATTCAATGCCACCAACAAATTGCTTCCGTTGTCACACACCACTTTGCAGATCTCCAGTTGGTGCGGAGTCAGCCACTGATCCACCTGTGCGTTCAGGGCGGACAGAAGTGCTGGTCCGGTGTGACTGTCTTCTTTCAGGCAAGTCAACCCCAAGACGGCGTGACACTGTTATATCCAGGATGTGGAATAGCCCCTGGGGAGCTGGGGGGGGTGCCGTTGATGTGGAGCAAGACGCAGCAGCAAAAGAGGACTCAGCCGAGGAGGTTATGGCAAAGGATGGAGTAGGAGGAGTAGAGGAGGTGGCAGCAGGCCTGCCTGCAAGTCGTGGCGGTGTCACCAACTCCTCTGCAGAGCCACATATTCAATGCTAGGCAGCCGTGAGCAGGTTTACCCAATGCGCAGTGTAGGTGATATACCTGCCCTGACCGTGCTTTGCAGACCAGGTATCAGTGGTCAGATGGACCCTTGCCCCAACACTGTGTGCCAGACATGCCATGACTTCCTTTTGCACAATCGAGTACAGGTTGGGCATTGCCTTTTGTGCAAAGAAATTTCGGCTGGGTACCTTCTACTGCGGTGTCCCAATAGCTACTAATTTTTTGAAGGCCTCAGACTCCACCAGCTTGTATGGTAAAAGCTGGCAGGCTAAGAGTTCCTTCAAGCCAGCTGTCAGATGCCGGGCAAGGGGGTAACTCTGTGACATTGGCTTCTTACGCTCAAACAGTTCCTTTACAGACACCTGACTGTGGGCAGATGAGATGGAACTGCTGAAGGTGAGAGGCAGAGTGGCGGGTGGTTGAGAGGGGGCAAGGAGGACAGCAGTGGTTGACGTGGCTGAAGATGCTGGACCAGGAGGAGGATGGTGGCTTTGAGTTTGTGTGCTTTTTGTACTCATGTATTGATCCCATAGGCGTTTGTGATGTGAGATCATGTGCCTTCGCAAAGCAGTTGTACCGAGGTGGGTGTTGGACTTCCCACAACTCGGTTTCTTTTGGCACAGGTTGCAAATGGCATTGTTGTTATCAGAGGCAGACACACAAAAAAAATGCCACACTGCTGAGCTTTGCAATGACAGCATTCTGGTGGTGGCAACAGCATGAGTTGATTAGCGTGCTGTCTGGCTGACCACGGGTGCCGATACATGCTATCTGACTGTGCCACTAGCTCCTTGTGATGACCTCCCCCTGCTTCCAAATCGTCTCCTCCTCCTCTGTCTCCCCATCTGAACTTTCCCCCTGTTCTTCTTCTCTTCAAGTGGGCACCCACGTGACATCCACGGACACATCGACATCATCAACCGCTTCACTTTATCTGACAACTCGGCAAAGGAAGCAGCAGCGGGTACAACATCATCATCATCACACCGTACGTCCATCTGTGTAATGCTGCCTGACTGAGACATATCCCTGTTATCTACATCCTCTTGCAATAATGGTTGCGCATCACTCATTTCTTCCAACTGATGTGTAAATAACTCCTCTGACAGATCAAGTGAAGTGGCTGTGGTGGTAGTGTTGGTGGTGGCGGCAGGCGGGCGAGTAGTAACTTGAGAGGTGCCCAAAGCTGAGCTGGAGGAGAATGGTGCGTCAAGGTTCCGAGCGGAAGCTGTAGAAGATTGGGTGTCCTGTGTTAGCCAGTCAACTATGTCCTCAGAACTTTTCGAGTTCAGGGTACGTGGCCTCTGAACACTGGGCATTAGTCTAGGGCCAAAGGGAATCATAGCACCACGACCACAACGGCTCCTGCGGGGTGGCCTGCCTCTGCCTGTAATTTTTTTTAGATTAGTTAAGTTGTACTATGCATGCAAGCTACTGTGACACCAGATATGAATGGCGCTGAAGTGACACTATTCACTGGCACTGGGCCTTAGACACACAAACACATGTGTAACTCACTGCTAGTTATTCAGTTCAAATTGTTGTTTTTCTTTAAATATAATCAAATGTGACACCAGATATGAATGGCGCTGAAGTGACACTATGCACTGGCACTGGGCCTTAGACACACAAACACGTGTGTAACTGACTGCTAGTTATTAAGTCCAAATTGTTGTTTTTCTTTAAATATAATCAAATGTGACACCAGATATGAATGGCGCTAAAGTGACACTATGCACTGGCACTAGGTTTTAGACACACAAACACATGTGTAACTGACTGCTAGTTATTCAGTCCAAATTGTTGTTTTTCTTTAAATATAATCAAATGTGACACCAGATATGAATGGCGCTGAAGTGACACTATGCACTTGCACTGGGCCTTAGACACACAAACACGTGTGTAACTGACTGCTAGAGATGTCGCGAACATAAAATTTTCCGTTCGCGAACAGCGAACACAAATTTCTGCAAATGTTCGCGAACGGGCGAACCGCCATTGACTTCAATAGGCAGGCGAATTTTAAAACCCACAGGGACTCTTTCTAGCCACATTAGTGATGGAAAAGTTGTTTCAAGGGGACTAACACCTGGACTGTGGCATGCCGGAGAGGGATCCATGGCAAAACTCCCATTGAAAATTACATAGTTGACGCAGAGTTGGATTTTAATCCATAAAGGGCATAAATCACAATGTGGTTTAAAACATCCAGTGTGTGTATACGATCAGGTATGATGTTGTATCGATCAGGTAGTGTAAGGGTTACACCCGCTTGACAGACATTGACAGACCAAACTCCCCTTTTAATGCACCGCAAACAGTCCATTTGCCCAACCGCAAACTTCCCATTTGCACAAGGTTGGATACTAAGCTAGCCATGTCCCGTTGATGTCATTGAAGGTCTCTTCCTCCACCCAGCCACGTACAACACCAAGGGTCCCTGAAAGGTGAATTGAATTGATTTTTCAAACGGGGAAATGGTTAAAAAAACGCTGGCTCCCTCCCCTTTGTTTGAATCCACGGTCACTGCGTCTGCGCCGTGCAATTTACTGTCACACCCGATATGAGTGGTATTTTCTGTAGTACTCTTCTCATCAGTTTAATCCCTGTTACGTCCCCAATCTGGGGTCCATTTATTGAATAGATTTTTTGAACGGGAAGATGGTTAAATAAACGCTGGCTCCCTCCCCTTTGTTTGAATCCACGGTCACTGCGTCTGTGCCGTGCAATTTACTGTCGCACCCGATATGAGTGGTATTTTCTGTAGTTCTCTTCTCATCAGTTTAATCCCTGTTATGTCCCATATCAGGGATTGCCTTTTGTGAAAAAAATTTTAGGCCGGGTACCTTCGACTGCCTGCACAGTGTCAGACCAAACTCTGATACACCAAACTGAATTGATTTTAGGAACCGGGAGATTGAAAAAGCAGCTTGGTCGTCCTCTTACTCCCAAGTTTTGGCACTGCGCGTGCATGGAGCAATGTGCTGCGACACCCTCTATGAGTGGTGTCTTATCTAGTCCTATTCCTATCATTTCAATCCCTGTTACGTCCCCTATCCAGGGACGTATGTCGAATTGATTAACCATTGTCGAATTAACGAACCATTACGACATCCTGCAATAATTTAGTTCTGAGCTTTGTACTTGCTTTGTATTGGAATTGATGGGGATTTTTTAAATTGTCTGCATTATTTCTAATAAACTATTAAGAGACTTTATTATGATTTTTTTTATTTTATGTATTAAAAACCCATACAACAAAAAAAAAAATGAAAATTAATGTTTTTTCTATGAAAAATTATCCAGCCGATCGCTTTTGGTCTGATCATAATGAAGCAATGGTCTTCTCATCTGGGGTGTGGCAACATTGCCAACACACTCATAGAGGTGATGATCGCTTCATTGTGATACGCAAGCCCCTTCACCACAACAAGGTAACGATCACGAAGGGGAATTGACACTTGTATGTGCCTTTTTTTTTTTTTTTTGCAACCACAGTGCAGCACCAGAGGCCAGAAAAATTAGGCATGTACACATGCCTGAAAAATAATGCTATTGTTGCAGCCGCTGTTGTAGCTGCGGCCGGAAAAATTGATGTTTTCAAGGCAGAAAGGTGACTAAAACATTGCGGCTTGGACCCTAATTGGTGACGGAGAATTCATGAAAGTCATCCGGTATGCAGACATTAAATACAGCAGTGTGGGGACCATATTGAGGCAAAGGCATGTCATCAGGCCTTTTGTTAGTCAAACGTATCCCCCACTGTCAGTCCCGTCGGGATCCATGCCTCATTCATCTTAATGAAGGTGAGGTAATCAACACTTTTTTGACCGAGGCGACTTCTTTTGTCAGTGACAATGCCTCCTGCTGCACTGAAGGTCCTTTCTGACAGGACACTTGAAGCGGGGCAGGCCAGAAGTTCTATCACAAATTGGGATAGCTCAGGCCACAAGTGAAGCCTGCACACCCAGTAGTCAAGGGGTTCATCGCTCCTTAGAGTGTCGATATCTGCAGTTAAGGCCAGGTAGTCTGCTACCTGTCGGTCGAGTCGTTCTCTAAGGCTGGATCCCGAAGGGCTGTGGCGATGTGTAGGACTAAAAAAGCTCTGCATGTCCTTCATCAACAACACATCTGTAAAGCGTCCTTGCCACCGTGGTCGTGGTAGGAGGAGGATTACTTTCACTTCCTCCCCAGTTAGATTCCCGTTGTGCTGTGACATCCCCTTTTATAAGCTGTGTAAAGAATATTTTTTAGTTAGGTTTTGAATTGCTGCATCCTTTCTGACTTTCGGTAATTTGGTAACATTTCCGCCACTTTCTGCTTATACCGGGGGTCTAGTAGCGTGGCCACCCAGTACAGGTCGTCCTCCTTCATCCTTTTTATACGAGGGTCCCTCAACAGACATGACAGCATGAAAGACCCCATTTGCACAAGGTTGGATGCCGAGCTACTCTTTTCCCGTTACTCATCCTCACTGATGTCATCGACGGTCTGCTCTTCCCCCCAGCCACGTACAAGACCACGTGTCCCAGATAGGTGACAACAACAAGCACCCTGGGATGCCTGCTGTGGTTGGTCTTCCTCCTCCTCAAAGCCACATTCCTCTTCCTCATACTCCTCTTGCAGCGTTGCCGCAGGTCCGGCAAGCGATGGTGACAAGGCTGTTTCTGGTGGTGATGGTGACCACAACTCTTCCTCTTCTTATTCACGCTCATCTACAGCCTGATCCAGCACTCTTCGCAGGGCACGCTCCAGGAAGAAAACAAATGGGATGAGGTCGCTGATGGTGCCTTCGGTGCGACTGACTAGGTTTGTCACCTCCTCAAAAGGACGCATGAGCCTACAGGCATTGCGCATGAGCGTCCAGTAACGTGGCAAAAAAATTCCCAGCTCTGCAGAGGCTGTCCTAGCACCCCGGTCATACAAATACTCGTTGACGGCTTTTTCTTGTTGGAGCAGGCGGTCGAACATCAGGATTGTTGAATTCCAACGTGTCGGGCTGTCGCAAATCAAGCGCCTCACTGGCATGTTGTTTTGGCGCTGAATGTCTGAAAAGTGCGCCATGGCCATGTAGGAACGCCTGAAATGGCCACACACCTTCCTGGCCTGCTTGAGGACCTCCTGTAAGCCTGGGTACTTAGACACGAAGCGTTGTACGATGAGATTCAACACATGTGCCATGCACGGCACATGTGACAACTTGCCCAAATTCAATGCCGCCAACAAATTGCTTCCATTGTCACACACCACTTTACCGATCTCCAGTTGGTGCGGGGTCAGCCACTGATCCACCTGTGCGTTCAGGGCTGACAGGAGTGCTGGTCCGGTGTGGCTCTCTGCTTTCAGGCAAATCAACCCCAAGACAGCGTGACACTGTCATATCCGGGATGTGGAATAGCCCCTGGGGAGCTGGGGGTATTCAGTTGATGTGCAGCCAGACGCAGCAGCAGAAGAGGACTCAGCCGAGGAGGTTATCGAAGAGGATGGAGTAGGAGGAGTAGAGGAGGTGGCAGTAGGCCTGCCTGCAAGTCGTGGCGGTGTCACCAACTCCTCTGTAGAGCCACGCATTCCATGCTTGGCAGCCGTCAGCAGGTTGATCCAATGCACAGTGTAGGTGAAATACCTGCCCTGACCGTGCTTTGCAGACCAGGTATCAGTGGTCAGATGGACCCTTGCCCCAACACTGTATGCCAGAGATGCCATGACTTCCTTTTCAATCACTGAGTAGAGGTTTGGGTTTGCCTTTTTTGAAAAAAAAATTGGTCCGGGTACCTTCCACTGTGGTGTCCCAATAGCGACACATTTTTTGAAGGCCTCAGACTCCACCAGCTGGTATGGTAAAAGCTGGCGGGCTAAGAGTTCCTTCAAGCCAGCTGTCAGATGCCGGGCAAGGGGGTAACTCTGTGACATTGGCTTCTTACACTTGAACAGTTCCTTTACAGACACCTGACTGTGGGCAGATGAGATGGAACTGCTGAAGGTGAGAGGCAGAGTGGCGGGTGGTTGAGAGGGGGCAAGGAGGACAGCAGTGGTTGACGTGGCTGAAGATGCTGGACCAGGAGGAGGATGGTGGCTTTGAGTTTGTGTGCTTCTTGTACTCATGTATTGATCCCATAGACATTTGTGATGTGAGATCATGTGCCTTCGCAAAGCAGTTGTACCGAGGAGGGTGTTGGACTTCCCACAACTCGGTTTCTTTTGGCACAGGTTGCAAATGGCATTGTTGTCATCAGAGGCAGACACACAAAAAAAATGCCACACTGCTGAGCTTTGCAATGACAGCATTCTGGTGGTGGCAACAGCATGCGTTGATTAGCGTGCTGTCTGGCTGACCACAGGTGCCGATACATGCTGTCTGTTATTTACATCCTCTGGCAATAATGGTTGCGCATCACTAATTTCATCCAACTGATGTGTAAATAACTCCTCTGAGGGATCAAGTGAAGCGGCTGTGGTGGTAGTGGTGGTGGTGGTGGTGGCGGCGGGGCGGGAAAGTGGTAACTTGAGAGCAGGTGATTAAAGCTGAGCTGATGGAGGATGGTGCGTCAAGGTTCTTAGCGGAAGCTGTTGAAGATTGGGTGTCCTGTGTAAGCCTGTCAACTATTTTCTCAGATTTTATTTAGTTCAGGTACGTGGCCTCTGAACACTGGGCATTATTCCAGGGCCAGTGGAAATCACAGCACCATGACCACGACGGCCCCTGCGGGGTGGCCTGCCTCTGCCTACCAGATAAGTGGTACTATGCGTGCAAGGTACTGTGCCACCCTATATACATGGTGGGCAGTGGGCACAGTACAGTCTGTGTGGGTCTGACACACACTGGCTTGCAACTGGGATTATATCACAGAAAGATAATAAATATAATTTTTTTTTCCTGCAAGGTATTTGCGAGTGACACCCTGTAACGGTATGAGTGGTGGCCATTGCCAGTGGCCACAGTACAGTCTGTTGGCCAGACACACATTGGCTTGCAACTGGGATTATATCACAGAAAAATAATAAATTGCATTTTTTTTTATCTGCAAGGTGTTTGTGAGTGACACCCTGTAACGGTATGACTGGTGGCCTAGCCAGTGGCCACAGTACAGTCTGTGGGCTAGACACACACTGGCTTGCAACTGGGATTATATCACAGAAAAATAATAAATTGAATTTTTTTTATCTGCAAGGTATTTGTGAGTGACACCCTGTAACGGTATGAGTGGTGGCCTAGCCAGTGGCAACAGTACAGTCTGTGGGCCAGACACACACTGGCTTGCAACTGGGATTATATCACAGAAAAATTATAAATTGATTTTTTTATCTGCAAGGTATTGTCTGTGACACCCTGTATGAATGGTGTGCACGCAGTACTGTCTCTGGGCCACGCAGTCTCTCACTGGCTTGCAACTGCTATTATATCACAGATAAATAATATAAATGGACTTTTTTTTATCTGCAAGGTATTGTCTGTGACACCCTGTATGAATGGTGTGCACACAGTACTGTCTGTGACTGAGCCTGCAGCCTCTCACACACGGGCAGGCAACTGCAGCATATATATATATATATATATATATATATATATTCATATATATAAAAAAAAAAGCAGACTGATGTACCAGCCCTAAAAAGGGCTTTTTGGGGTGCTGTCAGGACGCTGTCCTTACAGCAGATGAGTCTGTGGACCCAGAACACTGCCCTAGCTAACGCTTTGCTTATTAGATCAGCAGCAGCACTGTCCCTCCTCTAACTAAGAATGCAGCTTCCGAATGAATCTAAAATGGATGCTGTCCAGGAGGTGGGAGGGTCTGGGAGGGAGGGTCTGCTGCTGATTGGCTGGAATGTGTCTGCTGACTGTGAGGTACAGGGTCAAAGTTTGCTCAATGATGATGTATAGGGGGCGGACCGAACATCTCATATGTTCGCCCGCCGCGGCGAAAGCAAACAAGCCATGTTCGCCGTGAACTGTTCGCCAGCGAATAGTTCGGGACATCACTACTGACTGCTAGTTATTCAGTCTAAATAGTTTTTTTTTCTTTAAATATAATCAAATGTGACACCAGATATGAATGGCGCTGAAGTGACACTATGCACTGGCACTGGGCCTTAGACACACAAACACATGTGTAACTGACTGCTAGTTATTCAGTCCAAATTGTTGTTTTTCTTTAAATGTAATCGAATGTGACACCAGATATGAGTTGTGCTGGTGACACTATGCACTTGCAGGGCTGTGAGCCTGACACACACGCTGGCAGGCAAGCAGGCAACTGCAATTTGATTACACAGGAAAAAAAAAAAAAAGCAGACTGATGTTCTAGCCCTAAAAAGGGCTTTTTTGGGGTGCTGTCCTTACAGCAGAGATCAGATGAGTGGACACTGAATACACTAGCCTTGCTATCGATTTCCCTATTAAATCAGCAGCAGCTACACTGTCCCTCCTCTCGCTAAGAATGCAGCTTCCGAATGAATCTAAACTGGATGCTGTCCAGGAGGTGGGAGGGTCTGGGAGGGAGGGTCTGCTGCTGATTGGCTGGAATGTGTCTGCTGACTGTGAGGTACAGGGTCAAAGTTTATTCAATGATGATGAATAGGGGGGCGGACCGAACAGCGCATATGTTCGCCCGCCGCGGCGAACGCGAACAAGCTATGTTCGCCGGCGAATAGTTCGGGACATCTCTAACAATTACCTGCAGATCTTGATGTCTAAGTAAATTGCGTTGAAGGGGTAGCCTTCTACGGCAAGTATAGCCCAAATCCTATATTTTAACTGGAAAAGTTGGGGGTCGTCTTATACGCCCAGTCGTCTTATACGCCAGAAAATACGGTATGTATCCGAAGTTGGCTTTGGTACAGAGGAGCCAATGCATTTGAATGCTGAACAGTACGGAAACCGCATCTGTGATCCGAAGCTCGATTCACTCGAAACTAGTTAGGTGCACCTGAGCATTGTTTTTTTACTGATCTTCTGTCCATTCAGGAAAAATTGCAGCATGTTCCATCTACATCCGTTTTTCATGCAGGACTGGTCCATTCAAATCAATGGTCCAGTGGGAAAAATAAAATAAAAAATGCATATGGACGTCATCTGTGTCCGGTCAGTTTTTCACTGATGCTTGCTAATAGATGCTGTGTGTTATTCTCCAACCTTTTCTCATGTGCGTGAAGAACTGATGTAATCCATACAGTAAAAATGGAAACCCTGAAGTCGCAGCCAAAACTAATTTAAAATTGTCCTTTTTTTCACTGAGCAGACTCGACAAGTTCCATATTTCTTGTGTGAAAGAGGCCTGAAGACAAATGTTGAAAGTAGTGGCTGGATTAAGGCTGTGTTCAAATTAGCATTATGACATTTGGCAGGCTGTTCCAACAGATAACAGTCTGCTGGAGTTCACCATATCCGGCATTGCTAGACAAGGCTGGGCACCAGCCTAGCATAAGGCAAAAATAACAAATCTTGCTAATTAGGCTATCTACACACGGGCATGTTTACATCTGGTTGTGGTCCATTTATACAATGGATGGCATCCATGTATAGTCCATTTTTCACTGTTGGTTGTTGTGTATTATTCTTCAGTTTTTTTATACACATCTAAAACAGATGGCAAACAGATGCAATCTCGACATAAAAATAAGATACTGAATGCAATCACAGTCATAACTAATTTACAGTGTGAAAGAGGCATTGTGTTGAACAAGTCTGTGCAGCCGAAAAAGCCAACACATTGGGACATTAATTCACTACACCCCTAAGGGGTTATCCGAGGCTGGAAATGGCTCCCCATACGATTAAAAGTGCCCTGTCTGACCCAGGAGGAAGTACAGCAGTGTCTTAAAAAGATTAAAATAGACAAATCACCAGGACCGGATGGCATACACCCCCTATCCTAAGAGAGTTAAGTAATGTCATAGCCAGACCCTTATTTCTGATATTTAAGGACTCTATACTGACAGGAAGTGTTCCACAGGATTGGCGTATAGCAAATGTGGTGCCAATATTCAATAAGGGTCCAAAAACAGAGCCTGGAAACTATAGGCCGGTAAGTTTAACATCTGTTGTGGGTAAACTGCTGGAAGGTTTTCTAAGAGATGCTATGTTGGAGTACTTCAATGAAAATAAGCAAATAACGCCATATCAGCATGGCTTCATGAGGGATCTGTCATGTCAAACTAATTCAATCAGTTTCTATGAGGAGGTAAGGTCTAGACTTGACAGTGGCGAATCAATGGATGTCGTATATCTGGACTTCTCCAAAGCATTTGACACTGTACCGCATGAAAGATTAGTATATAAAATGAGAATGTTTGGACTGGGAGAAAACGTCTGTATGTGAGTAAGTAACCTGTTCAGTGATAGAAAACAGAGGGTAGAGAGAGTAGAGTACCTCAGGGGTTAGTATTGGGCCCTATTTTCTTCAATATATTTATTAATGATCTTGTAGAAGGCTTGCGCAGTAATATATACATTTTGTCCAGATGCGTTGCGGGTGCATTGCGGGAAACCCGTGCGAGTGCACACGCAATTTCAGTTTTGTTTGCGATTGCATTGCATTCTGCTTTTTTTGCGTGAGTGCAAAGTGTTTTAATGCATTTCGCATGTGCCTAATAAAAAACTGAATGTGGTACCCAGACCCAAACTCAGACTTCTTCACTGAAGTTTGGGTTCGGTGTTCTGTAGATTTTATTATTTTCCATTATAACATGGTTATATTGGAAAATAAAAGCATTCTTTAATACAGAATGCGAAGTAAAATGTCCCTTGAGAGTTAAAAAATAATATAAAAATTACTCACCCCAGCCACTTAAATTCGCAGCCATTATCGTCTTCTTTCTTCTTCTTGCAGGACCTGCGCCGACGTCATTGCGCTCACCACGTGGTGAGCGTGGTGACGTCAGCACAGGTCCTGCTGAATGAAGATAGAAGATAGATGCACATGCGTCAAATGGGCGTGGCCGAATGACGCAACAGTTTTCCAACTACCCGAAGTTTGAGAAGATTGTACATAATGGTGGGAAGCAAATTTCGCAACAGTGAGGAAGAACTAGTGATCACTGTAAGTAATTTTACATTACAGCAGTGTATTTGGTTACATTTCACATGCATGTTATAACAATCACTTTATATGAAGATAGAGTGTTATAAAATATTAGTGATTGCGAAAATCGCCACTTATGATCCAAATTTTTTTTTCCGCACTACATATAACTTTTACGTTTTTATCAGGCCTAAGTAGATATTACTGATTGGTGCACTAAGTGTTGTTGTGACATCACAGCACTATGTCTGTAGCATGTATGTATGGACAGCAGAGAAGTATCTTTCACATGCACATTGCACATCCATTTCCTGCCGCACACTATATAACCCCCCCACACACACACACAAACACAGTCTATAAATTAGAGTTTGTGTCTTGTTGGTCTGGACTCATGAGAAGCTTTATTTGTATCACTGCCAGTATTTGATGGTTCATTTAGAGTTACCCAGGGTGCACCACGGGGAGGCAAACCAGCTGTACACCCCATACCGTACCATCACTTCATAAGATAGGTACATCTCTGCTTAGCTGGCCAACATCTGATTGCTCAGACCCCACACACATACAATCGCAATACAATCCCATCTTATAATGGTAGCATTAAATCTAATATTTCCCCTTCAAAGACTTTTAAATACATTTAGTTGTTTTGTTGAGGACTTTATTTTCAATACTTGTATAAAAAAAAAAAAAAGTGGATTATATGTTTGTGTCTTTATCCTGCAGCGCATGTTGGAGCGGGGCTATGACCGTACCCGGGTCCAGACATAAAAGCAGAGGATCGTGAAGCAGATCCAGACAGAGCTAAAACAAAAATTCAAGATCAATCATCCCAGGATGGTTGTCTTGAAAAAATGGTCCGATCTGAAGAGTAGGCACATTGGCTGGATCACAGAGATCCGTGACCGCACATGCCCAGGTACAATGCTTACATTACTTTTGTTTCTCTCGCCAACACTCTGTCATGTATATATACAGTTAGGAAAATAAGTATTTTATCCCTTTACAAATAATTACTTAGTACCTGTTGTGACATGTAGCAAATCAGCAGGTTACATCATGCATCTCTACATCGCCATGAGTATATATACAGTACAGACCAAAAGTTTGGACACACCTTCTCATTCAAAGAGTTTTCTTTATTTTCATGACTATGAAAATTGTAGATTCACACTGAAGACATCAAAACTATGAATTAACACATGTGGAATTATATACATAACAAAAAAGTGTGAAACTACTGAAAATATGTAATATTCTAGGTTCTTCAAAGTAGCCACCTTTTGCTTTGATTACTGCTTTGCACACTCTTGGCATTCTCTTGATGAGTTTCAAGAGGTAGTCACCTGAAATGGTCTTCCAACAGTCTTGAAGGAGTTCCCAGAGATGCTTAGCACTTGTTGGCCCTTTTGCCTTCACTCTGCGGTCCAGCTCACCCCAAACCATCTAGATTGGGTTCAGGTCCTGTGACTGTGGAGGCCAGGTCATCTGGCGCAGCACCCCATCACTCTCCTTCATGGTCAAATAGCCCTTACACAGCCTGGAGGTGTGTTCGGGGTCATTGTCCTGTTGAAAAATAAATGATGGTCCAACTAAACTCACACCGGATGGAATAGCGTGCCGCTGCAAAATGCTGTGGTAGCCATGCTGGTTCAGTATGCCTTCAATTTTGAATAAATCCCCAACAGTGTCACCAGCAAAGCACCCCCACACCATTACACCTCCTCCTCCATGCTTCACGGTGAGAACCAGGCATGTAGAGTCCATCCGTTCACCTTTTCTGCGTCGCACAAAAACATGGGGGTTGGAACCAAAGATCTCAAATTTGGACTCATAAGACCAAAGCACATATTTCCACTGGTCTAATGTCCATTCCTTGTGTTCTTTAGCCCAAACAAGTCTCTTCTGCTTGTTGCCTGTCCTTAGCAGTGGTTTCCTAGCAGATATTCTACCATGAAGGCCTGATTCACACAGTCTCCTCTTAACAGTTGTTCTAGAGATGTGTCTGCTGCTAGAACTCTGTTTGGCATTGACCTGGTCTCTAATCTGAGCTGCTGTTAACCTGCGATTTCTGAGGCTGGAGATTTGGATTAACTTATCCTCCGCAGCAGAGGTGACTCTTGGTCTTCCTTTCCTGGGGGGGTCCGCTTGTGAGCCAGTTTCTTTGTAGCGCTTGATGGTTTTTGTGACTGCACTTGGGGACACTTTCAACGTTTTCCCAATTTTTCGGACTGACTGACCTTCATTCCTTAAAGTAATGATGGCCACTCGTTTTTCTTTACTTAGCTGCTTTTTTCTTGCCATAATACAAACTCTAACAGTCTATTCAGTAGGACTATCAGCTGTGTATCCACCTAACTTCTCCACAACGCAACTGATGGTCCCAACCTCATTTATAAGGCAAGAAATCCCACTTATTAAACCTGACAGGGCACACCTGTGAAGTGAAAACCATTTCAGGTGACTACCTCTTGATGCTCATCAAGAGAATGCCAAGAGTGTGCAAAGCAGTAATCAAAGCAAAAGGTGGCTACTTTGAAGAACCTAGAATATGACATATTTTCAGTTGTTTCACACTTTTTTGTTATGTATATAATTCCACATGTGTTAATTCATAGTTTTGATGCCTTCAGTGTGAATCTACAATTTTCATAGTCATGAAAATAAAGAAAACTCTTTGAATGAGAAGGTGTGTCCAAACTTTTGGTCTGTACTGTATATATATATACACACAGCGAGGTACAGCTGTATGATGTAACTGGCTGATTTTGTGCATTTTACATGCACAGAAATATATATATATATATATATATATATATACAGACGTGGACAAAATTGTTGGTACCCTTTGGTCAATGAAAGAAAAAGTCACAATGGTCACAGAAATAACTTTAATCTGACAAAAGTAATAATAAATTAAAATTCTATAAATGTTAACCAATGAAAGTCAGACATTGTTTTTCAACCATGCTTCAACAGAATTATGTAAAAAAATAAACTCATGAAACAGGCATGGACAAAAATGATGGTACCCCTAACTTAATATTTTGTTGCGCAACCTTTTGAGGCAATCACTGCAATCAAACGCTTCCTGTAACTGTCAATGAGACATCTGCACCTCTCAGCAGGTATTTTGGCCCACTCCTCATGAGCAAACTGCTCCAGTTGTGTCCGGTTTGAAGGGTGCCTTTTCCAGACTGCATGTTTCAGCTCCTTCCAAAGATGCTCAATAGGATTGAGGTCAGGGCTCATAGAAGGCCACTTTAGAATAGTCCAATTTTTTCCTCTTAGCCATTCTTGGGTGTTTTTAGCGGTGTGTTTTGGGTCATTGTCCTGTTGCAAGACCCATGACCTGCGACTGAGACCAAGCTTTCTGACACTGGCTAGTACATTTCTCTCTAGAATTCCTTGATAGTCTTGAGATTTCATTGTACCCTGCACAGATTCAAGACACCCTGTGCCAGACGCAGCAAAGCAGCCCCAGAACATAACAGAGCCTCCTCCATGTTTCACAGTAGGGACAGTGTTCTTTTCTTGATATGCTTCATTTTTTCGTCTGTGAACATACAGCTGATGTGCCTTGGCAAAAACTTCGATTTTTGTCTCATCTGTCCACAGGACATTCTCCCAGAAGCTTTGTGGCTTGTCAACATGTAGTTTGGCATATTCCAGTCTTGCTTTTTTATGATTCGTTTTCAACAATGGTGTCCTCCTTGGTCGTCTCCCATGTAGTCCACTTTGGCTCAAACAACGACGGATGGTGCGATCTGACACTGATGTTCCTTGAGCATGAAGTTCACCTTGAATCTCTTTAGAAGTCTTTCTAGGCTCTTTTGTTACCATTCGGATTATCCGTCTCTTAGATTTGTCATCAATTTTCCTCCTGCGGCCACGTCCAGGGAGGTTGGCTACAGTCCCATGGATCTTAAACTTATGAATAATATGTGCAACTGTACTCACAGGAACATCTAGTTGCTTGGAGATGGTCTTATAGCCTTTACCTTTAACATGCTTGTCTATAATTTTCTTTCTGATCTCTTGAGACAGCTCTTTCCTTTGCTTCCTCTGGTCCATGTCGAGTGTGGTACACACCATATCACCAAACAACACAGTGATTACCTGGAGCCATATATATAGGCCCAATGGCTGATTACAAGGTTGTAGACACCTGTGATGCTAATTAGTGGACACACCTTGAATTAACATGTCCCTTTGGTCACATTATGTTCTGTGTTTTCTAGGGGTACCATCATTTTTGTCCATGCCTGTTTCATGAGTTTATTTTTTTACATAATTCTGTTGAAGCATGGTTGAAAAACAATGTCTGACTTTCATTGGTTAACATTTATAGAATTTTAATTTATTATTACTTTTGTCAGATTAAAGTTATTTCTGTGACCATTGTGACTTTTTCTTTCATTGACCAAAGGGTACCAACAATTTTGTCCACGTCTGTATATATGTGTGTGTGTGTGTATATACAGTCAGGGCCATAAATATTGGCAGGGTCAAATTTGACGGTGAATCCTTGGATTTTCTGGATGTACAGGTTACAGTCAGAGATGGCACTATACATACCAGTGGCCATCGGAAATCCACCGCCACCAACTCCCTCCTCCACCAGACCAGTTTTCATCCACCCTCGGTCAAGCGTGCTGTTCCCTACGGTCAATTTATTCGGCTACGTAGGATTAATGACACAGATGAAAGCTTCTTTAGGCAGGCATTGGAGCTCCGTAAAAGACTCCTGGATAGGGGTTACCCGTCGAATGGTGTCTCAGCAGCTATGCGTAAGGCTGCCAAATTGGATCGTGTCTCCCTGCTTAGGGAGAGAACAGCTAGTTCCGCACCATCACGTTTTGCATTTTCTTTCCAATACAGTGCTGCGGCAGACATGGTCAAGCAAGTGATCAATCAGAATTGGGACCTATTAAAAGGAGATTCCTCCCTCGATAGTGTGACAGACGAGAAACCTTTGATTGCATTTAAGAGATGCCCTACATTAAAAGACAAACTCGTCAGTAGTGTGTTTTCCACACCTAAGGACGAGATGTGGCTAGGTAAGCCCAAGGGCAACTATAAATGCGGTCACTGCTCGTTCTGCGCACTTAATACATGCAGCAAGCATTTATTTTTTGGAGGTATCACACATACAGTGCGAGAATTCATTAATTGCCGTACGCCCTATGTTGTTTACGTGATTTTCTGCCCGTGTGGACGTTTTTACGTGGGTAAAACCATACGTCCCCTCTTTGAACGTATACGTGAGCATGTTGGCTCCATCAGATCAGGGAGAGGCAGTCCTCGCCTCATTGACCACATTCGTGTCGCCCATGACGCTCACCCGCGTTGCCTCTCCTTTGCGGGGGTGGAACATGTCCGTCCTATCCCTCGGGGAGGGGACCGGCATCGCCTACTGCTGCAGAGGGAGGCAAGGTGGATTATCCAGACAGGTGCAATGGGTCCAGCGGGCATGAATGACAGAAATGACATGTCTGTCTTTCTGTAAGCAACAACTTGCTCCATGAATTGGCATCTGCATTCATATATCTTTGTCCCTTTACGCTCGGCTATGTGTCGGCTCCTATCTTATAATTTCCTTCATATTTGTATTTACTTTTCATTAACTCCTTTCATATACCTTCGTGCTTCCTATGCAATATTCGATCCCTCTGTTCACACAATGTATGGATACATATGTGTTCTTAACTATACTACTATTGTGTGCCCTCACCCTTTGAGTATAGGGATCTAACGTATACCTTCTTAATATAGGTCTCCTCTATTTATCCGGGCCTCTGCATACATCTCCCATGGTGCGGGGGCATAGGCAGATGAATATATCTAACTGTATAATTGTGTTGCTATTTCGATTGTACCTATAATGTCACTGCTGTGCGCTTGTTTTTATATGTCATTACTCTCAGGGGCGAACAGCTGTGGATGACGGCGTCGGCCGTGCCCTGTCCGCCTCTATATAAAGCGCATTTGCGTCATGACGTATTGAGCGGCCTGAGGAAGCGCGACCCCACGCGCGAAACGGCCGTCGCCGCCTGCAACAGTGTATCCGCCCCTGGACCCACATGTATCTTCTTCCAAGGAAGCCACAAATAAAGCAACTGATTTTTATCCTGGTGAGTGCCGCAACGCTATTATTTCCTTCTCCTTTAAAGATTTACTTCAACTCGATGTTACTTTTTGTTGCTGAGCACCGCTAATTGGACTTTCGACACCGCATACAACCTGCCGAAAGCGGCGATATTAGTGGGGGCAGTGCCGCCGTATTCTCTCTTCTCTCCCTTGCCATAAATATTCTGGACATCAACACAATTCTAACATTTTGGGCTCTATACACCACCACAATGGATTTGAAATGAAACAAACAAGATGTGCTTTAACTGCAGACTGTCAGCTTTAATTTGAGGGTATTTACATCCAAATCAGGTGAACGGTGTAGGAATTAAAACAGTTTACATATGTGCCTCCCACTTGTCAAGGAACCAAAAGTAATGGGACAATTGGCTTCTCAGCTGTTCCATGGCCAGGTGTGTGTTATTCCCTCATTATCCCAATTACAATGAGCAGATAAAAGGTCCAGAGTTCATTTCAAGTGTGCTATTTGCATTTGGAATCTGTTGCTGTCAACTCTCAAGATGAGATCCAAAGAGCTGTCACTATCAGTGAAGCAAGCCATCATTAGGCTGAAAAACAAAAAAAACATTAGGCGAAAACATTAGGCCAAAACAACTGTTTGGAACATTCTTAAAAAGAGGGAACGCACCGGTGAGCTCAGCAACACCAAAAGACCCGGAAGACCACGGAAAACAACTATGGTGGATGACCGAAGAAGTCTTTCCCTGGTGAAGAAAACACCCTTCACAACAGTTGGTCAGATCAAGAACACTCTCCAGGAGGTAGGTGTATGTGTATCAAAGTCAACAATCAAGAGAAGACTTCACCAGAGTGAATACAGAGGGTTCACCACAAGATGTAAACCATTGGTGAGCCTCAAAAACAGAAAGGCCAGATTAGAGTTTGGCAACCGACATCTAAAAAAGCCTTCACAGTTCTGGATAAACATCCTATGGACAGATGAGACCAAGATCAATTTGTACCAGGATGATGGGAAGAGAAGAGTATAGAAAAGGAAAGGAACTGCTCATGATCCTAAGCATACCACCTTATCAGTGAAGCATGGTGGTGGTAGTGTCATGGCGTGGGCATGTATGGCTGCCAATGGAACTGGTTCTATTGTATTTATTGATGATGTGACTGCTGACAAAAGCAGCAGGATGAATTCTGAAGTGTCTCGGGCAATATTATCTGTTCATATTCAGCCAAATGCTTCAGAATGCATTTGATGGCGCTTCACAGTGCAGATGGACAATGACCCAAAGCATACTGCAACCAAAGAGTTTTTTAAGGGAAAGAAGTGGAATGTTATGCAATGGCCAAGTCAATCACCTGACCTGAATCCGATTGAGCATGGATTTCACTTGCTGAAGACAAAACTGAAGGGAAAATGCCCCAAGGACAAGCAGAAACTGAAGACAGTTGCAGTAGAGGCCTGGCAGATTATCACCAGGGATGAAACCCAGCCTCTGGTGATTAGAGGTGGCCTTGCGGTTCGCCCAGCAGTCGTTTTGCGGCAAACTTTGCGTGTTCGCGATTCGCCGAACATGCCAACATATGGAGAAATTCGCGCCCACCATATTCTTTTACATTATGAAGAACTTTGACCCATGACACATCCATCAGGTGGTACAGGACAGCCAATTGAGACATTTCAGCACATGGACATACCCCCTACCTTATAAATAAATCTGATCTGGCCGCCATTTTACATTCAGTGTTTTGCCAGTGTAGGGAGAGGTTGCTGTGTGGAGCAGGGACAGACTGTTAGGGACACCAAATGCTAGCTAATAGGGCCACAAAAGTCATTTTAATATAGAAACATAGAAACATAGAATGTGTCGGCAGATAAGAACCATTTGGCCCATCTAGTCTGCCCAATATATCTGAATCCTATGAATAGTCCCTGGTCCTATCTTATATGAAGGATAGCCTTATGCCTATCCCATGCATGCTTAAACTCCTTCACTGTATTTGCAGCTACCACTTCTGCAGGAAGGTTATTCCATGCATCCACTACTCTCTCAGTAAAGTAATACTTCCTTATATTACTTTTAAACCTTTGCCCCTCTAATTTAAAACTGTGTCCTCTTGTGGTAGTTTTTCTTCTTTTAAAAATGCTCTCCTCCTTTACCGAGTTGATTCCCTTTATGTATTTAAAAGTTTCTATCATATCCCCTCTGTCTCTTCTTTCTTCCAAGCTATACATATTAAGGTCCTTTAACCTTTCCTGGTAAGTTTTATCCTGCAATCCATGTACTAGTTTAGTAGCTCTTCTCTGAACTCTCTCTAGAGTATCTATATCCTTCTGGAGATATGGCCTCCAGTACTGCGCACAATACTCCAAGTGAGGTCTCACCAGTGTTCTGTACAGCGGCATAAGCACTTCACTCTTTCTACTGCTTATACAGACGTGGACAAAATTGTTGGTACCCTTTGGTCAATGAAAGAAAAAGTCACAATGGTCACAGAAATAACTTTAATCTGACAAAAGTAATAATAAATTAAAATTCTATAAATGTTAAGCAATGAAAGTCAGACATTGTTTTTCAACCATGCTTCAACAGAATTATGTAAAAAAATAAACTCATGAAACAGGCATGGACAAAAATGATGGTACCCCTAGAAAACACAGAACATAATGTGACCAAAGGGACATGTTAATTCAAGGTGTGTCCACTAATTAGCATCACAGGTGTCTACAACCTTGTAATCAGCCATTGGGCCTATATATATGGCTCCAGGTAATCACTGTGTTGTTTGGTGATATGGTGTGTACCACACTCGACATGGACCAGAGGAAGCAAAGGAAAGAGCTGTCTCAAGAGATCAGAAAGAAAATTATAGACAAGCATGTTAAAGGTAAAGGCTATAAGACCATCTCCAAGCAACTAGATGTTCCTGTGAGTACAGTTGCACATATTATTCATAAGTTTAAGATCCATGGGACTGTAGCCAACCTCCCTGGACGTGGCCGCAGGAGGAAAATTGATGACAAATCTAAGAGATGGATAATCCGAATGGTAACAAAAGAGCCTAGAAAGACTTCTAAAGAGATTCAAGGTGAACTTCATGCTCAAGGAACATCAGTGTCAGATCGCACCATCCGTCGTTGTTTGAGCCAAAGTGGACTACATGGGAGACGACCAAGGAGGACACCATTGTTGAAAACGAATCATAAAAAAGCAAGACTGGAATATGCCAAACTACATGTTGACAAGCCACAAAGCTTCTGGGAGAATGTCCTGTGGACAGATGAGACAAAAATCGAAGTTTTTGCCAAGGCACATCAGCTGTATGTTCACAGACGAAAAAATGAAGCATATCAAGAAAAGAACACTGTCCCTACTGTGAAACATGGAGGAGGCTCTGTTATGTTCTGGGGCTGCTTTGCTGCGTCTGGCACAGGGTGTCTTGAATCTGTGCAGGGTACAATGAAATCTCAAGACTATCAAGGAATTCTAGAGAGAAATGTACTAGCCAGTGTCAGAAAGCTTGGTCTCAGTCGCAGGTCATGGGTCTTGCAACAGGACAATGACCCAAAACACACCGCTAAAAACACCCAAGAATGGCTAAGAGGAAAAAATTGGACTATTCTAAAGTGGCCTTCTATGAGCCCTGACCTCAATCCTATTGAGCATCTTTGGAAGGAGCTGAAACATGCAGTCTGGAAAAGGCACCCTTCAAACCGGACACAACTGGAGCAGTTTGCTCATGAGGAGTGGGCCAAAATACCTGCTGAGAGGTGCAGATGTCTCATTGACAGTTACAGGAAGCGTTTGATTGCAGTGATTGCCTCAAAAGGTTGCGCAACAAAATATTAAGTTAGGGGTACCATCATTTTTGTCCATGCCTGTTTCATGAGTTTATTTTTTTACATAATTCTGTTGAAGCATGGTTGAAAAACAATGTCTGACTTTCATTGGTTAACATTTATAGAATTTTAATTTATTATTACTTTTGTCAGATTAAAGTTATTTCTGTGACCATTGTGACTTTTTCTTTCATTGACCAAAGGGTACCAACAATTTTGTCCACGTCTGTACCTCTCCCTATACATCCAAGCATTCTGCTGGCATTTCGTGCTGCTCTATTACATTGTCTTCCCACCTTTAAGTCTTCTGAAATAATTACTCCTAAATCCCTTTCCTCAAATACTGCGGTCAGGACTGTGTCAAATATTCTATATTCTGCCCTTGGGTTTTTACGCCCCAGGTGCATTATCTTGCACTTATCCACATTAAATTTCAGTTGCCAGAGTTCTGACCATTCTTCTAGTTTTCCTAAATCCTTTTCCATTTGGCGTTTCCCTCCAGGAACATCAACCCTGTTACATCAACCCTGTTAATGACTAGTATAGGTGTGCTATCTATATGTGTGATACACAGAGGGGTGCGATATACTTATACTTTAATAATGAGTCAAAAACACATAGATCTATATAGTGATCACCTGGAAGTCAGGGGTCTAGGGGCTTAGGGCTCTTTCACACACATAACCTAACCACTCAGGTGACTGAACACCGTAAAAAAATAAAAATAAAAACTGTTTCAAAAAATCATTTTTTTCTCACCTAACTTCACAAAAAGCATAATACCAATATACCATAGAGATCAATTTTTTTTTCTTTAGAAACAACAATGACATTTTGTGACTGAATTTTACTAATGTCATGAAATACAGTTTGTGACGAGAAAACAATCTCAGAATGGCCTGGATAAGTAAAAGCTTTTTAAAGTTACTACCACATAAAGTGACACATGTCAGATTTGCTAAAAATGGCCTGGGCAGAAAGGTGAAAAATGGCCTGGTCATTAAGGGGTGAATTTGCATTTGCTATTAGTTATTAGAGTAGTTTCTCTAAATTATGAACATTGTGTGATTACAGGGGTTCCAGTTCCAACTGTGTGCCACTGGAAGAAATGGAGGCTGTGGTGGTGTCGGAGGAGGAGGAGGATGAGGAGGAGGTGGATGAGGGAGAACAGGCTGTACCCCCCCAGCATGCCGATGCTCCACCACCCCCTGATGTTGGAGAAAATGTGGAGGCCGAAGAGGCTGGTCCGTCTCACCGACCGCTTCGCCCCCCCCCCCCCTCTGTTCCTGATGAGGAAGAAGAGGATGAGGAGGATATCATCAGCCCCCGTCAGGAGGGTAAATATGTGCACATAGCAATCTAATTCTGTATCCATGACATATACAGAAACAAAGGGCCAACAATGAAGGGAAAGACACACACTACAGTAATAGAAAACAACAACACTAGACACTTACTCTGTAGTCTACATTAAAAACATTTACTAACCAACTAAATCACCTTTTACTTTACATAACTATCATAAACTAACCAACTAAATACATTATACTATACTGAACTATCACTAACTAACCAACTATATAATCATCATAAATATCATTAAAAAAACTTGTTATGTAAATCGTCAGTGCTTTAACAAATACTCCACACAATGCACTAATTGTCTCAGAGTCTTTATATAAAAAAGTAATTTTCATATTTTAATTTTTATCCTAACAGTTCTCCGTAAATTGAAAAAAAAGATAATCCAGCAGCAGGACGAGGATGAAGAAGCAGCAGCAGGTGAATAGTAATGGAGTAGTATAAGGCCTACACATAGCTCGGCCACGCTCATCAGGACAAACATCAGCAGGTAAATGGTAATGGTGTAGTATAAGGCCTACACATAGCTCGGCCAAACTCAGTCAGAACAGACTGGAGCCTGTTTTTTGTTTGTAGGATGAATATGTTCCCACAAATGGGCCCTCGCTAGACCGGGGAAACCCCAAAAATAAACGTATACACCTCTGACAGCAGCATGTTCTTGGCAGCAGGAATGTGTTCCCATGCATACAAATTTTTACATATTTATTTTCCAATTTTTCTTTTAAAGGATTTTGACGTTTGTAAAGCCCACAAGAAATTTATAAAAAAGTTTATATATATATATATATATACTTATGCCAAGGCAAAGCCTCAAGGAAATGTGCGTTAATTCAACCAAAAGCAATGTTTCAATCCACACAATAGGACCTTGCTCAAGCAGTAACAAGTGAATGTTGCCAAGAACAAATACTAATTCAAGGGGATTATTTAATGAAAACTATTAATAATATAATTTGATTTAATATGTTTGATTGTATTGTGTTTAAATAAATAAAAAAAATGCAATAATATACAACTATCCATACCTTGAAGAGATTAATAACTTCCATTACAGTATGTGAATTCATATTATCAGCTTAATTAATAAAATTTCAATATAAAAAAATTATATCAAAAAGCTAATTTTGTAAAAAAAAAAATCTGGTGTACTGATTAAAAATAATAATGGAGGGGTCCAAGAACTAACCAGCATGGATCCAATATAGCGTTCCGTTTGGTTAGCTGTGCATGTTGGCGCATAGCTTCCGCATTACATAAAGAAAAATGTGATGCAATATTGTGATCGCATCGAAGGAAGAACACACACAGGCTGCAAGTGTCCATAACAGATCACATGTTCGCACAGTGAACGCAAGCTGAGCCACAAACGCATCCAGTCTATATATATGACATGATAGCAAACCTTGGAAATGATAAGAATAACTCCCAAAATGGTGACTTTGCTGCAAGAATATTATATATACAATATTCTATATTGTAAATTGAAAAGCTTTGATTCTATAAAAATCGCATGTGCACATTATGATTACATAGTGGTCAAGAAGTCACATCAAATAAAATAACGCTCCATTCCCAAAACAGGATTACCGCACGGATGAGTATAACACCAGTCACACCCAACAATGGTCAACATTGAAGTCAGGCATCCTGTCCAGGACGACAGACAACACCATGTTCGAACCTATATCCTGATTAAAACAAACAAGAAAATAATAAAAAAAAAAAAATGTAATTAGGGTCCTCAATCTGTCCTGTACAATGTTAACTGCACAAGACCTTTTAACAAGTGAAGCCCACAAGCGTTCCCCACCTAATTTTAGTAAGAACCACAACTAGGGCCGCCCAAAACCCAAGTAAAGCAAAATTATGACATAAAAAATAAATAAAAAAAACTCTTTTTGGTGAATGAAGGGTAACACTGCATGATTATATTTTATTCAAACAAATCTTAATATAAAAAATATATATATATAAATATTGATAATCTATGATGAACAGAGCACATGCGCAAAAAATTAAGCATGCACAACAGTTAAGGAAACTTCTAATACTCGATAGTTGATCAAGTCCAATGGCGAATAAGTGGTCCATGCTGGTAGTCCTCAGCAGGATCAGGACAAACAGCAGCAGCCGATAATTGTTAAGGGTATAGTATAAGGCCTACACCTAGCTAGACCATCCTCAGCAGGAGCAGGTCAGACTGCATCAGGTAAATGGTAATGCTGTAGTGTAAAGCATACATAGAGCTTTGCCTAACTCAGCACGAAAAGAAAAGACAGCAGCAGGGAAATGATAACGTTGTAGTATAGGGCATACACATAGCTGGGCCTAACTCAGCAATATCAGGACAAACAGCGGCAGCTGGTAAATGGTAACGCTCTAGTATACAGATTACACATAGCTGGGCCTAACTCTGTAATATCAGGACAGATAGCAGCAGCTTGAAAATGCTAACGCTGTAATGTCAGAAGTACATATAGCCTGGCCTAACTCGGCAGAAACAGAACAGACAGCCTCAGAGACATGGTAATGGTATAGGACAAGGCCGACACATAACTCATTAAGATCAGGACAGGCAGCAGCAGATAACGGTAACAGTGGAGTATAAGGCCAACACATAACTGAACATGATCAGGACAGACAGCAGCAGCAGGTACATGGTAATAGTCGAGTCTAAGGCCTACACATAGCTCGGCCATACTCAGCAGGAACAGACAGCAGCAGGCAACACCCAAAGTAAACTAAACCTCTAACAGCAGCAGGTTCATCATCTAGAGCAGGAATGTGCTCCCAAACATACAAAATGCTATATTTTCCTTTGAGAAAATTGTTTATCGATTTGTATTTTAAGTTTGTACAACCCACAATAAATTAGTATGACATTAGCTCCACACGCTGCACGCATCGGTCTGCTCTCAGTTTCCATATCGGGCACATAGTATAGAGAAGAACACTGCGGTAATGCAGCCTGCCGCCACGTATGCTAATTCCTCCAAGCCAGAGGGCAGAGGGACTGGCGGGGTTTAGCAGCTGCTCTGTCATCCTCCTTTTGTCTGTGGAGAGGCATGGTTTCCGCTGATCACACTACCATACATGATCCGCGCCATACACACGCCATGCTCCAGCCATCGGCAGCACCCAGCCGTCCTCTGCCCATCAGAGCACAGAAGCCATTGAGGAACCAACTTGCCATGTCATGGATGTGGAAGTGTCCCCAGCTCTGCCGCCGGGATCAGTTCCCCTCCTCTCGTTGATGAATCTGTAACGGTCCACGGCTTCTGGCAGGGTCATCAGCGGCTGCCTCCAGTACGCAGCCCTGATCATCGATCGCAGGTCATGCTGCTGAAGAAGCCTTTAGCTGCGAGGCTTGGCTACACACGGGGGGTAGTGTCACACAGCCTGGTGCAGACTTCACCAGGAAGGGGCTGACAGGCACCGGGGAGCACCTCCACTGTCATCCAGTGGAGCGGAATTTGTAGTCTGTTTTGAAGGCAACATGTTCTGGAGTTACATAGAACTCCCAGTAAACTTACCCCACAAAACAAATGCATATTTGCTTCATCTTTGTGGACTTGACATAGAAATTCATATTCCATTAAGTTCATGAAAAACATTTTCTTCCCCTCCAGATATCTGCATTGTATAGGACCGGATGTACGATTTTCTTGAATGTACAAGATCTGAATTTCTATGTCAAGTCCACAAAGATGAAGCACAACTACATTCGTTAATGGGGTAAGTTTACCAGCAGTTCTTGTAAATTTAAATTTTATTAATTTTTTGAATAATAAAAGAGAAAAGAAAAAATTTACCAGCAGTTCTATGTAACTCCAGAACACATGTTACCTTCAAAACAGACTACAAACTCAGTTCTGCTGTCAGCCCCTTCCTGGTGAAGTCTGCCCCGGGCTGTGTGGCTTATTCAGCAGCATGACCTGCGATCGATGATCCAGGCTGCGCACTGGAGGCAGCCGCCGAGAACCCTGCCAGTAGCCGGGGACCATGACAGAGTCATCAACGAGAGGAGGGGAACTGATCCCAGCAGCAGAGCCGGGGACACTTCCACACCTGGGACGAGGCAAGCTGGTTCCTCAGTGGCTTCTGTGCTCTGACAGGCAGAGGACGGCTGGGTGCTGCCGATGGCTGGAGCATGGTGTGTGTGTGGCGCTGATCATGTGTGGGTTGTGCGAGCATGGGTAACCATGACTGTTCACAGACAAAAGGAGAATGAGAGAGCAGCTGCCAAACCCCGCCAGTCCTGCTGCCCTCTGGCTTGGAGGAATCAGCACACGGCACAGCAGGCTGCGTTACAACAGTGTTCTTCTCCAGACTCGATGGGCCCAATATGGAAACTGAGAAGCAGACCAGTGTGGGCAGCACGTAGAGCGCTGTGTGCCAATAGGTATCTGAGAAGTCTATTTTCCAGTATGGTTTATGTATGGAGGGCAGTGTCCAGAGATCACACAGAGGACTAAGGGTTACACTATACTAGTGCTAAAATGATTAATCAATTGAATTGATTTATTTGACACTAAAAGAAAATGTGGTCAAGTTCCCTTGACATTTAAGATCTACTGTTCCTATTAATGCTTATGCAAAAAAATGTTTATGCCTGTTATTCTATATATACACTCACCTAAAGAATTATTAGGCACACCATACTAATACGGTGTTGGACCTCCTTTTGCCTTCAGAACTGCCTTAATTCTACGTGGCATTGATTCAACAAGGTGCTGATAGCCATCTTTAGAAATGTTGGCCCATATTGATAGGATAGCATCTTGCAGTTGATGGAGATTCGAGGGATGCACATCCAGGGCACGAAGCTCCCGTTCCACCACATCCCTCTATTCCACCAAAGATGCTCTATTGGGTTGAGATCTGGGGACTATGGGGGCCATTTTAGTACAGTGAACTCATTGTCATGTTCAAGATACCAATTTGAAATGATTTGAGCTTTGTGACATGGTGCATTATCCTGCTGGAAGTAGCCATCAGAGGATGGGTACATAGTGGTCATGAAGGGATGGACATAGTCAGAAACAATGCTCAGGTAGCCCGTGGCATTTAAACTATGGCCAATTGGCACTAAGGGGCCTAAAGTGTGCCCAGAAAATATCCCCTACACCATTACACCACCAACACCAGCCTGCACAGTGGTAACAAGGCATGATGGATACATGTTCTCATTCTGTTTACGCCAAATTCAGACTCTACCATTTGAATGTCTCAACAGAAATCGAGACTCATCAGACCAGGCAATATTTTTCCTGGTCCGATTTTGGTGAGCTTGTGCAAATTGTAGCCTCTTTTTCCTATTTGTAGTGGAGATGAGTGGTACCCGGTGGGGTCTTCTACCGTTGTATCCCACCTTTCTTTCCCATTCTGACATTCAGTTTGGAGTTCAGGAGATTGTCTTGATCAGGACCACAACACTACATGCATTGAAGCAACTGCCATGTGATTGGTTGACTAGATAATCGCATTAATGAGAAATAGAACAGGTGTTCCTAATAATTCTTTAGGTGAGTGTATATATATTTTTTTTTATTTCAACAATTAGTTAAATAAATGAATGAATAAATAAATAGGAGGTTAAATAAATTAATGAAAAAAAAAAAATAATTCATCGATTGCAAATAATACAAAAATAAAAATTGCCAAAAAAATACGTAAAGAAATTAAATAGTAGAGAAATATATAAATAAATTCATCAATAAATAAATAAATGAATTCATTAATACAGAAATATATAAATAAAGTTAGCAATACATAAATGTATAAAAAATGTATCCATAAATAAATTATTAAATAAAATCATCAATAAATGCATAAATTCATCAATACAGAAATATATAAAGTTATCAATAAATAAATATATTAAAAATCTCATCCATAAATAAATAAATAAATTGATCAAGAAATATATACAGAATTTAAAAAATGATCAAGTTTGGGAGGGAGAGCCAAGGAGAAGGATTGACAAGGGACCCTTCAACACCCGGAACCGACGGCGGGGGCCAAGAAGTCGTTGCCAGAGTGAAGTAAGGTAATACACCAAAAGAGAGGGAGATAGGGCTCGCACTCAATAATATTATGAATGTATAAATTTTATTAGTGTCTCCATATGAGACAAATCACAGTAAAAACACATAGAAAACAGTAGATGATGGAAAATGAGCACACAAAAATGACATGGAGCACGACCAATATCTGAGATGGCAAATAAGTACAAACAATGGGTATATAAATATAGCACTATATGTGCATGTAGACCAAATGAGATATCGGAAATGCATATGATCAGGCAAAGCTATAAAGGCTAGGTAAAGGTATCATATATAATATAGCCAAAATATACATATAAAATGACAAGTGCAAATATATCAGAGTATATAGATACCAGGAGCTAAGTAGTTCATTGTAAAGCCATGGACAAAGTACCTGTATAGTGCTCCAGCAACCCCGACGCACGTTTCACGCAAGGCTTCCTCAGGGGGAGTAAGCCCAAACAGGAGAATTACGCATCAAACTTGTGTCAGATAGGGTGGTGCTGGCTTGCGCCTGTTCGGGCTTCGTGCGCACAGGTGGAGCCGGCACCTGCTGCTGTCGCCTTACTTATCTGTGCTGTTGTCACCTGACAAGGGAGGTGGCACCCATTCTAAATCACCCTCCTCTTCATCGCCTGTAATGTCAGGCCCAAGGTCGACCAGTGGTTCCCTGAGGGGAACAGCCGACATGGAGCCCCTGACCTGGCTCTGCTGTCCCTTCACTGACACTTGGGTCTGACTATCTGCAAGGGTTCTGTGGATGAAACCACCCGCACTAGTTGGAAGGGATGTCACTGGGGTACTGACGGGCGATACCCCCCCCTCCTCCTCCAACCCTTCATAAAGGTCCTGACCATCCGGACCAAGCTCTAGCCCACTCTCCTGCATTGCCACCCCCAAGATGTCCCTCTCACTGTCGCTGTTAAACAGCATCACAGTCGATTCTTGGGGGCTGGAGGCTGGTCCTGCACTAGGTGGCGAGCTGCTGCTGCTGAGAACCGGGGCAGAGGCCTCTGTGCCACTGGTTTGGGTCACGAATGACACCACTGCCTCGGCATCCTACGATGAAATGGGGCGGTTGACAAATGAGGAGGACGCCCTGGCCACCTGCGCCCGTCCCTCTGTGGGTAGAGGAGCGGCCCAGCACTAGAACCAACTCCCCTACTACTACCACGGCTGACTGTATGGCCACCTGCACTCATGATGTTGGTTTATATATTCACCCCAAAAAAAAGTAAATAAAGAGTGAATTTGGGTAAACTTTATTTGGGTGGGGACAATGATGCAGTAATGAACTAAAATATACAATGAACCCAAAAACTGTAAAAGCGGGGGTCTCAGCAGAATCCAATGCATTGCCTTTACTCTTAAAGGAATATATGGATGTGTTCTCCTTCTCGAACCCCAAGTTGCTACCGCCCCATAGACCTCATGATTGCGCCATTGAATTGGTAGAGGGGGCCAGATATCCCAAAGGACTTATCTATAATCTTTCCAGACCTGAACGCAAGGCCATGAAAGATTATATTGAAGAGAGTCTCAGTAAGGGGCACATTAGGCCTTCTGTATCACCCATGGGGGCAGGATTTTTCTTTGTCATAAACCTTGCATCAGACCTTGCATCGACTACCAGGAGTTGAATAAGATTACAATCAAGAATCAATACTCCCTTCCATTGATTCTTGATTTGCTTAATCAGGTAATGGGGGCTTACTGGTTCTCTAAAATTGATCTGAAGGGGACATATAACCTGATTCGAATTAAGGAGGGAGATGAGTGTAAGACTTCGTTCAATAGACCAGCTGGACACTTCGAATACCTTGTAATGCCTTTTGGACTCAGCAATGCGCCTGCTGTGTTTCAAAACTTTATGAATGATATTTTTAGAGAATTCCTGGGTAAATTTGTAATTGTTTACCTTGATGATGTTTTTTTCCCCTGATTTTGAGAGTCATGTATGTCATGTGAAACAAGTGTTGGAAGTTTTGAGGAAGAATTATTTGGCGGCCAAACAGGATAAATGTGTTTTTGGGGTACAAGAGATTCTGTATCTTGGATATGTCCTCACTCCTCATGCTTTTAAAATGGATCCCAGCAAGGTATTGGCAATTTTGGACTGGATAAGGCCATCATCCTTAAAGGCCAACATTTTTTAGGATTTGCTAATTATTACCGTGGATTTATAAAGACTTTTTTGGTAATTGCTATGCCCTTGCGAGGCAAGTAGGCAACATAAAATGAAATAGATAAAATATACCCGTGCGAAGCCGGGTCCTTCTGCTAGTCTCTTATATATATATAAAAATGAGTTTCTTTATGCACGATAAAACGACTGGACCAATCTTCACCAAATTCGGCAAACAGGTACATCAGGTGTCCAGAAAGGTTTTAGACCATGTCTTAGATCTCTAGGACTTACCGTTCCGGAGATATTCCCCAAAAATGACCTGCATTTGCCAATAGAAACCAGCAAGCCTTTCACTTAAATCCCTTATTAGCCAATAGAAGCTTGAAGGTCCTAACTCCAGGTTGCCATAACAACTGATCACAGGTTTTAGCAGTTCGCAGGTTCTTAAATATTCAGTCAAATGACGGCACAATAACACTGCTACATGCATGGGGGGCAGGGGACACTATTAATCTGACGGGCACTGTGGAGTTCACTGTTAAAGGGGCGGGAACTGTGGAGGTCACTGTTAAATGGGCAGGCACTGCGGAGGTCACTGTTAAAGGGGTGGGCACTGTGGAAGTCACTGTTAAAGGGGTGGGTACTATGGAGGTCACTGTTAAAGGGGTGGCCACTATGAAGGTCACTGTTAAAGGGCTGGTCAATGTTAAAGAGGCGGGCACTGTGGAGGTCACTGTTAAGGGGGCAGCCACTATTTAACCCCTTAGGAACTTTTATCTAAACTTTCTTTGTTCCTACTTTCAGACCCCAGACACCCCCCTGCCACTTGCCCCCCACCACCAGCCCCACCAACCCCCACCTGTCCCCCCCTGTCCCCCCCGAGGTGATCCTGCCTATGACCGTCTGTATAAGATATGGCCGGTCATCGATCACTTCGGGGACAAATTTGAACAGGCCTACGTACCTGGAAGGGAGGTCGTGGTTGATGAGTCTCTCGTTGCGTTCAAGGGGAGACTCAGTTTCCGCCAATACATTCCCACAGAGTGGGCGAGGTATGGCGTGAAGCTATACAAAATTTGTGAGAGTACCTCAGGGTACACTTACAAATTTACACTTCCATGGAGTACTACATTTTTATAATCCCCAACAGTCCACCAGAGAACATAAAAAACTATGGCTCTCAGACTTTGGAGACACTGAGACAATTTTTTTTCCCCAAAAAAATATTGGTTTTAGTGCAGGCATCCTCAAACTGCGGCCCTCCAGATGTTGTAAAACTATAACTCCCAGCATACCCAGACAACCTACAGCTATCAGCAGGGCATGGTGGGAATTGTAGTTTTACAACATCTGGAGGGCCGCAGTTTTAGGATGCCTGCTTAGTGTCTCCAAAGTCTGAGAGCCATACATATTGGGCATCGTCACGTGCGTAAAAGTCGTCGCTATAAAAATAACATTTGACCAAACCCCTCGGATGAACAGTGTTAAAAATATAAGATAAAAACGACGCCAAAACACCCATTTTTGGGCAAAATTTCCATTTGAATCCTTTTTTCCGGTAATAAAGCAAGGGTTAACAGCCAAACAAAACTAAATATTTATTGCCCTGATTCTGTAGTTTGCAGAAACACCCCATATGTGGTAGTAAATGGCTATATAGCCGCATGGCAGGGCATAGAACGAAGGGAACTCCATATGGTTTCTGGAAGGCAGATTTTGATGGACTGTTTTTTTTTTTTTAGACACCATGTCCCATTAGAAGCCCCCCCCTGATGTAGCCTAGACTAGAAACTCCAAAAAAGTGACCCCATCTAAGAAACTACACCCCTCAAGGTATTCAAAAGTTACTTTACAAACTATGTTAACCCTTTAGGTGTTCCACAAAACTAAATAGCGAATGTAGAAACAATTTTAGAATTTAAATTTTTTGTTGCCTTGCCTTAAAAAAGTGTAATATAGAGCAACCAAAAATCATATTTACTCCTAAAATAGTCCCAAAACAACAACCACCTTATCCCGTAGTTTCCTAGATGGGGTCACTTTTATGGAGTTTCTACTCTAGGGGTGCATCAGGGGGCTTGAAAGGGTACATGGTGTAAATAAACCAGTCCAGCAAAATCTGCCTTCCAAAAACCATATGGCGTTCCCCTTCTTCTATGTCCTGCCGTTTAGCCAAATAGTAGTTTACTACCACATATGGGGTGTTTCTACAAACTACAGAATCAGGGCAACCCATATTGAGTTTTGTTTGGCAGGTAACCCTTGTCTTTTTCCTGGAAAAAATTGATTATGTTGGAAAACTTTCCAAACAATGTAAATTCTTAAACTTTATGTCCATTTGCCATGAAGTCTTGTGGAAGACATAAAGGGTTAACAAAGTTTGTAAAAACAGTTTTGAATACCTTGAGGGGTGTAGTTTCTAGAATGGGGTCATTTTTGGGAGGTTTCTATTATCTAAGCCTCACGATATGACTTCAAACCTGAACTGGTCCATAAAAAGTGGGATTTTGAAGATTTCTGAAAAATTTCAAAATTTGCTTCTAAACTTCTAAGCCTTGTAACATCCCCAAAAAATAAAATATCTTTCCCAAAATGCTACAAACATGAAGTAGACATATGGGGAATGTAAAGTCATCACAATTTTGGGGGGTATAATTATGTATTACCGAAGTAGAGAAACTGAAACTTTGAAATTTGCTAATTTTTCTAAATTTTTGGTAAATATGGTATTATTTTATGCAAAAAAATTTACTTTTTTGACCCAATTTTAGCAGTGTCATGAAGTGCAGTATGTGACAAAATAACAATCTCAGAACGGCCTGGGTAAGTCAAAGCGTTTTAAAGTTATCAGCACTTAAAGTGACACTGGTCAGATTAGCAAAAAATGGCCAAGTCCTTAAGGTGAAATAGGGCTGAGTCCTTAAGGGGTTAAGGGACAGACAATGTGGAGGTCAATGTTAAAGGGGAGGGCACTGTGGAGGTCATTGTTAAAGGGGTGGGAACTGTGGGGGTCTCTGTTAAAGGGGCGGGCACTGTGGAAGTCACTGTTAAAGGGGCGGGCACTATGGAAGTCACTGTTAAAGGGGCAGCCACTAGGAAGATCACTGTTAAAGGTGTGGTCAATGTTAAAGGGGCGGGCACTGTGAAGTTTATTGTTAAAGGGACGGGCACTGTGGAGGTCTTTGTTAAATGGGCGGGCACTGTGGAGGTCACTTTTAAAGGGGCAGACACTGTGGAGGTCACTGTTAAAGGGGCGGGCACTGTGGAGGGAACTGTGGGGGTCTCTGTTAAAGAGGCGGGCACTGTGGAAGTCACTGTTAAAGGGGCGGGCACTGTGGAAGTCACTGTTAAAGGGGCGGCCACTATGAAGATCACTGTTAAACGGGTGGTCAATGTTAAAGAGGCGGGCACTGTGGAGTTTATTGTTAAAGGGGCGGGCACTGTGGAGGTCTTTGTTAAATGGGCGGGCACTGTGGAGGTCACTGTTAAAGGGGCAGACACTGTGAAGGTCACTGTTAAAGGGGCGGGCAATGTGGCGGTCACTGTTAAAGGGTCGGTCACTATTAAAGGTACGGGCAATGTGGAGGTCACTGTTAAAGGGGCAGGCAGTGCGGAGGTCACTTTTAAAGGGCCGGGCACTGTGGAAGTCACTGTTAAAGGGGCTGGTACTGTGGAGGTCACTGTTAAAGGGGTTGCCACTATGAACATCACTGTTAAAGGGGTTGTCAATGTCAAAGGGGTCGGCACTGTGGAGGTCACTGTTAAAGGGGCGGGCACTATGTAAGTCACTGTTAAATAGGCGGGCACTGTGAAGGTCACTGTTAAAGGGGTGGTCAATGTTAAAGGGGTGGGCACTGTGGAGGTCACTGTTAAAGGGGTCAGCACTGTGGAGGTCACTGTTAAAGAGGCGGACACTGTGGAGGTCACTGTTAAATGGACGGGCACTATAGATGTCACTGTTAAAGTGGCAGGCACTGTGAAGGTCACTGTTAAAGATGCGGTCACTGTTTAAGGGGCAGGCACTGTGGAGGTCACTGTTAAAGGGGTGGCCACTGTGGAGGTCAATGTTAAAGTGGAGGCCACTGTGGAGGTCACTGTTAAAGGGGCAGTTGAAGAAATGTGTACTCCGCACAGCATAAATCCACTGTTGGTGCCCGTGAGAGTTGTAGAACAGATATAAGGTTAATCCACGGCACTCCAAATCATGTGCAAATTTTTACATTTTATTGTGTTTACAGATTATCATTGTATACATCCAGAGTAAATAATTAGTATGTAGCCACATAAATCATAGTTCCCGGACATTTCGGTCTAATATGACCTTCCTCAGCGGGATCTAAAGAATATAATATATATAACATATAATATAGCTGTGGTCATAAAAAATAATTGTATACATAACAATCCGGTAAGAAAAGAAGAAATAACGGGAAAAAATTGTCCAATCCGTAAATTGCAAAAGAGGATCACAGAACGGTAAGTAAAAAGCGGAACCTGATCATAAAATGATAACAAGTCAATTTCTGTAGTGATATAAGAAAGGGGATAGGTCTAATGTAAGTGTGCTGATGAGAGGAGCCTAGAGTTGGAGGCAATAAGGTTTAATAGATTAAAGTAGAGGAATTAGGGTTGTTGAGAAAGCGCCAGCAAGAGATTAGAACGTAAGAGCTGTATATATAATTACCTTAGTGGCGGTGCAGTAGGTATGACGCTGGATGTGGCGTGCACGTGTGCCATTGTGCAATAAATAGTATCGGCGGCTGGTGAGGAGCCGTCAGAACGCAAGAAAATTGCGTCAGTGTGTCCGGAGCCGTGCGCTGAGTTAGAAGGTAGAGTATGGGCAAGGAGGTATGGGCAATTGGCGAACCTCATCCACCATTTTCCATGGTCTTCCGGCTCTTTTGGTGTTGCTGAGCTCACCGATGCGTTCCTTCTTTTTAAGAATGTTCCAAACACTTGTTTTGGCCACGCCTATTGTTTTTGGTATCTCTCTGATGGGTTTGTTTAGTTTTTTCAGCCTAATGATGGCTTGCTTTGATAGTGACAGCTCTTTGGATCTCATCTTGAGAGTTGACAGCAACAGATTCCAAATGCACACAGCACACTTGAAATGAACTCTGGACCTTCTATCTGCTAATTGTAATTGGGATAATGAGGGAATATTGTATCGCCCGACGCCCGAGGCACGCAGTCCTGCTGCGGACAAGTAGCAGGGCTGAAATGGCTTTTTTTTACCGGAGCATCACACAGTGGATCGGCAATGAGCAGGCCGTGGAGAGGCGTTCCCATGGTGATGGGGACGCTTGAAGTTAAAATATACCATTGGATTGGAGAAAACTAAGATTCGATGGTATATTCTAAACGCACCTCTGACAGGTCGCTGCCATCCGCTGCACCTGAGGGGTTAATTGCGTGGACGGCAGCTCCCAGTCAGAGGTCGGGTGCCGGGCAGGAGGGGGCGTAGTGGTCTGTTGAAGTGATTGGCACCATAACCATGCCCAACGGCTGTAATGCAATCGGCTGCACAGGATCGCAAGGCACATTATGCCTGCGGTCCAGTCCAAACAAAATGCTGCAAGCAGCATTGTTACCGGATCTCAGGCATAATCGTGCCTTGCGATCCTGTGCATCCGATCGCCTGCGGCTGTGGCTATGGTGCCATTCACTTCAATGGATCGTCACGCCCCCTCCTGCCCCACAACATAGTGAGCCGGCCGGGATGTAATGCATTCTGGACAGAATCATCTGGTGTGAACGAGGACTAAACTTAGAGTCATTTCACACCACAAAGACACAAAGAACGCAAGCCAGCCACCTCCCTGCATAAGGAAGCGTGGCGGTGCATTGAAATAGGTTTTAATTTAAAATAATTTTTTGTATCGGGACAAGTAGATTGTCATGAGGGACAAGTAGATCGAGCCCCCGCTTTAGTCCTTCAACACCTTCGAGTCCTTCGTCGTTTCCACGCCCCTGACTAGAGATGGGTCGTTGAGCCAGGGAGTAATTCTGATTGCCTGATTGGAGTCGGGAAGGAATTTTTTTCCCCCTTAAGTGGGGAAAATTGGCTTCTACCTCACAGTTTTTTTTTTTTGCCTTCCTTTGGATCAACTTGCAGGATAACAGGCCAAACTAGATGTATTTTTTCGGCCTTATATACTATGTTACTATGTATCTTCAGTAGCTATATAGGCTGCGATTCCAGTAAAATACTAATAGTTTTAAAACTTTTCAATTTCTAATGCAAAATCTATAAAATATTGACCCTATAAAGGTATATAGCGCTTTTGATATTTATTCATTCCGATATTCTCTCTAAGGTGTCCACAGTTTTAGAAGGCTCTTATTTGGTAGCAGCTCTGATTCTAATAGATCGTGACAGAAATGCACAGGGGAGCGTACCCTGCGCTGAACTCGTATTAAAAATAAAATCTTGCTAACAGTAGTGTGAACTAAATGGGCATGTACTAGAAAAGTGAAGCAGGCTTTACCGAAAGCCACAATAACGTATTTTCCTTTTCCCAGAGTTAAATTATACTTTCATTTCCAAAGTTGGAATTTTTTAATTTTTTTGCAAAAATAAAAAATACAACATGACTAATGTAAAAAATGAAAATCATTGATCGTATATTAAATGACAATCTCTTTCTAACAAAGCTAGAACCAGCCCGATACCTTCCATGGATCCAGAGATCTCCCCATTCATTGTAATGCTAGATTTATATCAAGCTGACAGCTGAGGGGAGTCTTTTCTGCTGGAGCTCAGAAGGCGTGTCCATGCTCTCCCTATGACAGCTCAGGATGCAGTTGAAAAACTGAGCATGTGGGGCCTTCTCAGTGAGCAGTATAAAGAAATAAGAAAAAAAAACAGCAGGTGGCGCTATACAGATACATTTTATTGAATAACTCAGATACAAAAGTAATCAGATCCAGGTGCTGGTTGGAAAGCTGTAGAAAATGTTTTTTGTGGGACAACCCCTTCAACACATAAGGAATATTTAACCCCCTCCTGATGCAGGAATTCTTTGCTTTAGTTTTTTTTTACTCCCTGCCTTATAGGAGCTATTACCTTTTAATTTGTCCATTCAAATTTCTCTATAAGAGCTTTTTTTGTGGGACAAGTTGTACTTTCTAATGACATCATTTAATATTGCATACAAAGTTGGAAGCTAGAAAAAAAAATGCTATTCCGCCATAGTTTTATGGGTTTTGCTGTACAGTATTCACTGTATGGTAAAAGCGATCTCCAGATATGTGGACCCATTCAAGTGAATGGGTTTGCATCCATCATGTGGAATGCACACAGCCAGTGTACCGTGCATTGCGGACCTGGCCGCGTGCAAGAGGCCTTAGGGTGCGGCAGTTTGCCTCTGGCTCCCGTCCCTGCTGTTCAGCCTCATAGGTATTGATGAGTGACGCGAGCTTCAGATCCTAGATAAAAAATGTTGCGCATGTGGTGGTTCCAACAGTTGTAACTTTTTTATTTTTTGGACTACCAAAATATTTTTTGCAACATGTGACACATAGGGCTTTTAAATATATATTTTCACTTTTTTATTTTTATTTGGTGCAAAATATTTTTAAAAAGTCATTATATATATTTTTTGTGTTTTATACATTTTTTATTTTTATATATATATATATATATATATATATATATATATACACTCACCTAAAGAATTATTAGGAACACCATACTAATACGGTGTTGGACCCCCTTTTGCCTTCAGAACTGCTTTAATTCTACTTGGCATTGATTCAACAAGGTGCTGATAGCATTATTTGGAAATGTTAGCATCTTGCAATTGATGGAGATTTGAGGGATGCACATCCAGGGCACGAAGCTCCCGTTCCACCACATCCCAAAGATGCTCTATTGGGTTGAGATCTGGTGACTGTATGGGGCCCTTTTAGTACAGTGAACTCATTGTCATGTTCAAGAAACCAATTTGAAATGATTCGAGCTTTGTGACATGGTGCATTATCCTGCTGGAAGTAGCCATCAGAGGATGGGTACATGGTGGTCATGAAGGGATGGACATGGTGAGAAACAATGCTCAGGTAGCCCGTGGCATTTAAACGATGGCCAATTGGCACTAAGGGGCCTAAAGTGTGCCCAGAAAACACCCCCCACACCATTACACCACCACCACCAGCCTGCACAGTGGTAACAAGGGATGATGGATACATGTTTTCATTCTGTTTACGCCAAATTCGGACTCTACCATTTGAATGTCTCAACAGAAATCGAGACTCATCAGACCAGGCAACATTTTTCTAGTCTTTAACAGTCCAATTTTGGTGAGCTTGTGCAAATTGTAGCCTCTTTTTCCTATTTGTAGTGGAGATGAGTGGTACCCGGTGGGGTCTTCTGCTGTTGTAGCCCACCCGCCTCAAGGTTGTGCGTGTTGTGGCTTCACAAATGCTTTTCTGCATACCTCAGTTGTAACGAATGGTTATTTCAGTCAACGTTGCTCTTCTATCAGCTTGAATCAGTCGGCCCACTCTCCTCTGACCTCTAGCATCAACAAGGCATTTTCGCCCACAGGACTGCCGCATACTGGATGTTTTTCCCTTTTCACACCATTCTTTGTAAACCCTAGAAATGGTTGTGCGTGAAAATCCCAGTAACTGAGCAGATTGGGAAATACTCAGACCGGCCGTCTGGCACCAACAACCATGCCACGCTCAAAATTGCTTAAATCACCTTTCTTTCCCATTCTGACATTCAGTTTGGAGTTCAGGAGATTGTCTTGACCAGGACCACAACCCTACATGCATTGAAGCACTGCCATGTGATTGGTTGACTAGATAATCGCATTAATGAGAAATAGAACAGGTGTTCCTAATAATTCTTTAGGTGAGTGTATGTATATATATATATATATATATATATATATTTATTTTTTTGTTTTTGTTTTTTTACCGTAATATTTTCCCCAAGGGGTCTTTTTTTTCTTTTGTACTTTTTCTTTTTTTTCTTTTATTTGTATTCTATATATATTTTTTATTTTATTATATTTTAAATTTTTAACGATTTTTACATATTTTTTTATATATTTTTGCTACGTAATTCACTGGAAGGAGCCCCAGTTACAGGTGAAAAGAGCCTCCTGTGGGGCCTTTGTACAAGATAGAGTTGATCAGGGTCTACTGACCCTGTAACTCTGCTCTGCCGCATCGGTGATAACGTGATCGCAAGGTCCAGTGCCACTTCCTCTGTTCGCTCTGTTCTGAGAAGGCAGAAGCTGTCACTGACCCAACCTGCTCCTGCTGGAGAGCAGGAGATATAATCCAAGGCAGTGCAGCACTATGGGAAGCAAGACCATGGGCGCAAATAGTGGCTGAGCGGGCCGCATGCGACCCATGGGCCGTGGTTCGTGCACCCCTGTTTTAAACGCACTAATGGGAACCAGGAAAGTACTATTACCACATAGGGGCAGTAAATGAACATCATAACTGTAAGGGGGCATAAAGATGGGCCCACTACTGTGTGGTGCACTATTACTAGCTGGAGCACTATGTTTTTGGCACTAATTTTTGGGAGGGTAGCTATAGATTAGACATCATTATTTCTTAAGTTGAATTTTGGGAGCATTTTACGACACAAGAAGTTAGTAATGGATGAAGCAGCGATACGATAATATTAAAGTAGAGAAGTTTGTGTAGATATGTAAGGACTGGAAATGGTTTGCTACCTACCAAAGAAATCTAAGCAGCAGACTCTGCAGAGACAAGTCATGGTGTTCTGGGTCGGAAAGTCACCTGTGAGTGACTGGATTTAGCTTTACTGTATTCACTTATATGGTGTGCAGACTGCCTGTGTAGAACAGATGTTTACCACTATATGGTCACTATTGGCCTTTGTATAGTGTGTTTTATTCAGGGACAACACAGTAGTATTATTCAGACACCATGTGGTCGTAATATGCGGTTACAATGTGGTGCCATTATTTGTCATTTATAAACTGGTATTACATAGTAACTGTATGAACTTTTGGTTTGTTGCGCTGCTATCTGCTCGTCCCACTCATTCCAGGTCTAAAATTGTTGGCGTTTTATGGGCGGATAGGTCATCAGTATCTGAAAGGTGTGGGTCCGACACCCAGGACCCCCACTGATTAGCTGTTTGAGAAGGCAGCGGCGCTCCTTCACGGCCTTTTGTCTGCTTTTCCTACGCCAGTAACATCACATTCATTGTTCACGTGGCCTCTTTGCAGCTCAACCCCATTTAAGTGAATGGGGCTTAGTGCAATACCAAGCACAGCTGCTATACAATGTACAGTGCTGTGCTTAGTGAGCAGTGAGAAGGTAGCGGCGCTCGCGGGAGAGCCGTTGCCTTCTCAAAATAGATGACCAGCAGGAGTCCCAGGTGTCAGACCTCCACCAATCAGATACTGATGACCTATCCATAGGATAGGTCATCCATGAGAAAATCTCAGAAAACCCTTCTAGAGACCCGACATCCACCATACATGTACAGCCAATGTTGGGAAGGGCTTAAAGAGAGCACTTCGCCTGCATGGTGTGCTCTCCATTTACTGCTGTGAGACTTCATAAAACAGTTGAGCTAGCACCCAGCTATTTTCAAAAGTCACATAGAGGTGAATGGAGGGATGGCCGCACATGTGAGGCTTGTTCTCCATTCACTTTGGGCCCTCGTTCTTGAGATAGGAAAGGATTCCCCAGAGGTGGGATCCACACCTGTGGGGCAATAGTGGCATATCTTATTGATGGGTGCCAGTTGGGACAACTCCTTTAAGCATTAACTGCGCATTCTTATCTCTATAAAATTACAGTAAGTTACATTTTAAATTTGACGCTACTGATTTAGTGTATTTAATTCCCTATTGTGGTTGCGGAGGGGTGTATGGAGACGGGGAGGGGGGCACCAAAAAGACTTTGTGCCTAGGGCCATGTAACCTAAGGCCGGCCCTACTTACCAAACTAACTTTTAGCAACTAAAGTTTCATGAATTGCATCTGAGAACACAATGTGGATTTTAAAGAAGATTCATTATTTTTCCCTTCTTCTGAAGGTTTTCAGAATCTGACTTCAGATCTTGAAAACAAACTACTACATTACATGGATGAGTAAATTCATGTGAAATCTGAAGCAAATACACAAAAGCGTTCAAGGTCACAATTCTAAACCAGATAAGCCATCCGCATTGCACATCAGCTGTGTTCTTTCTGTGTGATTTTCTTTTTTCTAAGTACTAAATGTAAAATCCCCAAAGATTTCACAGCTTAAAGAGTGACAGAGAAAATGCAAAAAGCAAACGTCACTTTTGGAAGTCCGATCTCTAAACTACAGTATCAGTATTTGTCTAAGCCATGCAGGTCAGTGCACTAGTAAATCTTAATATAGTGTAAGCTAAATATCATTATATACCGTACACTGATACTCACACATTTCTGCAGAGATTGATGGTATGAAGTAGCTTTTATTAATAGTTAAAGAGGACCTGCCCCCTCTACTTAAATGTTAGTTTTAGTCACTACTTGCATTCCTCATGTAACACCAGTTCTGGAGCATCTATTCTTATGAGTCGGGTTGAACTGTAAAGTTCGGGTTCGTACCGAACTTTAGGATTTTTGGACCCCAGACCCGAACCGGAACATTTCAGTAAAAGTTTAGGTTCGGGTTCGGTGTTTAGAGCTTTCTTGGCGCTTTTTGAAAGGCTGCAGAGCAGCCAATCAACAAGCGGTTAACTGTCTGACCTTAGAAGCCATCACAGCCATGCATACTAATGGAATGCCTGTGATTAGCCAGAGCAGCATGTGACCCAGGCTCTATATAAGCTAGAGTCATGTAGCGCTGCACGTCACTCTGCTGTTACAAGTGTAGGGAGAGGATGCTGCTGGATTGGTGACTTCAGGGAGAGAATAGGAGAGAATCTAACTCAGCGATCTACAGAGAAATAGTTGTGTGGGTGCAGGGCACAATCTTTTTACCCTGCCCTGAGCCCATTGGCAAAAAAAACCAAAAAAACTTTTATAATTCTGTTAGTTAGGTGGGCGGCGGCGGCCATTTTATGCAAGCTCAGTGCACCAGCACTGCATCTCAGCTTTTGGGACATTGCAAATCACCATTTTTTTTTGCAAACTACAACATAAAACAAAAACGGTATTTTCCTGATCTGCAAGTGTTAAATTCAAGTTTAATATATACAGCTTTCATATTATGTTACCAAATAAACACTTTTTTGGCACTCTACAACATCTTGATTAGTCAGTGTGCAATTTAAGCTAGAAATACACCCATCATTTTCTATGGTTTTAAAAACATATTTTCAGGCCTTGCAGCATCAGCACATGTGAAAATACAGGCTTATATACTGCTGTCAAATTCAGTTGTTAAACGAGTGTTTGGGCACAAAAAAATTAGTTGGCAGCCTTTGATGCAGATGTCATTGTGAGATACACCCTTAATACATTTGAGTTACATTCAGAGATTTTAAATACCGCCATTTGGTGCACCAATATTGAATTCAGACCTACACTAGTTCAGGCCATGTGAGATACACCCTCTACATACATGGGTTTGATTCAGGCATTTGAAATACAGCCATTTGAAATGCAGCCATTTTGGGCAAAGGAATATTTAATTTAGGCCTATACTGGTTCAGGCCCTGTGAGATACTTCCTCTACATAAAGGATTTGATTCAGACATTTGAAATACAGCCATTTGAAATACAACCATTTTGTGCAAAGAAATATTTAATTCAGGCCTACACTGATCTGATTCAGACCGTGTGAGATACTCCCTCTACATACAGGGGTTTGATTCAGACATTTGAAATACATTTGAAATACAGCCATTTGAAATACAGCCTTGTTGGGCAAAGAAATATTTAATTCAGGCCTACACTGGTTCAGACCATGTGAGATACACCCTCTACATACAGGGGTTTGATTCAGGCATTTGAAATACAGCCATTTGAAATGCAGCCATTTTGGGCAAATAAATATTTAATTTAGGCCTACACTGGTTCAGGCCGTGGGAGATACACCCTATACATACAGGGGTTTGATTTAGGTATTTGAAATACAGCCATTTTTGGCAAAGAAATCTTTAATTCATGCCTACACTGGTTCAGGCCATGTGAGATACACCCTCTACATACAGGGGTTTCATTCAGGCATTTGAAATACAGCCATTTGGTGCACCAATATTAATTTTCAGGCCTACACTGGTTCAGGCCGTGTGAGATACACCCTCTACATACAGGGGTTTAATTCAGGCATTTGAAATACCGCCATTTAGTGCACCAATATTGAATTCAGGCCTACCCTGGTTCAGGCCCTGTGAAATACACCCTCTACATACATTCAGTTGTTAAACAAACACTCGTTTGGGCACAAAAAATTTAGTTGGCAGCATTTGATGCAGATGTCATTGTGAGATACACCCTTAATACATTTGGGTTACATTCAGAGATTTTAAATACCGCCATTTGGTGCACCAATATTGAATTCAGGCCTACACTGGTTCCGGCCGTGTGAGATACACCCTCTACATACATGGGTTTGATTCAGGCATTTGAAATACAGCCATTTGAAATGCAGCCATTTTGGGCAAAGAAATATTTATTTAGGCCTACACTGACTCAGACCGTGTGAGTTACACCCTCTACATACAGGGGTTTGATTCAGGCATTTGAAATACAACCATTTTAAATGCAGCCATTTTGGGCAAATAAATATTTAATTTAGGCCTACACTGGTTCAGGCCCTGTGAGATACACCCTCTACATACAGGGGTTTGATTCAGGCATTTGAAATACAGCCATTTGAAATGCAGCCATTTTGGGCAAATAAATATTTAATTTAGGCCTACACTGGTTCAGGCCCTGTGAGATACACCCTCTACATACAGGGGTTTGAGTCAGGCATTTGAAATACAGACAATTTGTGCAAATAAATATTTAATTTAGGCCTACACTGGTTCAGGCCCTGTGAGATACACCCTCTACATACAGGGGTTTGATTCAGGCATTTGAAATACAACCATTTGAAATGCAGCCATTTTGAGCAAAGAAATATTTAATTCAGGCCTACACTGGTTCAGACCGTGTGAGATACACCCTCTACATACAGGGGTTTGATTCAGGCATTTGAAATACAGCCATTTTGTGCAAATAAATATTTAATTCAGGCCTACGGTGGTTCAGGCAGTGTGGAATACACCCTCTACATACAGGGGTTTAATTCCGGCATTTGAAATACCGCCATTTGGTGCACTAATAATGAATTTAGGCCACACTGGTCCAGGCCGTGTAAGATACACCCTCTACATACAGGGGTTTGATTCAGGCATTTGAAATACTGCCATTTGGTGCACCAATATTGAATTCAGGCCTACACTGGTTCAGGCCGTGGGAGATACACCCTATACATACAGGGGTTTGATTTAGGTATTTGAAATACAGCCATTTTTGGCAAAGAAATCTTTAATTCATGCCTACACTGGTTCAGGCCATGTGAGATACACCCTCTACATACAGGGGTTTCATTCAGGCATTTGAAATACAGCCATTTGGTGCACCAATATTAATTTTCAGGCCTACACTGGTTCAGGCCGTGTGAGATACACCCTCTACATACAGGGGTTTAATTCAGGCATTTGAAATACCGCCATTTAGTGCACCAATATTGAATTCAGGCCTACCCTGGTTCAGGCCGTGTGAGATACACCCTCTACATACAGGGGTTTGATTCAGGCATTTGAAATACAGCCATTTTGGGTAAAGAAATCTTTAATTGAGGCCTACACTGGTTCAGGCCCTGTGAGATACACCCTCTACATACAGGGGTTTGATTCAGGCATTTGAAATACAACCAATTGAAATGCAGCAATTTTGGGCAAAGAAATATTTAATTCAGGCCTACACAGGTTCAGACTGTGTCAGATACACCCTCTACATACAGGGGTTTGATTCAGGCATTTGAAATACAGCTATTTTGTGCAAAGAAATCTTTAATTCAGGCCTACACTGGTTCAGACCGTGTGAGATACACCCTCTACATACAGGGGTTTGATTCAGGAATTTGAAATACAGCCATTTGAAATACAGCCATTTTTGGCAAAGAAATCTTTAATTCAGGCCTAAACTGGTTCAGGCAGTGTGGAATACACCCTCTACATACAGGGGTTTAATTCTGGCATTTGAAATACTGCCATTTGGTGCACTAATAATGAATTTAGGCCTACACTGGTCCAGGCCGTGTAAGATACACCCTCTACATACAGGGGTTTGATTCAGGCATTTGAAATACCGCCATTTGGTGCACCAATATTGAATTCAGGCCGTGGGAGATACACCCTGTACATACAGGGGTTTGATTTAGGTATTTGAAATACAGCCATTTTTGGCAAAGAAATCTTTAATTCATGCCTACACTGGTTCAGGCCATGTGAGATACACCCTCTACATACAGGGGTTTCATTCAGGCATTTGAAATACAGCCATTTGGTGCACCAATATTAATTTTCAGGCCTACACTGGTTCAGGGTGTGTGAGACACACCCTCTACATACAGGGGTTTGATTCAGGCATTTGAAATACCGACATTTAGTGCACCAATATTGAATTCAGGCCTACCCTGGTTCAGGCCGTGTGAGATACACCCTCTACATACAGGGGTTTGATTCAGGCATTTGAAATACAGCCATTTTGGGTAAAGAAATCTTTAATTGAGGCCTAGTCTGGTTCAGGCCGTGTGAGATACACCCTTTACATACTGTCGTTCTATTCTACTATTAATTAAATACCCATTTAGGGCAAGATCCTAAATTCAAAAAATATAAGGAGAGCCTCAAATAAGGGATGTGGCCCAGGTCGTGGTGCTGCTGGTGGAGCTCTTGTTGCAGGGAGAGGACGTGGTCGATCTGTGCCAGCTACACGCACAAGTGAAACCCCTTTCTCGTGTACGAGTAGGCAACAAAACCTGCAGCGGTATTTGGTGGGGCCTAATGCTGCTCTAAGTACAGGCGATAGTAGATTGGGTTGCTGACAGTGGAACCAGTTCCTTTACATTGTCTCCCACCCAGTCTCCTGCTGAAAGACCACAGTTGGCACCTGCAGCCGATGTACACCAGTCTTTCACCTCACCCCATTGCAAATCAGCCAAGCAGTCTGGGCCCCAAGTCATGCAGCAGTCTCTTCTGCTTTTTGATGAGTCGGTTAGCAGAGTTTCCCAGGGCCACCCACCTAGCCCTGCCCCAGAAGTGAAAGAGATTGAGTGCACCGATGCCCAACCACTTATCTTTCAAGATGAGTACATGGGAGGACCATCGCAGCACGTCTCAGATGATGACGAAACACAGGTGCCAACTGCTGGGGCTTTCGAAAGTGTGCAGACCGACAAGGAAGGCAGGAGTGAAGACTGAGTGGAAGATGATGTGGAGGACGATGAGGTCCTCGACCCCACATGGAATCAAGGTCATGCGAGTGACCAATGTAGTTCGGAGGAAGAGGCGGTGGTCGCACAGAGGCACCAGCACAGCAGAAGAGGGAGCAGGGTGCAAAAGCGGAGCGGCCGTCCTCTAGACAGTATGCCTGGTACTGCCCACCGCAGCAAGGGACCGAGCACACCAAAGCCAGCTCCAAGGAGTTCCCTGGCGTGGCAGTTCTTCAGACAATGTGCTGACGACAAGACACAAGTGGTTTGCACGCTGTGCAATCAGAGCCTGAAGCGAGGCATACATGTTCTCAACCTGAGCACAACCTGCATCACCAAGCATTTAAGTGGAAAGCACGAGCTGCAGTGGAGTAGACACCTCAAAAACCAAGAAAGGTCTCTGGCTCCTCCTGCTTCCTCTTCTGCTCCAGTCTCGGCCTCTTCATCCACCTCTGGAGTGACAGTGCCACCTGGCACCCCGCAGCCCTGAATGCCAGCATTTCTAAATTACTGGCCTTAGAAATGCTGTCATTCCGTCTGGTAGGGACGGATAGTTTCAAAGGCCTTATGGCGGTGGTTGTCTCACCCTGCTGCTGCTCGCCTTCCCGCTCACCGCCTCATATGCGACGTGCCCACAAGGTGGAACTCCACCTTGCACATGCTGGCCAGACTGTGCAAGCAGCAGCAGGTGATAGTGGAGTTTCAGCTGCAGCGCGCACGGGTGAGTCGCTCGGCGGAACAGCACCACTTCACCACCAATGACTGGGCCTTTATGCAAGACCTGTGTTCCTTGTTGCGCTGTTTCGAGTACTCCACCAACATGGCCAGTGCCGAAAACGCAGTTCTCAGAGTTACTATGCCACTTCTATGCCTCCTTGAAAAACGCCCCGGGCGATGATGGAAGAGGATGAAGAGGGATCATTTTATAGGGTTTCCGGACAGTCATTCCCAAGTGGCTCCGAGGGGGGGTTCCTGCACCCACAAACCCAAGGTACACAATTGTCCAGCCAGGGCACAGTTTTGCAGGATGATGAGGTGGAGGATGAGGAGGAGGAGATGGAGGAGGAGGGTGGCACCCAGACCAGCTCATGGCCATCACTGGTGCGTGGATGGGGGATACAGAGGACACAGACGATACACCTTCCACAAAGGACAGCTTTTCGTTGCCTCTGGGCAGCCTGACACACATGAGCGATTACATGCTGCAGTGTCTCCGCAACGACCGCCGAGTTGCCCACATTCTAACTTGTGCTGATTACTGGGTGGCCGCGCTGCTGGATCCCCGTTACAAGGACAACGTACCATCCTTAATTCCCTCACTGGAGAGTGATCATAAGATGCGCAAGTACAAGCGCACGCTGGTAGACGCTTTGCTGGTGGCATTCCCACCTGACAGCGGGGGCACAGTGGAAGAACAAGGCGAAGGCAGAGGACGAGGAAGAGGTCGCCAACGCAGCTGGGGCACCGCCAGCACCTCAGAAGGCAGGGTTAGCATGGCCGAAATGTGGAAAAGCTTTGTCAGCATGCCACAACAACCAGCACCACCAGCTGATATGGAACGTCTTAGCAGGAGGCAGCATTTCACCAACATGGTGGAGCAGTATGTGTGCACACGCCTACACGTACTGAATGACAGGTCTGCCACCTTCAACTTCTGGGTCTCCAAATTGGGCACATGGCCTGAGCTTGCCCTTTACGCCTTGGAGGTGCTGGCCTGCCCTGCAGCCAGTGTATTATCTGAACGTGTGTTTAGCACGGCAGGGGGCGTCATCACAGACAAGCGCAGCCGCCTGTCCACAGCCAATGTGGACAAGCTCATATTCATTAAAATGAACCAGGCATGGATCCCTCAGGACTTGTCTGTACCTTGTCCAGAATAGACATGTATACCGGCACTAACCAGCAATTGTTATACTGCAGCGCAATTGCTCATGTTTGTATTTTGGATATTTCACACTCTTTTGGAGTGTACCCTAATTTTAAAAAAATCTATTAAAACCAAAAACCTGTGTTGGCTACCTCGTCCTCCTCCACCCCCGCCTCCACCTTCACCGCTACGTCCACCGCCTCCTCAAACTCCTACTCCATATGGAACTCCACCTCATAAATCAATATTATTTTTTTTTTATTTGTACGTATTTTATTTTATATCATTTCACTACTTTGTCATTAACATTTTCGGGTGAAATTCACCAATTTTTGGGTGTATAGTACCACTGCTATACCTAGTAGGCCAGTTAAAAATAAAATAAAATAGTCATTAACATTTTCGGGTGAAATTCACCAATTTTTGGGTGTATAGTACCACTGCTATACCTAGTAGGCCGGTTAAAAACAAAAAAAAATTGTCAGTTACATTTTCTGTTGAAATTAACAAATTTGTGGGTGTATTGTACCACTGCTCTACCTAGTAGACAGGTTAAACAAAAAAAAAATTGTCAGTTATATATTCTGGTGAAATTCAACAATTTGTGGGTGTGATGTACCACTCCTATACCTAGTAGATCGAAAAGAAAAAATAATTTGTCAGTTACATTTTCTGATGAAATTCACCAATTTTTGGGTGTGATGTACCACTGCTATACCTAGTTGACAGCTAAGTAAATTTCAATAATTTTTCTTTTACATTCTTCGGTTGACATTGCACTATTTTAGACGTTAATAAACACCTGCTATGCATAGGTGACAGGGAATAAAATGTAATATATTATTCAGTAATAATGCGCTCCACATCCTTTCATTCAATGCTCAAACTTTGAAAAGTTTTCACACTTTTACGCTTTAATAATTTCTCCCATATTTCAACTCTATAATTTTTAATTTGAAAAAAATGAATCCTCCCTTGGATGTGGTCTCTCTTTCTCACGCTCCCTCTCTGCCCTGGAACCCTGACACCCGTGATCACCATGGTAGAACATCAAAAGATGATAGAGCAGATATCAAATTGGATCATGAACTTCACAGGGAAATGCGACATGGTGGGGCAATAAGTTTGCACACGGCTACATGAACTGACTGACAGGGGTCAGCCCCTTCAACTTCTGTGTCTCTAAATTGAGCTTGCCCTTTACCCCGTGGAGATGCTGGCCTGCCACGCAGCCAGTGTATTGTCTGAACGTGTGTTTAGCATGACTGGAGGGGGTTATCACAGGTTATATTTCACAATGTTTTGGGGTGTACCCTAATTTAAAAAAAATACAAATACATTTAAAACCAAAAAGAAGTGTAGGCTACCTCCTCCTCCTCCACCGCCGCTTCCACCTACACCGCCACATCCACCGCCTCCTCAACCTCCTACTCTATATGGACCTGGTCCTCCTAGATCAAGATTATTATTTTTTATTTTTATGTATTTTATGTTATTTTAAGTCATTTTCCTATCCACATTTGTTTGCAGAGCACTAGCCATGCTCTTAACCACATTGTGACGCCATCTGCAGCCCTCTAGCCCCTTCCATGACATTTTTACAGCCATTTTAGTGCTCAAAAGTTCGGGTCCCCCTTGACTTCAATGGGGTTCGGGTTCGGGGTCAAGTTCGGATAGCGAACTCAAACTTTTTTCTCAAGTTCGAAGCCAAACATCCAGGTGTCCGCTCAACTCTATTATTATACGCAAACATTGGCCACTGTTAGGTAAGGCTACTTTCACACTAGCGTTCGATCGGATCCGTTCTGAACGGATCCGATCATATTAATGCAGACGGAGGCTCCGTTCAGTACGGATCCATCTGCATTAATAACTTAGAAAAAATTCTAAGTGTGAAAGCAGCCTGAGCGGATCCGTTCAGACTTTCAATGTAAAGTCAATGGGGGACGGATCCGCTTGAAGATTGAGCCATATGGTGACATCTTCAAGCGGATCCGTTCCCATTGACTTACATTGTAAGTCTGAACGGATCCGCTCGCCTCCGCACGGCCAGGCGGACAGCTGAACGCTGCAAGCAGCGTTCAGCTGTCCGCCTGTCCGTGCGGAGGCGAGCGGAGCGGAGGCTAAACGCCGCCAGACTGATGCAGTCTCAGCGGATCCGCTCCATTCAGACTGCATCAGGGCTGGACGGAGGCTTTTGGGTCCGCTCGTGAGCTCCTTCAAATGAACGCTAGTGTGAAAGTAGCCTTAGGCGTACCCACAGATTGCTGAGTTCAATAATGCACCTTTGATTTGCAACAAGCGTAGTGCCACTTACCGAGACCAACTGGTACGTGCAGATATTGGCACTATAAAAACTGCATTAATACAGAAGACAATTGGTAGTGGCAAGAATGGCACTTACCCTTGTTTACATTGTATACAGTGTTCCCATATAATTAAAGGAGATTCCTTCCACCATCCCTATACAGGAAAAACCTTTAAAATTAAAGGTTTCTTATTTGCGATTCTGCTAATGTTGTTTATTTGGTGAAATGTCCCTGCGGTCTGGTGTATATAGGGTAAACCATACAAGCAGTCAAAGATCGCACTAGCAAGCATAAATCGGATATTCGCACAGGCAATTTGTTGCTCCCCCTACCTTTTCATTTTCATAAACACCAACATAGAATCTCTCAATTGAGATTCCAGGTGCTGGAGCAAGTGAAACGACACAGGAGAGGGGGTGACATCAAGACACAATTATTACGGAGAGAAGCCTATTGGATCCATACTCTGGGTACATTACAACCCAGAGGATTAAATAGGGAATATGAGATTATGCATATGTGAATTGTGTTGCCGTTAAATCAAATCTTTAATAATTTAGTGTTCTCTTACAGACAGCAAATCAGAGATGAGTCGCTGCAAGTTGAATCAGCATTACATCAGCATTTATGTTTTGTTATTTTATTTTATTATAGTTGTTTTGTATAAGAGAACTGGATTATATTGATTTGAGGACCGCCCACATTTGTGGGCGTCTGACGTCACCACAGGTGATTGATTCCTTTGCTATTTAAGATGGTAAAACATTGTATTAATTTGAGCTGACGAAGGCTGGACGGGCCGAAACGCGTCCATTGTTACATTGTTATGAAATAAAGGATACATCAATTGAAGATTTACGCCCACTGGGATTTCTTTACTACATTTGAGGAGTTTCCTTTCCTGTGCGGACGTCCTGTAGGGTTGAAGTGCTGATCGTTTTACTACACCTTTTGTTGAACTATGGCCTAGTGTTAAACTATACACTTATGTGTAATTTCGACACTTTTCTGTAATTTTATAATACTGTACTGTCATGGAACCATGAACCAGACGTACAACAAGAGATAAGTGGAAATAAGAAGGCTTTATTGAAAATCAAGCTGTGAGGCAAAAGTCCAAACGGATGGCTAAACCGAAGCAGGGTCTTGCGAAGCCAGAGGTCAGGAACCAGAAGGGTAGTCAGACGAAGCCTGGATCAGGAACCAGCAGGGTAGTCAGACGAAGCCTGGATCAGGAACCAGCAGGGTAGTCAGACGAAGCCAGGATCAGGAACCAGCAGGGTAGTCAGACGAAGCCAGGATCAGGAACCAGAAGCAGCAGCAGTCTTAGAAGCATGTGAACACAGGAGGACCAAGCAAGGAACTGAAGCCACAGACCTCCTATATATATGAGCTAGGCATCCAGCTCCTCCCAGTGGGAAGGAGAAGCCGCAGGGTGGGAGGCTACAAGAAACCCAGAAACCAAGATGGCCGCCCGCACATGTCAAACGAAGGAGAACAGCAAGAAGGTAAGACCATGACAGTACCTCCCCCTCAAGGGCCCCTCCTCCGCGGAGTAAAGAACGGTTTCAGAGGGAAGCGTGCGTGGAAGGCTCGGAGCAAGGCAGGAGCATGGACATCTGCGGAGGGAACCCAGGAACGCTCCTCTGGACCATAACCACGCCAATGGACCAAAAACTGCACCCGACCGCGGACCAGGCGTGAGTCCAGGATATTGCTCACCTCATACTCCTCACGATTGCCCACTTGGACCGGACGAGGCCGAGGAACCGAGGAAGTGAAACGATTACACACCAGTGGCTTCAACAGGGAGACATGAAACACGTTGGAGATCCGCATGCCAGGAGGAAGCGCAAGGGCATAGGCTACCGGGTTTACCCTGCGAAGCACTCGGAAGGGACCAACAAAGCGAGGCGCCAGCTTGGGAGTGGGCACTCGAAGGTTGAGGTTGCGGGTGGACAACCATACGCGGTCTCCGACCTGGTAGGAAGGAGCGGGCGCTCGTCTGCGATCAGCCTGGAGTCTCTGGCGCTGCGCAGAGACCTCAAGGGACCTCTGGATCTGTACCCAAGAAGCACGTAGGACGGAAAGGTGATCCTCCACAGCCGGAATATCCTGGGGAGAGAATACCTCCGGTAACACGGCAGGTTGGAACCCATAATTGGCCATGAAGGGAGACGTCCCAGAGGAAGAGTTCACCGCCGTGTTCCTGGCAAACTCAGCCCAAGGCAGGAGGTCAACCCAATTGTCTTGGTGATCGGAGACATAGCAACGAAGGAATTGCTCCAAGGCCTGATTGGATCGTTCTGCGGCCCCATTGGACTGAGGGTGGTAGGCCGAGGAGAAAGAGAGATGAATCCCCAACTGGGAGCAAAAGGAGCGCCAGAACCTGGACACAAACTGACTCCCCCGATCCGACACAATCTCCTTGGGCAAACCGTGCAACCGGAAGACCTCCCTGGCAAAAATCGTGGCCAACTCTCGTGCAGAGGGTAACTTCTTGAGAGGAACACAGTGGCACATTTTGGAAAACCGATCCACAATCATGAGAATGACCGTATGGCCTCGGGATGCAGGGAGGTCCACAATGAAATCCATCCCCAGGTGTGACCATGGACGCTCCCCGGTGGCTATGGGTTGCAAAAGACCCAACGGACGGTGCCGAGGGGATTTACTCTGGGCACAAACGGAGCATGCCGCTACATATGCGGCGATGTCGGAACGTAGAGAAGGCCACCAGAACAGACGTGAAACAGCCCATGACAGCTGATTCTTTCCAGGATGCCCCGCGGCCTTGGAGTTATGGTAGGTTCGCAACAACCGAGTGCGCAACTCCTCAGGCACAAAACATCTGCCGTTGGGTCTCCCAGAGGGAGCACCAGATTGAGCCGCCAAAATCTGCTCACCCAGGGGAGAGGTCAGGCTGGTGTGAATGGCGGCCAGGATCTGATTCGGAGGTATGACCGAAGTCGGAATCGACTCCTCCCCGGACAGCTCGGAGTACTGCCGTGATAAGGCATCCGCTCTGATGTTCTTGGAACCGGGTAGGTAGGAGACCACGTAATTAAAACGTGACAAGAACAGAGCCCATCTGGCCTGACGTGGTGTCAATCTCTTGGCCTCAGAGAGGTAGGTCAGATTCTTGTGGTCCGTCAGGATGAGAACCGGAACCACCGAGCCCTCGAGCAAGTGCCTCCATTCTTTAAGGGCCTGCACGATGGCCAATAACTCCCTGTCACCAATCTGATAGTTGCACTCCGCGGAAGACAGTTTCCGGGAGTAAAACCCACAAGGAAGCAGAGGACCCTCTGGTGTTCTACGCTGAGACAGAAGGGCGCCTACTCCCGTCTCAGACGCGTCCACCTCGAGGACAAAAGGCAACCCAGGGTTGGGATGCGACAGAATGGGAGCCGACACAAAGGCGGACTTTAGAGCCTCAAAAGCTCGGATGGCCTCGAGCGGCCAGACCTGGGGATTACTGCCCTTCCTGGTCAGATCCGTGAGAGGCTTGGCTAGCATGGAAAAGTCCCTGATGAACTTCCGATAATAATTGGCGAAGCCCAAAAAGCGCTGCAGGGCACGAAGACCACTGGGCTGGGGCCACTGTAAGACAGCCGAAACCTTCTCAGGATCCATGGAGAACCCCTCAGCGGAAATGATGTAACCTAAGAAGGTTACCTGGGATCGGTGAAATTTGCATTTCTCAAGCTTACCGAACAGCTTGTTCTCTCGTAAACGTTGCAACACTCGTCTGACATCCAGAATGTGGGCCTCCATGGATTCAGAATATACCAAGATGTCATCCAAATAGACCACCACACACTGCTGCAACAGGTCACGGAAAACATCGTTGATGAATTCCTGGAAGACTGCGGGCGCATTGCACAACCCAAAGGGCATAACCAAGGATTCATAATGACCGGTCCTGGTGTTAAACGCGGTCTTCCACTCATCGCCCGCCTTGATCCTTACCAGGTTATATGCCGCCCTCAGGTCGAGTTTGGTAAAGACCGTGGCCCCTTTGAGGCGATCGAACAGCTCGGAAATCAAGGGTATCGGGTAAGCGTTCTTGATCGTGATGCGATTGAGACCCCTGTAATCGATGCGAGGCCTCAACTCACCGCCCTTCTTTTTCACAAAGAAAAATCCAGCCCCTGCCGGGGACGAGGATTTGCGAATGTGTCCGCGTGAAAGCGCCTCCCTCACGTACTCCTCCATGGCCTCATTCTCCGCTACCGACAGTGGATAGACTTTGCCACGAGGAGGAACGGCACCAGATTGTAACTCTATGGCACAATCGTATGGGTGGTGCGGAGGTAGGGCAACCGCACGCACCTTATCGAATACATCCCGGTACTCCTCGTATACAGGAGGCAACAGAGAGTCCGAGGAAGTACACAGCAACTTGACAGACCCATGGATGCAACTAGCCCCACACTGCGGTGACCACGAGAGGATCTCGGCCGATCTCCAATCGAAAGTCGGATTATGCTTCTGGAGCCAGGGGTACCCCAAGACCACCGAGTAGTGTGGAGACGAAATAACCTGGAGACAGACCGACTCTCTGTGAACGGCACCAATGGCCATCCCCACTGGAAGGGTCTCATGAGTCACGTGTGGCGGCAGAAGGGGTCTGCCGTCTATCGCCTCAAGAGCCAGTGGGGAACCTCGAGGCTGCAGAGGAATGGAATTGGCGGCAGCGAACACACTATCAATGAACAAACCACCAGCACCAGAGTCCACCAACGCCTGGGTCGTCACCGAGCCCCCGACCCAGGAGAGGACAACAGTAATCAGTGGTTTGTCAACACGGGAAACCGGGGACGAGGAGACTCCACCCAAGATCTGCCCCTGACAGGATCTCAGGTGCGAGCGTTTCCTGGACGGTTCGGGCATGCCAACCGAAAATGCCCACCGAGACCACAGTACATGCATCGGCCCTCGCGTCTCCGGAGTGCCCTCTCCCCCTCGGACAAGCGAGCAAACCCCAGCTGCATGGGTTCACCCCCAGACAAGTCATCCCCAGGAGGCGTGGGAGGAGAGGGAGGCACGGGTGGGACAGCAAACGTAGGCGCCAATCTGTTAGAAGACCTCCGCAGGCTCTCCTTAAAGGAAGGTCTCTCCCTGAGTCTGGTGTCAATCAAAATCAGGAAAGAAATAAGAGACTCGAGCTCCACTGGTAGGTCCTTAGCTGCAACCTCATCCTTCAAGGCATCCGAGAGACCATGAGAGAAAGCAGCGACCAGAGCCTCATTATTCCAGCCCACCTCTGCTGCCAGGGTACGAAACTCAATGGCGTATTCAGCTACGGATCGTGAACCCTGTCTGATGGACATAAGGAGCTTCGCAGCAGAGGCAGCACGAGCCGGCACATCGAATACCTTCCGAAGAGAAGCAACAAAACCGGAAAACTCGGCAACCACCGGATTGTTGTTCTCCCATAAAGGGCTGGCCCAGGCCAAGGCCTTGTCCGAGAGCAGCGAGATCAAGAAGCCCACCTTTGATCTCTCAGTAGGAAAGGCATGTGGCAGCAACTCGAAATAAATGCCCACCTGGTTAAGGAAACCTCAGGACTGAGTTGGCTCTCCCCCAAAGCGCTGTGGAAGGGGGGCAGAACCGGTCATACCCCGAAACACCACAGGCGCAGCAACAGGTGTCGGGGTAGACTCTGGCGCAACAACCGGAGCGGCAGTAGGAGCGGGCCCAGGAGCGACAACCGACCCATCGGCAACGGAAGCTAAATGAGCCGTGCGTTCAAGCAGGGTTTGCAACGCCACAGCGAACCGACCCAACAGGTGATCCTGCTGATCAAGTCTGGCAACCAGCGTAGGTAGCGAGGATGGCCCTGTACCGTCAGAATTCATGGCTTGGTCCTAATGTCATGGAACCATGAACCAGACGTACAACAAGAGATAAGTGGAAATAAGAAGGCTTTATTGAAAATCAAGCTGTGAGGCAAAAGTCCAAACGGATGGCTAAACCGAAGCAGGGTCTTGCGAAGCCAGAGGTCAGGAACCAGAAGGGTAGTCAGACGAAGCCTGGATCAGGAACCAGCAGGGTAGTCAGACGAAGCCTGGATCAGGAACCAGCAGGGTAGTCAGACGAAGCCAGGATCAGGAACCAGCAGGGTAGTCAGACGAAGCCAGGATCAGGAACCAGAAGCAGCAGCAGTCTTAGAAGCATGTGAACACAGGAGGACCAAGCAAGGAACTGAAGCCACAGACCTCCTATATATATGAGCTAGGCATCCAGCTCCTCCCAGTGGGAAGGAGAAGCCGCAGGGTGGGAGGCTACAAGAAACCCAGAAACCAAGATGGCCGCCAGCACATGTCAAACGAAGGAGAACAGCAAGAAGGTAAGACCATGACATGTACTTAGCAAAACCTCACTGCACTCGCAAACCTTGCTTGCTTGATTTTGCAGTCATTGAATTGATCATGATCTCCTCTGTATACTAAGACATCCTAAGTAGAGTTGAGCGAACACCTGGATGTTCGGGTTCGAGAAGTTCGGCCGAACTTCCCGAAAATGTTCGGGTTCGGGATCCGAACCCGATCCGAACTTCGTCCCGAACCCGAACCCCATTGAAGTCAATGGGGACCCGAACTTTTCGGCACTAAAACGGCTGTAAAACAGCCCAGGAAAGGGCTAGAGGGCTGCAAAAGGCAGCAACATGTAGGTAAATCCTCTGCAAACAAATGTGGATAGGGAAATGAATTAAAATAAAAATTAAATAAATAAAAATTAACCAAAATCAATTGGAGAGAGGTCCCATAGCAGAGAATCTGGCTTCCCGTCACCCACCACTGGAACAGTCCATTCTCAGATATTTAGGCCCCGGCACCCAGGCAGAGGAGAGAGGTCCCGTAACAGACAATCTGGCTTCATGTCAGCAGAGAATCAGTCTTCATGTCATAGCAGAGAATCAGGCTTCACGTCACCCACCACTGCAACAGTCCATTTTTATAAATTTAGGCCCAGCACCCAGGCAGAGGAGAGAGGTCCCGTAACAGACAATCTGGCTTCATGTCAGCAGAGAATTAGTCTGCATGTCATAGCAGAGAATCAGGCTTCACGTCAGCCACCAATGCAACAGTCCATTGTCAGATATTTAGGCCCAGCACCCAGGCAGAGGAGAGAGGTCCCGTAACAGAGGATCTGGCTTCATGTCAGCAGAGAATCAGTCTTCATATCATAGCAGAGAATCAGGCTTCACGTCACCCACCACTGCAACAGTCCATTTTCATAAATTTAGGCCCAGCACCCAGGCAGAGGAGAGAGGTCCTGTAACAGACAATCTGGCTTCATGTCAGCAGAGAATCAGGCTTCACGTCACCCACCACTGTAAGAGTCCATTTTCATAAATTTAGGCCCAGCACCCAGGCAGAGGAGAGAGGTCCCGTAACAGACAATCTGGCTTCATGTCAGCAGAGAATTAGTCTGCATGTCATAGCAGAGAATGAGGCTTCACGTCAGCCACCAATGCAACAGTCCATTGTCAGATATTTAGGCCCAGCACCCAGGCAGAGGAGAGAGGTCCCGTAACAGACAATCTGGCTTCATGTCAGCAGAGAATTAGTCTGCATGTCATAGCAGAGAATGAGGCTTCACGTCAGCCACCACTGCAACAGTCCATTGGCATATATTTACGCCCAGCACCCAGGCAGAGGAGAGAGGTCCCGTAACAGACAATCTGGCTTCATGTCAGCAGAGAATTAGTCTGCATGTCATAGCAGAGAATCAGGCTTCACGTCAGCCACCACTGCAACAGTCCATTGGCATATATTTAGGCCCAGCACCCAGGCAGAGGAGAGAGGTCCCGTAACAGACAATCTGGCTTCATGTCAGCAGAGAATTAGTCTGCATGTCATAGCAGAGAATCAGGCTTCACGTCAGCCACCAATGCAACAGTCCATTGTCAGATATTTAGGCCCAGCACCCAGGCAGAGGAGAGAGGTCCCGTAACAGAGGATCTGGCTTCATGTCAGCAGAGAATCAGTCTTCATATCATAGCAGAGAATCAGGCTTCACGTCACCCACCACTGCAACAGTCCATTTTCATAAATTTAGGCCCAGCACCCAGGCAGAGGAGAGAGGTCCCGTAACAGAGGATCTGGCTTCATGTCAGCAGAGAATCAGTCTTCATATCATAGCAGAGAATCAGGCTTCACGTCACCCACCACTGCAACAGTCCATTTTCATAAATTTAGGCCCAGCACCCAGGCAGAGGAGAGAGGTCCCGTAACAGAGGATCTGGCTTCATGTCAGCAGAGAATCAGTCTGCATGTCATAGCAGAGAATCAGGCTTCACGTCAGCCACCACTGCAACAGTCCATTGTCATAAATTTAGGCCCAGCACCCAGGCAGAGGAGAGAGGTCCCGTAACAGACAATCTGGCTTCATGTCAGCAGAGAATAGGGACAACGGAGCGGGGCGCAGACGTAGCGCAGTGAAAACTGACTGAGGGGGGAAGCTGAAGACCAGGATGGGGTTAATTTAGTAGGTGGGTGGAGTGATGCTGGGGACGTACAGGGGGGGGGGGGGGCGGTGCTGCATTTTCGCGGGCCGTTTATATGCAGGGTGGTGAAGGGGGCGGCACCAGAGGCCATCATAGTTCCGGAGAAGTTGGGAGCAGTTGCGGTTGTGTTGGTAGCTGTAGGCGTAGTGTTGAGGCATGTCGGCGCTTGAGGAATTGTTGGCGGCGGTGCGTGCAGCGGCGGAGCAGCATGGCTCCGACTGGCTCGTGAGTAGTCTGCAAGCGGCGGTGGGGGCCCCGGTTGTTCCTCCGGTGGCGGTGGCTGGCAGAGTGAGGGCGAGGAGATCCGTCCCTCCGGAGCGCTTGAGTCCGGAGGTGACTCCCCGGTCGAGGCGCCGGCTTGGGAGCCCCACGGTTAACCCTTCCTTTGCCCCGGGTGGCGCGGCTGATGGTCCGGTGTGCCGGCGCAGCGGTCGGAGTTCGGCGCGGCGTTGCGCAGATGCGTCGGAAGTGCAGAGGGGACGAGGTAGGGAGGCTGCGCGGTCGGGCCAGGAGTGCGCGGCGCGATGCGGTGGAGCGGGGTGAGGCGCGGGCGGGCGGACAGGGCCTTGGGTCTCGAGTGGCTGGCGGTGTCGATGGCATCTGCAGTGCGGTCTCACTTACCCTGGGTGAGGATCGGGCGGCGGCGGCTGAGCGCAGGAGGTGTGCTGAGGCAGCGCAGAGTCCGGAGTTGGAGGCGGCTCGGTCAGCGGGCGTTGGTGCGGCGGCGGGAGACTCGACTGGGGGTAGGAGGGCGGCCCTGCGGTCCCGGTCTGCTGGCCAGCGGCGGGGGTCAGGTGCGCAGCTGCGTAATGGATCTGGGATGTCGCCACCTGCTGGTGCCTTTGAGGTGCCAGGCAGAGAGGTTCAGCGGAGTGCGCTTGCTGGGGGAACGGGCTTGGCTCCGCCCTCAGTGCAGCTGGTGGACTGCAGGAATGTGCGCAGGTCAGATGCGGCTCATGGAGTGACTTCTGTGGAGCTGGTTTTTGGTGGGACTGCAGCGGATGATGCCTATGGTCCACGGCCGCCAGGAGGTGGGTCTGTCGACAGGGATGATGCTACGGTGCAACCTCGCCAATGGGATGTTGGTGGGGGTTTCGTCGAGGGTCAAGCGCTGGAGGATGGTGAACTCAGCCAGGAGGCTTGGGAGGTCGGGGACCGGAGGGACGATGCTGTCGGCGCATGTCCTGCTACGTCTGGGTCGGCGATGGAGTCTTCGCAGAGAGGTGCAATCGGTGCGGTCGGCGGCTGCTGGGGGAACGTCCCAGGGACGGCCAGGTGAGACGATGTCGGGTCCGGGCCCAGTTGGGGGGGTGGGGGGGGGTCAGGCGGGGGGTGACAGTTTAGCGCGAGATTTATTGGCGGGTATGTGGACTTTGTTATCGCAATGGAAGTCCGGGGCGGAGTCGTCCCCGGCCGCAGTTTGGGCTGCTGCGCCTGCGGTTGGGGACGCGGAGCGGTGTTGTGCGGCTGCTGTGGGGGGCCCTTCTGCAGTCGGGGGGGGTGCAGGCGGCGGTTGCAGTCGCTGGAGGTAGTGGGGGTCAGGGTGCTGGAGATGAGGTCAGGTTAGCGGACGCGGCCAAGGGTGAAGTCTATGTGTGCTTTGAAGGGCCGTTGGGGGCCCATTTGAAGGTGGAGGTCAGGGAAAAAATTTGGAAGGATGAGTATGTGGAGATTTTCTCGCTGCTTCCGTTGGATAAGTTTCAATTGGACAGGGTGAAACCGGACGAGAGTAAGAAGGAGGAGGAGGAGAAGCGGAGGTACAGGTTGATCCCGCGTACTTTCCAAAATTGGCTGCAGGCGTTTGCTATTCTAGCCAGTGTGGTGGGCGAAAAGGCGCCGGAACACTGTTCGGCTCTGTTTTGCTACATGGATGCCATTGGGGAGGCGTACCGGACGTATGGTGGGGTGGCGTGGCTCAGGTATGATGAGCAGTTTCGCCAGAGGAAGGCGGTCAGGCCTAGTATTCGTTGGGACCATAAGGATATAGGTCTGTGGATGCGTTTGATGACGGCCCCAAAGGGTGTGAGTCAGCCCTTTCGTGGGGCGGCCGGGGGTCCCTCGGCGTCAGAGTCAGCTGGGGGGGTCCGAAAGGGTTGTTGTTGGCAGTTCAACGAGGGTCACTGTAAATACCTGTCCGATTGTCGCTTCAAGCATGAGTGCTCGGGCTGCGGAGGTGCCCATAGCTTTACGCGGTGTTTCAAGCGGGGACGGGGAAGGGGTTTTGAGGTTGCGCAGAAGAGGGGTGACCCCGGTGAGGGTGGACGTGATGGAGCCGTTTCTAGAGAGATATCCAAATAGGGAGGCGGCGGCTTTATTGCTGGCTGGGTTTAGGGACGGTTTTAGGATTCCGTGTTCGGCGGTTGGAGCGGGTATAGCTGGGCGTAATTTGTCGTCAGCGTTGATGCGGCCGGAGGTGGTTTCGGAAAAGATTGCGAAGGAGGTGGCAGCTGGGAGGGTGGTAGGCCCATTTGGCGAGTGTCCGTTGCCGGATTTGCGGGTTTCTCCTTTGGGGTTGGTCCCGAAGAAGGAGCCTAACAAATTTCGGTTAATTCATAATTTGTCATACCCGGCGGGGTGTTCGGTCAACGACGGCATTGATGATGAGTTATGCTCGGTTTCGTACACGTCCTTTGATGAGGCGGTGAAGTGGGTCCGTCTTTTTGGGCGGGGTGCGTTGTTAGCTAAGACGGACATTGAGGCTGCTTTTCGCTTGTTGCCGATTCATCCGGCTAGTTTTCGTTTGTTGGGTTTTAAATGGGAGGGGCAGTTTTTTGTGGATTGTTGTTTGCCTATGGGATGTGCTATCTCGTGTTCACTGTTTGAGACGTTTAGTTCTTTTCTGGAATGGGTTGTGCGGCAGGAGGCGGGTTGGAGTTCTGTTTTGCATTACCTAGATGATTTTTTGTTTTTAGGGCCGGCTGGGTCCAGGGTGTGTTCTGTGTTGTTGCACACCATGGAGCGAGTGTCCGCTAGTTTTGGGGTGCCTTTGGCACGGGAGAAGACTGAGGGCCCGTCTACAACAATGCGGTTTTTGGGGATTGAGATCGATAGCGTAGCCATGGAGTGTCGGTTGCCTTTGGATAAGGTGGAGGATTTGCGTGGTGAGGTGGGTTGGTTGCGGATGGCGAAGAAGGTGCAGCTTAGACGGGTGCAGTCTGTTTTGGGGAAGTTAAATTTTGCCTGTAGGATTTTGCCTATGGGTAGGGTTTTCTGTAGACGTTTGGCTATGGCCACAGCAGGTGTGAAGGCCCCGTTTCATTTTGTGCGGTTGTCTGCGGAGGTGCGTGCGGATCTGGAAGTGTGGGAGCGTTTTTTGAGGGACTTTAACGGTCGGTCGGTATGGATGGAGGCGCTCGTTTGTAATGTGGATTTGGAGTTGTTTACGGATGCGTCTGGTTCCTGTGGTTACGGGGCTTTTTGTCAGGGTCAATGGAGCGTGGGTGCGTGGCCGGTGGAATGGAGGGTGGCTGGTTTGTTGGGGAATTTGGCCTTATTGGAGTTGTTCCCTATTGTTTTGGCGACTGAGTTGTGGGGGGATTTGTTGCGAAATAAGAGGGTGCGGTTTTGTTGTGACAATTTGGGGGTGGTGCAGGCGGTGAATAGTCAGTCAGCGAATTCGCCCCCGGTGGTGCGGTTGCTTCGTCACTTGGTTTTGAACGGTTTAAAGTTAAATGCGTGTTTTGTGGCGGTTCATGTACCTGGGGTTGATAATTCTATTGCTGATGCTCTTTCTCGTTTCCAGTGGGATCGTTTTCGCAGTTTGGTGCCGGGAGCGGAGGTGTCGGGTCTGCTGTGTCCTCAGTGGCTCTGGAGCGTGGCTTTGGGGTCTCGGTAGATCTGGTTCGGCGGTCCGTGAGTAGCGGTACGTGGTTGGCTTATTCTGCTGTGTGGTCGCACTGGGAGCGTTTGATTGAGCAGGTGGGGGGCTGTAAGGGGGTTGGAGATTTCCATTCTTTGCTGGTTTATTTCGTAGGTCAGTCGTTTAGCGATGGTTTGTCTTTTTCTGTTGCTACTAAGAGGGTTGCGGCGGTGGCTTTTTGGTTACGAATGCGGGGGTTGGCGGATGTGTCTCGGAGTTTTTTGGTGAGGCAAGCCTTAAAAGGGTATCGTCGCAGTGTGGTGAGGAAGGATTCCCGGCGTCCGGTGTCTTTTCAGGTTCTGCAGTTGTTATGGGATAAGGTGGGGTGTGTGTGCGAGTCGGGGTATGAGGTGTGTTTATTTCGTGCAGCTTTTTCCTTGGCTTTCTTTGGGGCGTTCCGGGTTTCAGAGCTGGTAGCGGTCAGTCGGGTGCGTGGAGGTGGTTTATTACGGGAGGATGTGAGCTTTGGTGCGGAGGGTTTGCGGTGTGTGTTACGCAGGTCCAAGACGGATCAGGTGGGTAAGGGGGTGTGTATTTTGTTGCGACCTTTGTCTGGATCAGTGGTGTGCCGGTTCGCTGTGTGGAAGAGTATGTGGCCCGTCGACCGCTTGGAGGGGCGGGATTGCTGGTGCATCAGGATGGCTCGGCCTTGTCCCGTTATCAGTTTGTGGCGGTTTTTCGTAAATGTTTGACGGCGGCGGGTTTGGTGGCGAGTGAGTTTGCGTCTCATTCTTTTCGCATTGGTGCGGCGACGGAGGCTGCTAGATGGGGTTTGGGTGAGGATGCGATCATGCGGATTGGCCGGTGGGAGTCTGCGTGTTTTCGGTCATATATTTGGCCTCATTTGTTGTAAGGTTGGTGGGGGGAGTGAGCTGGGGTTGTTATGTTTGTTTTCTTCATGTGGGGTAATCGTTTCCTTCATGTTTTGCAGGTTCGCGTGCTTGTTTGGCGTGGATTTTTGGCCATACATATGTGTACTGGGGAGCGTTGAGAGCGGATGTGAAGTGGTCGGCAGTTGGGGTTCCAGCCGGATGAGTTGCAGGTCCGGTGGATTGGGGTCCGGGGTATGTTGTGGGGCCGCGTGTTGCCTGAATTTCATGCTTTTGTCTCATTGGATAGGTGCACGGATATTGTGATTTTGCACGTGGGCGGGAACGACTTGGGCGTTCGTCGCTCGAGGGATGTGATCAGGGACATCAAGCTGGATTTGTTGCGTCTGATGGCGGAATTCCCGGATTTGTTGGTAGTGTGGTCGGAGGTGGTAGCCAGGAGTTCGTGGCGTTTTGCGAGGTGGGTGGATCGGATCAACAAGGCTAGGGCGAAGTTGAATAAGGAGGTGGGGCGTTTTGTGCGCAGGCAAGGTGGTTTTGTGGTCCGACATAGGGAGTTGGAGGTGGCGTCGCCTCAGTTCCTTCGGTCGGACGGGGTGCATTTGAATGAGATTGGCATTGATTTGTGGGCTCTAGGGCTGCAGGATGGTTTGGAGACAGCATTCAGGGTGTGGCGGGACGCCCATAGGTGAGGTGTCCCCGATGTGCGTCTGTGGCTGGTTAACAGGGGGGTCCTGGAAGGCAATACTATGTTTAGTAGGTGCATGACACGTTGGAACGTGCATCTATGTGGTTCGGTAAGCTGAAAGCTGGGGGCTCCTGTTGGGCTGGAAGGCCTGCAGGGGTGGAGGAATATATGGTTCTGGAGGATTTGGTGCCCTTGGGTCGGCAAGTGCGGCCGAGGGTAAGGATGGAGATGTGTGGAGTGAAGATCGCAGCTTGCTAGGGTTGCCTTCTAGGATCCTTCCAATAAGTGAATGTTATTATTACAGTGTATTTACATGTTTGTGTTTATTGGTTGATATTTATTAATGTATAATTTAAAAATGATGGTGGAGTATTTTGGCTGTTTAATAAACGGCTGCTATGGCCTTTACACCAACAATTACGGTCTACGTGTGTTAATGGGGATGGTGGGTGGTGTGAAGGGTCTGAAAAAGGTCTTTCCTCCCTAAGTCATAGGGACAACGGAGCGGGGCGCAGACGTAGCGCAGTGAAAACTGACTGAGGGGGGAAGCTGAAGACCAGGATGGGGTTAATTTAGTAGGTGGGTGGAGTGATGCTGGGGACGTACAGGGGGGGGGGCGGTGCTGCATTTTCGCGGGCCGTTTATATGCAGGGTGGTGAAGGGGGCGGCATCAGAGGCCATCATAGTTCCGGAGAAGTTGCCCACCCTCCCGCCCTTTATTTGTATGTTTGTTTCTTATGTCATAGCAGAGGGGCTGGTTAACAGGGGGGTCCTGGAAGGCAATACTATGTTTAGTAGGTGCATGACACGTTGGAACGTGCATCTATGTGGTTCGGTAAGCTGAAAGCTGGGGGCTCCTGTTGGGCTGGAAGGCCTGCAGGGGTGGAGGAATATATGGTTCTGGAGGATTTGGTGCCCTTGGGTCGGCGAGTGCGGCCGAGGGTAAGGATGGAGATGTGTGGAGTGAAGATCGCAGCTTGCTAGGGTTGCCTTCTAGGATCCTTCCAATAAGTGAATGTTATTATTACAGTGTATTTACATGTTTGTGTTTATTGGTTGATATTTATTAATGTATAATTTAAAAATGATGGTGGAGTATTTTGGCTGTTTAATAAACGGCTGCTATGGCCTTTACACCAACAATTACGGTCTACGTGTGTTAATGGGGATGGTGGGTGGTGTGAAGGGTCTGAAAAAGGTCTTTCCTCCCTAAGTCATCAGTCTTCATGTCATAGCAGAGAATCAGTCTTCATGTCATAGCAGAGAATCAGGCATTACGTCACCCACCACTGTAAGAGTCCATTTTCATAAATTTAGGCCCAGCACCCAGGCAGAGGAGAGAGGTCCCGTAACAGAGAATCTGTCTTCATGTCAGCAGAGAATTAGTCTGCATGTCATAGCAGAGAATCAGGCTTCACGTCACCCAACATTGGAACAGTCCATTGGCATATATTTAGGCCCCGGCACCCAGACAGAGGAGAGGTTCATTCAACTTTGGGTAGCCTCGCAATATAATGGTAAAATGAAAATAAAAATAGGATTGAATGAGGAAGTGCCCTGGAGTCCAATAATATATGGTTAAGGGGAGGTAGTTAATGTCTAATCTGGACAAGGGACGGACAGGACCTGTGGGATCCATGCCTGGTTCATTTTTATGAACGTCAGCTTGTCCACATTGGCTGTAGACAGGCGGCTGCGTTTGTCTGTAATGACGCCCCCTGCCGTGCTGAATACACGTTCAGACAAAACGCTGGCCGCCGGGCAGGCCAGCACCTCCAAGGCATAAAAGGCTAGCTCTGGCCACGTGGGCAATTTAGAGACCCAGAAGTTGAATGGGGCCGAACCATCAGTCAGTACGTGAAGGGGTGTGCACACGTACTGTTCCACCATGTTAGTGAAATGTTGCCTCCTGCTAACACGTTGCGTATCAGGTGGTGGTGCAGTTAGCTGTGGCGTGTTGACAAAAGTTTTCCACATCTCTGCCATGCTAACCCTGCCCTCAGAGGAGCTGGCCATGACACAGCTGCCTTGGCGACCTCTTGCTCCTCCTCTGCCTTGGCCTTGGGCTTCCACTTGTTCCCCTGTGACATTTGGGAATGCTCTCAGTAGCGTGTCTACCAACGTGCGCTTGTACTCGCGCATCTTCCTATCACGCTCCAGTGCAGGAAGTAAGGTGGGTACATTGTCTTTGTAGCGTGGATCCAGCAGGGTGGCAACCCAGTAGTCCGCACAGGTTAAAATGTGGGCAACTCTGCTGTCGTTGCGCAGGCACTGCAGCATGTAGTCGCTCATGTGTGCCAGGCTGCCCAGGGGTAAGGTCAAGCTGTCCTCTGTGGGAGGCGTATCGTCATTGTCCTGCCTTTCCCCCCAGCCACGCACCAGTGATGGACCCGAGCTGCGTTGGGTGCCACCCCGCTGTGACCATGCTTCATCCTCATCCTCCTCCACCTCCTCCTCATCCTCGTCCTCCTCGTCCTCCAGTAGTGGGCCCTGGCTGGCCACATTTGTACCTGGCCTCTGCTGTTGCCAAAAACCTCCCTCTGAGTCACTCAGAAGAGACTGGCCTGAAAGTGCTAAAAATGACCCCTCTTCCTCCTCCTCCTCCTCCTCCTGGGCCACCTCCTCTTCCATCATCGCCCTAAGTGTTTTCTCAAGGAGACATAGAAGTGGTATTGTAACGCTGATAACGGCATCATCGCCACTGGCCATGTTGGTGGAGTACTCGAAACAGCGCAACAGGGCACACAGGTCTCGCATGGAGGCCCAGTCATTGGTGGTGAAGTGGTGCTGTTCTGTAGTGCGACTGACCCGTGCGTGCTGCAGCTGAAACTCCACTATGGCCTGCTGCTGCTCGCACAGTCTGTCCAGCATGTGCAAGGTGGAGTTCCACCTGGTGGGCACGTCGCATATGAGGCGGTGAGCGGGAAGGCCGAAGTTACGCTGTAGCGCAGACAGGCGAGCAGCAGCAGGATGTGAACGCCGGAAGCGCGAACAGACGGCCCGCACTTTATGCAGCAGCTCTGACATGTCGGGGTAGTTGTGAATGAACTTCTGCACCACCAAATTCAGCACATGCGCCAAGCAAGGGATGTGCGTCAAATTGGCTAGTCCCAGAGCTGCAACGAGATTTCGCCCATTATTACACACCACCAGGCCGGGCTTGAGGCTCACCGGCAGCAACCACTCGTCGGTCTGTTGTTCTATACCACGCCACAACTCCTGTGCGGTGTGGGGCCTGTCCCCCAAACATATGAGTTTCAGAATGGCCTGCTGATGTTTACCCCGGGCTGTGCTGAAGTTGGTGGTGAAGGTGTGTGGCTGACTGGATGAGCAGGTGGAAGAAGAGGAGGAGGAAGCCGAGAAGGAGGAGGTGGCAAAAGGAGGCAAAGAATGTTGCCCTGCGATCCTTGGCGGCGGAAGGACGTGCGCTAAACAGCTCTCCGCCTGGGGCCCAGCTGCCACTACATTTACCCAGTGTGCAGTTAGGGAGATATAGCGTCCCTGGCCGTGCTTACTGGTCCATGTATCTGTGGTTAGGTGGACCTTGCTACAGATGGCGTTGCGCAGTGCACACTTGATTTTATCGGATACTTGGTTGTGCAGGGAAGGCACGGCTCTCTTGGAGAAGTAGTGGCGGCTGGGAACAACATACTGTGGGACAGCAAGCGACATGAGCTGTTTGAAGCTGTCTGTGTCCACCAGCCTAAATGACAGCATTTCATAGGCCAGTAGTTTAGAAATGCTGGCATTCAGGGCCAGGGATCGAGGGTGGCTAGGTGGGAATTTACGCTTTCTCTCAAATGTTTGTGAGATGGAGAGCTGAACGCTGCCGTGTGACATGGTTGAGACGCTTGGTGACGGAGGTGGTGTTAGTGGTACATCCCCTGTTTGCTGGGCGGCAGGTGCCAACGTTCCTCCAGAGGCGGAGGAAGAGGCCGAGGCGGCAGCAGCAGAAGAGGCCGAGGCGGCAGCAGCAGAAGAGGTAGCAGGGGGAGCCTGAGTGACTTCCTTGGTTTTAAGGTGTTTACTCCACTGCAGTTCATGCTTTGCATGCAGGTGCCTGGTCATGCAGGTTGTGCTCAGGTTCAGAACGTTAATGCCTCGCTTCAGGCTCTGATGGCACAGCGTGCAAACCACTCGGGTCTTGTCGTCAGCACATTGTTTGAAGAAGTGCCATGCCAGGGAACTCCTTGAAGCTGCCTTTGGGGTGCTCGGTCCCAGATGGCGGCGGTCAGTAGCAGGCGGAGTCTCTTGGCGGCGGGTGTTCTGCTTTTGCCCACTGCTCCCTCTTTTGCTACGCTGTTGGCTCGGTCTCACCACTGCCTCTTCCTCCGAACTGTGAAAGTCAGTGGCACGACCTTCATTCCATGTGGGGTCTAGGACCTCATCGTCCCCTGCATCGTCTTCCACCCAGTCTTGATCCCTGACCTCCTGTTCAGTCTGCACACTGCAGAAAGACGCAGCAGTTGGCACCTGTGTTTCGTCATCATCAGAGACATGCTGAGGTGGTATTCCCATGTCCTCATCATCAGGAAACATAAGTGGTTGTGCGTCAGTGCAGTCTATGTCTTCCACCGCTGGGGAAGGGCTAGGTGGATGCCCTTGGGAAACCCTGACAGCAGAGTCTTCAAACAGCATAAGAGACTGCTGCATAACTTGAGGCTCAGACAGTTTCCCTGATATGCATGGGGGTGATGTGACAGACTGATGGGGTTGGTTTTCAGGCGCCATCTGTGCGCTTTCTGCAGAAGACTGGGTGGGAGATAATGTGAACGTGCTGGATCCACTGTCGGTCACCCAATTGACTAATGCCTGTACCTGCTAAGGCCTTACCATCCTTAGAACGGCATTGGGCCCCACCATATATCGCTGTAAATTCTGGCGGCTACTGGGACCTGAGGTAGTTGGTACACTAGGACGTGTGGATGTGGCAGAACGGCCACGTCCTCTCCCAGCACCAGAGGGTCCACTAACACCACCACGACCATGTCCACGTCCGCGTCCCTTACTAGATGTTTTCCTCATTGTTATGGTTCACCACAACAACAAAAATATTATTTGGCCCAATGTATTGTATTCAAATTCAGCGGGATATAAATTTGAGGCCTAGTATTTAGGCGCTGGGTGACCGGTATGGATTTACTGACAGAATTAGACTTGGAAATGCACAGTAGCGTGTGTGTGAAGTTATTCTGAATGACCCTATGTGCACATTGAATATTATATACCCTTTTAGGGATAGATTTCAAATAGCTCTGATATAGCAGAAACCACTAAATTATGAAATTGCTAAATTGGGAATTGTATTTCAACCCAGAACAAAAAATGTGCTTTGACGGACACTAAATAACTTGCCTAGCCACAACAGTACAGCGGTAACGACAGATGTAGCGGGATATAAATTTGAGGCCTAGTATTTAGGCGCTGGGTGACCGGTATGGATTTACTAACAGAATTAGACTTGGAAATGCACAGTAGCGTGTGTGTGAAGTTATTCAGAATGACCCTATGTGCACCTTGAATATTATATACCCTTTTAGGGATAGATTTCAAATAGCTCTGATATAGCAGAAACCACTAAATTATGAAATTGCTAAATTGGGAATTGTATTTCAACCCTGAACAAAAAATGTGCTTTGGCGGACACTAAATAACTTGCCCATCCACAACAGGACAGCGGTAACGACAGATTTAGCGGGATATAAATTTGAGGCCTGCTATTTAGGCGCTGGGTGACCGGTATGGATTTAGTGACAGAATTAGACTTGGAAATGCACAGTAGCGTGTGTGTGAAGTTATTCTGAATGACCCTATGTGCACCTTGAATATTATATACTCTTTTAGGGATAGATTTCAAATAGCTCTGATATAGTAGAAACCACTAAATTATGAAATTGCTAAATTGGGAATTGTATTTCAACCCAGAACAAAAAATGTGCTTTGACGGACACTAAATAACTTGCCCAGCCACAACAGTACAGCGGTAACGACAGATGTAGCGGGATATAAATTTGAGGCCTAGTATTTAGGCGCTGGGTGACCGGTATGGATTTACTAACAGAATTAGACTTGGAAATGCACAGTAGCGTGTGTGTGAAGTTATTCTGAATGACCCTATGTGCACCTTGAATATTATATACCCTTTTAGGGATAGATTTCAAATAGCTCTGATATAGCAGAAACCACTAAATTATGAAATTGCTAAATTGGGAATTGTATTTCAACCCAGAACAAAAAATGTGCTTTGACGGACACTAAATAACTTGCCTAGCCACAACAGTACAGCGGTAACGACAGATGTAGCGGGATATAAATTTGAGGCCTAGTATTTAGGCGCTGGGTGACCGGTATGGATTTACTAACAGAATTAGACTTGGAAATGCACAGTAGCGTGTGTGTGAAGTTATTCTGAATGACCCAATGTGCACCTTGAATATTATATACCCTTTTAGGGATAGATTTCAAATAGCTCTGATATAGCAGAAACCACTAAATTATGAAATTGCTAAATTGGGAATTGTATTTCAACCCAGAACAAAAAATGTGCTTTGACGGACACTAAATAACTTGCCCATCCACAACAGGACAGCGGTAACGACAGATTTAGCGGGATATAAATTTGAGGCCTAGTATTTAGGCGCTGGGTGACCGGTATGGATTTAGTGACAGAATTAGACTTGGAAATGCACAGTAGCGTGTGTGTGAAGTTATTCTGAATGACCCTATGTGCACCTTGAATATTATATACCCTTTTAGGGATAGATTTCAAATAGCTCTGATATAGCAGAAACCACTAAATTATGAAATTGCTAAATTGGGAATTGTATTGCAACCCTGAACAAAAAATGTGCTTTGACGGACACTAAATAACTTGCCCAGCCACAACAGTACAGCGGTAACGACAGATTTAGCGGGATATAAATTTGAGGCCTAGTATTTAGGCGCTGGGTGACCGGTATGGATTTAGTGACAGAATTAGACTGGGATATGGCTAAAAAATAACAGACTATTGCTGGTTAAATGCACTTGGTGTGACAGCTTGACCAACCACACTACTGAGGGTTAAATGTACTTGGTGACGGGCGCAGCTTGCCCCTGATGTAGTATATGGCCAAAAAATGAACAGACTATTGCTGGTTAAATGCACTTGGTGACGGGCGCAGCTTTCCCCTGATTTAGTATATGGCCAAAAAATTAACAGACTATATGGCCAATATTACTATATGGACTATATTTTCCATTTTGGCTTCATTTTAATAGCGCTGGTTAAATGCACTTGGTGTGACAGCTTCACCCTGATGTAGGCTTTAGTCAAAAAACAACCACACCATTGAGGGTTAAATGCACTTGGTCGCAGCTTGGATGCACTTGGTCGCAGCACCGCACAAGACACAAAATGGCCGCCGATCACCCCAGAAAAAAGTGACTGACAAACGGTCTGGGCAGCCTAAAAACAGTGAGCATTTGAATTTCAGCAGCTCAATGATGCACAGCTGCAGATCGATGGATTAATCAAGTCCTTTGGAGGAGATAATCTGCCTAATCTCGCCCTACTGTCGCAGCCGCAACCTCTCCCTACGCTAATCAGAGCAGAGTGACGGGCGGCGCTATGTGACTCCAGCTTAAATAGAGGCTGGGTCACATGGTGCTCTGGCCAATCACAGCCATGCCAATAGTAGGCATGGCTGTGACGGCCTCTTGGGGCAAGTAGTATGACGCTTGTTGATTGGCTGCTTTGCAGCCTTTCAAAAAGCGCCAAGAAAGCGTCACAAAAGCGCCAAGAAAGCGACGAACACCGAACCCGAACCCCTGACTTTTACGAAAATGTCCGGGTTCGGGTCCGTGTCACGGACACCCCAAAATTCGGTACGAACCCGAACTATACAGTTCGAGTTCGCTCATCCCTACTCCTAAGTTTTCTAGAGTCAAATGTGATTCATCTATTCAACAGTTAAAGCTTGGCCAAAACTGGGTCATGCAACAGGACAATAATCTACAACAGAAAAGCTGAAGACAACAATCGAAGTGCTGCAATGACCAAGTCAAAGTCCAGACCTCAACCCAATTTATATTCTATGGGGCAACTTTAAGAGAGCTGTGCATAAACAAATGCCTACAAACCTCAATGAAGTGAAGCAACATTGTAAAGAAGACTGGGCCAAAATTTCTGCTGAACGATGTGACATACAGAAAATGATTACTTCAAGTTAATGCCACTAAAGGTTATTTTACAAGCTATTGATTCATGAGGTTACTTAGTTTTTCCACACATGAGTTTTCCATTTTGGCTTCATTTTAATAAAAAAATAATGAAACAGTGGAATCAGTTGTGTGGTTATTTAAGGTTGTATTTACCTAATCCTAATTTTAAGTGGGTTCTGCAAGAATGGGGGCGTTTTGGCAACCCTTCCACCCTACACACATACTTTGCCAGACCTGTAAAGGGAAGCTTACTTACCTGCTTCCTGGGGCTGGCTCCACACTCCTTCTCCTCCTGGCCTATGATGCACTGCTGTGCTCCTTTGCTGTAAGCATCCGGTTTGACATGGCTGCAACCAATCACTAGCCACAGCAGTGACCAGCTCTCCTTACATCATGACAAATGGTCACATGACACAAGGGGATCCAGTCACTGCCTCAGGTAGTGATTGGCTGCAGTCATGTCAAACCGGACATTTACAACAAGGAAGTATCGCAGGCCGGGAGAAGGAGCGGATAGGAAGCTAGTGCTAGGAAGGAGGTAAGCTTCCTTTTACAGGTCCCTTAAGGCCTTCTAAGGACTAGATTTTTTAATTCTATCCTGAGAATTCAAAAAGTGTGTACTTTATTTTTCTCAGGAATGTATATATATATATATATATATATATATATATATATATATTATTTAAGACACCAAACCTGTTGCTACTTGCCAAACAGATAATTTTTGGAACACTTGTACAAAGCAAGCCATTGCCACTTTTGATATCAACATGTATGTATAAACACTGTCAGACCTTTCTCCAAAAGGGATCATTCTTGGATTTATTTTTTATTTTTATGCAAAAAAACAGTGCTGTGTGATTTTAAATAGAATGTTTTTAACACTAGCTATCCAGCATTTCCCTATAGCCATATATGTCACTAGCAATTTGTTATTACCAGTGTTGTCTTGGTGTTGAAAAGGGTTGTATACAGTTCTAGGAGATCTCAGAGTGTCATACACAAATTGTAGTTAAAAAAGATTGTCCCCCACGCAGGATTAGTGATAAAATAATTAAAGAACATACAGTATACTCACCTACTGCTACTTCTAGCACTGCCCCGATCCTCCCCATCACTGCATCTATAAGATTAACTTCTTGGCTGCAATGATGAAATGCTGCTCATGGCACCAGCTTTAAAACCAGACATTTGCTGTACATGTACAGCGGATGTTAAGAAGGGGTTAAAATCATGACTCGCTGCCCCACTCCCCCTCCCCCCCAAAAAAACAACAACATATTTTATATCACTGTAATCATTCTGACCTGTAGAATAGGGAAACATTTTTTTAATGCTTTTTTGTGAATGGAGCAAAATGTGCAACACAAAAATAGTGGCAGAATTGTGCGGTGGACAGTATGATGGCTCAGTGGTTAGTACTGGTACCTTACAATGCGGAGACATAGGTAGAAATCCAACCTACACTCCAAAGACAGGGAATTTAGATTGTGAGCTCCACTGGGGACAGCAAGTAATGATAATGTCTGTGAAGCACTGCAGAATATGTCAGTACTATATGTATAAGCAAAAAATTGCTGTTTTTTGCACTCCCTCCCCATTTAAAGAACATTACTCTCTAAAGACTGTGCCATTGAAAAATATAAATTTGGGCTCATGCACACGACCGTATGCCCTCCAAGACATAAGGTCCGTGAGCGGGCCATATGTCCCGGAGCGGCATACATCGTGTGCACGGGAGCTCACAGCATCATAGGTATCATATGAGTGTGGGACAATAGTCCCGCGGGGGGCCGGTGCACACAGCGTCATAGTAACCTATAATGCTGTGCGCTCCCATGCACACGATGTATGCCGCTCCGGGACATACGGCCCGCTCACGGACCGTATGTCTTGGAGGGCATATGGTCGTGTGCATGAGCCCTTACCCTGTAAAAAACAAGCCATCATACGGTTTTGTCAAAAATAAAAAGTCTCATAGAAGCCAGGAATAAATAAAGCAGAAAAAGGAAAAAAAAAAAGCTGTTAAAGTCAAAATACCTGTAGCCGGGAGGGGTTAAAAGTGATTGTACACAGGTTCTGTATAGACGGAGTGTGTGCATTCAGAATCATTTCCTCTGGGCCCACGTACCTCCAGCATCTGAACTCTAACCACAACCCCCAGTGAATCTTCATTTATATTAGGTTTTGATGCACACAACAGTTGTAGACTTTTATACAGTTTTATTCAAACCCTAGTACTTGACTTGCCTTCTGTTAATACAACATAACGCATGGAGATGAAAGACTGTTTCTTGCAGTTTCTTTTTAAATAACATTGAGGAACGGCAAACACAATTTAATACCAGAAATCCAGTGATTCAAGGAAATAAATACAAGTAGTGTGAGCATTGTGGAGCCATTTACATGGGTTGTAGCCACTATAAGTTTGGTTGGTGCTATGGTTTTTCCATTATTTTGTAGCTTATATGGTGATTTCAACGTAATTTCAATCAACTTTCCTGGGGCAATTTATAGGCAACAGCTAGCGGAAGTAGAACATCTGTCCTATTAAGCCTTAGGATTCTTGCACACAAATGTTTTTTTTTTTTAGTTTACGTTTCGTTTTTTGCATCTCGTATACGGTCTGTATACGGAACTATTCATTTCAATGGGTACGCAAAAAAATAGAATGTACTCCGTATGCATTCCGTTTCCGTATTTCCGTTTCTCCGTTCCGTTTAAAGATAGAACATGTCCTATTATTGCCCGCAAATCACGTTCAGTGGCTCCATTCAAGTCAATGGGGCTGTAAAAAAAAAACGGAACGAATACGGAATGCATCCGTATGTCTTCCGTATCCGTTCTGTTTTTGCGGACCCATCTAATGAAAATGTTATGCCCAGCCCAATTCTATGTAATTACTGTATACTGTATATGCCATGCTTCCGTTTCCGGAAAAACTGAATGGAAACGGAAACACTACTGAAACAAATAACGGAAAAACCTATCCATTCAAAACAGACCGCAAAACACTGAAAACGCCATACGGTCGTGTGCAAGAGGCCTAAGTTGGACACAACTGTGGGGTTGTTTAGGGAAATATGTCAAATAGGAAACAGTATATTACTGTAGATGTGGTAGTTGTAAAGACAGTTCACAGGTCAAGTATTTCTAGATCTAGATTTCTTCATCAATAACTTATGTATCATGATGCTTTAGCACTCTGAGCTGCTCACATCCATTTGGCTTTTCTAGACCAGCTATCGAAGATTCTCTCCAAATCCCTACAGTACTTTAAAGGGGTTGTGCAAGAATGATGGGGTGGCAAACCCCCCTACTTGGCCAAACCGTTAATGGAACCTGCTTCCCGGAGCTCCCTCCCCACTCCTTCTCCTTCCAGCCTGTGATGCTCCGCTGGGCTCCCTCGCTGAAAATATCGACTGAAGCCAAGCTCCCCTTACCCCATGACAAATGACGGAGAGCACTGTGGCCAATAATAGGCTGCAGGCAATGTCAAAAGCAAGGGATGTCTTCAGCAAGGGAGCCAGCCCAGCAGAGCATCACAGGCTGGGAGGAGAAGGAGTGTGAAGCTGGAGCCAGGGACCAGTTAAGTAACCTTCCCTTTACAGGTCCAGCTATGTGGGACCCCCATTCTTGCACAACCAATTTAAAGTTTTATTCTGAGATTTTAATATTGATAGTCTTTCCTCAGCATAAGCCATCAAAATCTGATTGGCATGGGTTCGACATGCCGCACCCCCCCCCCCCCCCCCCTCAATCAGCTGCTTCAGATCACAACTCCTGTGCCAGAAGTCAGCTCTGTCCTTTGTGTAGTGGATGGAGATGGTTCCTGCAGTGCTGCTCCATTCACTTCAGTGGGAGAAGCACTGCATTTACCAGCTCAGTCAACTACATAATACATTAAGCTCTGTAGTTCTGGAGCCAGATCTACTATGAAATAGCTGCGGTATTTTGGACCCTTACCGATGCCCTATTTTAAGGATAGAACATCAATGTTAAAATACCGGAAAACCCCTTAAAAGGGAATCTGTCAGCTCCTAAATAGCCGCTTACTACAGTAAGCATTGCATAGTGTAGCGATTGCTGATTCAGATGATGAGATTTGTATATTTTTACTGACCCCATTTCCTTGCTGTGCTCCCACAAACCAGAAGTAAACGGATCTGAGAGGACTCATCCTGGAGTCCTCTCCATTATGTACATGCTCAGTAGTCCTCTTAATAAATGTTACTGCCAGTTTGTGGGAGCACAGAGGGGGAGCAGGGGTGAGTATAAACATGAAATGACATAATCGGAATCAGAGATTGTTACACTATGCAGTGCTTACTTCCGTTTTTGGGGGCTGTTTATGAGCAGACAGGTTCACTTTAACAAGAGAGTAGCAGGAAACTCTAGTGTATTCTACATATTGTCAGTTCTCCCAAATCATCCTGCCACTAACACATTAGGTTCGTTCGTTCCACCATACTACAGTTTTGCAACATAAAATTTGACTCCTCAAAGACCACATTCATGATTTCCCACAAGTCTTTTTATCTCATATGAGTAGTCTTCTATTTAGTTACCTATCTGATGGCACCGGAATGTCTGTGATTCTGAAATTCGTGGTTAAGGTGATATCTGAATGTCACCAACTGGAATCACATGGAGCTACTTGTGATAAACTCATGGCACAAGTAGATCCTTGGATCTCATAATTATTAAATAATATTTTAGGACTCTTCACTTGCTCTTCTAAAAATAAATACCAATCACACCTTTATGCACAGTCTCTGCAAACCTACTGCTGTTTAGCTATGTACAAATATTGGTGGACTATAGTTAAGTCACATAAAGTGACCAACTCCAAGTCCAGCTGTAGAAGTCCTTTCAAAGTGTCTTCTTTCCATCTCTTGCTACACTCTTTTTTTCAGTGAGTAAAGTTCACTTGTAGCTCAAAGACACAAACAGTGCTCTGTCCTACTTCTTTCTTTTCATTGCCAGGTAGTCCAGGTCAGTTTTCTGCTGTCCATGGCTGCTTGCAAGGAATTTCCAACCTCAGCCAGTGTCCGTTTCTTCTTGGTTTACAGAAAACTAGAGAATCAACGGTCCTGTGGACATATAGTATGAAAAAGAATGAAATATGATTACAACGTTTCGTAGGGATATCTTGGGACCTAAACGGTCATAAAGTATGGGAACCTGCAGAGTACCCACCATAAAAAGCCATTTTTAACCCACTTCTACTGTAGGTGATTCGACCAAACAATTTAGTGGATCTAGCCCGTTCAGGCACTTGCATGTGTCTAGTCAGCTTTAGAGTCATTGGTGGATGTGGTGATATGTCTTTTTTCTATTCTCTGCAGGTTCCCACCATGCAATCATGATTGATGGCACCCTCAAATATCCATTGCATTAATGAATACAGTGCACATTATTATAAAAGACATCATCCTCCTCAAACCATTCAGCTCAGACATTGTGTGAACCATTAATCCTCTGTCCCATTACATAGGTATTTTAGTTGGAGTATCACTTATGTGGTTTGGGAAGAATATGTAACAAAACCATGCAGTAGGATCCCAAAAATATTACTGGAACTAATGGCTTACCTTAATGGTTTATACTGAAGCTCAGATTTCAACCTCTAGGCACATGGTGATACAAGAGTGCATCCTCTGAGTTGTATTGAGCTGTAATATGGCATTCATAGCTTATTCTGGAGATCTACTGTACCTGACTCATACTCTCCATACTAAAAAGCAATAGGCATTCATTGTGCTGCATGTGGTGCTCTGTTTGGCACCGTACTGTATGTCACAGTTAGGGCTTATGCACATGGCCATACCCGTATTGCGGCCCGCAAACAGCAGGTCTGCAAAATAAGGGCCCCGGCTGTTTGTGCACCGCATCATGGATGCGGACCCATTTCTCTTTACTGGCCTAGGAAAAGCTGATAGAAGGCCGTGGCGCTACTGTCAGCGCCACTGCCTTCTCGAACAGCTGATCGGTGGGGGTCCCCAGTGTCAGACCCCCACTGATCAGATTCTGATGGCCTCTCCATAGAATAGGTCATCAGTATAAATATCTCAGAAAACTCCTTTAACATCCAAGTAGTTATTGATAAAGATATTTTATACTTTAAAAATGTATATGTCATTGTACCTCAGTACTGATCAATTCCTCCTTGATCTCTGTCCCATTGTGGTCTTGAAGTTGCTCCATAGTCTGTACTTCCATAATATCCATATTCGGGTGCATGTTTGGCTTTTCATTCTCCCATTTGGCAAAACCTTTGTTCTTGGTTGACTTACTATAAAATTTGCATTTCATCTTAGGAAATGTATGAGAACCTGTGTCGCTCCAGCCAGAATCAGCCCACACTGGATCTGTTTGTGTAGCCTGGCTAGTTGTAGACCTCTGTAATCGGACTGAAATTTTCCTAGAAGACCCAGTGACCAAAGTGATTGCTCGTGCATCCAGATCTTGACTTTCTCTTCCAGAAGGAGGGAACTCAAAAACTTCATCTTGTGCTGCAGAAATTCATAGTGTTAATTAATATACTGCACCTTATTCTTGTTTTTGCAATAAAAAGAAGTATTTCTAGGGCATAGGAAAGTAATATATCTAGCTAGAGGGCTAATTAACTACCCTATGTACAAAGTTTGAGCATCCCTCCCTTGACTCCATTCATGCAACAGGTCATGGGAGTGCTCCTAGCATGTTCATGAAGTGCACCCACTGTGTACCCGAGTCTGTTTCAAATTTCACTTTTTAAATCCATTACATCTCGTGCATGTACAGACATTTGTGATAGTAGTTTTGGTTGTGGCCAGTGACTCTGCAACCATTCATTGGGCAGGTGTGACTGTTAAACTTTAAAGGGGTTTTCAATATCAGATTGGTGGGTATCTGACTAATCAGTTGTTTGAAACAACCATGATTCTTGGATGAACACTGCAGCCTCTTCATAGTATACCAAGTACAACTCCATACATTGTTAACTCTTTCAAGACCAAGCCATTTTTCACGTTCGTGACTAGGCTTAATTTTCCAAATGTGTCACTTTATGTGCTAATAACTTTGGAATGCTTTTATTTATCCAGGCTATTCTGAGTTTGTTTTCTCATGACATCTCGTACTTGATGTTAGAGGTAAATTTGGGTCTATAACTTTTACCTTTACATTATAAAAAAATTAAACATTTTAAGAAAATTTGGAAAAAAATTGAATTTTCAAAATTTGAATTTTACGCATTAAATGCAGTTAGTGATACTTCATTAAATAGTTTTTACTTAAGATTCCCTATATGTCTACTTTATGTTGGCATAATTTTGAAAATTACATAAAACATTTTTAGGCCGTTAGAAGGCTTAGAATTTAAGAAGCAATTTGAATTTTTTTTTACAACATTTTCAAAACCAACTTTTTCAACGACCGATTCAGTTTTGAAGTCACTTTGAGGTCCTTACATAATAGAAACCACCCATAAATGACCCCATTTTAGAAAATACACACCTCAAATTACTCAAAACTGGTTTTACAAACTAGGTTAACCCTTTAGGTGTTCCACAAGAATTAAAGGAAAATGGAGGTGAAATTTTACATTTCCAATTTTTGTGCAGATTTTTTATTTTAATACAATTTTTCTTATAACACATCAATGGTTAACAGCAAAACAAACCGCAATATTTATTACTCTGATTCTGAAGTTTACAGAAACACCCCATTTGTGTTTGTAATCAGCTGTATGGGCACACGGCAGTTCTCACAAGGAAAGGAGCAACATATGGTTTTTGGAGATAGCAGATTTTGCTGGAATGGCTTATGGGTGTCATGTCATATTTGAAGGCACACTAAGGTACACCTACAGAAACCCCCCAAAAGTGACTTCATTTTGGAACTGCACCTTCCAAAGAACTTATTGAGGGGTTTACTGACTACTTTTACCTCAGAGGCATTTCATAATATTTAGAAACACTTGGCTGTGAAAATGAAAAATTGTATTTTTTTACAATAAAAAGTTGCTTAAACCCAAATTTTTCCTTTTAGCAGGAGATAACAGGAGGAAATGCAACCATAATTTGTTACCCATTTTCTCCAGAATACAACAACACCCTATATGTGGCCATAAACTGATTTATGAGCAGACGAATTCAAAAGGAAAGGAGCGACATCTGCATTTTCTAACATGGAATTTGCTGAAATAGATTTTAAGGGCCGTAGCTTTTTTTTTTTTTTTGTTGATTGAGCTGTGTGGGGGCTCATTTTTTGCGGGATGGGCTGTAGATTTTAATGGTACAATTTTTGGGTACATATGATTTTTTGATCACTTTTTATTTTTATTTTTTTAAGGTGAAGTGGGCTAATATTGCAATTCTTCCAGTGTTTTTTTGTTTTTATTTTTTATGGGTTTCTTTATGTGGTATATTTAATAAGATCATTTTATTCTGTGACTTGATATGGTTATGGTGATACCAAATTGATATTGTTTTATTTATGTTCTACCACTTTTATATCATAAAATCACTTTTTATTAAACATTTATATTTTTTGCATCACCAAATCGAAGACCCATAAGGGCTCATGCACACGACAGTATGGCTTTTTCAGTGTTTTGCGGTCCTTTGTTTACGGATCCCTTGTTCCGTTTTTTGTTTCCATTGTGTTTCCGTTTTCTTTCCGTTTTTCCGTTCCGTTTTTCCGTATGTCATATACAGTATATAGTAATTACATAGAAAAAAATTGGGCTGGGCATAACATTTTCAATAGATGGTTCAGCAAAAACGGAAGGGATACGGAAGACATATGGATGCATTTCCGTATGTGTTCCATTTTTTTTGCGGACCCATTGACTTGAATGGAGCCAAGCACCGTGATTTGCGGACAAGAAAAGGACATGTTCTATCTTTTCACGGTACAGAAATACGGAAATACTGAAACGGAATGCACACGGAGACACTTCAGTTTTTTTTGCTGAACCATTGAAATAAATGGTTCAGTATAAGTACCGCATACTGAACTAAAAAAAACGGCCACTATACTGAACGCAAAATACTGTCGTGTGCATGAGCCCTAACTTTTAGATTTTTCCATCAATGCATCAATGTAGCTGTGTGAAAGCTTGTATTTTTGCAGGACAGGCTGCAATTTTTACTGGTACAATGTTGGGGTCCATATGACTTTTTGAGCGCTTTTTATTCAATTTTTTAGAAGGTAAAGCAAGCAAAATTGCATTTCTGTCAGTGTTTTTAAAATATTTTTATGGGCTTCTCCATGTGGTATATTTGATATGATAATTTTGATCTGTGGGTTGATACGGTTATGGCGACACCAAATTTGTATTGTTTTTTCATGTTCTACCACTTTTATATCATAAAATCACTTTTTATTAAACATATTATTTTTTTTTGCATCACCAAAATCTAAGACCCATAACGTTTTAACTTTTCCGTCAACATAGTTGTATGAGGGCTTATTTTTTGCGGGATGGGCTGTAGCTTTTATTGGTATAATTTTCGGGATGCAGGTGAGGCAAAAAAAAACTGCAATTACGCAATTGTTTACTTTTTTACAGCGTTTACCATGTGAAATTAGTACCATAGTCATTTTTTAGATCACGGCATTACTGACGCGACAATACCAATTCTGGGTAGTTTATTTGAGGTTTTTTTTATTTTTTAAATCTTTTATAAATGAGCAGATATGGGAAAACTTTATTTATTTTATTTTTCATTTACATTTTTAGATTTTTTTCACATTTATTTATTTTTTTACTTTTTTTTTTTTTTCACCATTTTTTTAAAATCAAGTCCCACTTGGATCTTGAAGATCCAGTGGGGCTGATGGCTGTACTATACATTGCAATGCTCTTGCATTGCAAAGTATAGTACTATTAGGTTTCCTGAAACAATCGGCCGCTGCCATCGCAGAGCAGCAGCCCGATGGTTGAGAGAGGGAGCCCCCTCCCTCTATTAACCCCATGGATACAGCTGACACTCGCTGCTGATGGCGGCGGCTCAGGAACTGCCATCACATTCAAGAGGACCACAGCAGGGGGCAAAGATGAATGCTGAGAATACAGTAAGGGGCAGAGGACATAGGTAGGTATAGTTGTTGCTAGGGACAGGCACATGCGGAGCAAGGCTGTAGAGTTTGAAGGGGGAAAGCAGATATGTTGCAGGCACTGATCGAGGGATAGGGCAGATGGGGGAGGCAAGAGGCATTAGGGCGTGCTTATAATGGCACAGATCAGGAAGAGGGCTAAATGACGGGCACATATTGGGGGCACTGATCAGCTAATGCCTGCATAGTGCAGATCAGAGCCTGAAACTGGCATTTTTACACTTCCGCGATCCTATTGGTTAGTCTGCACAGAGAAGGAGAAGAGGCAGGACGTGGAGCGCCGGGAGTGTGGCTTTGTGGATTCTGACGGCATTGCTCCCACTGGGCTCGGTGATGGGAGGCCAGGTGCCTTCTTAAGGCGGTCGTCCCTAGGTGAGCGTTGGGCTTACCGCGACTTATGTGTTCACAGTACAGGCTGCAGATGACAACACTATTGTCAGTGGCTGACACGTAAAAAAAGCCCACACTGCGTAGCAGGGGCGCCACTAGGTAAAAACATTCAGGACCTAGGCCCTGGATGTTTTGTCCCAGGCCCCGAATGTACTGCCTGCTAATGAAAAAACAGGGAAGACTACTGACCAGGAAGCACAGCAGGTGATCTAGAGGCAGAGCTCAGGGTGGATAAGGACCTGCGATGATGTCACCGTCATGTGATCAGTGCTGGAGGTGTGGAGCTCAGCTGTGAAGAGGAGAACTAGTTGAGAAGACCCTGTGATGGCTTCTGTGACATAAGGAGAGGTAAGTGAAGGGAGATATTCAGTGTGAGAGCCAAAGGAATGCTGGGAGTTGCAGTTCTCCTCTCTTACACCACCTCTGTATGTTAGGGCTGAAGGGAGGGGTGTTATTTACATATGGAGGGATGTTATTTACATGGGACTGTATGTTGGAGGGGCTGAAGGGAGGGGAATGATATTATTTACATGGGACTGCATATTGAAGGGAGGGGAGTGATTTTAGGGGAGTGAGACTGTATGTTGGAGGGGCTGAAGAGAAGGAAGTGATGTAATTTACATGGGATTGTATGTTGGAAGGGCTGAAGGCATGGAAGTGATGTTATTTGCATGGACTGTATGTTGGAGGGGCTGAAGGGAGGGTAGTGATGTTATTTACATGGGTCTTCATATTGAAGGGGCTGAAGAGAGGGAAGTGATGCTATTTACATGGGACTGTATATTGGAGGGGAGTTATTTAGGTCGTGTGACAGCAGTTTAAGTAGCATCCATCACAAGGCCATTTTTATAACCAATTGCAACCTATTTGACTGTTCGTATGGCTGTTTTTTGTTTTTTAATGGCCAGTGAATAGCGGCAGTCAGAACCCAGGACATGTCCTATTTTTCGCTGTGAAATCAATGGGACCATTTTTTACGGCGGTTAAGAGAGGAGTGCACCCGTGTAACAACTGATAAAAAAAAGGGTACAGTGGGGAGAAATGACATTTCAGGAGTTAAAATCATTTAAAAAATACTTCCTTCATCCAACACGCTGCTACACTGACTCCTCATTGGATGCAGCAGTGAGGAGCAAGTGTCCCCGCCTGTGCAAGTGGATGAGGTATGTTATTTTTTTTTGGGGGGGGGAGTCAAAAGAAAATGCTGGGGACCACATTATTAATGCTGGGGACACTATGGAGGACATTATTAATGCTGGGGTCCAATATTGGGAACATTATTAATGTAATGGGCCACTATGTGAAACATTATTAATGCTGGGGGTCACTATGGGGGGCATTATTACTGCTGGGGGCCACTATCGGGGAAATTAATAATGCTGGGGGTCACTATAGGGGACATTATTAATGCTGGGGACCACCATGGGGGACATTATTAATGCTAGGGACCACTATAGGGGACATCATTAATACTGGGGGTCACTGCGAGGGACATTATTAATGCTGATGGCCACTATGGGGAACATTATTAATGCTGGGGGCCACTATGGGGAACATTATGAATGCTGGGGACCACTATGGGGGACATTATTAATGCTGGGGACCACTATGGGGGACATCATTATTATTGGGGGTCACTGTGAGGGACATTATTAATGCTGGTGGCCACTATGGGGAACATTATTAATGCTGGGGGCCACTATGGGGAACATTATGAATGCTGGGGGCATCTATGAGGGAGGTTATCAATGCTGGAGGCCAATATTGGGAACATTAATAATGCTAGGGGCCACTATGGAGGATATTACTACTGCTGGGGGCCAGTATGGGGAACATTATTAATGCTGGGGGCCAATATGGGTGGCATTTCTAATGGTGGGGGCCACTATGGGGAACATTATTAATGCTGGGGGCCACTATGGGCGGCATTTATACTGGTTAGGGCCACTATGGGGAATATTATTAATGCTGGGGGCCACTATGGGGGACATGATTACTGCTGAGAGCCACTATGGGGAACATTATTACTGCTAGGGCCACTATGGGGGACATTATTACTGCTGGGGGCCACTATGGGGAACATTATTTTTGCTGGGTGCCACTATGGGGAACATTATTAATGCTGGGGGCAACTATGGCAGACATTATTACTGCTGGGGGCCACTATGGGGGACATTATTACTGCTGGGGGCCACTGTGGGGGACATTATTTATGCTGGGGGCCACTATGGGGGACATTATGACTGTTGGGGGCCATTATGGGGGACATTTTGTATGCTGGGGCCATTATGGGGGGGGACATTATTACTGCTGGGGGACATTATTTATGCTGAGGGGCACTATTACTGCTGGGGGACATTATTTATGCTGAGGGCCAATATTCGGGCATTATTTACAGTTGGGGCCATTATGGGGGTTGGAATAAGCCAATAAAATGTATCTGTTTTTAACAGCCAGGTAGTAAGAAAATGGACGCACAAAGGGTTAGAAAATGCAACTTTTTTTTTTTACATTTTCGTGTTCATGTAGCCTTATATAGGACTGTATGATGGAGGCGGTTTGGCAGGGAGTGATGTGTCTTACATGGGAGTGTGTGTTGCATGAGGCTGAAGGGAGGGAATTATGTTTTTTACATGGGCCTGTATGTTGGAATGGCTGGGGCATTATAATTTCTGAGGGCACTACAGGAAGGATTATAACTATAAATACTGAGGACATTATCGGGGTCCTGATTGCTACAGGGGGCTCTATAGGAGTGCTTATACATCGACCTTATTACTACTGAGAAGTCTGTAGAGAGCTTTCTTACCACTGGGGGAAAAATAGGGGAGCATTATAAATACTGAAAGCAGTCTTGGGGAGCATTATCACTGTTGGGGGCTCTATAGGGACATTTTAAATCCAGGGGACATTATAGGCGTTCTTATTACTACTGGGGGCTCTATAGGAATGACTTATAGATCCTCCTTATTTCTACTAAGAGCACTATGGGGCCGTATTACTACTGATGGGTCTGTAGAGAGCTTTATTACTACTGGGGGAATGATGGGGGGGGGGCTTATTTCTACTGGGGGCTCTAAAATGTCTTTACTGCTAGTGTGGGCAGGGGGCTTCGACTGGGGCAATATGCATTGGGGCTTGGGCCCCAGATCTTTTGAGACCCTAACAACGACCCTGCTGCGGAGCCATGTGTGACTGTGCATAGTGGATGGCTCGCTCCAGATACATTTGCAGTCTGCTTTTTGCCTCTTGTGCACTGCGAGTTCTGCCTGCTTCTCCCCTTTCTCCTACCTATCTGCTATCTCCTATCTCCATCTCTCCCTCTGAACTCCCCTCCTCTTCCTCTCTTGTGGGCACCCACGTGACGTCCATCGACATCATCGTCACCTTCACCACCACTGACATTAGAGATCTCGGAGTAGGCAGCAACAGCGGGGACCACTCTCCTTGGGCTGATCTGGGTACTGTCGTCAGACCGTTGGGTGGCGGCCGTTGCTACCTCCTCTTCCTCATCCGATGCCAAGAATGACTGCGCATCTGTAAGGTCTGGGAATGGATGGGAAAATAATTCCTCTGACTCGAGTGGAGGGGCTATGGTGGTGGTGGTGGTGTCTTTGGGGGTGCACACAGCAGAGAGTAAGGAGGGTGCAGATACAGAGGATGAGGAGGGTGCAGAAGTGGAAGGCTGAGTGAGCCACTCACCTTCTCCACATAGGCTTCGGCCTGGTGTACCTACCTGACCCCTACCACCCCTGCAGAATGGCCTGCCTCTTCCTCTACCTGTCATTTTCAAAATGACCCTGTACCAAACTCCCTAGAGAAGAGCAGTATTTCTGGAAGCAGGTATATCGCAGGCCTCAATCAGTATTTGGTGGAAGCCGGTATATCAATTCCCTTAATTAGTATTTTGTGGAAGAAGCTGTATCGCAGGCCTCAATCAATATTTTGTGGAAGCAGGTATATCAATCCCCTTAATCAGTATTTTGTGGAAGCAGGTGTATCGCAGGCTTCAATCAATATTTGGTGGAAGCAGGTATATTGCACCCCCTCAATCAGTATTTTGTGGAAGCAGGTGTATCACAGGCCTCAATCAATCTTTGGTGGAAACAGGTATATCAATCCCCTTAATCAGCATTTTGTGGAAGCAGATGTATCGCAGGTATCAATCAATATTTGGTGGAAGCAGGTGTATCAATCCACTTAATCAGTATTTTGTGGAAGCTGGTATATAGAACCCCTTAATCAATATTTGGTGGAATCAGGTATATCGCAACCCTCAATCTGTATTTTGTGGAAGCAGGTATATCAAACCCCTTAATCAGTATTTTGTCGAAGCAGGTGTATCGCAGTCCTCAATCAGTATTTGTTGGAAGCAGGTATATCAATCCCCTTATTCAGTATTTTGTGGAAGCAGGTGTATCGCAGGCCTCAATCAATATTTGGTGGAAGCAGGTATATCGCACCCCTCAATCAGTATTTTGTGGAAGCAGGTATATTGCAGGTCTCAATCAGTATTTGGTGGAAGCTGGTATATCAAACCTCTTAATCAGTATTTTATGTAAGCAGGTGTATTGCAGTCCTCAATCAATTTTTTTTACACCGTTTTTATTTTTTACGGTGTTCAGGGGTTAGGTCATGTGATATTTTTATAGAGCAGGTTCTTACGGATGCGGCGATACCTAATATGTATACTTTTTTGTATTCACACAATACCAGCATTTTTTAAACAAAAAAAATGATGTTTTAGTGTCTCCATATTCTGAGCCATAGTTTATTTTTAATTTTTTGGGCCATTGGCTTAGGTAGGGGCTCATTATTTGTGGGATGAGGTGACGGTTAGATTGGTACTATTTTAGGGGGCATACGCCTTTTTAATCACTTGGTGTTGCATTTTTTATGATGTAAGGTGACAAAAATTGCTTTCTTTTTTACACCGTTTTTATTTTTATTTTTTTATGGTATTTATCGGACAGGGTGGATCATGTGATATATTTATAGAGCCGGTCATTAGGACGCGGTGATACCTAATATGTGTGTGTGGTTTTTTTTCTGTTTTTTATTATAAAATAAGGGGAAAGGGGCATTTTTTTTCTTTTAAACTTTATTAGTTTTATTACTTTATTAATATACTTTTTTTAAACTTTTTTTTTCTTTACTTTATCTCTGATGTTCACTTTTGGGGGTCTGATCCCCTCTGCAATGCATTACAATACATCTGTATTGTAATGCATTCCCTGTTAGTGTATTACACAGAGTAATACACTAACAGGTTGCCTAGGAGACCCAGCCTGAGGCTGGATCTCCTCGGCTCCCGTAGAAGGCAGTTCCAGGTGCCATGTAAGGCATTGGGCAGCCTCTGCACGGTATCGGGCTGCCTTCTGAGACATCGAGTCCCCGCCACAGCAGCACGGGGACTTGATCGGCTCCCTCAAACACAAACCCCTTCTATGCCGCGGTAGCGACATAGAAGGGGTTAATCTGCTGCGATCGCTGATACAGGGGGAGTCACATGACTCCCCTCGACATTGACCCAAATTGATCCTGATTGATTTCAGCAGGCACCCAGTTCCAATCACCGCCCGCCGTGCGGCGGTGTTAGGAAATACACAGGGCATACAGGTACGCCCTCTGTCCTTAAGTATCGGGACATCAGGGTGTACTTGTACGCCCTGTGTCCGTAACAGGTTAATTAACGCAACAGTTCCAAGAAAAATAACTGTTTGTCTACAAATCTTAAATGAGTTGTCCCAGTTACAAAGCAAATAGCATTTATCATGTAGAGAAAGTTAATACAAGGCACTTACTAATGTATTGTGATTGTCCATATTGCCTCCTTTGCTGACTTGATTCATTTTTTATCACATTATACACTGCTGTTTCCAGGGCTTGCGGCCACCATTGCAGCACAGAAATGAGGTGGGAGTTGGTGAGCATGCATGTCTAGGCATGCTCCCATGATCCCGACCCCAAAGAGGCTTTTTCCTATAGTGTGCAAGCATGACCACCACTGCTGGATTACAGGATGGTCATAACCATAGAAATGAGCAGTGTATAATGTGATGGAAAAATTAATCCAGCCAGTAAAGGATGCAATATGGGCAATCACAATACATTAGTAAGTGCCTAGTATTAACTTCCTCTACATAATAAATGCCATTTGCTGAAGTTAGACAACATCTTTAATGCTCTGTTCATGAAACAAGGCATATCACTGTCTATAAAAGTGCCATGCTGGGAGGTGAAGACATTTTTACCTTCTATCCTGTTAATGTCATCGTTTGATATACTTTTTTTCAATGTCTTATGCTGCATTAGATGCACTATACCTGGAGCTATAGATGGGCTGCTGGGAAGGGAACCATGGCTGCTGCCAACAGATGCTGCTCTGGAGAGTTTCCTGCATGCCAGCACAAGGAGATCCTTACATTGTTTATGGCAATTGGCTCCACAGTCTGAAAAGGATGAAACGTTTAAGACTGTAAGTAGTTATTAATCAGAACTTCTACTTATTTATTCCTATGAATCAAATCATCTCTAACTTGCCCCCTCATTTGCTGCTAAGCTCTGAAGGCTATTGTGCATTGTCAATATGGAATGCAATATACCGTTATGTAAGACACAGTTACTTCTGACAGGCTGACAGATCATGGGTGACACTTTGGAGCCCTTGATATTTACCTTTGCATTTGTATCCTTGTTTGATTATACCCCATAGCTGAAATGAAAGATATAGCAGTTTAATAGAAGCAGTAAGGAAAGATGGGTCATAAAGAAGTAGGCAGCAATTGCTATACTAACAAAACAGGATAAACCAACACCCTTTATGACTTCCACAGCTCCAGATCATGTGAATTCTAAATTAAGTCCTTCCAGATTTCTCACTGAGAAATGAATCATAAGTGCAAGTGTTCGGCTAGACTGGTGGAGTCATAGTGTATTAATTATGTCATTTTAGTTAATATTAAGGTCATGATCTATTATTTATCACAAGCACATAATATGGGACAATATTATAGGGGCATCCCCAAAATGATGGTCGTAACATAAAAATATACAGGGCAGCTGAAGCAATAAAATGCAGCTCCGGTACGACTTCCAGTCTAAGAGGTTTAAATTAGGGGGGAAAGAGTGTCTTGCTTGTAAAAGGTTAGGAGAGTTGGAGAGGTTTTTTTAGATGATAAAGCTGGAGGATTGATTTTGCCATGGTGCCCTCCCAGCTTAGTGAATGTCCCGACTATTCTCTAACCACTTTATTGCTCAAACCAGCACCTGGATTTTAATACTTTTGTAATTGAATGCGATTAAAAATTTAGTATAGCCACTTAGTTATTCAATAAAATGTATCTCTATAACACCGACTGCTGTTTTTTTTTTTTCTTATATTTTTGTCCTGCTTACGGAGAAGGCCGCACATGCTCAGTTTCATCTTTCACCTGCCTCCTGAGCTGTGATAGGGAGAGCTGAGACACACCCCCTGAGCTGCAGCAGAAAAGACACTCCCCTGAGCAGCCAGCTTGATATAAATCTAGCAGAACAATGAATGGGGAGATCTCTAGATCCATGTGAGGTACAGGGCTGGTTTTATCTTTCTTAGAAAGAGATTGCCACATACTATATGATGCCTGATTTTAATTTATTTTACATTAATCATGGGATAACACCATCTCTATCCAGAATCCACTGCAATGTTATCTACTAGTGCCTAATTATAAAACATATATACAGCGTAATAAAATGAACATACAAATCCTGCACAATGCTCGCAGAAAGTCGGCTTTCGATATGTCATCTCATGGAAGTTGTGAATAAAGCCTGGTCCCATTTTACAATGAAACTGCGATTTTGCCCTCAAAAAATAAGCCATCATTTCTTCTTTGCTGATTAGACCATCTCTATGGAATAAAATATAAATGCAAGAAAAATGTATAAATAAATTAATATAAACTGATACATAAAATATGTTTCTTCATAGATTTCTAGCTCGTCTGATTCATATAGACTTTAGCATGTTAGTACTGCATAAAACAAACAGAAGTGTGTAAAGATCACAAAGATCGCAACCAACTACAGCGGGTTAAAGGAAATGTTATCTGCCAGTTAAAACCTGATAGCAACACATACTTTTTTCTCATTTGTTTTTATTTTCTGATTACGGCTTTATTTCTTCTATTTCCTGAACATGATAATGGGGGTGGCCATCTTGCCTGAGCTGTTCTTAAAGGCCCATTTACACTGGCTGACCATTGGCCAGATAATCACTAATGAGCTTTTCTCTTCACTATTTACCTGCTCACTGTCGCAAAGCAGAAGTGAGCAGATGTGATTACAACTATGCCATCCCATTCACTTCAATGGGGATGGCTCCTTCCTACTCATTTGAAAAGGAAGCAGCTGTCCCATTGAAGTGAATGGGATGGCTGAGCTGTAATTACACCTGCTCACCGCTCATATAAGCACTGCTTTCTCTTAAAACAGCTGATTGGTGGGGTGGCTGGGTGTAAGACCCCTGCCAATCTGATATTGATGATCTATCCTGTGGATAGGTCATCAATATAAAAAAACAAAAAAACAAACAGACAACCCCTTTAGAGTCTACTTCTTTTCCAGGAACAGTGTCAAATGTGTCCACGGGTTGTGGTATCAAAGCTGAGCCACATTCAAGTGAACCAGATGAGCTGCTATACACATCCCAAGTAATGATGAGCAAATCAATTCTTACAGATCGATTCATCTCATCAGCCAATGTTCTTCTCGTGTGAGGTTGTGTCTAGGACTTGTTGTCCAACCCTGAAAATCTCGCTCCTGCAACGCTGTTTTGGATAGCAGCACAAGAGCAGAGGCTCTGCTTTCATTTCCACAGCAGCAACTCTTCATGTTCTGCTACAAGGAAGTAGCAGATTTAAAGGGCTAGTCAAGATGTCCGGTCCTGACAATCAAATGGCAGGGGGAACGTCCTCAGCTGACGGGACACCCCCTTGCAGATCTAGAACTTTGGTTGATGAAACAAATCGATTAGTAAGAATTGATTTACTCATCTCTAATCCCAAGAGTTTCTGGAAAAAAGCTAACTTTTTTTGTAATTTGATACAACCCCCTTAGCTTAATACATTTTATAATTTTATTTAAAATTGTCTGTTTGGTTTATGTGTTTTTATATTTTGGGTATTTTTAACTTGCACTTGTAATTAAAATTATTACACATTAACACATTTGGAAAATGAAGCTTCTCCTATTGTTTCACCACATCTTACCAAATTTAATCATTTAATGATCCTTTGCCAACAATGATATCATAACAGAATTAAACAAAGTGTGAGCCAACTTACTGATCCTTGTCTAAAACACAGAAGGAGTCCAGAAACGGGAAGTTAGCAGCAATACTTTCAAAGTCTTCTTGAGAAATATAGCCGTCATGATCATGGTCATAATTTCTAAAAACAGACTTTAAAGAATATGTTACGTTTTAACTGTGATCAAGAATATTTTAACAACATTTGGACTTTTGCATTAATTTTTATTGTTCAAATTTATCAAAAATAAAACAAATATACATAATTAAAAATATTATGTGGTGTGTTTTTGCATATACAGCTCTTATGCAAACTATTGTCCCGTGATCATATGATATTATGAGTGCAGGACAATATTCCCACAGGCGGCCCGATGCGCACAGCGTTAAAGTAACCTATGATGCTGTGCGCTCCCCATGCGCACGATGTATGCCGCTCCGGGACATATGGCCCACTCACGGACCGTATCTCTCGAGGGCATACGGTTGTGTGCATGAGCCCTTATACACACAGCCCACCCTCCTTTTCCTCTCTAATGCCAGTAAATGCAGGCCTGCCTGTCCTGTATAATGCACTGGCAGAGGTGCCAGAAAGAAAAGAGCAATGTGAGAGGGGATTTCAGCAGTGGTGGTTGAAGGGAAATGTGACTCCATCTTGTCTTCTCTTACATGTACAGAATTGTTATAATATCTCACCCACGCACTTACATCCCCCCGCTGTGAGTTAGGTTTCCTTATCTGTCCCAGGACAGATTCTGGGAATATCCTAGAACTAGAACAAATGTTCTTGTCTCATTCAGGGTCATTCGGCACAACTGCGTACATTCTTATATGTGATGTATTACATACCATAAAAGGATGTTCCGGTAGTATCTGTGTGACCACCAGCATTATACAATGTGATGAAAAAATGAATCAAGGCAATATGGGCAATCAAAATACATTAGTAAGTGCCTTGTATTAACCTTCGCCAACTGATGCGCGGAAAGCTAACACGCAGTTGACATTTTTGCATACATTTCCAGGTGGTGTAACAGAGGAACTCTACAGTGCAGAGCTGCAAGAAAAGGTGCTTATTTCATGGGAGATTCAAGTATTCATTAAAACAGACAAGTCAGGAGAGCTGACTGGTCTTTTTTATTTTCTCATGTTACTTGTACAGAGGGAATTATACAGGAGTCTTTGACCAAATATTTGTTCCCACTGTCAAATGCAAGAATCATTAGTGATCTTTAAATATACAAGCAATAGACTCAAACACGGAGATTCTAATAATGCACTGCCAACCCTTCATCCTGCACACCGAAGGATTTTGCTTCAGTTATGTGAGATGACTCGAATATTTCAGACATTTATTTTCAGTGTTATAATATAATGTTCTCTGCCGTGCTTTAATAGAGTGTCGGGAACTCAGAGGCTGGTAACACTAAGGCTTTATTTTACAGAATAGAAAACTCTACAGTTAATTACTAAATAATTACAGTTTACGACATCTATGAAATGGAAAATTTCCAATGCACAAAATATTCTTTTATAGGGAGTATAAGAATGAAGAACTAGTGTTTAAGGCATCATGTTGCCCGGCCGTGGCCATATTGCGGCACACATGGGTCCGCAATCTGGAGCTGCGGTGCGCAAAAAAATAGACCATGTTATATTTTTTTGCGGTGCCGGACGGATCACGAACCCATTCAAGTTGATGCATGGAACGGCCGCACAACGGCCGTGTGCACGAGGCCTAAGGCTTATATTAGATGGGCAGATCTTTAAGGCGATTGTCGGGAGGGAAGCATTCCTTCACGGCAATCGCCTGTTCGCTAGCAGAGGAGACTGCTGCTATTCCATGCAGAGATCTCCTCCTCTGTATGGGGACAAGAGTTCGCTAATGCCACTACTCGCCCCCATACTGAATCACTGTTTGCTGGCAGCAGATCATGATTATGCATCCTGAACTTCCACCGGTAAACAATATTTTTTCAACCTGTTGAAAGAGTCCAAATACCCGATGAACGAGCGCTCACCCGTTAATCAGGTAATTGGCGGCAGTATTACACTGACAGATCATCACTAACGAGCGTTGATATGAACGCTCATTAGCAATGATCTGAATGATTACCTATGTAATATAAACATTATGCCTTAGGCTACATGCACACGACCGTGGTGTGTTTTGTGGTCTTCAAATCGCAGATCCGCAAAACACGGATGGCGTCCGTGCGCGTTCCACAATTTGCCTTTAATATAACTGCCTTTTCTTGTCCGCAAAGCGCGGACAAGAATAGGACGTGTTATATTTTTTTGTGGGGCCACGGAACGGAGCAACGGCTGCGGACAGCACACAGAGTGCTGTCGACATCTTTTGCGGCCCCATTGAAGTGAATGGGTCCGCATGCGAGCCACAAAAACAGCGGCTCGGATGCGGACCAAAACAACGGCCTTGTGCATGAGGCCTAATTCACACATCAGTGTTTGGTCAGTGATTTCCATCAGTGATTGTGAGCCAGAACCAGGATTGGAGCCTCCATGGACATAAGGTATAAGGGAAAGATCTGCATCTGTTCTGTGTTTAGAGCCGCACCTGGTTTTGGCTCAGAATCATTGATAAAAATCACTGACCGAACACTAACATGTGAATTATACATTAGACTGCTCCTGTTTTTGGCTCACAATCACTAATGGAAATCCCTGATCAGACACTGACTTGTGAATAAGTCCCAACAAGACAGTCCTGAACCATCTTTAACTTATCATTGGGTAGTTAAAACACCTGTATCTATTACACCTACATGGATGTTCTTTCAGTTACTGACTGTGAGATATATTTCAGAAATAACTGAATTCTGTTTCAGCAAAAAATATTAGTTGTGTAACTGCTTTGCACAACATGGGGAAGTGAATGGGGAGTTTCCTAAAATGGGTTGTCTGAGATAATTAAAAATATCAGACAATTCCTTTAATGTGTTTAAAAAAAAGCATCATATATTCACCCCTTACTCCCGCGCCGTTCTCTGCAGTGCTCCCCTCGTTCTTCCGACTACTGTAACATTTACAGGGATGTGCTTGAATTCTCGCACCTCACCACTGCAGCCAATCACTGCCTCAGCTGTAGACCACTGACAACAGTGATTGGCTGCAGCAGTCATGCGCTATATGTACGGATGTGGCTCAAGGGACCTTAAATGTATTACTTTGCTATGTTGTAAATTGTATAATTACCGCAACATCTCACTTTGGTTAGTAGATAGCAGCAAAGGATAAGATGATAAAAGTCTACATTGGAGGAATACTAATAAACTATTTAGTTTGCAAAGTTGGGAAATAGCTAATTTATGGGCTGCTTTGGAAGTGTGATAGCAAACTGAATATGCAGGTTCGACACTACCATTAGCAAATGACTTATTGCATCACACTCTCCCTGTGTATGGGCAGGAGGTTCCTCTAGAAGCAGGTGAGCAGACAAAGGTTGTTTGATGCTACTGGAAGCCACAAGGGATCATCTCTGCTGAATCTGGAAGGAAATGGACCGGCTCACGGTGGAGACTGGCGACAGCACGAAGGGGAGGTTTGCAGCGACCACTCCAGGAGTGTCGTGTCTCTAGGATCCAGTTCTGGAGTGGACAAGGAAATAAGAAAAGGCACCACGAACCTGCTCAAGGAACTGTAAGTGCGGCTTTGCCACATCACATTGCACCACACTGTTGAAGTGGCATTTGGACATACAATAACGTTCCAAGTACAGTTACATTGCGGTGTACGGGCTGCAAGCTAATGCATAGCCCTAAGGGACTCTTACGCTGACACCTTCCTATAACACTGGCTTCTCATAGGGTGTTATATGCTGTGTAGAGATGAGTGAATTTTTTTAAAAATTGATTCGCCGGTTCGCCTAATTTTTTGGGAAAAATTTGGTTCGATCCGAAACAATTTGTGGCGACTTACATTAAAAAACAGCTATTTGCTGGCTGCTGAGAGCCTTTATAGTAGTGTAGAACACTGTTCCTTGTAGTAACACGCATAGGGAGTCTGCTTTGGTATTGAAATAATACTGTGAGTCCATATGACATGCAGATGACAGGCGTCACTCTTAGAATCACAGCATACTTCACTTATTTGGTCGGTCACGGGGCCAAAATTGACAAAATAACTCAAGTATCAACTCAGCCTTACAGGTCGATATTAGCGTCAAGAAGAAGCACACTCCTTTTACACCCTCGTCAGCTGATTCCTCATAGATGTCTACAGAACCTGTTCTATTAAACGCTTACACAAGTAGAGCCCCCCTACAGAGTGGAGAGGGTGTCAGCAGTAAGTTTGTGTTGATGTCACTGATTCATTTTCCCCATTCTCTGAACCGTCAGGCCTTAAAGCTGCTACACAGACAGGATCTGTTGTGTCTCGTTTTTCCTTCCTTCTGACAGAAACAGAAGAAGTGTCAAATAAATCATAATGTCAGCCAAGCCAAAAGCCAAAATAGTAACCAGTCATGAAATGGGGAGGGTAGAAGCAGCATGAAAAGTCCACAGAGTGGACCTATGACATAGTGGTGAGGTGAAAGCAGCTTGAGGAGACCACAGAGTGGCCCAATGACAGGGTCTTAAGGTGACAGCAGCATGAGGAGACCACAGAGCGGCACAATGACAGGGTCTTAAGGTGACAGCAGCATGAGGAGACCACAGAGCGGCACAATGACAGAGGCTGGAGGTGGCAGCAGCATGAGGAGGCCACAGAATGGCACAATGACAGAGTCTGGAGGTGGCAGCAGCATGAGGAGACCACAGAGTGGCACAACGACAGAGTCTGGAGGTGGTGGCAGCATCAGGAGGCCACAGAGGCAAGGTGACATACTGTGGAGGTGGGCCGCAATACTAGTACCTGCTGAAGATGGTGGAAATCCTGGGTGATCCACGCGTGATTCATCTTGATGCAGTGTCCCACTATGTGCTATATGTGGGCACTTGAAACTGTTGTCAAATGTCATATCAAATGTATTGTGGTATCATGCTGTAATTCCCTTTAACAGGCTGGCAGTGTCATTTACCTTTATTCGCCCCTAGGTGGTGCTTGCACCACTTAGATATATAGCTGAGGGTGTAAAGTTAGTGTGTCCGATGCTAATGAAGAGATGAGGAAGTTAATGGAGGAGGTGGAAATTTGCATTTCCACCAAAATAATTCAAAAAATATTTTAATGCATATAAGTGCAGAGCTTAATGCAGAATACAAGATTTTTTGTCCACCCAAATAATTCAAAACATATTTTAACGCATAAGAGTGCAGCACTTAATGCAGAATACAAGATTTTTTGTCCACCCAAATAATTAAAAAAATATTTTAACGCATATAAGTGCATTGCTTAATGCAGAATGATATCTAGGGGGTAAAATATTGTTACATCTAAAACCTCTAGACCTTCCCTACAGTGTCTGATCCAGCAATCAAGCAACAGAGACAAGATGAAAAAAACAGAAACAGAATTACCACCAAAGATGCTTTTCCCTTCAACTCCAAGGTTCAGAGCCACCACATTATCCTGAATACAACCAGCATCAAAACCGTGAGTGGCTACGATTGTAGCGTAAAGAATTGCATTTGCTATCTATTTAATGCGGTTCTTCTTTCTATATAGTTTTCCAGACTACCCATGCAGTCATTTATATGAATTATAATTTTTTGTGGGACTTATTTTTGAAAGCAAATATAAAAGTTATGTATTAGGCAGGTTAACTCTCCAGTTATAAATATTTGATATAAACCTACACATATATGCATCCAACTATACCTGTGAAATGTTTAATGCAGAATGCAAGATTTTTTGTCCACCAAAATAATTAAAAAAAATATTTTACCGCATATAAGTGCAGCACTTAATGCTGTATACAAGATTTTTTCCACCAAAATAATTCAAATAAGATTTTACAGCATATAAGTGCAGCGCTTAATGCAGAATACAAGATTTTTTGTCCACCGAAATAATTAAAAAAAGATTTTACTGCATATAAGTGCAGCGCTGAACGCTGAATACAATTTTTTTTCCCACCGAAATAAGTTTCAAAAGATTTTACCGCATATAACTGCCACGCTGAACGTTTTTTCTTTTTCTACTGATATATGCCACTAAAGGCTTTACCACATATAACTGGAACAGTAAACGCAGAGTATATTTTTATTTTTCCACGTATATATGCCACCCTTTTCATCAGAGGGTGATAAGGCTGTCAGTGTAAAAAAAAACAACGGCGCCTGAGGCGGAATGATCTGAAGTGAACAGGACGCAGCGGAGGAAGTAGGTCCGCACTGGAAGAGCAAGACGCGGTCCTCGTGCGGTTTCTGTGCTGCAGAGAAATCCCCGTAGTGTCCAGTAAGCAATACCGCAGATAGATGCGGGCTGGTGTGAATTAGTTAGCATTTTTATGCAGGGTTAGTGCATAGTGTATTCACCTGTATTGGTGCACCACTCTTATGGACGCCGTCACGTAAGCGCACAGTGTGTGAAACGTAAATACAAAATTTCACCATGACGTAATTCAGTCCATACCGCAAAAAGGACTTTCCCACTTATAATAATAGCATAGCATAAGAAAAAAGCACCGTGGCACTCACCATTGGTCACAAAGTTGCTGTTTGCAGTTTATTTCTTAGTACACATAGTGGACGCGGACGGAACACAGGTGAATAGATAGGCTACAGCTCTTTTGCGCTGTGTTGCGCTTTGTCAAGCCTCTGTCAGGAGGCTTTCAATGGGCATTAATTCCGGATCCGGCCTTGCGGCAAGTCTTCAGGATTTTTGGCCGGCGCAAAAAGCGCAGCATGCTGCGGTATTTTCTCCGGCCAAAAAACGTTCCGTTCCGGAACTGAAGACATCCTGATGCATCCTGAACGGATTTAACTCCATTCAGAATGCATTAGGATAAAATTGATCAGGATTCCGACGACGGAACTCTATGCCGGAAGAAAAGAACGCAGGTGTGAAAGAGCCCTAAGACATTAGCCTCTAAGGGCTTTTCAACAAAACACTTGCAACCCAATAACAAAAATCTGGAATGACAGAGCTGTCTAATGACTATTTGGATCCCCAAATAATCATTCCCTGCACTTGTAAATCACTTTCCTATCAATGTCTCTAGCGCCTTCTGTCGTCTCTCCCTGCACTAAGATGCTTTGAAATGCTTCCTCCCTATCCTTTCCCTGCACTTATAAATCGTTTTTTCTGTCTTTTTTTTTTCTAAAATGAGGTTTTTTCAATTGCTGTCCCTAGCGACTTCACACGTCTATCCCTGCACTCTAAATGCTGAAGAATGGCAGAATCTAAAATGGCTGCCGTATTTATAGGGCTGTGACATCCCAGGGCTGGCTGCTGATTGGCTGCATGCAAGCATGTCAATATGGGTGATCCCGTCTTCCCAGAGATCCATGCCCCATGTCCTCAGTCCTCACACGTGTAACCACAATTTTAGGAAAATTGTGATTCGTTACCACGATTCGTTGCAAATCAAATTTTTCCTGAAATTCTAAACGAATTCCACTTCGTCAGCTTCGATTCGCTCATCTCTAATGCTGTGAGCTGTAGTAATACCACAGATGGGATTTGCGGGGCACGGAGGAGACCGAGGATGTCAATAACCTTTACAAGGGCGTGCCAAACGGTGAGAGGACGGAGCCTCTAGGTGCTGCACAACGCCCCACTAGCACCTAGAGGCTCATTTGCATATTATAAAAGTCATTATTTAGCAGCAGGCAGGGAGATATAAGTCATACAGGTATGTCCTGCTGACATTAGCACATCGCTAATGTCAGCCAGCTACATAACTATTTTTCTGGTGACAGAAACCCTTTAAAGTTACAAGAGACAGACATACTTTGTCTGTGGATCACAAATAGTATTGCGCAATACTTAGGGTGCACCCCTACGAGGAACTCGTCCAGGAACATACAAGTGCAGCTAGGCTGCTTAATGAACTTTGGGGAAAACATCCCATTTACTAGTTTATTGTTAGAAAGTGTTACATTTACTGTTGGTTTATTCTCTGTGTACCAATGTGTTTTATATATTCTCAGCTTCTTGTTCACTACATTGTTCAGTAAACTCAACTGCTGGGAAAGAACCGTTGTTTGTGTCTGTGTGGCATCGTTCCCTCGGTTTTCTTTCATATATACGAAAAACTAAGACCAGCACCTCCAAAAATGTGAAAAAAAGGCCAAAAGCCCAGGAGAGGCAAGTCTGATAGTGTAGGTCCCATCTGTTAGAAGCCACCTTGTCACTGGTAGATGGGCCTAACAGAATTTTGTTCAAAAATGTGCCCATAGAAATTCTGATATTCATATAGTAAGCATTGAACTAACGCAATTTAGATTTATTCATGTTTCTAGTGTTTGCATGTGTCTTTGCATATGGCAGTGTGCTGCTACTTGTAGTCCTTTTTGCATGTGCTTTATCCATGCATGTCACTGCAGTATTGGAGAATGGAGCTAGAGTAAGGGGTGAGTATCTGATTTTTTTTATTTTAACACATTGTAGGGGTTGTCTGAGGTTTTTATTTTCTGAGACAGCCCCTATTTATTTATTTTGTATCTGATCCACAGGTAGTATAAGGGTGGGTTCAGACATGCAGGAAATCCGCAGCATAATCCAGCAAAGTGAAAACCTTATGTACAAGGGGCATATTTTGTACACACGGAAATTGACCTTTTGGCTTTTAAAATCTGCAGTATGTCAATTGTTTATATGCAGTGTAGTTCCCTACAGACGTTATGGGGCTGATAAAATATGCAGAAAATTCACACCCAAAACTGCATAAAACAGCAATAAATCTGCTATAAATAGTGCTGATTTATGTGTGTTTTTATTCCCTTTCTTATGCTGTTTTCATGTGGATTTTCTGCATTCACCAAATGCAGGGAGGTAGCCCTTGGCCCCATGAATACAATCATATGTGTTTGACAGTCCTCAAACAGCATATTTGCAAAAAATAAAGACTGGCCCCTTTTTTCGCGTCTATAGAAATTTCCTATCCTTGTTGGAAAATGGACAAGAATAGGACATCTATCTTTTTTGGGCCGACGGAACAGACATACTAATGTGGACAGCACACCGTGCACTGTCTGCATTTTTTGTGGCCCCAACGAAATAAATGGTTTCCACACCCGATCTGCAAAAAATGTGGATCGGACGTGGAACAAAAATATGGTCCAGGGCATGAGGCCTTAGGGTGTCACTGCACGCAGCAGATTTTGTTACAGAAGTTTCTGCAACTAAAAATTAATTCCATTCATCTGAAGGGGGTTGTTTTGGCGGCAAGGGCATGGATTCCTGTAAGCCTCAATCACATCAGTCAAAGACATTTTTGCAAGAAAATCACCCACAACTTCCATGCAGAAATCCACAGCACAATTTTTGTAAAACTGCACATGTAGCAGAAAAAGTCTGCCCATGTGGACTTCGCCTAATGCCTCATGTACTGTATACTGTATATGGTGTGTTGTACAGATTTGTAATATTTCTACACTTCCATAATATGGAACTATAGGGACTCCATTTGACTTTCTGCATAAGGCCTTAGGCATGGCTGGATAGTAAAAAGGCAGTGGTGTTCCAGGTCACTGGACCACCGACAATGTTTCCTGAAGTTACCATGCTAGTGAGGTGTGATGAAGGCACCAAGGATGGACTATGATAGGTGATGACCAGTGAGGCATTTGCCCCAAGTGCTAGGACTGAATGGTCTACTGGAAATAGCATCAAGAGTTTAATAATTTAATAATAATAATAATAATAATGGAAATACAAACTATTTTGGTAACAGACTGGTGCATAATAAAGAAGGTTGTTTAAAAGGAGGTTGTTTAGAGGACACTGGCAAAGGAAGGTATAGGTAATTCTATGTGATTAGAGCTATGGTAACAGCTCTTTGTGATTTATACTGGTCTACTTTGGGGTTGTTCCTGTTCTGTCTAGGCATGTAGAAAAAACCTGGTGCATATCTTCACATAACCCCCACTGTGCTTGGGTCTTTTGGTTGGCACTTAAGGGGACATGTCATGTAGGCACATTTTATCGATGCACTAATTTAAAGGGGTTGTCTCACTTCAGCAAATAGCATTTATCATGTACAGAAAGTTAATACAAGGCACTTACTAATGTATTGTTATTACCCATATTGCTTTCTTTGCCTGCTAGATTCATTTTTCCATCAAATTATACACTGCTCGTTTCCATGGTTATGACCACCCTGCAATCCAGAAGCAGTGGTCGTGCATGCACACTATAGGAAAAAATGCCAGCTTCTCTGGTGGCCGGAACCATGGGAGCTCACATAGGCTGGTACTTTTTTTTTTTTATAGTATGCAAGCATGACCACCACTGCTGGATTACAGGGTGGTCTGTAACCATGGAAACGAGCAGTGTATAATGTGATACAAAAATGAATCCAGCCGGCAAAGGAAGCAATATGGACAATCACATTACATTAGTAAGTGCCTTACATTAACTTTCTCTACATGATAAATGCTATTTCCTGAAGTGACACAACCCCTTTAACGGATTTAACTTTTAGTTATAAAATACAAGATCTATAAACATCAAAGAGTCAATCATGCAAAATAACACCTGCAAAACAGCAGCAAAAAGAGAAGTCATCTTACCTCAACTAACTTCCTTATATGTTTGTTAATAATTGTAGGGTCAGGCTTTGGCGTCACCCCAGAAGCCCAGTCAAGTGGTACGTCATGTTTATTGGGAGTTGTAGGGGAAGTTGGCTGTGATTGAATAGATAACCAAGGATAATATTAAAGTTTGGCAGGACATATAAAATAAGAGTTAAAAACTGTTTATTGTAAAAGAATAGTTGTTTTGAGGTTTTCTAGTTTTATTTGACTAAGACCTCATGCACACGGCCGTTGTTTGGGTCCGCATTCGAGCCACCGTTTTGGCGGCTCGGATGCGGACCCATTCACTTCAATGAGACAGCACACTCCGTGTGCTGTCCGCATCCGTGGCTCCATTCAGCGGCCCCGCTAAAAAAATATAACATGTCCTATTCTTGTCTGCACTTTGGCTATAAATAGGCATTTATATTGACGGCCGCCCGTTCAGTTCCGCAAATTGCGGAAGGCACATGGGCGGCTGCCGTTTTTTGCGGACCACAAAAAACGGCACGGTCGTGTGCATGAGGCCTGAAGCTGATGATGAGGTCATTAATATCTGATCGACTGAAGTTCATCACCCTACAAGCCCGACCTTCAGCTGTTTCGGGGAAGCACCAGCAACAAACTGTGTAATGAATATTTACTGCTGTGCTGCTCCCATTCACTTAAAGGGGTTATGCATGATTGATTTAAAAAATGAAACTCGGACATCATGCAGTATATGACTATCCCTTTCTAACAAACCTAGAACCAGTCCTGTAACTCATATGGAACCAGAGATCCCCTTATTCATTGCTTCAATTGCTCTGCTATATTCTCTTCAGACTGGGAGCTTAGGGGGTGTGTCCTTCCTGCTGTAGCCCTTTAGGCCTCATGCACACGAATGTATTTTCTTTCCATGTCCTTTCCATTTTGAATGCGTTTTTATACGGAACTATTCATTTCAATGGGTCCGCAAAAAAATAGAACATTTCTTATTATTGCCCACATTACGCACAAGTATAGTACGGTACTGTTCTATTAGGACCCAGCTGTTCAATGCACACGGACGTCATCCATATTTTTTGCGGATCCGGTTTTTGCAGACCGCAAAATACATACGGTCGTGTGCATGAGGACTTACGTGTAACTGATACAGTTTCTAACCGAAGCTAAAGCTGGTGGCAGTTGCAGATTTTAAACTGAGCACGTGCGACCACCTCAGTGAGGTGGACAAGAAATAAAGAAAAGAACAGAACAGTGGGTCAGGCTATACAAATATATCTCAGTGAATAACTCAGTGGCTATACAACATTTTTCATTACATACAATTACAAAATATTCAGATCCAGGTGCTGGTTTGAAAAATGTAGAATATGTTTCATGGCACAACCCCTTTAGGTAACCACAATGAACAGATCTGTGCAGTTCTGACACCGACTTCCACCGACTTGGAGCTACAAGTTAACAGCTGATTGGTGGGGATGTGAGGTGCCGGACCCCTGCCCATCAGATAGTGATGGCCTATCCTGAGGATAGGCCATCAATAGTACAATCCTGGACAACACCTTTAATCACTGTATAATCAAAGGCATAACAAACTTTCTATTATACTTTATGCTTCAATTTCTAAATCTTTTTCACAATCTTTGCCTGGCAGCAAACCTGTGCAAAGTTCAGATGTGGATATTGTATCCAGTCAAGGCAATGCTCTGTGACATTCTGGACTGCAGATTGACACATTCTAGATTTGTACCACTGCTGATGCGTTCACTTCACAGAGCGTTATCTCTACTGGACACAATGGGCAGAAAATAATATCTTGAAAATAGTGACGAGTTGCAGCACAACATAGAACTTGCCCCAGGGGGCCAGACCTGCAGTGCTGAACCGGAGGGACCTTTAGTGGAAGAGTTTAGCTTATTTATTTGTTTTATAAGCATGGTTTCTCCCCTGAAAACTTTCAGGGTCAGAATTTTTTTTTAACCTAAAAACAGATAAACCCTTTAAAGGGATTGTCCCATGAACAACACTTATCCCCTATCCACAGCTCTGTACCTTCGAAGACCTTCGGCAGTGGCATAAAGTTGAATGGAGTAGCAATGGACGTGTGCGATCACAATAATGGGGATCCCATGTTCTCTATTCAAATGGAATGGTGATCATATGTGGCCGATGCTGCTCTATTCAACGCCATTCAGATGAGAAGATACAGGCCGCGATCAGTGGGGGTTCCTGAGGTCAGACCCCCACTGTTCAGACTTTTATTCCCTATCCTGTTGATAGGGGTTAGGTTTAAACCTTGGACCAAACTCTTTAATGAATACAGTGAAACCAAAGCTTACTTTTCCCTACTTCATAGAATTTACAATATTTTAGGATTTTTCAATGACATACAGCCACTATAAGTCAGTATCTAATTATGCAATTCATTTACAGAATGTCTGTACATTAAATAATATATTAATGTATAAACAGTATTTTGGTCTTTATCGTTGTTTGCAGAACCCCTCTTCATTTGCACTATTATGGCATTTATTTTTCAGGGGGTCCTCTGTTCAGGGAAGCCCTTTCAAAATACTGTACCTTTTTTACAATTATTTTTAGAATTATCTAGCTATGGGGACAAAAAGGAAGACTTTTTTCAATGTTTAGCAACTTTTGCCACAATAATCCAGGCGGCTTGTTTTGTCTTTCTCTGGATCAACTAGCTAGGTCTGAAACTGACTGTCCATTATGTAATATATACCAATTGTTTGTATCATCAGACTGACTGTGCAAAAAAGTTTCCTACCGATTTTGGATTCCGAGGCTCAAGCACCAATGAAAGTTTATAAATATCATCTTCTGTATGGTATAAATCAAGTGATAACTGAAGAGAAAGAAAATATATTATCAGACCCAGATGATCCACTGATAATAATATAGGATGATATTCATTACACGTTATATACATCATGCTCACAGGACTCTACTAATACACATTATAACTGATGGGGATTTTTATATTTCAGTCTAATACCATGTTTATGCAAAATATGTTACACCTATATCACCCCTGTAGGTTCCAGCTACCATACCAACTTGTACATATACAGTACAATGGAGGGCTGATGCTACAGTACATCATGGAGAACAGTTTCCTTATCAACTAAGTGTTAATGGTCCTGTTACAAATGAGATTGGTGTGTTTCAAATTATATATATACAGTACAGACCAAAAGTTTGGACACACCTTCTCATTCAAAGAGTTTGCTTTATTTTCATGACTATGAAAATGGTAAATTCACACTGAAGGCATCAAAACTATGAATTAACACATGTGGAATTATATACATAACAAAAAAGTGTGAAACAACTGAAAATATGTCATATTCTAGGTTCTTCAAAGTAGCCACCTTTTGCTTTAATTACTGCTTTGCACACTCTTGGCATTCTCTTGATGAGCTTCAAGAGGTAGTCACCTGAAATGGTCTTTCAACAGTCTTGAAGGAGTTCCCAGAGATGCTTAGCACTTGTTGGCCCTTTTGGCTTCACTCTGCGGTCCAGCTCACCCCAAACCATCTCGATTGGGTTCAGGTCCGGTGACTGTGGAGGCCAGGTCATCTGGGGCAGCACCCCATCACTTTCCTTCATAGTCAAATAGCCCTTACACAGCCTGGAGGTGCGTTTGGGGTCATTGTCCTGTTGAAAAATAAATGATGGTCCAACTAAACGCAAACCGGATGGAATAGCATGCCGCTGCAAAATGCTGTGGTAGCCATGCTGGTTCAGTATGCCTTCAATTTTAAATAAATCCCCAACAGTTTCACCAGCAAAGCACCCCCACACCATCACACCTCCTCCTCCATGCTTCACGGTGGGAACCAGGCATGTAGAGTCCATCAGTTCACCTTTTCTGCATCGCACAAAGACACGGTGGTTGGAACCAAAGATCTCAAATTTGGACTCATCAGACCAAAGCACAGATATCCACTGGTCTAATGTCCATTCCTTGTGTTCTTTAGCCCAAACAAGTCTCTTCTGCTTGTTGCCTGTCCTTAGCAGTGGTTTCCTAGCAGATATTCTACCATGAAGGCCTGATTCACACAGTCTCCTCTTAACAGTTGTTCTAGAGATGTGTCTGCTGCTAGAACTCTGTGTGGCATTGACCTGGTCTCTAATCTGAGCTGCTGTTAACCTGCGATTTCTGAGGCTGGTGACTCGGATGAACTTATCCTCCGCAGCAGAGGTGACTCTTGGTCTTCCTTTCCTGGGGCGGTCCGCATGTGAGCCAGTTTCTTTGTAGCGCTTGATGGTTTTTGTGACTGCACTTGGGGACACAGTTTTCCCAATTTTTCTGACTGACTGACCTTCATTTCTGAAAAGCAATGATGGCCACTCGTTTTTCTTTACTTAGCTGCTTTTTTCTTGCCATAATACAAATTCTAACAGTCTATTCAGAAGGACTATCAGCTGTGTATCCACCTGACTTCTCCACAACGCAACTGATGGTCCCAACTCCATTTATAAGGCAAGAAATCCCACTTTTTAAACCTGACAGGGCACACCTGTGAAGTGAAAACCATTTCAGGTGACTACCTCTTGAAGCTCATCAAGAGAATGCCAAGAGTGTGCAAGGCAGTAATCAAAGCAAAAGGTGGCTACTTTGAAGAACCTAGAATACGACATATTTTCAGTTGTTTCACACTTTTTTGTTATGTATATGTGTTAATTCATAGTTTTGATGCCTTCAGTGTGAATCTACAATTTTCATAGTCATGAAAATAAAGAAAACTCTTTGAATGAGAAGGTGTGTCCAAACTTTTGGTCTGGACTGTATATATATATATATATATATATATATATATATATATATATAGATATATTATGTCATAATTATCATCTTGTATTGGAGAAAGGAAGAGACAAAAAGTTAAACCTTTCACTATAAAATGCAGTGTAATCTTAAGGCTGCCGGTTATAGAGCAGGAGCAGCTGAGTGCATTGATATGTAGTTTCGTGTGCAAAGCTTCAATAAAACTTGTTATTTATAAATTTTTATACATTTAAAGGCTATGTACACCTTTGGGGGCATTTTTTGTTTATTATTGCATTGTACTCATTTTGAGCTAAAAATAATTTTTTAATTGGTCTTTATTAAAAATATGGCTTTTTTCTGTACTTCTAAGATGCTCTAGTAGCACCCTTTGTATTTTCTGTCTTTTCCATCAGACCAGGAGCAGACAGACTCCTTATCTCTGCTCTCTGACCTCCTAAACACTCATTATAGCTCAGTTCTTATCTTGCTGATGATAATGTGGCTTAAATAGGTGTTTATGACCTCTTAGTAGTTTAGAGATACCAGTCACACAGCTAAAAAAAACTGTTAACCCTTTGTGGCAGAACAGCTCAACATTTAAAAAAAGGCCAATTGAAAAAATTATTTTTAGCCAAAAATTAGTAACATGCATTTAAAAAATTGCCTCAGAAGAGTTCATTTGTACACAAGGACTAGGGATCGACCAATATAGATTTTTTAGGGCCGATACCAATAATTTGTGGACTTTCAGGCCGATAGCCGATAATTTATACCGATATTCTGGGAATTTTCATTTTTGAAAAAAAAAAATCCTACACAAATCTGCAGAAAATTAATATGTTTATTGTTAACGTGTAGGTTTTTTTTTTTGGAAATCTTTCTTTTTCATTCATACTTAATATTTTGGTGTTTTTTTTTTTTTTTTTACTAACTTTTAGCCCCCTTAGGGACTAGAACCCTTGTCCTATTCACCCTAATAGATCTCTGTCAGGGTGAATAGGACCTCACACTGTCCCTGCTGCTCTGTGCTTTGTGCACACAGCAGCATGGAGATTACCATGGCAGCCAGGGCTTCAATAGCATCCTGGCTGCCATGGTAACTGATCGGAGCCCCAGGCTTACACTGCTGGGGCTCCGATCGGAGGAGCAGGGGAGAGGGGACCCTGTGGACACTGCCACCAATGATTAATACTAGGGGGGGGTGCACTGCGCCACCAATGTTTTTAATACTGGGGTGCGGGTGGGGGTCGCACTGCGCCACCAATGATTAATACTGGGGGGCTTGGGGGGGGCGCATTCATATACAGGAGGCGGGAGCTGGCTGCAGAATCACATAGCCGGCTCCTGACCTCTATGAGCGGTAGCTGCGACCCGCAGCACCTGAGGGATTACCGCAGATCGCAGCTACCGCTCATAGAGGTCGGGAGCTGGCTATGTGATTCTGCAGCCAGCTCCCGCCTCCTGTATATGAATTAATGAGAGATGTCTCTTCATTGGTGGCGCAGTGGCCACAGCCCCGCCCCTCCTCTTGTCCTCCTTCCTCTCATTGGCTGCAGCGGGGGAGGGAGACACTGCTACCTTCTCCCCTGTGCTGCTGAGGGAACACAGAGAGCGCTGACAGCAGCGCGATCTGTGTTCCCAATAAGTTATTGGAATATTGGCCAAATAGATGCCGATACCGATAACGTTCAAAATCGGTCGATCCCTAACAGGGACCATATTGTGAATCAGTGAATGATAGCGTTTTCTGTGTAAGGCCCCTATTAGATTGCCTAATGTTCAGGCAGGAAGAGCGCTGATTGTCGATAAGCACGTCAATCAGTGCTCATTTGCATTGACATAGAAAGATGCAGATAAAATGGAGGAGAAACAATTGCTACCTCAGCTCTAAAGATTATAGTCATCACATCCGTGCTGATAATCCTGCATCTTTCATCCTGATGCAAACTCATTTGACTCATTTATCAACTGATCGGTGGCATAATTATACGGGCCAGTTATCAGGAAGAAGCATTACTATTGAGACTTACTACCGATAATTAGCCCAAAACTCTTCAATTTAATTGAGGTTTACAGAAGTATCAGACAGATTGTCTTTAAAATGCTGTGCACACTTTACTTTTGATATCAATTTTATGTTAACAAAATAAAGAATGAAGAAGATTTGCAAAATTCCTAAAGGGGTTGCCTGAGATTTTGATATTGATGCCCTATCCTCAGGACAAGTCATCAATATGGGACTGAGCTGCACATAGGTCACGTGACCTATGAAAGTGATGCCACTGGTTTACGAAGAGGCTGCAGCAGTCACCTGAGCTCCACAGCCTCGTCAAACAGCTGATCGGAGGGTATGCAGGGTGTCAGCCCCCCACCGATCAGCTGTTTGACTAGGCTATTGCTCTCTGGTGACAGCTGCAGCCTCTTCGTAAGCCAGTGACATCATATTCATGGGTCACTTGGCCTATGTGCAGCTCAGTCCCAAGTGAATGGACCTGAGCTACAATGCCAAGCACATGGCTATACAATGACATGATACTGTCCTGGGTAAGCTGTGAGGAGTCGACGATTGCAGCCTCTTCAAACAGCTGATCAGCGATCAGCTCTGCCGATCAGATAGAGATTACCTGTTCTGAGGATAGGCAATCAAAATCTTGGACAAAGCCTATAATTAAAAATATCTGGTTTGTCTAATTAACAAAAGATCTGGGCCAAACTACACTGAAATCCAATGTGTATTTCACAAGAGGATCCATGGCAGAAATCCGAGGCTGACATTTAGATTTCTGACATGGATGTGCAGTAGATGTGGTGCAAATCCCCACAAGAATCAGCCCTTTTGTCATTCCATAGGGTTAATATGAGGCTTTTTCATGCAGAATCCACGAGAAGACAAAAATCCTGCGCAAATGGGACAGTGCTGTAATACCTCATACAACCAGTGGACCAGTGTGGCACTGTTTTCGGAAGAAAGCTACCTTTTTTCTGAATCAGTACAGCCTTTTAAACAGTATTTAGACCCATACTTTCAGGGATTACGATATTTGCTAAATGGACAGAATGCAGCAATGCTGTATAAAATACTTACCGTTAAGAGGTTAATTAAATCCATACTGGTTTCTAGGTGATGAGAGGCACTCTGCAGTGAAACCAGTTCATTGAGGGTGACATATAACTGCTGCATTTTTACCGTGTTCACTTTGTTGTCATCTATCCAGTCGGGAAAAATAACATGCACCGCTATTAAGTCTTTTAAGTGAACACCAAGAATGGGAATTTTGAATCCTTCGCACTCGGCGAAGGCTTTGCGATAATTACAGTAGTTTCCATTAGATGAGACCAGCTCAGTCATTTCATTCCACACCTGCAAGGGAAGTGAGAAAGCATTTTATTATATTTGATTGTTTTATTACTATCTCACTAAACATAAAATGTTTCCGATCATTTGACGAAAGATATTGTTATGCTTTGTTGGCAAACCTGCATATGTCTAGGAACATGTACCACACATGGGTATCATCTTCATCAAAGTAGATGAAGATGCGGATAAAGCTCATGGAGGACCTATAGGTCAGTATTATAGACCTAGGTAACCCTTGTGCGGGGGCGAAAACAGATCTCATAGGGTCTCATAGCAAATCTGTGGGGGCCCCCTGCTCCACCTAGTTTACCAGAATGAGTGTGTCAATCACTCCTAAGCAATGCAGGATGCAAAGTGCAATGCATCAGATTTCTGATAAATTTACAGTTTCTTTTTTTATTATGAGGACAAAATATTCATTCAAAAAATTTTAATAAAAAGGTCATCCTTGACCCTACCCACTTTATCTGATTTCTATAACAGAAAAAGTGGAACAGGTGCATCATAAATGTGGCATAAATACAATGATAAATCTCCTGCTTCTGACTGTCTGCAGCCACCCCTAGGGGGAGCTCAGTGCAAAGGAACTTATGCAGTTACAAAAGGAAGCTGTAATAATGTATTTGTGCTGAGTTCCCCCTAATAGGTTTTCATATTGGAAGAGATGAAGGAGTTCAGAACGTAGTCTGCATCCATAGAAGGTAGATCATTGCTTGTGTGCCATCATTTAGCGCTTCTGTAAGCAAAATACCTCTGTAATTTGAAATAATAATTTATGTATAAATTTATACTGTATAATAATTCAATAGTTTTATAATTATAAATACATAATTTAATAGTTTGGAATATAAAATACTTTTTTTCTCTAAGATTCAATGCAGCAATACACATTGGGGGTCATTTACCACATTTACCAACTGATATACACCAGTTTTCTGGCGTATATCTGTCATAGATTGTGGTGCAAAGGTTATTTGGGCTGCAATCTGCAACCTTTCCCTGGTCCTGCCAGATCTAAGAAAGAAGGGGTTTGCCATTAACTGGGAAGGGAACAGACCAGAGGCCCCTCTCATTTATCATTATTTACGCCTGTTGTAGGTGTACAAAAAGGCCTAAATGTAAGACCAGCTAGGAAACTGGCTGACATTTAGACCGGCAGTGTATACGCTGAAGTTATGTAGAAGCCGGCGCCTCTAATTAAATTTGGCGGATCCATGGCAAGCACAAGGGTTATTAAGACCTGTGTCTATAACGCTGGTCTTAATAAATTACCCCCCAAAGTGTCTATACGTCCATAAAGCTACTTTCACACCTGGTGTGAAGCTCTGGCACGGCTGTTCCACCAGACAAGCGGGGAATCAGATGGCCACAAACCGGAGAATGCAGTGGTTTGTGCCTGGCCGGTTCTTCGCTTGTCTTCCGGAATGCGTATGGATCTTGCCCGACCCCATTATACTTAATAGGTCCGGACGATATTCCATCCGCATCCATAAGCGCTGGATCCAGAGAATTGTGGTAGGCTGTACTCTGCTAGAACAGCCTGCAGGAATTCAAACCAGAGATGTGAAGGTAGCCTAATATATGTAAGTAGGCATTCTCTGTGGTACAGAGTCTAACCTGTGTCCTCTTTTCCCAGGGACCTGCCCTCTCAAAGTCATTGTAGGCTCCCCCATACTCCCCCATACTCAATGCTGCTGCCACCACTCGCTATGAGGCACCATATTCTCTATAACACCTCCGTAATGCCGCAAGTAATGAAGCATGCCACAACCCTCTGTGTGCCTCTGTATGAATTCTAACACACGCAGAGGGCCCATAGGATCTGTATGCATTAGCTCTACGTATTTTCTTCTTGGCCTTATTATACTAACAATAAGACAGTAATGATGTAATGATCCGATGTCACAATGTTTCCTATATTATAGCAGAATTTACATTATATACCTTTGTTACGTCAGAACTGAGATGTGCATGAGTGTCCTTAAGGCGAGATATAGAGCTGTGACTTAGCCCACCAACCACAGACATCAGTGTATTGAAGTTCTGGAGGTCCAGTAGTTTCTGCAGTGAAATAATTCATAGATTCAGTAAGATTACATGTGATATATATTCTATATCTGGCCAAAATATAAAAAGTATGCTATTGAAGTCCTCTATTGTCATAGATCGATTGCCAAGGGAGTTGAAAACATTAGAAGTGAGGAGTATATTGGGTTCATTTAACTGGAATTTTCATATTGATGACGTATCCTCAGGATAGGTCTTCAATATGAGATCAGTGGGGGTCTGACTCCTGGGACTCCTGTGATACTGTTTGACGAGGCAGTGGGACTCCAGTGAGTGCTTAGGGCTCTATCTAGGCCAGTGACATCATGGTTATTAGTCATATGGCCTACGTGCAGCTCAAGTGAATGGGCCTGAGCTGCATGTACAGTGCTCTGGTGAGCGCCAATGCCTCCTCGCTTCTTACCAAGCACAGTGCTTTCCAATTTATAGCGGCCGTGCTTCATATCGCAGCTCAGCCCATTCTCTTGAATGGGACTGAACTATGACTAGGCCATGTGACCAATGAACATGGCGTCACAAGGCTTAGGAAGAGGCCTAAGTGCTCACGAAGTGCAGCTTCATACAGCTGATTGGCAGGGGTCTCGGTAGTTGGACCCCCACTGTTCTCATATTGATGACCCATCCTGAAGAAAGGCAATCAATATGAAAATCCCGGAAAACCCTTTTAATTGCACATATATTGTTAGTCTTCACTAATGTTGGTCACAGAAGATTTTAATATTTAAAATGTTAAAATCTTCAAGTAATTTGCTAAAAGTTAAAAAATAAAAGTTACCTCAGCGACATTGATATACTTTGTAATGACTTCCGCTCTTTGTTGTGGGGTTGGTTTACTGAGAACCATAAGTTGAACCCACTTTGAGATTCCATTAAACAGAGCGATGGATCTCTCCAAAGTTGGGTTATCCACTAAACTTCCGTGGATCACGTAGCTTTGGTAATCTGTAAACTGGAGAACAAGAAAAGTATACAGATGAACTTAGGTGTGTAATATAAAAAAAAAGACACATTTCAAAGATTTTTTTAAATTACAACAATCTGGCACAACCAGGACAATGACTAACATGGGAGCTGATCATCACAGCCTTGGCTTCTGCATAGTACCATCACATGCTACTCTAGTTGGACTATCAGGGTACCTGTAGAGGAATGCGCAAGGTTTTCCCGTGTGGATTCCAGTGTGGAAAAACCACAGAGTATTCTTGGATTGTTATAGGATGCTATATCACCATACCGTTTAAGCCCGTTAAAGGCCCAGGGATTTTCAGCTTTTTTGTTTTCGTTTTCTCATACCTAACTTTCTGGAGCCACACATTTTTTATTTTTCCGTTCACATAGTTGTATAAGGTCTTGTTTTTTGCTGGACAAGTTGTACTTTTTGATAGCATACTGTAGTGAGAAACTAAATGGAGTTGAATTGGGAAAAAATGCCATTTAGCCATAGTTTTATAGGTCTGGTTTTTACACGTTTCCTATGTGGTAAAAATCATGTTAACAGTAACTATAGCGATACCACATTTTTATGTTTTTTTATGTGTTTGAATACTTAAAAAAAAATTAAAACATAAAAAAAATTTTTTCTTTGCCTCGTCTTATTCTGACTCCCATATACTTTTTATGCCTATGGAGCTGTGTGAGGGCTCATTTTTGTGGGATGATCTGTAGTTTTCATTGATACCATTTTGAAGTGTATGACTTCTTATCACTTGTTATTCGATTTCCTTTGGTAGGTAAAGCGTCCAAAACACGGCCGGTGCCATCTTTAAAGACCCAACATCCTCCATACATGCACTTTGGATGTCGGGAAGGGGTTAAAACAACCTGAGAATTATTATTTTTTTGTATTACATGTGTAAATGCCGACCTTGTCATATATCTGTCCCCTTATATAGTAGTTTCTATTGATTGCTCTCTTAGGCTTCTTGCACACAACCATGTGTATTTTGTAGTCCACAAAAAACGGACCCGCAAAAAATACGGATGGCGTCCATGTGCATTCCGTATTTTGCGGAACGGAACAGCTGACCCCTAATAGAACAGTACTATCCTTGTCCGTTATACGGACAATAAAAGGACAAGTTCTATCTTTTAGCGGAACGGATATATGCGGAAATACAGAAACGGAATGCACAAGGAGTACCTTCCTTTTTTTTTTTTGCGGAACCATTGAAATAAATGGTTCCGCATACGGACCGAAAAACGGAATGGAAACGGAAATAAAATACATTAGTGTGCAAAAGGCCTTAGTGTGTTTGGTATGTTCATTTCGAACATTTTAATGAAAAAGGCATAAACCTAATGTGTAAATTTTAGATTACATTTTAGTCATAGTAATTGTTTTCTTGATTTTTTTAACCCCTTCCTGACATCCGCTGTATATGTACGGCGGTTGTCGGGTCATTAAAGATGAATCGCTCTGGGTTTCTGCTGTTTTACACAGGCATCTGGATGCAAAACCTTTAAGCAGGCCAATTATCATTTTTTCAATTGTGTTTTTGCCTCCCAACCTTTCAAAAGCCATACCTTTTTCAGTTGTTTATTTTCTGGAATGGCAAAAAAATTCTTTGGGGGGCTGAAAATAAAAAAAAAATGGAAAATGGAATTTTTGGGGTTTGTTATGATTTTACAACATTTACTGGGCAGTAAAAATTACATGAAAACCTTATTCTTTGGATCAATACACTTATAGCAATAACAAACTTATTTTTATTATATTTTTACTACCTTTGGAAAAATATAATTGTTTGAAAAATTCAAAAATGTATTTGCACTGCCATATTCTGACATTTATAACTTTTTTTATATTTCCATCTACAGAAGTGTGTTAGAGCATTTTTTTGCAGGGTGAGCTTCAATTTTTATTAGTGCCCTTCTCAGGTGCATGCAACTTTTTGATCACTGTTTTAAAAAAAAATTCTGTTATACATTTAACATACAGGATAAAAACGTCTATGTTTTAACAGCTCAGACAATTTCGAACACGGCGATAACCATTATATATTTAATTTTTTTGTTTAATTTTTTTCATATGTAAAATTTGGAAAGGAGGTTATTTTTTATGTTTAATCCTTTGCATGTTTTAAATATTTTTTTTAAAAACATTTAATTAAATTTTACTTCTATTCTTTCTAGTCCTTCTAGGGGACTTCAACATGCGATAATAGGATAATATTGATGTCTATGGGATTTTCCCAGGATACTGCAACCAGGGCTTAATGGGCAGTTTCCTATGGCAGGCCTGGAAAGCTGCACAAGGCTTTAGGTTCCTTTACGGACCAATCGGCAGCCCGCAGTTTTGCTGCAAGGGGTATGTTTACATGGAGTGGTTGGGAAAGGGTTAAACAATTTGTGATTTTTTTTAGAATATGCAAATCTTTTATGGCTTAAAATAATAAGGTTTTTATGATAGCTCTCCACTATGCAGTTTCCCACAGTAAATAATAGTATTACATGCAAAACAGAGTGAACAGCACAGTCTGTGGAAGCAGATGGGCCCCATATTGTAGACCGTGCCTGCAGCCTTATTAGTTGTGCATGTATGGCCCTTCATAAGGAGTGTTAAGGTTATGTGTTCTTGCGAATAAGGACCTCAATATCTTCCATTAGGAACAAATATACATTTAGAGCTTGTCAGTATTTGCATATTGTCAATGCAAACATAATAGAAGGTAAATGAAATAGGATGTATCCTTACAGCTATCCTTCTGAATGCTTTATATTCAAGAAATGTTAGGTGCTCTGCCAGCTCCACAGGCTCCAGATGGTCGAACAGAAGGCAAACCTTTCCCTTTTTTGATGTTTTTTTCCTCTGTGTGACTCTTCGCATCCAGTCATAAGACGGTCTGAAAACAAAAGTGACAATACAAACTGTCACTGCAAAATGCTGAAATCAATAAACAATTAACAATGATCTTGTTGTGGTGCCTCCATACCCTTGTGTCCCTCTGGATACCATCACTTACTCTTCATACTCCAACAATACATCAGAGACATAAAACATATATGCTTTCCATTACCGATTGTCTCATTGGGGTGTAGAGTAATTTACAATACTAATGTATTATTATTATAGTCAGTTAACATAGTTGATTATCTCCTAAGACTGAAGATTTTGTACAGCTTAATTTGATTCCATTACTAACTAAGTTGAGGTCCAAAATTGGGATATGGCTCCGACTTCCCTTATCTAGAGCGGATAGAGTCTCCCTGATTAAGATAGTGATTTTGCCCCAGCTCCTATGTATCCTCATGAATTCACCTATATGGATAGAGGATACGTTTTTTAAGCTTATCGAGAGACTTAATAATGTATTGTTGTGGGGAAGAAAGAGGGTAAGGCTTAAATTGGAATATTTATATAAGCCCTTGGATCAGGGAGGATTGAATCTTCCCCATTTTAAGGGCTATTTTATAGCCGGGCAACTTTGGCTATATTGTGAATGGAAGAAAAGTGTATTGTAATGTGTACTACTCTGGTGAGGAGATCTCTGCATAACAACATTTTCACAATATTGGAATCGGGGCAATTAATATACAACAGGAGTATAGAGAGGCTAAAAAGTGATTATCTAAGACATGGGACACTATTAGAAGATGGCTGAAAATAACAGGATCTCTTCAGTGTACTTCCTTCTGGTACAATTTTCAACTACAGGCTTTAGATAAAATAGCCAATGACCAGTATTGGCAAAAAAAATAATGTTGTATATATAGCACAAGTGGTGAAAAATGGAGAGATACTTCCGTTCTCGGTGTTAGCACAAACTGAGACTATGGCTGGTTTGTCTTGGTTTAGATATTTTCAATTATGTTTGGCACTTTCTAGTGTAAAGAATAAATCACTGTTGGAGATAGATATCTCTATCTCCTTAAATGAATTTCTAGGGAATTTAGGATTGCACACTTATATAATTTCCTACTTAAGGCACTATTTAATAAAACACAACCACGAGGACAATGGGCCTGGGGAGTAGATTGTCCAAGGATTGAATTAGAGGGATGGAGAAATATTTTATGGAATTTGAGTTCAATATTACATAACTTTAATCATGTAGTAATACAATTTAATATTTTACATAGATGTTATGTCACGCCTTTGTGGCTCAATAAATGTAGGTTAAGAGATAGCTCTAAGTGTCCATGGTGTGGTTATTTTGGGGGTGATCACTTACACATGCTCTGGTCTTGTCCAGAATTAAAAGAATACTGGTCTGCCATTAGTAATTTTATTAATCAGAAATTGAGACTCACGATTCCATTTTTGGTTGAATGTACAGTACAGACCAAAAGTTTGGACACACCTTCTCATTCAAAGAGTTTTCTTTATTTTCATGACTATGAAAATTGTAGATTCACACTGAAGGCATCAAAACTATGAATTAACACATGTGGAATTATATACATAACAAAAAAGTGTGAAACAGCTGAAAATATGCCATATTCTAGGTTCTTCAAAGTAGCCACCTTTTGCTTTGATTACTGCTTTGCACACTCTTGGCATTCTCTTGATGAGCTTAAAGAGGTAGTCACCTGAACTGGTTTTCACTTCACAGGTGTGCCCTGTCAGGTTTAATAAGTGGGATTTCTTGCCTTATAAATGGGGTTGGGACCATCAGTTGCGTTGTGTAGAAGTCAGGTGGATACACAGCTGATAGTCCTACTGAATAGACTGTTAGAATTTGTATTATGGCAAGAAACATGCAGCTAAGTAAAGAAAAATGAGTGGCCATCATTACTTTAAGAAATGAAGGTCAGTCAGTCCGAAAAATTGGGAAAACTTTGAAAGTGTCCCCAAGTGCAGTCACGAAAATCATCAAGCGCTACAAAGAAACTGGCTCACATGCGGACCGCCCTAGGAAAGGAAGACCAAGAGTCACCTCTGCTGCGGAGGATAAGTTAATCCGAGTCACCAGCCTCAGAAGTCGCAGGTTAACAGCAGCTCAGATTAGAGACCAGGCCAATGCCACACAGAGTTCTAGCAGCCGACACATCTCTAGAACAACTGTTAAGAGGAGACTGTGTGAATCAGGTCTTCATGGTAGAATATCTGCTAGAAAATCACTGCTAAGGACAGGCAACAAGCAGAAGAGACTTGTTTGGGCTAAAGAACACAAGGAATGGACATTAGACCAGTGGAAATCTGTGCTTTGGTCTGATGAGTCCAAATTTGAGATATTTGGTTCCAACCACCGTGTCTTTGTGCGATGCAGAAAAGGTGAACGGATGGACTCTATGTCACAACCATGGTTATGGCCGTGACTCCTGAACCGCATGCAGTTGCCTGCGGTCTGGGGTTGTTGTCAATCACAGATGAGGGCTGAAGTATGTTGCCTCACCTGTTGTTGCCACTGGCAACATAAGGTATGTGGCAGTAGAGCAGCTGGAGCTGGTTGCTAGGCTGCTCGCTGTCATTGCATGTGGTTGCACCTGCCAACCTGTCTATTTAGGTGTGCCTTGTGTTTGTTGTGCACGAGGTGTTTGTATGTGTGCACGTCCCCTTTAAGTGGCTGATTTCCTTCCCTGGTGTGGGAAGGGTTAATTCCCTTCCTAGTGTGTGAGCACTGGGTGTGTCTTTGTGGGTGTGGCTACATGGGCTATTTAGCCTCAGTTGAGACCTGATGTCTGAGGGGTACTTCAGGCATGCTGCTAGAGTCATCCTCCTGGTCTTTTACCATCTGCCAGTGAGGGCCACCCTTGTGGTCATAAATGTTATATGCGATGTTTAGTTCGTGTTGCTTTTCTTTCTATGTTTTATGCAGCTATGGATCTGGGTTCCTGTGCGTATATGTGTGTGTGCTGTGTCCATTTATGTTTGGTGTGGACATCAGCGTGTGTGCACGGGATCCAGTCAGCAAGGCTGTGGCAGGTAGGTTTGGAACTAGTGTAGTTCATCTGCCATAGCCATATGTCTGTTTGTGTTCCCCTTTTCCTTGCAGCTTGGCCAGTGAGACTCCTGTTCCTCCGTGCCTAGGAGGAACAGGTTGTCTTACCCTGCTCCTTGTTCCAGGGCAATCCTGAGGTCTAGCAGGGATTATAGGTTCCGGTGTATGAGCTCCCCCACCATCAGGGTTGGCTCATATGGTTAGGAGTCAGGGTCAGATTAGGGACACAATAGGAGGTGACCTGCTCCCTAATTCTGTCATCCTGGCCGAGCAGCCACTAGCATCGCACGGCTGAGGGTTTTCCCCATCCTCAGCCGTGACACTGTTGGGGATTTATTCAAAATTGAAGGCATACTGAACCAGCATGGCTACCACAACATCTTGCAGCGGCATGCTATTCCATCCGGTTTGCATTTAGTTGGACCATCATTTATTTATCAACAGGACAATGACCCCAAACACACCTCCAGGCTGTGTAAGGGCTATTTGACCATGAAGGAGAGTGATGGGGTGCTGCGCCAGATGACCTAGCATCCACAGTCACCGGACCTGAACCCAATCGAGATGGTTTGGGGTGAGCTGGACCGCAGAGTGAAGGCAAAAGGGCCAACAAGTGCTAAGCATATCTTTGAACTCCTTCAAGACTGTTGGAAGACCATTTCAGGTGACTACCCCTTAAGCTCATCAAGAGAATGCCAAGAGTGTGCAAAGCAGTAATCAAAGCAAAAGGTGGCTACTTTGAAGAACCTAGAATATGACATATTTTCAGTTGTTTCCCATTTTTTTGTTATGTATATAATTCCACATGTGTTAATTTATAGTTTTGATGCCTTCAGTGTGAATCTACAATTTTCATAGTCATGAAAATAAAGAAAACTCTTTGAATGAGAAGGTGTGTCCAAACTTTTGGTCTGTACTGTATATCTCTCTAAGGTAAATTGCCATAAGTATAGGAAGAGTCTTTTGAATAGAATATTGTTTTTGGCGAAACTTCTGATTACCTGAGTTTGGTTCTCACGAGATGTTCCAAACTTGAATACTTGGAAAAATGTGGTTAATAAGGTTAAAAACTATGAGAAGGCCCTATATAGGCAAAGAAACAGTCAGGAGAAGTGGACTAAGATATGGGAAGCTTGGAAGCCTTGATCCTTTTTTCTCTCCGAAATTTATGTTTCCATTATTGCCTATTTGAGTAGGATTATAGAGCGCTGTAATGTTGCAGACACCGGGAGGCCATCGGACGCTGCACGTTGACAGAAAACACTGCACACTGGTTCAGAGTTATCATACATGGACTGGGCCCTGTAGATTTACCATCTAAAAGGTCGGTGGAGACACCACTGAAGTACAAACCGGATTCCAAAAAAGTTGGGACACTAAACAAATTGTGAATAAAAACTGAATGCAATGATGTGGAGATGGCAAATGTCAATATTTTATTTGTAATAGAACGTAGATGACAAATCAAACATTTAATCAGAGTAAATGTATCATTTTAAAGGAAAAATACGTTGATTCAAATTTTCACGGTGTCAACAAATCCCAAAAAAGTTGGGACAAGTAGCAATAAGAGGCTGGAAAAAGTAAATTTGAGCATAACGAAGAGCTGGAAGACCAATTAACACTAATTAGGTCAATTGACAACATGATTGGGTATAAAAAGAGCTTCTCAGAGTGGCAGTCTTTCTCAGAAGCCAAGATGGGTAGAGGATCACCAATTCCCACAATGTTGCGCAGAAAGATAGTGGAGCAATATCAGAAAGGTGTTACCCAGCGAAAAATTGCAAAGACTTTGCATCTATCATCATCAACTGTGCATAACATCATCCGAAGATTCAGAGAATCTGGAACAATCTCTGTGTGTAAGGGTCAAGGCCGTTAAACCATACTGGATGCCCGTGATCTCCGGGCCCTTAAACGACACTGCACCACAAACAGGAATGCTACTGTAAAGGAAATCACAGAAGGGGCTCAGGAATACTTCCAGAAACCATTGTCAGTGAACACAATCCACCGTGCCATCCGCCGTTGCCAGCTGAAACTCTACAGTGCAAAGAAGAAGCCATTTCTAAGCAAGATCCACAAGCTCAGGCATTTTCACTGGGCCAGGGATCATTTAAAATGGAGTGTGGCAAAATGGAAGACTGTTCTGTGGTCAGACGAGTCATGATTCAAAGTTCTTTTTGGAAATCTGGGACGCCATGTCATCCGGACCAAAGAGGACAAGGACAACCCAAGTTGTTATCAACGCTCAGTTCAGAAGCCTGCATCTCTGATGGTATGGGGTTGCATGAGTGCGTGTGGCATGGGCAGCTTGCATGTCTGGAAAGGCACCATCAATGCAGAAAAATATATTCAGGTTCTAGAACAACATATGCTCCCATCCAGACGTCATCTCTTTCAGGGAAGACCCTGCATTTTTCAACAAGATAATGCCAGACCACATTCTGCATCAATCACAACATCATGGCTGCGTAGGAGAAGGATCCGGGTACTGAAATGGCCAGTCTGCAGTCCAGATTTTTCACCTATAGAGAACATTTGGCGCATCATAAAGAGGAAGGTGCAACAAAGAAGGCCAAAGACGATTGAACAGTTAGAGGCCTGTATTAGACAAGAATGGGAGAGCATTCCTATTTCTAAACTTGAGAAACTGGTCTCCTCGGTCCCCAGACGTCTGTTGAGTGTTGTAAGAAGAAGGGGAGATGCCACACAGTGGTGAAAATGGCCTTGTCCCAACTTTTTGGGGATTTGTTGACACCATGAAATTCTGATTCAACATATTTTTCCCTTAAAATGGTACATTTTCTCATTTTAAACTTTTGTTCCGTGATTTATGTTCTATTCTGAATAAAATATTAGAAGTTGGCACCTCCACATCATTGCATTCAGTATTTATTCACGATTTCTATAGTGTCCCAACTTTTTTTGAATCCGGTTTGTACTATTATATCCTACTGATTACTGGAACCTGGCAATTAGTCAGTACTAAACACGGCAATACAGACACATCTTTCTGCATGTTCTGCAACTCATAAAGCCAACCATAACCAGGTGGCTGCTACTACATGGAGATATCGGGTATAATGCCCTCATCCGTGATACGCAAGTAGACAAATATTTATCAATGTCATAACTACCAATTGAAATATCATTTAGATACTAAGGCACTATTTATACCACTGTTTCTGAATACAATTCGGTTCCCTGATGAACCTGAGTACAGTAAGGGTGAAACGCGTCGGGACAATGGTGTCATCAACTTAGATGGCATCATAATATCTATGAAATAAAGGGATATTGATACCACCAACTCAAACATTCTGTTTAACTAGAATATGGGATTATGTGCTATCTGACAACTAATAGTATGTATCTACAAGTATAAGCAGGAGATAGACTAATCATTTCATGATCTATCCCTACATTTTCATAACTTTTTATGGTATATTAGTTTTTTGTACCTTTAGTCGTTAGCTATTACAATAACGATTAACTAATAGGTTAGCATACAATAGCTAACAGGGCCATCCCGACTCATGGCCATCCAAGGGCATTCAGGAGGTTCCTGATATGGGATCGCCCCTGTAGGGGCGGCCATTCCGTTTGTAGGCAGGGCACAAATAACGAGACGGTCAGCTATAGGGAGAGAGACTGAACCTATATATTAGGCCCAATCTCTGCCATTCCTAGCCCCAAAGATAATCAAGCTAATGATATCTTCCATCTTGTTTTCTTATTTTACTGTTATGTGGTTTGTGTTGGAGGGTTTGTAGCTATTTTAGATAGATATTAAAAGTTAAGTTTTAAGGGTGGTTACCTGTGACATAGAATATTATTCTGGACATAAAGGTATATTTGAAAAGGGTATACAGTACCGTATGAACAGTAACGGTCTAGGGTGGTGACACATTCCCTTTAATAATTGTGCCTTGAATGTGTAAAATGTTGTTAAGTAATGCTCCAAGATTTAACAAATAAAACGGACCTATCCCCGTTCCTCCAAATACCCCCTTCATTTTTTTCCCCCTCTGTAGCCTACACAGTACATTGCAAATTTACATTACCTCTATATTATTATGCCTATACAACATGTAGTCTTTGGAGTCATTTTTCTGGCATACAAAAGTCACACTGTTTTTTGAACAACCAGCATTTTTCACACAAATTTGTGACTTTCTGCCTCTCGACACTTCTGGGTGGAGATTAGTGGAAGAGGTGGGGTCACAATAGGTCTACACATCTACAATAATTTACACCAGTAAATTGGAAATACATTTTTACTATATTCTGTGGTGTATTATTCCGTTTCTGGTGCATGGACATCACCAAGGCAACCAATTTATTAAGAGGCCTATGCCTGGAGTGTGAAAGCCATCTTTAGTAAATGAGCCCCGATGTTGCAGATAGTACTATAGTAATAGGTTACCAGTTATTGACTGTTTCTTAAAAGTTATAGGCCCTGATTTATCTACACCAGTCTTGATTAGCCCTGTGCTGCAGGAGGATTTATTTAATTTATGACGAGGCACACACCTCGATATAAATTAAATGCCTCCCCCAGCAGTCCACGCGCAGACTGAAATGTGCTCCAGCTCGTAGCTGGTGTAGATTTCAGTCATCATTTATACTACTTCCAGGTGTATATTATGAAAAATGTGCTGGGACTGATGGACTTTTCTCACTATGCCCTCATTTTGGAGACTCCCGAGACCCCGCTAATCAGCTGTTCGAAGAGGCAGTGGCACTCTGGTGAACCCAGCGCCTCTTCTTACTCCAGTGACATTGCCTACATCGGTCACCTGGCCTAGGTCGAGCTCAGTCTGAATGGGCATGAGATGCAATACTAAGCACAGCCACTATACAATGTGTGGCACTGTGATTGGTAAGCTGTGAGGTGACTGCAGCACTCACCGGCCTGTTCAAACACCTGATTGGCGGGGATGTCGGCAGTCGGGCCATCACCGATCTAATATTGATGACCCATCCTGAATCTAAGTCACCCAGAGTCTTCATATCATGCTTCGGTCCAGCATGTAAACTTCTGGCATGGACAGAGTCACCTGCACCACTGCAGCAAATGACTAGCTGCACCGGTGACGTGTTTGCAAGCAGCACATGACCCAGGGTGACATGCTGCTTGACATCACTGCTGCTATAAGTCATTGGTTGCAACAATGCAGTGAGCCCATCCATGACAGACATTAACATGTGGGGACCGATGCACAGAGAAGACTGTGGTGGATCGTAACTTTGCGTCCAGGAGCAGGAAAGTATGGCTCCCTAAAAAGGTTCCGCTGGGTGGGGCGAGGGATATCTAAAAACGATATCAAGTTGGACAACCCCCTTTTTAAAAACTGTTTTATTTGTTATATTTTATGTTATTGTTAATAACATTGAATTTGTCTACAAACAACCTAAGAAACAACAAAAAACCCTAACTGCCACAATGTTCCCAAAACATGTTTTGCTTTTTATTACATATTACATTCAGCTTTTAATGGAATTGACAGTTTTGTGCTTTATAAAGACTCAAATTGTGCATGTTTTACAGTGTGATCTGCCAGCAGGGTGTGTGCTCAGATTTAGAGATGATATTATATGTAGGTACATACAGGACACAGTCTAAAATGACAGTTAAAATCCAAACAATACAAGGGCAGCCGTAACATGAATCGTACACACGACATCTGCTTTAAGAAGTTAGATCAGCAGTTTCCGCTTTCTAAATATAAAGCAATGCTTGCAGGAAGTGTGTATAGCGTGCACAATCCCACAACAGACTCACTGATGCAATTCATGGCACTGACACTGATATTGTGAAATCCAGTAAAAAACACGGGCACGGCCTCAGACACATGGCCATGTCCCTATTTCGGTCACCAACAAAAAAATGAATCCACAATTCTGTGCGCATTCTGCTTTTTTTTCCCTCACTCCCATTAATAGAAAAGGCTATTCTTCTTTACAAATGCATAAGACCTGTGCTGAAATTTGCAGATTGGTCTGCATGGTTCTGCAAAAAGAACGGATGTGTGCATGGCTCCACAGAAATAAATGAGCCAGTGTGCTATGCGTGAAAAAAACAAAAACGGATAGCACACTGAAGAAAAATACAGTTCTGTGCATGAAATATTCACATAAAAATTTCCACCTTCATACCATTCCTGTCCACAGACCTGGGCAGCAGCAGGCAAACTCCTTATTACAGACCAGTAGGCACCCTGCATAACTTTTTGGTGCCTCCATATTGCATTATTTTCTTCCCTAGAAGCAATACCTTTAAATACTTCTAGTGATAAGCATGCCATTATTTTTTTCAGGGATGTTTACAGAATACATGAGAAATATAAACTCTATATGACTCCATATAAAAGGGGAAACACACAAGGATACAGTATCGGCGCATAGTTGGCTAGAGGTAGAGTATTAAAGATCGACAAAAAATAAGTCTAATACTACAGCATGAGGACAGGGGACCACCTTTCCCATCATTTTGCAGATCAACAAAAAAAAATGGTCTTGCCATTCAATTACCTATACAAAGGTCCAGTTTGTCTAGAAGGTGGTTTATGTCTCTCTATCCAGCAGCTGTGGCTTCATTACATGTGGCCGTGCTGTGGGAGATCAAGAGTGGCACGTACGCCAGTCACACCGATGTTCCTGGAAGGTTGCCACATCTAATATAGAGATGGGATGTCGAGCCAAACAGTTCAGTAAGAGGGCTAGGCGGGGGATTTAAATTCGGCACTCTTGGTCAGTGCCTGTGATTTCATATGTGTCTTGGCTCCTTTTTTACTACTGTGCTTAGTGCTCATCCCTTATTATTGCGTAGATATCCTCTGTGTACCAACTTTTGCTTAGCTCCTGATTGACCCCTTGTCTACTGATGAATTTTCAACTGATTTTCCTGGTTTTAACCCTGGCTAGTTGGCTACTCTTCTGTATTCCCTCTTGGTCCTCCGAAAAGGTCTGCTACCTATGAGCTTGCACCAGTTTTCTGTCGCCTTATTCTGCAGATGTAACCTGGGTCCCTAGCAGCCAAGTCCATTTAGCCTCGGTGCAGGTTCTGGTAAATAACCTAGGGATAGCCTTAGATTCTACTAACCAGAGTGGTGTAGGAAGATTGGTAGCAGTTTAAGTTTGCTTGGCTGTTTTTATGGATGGTGACCTTTATATTTTACCTCCATAGTTTACCTTACAGTCATAACAGTCACTGGCTGATGCTGGATGATAAATGTGGTACAACTTTAGCATGTCTAGTCTAAGTGTATACCGCCTATTATTTGCCATACTTTGCAGCAGAATTATATTCCACAATAAGCAGTTGCCCATTTCCTGCTAAGCCATACTCACTCTCTGCTAAGCCCCCTTGCCAAGTGTGACATGAAAAGACTATCAAATTCTGGCACATGTGCAATAGTAAATCTGCCCCATGTAGTTCAATTCAGGACTGACTAGTTACTAAGGAACTTGCATTAACCAGACAGGTTTAATGCTTCAGGTCATTATTCATTTGATATTCCATCCCAACTAATCTGTATGCAGATATAAGGCAGCACAGTCTTCTCTGGGATTGTTTCAGCATCACTGTATTCATTTTCCTTATGATGAATTTCAGAAGTGCTGATGTCTGAAGACGAGAAGCAGACATAGACCATCACACATATTCCTCTGTCATTCACTGTACGTGATGCAGAAAAAGCATTTACAACCTAACCATGGTAATAAACATCTTCTTATTCCATTGCTGCCAAACATCAAGCAACTGGGCTCTTCTGGATAAACAAAAATTAATATATATATATTTTGCCAACATGAACCAATCCTTAAATTCCTTCATTTGATTCCTGTTTTTTTCTTGCAAGAATTCATCCATGCAATCGTATGATTTGCAAGCAATGTCTAATGCTCCAGTGACTGCATGTGGCACATCTGTCCTATGTTCTTCATTGCTTCCATTCTGTAATGCAACTTCAGTAACTTCTTGACATCTGAACTTGATTTTATTTTGACAACTTTGGTTTATTATCCTTCATGATCTTCCATTTCTAGACTTGATTTATTTATTTATTTTAGAAAATATTATAACCAGATTCCCCATTTGCATTCTTAGCTCTGATCATGCGCCAAGAAATTGTACTGTCTCCTATGGCTTTCGTAATTTTAAGATATTTGTCGTAATTTTAATGACAGCAAAAGTCCATAATGAGCACTAGGTGACAGACATCCATAATCCTGTGTGACCTGTCCTGTAGGATGCTGCACTTTGCTCCCCAAAGATGGCATGTGGCTACTGCCATACAATTATTCATCATTCTCACCACCAAGAGGCTGCCCCCAATGTCCAGTAAGGACCTTTTCTTAAAACATCCATAAATTCATGGACAAGCCACACAAAATTGAGACTTCTGGTCACTGTGTAAATAGGAGAATAAATGTCCCTATGAAATTTTTGGGTTTTAGCTGCAGAAGTGCGCATAGGTTATTGTTATTGAAATTATTAGCATATTGCTGCTTATGTTTCTTATTAGTATGTGACCTATAGACATACTGTACATGACTTATAGTTTTTATCATTCTTTTTTTTTATTTGCCAGTAAAAGTTTTATTACTATTACTAGCTAAGTTTTTCAGAAAAAAAGTTGAATCTTGACACTTGTGCTTACCACTGCGATCTGCTATTGGAGCATCATTCGCAAGAACAAAATGGTAACCAGGCTGTTTAAATAAACCGGTATGTATCTTGGTAAATGTCAACAAGACTTCAGGACACAGACTAGCCAAAACGACCACTCGCGTTTTGGGCGGATCCATCATGGATCTGCAAAAACAGATCCATTACAATAATACAACCGCACGCATCCGTCATGAACTGATCCGTTTGTATTATCTGTAACATAGCCAAGATGGATCCATCTTGAACACCATTAAAAGTCAATGGGAGACGGATCTGTTTTCTATTGTGCCAGATTGTGTCAGAGAAAACGGATCCGTCCCCATTGACTTACATTGTGTGCCACGACAGATCCGTTTGGCTCAGTTTCGTCAAGTGGACAGCAAAATGCTGCAGGCAACGTTTTGGTGTCCAGCTCCAGAGCGGAGAGGCGACTGAACGGAGGCAGACTGATGCATTCTGAGCTGATTTTTTTCCATTCAGAATGCATTAGGCCAATACTGATCCGTTTTGACCACCTGTGAGAGCCCTGAACGGATCTCGCAAATGGAAAGCCAAAACGCAAGTGTGAAAGTAGACTTTATCAATGATGGTTACAAGACAAACATGTTCAGAGAATCAAACAGGACATACGGGTAAGGAACAATGCAGACCTAATCTCCACCCAACTACTGTCTCTACCTACTTGGACAATCTGCTCTAAACGACAGCCCCCAACTGGTTGAAAGTTCCTATTCTAGCTAGGTGCAGGGACAACGTACAAGCGCCTTTGGTAAGAAAACCAGGGACCTGTACACACAATCGGAACCCATGCATGGCAATACATGGCACATGCTCACAAAACACATAATAATATTATTATTATTTTTTTTATTACAAAACCTTAATGCAATAAAAACACGAGACTAGAGAGTGGAGATAAGCCGAGGCCTGTTTATTTAAACTCAAACCAACTTTAATATATACTCAAAATATTAACCATATAAATAAAATGAGCCTAGTCATAAACCCAGACTTGTTTAAACCATAAATACATCATAGTCAATCCCATCCCGGGATGACTATATCAACCACCCTGAACAGACCTCGATTTTACAAGGGCAGGTGAGGAAAACAGGCAAACCAGCCCGCAGAGCCTGGACACTTATAGCCCCCCAACCCCACTAATCCACCAATGATTCACTGTCACCAGGGCTCGGGCAAACTTTGCCCGATCCCAGCGACATCATAGGTCATTAAGATGACCAATTAAGAACATCCCAGCGATCCTCACAGGAGAGCGGGAAAATTTTCCCTCCAAAACCTCTCGACTAAAAATAGCCTCTAATCACTGGGCAGAGAACTGACCGCCCAGTGACCAGAACCCATACACAGGCAATGGAAGTATTGCCATGTGTACCCCTCCATAATGTCCGGGGTACCTTCATACTAAACAGACATGAGACAGGAGCACAAGACCAGACCAAAGGCACAAACTCAGGAACAAAGCATAAACTAAAAGCCATGTGGATGCATCAGACATTGTTGACGTATGCGACATCAATGAACAATCAGGCTGGCCACACAAATCAGGTCAGAAATACAAACACTCTGGTCAGGACAGCAAGCAGCCTGCACACAGCTTTCCTGGAGACAGAAGACAGACTGACCTCAGCAGGGTAAGGAAGACACCTGACCACCTAATGTTCAGATACAGACCAGGAAACATGAACTCTTACATGAACAGACACAGAGAGCATAGAAGTCACAGGGAAAGGTTTGCACACGCCTACAGATGACCACAGCCAACACGCACAACACAAGCAACTAGCATACATGTCCTTCGCAGGCAGTAGGCCAGAGCGCAGCCAGCCAACATGGTAACACGGTATCACAGTGAACCGCACTGTGACATTAATTACAGAGTTGCTTATAGCTGGTGTTTGGTTAAAGGGAAAAGCTTTCATGCATGCCAGAGTTTACATTAAAAGGACATGTGGCTGATTTCTTGCAAAAAAAAAAACCTGCAACTGTTCTGAGTGCATATGCTGCAGAATCCTCCTCAATCTTTGCGAACATACCCTAGCTTGGAAATTTTATAGGAAATGTATCAATGCTTTATTGCCACTTTTGTGGCGAAAAGTTGCAAATTATGGTGCACGACATATTTGCTAAATAACTTTTTTATTTTAGTGGGAAGGAGCTCAAGTCTAGACCTGCTCTGACTTTCTGGATCACAGAAGGGTGCCTAATTTATTAAGACGAATCTCACTCCAGCGCACAGAGGATGCCCGTTTTGATAAATCTCCCCCTTTGTGTCTGAACAGATGCTTGCCGGTAACATTGCTTACAAGTTTTTATATACCTCAAGAGTAATTATGCTGCAACATACTTGAACCAATGGGGCAGTAAAGGAGGACCCCAAGTCATTGCAATATGGCACTGTGGGGAACTTATACTGCCACTGTACAGGCTTAGGGCATATGACTTTAATTTTAAAGGTGCAAAAATCCATCTTATTCACATAAAGAGTTAAAAAACAGTTTCAGCGTGAAAAATACAGTAAAGACTCACATGCTAGAAATGTCTATAAGATTAATATGTTCTTCATAACCCAGTTGGCTCGCCAATTCTCTAAATTCCTCTGTCATCTGTATTAATCCCAAATCCAAATTAAACTCTGCAGGAAATTCCAGAATCCAGTATCTAGAACAGACATAAGGGTTATCATGACTTTTTGTCCTCATAAAAGAGAACGTCTTTGATGATCATATTTTAATTGAAAAGCTGCCCCTTGATCAAACATTCCTAAAAGTCCAAATTATCAAAACGGTAATTAAAATGACAGCTGAGTTATAGATGTAAAACACATTATGGGGTAACGGTGGAATCAACAATTGCAAACCTTTTAATTTTTCATAAAATCTTTAAGGAATATTAGTAAATTGCAGAACTTTTAAAGTGGTGCTTGAAAATTTGTGAACCCTTCAGAATTTTCTATATTCCTCCATAAATTTGACCTAAAACTACATCAGATTTTCTCACAAGTTCTAAAAGTAAAGATAACCAAATCAAAGAAGTTAGTCAAAAATATTAGACTTGATCATTTCTTTATTGAGAAAAATAATCCAATATTACATGTCTGTGTCAAAAGTATGTGAACCTTTGCTTTCAGTATCTGGTGTGACCCCCTTGTGCAGCAATAACTGTAACTAGTCATTTTCTGTAATTGTTGATTAGTCCTGCACATCGTCTTGGAGGAATTTTAGCCGATTCCTTTGTACAAAATCGCTTCAACTCTGTTATGTTGGTGGGTTTCCTTCCATGAACTGCTCATTTCAGGTTCTACTACAACATTTCTATTGGATTAAGGTCAGGACTTTGACTTGGGTATCCCAAAACTGTACCTTTATTCTTCGTTAACCATTCTTTGGTAGAACAATTTTTTTGCTTAGGGTTGTCGTCTTGCTTCATGACCCACATTGTCTTAAGAGTCAGCTCATAGACAAATGCTGCGACAATTTCCTTCAAAATTTGCTGATATAATTTAGAATTTATTATTCTATCACTGATAGCAAGCTGTCCATGCTCAGATGCAGCTAAACAAGACCAAACTTTGATGCTACCACCACCATGTTTCACAAATGGGATGCAGTTTTTATAGTTAAATGCAGTGTTTTCCTTTCACCCAACATAACACTTCTCATTTAAATGAAAAAGCCCAATTTTGGTTTTATCTGTCTATGAAACATTGTTTCAATAGCCTTTTGGCTGGTCCAGGTGATCTATGGCAAACTTCAGATGGGCAGCAATTTTCTTTTTGAAGAGCAGCAGCTTTATTCTTGCAATCCTGCCATGCACACCAATGTTGTTTGGCGTCCTCCCAATGGTGAACTCATGAACATTAACATTAGCTAATGTGAGAAAGGCCTTTAGTTGCTTAGGGGTTACCTTGGGTTCTTTTGCGACCTTGCGGACTATTACATGACTTGGCGTGATCTTTGTAGGTTGACCACTCCTGGGAACATTCATAATAGTTTTCAATTACCACGCTATCTGACTGTGGTTTGGTGGAGTCCAAACTCTAGTTTTATAACATTTTCCAGCCTCTAAATAAGCAAATGAGCAAGTCTAATAGTGTTGACTCATTTGTTTGATTTAGTTATCTTTATCTACTTTTAGAGTTGTGTGAAAATCTGGAGATTGAGGTGCAGTCGAGACCAACTATATCTCAAGAAAAAAAACATATGGTTTTGCCACCGGAGATTTTACAGGTGAAACATTTAAACTGCATGAACTTTTTTCAGGAGCAGGTTTGATGCACTTTTACTCACACTTCAACTGCTATTAGTTACATTGTGATTAAAATTTCACTTTCCCTCCTCCTTATACCACTAACTAGTAATATAACCAGGCTCTGATATCCCAGAGCCACAGCAACACATAGGCCTTCTCCTTGTTTAAGAAAGACATATCTCCTTCCTGCCATATGCACATCTCTATGGACCTACAGTTTATGTCTTATTGTGGCTCTGTAACGATAGTTATAGTGATTCCATCCAACAACATTACCTCATAAAGTGACATGTTTTTAAGCGCAAGTCATTGCAGTTCTCTCCACTGGAATTTCGATAAGTGTATAGGTTAAAAAAAACATATGACAATGATTGGAAAAACTAATCAACAATACAATATATCTCCATATGTCGGTATCTGTCAGTCTGTGTATCTGTGACCACTTTAGAGCTGTTCACTGCACATCAGATGTGTATGTCAAACCTGATGAGTCTGATGTTACCAGCTAACTATCTGATGTGTATGAAAGCCTTGCAACTCTCCCCAATAGCTGGTGTCACTTTCAGGTGAGATACAGATCAGGCAGTCAGATTTTACCTGCCTGATCCATTTGTTCTCCGCTGAAATAAGTTGCCGAAAGAGGCGAACGTTGGGCTGACACCTATCTAATAAGAATGGCCATACTATGATGTAGGGAGAAAACTGCTTGTTGTAAATCAGGAGAGGAATCTATATAATGGAATTACATTTTGAATCTAAATAGGTGTCCTTTGATCAAAACCAATGCAAGGAGGTGCTTGTTCTCTCCGAGAGGTCTGCCATAAAATGTAAGTTTGATCTGCATAATTTCAAGGGCATAGCTATAGGGAAAGTGGCTGCTTTGGGGCCCAAACCCAGAAGGGGCCCACCCATGAGGAGGACTAAAATATTTTATTGTTAACGCCCCCTCAACAGTATTACACAATGACATTATATACAGTGCCAGTATATAGAGTGACATGACATACAGTCATGCAGGGCCTGGTGTGACAGAGCGACTATTATTAGCCACAGTGTTGGTCATTACATGGGAGTCGGGAATTGCAAAGAAGTTGCTGGGGGGGCCTGTTAAAAAATTTGCTGTGGGGCCCACTCATTCTAATTATGCCATAAGTTAATGGGGAAACTACATGAGCACACAAAGTTTCAGGTAAATAAAGTATTTAATTTAAATTTTTCTAACAAATGGACCATCATGTAATACATCAGTGTGCCTAGTCTTCCCCCAAGAAATAACGATTCTGGAGCACCTTTTTTATAATGAAATGTTGTGCTGTTCCTCTATTATTTATGCTGTAAATTCCTGAATAAATTGATTACTGGGTATTGCTATTCCCCTTGTCAAAGGAGAGTGTCCCTGCCTCCATCTGCCACTGGCAGCACTAATTGAATTGTGTCAGACTGTCAGAGGACAATCCGCCAAATGGTAACACCCAATTGGCGATTTATTCTAAACTTCTCGTATGAATAATAAAGGAAAGGCACAGCATACAGTTATAAGAAAAGATGCTTCAGAATTGTCATATCATGGGAAATACTCAAATTGTTTACTCATGCAGTCATGTCAGGAGTGGTGACAGGTCCTCTTTAAGTGGGACTCATTGTCTTCAATATGAAAAGGCAGTGGACAGCTTGGCCCATATTGTACATCATCGGTGGATAAGGTGACGGTAATGTGTGTGTTTTCTTGCTTTATAAAGGATATATAGAGATAAGTTTTCCAGCAAGTTCAGTAGAAGACAGATACCAACGATGCATTAATAACACCGTTCTCGGCAGCAGGTTGTTGTCAGTCAGATCCCCTTTCTCATCTGAGAAGATAAAAAAATTATACCATTATTAGCTCCTGAGGTATCATATAGTAAACGTCTTCAAGTGTAACTATAAAAACTGCCTGAGAACACAATAAAGCCTAAACAATTTTATTAGGAGGTCGTTAAAATACAAAATGGCTTCCCACGTCAGGCTAATGCTAGGGAATAATTGGAGAGGGGTAGACTTTTCACACATATAGGTCCCCCCTATTAGTCCTTTGCAGTGCTGGTATATATATTTCAGTTTGTCCTAAATTGTCCCTCTAAAGTCAACAAGGCTAATTCTCTGAGAATCGCATAAACACTATGTTATGTAACAGCCCCTGATTTCCTAGTCAATAAATGGGCACTGTGATGGCGAGAGGCTCCGATGGCCGCACAGCATCCGTGGTGGGCAGCATTCTATGTATTGCTAAATATACTTACCGCTCCTTTCTATCATTTTAGGCCATGAACTGAGATGTAGATGACCACACGCTGCTGCTGTTTAGCTTCCTACACCACTGCTTACCTCATCGCTCTGTGTGCTCCTGATGAAACGCCATTACCACGTCAAAGAAACATACGAACATACGATTATAGGTAGCACGTGTTTCCTTCTAAAAGAGCCTATATGGTGATTCATTGGCTGTTAGATGAGACAAGTGTCCACGTGATTCTCAGAACATTAGGCTGGTTGACTTTTTGGGACAATTTGGGACAAACTGAAATATATACCAGCACTGCAAAGGAGTAATAGAGGGGACTTACATATGTGCGTCCATCCCTCTCCAATGGTTCCATTAGGTTGATGTGGAGGGGAAGCTATTTACTATTTTAACAACCTATTAATAAAATGATTTGCTTTGGTTTCAAGGTTTTCTCAGGCAGTTTATATTATTAGCTCCTCCTTAGTATCTGTCCAATGTGTCCTGAATCCATAGATTTTCTATAAAGTTTAGACTGCATGAATTATTCAAAGCAGATAATGGGCAGCAAGGAAAGAAGGGAAAATACATTCCCACACCTACTAAAATAGAGCTGTGAATGACACAGACGTGACTTAATGCTCTTGATTAGGTGTGAAGCACAAGTTCCAAAGTAAACTGATGGCAGAATCTATAGTCACAGTTTTACTGTTAAAGTGTAAGTGTCATTTCAAATTATTTTTATACAGACAGTAAATTAAAACATTTTTGTAAACTACATTATTAGGGTAATGTGTTAATTTTAACTATAAAATTCCATGTTTATTGTCTGCTTAGCAATAATGAGTGTTGCTATGTATAACATACAGAGGCGGGTTTCTTAGCATGCCTCTTATCTCCCTAGCCCAGCATCTGCCTCGCTACATGGGCCCTAATGATGCCCCACCTTTTGCTGTTTATCTGACTTGCTGCCAGCACTTGCACATTTATCACTTCCCTGCACTTCTCTGTTAGTGAGTGCAGGATAGAGCCTAGTGAACGGTGCTGCAGTGATCAGCGGTGACAGAAAGAGAACAGGAACTTAATACACATACTATCAGTGCTGATTGTTGCAGTCCTACTTCTCTCTGTCTTCCCAATGTGTCTCTGTTTAGCGTTAGGAAGATGAGCAGGGCTGCAGTGATTAGCACTGACAATAAGTGTAATATGTTCCTGTATACTTAGTGTCAGTGCTGATCACTGCAGTCCGGTTCACAAGAAAGCATAAGGAAGATAGAAATGTGCAGAGCTATCCGCAATCAGGTGGGGACAGGTCAGAAATGTGGTCGGGCAGATAGAGAAGCAGAGGCTGGGGTAGGGAAATAAGAGGCAGGCTGAGAAGCCTGATACTTTATGTGAGATATGGCCATTTTCAGCGTAAAGTAGGTGCCAATGATGGGCTCTCTTTAGCAACACTGAGTTAGAGTGTTGCTAAAGAGACACTTTTCATTCAATTTTATTATAAAACAATACACACATTTCCTAATAAAATATATTACGATTGTGCTTAAAATCACTGTCCATACACAATATTACAAATAAATAAAATGCCCCCTGAGAATCCCTCTGATCATGAGAACAGGGGTCCAAAGTCGCTATGTGAATTGAGCGGAAGGTCAAGCATGGACACTGCCACTCCACTTTTGGGACTGCCAGAGACACCTTAGAACTGTACTGTGTGCATGTTTGATCACCATTCCATTCAAATGGGGAGACACCAGAGTATCATTCTATTGATTTTTGTGGGTTCCATTGGTCGAATCCACAGCGATATAACCATTATCCCCTATCCAGGGTATAGGGAATAACTTGTTCTAACTAGAATACCACTTTAAACATTTCATTAACATCATATTGTTTGCTTGTTATCAGAATGACTGTAGATAGAATGGCATCACACATACCAAACATCTCCATGCAAGCGTACAGAAGTTCATCCAGTGAAGCTGCCTTTCGAAACGTACTGGATCCCATTGTTTGCTCATCAATGATTCATACTTCTCTAGAATACCATATTTCACATGAACTTCTCCTTAATGTAAAAGTCCTACAAAATCATGACAACAGATATTTTGAATGAATGCAAAAAAAAAAAAATGACAAGTAATTTTAAAACTTTAGATACTTACGTTAATACTAAATTACTTAAGCAATTTAGAAACTCTAAATAACAGATATTTGTCCCTGAGGATTTTTAAATGTGGCATTAAAATATTTCTACAACCATGTTATAGACCACTGTTGGGTTTGATTACAACAATAACACATACAGTGAGGAACAGAAGTATTTGAACACCCTGCGATTTAAGTTTTCCCATTTAGAAATCATGGAGGGGTCTGAAATTCATGTTGTAAGTGCATTCCCACTCTGAGAAACAGAATTTAAAAAGAATTCAGGAAATCACATTGTATGATTTTTTAAAGAATTTATTTGTCTTGCACTGCTAAACATAAGTATTTGAACACCTGAGAAACAGCAAGAATTCTGGCTCTCAAAGACCTGTTATTGTGCCTTTAAAAAGTCCACCTCTACTTCACTTAATAATCTAACTTAGTAGCACCTGTCTGAGCTCTTTAAAGACACCTGTCCACCCCACAGTCAGTCAGATGTGAACTACTACCATGGGCAAGATCAAAGAACTGTCAAAAGACATCAGAGACAAAATTGTGGACCTCCACGAGGCTGGAAAGGGCTACGGGGAAATTGCCAAGCAGCTTGGAGCAATTGTTAGAAAATGGAAGAGGCTAAAGACAACTGTCAGTCTCCATCGGACTGAGGATTCATGCAAGATCTCACCTCATGGGGTATCACTGATGATAAGAAAGGTGAGGAATCAGCCCAGAACTACAAGGGAGGAGCTGGTCAATGACATGAAGAGAGCTGGGACCACAGTTTCAAAGGTTACTGTCGATAGAACACCACGCCATCATGGTTTCAAATCATGCATTGCACGGAAGGTTCCCCTTCTCAAGTCATCACATGTCCAGGTCTGTCTGAAGTTTGCCAATGACCGTCTGGATGATCCAGAGGAGGCATGGGAGAAAGTGTTTGAAGGGAAAAAAAGGATGAGTTGCATCCCAAGAACACCATCCCTACTGTGAAACATGGGGCATGGGGTTAGTAACATTATGCTTTGGGGGTGATTTTCTGCCAAGGGGACAGGACAACTGCACTGTACAAAGGAGAGGATGAATGTGGCGGTTTATTGTGAGATTTTGAGCAACAATGTCCTTCCCTCAGTCAGAGCATTGAAGATGGGTCGTGGCTGAGTCTTCCAACATGACAACGACCCAAAGCACACGGCCGGGATAACAAAGGAGTGGCTCCGTAAGAAGCATATCAAGGTTCTGGAATGGCCTAGCCAGTTTCCAGACCTACTGTAAATCCAATAGAACATCTTTGGAGGGAGCTGAAACTCCATGTTGCTCAGCGACAGCCCCGAAACCTGACAGATCTAGAGGAGATGTGTGCGGAGGAGTGGGCCAAAATCCCTGTTGCAGTGTGTGCAAACCTGGTCAAGAACTACAGGAAACTTTTGACCTCTGTAATTGCAAACAAAGGCTTCTGTACTAAATATTAACACTGATTTTCTCAGATGTTCAAATGTGCAGCAGTGCAAGACAAATAAATTCTTTAAAAATCATACAATGTGATTTCCTGATTTATTTATTTTTTTAATTCTGTCTCTCAGAGTGGGAATGCACCTACAATGTGAATTTCAGACCCCTCTAAGTGGGAGAACTTGCAAAATCGCAGGGTGTTCAAATACTTCTGTTCCTCACTGTATATATAGTTTTCCTTGTGTTTTAATACTGAAAAAAAATAAAAACTTGTGAAAAAATTATTGGGGTCATTTATCAAACTGGTGTAAAGTAGAACTGGCTTAGTTACCCATAGTAACAAATCAGATTACACTTTTCATTTTCCAAAGATGCTGTCAAAAATGAAAGGTGGAACCTAATTGTTTGGTATTGGCAACTAAGCCAGCTCTACTTTACACCAGTTTGATAAATAACCCCATATGATTTTCTTTTCATAGCCATATTCTGACCTCCATAACTTTTATATAGTTATGTTTACGGAGCTGTATGAGGACTCATTTTTGCAGGACTATCTGTGGTTTATACCATTTTTGGGCGTGTATGACTTTTTGATCACTTTTTATTCAACATTTTTGGGGAGTTGTAGTGACAAAAAAAACTCACCATATGGGATAAATATTTTAAATTTTAATAGACTCGATGATGCCTATGATGTTTAATTTCTTTTATTGTTTGTGTATTGATTTTTTTTTATTCTAGGGAAAGAGGGGTTGGTATGAAATTTTATATATATTTTTTATATAAAGTTTTAACTTTTTTCAATTTTTTTAAGTCACCCTAAGTAGCTTCACCATGCAATCATTGGATTGCATCATGTATTCTGTATTGCAAATCTATGCAATACAAATACACTGTACTCAAGCTTTGTGGTGCAAATAACGTCAGAGCTATGATTTTGATTAATAAATCTACCTCAATGTCTCAAAGGTCATTCTTCTGTAACCTACTACTATCAGTTATAATGTTGGGAGACGTAGAGGGTTACTGGCTATTTAAATGTTGGGTTCAGAGGAGAAATGAGTTGTGATTTAGCAATGTGGTCTTAAAATACATAGCAGAGTATGCTACTTAGTAGAGTATGATATTTAGGAGAGTATGATACTTAGGGTACTTTTACACTTGCGGCAGAGGATTCCGGCAGGCAGTTCCGTCGCAATCCAGATGCAAACTGATGGCATTTGTCAGACGCATCCGGATGCGGATCCGTCTGACAAATGCATTGAAATACCAGATCCGTCTCTCTGGTGTCATCTGGAGAAGCCCATCCGGTATTAATTTTTTTTGCATTTTTAAAGGGCTGCGCATGCGCAGACCAGAAAACCGGTTCCGTTTTGCCGGAACACAATGCCAGATCTGGCACGAATTCACTTCAATGTAAATTAATGCCGTCTCCCGCATTACAGCAAGTGTTCATGATTTTTGGCCGGAGAGAAAACTGCAGCATGCTGTGGTATTTTCTCCATCCAAAAAACGTAAGAGGGACTGAACTGTTGCATCCTGAACGGAATGCTCTCCATTCAGAATGCATTAGGATAAAACTGATCAGTTCTTTTCCGGTATAGAGCCCCTAGGACTGAACTCAACACCAGAAAACAAAAACGCTAATGTGAAAGTATCCTTAGTGGAGTAACAGTGGGGGTGATTTCCCAGGCAAAATGAAAACTACAAGTACTGTACGGTGCAACTGTATTGCATATTGTATTGCAAATTGCACCATAAAATGGAGTCCATGATGGAATCCAAAGTTATGTTGTGCTTTTTTAAGTTCCTCAATGAGTCTTTGAAGTTTCAAGAGAAAGCTAATATAAAATGCTACAAATGTATTAGATATGTCCGATTGCTTGGTGCAAAATAAATACTGGTCTACCAAAAATCAGAACTCAAGTTCCCAATGCCCTTACATCCTCACCCTCCATCAAAGCATAAAGAAGAGATGTGTCCAGTGCCCAGTTGGATAAGTTATGATTGAAAGCAAGTTTCAATTAAAATATACCGCATGTACATCTGTGAAGGTTCTCATTTATCCAGGTCATGGTATATCTGTAAAGAATAAATCAAGGCAACTGGACGTACTGTAGATTTCTTGAAAACGTTTCACTCGTTCTTCCAACGAGCTTTCTCATTTCTGAGTGACTGTACAATAATTCTCTGGGAATAAATATGTAACTGAATCCACATCTGGTAATTATATCCAGCATTGGGTCAGAGGTCATTATACCCAGCTTGGGGTCAATTATCCTAATTGGAGTCAGTAGGTGATAATGACCTCCCAGAAAACGACACACCTCGTTTGTACCAATCGGCCTCCTTATCCAAAACACGTACTTGACTGTTTTCAAAGGTGTGACCTGTTTCTTTTAGATGTAAGTACACGACTGAATCTTGACCAGAGGTTTTGGCTCTTCTATGCTGAGCCATACGCTGATGTAGTTGTTGTTTTGTTTCGCCGATATACAATTCTGAACATTCCTCATTGCACTGGACTGCGTACACAATGTTGTCCATCTTGTGTCTTGACACCTTTTTCCGGGAGGTCATTATCACCTACTGACTCCAATTAGGATAATGGAATCAATACCTTTGACCCCATGCTGGGTATAATTACCAGATGTTAATTCAGTTACATATTTATTCCCAGAGAATTCTTGTACAGTCACTCAGAATTGAGAAAGCTCGTTGGAAGAATGAGTGAAATGTTTTCAAGAAATCTACAGTAAGTCCAGTTGCCTTGATTTATTCTTTACAGATATACCGCATGTACAGCACCTTAGGTACAGTAATCCAAAATCCAGCCTGTCCTCCCACATACAACATGTAAACTTACTGTAACATATCAAGATCACATTAGTCAGTAGACATTGGACATGCTCTATACTAATCAACACAGATGAGGATCATATGATATTACAGATATTTAGGAAGATGGTGGAGAACTCAAATGAAATTTAATTTGGATATATGTCAGGTAGCCAAGGAAGCAAATGTTCTGATTATGTATTAAACAGTAAAACACTTGGTAAAACTGCCAATGAAAAATACTTGAGGGTATCCATGGACAGTCTACTCAGCTTTAGCAACCAGTGCCAGGCAGCTGCTACCAAGACAAATAAAATCATGGGATCCGTTAAAAGAGGGAGAGATGCTTGTGATAGTTTTGCCTCTATACAAATCAATAGTTGAACCAGACATTGAATATTGTGTATAATTTCCGGGCACCTGTGGATAAGAAGGACCTGGCTGAACTAGAGTGGGATCAGAGTATCAAGGTAAGGCTACTTTCACACTTGCGCTTGATCGGATCCTTTCTGAACGGATCCGATCATATTAATGCAGACGGAGGCTCCGTTCAGTACGGATCCGTCTGCATTAATAACTTAGAAAATTTTCTAAGTGCGCAAGATGCCTGAGCGGATCCGTTCAGACTTTCAATGTAAAGTCAATGGGGGACGGATCCGCTTGAAGATTGAGCCATATGGTGACCTCTTCAAGCGGATCCGTTCCCATTGACTTACATTGTAAGTCTGAACGGATCCGCTCGCCTCCGCACGGCCAGGCGGACAGCTGAACGCTGCAAGCAGCGTTCAGCTGTCCGCCTGTCCGTGCGGAGGCGAGCGGAGCGGAGGCTGAACGCCGCCAGACTGATGCAGTCTGAGCGGATCCGCTCCATTCAGACTGCATCAGGGCTGGACGGAGGCGTTCGGGTCCGCTCGTGAGCTCCTTCAAACGGAGCTCACGAGCGGACCGACGAACGCTAGTGTGAAACTAGCCTTATGAAGGGAATGAATTATGGCACCAAGACAAGTTATCAGACTTGGGATTATCCAGGTAGGTGATCTAATCACAATATATCAATATATGAACAATACAGAGCTCTTTATAAGGATCTTTTAGGCCCCTTGCAGACAAGCAAGTATTTTGCGCGGGTTTCAATGGGTCTGTGCACATGAGCGTTGTTTTTCACGTATCACTTGTGCGTTGCGTGAAAATCTCAGCATGTTCTATATTCTGTGTTTTTCACGCAACACTGGCCCCATAGAAGTGAATGGGACTGCGTAAAAATCGCATCGCATCCGCACTTGCTTGCGTTTTTTCACGTATGGTTGCTAAGAGATGTTGTTTGTATACCTTCAGTTTTTTATCACGTTCGTGCAAAACGCATTAAATTGCATTGCACCTGCGTGATAAAAACTGAACAACTGAGCGGGATCTCATACAAAACTGAATGAACTTGCTTGCGAAATCGCGCATTTTTCACTGAACGCATCCGCAACGCATCCGGACCTAATCTGCTCACACTCATCTGCAAGAGGTCTTACACCTGAGCCTGTAACTAGTATTGAGCGATTCAAAGGTAAACAGATTAACTTTGATCTGAATTTCAGGAAAAATTTGATTCGCCACAAGGCCGAATTTCCCGACGCTTCGTTATAACAAATAAATTTTTCCTGAAATATTGGGGGGAAAAAACCTCGCCTCATCCATTTGCTCGCAGAGGTGCCATCGTGGCAACCTTTATTGAAAAAACTGCTCCAAATCTCGCATACGCTGACGTGTGACATGATCACATCATTACGCTGGCTGGGCGCAGTGAGGTCATCATGTCAGCGTGCACAAGATTTAGCGTGTTTACTTCAATCAAAATGGCCGTGACGGCCTCTCCGTGAGAAAATGGATGAGGTATGTATATTTTTAACCCCCAACTAAGCCCTGAAAGGCCTCAATGTGACTGTCAGATGCCGTAATCAATGTTAAACGAATCGACCCAGCAAACTTCATCGCTGTACAACGCGTTTGCCAATCAAAGAGGCGCAGATGCAGGCACGAGATTTCAGAGCCAGATGCAAATATCTCTACACTGCTTGGTGCTTTTACTCAGAGCAGGCAGCACAGAAAGCGGAGCTCGGGTGCAACAGCAATGCCATCATTGCACCAAGGAGTTCATTTACATAATATTAAATTGCTTATATCTGTAGATTGGTACCATCAATCAACATGGCACCAGTGGGATTGGATTCAGCTGCCAACCGCACATCTCTAGTGTCAGGCTACTTTCACACTGGCGTTTTGGCTTTCCGTTTGTGATATCCGTTCAGGGCTCTCACAATTGGTCCAAAAAGATCAGTTTTGCCCTAATGCATTCTGAATGGCTAAGGATCCGCTCAGAATGCATCAGTTTGCCTCCGTCCCGTCTCCATTCCGCTTTGGAGGCGGACACCAAAACGCTGCTTGCAGCGATTTGGTGTCCCTCTGACGATTCTAAGCCAAACGGATCCATCCTGACACACAGTGTAAGTCAATGGGGACGGATCCGTTTTCTCTGACACACTCTGGCACAATAGAAAACAGATCGGTCCTCCATTGACTTTCAATGGTGTTCAAGACGGATCCGCCTTGGCTATGTTAAAGACAATACAAACGGATCAGTTCTGAACGGACGCAGACGTTTGTATTATCATGACGGATCCGCACCAAATGCGAGTGTGAAAGTAGCCTCAGCTGGATTTATTTCAAAGTGTGCGGTGACAGATTTCTTTTTAAGAGGTTTTCATGGTAGCTATTGTTTTTTTATGGTAGTTATTCAGGAACAGCAATTTAATTGTCGACATTTTCCATAGCTATTAACAAAAAAAATTATTCTGAGTTTTTGTTTCTTTGTTTTTCTTCATTTTAAACTCTCCTCCATCATGAATATTGTATGTCACCCAAAGAGAAAGTGTTTTCAAGCTGCCATCACAATTATTAATTACAGTTTCTTAGTAAAATTGCACAGAAAGAAATGTTGCAGCATGTTATTACTCAGATGCCTGCTGAGAAGAAACATTTATTTACTTAGAATGGCGCGGTAATATAATTATGGCAGCTTATGCAATCATACCTTTGACTGGACATTATTTTTTTTTAAAAGGTTATAAAAATTTGTGTTTGTGTAGAAAAGGTGCTCCTTTTGAGATGCGAGATGCGATGTACAAAACAGAATGTTCCTCTTGTATTAGTTTTCCCAGAACCGAGGTTTATACTGTAAAGAGCTGAATACAAATTTATATATGAGAACAAAATGAACATATCGATGTCAAGAAGCAATGTGTTTTGAAAGGAAGTAGCTTTGTCCTGAATTCCTTGGACCACTGTCAGAGGGTGTGAGAGATGTGTATCTGGTGTGAACATTCTGTAGTACACATTTTTGTCCACAAGATGGCCGCAAGCCAGATGTTTGAGCCATGTGTGCATTCTTTTGTTTAAATTGAATAGGGGAGGGGGGAAATGGGGATAACATTACAGTTTTCAAATCTACCTATGAACTCAGAGTTGAAGTTGCTGAAACCACTCCTATCAGGTTAAGGAGCCAATAGTCTCTTCTTAAGGAACACCCCTTTTGTGATGTCATGTCTGCTATTTAAGTCAATGTAATGTGAATAAAGTGCGCCTCTTCTACCATGGCTCAGAGAAGAGAGAAGATGCTTTCATGAAACCACCTAGTGTGTCTGGTCTCATTATAAAGCAGTATGGTATACACATACTTATACTTATAATTGATTTGGCACCACACAAAGAAGAAGGAGAAGCGCATGAATTGTGCTGACAAAATGGCGTCCCATCGGTGGTCAGACAGCTTGCGTAACTTCCGATTCAAACGCCACGAGAGCGACTTAAACTGAACCATCAGACGAGATCTTATGCCAGCAAGTTGTTAGACAGCTGAGTTGCTTATCCTGTGACGTAGAATTGGATCCCAGCCAGAATCTGACGAGTTTTTGGAAAAAGGAAAGGATTCTATTCCTAGATCGGAAGGATCTAGATTATATATATAGTATTGAGTTTCCCCTATTCGGAAGAATCTATATTATATAGGTTTGAGTTCCCCTAATTCGATGACTTTTAGTTAGAATTCTTCTTTTTTTTTTTTTTTTGAGAATTCCCAATTAGGAAGAATCTAGGTTGAGAATTTTGTGATTTCCTTTTAAGGAAGAATCTAGGTTAAAAATTCTGTGATTTCCCGTTTAGGAAGAATCTAGGTTAACAATATTTGTGGTTTCTCTGACTAGGAAGAATCTAGAAGTTAACATATAAAATGTGTAACTCTAATGTTACAGGATATAGTGAAGAGATGTTAACAGCAGCTCAGTTGATGCAAGAAAGAAAGGAAAAGTTTCAGTCAGGAATAAAAATTGAAAGCATTTTGTCATACTAAGTAGCAGCAATTTCCGGTATTATCCGGAAATACGTAGTATTGTGTAAGGGTTCCCCCTAGAGGGTGCATATCGAAACTAGAGATTGTTATGAAGTTAAAATCGTTCATGTGTGCAATTGATATTGTACGTGGTAAAGGTGTGGTTTATTATGCTTGTGTGTGCACTTCCCCTTTAAGTTGTAGCCTCCCTCTGTCTGGTGCTGTAAAGGTTTACTCCCTCACTGGGTGTGGTCACTTGGCTTATATCTTCTGTGGTTTCCTGGCTGGAGTCAGTTGTATTTCAGCTGTGGTTGGTGCTGGAGCTCTGCTCCAGTCCAAGGTGTTCCATCTGTCCATTGAGGGCCACCCTTGTGGTCATCAATTTCATCCCAGTGTCTCCTTCCCTTCCTGTCCCTATTTTTTTATGAAGTGGGTTATGTTCAGGGTGTTTGTATGTCTAGTTTGGTGTTACATGTCTGGTGGTGTTTGGTGTCATGTTTGCTAGATATTCCCCTGTCTCATGTTTATTGCAGCTATGGGTGTCCTGGGTTCCTGTGTGGTTTGTGGTTTGTGCTGTGTCCTTTAATGTTGGTGTGGACAGCACAGCACACTTGTGCACGGGTTCCAGTCAGTGTGTCTGTGGCAGGTAAGTGTGTTATTGGTTTTGCTTATCTGCCATCTCCTTATGCTGCATGTGTACCCCTCTCCTTGCAGCCTGGCCTCAGATAGAGACTCCTGTTCCTCCATTACTGGGATGAACAGGTCGTCTTTTCCCTGCCCCTTGGTCAGGGATTACTAGGGCGACTTATGGTCTCTAGGTATCCTGAGTATGAGTTGTCCTACCATCGGGGTCCGCTCATACGGTGAGGAGTCAGGGAGAGGATTAGGGACGCTGTAGGAGGTGACTTGCTCCCTTATTACTCCTTTTTGGCCAGGCTGATTCCCTTTTTACCCTTTGACACCGCACGGTGGAGGGTTTCCCCCACTCCCCACAGTGACAGTTATATTATCAAGATGAGTCAGAAACAAATAAGTTGACTTTTGCAGTATAGTGGAATGTAAGACAGATGACAGATAGGACACTTGGTTTTGGTCTGATAAGTACATCTGTGTGACTGGAACTGACCCAGTCTATGGTAATTGTGTTTAGATATGACCATACCAACTGTGGATATTGGAGATTAACAGAATGGAACACTAGTCTGAAGTGTTGGGAATATAAACCAGTGGAAACTACCTCTAGAGTCAGTAAAGCTGAAGGTTTGTCACAAAGGATGACTATCCTTTTTTTTATATTTAAATATTTTATTAATTATAATACAAAAAATACAGGTCAATACAACATTTATAATACTATAAAGTCCACAAGTCCGTCGATTCCAACCCTGAGCATACTCGGCAATAATTACATAGACACAAGTACCCATAACAATATGAGTACTGAAAGTCGAGTGGAGATCCCGCCCTCTGGGGGAAAAGGCCGGAATCCCCCAGCATCCGTTATTTAATGCCTGAGGGACCTGCCTTCCCCCAGCATCTCTGCAGATGCTACAATACTCCAGAACAACTGCACATTCTTTGCCGATACAGACATGTAGAAAAGACCGGACTAATGAGATCTTCCCCAACCCACCCCCCCCGAACCCCCCACCCTGCAGGAAAAAAGAAAAAAAAAAGAAAAAAAAGGAAAAAAATCCTAATTAATTATCCGTGTCCCAATCTTCCCACAGCTGACTTTGCGCAGGATCCTCTTTGTTTGTACAGAATCCTCTCATAGTTTCTCACTTTCTCAACCAAACCCAACCAATTACTGCAGTCTGGAGTAGAAGAGCAAAACCATGATCTAGAAATGAGAAGCCTAGCCAAAAACATCACCTTGATCAACAAACGGCGTTTGATAGGCTGGTAATCAACCTCCGATAGGTCTCCCAGGACCCATATCCTGGGAGACAAGGGAACCACAATACCGAGTTTACGAGCCAGGTTGGATTGGACCAGTCTCCAATAGCTGCTCACCATTGGGCAGTCCCAAAACAGATGTAAGTGATCTGCCTCGGAGTAACCACAGCGTGGGCAGTCAGAGGAGGCTGTAAGTCCCCTCCTATATAACCATACAGGTGTCACATAAATTTTGTGCATAATATTAAATTGTACAACCGTGTGATTAAAATTATGTGAAACCAACTTTAAACTTTCCCCTATATTCTCCCAATTTGGAGGGCCCACCTCTGAAAGTAAAGAAGACCAGGATTTCTGTCCTGGAGAGAGAACATCTAAAAAAAATTTCTTCATTAAGTGACTATAACAATGTGATATTTTAATTCTCGTGACAGTTTTCTTGCAAATTAAATCGTGTAAAAATTCAGGAGTATCTATAATAAAAACGTGGCTGTTCGTAGTGCTAGAAAGTGCTAACCTCAATTGAAAGTATGCATACCAAGCCACCTCACCTAAATTTGCCCTTTGCTTTAGTTCCTTAAGGGGCAGGATTTGTCCACCACTAACCACTTGATGTAAATACTGGACATTTTTGGTCCTCCAGTACTGGCTACAGCTCAAATCACTCAGGTTCATAAGCTTTGAATTATGCCATAATGGGGTGCAAACGAGTGATGCCTTGACTCCGCACCAACTCCTTATGGCCGCCCAAGTCTTTATAGCCATTCTGCAGAAAAGTGTGTAACCACCCAGTGTATTTAATAAGTAGTCAGATTCCAATACGGTAAAAAAATCCGAAAAACCTGAATCCTTCACCACTCTGCTGCAGAAATGGCTATTTTCCCAATCATTAAAAAGGCAGAGTTGGGAGGCCACAAAGTAGCCCTTAAAATAGGGGAGGTTAAGACCTCCCCGATTATAGGGCATAGAAAAATAAAGTGCCTTCAGTCTCACGCGCTTCCTCCCCCATAATAAGTCGTTAAGCATCCGCTCTATCAATCTAAAGTATTTATCTGCGATCCAAACAGGCGAGTTACGCAAGACGCAAAGAACCTGGGGAAGCACTACCATTTTTATTAAGGAAATTCTGTCCGCTCTTGCAAGCAGAATTTTTTGCCATATCTTAATTTTAGCCCTCAGTTTTATCAGCAAGGGGATCAGATTGAGTTGTAAATATTCCTGTGGTTTAGCAGAAACTGTTATCCCCAGGTACTTTATTGAGTCCGAGATCGTTAACTGGTTATCCCATTCGCCCCGCAACTCGTCTATAGGGAGGAGAACGGTCTTCTCCCAGTTGATCTCCAGACCAGATGGATCAGAAAAGAGACCAACCAGGTCCATTATACGAGGGAGAGTGGTATCTGTTTGATGAATAAAGACCAGGATATCGTCTGCATAAAGGGATACACGATCGTGCTTCCCCATTATACCAAAACCGACCACCTTCGGATCCTGCCTTATACTAGCCGCTAAGGGTTCAATGTAAATGTTAAATAAAAGGGGGGAGAGGGGACAGCCTTGACGGGTACCTCTTTCTAGAGCGAAGCTCTCTGTCGTCATATCATTGATCCTAATCCTAGCCACTGGAGAGTTATGTAATAGCTGAACCATCGCCATAAATCTTGGGCCAAAGCCCATTTTTTTCATCACCTCCCAGAGAAAAGTCCACTCCACCCTGTCGAAGGCTTTAGTAGCGTCCAGCGACAGGATGGAGCGGGTACCACACTCCGGGGACTGAATATTCATAAATAGCCTATGGAGATTATGCTGGGTGCCTCTTTTTGGCATGAAGCCATTTTGATCTGGGTGAATAATAGTAGATATTACCCGCGAAAGCCTCCTTGCCAAAACTTTTGATAGTAACTTAACATCAGTATTTAATAAGGAGATTGGCCTGTAGGAGCTCAATTCTGCCGGGTCTTTATCCTTTTTTGGAATTACAACAATGAGAGCCTCCATCATAGAGCATGGTAGTCCCCCTCCCTTTAATGCTTGAGTAAAAACCTCTAGCATCTGAGGGAGAATCACTTCACTGTACTTACGATAAACCTCATATGGAAGGCCATCCAATCCTGGCGATGAGTTCCCCGAGATAGACCCCAGGGCCTCCTGCAGCTCCGAGAGAGACAGCTCCTCTTCCAGACATTCTATTTGAGCTTCATTTAAAGTAGAGAGAGGAATTTTCTCCAAGAACCGCATCGCCAGTTCGGATGACAAACCAGGAGAGGATCTATATATCTGAGTAAAGTATTGTAAAAAAGTATCTCTGACTCCTTCTAAATCTGTTATAATTACCCCCTCTGTGTTACGAATCAAAGTAATGGATTGTTTTTTCTTATCTTGTTGTGTAATAATTCTGGCTAAAAGCTTACCAGGGCGTCCAGACTCTGAAAAATATTTAATCCCCTTAAAAAATACTCTATGGTTTGCTTTATCAGTTACATATTTCTCCAGAGAACAGCTGGCCTTCTGAAACTCTTCCCTGTTATACTCAGTGGGTTGGCTGATAAATCGCTCAGTTGTAAGTGCGACAGTCTTGACCAGTTCCTCCTCTTTTTTCCTAAATGTTCTCTTTACTGCCGCAATCTCACTTATAAAAACCCCCCTCAAGTATGCTTTCAAGGAGTCCCACACTATATTAATGTTAGCAGAGGGTAGATTCACCTCCAAAAAGGAGGATATCAGTATCCTGATAGACTGTGGATTGTCCAGAATAGTGAGCCAGTATGGATTCAACTTGAATCCTAACCCCCCACCATCCTTATTCTCCCCAGTGCGAACCTCAATTAGTACGGGTGAATGGTCCGAGACTGTTCTTACTCCATATCTTATCTTCCGGATGTTGCTCAGATTGCTCTCATTAGTGAATGCTAGATCAATCCTGGACATTGCTCTGCCACTCCTACTAACACAGGAGTATACTCTCTTTCCTCCGCCCAGATGTTCCCATATATCCACCACTCCTACCTCCAAGCAGAACTGGGGCAACGGCGAAGTACAAAAGTTCCTTCCCCGTGCTACATCTGATCTAAATCTGTCTTTTTTGGGGTCCATAACCGCATTAAAATCCCCCATCAGGATTAGCCGACATTCTGGTCTCTGTTCAAAAAAAAGCGTTAACTGGATCAGTGGGTACATTGAAAATGGCGGGGGTATATAAAAAAAAGCGAGAATATAACTGTAACCATACAGCTTACCATGCAAAAAAATAAATCTGCCCTGATCATCTATATGGGATTTTATGAGGATGAAATCTACAGAGTTATGAATCAGAACTGAGACACCCCTAGAAGAGCCGCTAAAGGTGGAATGATAGGATTGAGCGTTCCATCCCGTTGTCAGGCGGGACAAGGTTTCCTTAGTAAGGTGAGTTTCTACTATACAGATAATTGCTGGGAGATATCTTTTTAATGCATCCATGATAGCTTGCCTTTTTACCCTTTCCCCGAGCCCTCTGACATTCCAGGATACAATTCTAGTGGACATCAATCATAAGAGAAAGAAAAAAAAAAAAAAAAAACCCCGTTCCTGCAAGGTGGGTTCCCTCCCGCCCCTATCCTCCCACCCCCCCTCTCTATTGGTCCGCCCGATCTCGTCGGCGAACCTCTAACTTCTAACTTCCGGCCGTTCTCCCTATCCTAGCCCCGCCTCCCATCCATCCCTTCGATTATAGTAGTACACAGATTTAAATATCCCTTTGCTCCATCCAGTCTAAAGCTTGTTGTGGTGTCTCAAAAAAAAAAGAAGTCCCATTATGGATCACTCTTAGTTTCGCTGGATACTGTAAAGAATATTTAATCTCCTTAGCCGCCAAGCGTTTCTTTATCTCTATAAAGTTTCTTCTTTTTTCCTGAGTCTGCCGCGCAAAATCAGGAAAGAAGAGCAGTTTAGTACCCTGATATTCAATGGGTGTACATTCTCTTGCTCTTCTCAGTATCATATCTCTGTCTGCGGACAGTAATAGCTTCATTAAAATTGCACGCGGCGGCCGCCCTGGGGTGGGTTTCCCTCCTGGGATTCGATGGGCTCTTTCTATTTGAAACATGGAGGAAAAGTTATCGCTGCCAAGGTTGTGCATGACCACCTCTTTGAGTTGTGCCTCTAAGAGTCGGCCTTCAACTCCTTCTGGGAAACCAATTATGCGTACATTGTTTCGCCTAGACCTATTTTCCAGGTCCTCTAACTTATTTTGTAGGGCTTGGTTTTCTGTAGTGAGAAGGAGAAATTTAGATTTTATCATGTCCATGTCGGTTTGCAGAAGGTCGACTGTTTTTTCCACATTGAGGACTCGGTCACGGATCTTTAACAAATCTTCTCTTATTAGAGAAATATCACTCTGTACCGACCCCAATTGAGTGGACATCCCTTGCACTAGAATGCCGTTATTTTCCACAGCGCCAAGGATTCTATCCAAAACAGATGGATCGCATTCAGTTTGCATTTGTGCAGAGAGACCTTCCTCTCCTGCCTCCGGATCCACCACCCCTGATCCATCCTCAGAGGGGTCAGCAATTTGGGGGGTTTTAGCAAATTTCCTCAAATTAACAGAGGGTTTAATTTTAGCTGGATTCTTTTCGTTTAGGAAAGGTGATTTGAAAAACTTATCGATTTTGTTCTCTGGAGTCTTAACCCCCAATTTAGTTACAGTGGAGTCAACAGACCGTCGCTTAGGGGCCATTCTTTTCCCTTCTTCCTATTCCTCTATTTTGCCCTTTATGTCACCGTTTGCTTTATATCACTGTTTTTTTTTTTTTTCCTTTCTGTTCTTCCTCCTTTTAGCCCCTCCCTCTCTTCTTTTCTTCTCCCTTTTTTTCTCTCCTTTCCTTCCCCTTTTCCTTTCCTTTTCCCCCTCTCTTTCCTCTCTCTTTCTCTCTTTCTTTCCCCCTTCTTCCCTTCCTTCTTCCTCTTTCCCCTTCGCCAGACGCCACAGAAAAAAAAATTACATAAAAAACAGAAGTGTATCTCCTCAGTGAGCAGTGCAGCAGTGCAAAGCAGCAGGGAAGCCGGCAGTCCCGCACAAAAAAAAAAAAAAAAAAAAAAAAAAAAGAGAACAAAACATATGGAGAAAAAAAAAGGCAGTCAATAAACTAATCTCACGTGTCCAGAAGAAAATCAGTCCTGGTGCGCACTACAGCCGTGTCAGAGAATTAAAGTTGTGCAAAGAAGACAACGTCCTCCCTAATCCCCAGGGCAGCAAGCAGTCCAAACGTCAGCCCGTCGCACACCGATGAAGGGAGGGCTGCAGGCAGATCCACGCGGCGACCGAGTCCAGGGCAGGGAAGGAGAGCAAAGCAGGCAGTGGAGAGAGAAGTTAGGAGGACCCCCAAACAATCCAGGATCAGAGGCAGAAACGCGGCACCCAACAACCGCAGCAGCAAGAACAGCCGAAAGCCGTCCAGCATCCAGCAGCGTGGGACAAAGCAGGAGACCCAGCAGGCAGGCCAGCGCAGCGCCGCGGCTCAAAGCATCAGCTGTTCGGCGTCAGCGCAGCGCAGCTGTTCGGATGGAGCCGGGAGCTCGGACGGAGGAGGCCAGCGAGAGGGGAGAACGAGACGTGTTCACGTCATCACGCCGACAAGGATGACTATCCTGAAGGGAACACCACCAAACGGTTGTAAACATGATGAGTGTAATCCTCTGTTCCTGTCCATTAGAAATCCTATCCAACAGGATTCGGGGATATATGTGCTAGGAGCATGTGTAAGTGACAAAGATCCCCTAGGTGAATCTAGAATGTTGGTAATGAAAAACCTCAAAGTTCAGTTGCATCTGTGGCTCCTACATCCTTACCTATAATTGACATATTTGGCCAATTTAAAAATAATATGACTAACTGGATTATATACAGGAAAGCCCTTTGGTGTTTTCCCTCTAGGATATTGGTTCTTACTTAATTCAGCTGAAGATGACAAGTAGTGACCGATAGTTCCTGACAGTTCGTTCATTAACCAAAATGATCAAAATGCAGATATCTGGTGATTGTGTGGAGATTTGAAACTCCGACCCCGGATGCAGGTAGAATGAAGTAGCCAATGTACCCTGATCAAGTACTAATGCCATTTGTTCTATTCTCACCTCCTGAGTGAGATCAAATCAGAAAACAATGTCCGGTCACGACTAAGGAGGTCAATCCCTACATCCTTTGACTCACATGTATTCATAGATGCCATAGGAGTCTGTCTAATTTAAAGCAAAAACTCAGATAGTTGAAGGATTTGAGTCATTAATTCCCATGATTAGTAGTAGTAATAAAAAAAAAAAATTGATTGGATTAACATCTCTATTGTCATCAACAGAGATTTGTGAATTATATCTGTGATGTTGTGAAGGGAATGGCGGAACAACTTAGCTCTACAGAACCGACTGGTCCTTGACAGCAGAAAAAGGAGGGGTTTACAGGAACTGCTGCATCTACAGTCCGGACAACACTGACCCTGATGGAAGGATTACCAAGGATCTGAGGAAATTGATGGACTTTATCAGATGAACTGACAGGAAAACTTCTGAAATTAATAATATCATGGCCAGAATAATGTTTTGGGAACTGATTCGGCAACTACAATGTTATTAGAATTTGGCTTTTATATAGTTCTCCATTTTAGGAAAATTGTTTTTAAAAGTGTTTAATACATCCATGCCCACACTATATATGAATTGCGCTGACAAGAGCTACAATGCAGAGCCATTTTAGTGTCTGTATTAGGGCTCATGTACATGACCGTTGCGGATCCACAAAACACGGATACCAGGCGTGTGCATTCCGCAGAACGGAAGGGCCGGCCCCTAATAGAACAGCCCTATGCGGACAATAATATGCAGACATTAATAGGATATGTTCTATTTTTTGTGGAACGGCCATGCAGATGTACGGACACGGAATGCATACAGAGTATTTTTCGTTTTTTTTCCGGCCTCATTGAAGTAAATGGTCCCGCTTACAGGCTACAAAAAAAACTGAGCAGACACGGAAAGTAAAAATGTTCGTGTGCATGAGCCACAAACACAGCTCATCCATTTTTACTGAAACGTGAAATATTAGAAAGATACATAGGGGGTCATTAACTAATCTGAAATACGCCTAAATTAGGCCTATTTCAGTCGCAGAAAGTGGCCCAGGCCCATCTCATTCACCTATTCACCTCCACTCACAGTATATACACAGCTCCTCCACACAGTATAAACATTTCTCCTCCACTAACAATATATACACATCTCCTCCACTAACAGTATATACACAGCTCCTCCGCTCACAGTACATACACATCTCCTCCACTCACAGTATATACACTTCTCCTCCACTAACAGTATATACACATCTCCTCCACTCACAGTATATACACTTCTCCTCCACTCACAGTATATACACATCTCCTCCACTAACAGTATATACACTTCTCCTCCACTAACAGTATATACACATCTCCTCCACTCACAGTACATACACATCTCCTCCACTAACAGTATATACACATCTCCTCCACTAACAGTATATACACAGCTCCTCCACTCACAGTACATACACAGCTCCTCCACACAGTATATACACTTCTCCTCCACTCACAGTATATACACATCTCCTCCACTAACAGTATATACACAGCTCCTCCACTCACAGTACATACACAGCTCCTCCACACAGTATATACACTTCTCCTCCACTCACAGTATATACACATCTCCTCCACTAACAGTATATACACATCTCCTCCACTCACAGTATATACACTTCTCCTCCTCTAACAGTATATACACAGCTCCTCCACTCACAGTACATACACATCTCCTCCACTCACAGTACATACACAGCTTCTCCACACAGCAGTGGCGTTGCTAGGTTAAAACATTCGGGGCCTGGGCCCCTGATGTTTTGTCCCAGGCCCTAAATGTACTGCCTGCCTGCTAGATACAACTCTATTGCTGTCCTCGGGATGGCAATACAATTGAATCTAATGCCCTGCAAGAACTGAAGGGCCTGTGATCACATCACAGGTCATGTGATCAGTGCTAAATGCAGAAGCTGAAAAGGATCTGCGATTATGTCACGTCATGTGACCAGTGCAGGAGAGGACGGCTCAGCAGTGAAGAGAAGTCCTGGGAAGAAGCTGTGGTGAGGTCTGCTACATGAGGAGAGGTAAGTGAAGGGGTAGATTTCTCAGTATGAGAGGCACAGCAATGTTGGGAGTTGTAGTTACTTAACTGGGACTGTATGTTAGGGCTGAAGGGAGGGAAGTTATTTACATGGGACAGTGAGGTGGAGTGATGTTATGTACATGGGACTGAAAGTTGAGGGAGTGATGTTATTTTTTACATGGGAATGCATGTTGGAGGTGGCTGAAGTAAGGTTATGTTATTTACATGGTACTATATGTTGAAGGCGGCTGTGGGAGGGAGGGATTTTATTTACATGGGACTGAATGTTGAGGGGTAATGTGGTTTACATGGGACTGCATGTTGGAGGTGGCTGGGGAGGGGGTGATTTTATTTACATGGAACTGTATGTTGAAGGTGACTGGGGAGGGGGTTATGTTCTTTACATTAAACTGTACGATGAAGGCGGCTGGGGAGGAGGTAATGTTATTTACGTGGGACTGTATATTGAGGGGCAGAAGAGATGGTGTGATGTTATTTACATATTACTGTATTTTAGAGGGGGCTGTAGATAAAAAAGGGATGTTATTTACATGGGACTGTAAATTGGAGGGGGCTGGAGAGATGGTGTGATGGAATTTACATGGCACTCTATGGCGGAAAAGGGAAATAATGTTATTTACATGGGACTGTATGGTGGAGGGGCTGGGGAATTATAATTTTTTAGGACAGTAAACGGAGGAATATAACTACAGGGGGCACTGCAGGGGGCATTGTAAATTCTGGGAGGGCTTCAGGGCAAGCATTATAATAGTAGGGGGTGATATAAATACTGGGGCACTTGAGGGTGAGCATTATAACAGTAGGGGGCATTATAAATACTGGGGGCACTGTGGGGGCATTTTAAATCCAAAAGACATTAGGCGTTCTTATTACTACTAGGGGCTCTATTGTAGGGACTTAGAGATGCGCATTATTTCTACTAAGAGCACTGGGGGGTCTTATTACTACTGAGGGGTCAGTAGAGAGCTTTATTATCACTGGGGGAACAATAGGGGGGCCTTATTTCTACTAGGGGCTCTGTAAGGGCATTATCAATACTGGAGGGCTCTTCTACTAATGGTTGCACTCTTGGGGAGCATTATCACAGTTGGGGGCACTGTAGGGGCAGTATTACTAATGAGGGCCTTCTAGAAGGAAATTACTATTGGTGGGACTATGAGGAGCACTATTACTATGGGGGCACTCATTTTCCTTCAGGATAGTATTTGGGGTACAGAAAAATAAGGAAGCTAAGATGTCTATGTGTCACACTCTGTAGAGACGAGGCGCGGCTGAGAGAAATTGTCCGGACGGAATGGAGAAGATGATGATAGAGAAGATCTACATCAGAGGAGATGTCACCTGAGAGGAACTCAGGGGCGTAGCTAAAGGCTCATGGGCCCTGGTGCAAGAGTTTAGCTTGGGCCCCCATCCCTCATTGCTTTGCGGCCAGGGGCATTGAAGCACATTGCCTCCCTGCTGCCCGAGGCAAAAATTTAAACTGCACCCCCCTCTGTGCCGAATTCTTGATCTAACACCTTCCCTCCAGCCAGAGGTGTAACTGGAGCAGCATGCACCTTCTATAAAACAGGTGTCTTCTCATATGGTACAAGGGTCTTTGGGCCCCTCGGGCTCCTGGGCCCGGTATTGACTGCTACCTCTGCACCCCCTATAGCTACGCCCCTGGAGGAACTGGATTTGAGAGGTACATGCTGCTGTATAGCTGTATAGCTATAGCTGGCTTAGGGGGTCTGTTGGTCGACTTAGAGAATTGGGACATATGCATTGGGGCTTGGGCCCCGGATCTTTTGAGACCTTAGCAATGCCCCTGCCACACAGTATAAACCCTTCTCCTCCACTCACAGTATATACATATCTCCTCCACACAGTATAAACACTTCTCCACTCACAGTATATACACATCTCCTCCACTAACAGTATATACACAGCTCCTCCACTCACAGTATATACACATCTCCTCCACTCACAGTATATACACAGCTCCATCACTCACAGTCTATACACAGCTCCTCCACACAATATAAACACTTCTCCTCCACTCACAGTATATACACATCTCCTCCACTCACAGTATATACAATTCTCCTCCACTCACAGTATATACACAGCTTTTCTACGCACAGTATATACACAGCTCCTCCACTCAGTATATACAAAGCTTTTCCACTCACAGTATATACACAGTTCCTCCACTCACAGTATATACACAGCTCCTCCACACAGTATAAATACTTATCCTCCACTCACAGTATACACACATCTCCTCCACTAACAGTATATACACAGCTCCTACACTCACAGTATATACACAGCTCCTACACTCACAGTATATACACTTCTCCTCCACTCACAGTATATACACATCTCCTCCACTAACAGTATATACACAGCTCCTCCACTCACAGTATATACACAGCTCCTCCACACACAGTATAAACACTTCTGCTCCACTCACAGTATACAATGAGTAATAGAAGTATTTGAACACCCTGTGATTTTGCAAGTTCTCCCACTTAGAAATCATGGAGGGGTTTGACATTCACATTGTAGGTGCATCACTCTGAGAGACAGAAGTAAATAAAATAAAAATCGAAAATCACATTGTATGATTTTTAAAGAATTTATTTTGTCTTGCACTGCTTAACATAAGTATTTGAACACCTGAGAAACAGCAAGAATTTTGGCTCTCAAAGACCTGTTACTGTGCCTTTAAAAAGTCCACCTGTACTCCACTCATTAATCTAACTTAGTAGCACCTGTCTGAGCTCTTCAAAGACACCTGTCCACCTCACAGACAGACACCAACTACTACCATGGGCAAGACCATAGAGCTGGAAAAAGACACCAGAGACAAAATTGTGTACCTCCACAAGGCTGGAAAGGGCTACGAGGCAACTGCCAAGCAGCTTGGTGAAAATAGATCAACTGTTGGAGCAATTGTTAGAAAATGGAAGAGGCTAAAGACGACTGTCAGTCTCCCTCGGACTGGGCCTCCATGCAAGATCTCACCTCGTGGGGTATCACTGATGATAAAAAAAGGTGAGGAATCAGCACAGAACTACAAGGGAGGAGCTGGTCAATGACATGAAGAGAGCTGGGACCACAGTTTCAAAGGTTACTGTCGGTAGAACACTATGCCGTCATGGTTTCAATTCATGCATTGCATGGAAGATTCCCCTGCTCAAGTCATCACATGTCCAGGCCAGTCTGAAGTTTGGCAATGACCATCTGGATGATCCAGAGGAGGCATGGGAGAAAGTCATGTGGTCAGATGAGACCAAAGTAGAACTTCTTGGTCTAAACTTCACTCATCGTATTAGGAGGAAAAAGAAGAACACCATCCCTACTGTGAAGCATGGGGATGGTAACATCATGCTTTGGGGATGCTTTTCTGCGAAGGGGACAGGACGACTGCACTGTGCTAAGGAGAGGATGAATGGGGCCATTTATTGTGAGATTTTGAGCAACAACCTCCTTCCCTCAGTCAGAGCATTGAAGATGGATCGTGGCTGGATCTTCCAACATGACAACGACCCGAAGCACACAGCTATGATATCAAGGTTCTGGAGTGGCCTTGCCAGTCTCCAGACCTAAATCCAATAGAACATCTTGGGAGGGAGCTGAAACTCCATGTTGCTCAGTGACAGCCATGAAACCTGACAGATCTAGAGGAGATCTGTGTGGAGGAGTGGGCCAAAATCCCTGTTGCAGTGTGTGCAAACCTGGTCAAGAACTACAGGAAACGTTTGACCTCTGTAATTGCAAACAAAGGCTTCTGTACCAAATATTAACACTGATTTTCTCAGGTGTTCAAATACTTATGTTCAGCGGTGAAAGACAAATACATTCTTTAAAAATCATACAATGTGATTTCCTGAATTTTTTTATTTATTCTGTTTCTCAGAGTGTGAATTCACCTACAATGTGAATTTCAGACCCTTCCATGATTTCTAAATGGGAGAACTTGCAAAATTGCAGGGTGTTCAAATACTTCTGTTCCTCACAGATATACACATCTCCTCCACTCACAGTATATACACAGCTCCTCCATACAGTATAAACACTTCTCCTCCACTCATAGTATATACACATCTCCTTCACTAACAGTATATACACAATTCCTACACTCACAGTATATACATAGCTCCGCCTCCTCCACTCACAGTATATACAAAGCTTTTCCACTGACAGTATATACAAAGCTCCTTTATGCACATTATATACAAAGTTTTTTCACTCACACTATATACACATTTCCTCCACTCACAGTATATACACATCTCCTCCACTCACAGTATATACACATCTCCTCCACTCACAGTATATACACATCTCCTCCACTCACAGTATATACACATCTCCTCCACTCACAGCATATACAAATCTCCTCCACTCACAGTATATACACATCTCCTCCACTCTCAGTATATACACAACCCCTCCACTCACAGTATAAACACATATCCTCCACTTACAGTTTATACACATCTCCTACGCTCACATGAAACATATTCAGTTCCTCCCTCACAGTATATACACAGCTCCTCCACTGACGGTGTATATACATAGTTCCCTTGTGCAGTATATACTGTGTAACACACAGACAAGCCCCATAAACATATATACAGTCATGTGAAAAAATTAGGACACCCTTTGAAAGCATGTGGTTTTTTGTAACATTTTTAATAAAAGGTTATTTCATCTCCGTTTCAACAATACAGAGAGATTAAAGTAATCCAACTAAACAAAGAAAACTGAAGAAAAGTCTTTTCAAGATCTTCTGTAAATGTCATTCTACAAAAATGCCTATTCTAACTGAGGAAAAAGATAGGACACCCTTGCCCCTAATAGCGAGTGTTACCTCCTTTGGCTGAAATAACTGCAGTGAGACGGTTCTTGTAGCCATCTACCAGTCTTCGACATCGGTCTGAGGAAATTTTACCCCACTCCTCAATGCAGAACTTTTTCAGCTGTGAGATGTTTGAGGGGTTTCTTGCACGTACAGCCCTTTTCAAGTCACCCCACAGCATCTCAATGGGATTCAAATCTGGACTTTGACTTGGCCATTCCAGGACTCTCCATTTCTTCTTTTTCAGCCAATCTTTGGTTGATTTACTAGTATGTTTTGGGTCATTGTCATGTTGCATGGTCCAGTTCCGCTTCAGCTTTAATTTTCTAACTGATGGTCTCACATGTTCTTCAAGCACCTTCTGATACACAGTAGAATTCATCGTGGATTCTATGATGGTGAGCTGACCAGGTCCTGCTGCAGCAAAGCAGCCCCAAACCATGACACTTCCACCTCCATGCTTCACAGTTGGTATGAGGTTCTTTTCTTGGAATGCTGTGTTTGGTTTACGCCAAACATGTCCTCTGCTGTTGTGTCCAAATAATTCAATTTTGGACTCATCTGTCCAAAGAACATTATTCCAGAAGTCCTGGTCTTTGTCAACTTTATCTCTGGCAAATGTCAGTCTGGCCTCGATGTTTCTCTTGGAAAGCAAAGGTTTCCTCCTTGCACACCTCCCATGCAAGTTAAACTTGTACAGTCTCTTTCTGATTGTAGAGGCATGTACTTCTACATCAACAGTAGCCAGAGCCTGCTGTAGTTCTCGAGATGACACTTTAGGGTTTTTGGAGACCTCTTTTAGCATCTTGCGGTCTGCTCTTGGGGTGAACTTGCTGGGGCGACCAGTCCTGGGCATGTTGGCAGTTGTTTTGAAAGCCCTCCACTTGTAGACTATCTTCCGGACAGTGGAATGGCTGATTTCAAAATCTTTTGAGATCTTTTTAAATCCCTTCCCAGACTCATAGGCTGCTACAATCTTTTTTCTGAAGTCCTCTGACAGCTCTTTTGCTCTCACCATGGTGCTCACTCTCACTTCAACAGTCAGGAGCACACCAAACTAAATGTCTGAGGTTTAAATAGGGCAAGCCTCATTCAACATGCAGAGTAACGATCTACTAATTATGTGCACCTGGTGTGATATACCTGTGTGAGATCTGAGCCAATTTAAGAGGGAATACATGTGAGGGTGTCCTATCTTTTTCCTCAGTTAGAATAGGCATTTTTGTAGAATGACATTTACAGAAGATCTTGAAAAGACTTTTCTTCAGTTTTCTTTGTTTAGTTGGATTACTTTAATCTCTCTGTATTGTTGAAACGGAGATGAAATAACCTTTTATTAAAAATGTTACAAAAAACCACATGCTTTCAAAGGGTGTCCTAATTTTTTCACATGACTGTATAGGTGATGATGGACACACATGAAGCTTCCTTTCATTGCTAACACATCTCTCTGCTGCTCCATGAACTGGCACCGGCTGCTGCTGGGCTGACACATGGCATTTACAGAAGGCTTTCACACTCCAGCACTGGTGACCAGGAGAACTGGAACAGGACAGGCAACTGCAGCTCTGTAGTCTGCTTGCCCTGTTTGGGTACATACTCCTGCACTTGATGGGATGTGGTTCTGAGCTGCTAGGCCTGACTGAGGGGCTAAGCACAAGTCCTGCTTAAAGGGTTCTCTGGGAATTAAGAAAATGAAAATATTTAAATATTACTTAATTATAAATATATTCCCAAATACCTTTCATTAATTATAATGGTTTGTTTTGTCTAGGGAGCAATCATTAGAGGACATAAAATGGCCGCCGTCCTATTAGTCCACACAAAACCTGTCCTAATCACACAGCAGGACAAGTTACTTCCCAACACTGAGGTAAAGAGCTGCCTCATCCTCCTCTCTGCTCTGCTTTCAGGGAATATGATCCTGAATACAACTGTTAAGATCTTCAGCTGAATCTCTGTAGTAATGGAGTTCATAATGAGACATGAAGTACAGTGAGGAGGTGTGGATGTGGCTAATGAGCAGCAGCACTTGTATGCAGTCTCCATTACCACAGTCTGTCCTGTCCAGCCTCTATGTACTTTATGTCTCCTCATGACCTCCATTCCCACAGAGATTCAACTTAAGATCTTATCAGCTGTATTCAGGATCATAATCCCTGACAAGCAGAGCAGAGAGGAGGATAAGGCAGCTCCTTACCGCAGTGTCCTGAAGTAACCCGTCCTCCTGTGTGATTAGGTCAGGTTCTGTGTGCACTAATAGGACAGCGGCCATTTTATTTCCTCTGATGATTGCTCCCTAGACAAAACAAACCATTATAACTAATGAAAGGTAATTAGGAATATATTTATAATAAAGTAATATTTAAGTATCTTAATTTTCTTAATTCCCAGAGAACCCATTTAATGGCCTCCTACTGAGCCACCAGTGTGGAGCTGCTTCACAGTTTCAGTACACTTCAGCAGGGGGCACAAGGGAGCTGCTGATTAAAGGTTTAATGTGTCTGGCTAAAGTCATTTGGAACTGCCAAGCAGCACCTCCCAGGTGCCTCACAGGTCCCAGATTATGCATAGTGATGCCCGGGACCAGACTGGGACTAAAATGCAGCCTTGGCACCCAACAGCCCACATACAAAATAAACCTGAAGATAATCATTCTTACTGGCATCACCAATGTGGCCAATGATTGGCGATAGTGGCCTACACACTTTCCATACACTGGGAGTCATTTTCCAAAGGCCAGTTTTTTGGTGTGAAAAAGTCACAAGATTTATCACAAAGGGGATTTTGTGCAAAAATTTTGAAACTTTTTGTGTTTTTCATAATTGTTTCCACTTTTTAAAAAGCAGGCTCATTAGTTTAGCATATGATGGCAAGGCCACTGTGGCCCAAAACATGTAGTATAATTTATCCAAGAAAGCTAATGTAAATTTAACTTAAAGCTACTTAAGCTCCTAGATCAGGGATGGCCAACCCGAGGCTCTCCAGCTGTTTCAAAACTACAACTACCAGCATCCCGAGACTGCCTACAGCAATCAGCCTACAGCAGGGCATCGTGGGAATTGTAGTTTTACAACAGCTGGAGGGCCGCAGGTTGGCCAGCCCTGTCCTAGATGGAAGAGATTTCAGTTTCCGCTGCACGGACAGCAGTTATTAAGAAGTGTGCACTTCTTAATAAACTGGTCAGATCTTCCTCCAACACAGTTCCTCTCTGGTGTGTGAATTGCAGGTTTTTAAAATATGATCCCCACTAACTCTACCCAAGCAAAACCTCTCAAACAGTGTGCCTAATCTTACTGACTCCAGATTGTGATATGCATAGGATTATAAAATACCCAATAAATACCTCAATGCTGTAATCAACTAATGCCACTATACAGTGTATGGATAATGCTGCTCTTTGTTGTATATTAATACTACCATGAATTGTATAGCCAATGCCATCTTACAGTATATACCATATTTTCACTTTATAATACATACTGGACTATAAGACGCACCTCAGGTTTAGTCCTCACACGACCGTTGCTTTGGTCCGCATCCGAGCTGCAGTTTTGGCGGCTCGGATACGGACCCATTCACTTCAATGGGGCCGCAAAAGATGCGGACAGCACTCCGTGTGCTGTCCGCATCCATTGCTCCATTCCGAGGCCCCGCAAAAAAAATATAGCATGTCCTATTTTTGTCCATTTTGCGGACAAGAATAGGCATGTCTACAATGGGACGCCCGTTCCATTCCGCAAATTGCGGAAGGCACACGGGTGGCTTCCGTTTTTTGCGGATCTGCGGTTTGCGGTCCGCAAAAAACAGCACGTCGTGTGCATGATGCCTTAGACAACAAAAAATGTGAAAAATATTTTCTAGGTCCTCTTTGAAGGAAATGTGGTTTACTGAAGTGGAAGGGTCAAAGTCAATAACTTGTTATCTTTAATTAAAACTCCCATTTCCCTACACTCCTACCAGCTCTATAGTTTTCCTGCTCTGACTCCTCACATTGATGACATCAAAGGTCCTTAAGGTGTACTTGGAGCTTTAATTTCCTTTCAGTACAGCTGTAGGACCTTCCTCCCCATGTGCTCTCCTGCCGCTGCTGATCATAGAGATCGGCATCAGCAGGGAGAGAGAGTTGTGTGCAGATGCACAGCTCTCTCACTGATCGGGCAAAGAGCTGAATGTGGACTCTGCCCGATCATTAAGGAAGCAACCAGAAGGGTCTGGCCATGCTGGATCTCCATGACTGCCGTTTATAAGACACAGGCACTTTTAGCAAGATTTTTTCTTTCTAAAAAGTGCGTCCTATAAAGCCAAAAATACAGTAGTTCTTTGCTGCTATACAGTTAATGCATCATACAGTATAGGCCTCATACACACAACCGGAGTGTTTTTTTTTTTTTTTACCTATGTGCTATTCACATTTTTTGTACACTAACCTTTTGGGGACATGCACACATCTGAATTTTTTTTATAATTTTTTGTGTGGATTTGTGTGGCCGTTATGCAAATTATAGAACATGTACTATTTTGTGGATGAGAATAGCCATGTCTACTGATTACAGTGAGAAAAAATGCACACAGGAGGTATCTGTGTTTGTGGACCAAACTACGGATATGGACGTGTGCATGAGGCCTTATAGTTGTTTGCAGCTATACAGTATACAGTTAATGCACCATATGGTACACAGTTCTTTGCTGCTATACAGCATACAGATAATGTATAATTTAGTACATACTATAGTTCTTTGCTCTTGTACAGTATATAATGCATTGTACATTATAAAGTTCTTTGCAGCTGTACAGTATACAGATAATGCATTATACGGTGTATAGTTCTGCACAACTATAAAGTATACAGAAAATGCATGGTACGGTGTATAGTTCTGCACAACTATAAAGTATACAGATAATGCATCATACAGCTTTGGAGCTGTACAGTATATATGTAGATAATGCATTGCATGGTATATAGTTCTTTGCAACTATACAGTATACAGATAATGCATTGTACGGTATAATTCTTTTCTGCTATACAGTATACGGATAATGTATTGTACGGTATATAGTTCTTTGCAACTATACAGTATATAGATAATGCATTGTACGGTATATAGCTCTTTGCTGCTAAACAGTATACAGATAATGCATTGTACTGTATATAGTTCATTGCTCCTATATAGTATACAGATAATGCATTGTACGGTGTAGTTATTTTCTGCTATACAGTATACAGATAATGCATTGTAGGGTATATAGCTCTTTGCTGCTATTCAGTATACAGATAATGCATTGTACAGAATAATTCTTTTCTGCTATACAGTATACAGATAATGCATGGTACGGTATAATTATTTTCTGCTATACAGTATACAGATAATGCATTGCACAGTATATAGTTCATTGCTGCTATACAGTATACAGATAATGCATTGCACAGTATATAGTTCTTTTCTGCTATACAGTATACAGATAATGCATTGTACGGTATATAGTTCTTTTCTGCTATACAGTATACAGATAATGCATTGTACGGTACAATTCTTTTCTGCTATACAGTATACAGATAACGCATTGCACAGTATATAGTTCATTGCTGCTATACAGTATACAGATAATGCATTGTACTGTATATAGTTTATTGCTGCTATACAGTATACAGATAATGCACTGTACGGTATATAGTTCATTGCTGCTATATAGTATACAGATAATGCATTGTATGGTATAGTTATTTTCTACTATACAGTATACAGATAATGCATTGTAAGGTATATAGTTCTTTTCTGCTATACAGTATACAGATAATGCATGGTACGGTATAATTATTTTCTGCTATACAGTATACAGATAATGCATTGCACAGTATATAGTTCATTGCTGCTATACAGTATACAGATAATGCATTGCACAGTATATAGTTCTTTTCTGCTATACAGTATACAGATAATGCATTGTACGGTATATAGTTCTTTTCTGCTATACAGTATACAGATAATGCATTGTACGGTACAATTCTTTTCTGCTATACAGTATACAGATAACGCATTGCACAGTATATAGTTCATTGCTGCTATACAGTATACAGATAATGCATTGTACTGTATATAGTTTATTGCTGCTATACAGTATACAGATAATGCACTGTACGGTATATAGTTCATTGCTGCTATATAGTATACAGATAATGCATTGTATGGTATAGTTATTTTCTACTATACAGTATACAGATAATGCATTGTAGGGTATATAGTTCTTTTCTGCTATACAGTATACAGATAATGTATTGTACGGTATATAGCTCTTTTCTGCTATACAGTATACAGATAATGCATTGTACTGTATATAGTTCATTGCTGCTATACAGTATACAGATAATGCACTGTACGGTATATAGTTCATTGCTGCTATATAGTATACAGATAATGCATTGTATGGTATAGTTATTTTCTACTATACAGTATACAGATAATGCATTGTAAGGTATATAGTTCTTTTCTGCTATACAGTATACAGATAATGTATTGTAAGGTATATAGTTCTTTTCTCTTATACAGTATACAGATAATGCACTGTACGGTATATAGTTCATTGCTGCTATACAGTATACAGATAATGCATTGTACGTTATATAGCTCTTTTCTGCTATACAGTATACAGATAATGCATTGTAAGGTATATAGTTCTTTTCTGCTATACAGTATACAGATAATGTATTGTACGGTATATAGCTCTTTTCTGCTATACAGTATACAGATAATGCATTGTACTGTATATAGTTCATTGCTGCTATACAGTATACAGATAATGCACTGTACGGTATATAGTTCATTGCTGCTATATAGTATACAGATAATGCATTGTATGGTATAGTTATTTTCTACTATACAGTATACAGATAATGCATTGTAAGGTATATAGTTCTTTTCTGCTATACAGTATACAGATAATGTATTGTAAGGTATATAGTTCTTTTCTCTTATACAGTATACAGATAATGCACTGTACGGTATATAGTTCATTGCTGCTATACAGTATACAGATAATGCATTGTAAGGTATATAGTTCTTTTCTGCTATACAGTATACAGATAATGCATTGTAAGGTATATAGTTCTTTTCTGCTATACAGTATACAGATAATGTATTGTACGGTATATAGTTCTTTTCTGCTATACAGTATACAGATAATGTATTGTACGGTATATAGTTCTTTTCTGCTATACAGTATACAGATAATGCATTGTACGGTATAATTATTTTCTGCTATACAGTATACAGATAATGCATTGTACGGTATATAGCTCTTTTCTGCTATACAGTATACAGATAATGCATTGTACCGTATATAGCTCTTTGCAGCTATACAGTATACAGATAATGCATTGTACCGTATATAGCTCTTTGCTGCTATACAGTATACAGATAATGCATTGTACGGTATATAGTTCTTTTTCTGCTATACCGTATACAGATAATGCATTGTAGGGTATATAGTTCTTTTCTGCTATACAGTATACAGATAATGCATTGTACGGTATATAGTTCTTTTCTGCTATACAGTATACAGATAATGCATTGTACTGTATAATTCTTTTCTGCTATACAGTATACAGATAATGTATTGTACGGTATAGTTCTTTTCTACTATACAGTATACAGATAATGCATGGTACGGTATAATTATTTTCTGCTATACAGTATACAGATAATGCATTGCACAGTATATAGTTCATTGCTGCTATACAGTATACAGATATGCACTGTATGGTACATAGTTCTTTTCTGCTATACAGTATACAGATAATGCATTGTACGGTATATAGTTCTTTTCTGCTATACAGTATACAGATAATGTATTGTAAGGTATATAGTTCTTTTCTCTTATACAGTATACAGATAATGCACTGTACGGTATATAGTTCATTGCTGCTATACAGTATACAGATAATGCATTGTACGTTATATAGCTCTTTTCTGCTATACAGTATACAGATAATGCATTGTAAGGTATATAGTTCTTTTCTGCTATACAGTATACAGATAATGCATTGTAAGGTATATAGTTCTTTTCTGCTATACAGTATACAGATAATGTATTGTACGGTATATAGTTCTTTTCTGCTATACAGTATACAGATAATGTATTGTACGGTATATAGTTCTTTTCTGCTATACAGTATACAGATAATGCATTGTACGGTATAATTATTTTCTGCTATACAGTATACAGATAATGCATTGTACGGTATATAGCTCTTTTCTGCTATACAGTATACAGATAATGCATTGTACCGTATATAGCTCTTTGCAGCTATACAGTATACAGATAATGCATTGTACCGTATATAGCTCTTTGCTGCTATACAGTATACAGATAATGCATTGTACGGTATATAGTTATTTTTCTGCTATACCGTATACAGATAATGCATTGTAGGGTATATAGTTCTTTTCTGCTATACAGTATACAGATAATGCATTGTACGGTATATAGTTCTTTTCTGCTATACAGTATACAGATAATGCATTGTACTGTATAATTCTTTTCTGCTATACAGTATACAGATAATGTATTGTACGGTATAGTTCTTTTCTACTATACAGTATACAGATAATGCATGGTACGGTATAATTATTTTCTGCTATACAGTATACAGATAATGCATTGCACAGTATATAGTTCATTGCTGCTATACAGTATACAGATATGCACTGTATGGTACATAGTTCTTTTCTGCTATACAGTATACAGATAATGCATTGTACGGTATATAGTTCTTTTCTGCTATACAGTATACAGATAATGCATTGTACTGTATATAGTTCATTGCTGCTATACAGTATACAGATAATGCATTGTACGGTATATAGTTCTTTTCTGCTATACAGTATACAGATAATGCATTGTACGGTACAATTCTTTTCTGCTATACAGTATACAGATAACGCATTGCACAGTATATAGTTCATTGCTGCTATACAGTATACAGATAACGCATTGCACAGTATATAGTTCATTGCTGCTATACAGTATACAGATAATGCATTGTACGGTATATAGCTCTTTGCTGCTATACAATATACAGATAATGCATTGTACTGTATATAGTTCATTGCTGCTATACAGTATACAGATAATGCACTGTACGGTATATAGTTCATTGCTGCTATACAGTATACAGATAATGCATTGTACGGTATATAGCTCTTTGCTGCTATACAGTATACAGATAATGCATTGTACTGTATATAGTTCATTGCTGCTATACAGTATACAGATAATGCATTGTACGGTATATAGCTCTTTGCTGCTATACAGTATACAGATAATGCATTGTACTGTATATAGTTCATTGCTGCTATACAGTATACAGATAATGCACTGTACGGTATATAGTTCATTGCTGCTATACAGTATACAGATAATGCATTGTACGGTATATAGCTCTTTGCTGCTATACAGTATACAGATAATGCATTGTACTGTATATAGTTCATTGCTGCTATACAGTATACAGATAATGCATTGTACGGTATATAGTTCATTGCTGCTATATAGTCTACCGATAATGCATTGTACGGTATATAGTTCTTTTCAGCTATACCGTATACAGATAATGCATTGTACAGTATAATTCTTTTCTGCTATACAGTATACAGATAATTAATTGTACGGTATATAGTTCTTTTCTGCTATACAGTATACAGATAATCATTGTACAGTATATAGTTCTTTGCTGCTTTACAATTTGTATTTTTGATCCTTTTAATGCACTACTAATATACATGTGTAATGACCATATTCTTCATCTGCAGTTGCCCCCCTTCGACCTTCTGTTTAATGAAGCAGCCCTGCAGAGGCCTGTGGTCACCTACCCTCAGATTGCTGTCCACCCACCAGTGACATCATTAGACTACTTTCAAACTCGCGTTTTGGGCGTATCCGTCATGGATCACGATCCATTACAATAATACAACCGCATGCATCCATCATGAAGGGATCCGTTTGTATTATCTGTAACATAGCCAAGACGGATCTGTCATGAACTCCATTGAAAGTCAAAGGGAGACGGATCAATTTTCTACTGTGCCAGATTGTGTCAGAGAAAACAGATCCGTCCCCATTGACTTACATTGTGCGCCAGGACGGATCCGTTTGGCTCAGTTTCATCAAGCGGACCGCAAAGGGCAGCATTTTGGTGTCCGCCTCCAAAGTGAAATGGAGACTGAACAGAGGCAAACTGATGCATTCTGAGCAGATCCTTTTCCATTCAGAATGCATTAGGGCAAAACTGATCCGTTTTTGACCACTTGTGAGAGCCCTGAACGGATCTCAGAAACAGAAATCCAAAACGCCAGTGTGAAAGTAGCCTTAAATGTGTATTACTCGCAGTGCAATAACCTTCCTGGAGCCAGTAATGTCCGCAACCAGAAGAAAACGGGGGGAAGGGGAATCCAGTAGGAACATGAGGAGCCTCCTTCTCTGCTGCTGGCTGCTTTGCCTTGATATTGAGCAGACTCAGCAGTAGGAAACATCATGCTTCCCGCTGTTTAGCAATTGCCAGCAGCAGGTAACGGCTCAGATAATGCCTGAGCGGTGTGGCAGGAGCAAACAAATCACCTCTGTAACTTCTTCTGCAGGTTTCCATAACTTGTAAACTCAAAGGGGCTTCTGTAGCTGAATCACAATGCCATTGAAGCCTCTGTGAGGTACTCATGGTAGCACCTGTAGCTGAGGTCCAGTTATGATGCATCTTCTGCTCAGGAGATACTGTATCTGCAGCCAGCCTCACACTGAAGTTCCTTGGGCCTACCAGAGTAAATTATTCTGAGGGCCTGCCATTTGTGCATACAGGACCTAAAGAGCCCTTTTTTATTATGGGTCCATTAGTGTCAAAGTTTAGGGCCTACCGAAGGATCCTCTGGTACTCTGGTAGGCCACTCAAATCCTGTCTGCAGCTAGGAATCTGTATCATCTTTCACAGGCTATAGTATGTAGTCAGTGGAGAAAAGAATGCTCTTATCTCTCCCTACTCGGTCATCTATTGCAGAAAACATTCAACTGTAGAATATGTACCATAATAAACTGTGAACTACGTGCATAGGACCCAACCACAGGAAAAGCAGAGTGAGGAGCACACTCACAGGATGAAGACTGGAAGATCAAATAATTCCGCCTAAGTCTCCTTCTCAGTTCCACCACCCACTACTTAAAGTATAACTGTCATCTTTTTTTTTTTTTTTTTTTGGAGTATTGGATTGTGGTGATTAATATCACTTTGGTGGCCCTATTTCAACTTTTCACTGTGTATTCAATTACCCCTTAATTCCACAGTTTTGTTCCCTGTACTGCCTACTTTTACCTGTGCTTAAAATAGGGTTGCTAGGCAGGGTCCGTCTATGTGTTGAAGGACGGAGCACGCAGAGTGCACGGTCAGATTACTGACAGCCAGGGACTGTAAGTAAATGATTAAAGCCAGCTCCTGCCCAGCAGCTGATAACAGTGCCTGGGCTGTGTGCACTTCTCCCTGTCCCTGCGCTTGGCAGACGCTCCCTCACTCAGCAGAGCTGGAGAAGGCAGAGTTGAAGCAGCGCAGACCAGGGAAGGGAGATCTGCCATCCGCTCAGTGTATAAATGAAAGCAACATGTGGTAAGAGGACCTCTTTGTGCTGCAGGAGATTAACCCTTTAGGGGGAGGGCTCTGGTTACTGACACTTTTGGGGGGCTATTGTTACTGGCTAGTAAGGGCAGGCGGGATAAGCCTTAGGGTGAGGGCAGTGGCGGCCATCTTAACTGAATAGTGAAATTGCAGTTTTATGCAGACTGGTTGCTATGGGCTGAATCTTATAAAAAAAATGGAGTAAGTCAGTCTAATAGTAACTGATTCTGTAATATCATGTTATTAGTGACTACATATATGAAAATTGAAATTAGGGTCTAAGTGTGACAGTTATCCTTTAATGCAGCTGGCTCACAATCTGACTCCTCAGCCATGGGAGGGAGCGGAGCTACAGGGAAGTCAGGAGCTGAGACTGAATGAAGCGGAGAGCTGGTGGCCACCTAGGGTGACTGCCCCATATGGCATTTTCCAGAATCTCCATATAGCAGGCCATCTCTGGCCACGCCTCTGGGGATATCCCAATAGGACAACCTCTGTCTATATGACTTTTTAGGGCACTCTAGCAGATTAGTCAGAACAAACAGGTGCTGTAAGTGGGAGCTTCAAATCTGTAGAATGACCATGTAATACACGGTCACACTCATTACAATGCAATACTACGTACCTCCTATGTTGCCGCTGGCAGCTTCTCTGGACTATGAGAACTGATAACGTGAGAAGTTATTTAGACAAGGGATTGACTTGATCTGACCAGAAGAGTTGTATTTACACAGATTTTGATAATAGGGAAATTCTCAAAAAAGAGAAGAAAATGAAATCAGATTTGATTTTAGTTCCCCATTGAAGCAATAGTCTTTATATTTCCCACGAACTTCTCATTTCTCTAAAAACATAGCGAGCTCTGACTTCATTTTAAACGGTTCCTTCAGTAGGGCTCCTGTTTATATCATCAGCCATTACAAAGCATCTCCACTTTTTCAATCGTACAATACAATAACTTTATTTAAAATATTCCGCTTATGTCATTAGGCAGGATTTGGCCGCATGCCTAGGCCTTTCCGTGTGCAATGACTCTCGTTAATACGCAAGTTGCTGCATTGTTTTTGTCCTAGTGAAAAGTACTTCCAAGTTAGAGATTTCCTGTTTTTAGAGCATTATGCAGATTCCATTTATTTTTAGACAAACATAGAAGCACCTATGGCTACTTTCACACTCGCGTTTTGTGCCGATGCATCATGGACGGATCCGTTCAGATAATACAACTGTCTGCGTCAGTTCAGAACGGATCAGTTTGTGCTATCTTTAACATAACCAAGACGGATCCGTCTTGAACACCATTGAAAGTCAATGGAGGACGGATCCATTTTATATTGTGCCATAAAAAACGTTTGGCTCGTTTCAAGCAGCGTTTTGGTGTCCGCTTCCAAAGCGGAATGGAGATGGAACGGAGGCAAACTGATGCATTCTGAACGAATCCTTTTCCATTCAGAATGCATTAGGGCAAAACTGATCCGTTTTTAACTGCTTGGAAGAGCCCTGAACGGATCTCAGAAACGGAAAGTCAAAATGCAAGTGTGAAAGTAGACTATGCCTGACACAATGGTAGATATACAGTATACAGATCTATATATATATATATAAAAGGAAAGTCCAGCGGGAGCACCAGCCAAGATGTGGGTGCAAGGTCCAGCACAGGGCAACGGCTATACCCAATATTTGTAGAGACGGAAAAAGTTGGACTGCACTCCAAAATTGATGGTGAAACAAAGTGTTTTAATCACCCATAATATGGCAAACTTGCGAGCAAGTTTGCCATATTATGGGTGATTAAAACACTTTGTTTCACCATCAATTTTGGAGTAGTCCGACTTTTTCCGTCTCTCTCTCTCTCTCTCTCTATATATATATATATATATATATACACTGGCTAAAAATATAAACGCAACACGGTTTTGCTCCCATTTTGCATGAGCTGATCTCAAAGATCTGAAACATTTTCTACATACACAAAAGACCCATTACTCTAAAATATTGTTCACAAATCTGTCTAAATCTGTGTTAGTGAGCACTTCTCCTTTGCCGAGATAATCCATCCCACCTCACATACCAAGGGCTGATTAGACAGCATTAATATTGCACAGCTGTGCCTTAGACTGCCCACAATAAATGACCACTCTGAAATGTGCAGTTTGATCACACAGCACAATGCCACAGATGTCGCAACGTTTGAGGGAGCGTGCAATTGGCATGCTGACTGCAGGAATGTCTACCAGAGATGTTGCCCGTACATCCAACCAAGCTCACAGCCACATGTAACCATAACCACGCCAGCCCAGGACCTCCACGATTATTCTTTTATGACGTTCACCGCATAGGATCGCAGCACCCTGTCATAGAGGTCGGGTGCTATGTGATTCTGCAGCCAGCACCCACCTCCTGTATTTGAATTAATGGGTGAGTTATCCTCATTGGTGGCACAGTGGCCACAGCCCCTCCCCTCTTCCCCTCTGCCTTTTCATTGGTGGCAGCAGCGGCACAGGGGGGAGGGAGAGACTGCAGTGGGGCAAGGAATTATTGGCTCCCATGCCCCGCCGCAATATTCAGCTACAGCGCGGCAGCCCTGTCGCAAATGGCGACAAGGCTAAAAAGTCTTGTTGTCATCTGCAAATTTTAAAGAGCATTGGCAACCATTTTGGTCACCATCTGGAGTGCTGCATATGACGTCACCATGCCGGCCGACGCGATGATGTCATCTCGGGCCGCACACGATTTTGCGCCAGATCTTAAAGCAAGATGGCGGCTGGCCCGTTGCAAGCAAATGGAGGTGGTAAGTATGATGTAATTTTTTTTTCTGTTAATATTAGACATTTTACTCTCAGACACTGCAATCATGTATGAACGCGTCATGTGAGGGGTACAATGATGAGGAGCAGCGCTATTGCACCTTCCTGTCATTGCACCCACTACTTACAAATTTTGTTTTTGGTAAAATTCGTCAAAGCAGCTGAATTGATTTTTCCAAAACTTCGCTCCTCTCTAGTCATAACCTCTGACGTCACACGATTCATGAACTCCAGCCTTATCTGTGACTTTCATATATATTATATACAGGATGCATGTCATTTAAAACATGCATCCTGTATATAATATATATGAAAGTCACAGATATGGTGGTGAAACCCGTTGCCACCAAAAAACTGATTTCATCTATAATCTTGTTTGGTCTTGAGTCCTCTCAGTGGGTGCCCTCACTCAGGCTCGGACTGGCCCACACGGGTACAGGTGAATTCCCCGGGTCCCTGAGCAAGGTGGGCCCCCACCTACATGAGTGGCACATAACACAGTAGACTGATTGCACTACATACAGATAGGCAGTATACAACACCTCAACCAGCCTATGTTTGTATGAAAAACTGGGTAGAATATTTAAGAAACTACCCAGCTTCTTATTATAGACACGCTCGTGTGGCTGAGATGACTTCTAGGTACAGAGGACAGCCAGTACCCTCCTTTCCCAGTGACCTGCCTGCTCAAAGGTGCTGCAGGGACCCTATAACCAATCATCTTGTAGCATCTAGCTGCCGTCTGCTGCTGTGCAAGCAGGTAATATTTGGATGTATCCATATGGTGGGCCCCCAAAATAAATTTTAATGGTGGGCCCTAGACAGCCCAGTCCAACACTGCCCTCACTCCACAATTTCCTCATCTACTTCTAGAATATTTGATTGTCATAATAGGAACACCATTTCTCATGCTCTAAATTGGGCTGTTTGTGGGATCATTTACCAAACTGGTGTAAAGTAGAACTGGCTAAATTGGCCATAGCAACCAGTCAGATTCCATTTTTTTATATTGGACAGCTCCTTTGGAAAATGAAAGGTGGAATCTGATTGGTTGCTATGGGCAACTAAGCCACTTCTACTTTACACCAGTTTGATAAATGATCCCACAAACAGACCAATTTAGAATGACCCCACTGGTTTTCATTAAAGAGGGTAATTGAGAATCCAAGAAATTGATAATTTTTCAGAATTAAGGCTCATGCACACGAACAAATCTGCAAAAATTACGGATGACATCCGTGTGCATTTTGCTGAACAGAACAGCTGTTCCCCTAATAGAACAGTACTATCCTTGTCCGTAATGCGAACAATAATAGGACATTTCTATTATTTTGAGGAACGGAAATACGGACATACGGAAACGGAATGGACACGGAGTAACTTCAGTTTTTTTTGCGGACCCATTGAAATGAATGGTTCCATATACTGTCCACAAAAAACTGGAACGGACATGGAAAGAAGATACGTTTGTGTGCATGAGCCCTTATAGAGTAAGGCCTCTTTCAGACGACCGTTTTATTTTTTTCTGTTTATGGGCCGTTTTTTGCGTTCCGTATACGGAACCATTCATTTCAATGGCTCCGCAAAAAAAAAATGAATGTATGCATTCCGTATACGTTTTTTTGTTCCTTTGAAAGATAGAACATGTCCTATTTTTGCCCGCAAATCATGTTCCGTCAACGGGTCTGCAAAAAAAATGAAACACATACGGAAATGCATCCGTATGTCTTCTGTATCTGTTCCGTTTTTGCAGAACCATTTATTGAAAATGTTATGCCCAGCCCAATTTTTTCTATGTAATTACTGTATACTGTATATGCCATACGGAAAAACGGAACAACGGATCCATGAAAAACGGACCACAAAACACTGAAAAAGCAGCATGAAGGCCTTGTGTTTCCTGCCCCTGGCCACAAAGTACTGCGGGAAGGGGGACCCCAAGCTCAACTCTTGCACCAGGGCCCATGAGCCATTAGCTACGCCCCTGACTGGCGCCATCGGGTATCTCACAATATATATATCTCTAGCATAGGTGCTTCTATGGACTCCAACAGCTGAGGTGACATAACTCAGAACCCTGGAAAGCCAATAAGGAAAGGAAAAGACTGAGGGGGTCATTTGCTAACCAGATATATGCCTATATTAGGGGACCTTTGCGCCGCAGTCTGAAACTTTTTCCCCATTATATTACCCGGTCCTAAAAAGTGGACTTGGCATGGGCGGAGAAGGGAACAGGCCAACAGGCCCATCTCCTGTATTATTTTCTACACCTGGATATAATCCAGCAAGGATGCTGTCTTACATAGCTCTGGCGGATCCACTGCCAGCTATAGGCAGTATTAAAACGCAGGTCTTAATAAATGACCCCCTGAATGTTTTCACTCTCGGTGCTGATGAAGGTCAGGGCCCACCTGTATATGTTTTGCTATGGGATTTGTTAGTTTACACTGCCTTCCCTTGCAGTCTATCTGCTGCACTTTTCTGCAGTGGAAGAATTGCATGTTCCAGATAAATGTGAATGAGATCTATTGTGTCAGTTATTTTCTACTGAAAAACCAAATGTAATGATATTAACACATTTTTGCTGTGATTTTTGCAGTGGTTTTTCCACTGTGGTCTGGACCTTAAAGGGATTATCCAACAGTATAAACACCCACAGCAATGCCTGGGCCCTTCTTATGGAAGATACTTACCCGGTCCCCATCACCCGCGTCCCTCCTGATCCCTGTCACTATCACGGCCTGCTATTGGCTGCACCCATCATCGTTTTTTTTCGGTCGGCGCAACGAGGAGATACAGGCCATGCAGGGACGCGAGTGCCAGGGGCCAGGTTAGTATCTTCCAAAGGAGGGGCCCCAGCATTGTGGGTGTGTTTATACTGTTTGATAAACCCTTTAAAGGGAATGTATCACATATATGGTGTGTAGCAATTAAGCCAAATAAGCATTTTTCTATTCTGTTTTATCTTGTACATCTTGTTTTGATTGTACATTTATTAACTCTATTTTCTGTACATCTACAAAGTTTTTTATGCAATGTTTTTTCATGTTCTTGTATGCACTGTACACCAGTGGACGGGGATGTGGCTGGCAGCGGTTGGCATTCAGAATGGGACTAACTATCCCTTTCCTCCCCTCTTCGTAGAAGTGGGCTGGTCCTACTTCCTGCCAGCAGGGGGAGTCTTAGCTAGATTAGTGACTAGTGACTAGCTAGACTTATTTATGGTCCCAAACTGGCAGAACCATCACTTTTAAAACAGTATGCCTTTATATGATATGATGTGATGAATGTGGATAGATAAATATTCATTTTGAATAACTAGCAATTGTGAAGATTATCCTTTAATATGACATATATTTCTGAAAACTATAAAGGTATTCTCTAATTACATTTATTTTAACCTTTGTAAGTGCTCCCAACCATTGTACACCCAGATAGTAATCAGACAGAATAATTGTTGTCTGCTTCCTGCATGTCATTGCTTTAAAACCGTCTTAAATTTGGGTTGTATACTAGAGGAATACAGAGAAAAGCTACAGAGTGACAAGTCTTATTTGTTACATGATATCGACATGTTACTTTTATAATAAACATATTTCTTATGACTGTAAAGGGATCATATTTCTTCATGTTCCTTTTACAGACGCACCTACTGTATATCACATCACTAAGTCATTTGAAAAGTATACTATATATCAGGCATGCTCAACCTGCGGCCCTCCAGCTGTTGTAAAACTGCAACTCCCACAATGCCCTGCTGTAGACTGATAGCTGTAGGCTGTTCGGGCATGCTGGGAGTTGTAGTTTTGCAACAGCTGGAGGGCCGCAGGTTGAGCATGCCTGCTATATATAATAGGACAGTGGTGGTGAACCTATGGCACGTATGCCAGAGTGGGCACTCAGAGTCCTCTCTGTGGGTACGCGCGCCCCGGAAAAAGTCTAAGACGTACCGATATGCCTTACTGTGAATGGCACAGGCTGCCTGAAACAACTAATAACAAAGATCCTTACAGAGAGGAGCTTTATTATTGGTCGCTTTGAGGGGGCAAATGGAATGGTATTGTCAAGAGAAAGATAAGATACCAGACCCAACAATGCAGACAAGCGTAAGGCCACTATCAAAGCAAGCTGGGCATCTATAACACCTCAGCAGTGCCACAGGCTGATCACCGCCACGCTGCATTGATGCAGTAATTAATGCAAACTTTGTGTGTAATGAATTCAATTACTGAAATAAATTAACTTTTTAATGATATTCTAATTTATTGAGCTGCACCTTTATTGAGATGTGCATAGAGCAGTGTGCTGCTACTTGTAGTCCTTGTTTGCTTTTGCATTGCAGCCATGGTAGTGTGCACCTGAACTCCCTTTTTATATATAGTTTAGAGGTACAGTACTGGTCTAACTTGCAGAAACTAGCAGGCACTTGGTCTGAGCGATGATATGATCCAGCGAAGGTGGTGGGACTTCTAGCAATGAAATTATCTCCCTGAAGGGTGGGGCTTCTAGCGATGATACGATCCAGCTAAAAGGGAGGCCGATTGGTACAAACGAGGTGTGAAGGAGGCCATCTACGTAAAAATGGAGAAGCCAAGCTTAAATAGGGGGGGGGGGGGGGGGGTTAGACAGCTATTGTCTGCCACATACAATGCTGTCTTGACACCTTTTTCTGGGAGGTCATTGTCACCTACTGACTCCAGTTAAGATAATGGAATCAACACCTTTGACCCCAAGCTGGGTATAATGATCTTGAACCCCATGCTGGGTATAATTAACAGATGTTGATTCAGTTACATATTTATTCCCAGAGAATTCTTGTACAGTCACTCAGAATTGAGAAAGCTTGTTGTAAGTTTTCAAGAAATCTACAGTAAGTCCAGTAGCCTTGATTTATTCTTTACAGATATACCATGACCTGGATCAATAAGAACCTTCACAGACCAACTAACAGGTGCTTAGCTGACCTGAAAGGCTAGGCACACTGTCAGTGCTCAGACCATACTTCGCACACTGCATCAAATTGGTCTGCATGGCTTTCGTCCCAGAAGGAAGCCTCTTCTAAAGATGATACACAAAAAAGACCACAGTTTGCTGAAGGCAAGCAGGCTAAGGAACCATGTCCTGTGGTCTGATGAGACCAAGATAAACTTATTTGGTTCAGATGGTGTCAAGCATGTGTGGCAGCAACCAGATGAGGAGTACAAAGACAATTGTGTCTTGCCTACAGTGAAGTATGGTGGTGAGTGTCATGGTTTGCGGCTGCATGAGTGCTGCCGGCTGTGGGGAGCTACAATTCATTGAGGGAACCATGAATGCCAACATTTACTGTGAAATACTAAAGCAAAGCAGGATCCCCTCCCTTCAGAAACTGGGCCGCAGGGCAGTATTCCAACATGATAACAACCCCAAACATACTTCCAAGATGACCACTGCCTTGCTAAAAAAAATGACGGTAAAGGTGCTGGGTGCTGGACTGGCCAAGCAGACGTAAACCCTATTGAGCATCTGTGGGGCATCCTCAAACAGAAGGTGGAGGAACGCAAGGTCTCTAACATCCACCAGCTCTGTGATGTTGTCATGGAGGAGTGGGAGAGGATTTCACTGGCAACCTGAGAAGCTCTAGTGAACTCCATACCCAAGAGCGTTGGGGCAGTGAGGGAAAACAATGGTGGCCACACTAAATATTGACACTTTGGGCACAATTTGGCCATTTTCACTTAGGGGTGTACTCACTTTTGTTGCCAACAGTTTAGACATTATTGGCTGCGTGTTGAGTTATCTTGAGGTCACCCCAAATTTACATTGTTATACAAGCTGTACACTGATTACTTTACATTGTATCAAAGTGTCATATCTTTAGTGCTGTCACATTAAAAGATATAATAAAATATTTACAAAAATGTGAGGGGTGCACGTACTTTTGATACTGTATGTACTGTATATTGTCTGCATGTATGTGTCCTACTGTCTGGTTTTTATACTCAGATGATCCCCTAATTTGTAGAAAGCAAATAATTTCAAGCATGAGAGTTATAATGGTGCAGACTTTTTACAGGACTTTTTGTCAGTAATCCCAAACTGAAATGACTGCCTATAGGGATTAACATATAGGTTGACTCTGTGTGCCTGAGAGTGCAAAAGAGAGCGGCACTACCTTCCAACTTGTCACTTCATTATCACATCGGTGTGAATACATGTGACGCTTTTCTGCTCAGGCACAAGCCATTTCCAAACATAGATACTCCTAAAGTGAAATGAAACCATTCAAATAACCCGCCCGGCACCAGTTGATGACATTATATTACCATGGTTACAACTATATACAAAGCAGAGATAATCTCCACAGAACAGTCCACATATCTTTTCCTATTGCCGGAAACTATGGAATCCAATTCAAATTCAATGTTGCAGCTGTAAATGAAATATACATATACAGTTCATGATCCAAATAGAAAAGTAAATCAAAAAACTTTTATAAAAAAAAATAAAAAAATGTAATTCCGTATTCTCGGTTCAGGTCCATAGGATCCAGTTTTTGAAGCCTTTTGATCCAAAATGCTTCTCTCTTTTTCAGTAGTAATACAAGGTTGCCTCCTCTCCGTGGTTGTGCTACATGTTCTATGATCTAAAAATGCAATTACGCACTTAACAGTGATGTCACAAATAAATGGTAGCTCAGTCACAGGCTTCCTCTAGATGAAGAGGAACGCAACCAAGCAAACGGTGATTGACCACTTATAAATTACCACAATGGGTAGCCACTAAGTATCTGAAGCTCTAGCAGGGCAGGACCTTGCTCATCCATGTATTACATAGCCAGCCATTCATTTGAACAGCCAGAATGTAATACTGCATTTCCCATACAGCAGCTTTTAGGCGGCCAGAGCTTTCCCTGGAAATAACGGCTAATCACCAGGGGTTCCTTGATTTGGACCTGCAGCAATCCGCTGACTTCCAAGGGGTCCAGAATCCAAACCTACGATGATCAGCTGATCGAAGGGACAGCAATATTTAGAGAAGGAATCATCTTGTCACAATCTCTTTAATTCATTTCATGTTAAGAAAAATATATTTGTGCTAATGGCAAGAAAGACAGTAATTCTAACCTTACATATTGACTGTCACAGAGACAGTAATAACATATAAGAGTTTCTTAAGCCTATTACAACTGAAGATAGAAAAGATAAAGGTAAACTTGCAAGAGGAGGTATTTGACTACACATCGCAAACTTCCTGTCTATTAATCCTAATGGAAGCATCCTGTGTTTAGCCTTTTCCCATGAGATAGCTGATAACATAAAAAAATGTCTGGGTTATCCCACAAAAAACACATTTATCACCTATCCACAGGAACATGAAATCAGTCATTAAAAAAAGACCATTGAAGCCATCAGTAAAACCGAGACCCCTATTCTAGAGGAGTTTGAATACACTGATGGTTACGCATGGTCACCTGGTCCATTCAGGGTCTGTGGGACTGATGGAGATAGCCAAGTGCTGTACTCATACACTTGCAGATAGGTTTTTGTTTTCTAATTCCTTAGGCTTTAGTTGTTCTGATGGATCCCAGGTAAGTATTCAAGTATTCACATGTTGAGACTATTGTAAGCTCAACTACACATTATTGAAGCACGTAAACTCTTCATATGTCATAGCATCATATCAAAGTTTTTGATTGGTCGGGCCAGGGTTTGAGTACTGAGACCCTCAACGATCGCTAGAACGAGGAGAGAGAAGTATTCACATATCGCGCTTTCTCTCCTCACTGCAGCAGAAGGGCTCAGTAGGAAGTCTATGAGTCCGTCTCGATTCCGTCTCCTGCAGTGAGGCGAGAGAGCACTCTGTGTCAGCGCTTCTTTCTTCTCATTCTAGCGATTGGTAGGGGTGACAGATCCACTTCACGGATCAATAAGTCGCTGTGATATATCTTGAGTTTTTTCAAAGTGCAGGTACACTTAAAGCAATAATGATGAGGGGATTTTGGCAAGCCCCCCACATACACTTGGCTGGAATTGTAAAGGAACAATGACTTACCTGCTTCCTGATGCCGACTCCCTGCTCCTTCTCCGCCAGGCCTGCGATTCTTCTTTGGGCTCCCTCGATGTCAACATTTGATATCTCCGCTGCCAATCACTGGCCGCAGCATTCACTGGCCCCCCTTTTGTCATTACAAATGGTCACATGATGCAAGGGGATCCGGTCTCAGCCACGGCCAGAGATTGGCTGCGATGATGTCAAACCGAATGTTGACATCGAGGGAGCCCAGAGGAGCATCATAGGTCTGGAGGAGAAGGAGCGGGGAGCTGGCGCCGGGAAGCATGTAAGTAATCTATCCTTTATAGCCTCCCCCCCCCCCCCCAATTCTTTCACAACCTCTTTAAACACTAAGTTTAACATACTATCAGCAATGACATTTGGGGTAAGCATTAAACATCCACTTGAAAAGTAAATACAAAAATGAATGCACTTAGGCCCAGTAATGGATCCTTATGCCAGACATCCATTACAACGGGCATCCTCAAACTGCGGCCCTCCAGCTGTTGCAAAACTACAACTCCCAGCATGCCCGAACAGCCTACAGGTATCAGCCTACAGCAGAGCATTGTGGGAGTTGTAGTTTTACAACAGCTGGAGGGCCGCAGTTTGAGGATGCCTGCCTTACACCCTTTCAGCCTAACTAGGCAATAAAAGTGTACTGACAATATCTACTATTCTTGGCTTTTGATTATAGTATTCACCCTAGAATCTAGTGACTAGATATTTCACTCAGTAACTTTGTTGAAATGCGCAGTCACATGAGATATGTGCAGCAGCCCTCGTTCAAAAGGACCCCTGGGTCATGGTTTCCTTTGGACCTACCCTTTAAACCTTTGAACATTTCCTTTTTTGTATCAAATTAAACAAGATAATTTTTAATAGAAATGTTTAATTATAAAAAAAAATTGCAGACAGTAAAAATAACAATAGTGACTTTGTAGCAAGCTAAGGCCCACTTCACATATATCAGGTGATCCAGCTCAGTTCCCCTTATGGTATGGTGCGGAGGGGAGAAGAAACCAGAACTGATCCCATAGTTTTCTATGGGATAGTTCACATACATCCAGCGCATCCATCATGACGCCGGATGTCAAACAGTACCAGACAGAAAAACGCTGCATGTTTCATTTTTCTGTCAGATGGTATCCGTGTATGGAAGCTGGACCTGTGCACATATAGCAGGGCACAACTGATATATGTGAAGTGGCCCTCAACCAATAAAACCAATGCTGCTACTGAGTGTAAAGCTTGGTCCAAATATGTTGCGCTTTACAGGTTTTCTCTTCCAATAGAAAACCAGTAAAACAATAAAAAATAAATAAATGGAAGCACCAGAACCAGCATATGCTGCACCCCAACCATGCCTGATGGACCCAATTGACTATAGTGGGGTCAGTTGGATTTCCGTTATAGTTTTCTCTATTCTGCCTAAAATAATACCTCTGCATAATTAGTAAGTCACCCTGCTTTTTTTTAACGAAATCTGCATGGAGGCCCCTGGAGGAACCTCAGCTGCAGATGTGAATATTACCTAATACTGGTAATATTACTATAGGGGAAGGTAAACCGAGGAAACAACACACATGTGAGCAAACACTGTGTATAGGGCTTATTTTATCAAGACTCTCACCTTATCTAGTCTACTTACCCATAGCAACCAATCACAACGTAGTGTCCATTTTTCCAGTACAGATCAAACAATAAAAGCCAAGCTGTGATTGGCTGCTATGGTCAGTACCCATTTATATGCATAGTATTTAACACTGATATAATAATGTTATTAGATTGCCGTTTTATGTATAGACTTAAGAGCTGCAGTTGGTCGGTGTACAGTATATTGGAATTATCTGAGCAGTGTATGTTGTCATTACTCCCTACTCCCTTCCGGCTTCCCCGAACATGTATGTGTATTCAATGGGAATAGCAGACAAAACCGCTGCCAGACACCTCTAGTGGCAAATTATCTCCCAGGAGAACAAAAGGATCAGGGGAAAATATTTATTTTGTCTAAACCTTCTCTCCCTCAATATCATCTGTCAGGAGTATTGGCCGAACCTGCCGACAACGCTGCTGACAATACACCAATGTGTACGGGGGCCTTAAACGCTTTGTATGATAAAATGAAAGCGGTTGTGAAAGGCAAATCAAAGTATTAAAATACTAATAAGAAACCTTTAACTCGCTGTTCCGAACCCCCTCTGTCCCAGCACCGCTATTCCAATCCTCTCAGTCTTTGTTTACATGACTGCAGTGAAGATGTGCCCATATGCCACACGTGACTGTTACATCTAACTGGCCCCAGTGGTCTTATGTTGTATACTGTTGAGGCTAGTGATTGGCTACAGCAGTCACATGTGATATATGGCACATCATTGCTGCAGCCAAAACCATATCTTCATGGCTGCAGCAGTGGTGAGGATCGGAACAGCTGTTTAGGGGCGAAGTGAGTATAATTTTTTTTGTCATTTTAATACTTTCCCATGCCTTTACCATTATTTGTATTATTATTTTGGATTGGACAACCCCTTTTATTTCTTAAGGAGTGAGGCTAATATGATGGGGGGGGAGGTTATTTATATGCCACCTCCTTATACACTGGTATAGAAGATTCTCTATCCTTATGACTACATGCATTGTTCGGGAACGGGTTATGCACATAGGATTTAAAGGGAACCTGTCATCAGCTTTATGCTAACCTCACTGAGGGCAGTATAAAGTAGTGACAGAAATGCTGATGTCAGAGGTGTGTCACACATCAGCTAAAAGTAAGTGGTTGCCGAGAACCAGCATCTTAATCATTGCAGCCCAGGCCTCGAAAAGAGTCAAATCTACCGGAGAAAAGTCATGGCTATTCCTGCTCTCCTGCTCTCCCTGCCGATGACTGTCAGTCTTCTACCTAGTATTCTCCCCTTCTCTCTAGGAGAACTGCCAATCATCAGCAGATGGGCGAGGAGAGCAGGAGATTAATGGTTCCCTTTAATAATACAGAATGCTTTAAATGCTTTTATTAAGTGCTCACAGTTCACGGCTAATACTTAGCAAAAGGTTTACTCAGCACTACTAATTGGCTAAGAAATACAGTAACAATGTAAATGAATTTACACTGCATTGCTTTCCAGGCCATGTGTTGATGCTAACTTGCTGTGAAAACCTCTAGTGCTCACAGTATGGACTAAAATAGTAACATCATCTTAATACGTGATCTTTAATTCTCAAGTGGCAGAAATACAGAAGCACGGGAGGAGCCGGTACACAGGTGCAAAGAACCATACTGCGACTTTTGTTCAGTCCTATACACACAGTATACGTATGATATAAGATATATATATATATATATATATATAACATAGGTATAATATAGGTATATATATAGTCCGTGTAAAATTATATAAATAAATAAATAAAACACAATTGAATTTCTATTTCCCTTTTTTATGAGCAATACATGGAATGGCAACGTATTTGTAAGCACAATCATGAGACAGCCTCAAGCGCTTGGTATCCAGCATGATTAGCAGACAAAAAAACTCATGACTTGTTAAGAATGTACACAGTGTTGTAAGCAGCCCAGAGGTACTGCGAGCCGACCTAAGCCTACTTCACATAGATCCTGCTTTCCAGATGTAAGCCTGAACTAAGCAGTTGGCAGTCATTGCCTATGCCAGCACAGATAAGAAAAAGTAAAAGTTTGTGATGCAAAGTTCTCAAACTACGCCGGAGGAGGAGGGGGTGCTAAAATTAGATGCAAAATCCACTAAAAATAGTTTGTGGTCGCGTACTGGAGAATCGCATCCTTTTGTCACTTTAATTCACAACCAAAAAAAACAAAAAAACAAAAAACAAATGCATAGCAATCATATACAAGACGGATCTGCCCGTTGCACATTTATTTGATTGTGGCTGCAATGTTCTGAAGGATTGTGTGGACAGGAACAGAAAGAGTGCCACCATCACAGGACAAAACAATAGGAAAATGCCTGGGTTACTTACGGTAATGCTCAGTGCGGAGGTATTCCACAAACATCCCAGCTTCTTGCTCACTTGCCAAGTGCTAATGTATGAAATGAGCAGCTGTTTCCTTTGAGCTTGTGCTGTGTCTTACCAAGTCACATGCCCCTCCTCTGGTAAATCTAACTGCAGACTTTGCCAGGAGGTCAACATTTTTAGATTTTTTTTTTTTTGTTGTTAAAGATTATTTTATTTTTAGATAGTCATGGCCTGAGCGGTGGCACAACACGACGTTATGCTGCAAAACACCACAGCAGGCGAGAAAAGGCTTTAGAATCACAGATCCTTCAGGGAGCACCTGACGTGTGAAATGCATGTGACTATCATTATTGTCGATGTTATTATTTTGAGGAACTTCTCATTTTTAGCCTTATGCTCCAATTACTTTATGTAAATTATGTCATCGTGAAATCCCTTATTCGTGTCGCAATAATGTGATTCATCCACGTTAAATCTTCAGCTGTCGCAAGTCATATCTACTGTTGGAAGCTGAGGCTGTTACAGGGAAAGAACGGCAGAAGAAAGGACATGTCCTCTGAGCTTCCAGCCTGTAGGGAATCTTGCAAAATAATCGGTGCAATGAATGGGGAGGTCTCTGATTCGATATGAGCTATAAGGCTGGTTCTAGCTTTATTATAAAGAAATTGTGATGTACTATATGGTGTCTGATTTTAATTTTTTACATCAATCATGACATAATCCCTTTAAGTGATTAAACACAATTGCTGACCAATAGAGGATATTATTTTGATTCATCATCCAACTCCAACTCCATCACCCAAAAGATGCGCTTGTGCATTTTTAATTGCATTGAAAGTAGTGTTGAGCGAAGTCGCTTCGTTCTAAACTTCGGAATAATACTGTACGGAGATTAATTAGAATGTATGGGCTCCGATGAACCGAAGTAAGGCTACTTTCATACTAGCGTTTTTACTGGATCCGGCAGGGTTCATTACTGATAATACAACCATCTGCATCCGCTATGAACGGATCCGGTTGTATTATCTTTAACATAGCCAAGGCGTATCCGTCATGAACTCCATTGAAAGTCAATTGGGGACGGATCCGGTTTCTATTGTGGCAGATTGTGGCAGAGAAAACAGATCCGTCCCCATTGACTTGCATTGGGGGTCATGCCGGATCCGTCTTGCTCCGCATCCTAGGACGGAAAGCAAACTACAACATGTTGCGGTTTTCTCTCTGGTATGGGAACGCAACTAAACGGAACAGAATGCATTTTGGACCGTTCTGTTCAGTTTTGTCCCCATTGACAAATAATGGGGACAAAACTGCGTTTTTCTCCGGTATTGAGGTCCTATGACGGATCTCAATACTGGAAAACTAAAATGCTAGTGTGAAAGTAGCCTAAGTTATTCTCCAAGTTGCGTGTAACTTTGTTGAATAACTTCGGTAGCTTCGGTTCCGACTAGTACCTCGGAACAGAAATTAAGTTCGGTTTCAAGTTTTAAAGTGGTTTTTCACTTTAAGCGAATAACTTACTTCGGTTCATCGGAGCCCATACATTCTAATACTGTACGGAGACGAATCTCCGTACAGTTTTATTCTGGAGTTTTGAATGAAGCGACTTCGGGTGAAGCATCCAAAGCTCACTTCGCTCAACACTAATTGAAAGTTTTGTTGTATTCATTGTGGACACCAGTCATATCATGGACAACTTCTTTCTGAGAAAATCCTAAATAAGTGGTAGACTCTAGTACCAAATGGTCTGCAAGTTAAACTGAAATCTGTAAACTTCTGAGCCCCCTGGTTCCTGTTCAGGCAGGGCAAGGTTCTTTTAATACAATGGTAGTCTCAGTCAAAGGTTTCATGAGTGAACCCCCAACTCACATTTGTTGATTATCTTAAACAGTCTTCACAGTCTCCTTAACCGGTGGATCTGCCAGCTAAAACGTTTTTTTAATATGCTGGAAATTCAAAGTTATAAAACATTCGTTCATACTTTCATTATAATAACTGCCTCACCATCCCAACTTCAGCACCAACCCGCCCCACTTCCGAGTTGGTTCTGACACAGAAAAGGAGTATTCCTCCTGTCTGTGTTGTCACATTACTAATGACATGCTTGAAGAGGGGTGGCTGTCTGGCTGAGTGCAATAGCTAAGCCAGCCCCCTTCTCTGCATCAGGTTTGACATGGGGGGCTGGCTTAGCAATTACACTGAGCCAGACAGCCAGCCCCCTTCAAGCAATACACTACTCATGTGCCGGCACAGAAATGGAGGAAGTTTCCTTTTTGTGTCAGAGCAAATTAGAACATGGAGCAGAACAACCCTGAATCAGGACATCTAGGTCATTATCACAATTAAGGTTTTATTAGTTTACTTTATCAATTTGTATTTCAAACACATTTAAATAAATTTGAATCTGGTAAGACAACCCCTTTGAACATTGTAAACAATTCTGTCTACTCGGCTATATTTTAGACACAATAATGAAAAAATTTTGACTCACAGATGATGTCATCTCTGATTGGAGAATGTTACTTTCCCTTTTCTTCTCTGTCTGACCCAGACTGCCATGACAACTTCTTCCAGCCACATTTCCCAGTTTGTACAGTTTGTTGCCAATGCATATTTGGCTTTACTTTTCATTTATATTCTACTTTCACAAAAACTCTACATCCTACTTCTGCCCTTAATGTTGTGCCTGTTGCTTCCTTGTTAATGTACCTGCTATATTGCAAACTGCGCACAAATATTGTACTTGATAAATAAATGATAGCACTTAACAAATATGATACCTTGATAAAAGGGGGCGATATGGGCCTGGCAGAGGAAATTAATTAAATACAATGCAAATAACCATATGGACTTAAAGGCTATGTACACTTTTGGAGGCAATTTTTATGATTGCATTTTACTTATTTTTGGCTATCATTAAAAATATTCAGCCATATTCACAAAGGCTTAAGTGGTTTTCTAACTGGGCGACTAGTGCTTTAACTCTCGCTTTGTGCTGGTCATCTAATCACCCTTATCTCTAAACTACCAAGTGGTCATAAACATTTATTTAAGCCACACTCTTATAATGAGTGTTAATAATGTCAGTGAGAGGAGATAAGGAGCCCATCAGCTCCCCAAATGATGGAAAAGTCAAAAAATCCACAGGCTTTCTACACAAAAAACGGATTCCGGATTTTTAACCGCCTCCGGACCGCCTAACGCAGGATCGCGTTCCGGAGGCGGCTGTCTCAGGCACAGTCACGCATCTATGCGTCATCTCGCGAGACCCGAGATTTCCTGTGAACACGCGCACACAGGCGCGCGCATTCACAGGATCGGCAGGTAAGCGAGTGGATCTACAGCCTGCCAGCGGCGATCGTTCGCTGGCAGGCTGTAGATGCGATTTTTGTAACCCCTAACAGGTATATTAGATGCTGTTTTGATAACAGCGTCTAATATACCTGCTACCTGGTCCTCTGGTGGTCCCTTTTGCTTGGATCGACCATCAGAGGACACAGGCAGCTCTGTAATAAGTAGCACCAAGCACCACACTACACTACACCCCCCCTGTCACTTATTAACCCCTTATTAGCCCCTGATCACCCCATATAGACTCCCTGATCACCCCCCTGTCATTGATCACCCCCCTGTCATTGATCACCCCCCTGTAAGGCTCCATTCAGACGTCCGTATGTGTTTTACGTATCCACGGATCCGCAAAACACATACGGACGTCTGAATGGAGCCTTACAGGGGGTGATCGCCCCCCTGTAAGGATCCATTCAGACATTTTTGGGGCACAAGTTAGCGGAAATTGATTTTTATTTTATTTTTTTGTTTTTTGTTTTTTGTTACAAAGTCTCATATTCCACTAACTTGTGTCCAAAAATTAAATCTCACATGAACTCACCATACCCCTCACGGAATCCAAATGCGTAATTTTTTTTAGACATTTATATTCCAGACTTCTTCTCACGCTTTAGGGCCCCTAAAATGCCAGGGCAGTATAAATACCCCACATGTGACCCCATTTCGGAAAGAAGATACCCCAAGGTATTCCGTGAGGGGCATATTGAGTCCAAAAAAGATAGAATTTTTAGTCTCAAGTTAGCGGAAAGGGAAACTTTGTGAGAAAAAAAATAATAATCAATTTCCGCTAACTTGTGCACAAATTTTTTTTTCTATGAACTCGCCATGCCCCTCATTGAATACCTTGGGGTGTCTTCTTTCCAAAATGGGGTCACATGTGGGGTATTTATACTGCCCTGGCATTTTAGGGGCCCTAAAGCGTGAGAAGAAGTCTGGGATCCAAATGTCTAAAAATGCCCTCCTAAAAGGAATTTGGGCCCCTTTGCGCATCTAGGCTGCAAAAAAGTGTCACACATCTGGTATCGCCGTACTCAGGAGAAGTTGGGCAATGTGTTTTGGGGTGTCATTTTACATATACCCATGCTGGGTGAGATAAATATCTCGGTCAAATGCCAACTTTGTATAAAAAAATGGGAAAAGTTGTCTTTTGCCGAGATATTTTTCTCATCCAGCATGGGTATATGTAAAATGACACCCCAAACCACATTGCCCAACTTCTCCTGAGTACGGCGATACCACATGTGTGACACATTTTTGCAGCCTAGGTGGGCAAAGGGGCCCACATTTCAAAGAGCACCTTTAGGATTTCACATGGCATTTTTTACACATTTTGATTTCAAACTACTTCTTACGCATTAGGGCCCCTAAAATGCCAGGGCAGTATAACTACCCCACAAGTGACCCCATTTTGAAAATAAGACACCCCAAGGTATTCCGTGAGGGGCATGGTGAGTTCCTCAAATTTTTTATTTTTTGTCACAAGTTAGCGGAAAATGATGATTTTTTTTTCTTACAAAGTCTCATATTCCACTAACTTGTGACAAAAAATAAAAACTTCAATGAACTCACTATGCCCATCACAAAATACCTTGGGGTGTCTTCTTTCCAAAATAGGGTCACTTGTGGGGTATTTATACTGCCCTGGCATTTTAGGGGCCCTAATGTGTGAGAAGTAGTTTGAAATCAAAATGTGTAAAAAATGCCCTGTGAAATCCTAAAGGTGCTCTTTGGAATGTGGGCCCCTTTGCCCACCTAGGCTGCAAAAAAGTGTCACACATGTGGTATCTCCGTACTCAGGAGAAGTTGGGCAATGTGTTTTGGGGTGTCATTTTACATATACCCATGCTGGGTGAGAGAAATATCTCGGCAAAAGACAACTTTTCCCATTTTTTTATACAAAGTTTGACCGAGATATTTCTTATGAGAGCATCTGGTTTTCAAGGACTTCTGCATTGCTGCATGGTGTGATCAAACACCAGACTCAAGGTGACTGTTTTTCTTGAAACTGACTTTTTGTTTTGCTTATCCTTATATGTGAATAAACACCGAACTGTTTAAGTTAAAGACATGGCGTTGCCTCTATACTGCATCCGCAAGCCTGTCTACCAGAGCAAATCCCCACACTCTCTATCTATCTTATATGTAGTTATGTCATATCTCTCTATCCATCCTATCTATCTCATATGTAGTTATCTCATATCTCTCTATCTATCCTATCTATCTCATATGTAGCTTTCTCATATCTATCTATCTATCTATCTATCTATCTGATATGTAATTATCTCATATCTATCTATCTATCCTATCTATCTCATATGTAGCTATCTCATATCTATCTATTATCTATCTCATATGTAGCTATCTCCTATCTATCAAATCAAATCAAATCAGCTTTATTGGCAGGACTAAATACATTTTAGCATTGCCAAACCAAGTCGTAAATAATTGGGTAGGGTTGGGAGGTGGGGACACATCCAGGGTGGGGATATAGGAGTCCATGGTATATCAGGCTCTGCTCAGTCCATGGCAGGCAGCAATATATTGTGCTGCTATGGCCGCTGTATTCTCCTCTTCCCCCAGCAGTATGGAGAGTCTTTCCTCCTCCTCCATGGAGGTGAAGTCTGGGCAGAGATCAGACAGTCTCCTGAAGTGAGAATCCCTCACTGCTGAGTATTTGGGGCACCATAGCAGGAAATGAGCCTCATCCTCCACGGCCTCATGGTCGCACTGCTGGCACAGTCTGGATTCAATGAGCAGGATGTGGGCGCTCAGTCTGTAGCGGCTCAGGATCTGTTGGTCTCTTGGATTGGGCAGTTTCTTTAGATATGGGGCAAATTTGTACTCCCTCTGCAGGCTCTGGTATACTGTCAGATTCTGTGATGTTTGTATGTCGTTCCTCCAGACGTTAATATGCTCCTCTTTACCCTTGTGTATCATCCTCTGGATTTCCCCCTTTGCCAGGCTGTATTGGTTGGTGACTTGGGCAGGCTGGTTTTGGGTGACTTGTTGCAGGGTGCTTTGTTTTTCTGGGGCTTCTTGGTGTAGCAAGGCTTTGTGATGGTAGGAGCTAGGACTGCTGCTATGTAGATGGGCTCTGAATGCTAGCACCCTCTTCTGGACAGCAAAATAAAGTGGGAATCTGCCCAGTTCTGCTCAAAAGGCGCTGTTTGAGAAGCTCCTGTGAACCTGGAGAAAGTGTTCGCAGAGTTCTAGGTGGAATAGTTCTGTTGGCCCAGAGTCCCACTTTGCCCAGTCTGGGTATATGTCTGGGCCCCAGACTTCACTGCCATACAGGAGGATTGGGGTGATGATGGTGTCAAGGATTTTAAGACAGACGGTCACTGGTGCCTTAAGATGATACAGATGCCTTCTGATGGCATAGAAGGTTTTGCTTGCCTTGTCTTTCAGTGTGTAAATTGCTTTCTTAAAACTCCCTGATTGGCTGATTTCTAGGCCCAGGTAGGTGTAGCTGTCAGTTTCTGAAAGTGGACAGTTGTTTAGCAGGAACGGAGGACGCCTGGCTGCCTTCCGGTTTCTTTTCTAGAAACACCATGATGTTGGTTTTCTTTGGATTGATGGGCAGTGCCCACGTGCTACTGAACTTCTGCAGGATTTGCTTTGGAACCTTTCTCAGTTGGCGATAGTAGCAGAAGATCATCTGCATAAAGAAGACATTTCACCTCGGTGTCATGGAGGGTGAGACCAGATGCTGTGGAGGACTCCAGAGCCACCGCCAGCTTATTGATATAGATGTTAAACAGGGTTGGACTGAGGCTGCAGCCCTGTCTGACTCCTCAGCTCTGCCGGAAATAAGCAATTCTCCTCCCATTTACCTTCACGCTGCATCTGTTCTCAGTGTAGGAACTTCTGATTACATCATATGTTTTTCCTCCTATTCCACTTTCAAGAGATTTCAGGAATAGGCCCAGGTGCCACACTGAGTCAAAGGTTTTCTTAAAGTCCACAAAGTCTACAAAACAGGCATAGATCTTTCCATGCTTTGTATTGTGGACATGACTCTTGATGAGGCTCTGCAGGGTGTAGATGTGGTACGGTGGATTGGCATGAAGCCTGCTTGGCTTCTGCTTAGGAGGTTGTGCTGGGTGAGGAAGCTGCTGAGGGGTGTTTTTTAGGCTACTTTCACACTGGTGTTTTGAATTCCGTTTGTGAGATCCGTTTCAGGGATCTCGCAAACGGTTCAAAACGGATCAGTTCAGCCCCAATGCATTCTGAATGGATAAGGATCCGTTCAGAATGCATCAGTTTCCGCTCTAGATACGCTGCTTGCAGCGTTTTGGTGTCTGCCTGGAAATGCGGAGCCAAACGGATCCGTCCTGACTTACAATGTAAGTCAATGGGGACGGATCCGTTTTGACTTAGACTTTTTTTTAAAGAATAATGCAAACGTATGCGCTCTGAACGGATACAAGCGTTTGCATTATAGGTGCGGATCTGTCTGTGCAGATACCAGACGGATCCGCACCTAACGCAGGTTTGAAAGTAGCCTTAGTCTTTGGGTAAAGTTTGGATCATGCGTCTTACATCCGACGGCTGAAGCGTTCAGGTCCTGAATGTTCCAGCTGCTGACAATAAGAGATGTAATAGTTTGTCCGTATACCTTGTAATGAGCTGCCCTGCATAGGACAAGCTGGATTCTTGACTGGTGGCCATGTTGTAGCAGTTTGGTCCAGTCAGTGTTCTGCATAGAGTGCTGAGCAGGGTCTTTATCTCCTCAATGTTTCTGCCCTGCATTACTCTATGTGAGGCAGGTGGATTCCTCCATGGTTTGTGCCTCTTATGGCCAAATTTTGGGTAAAGGTCACCATTTCCAGTTTGTTGAGGAGGGTATGAGGTTTCAGGTCTATTTGTTGTTGGTGACTTTTCATAAGATTTTTGTCTTATGTGGGATCTGGGCCGGGGGTCTCTGTTGAGCACTATGTCTTAAAATTCTTTGGCTATAAGGCTAAATCCTTGGTTATTCAGGTGTTTATTGTCATATAGGTGATGATGGTTTATGGAGGGGTGTTGTGCCAGGGTGATGTCTGGCATGGAGCTGATTTTAGCTGACAGATCTGTGTTGATGCTCTGGGTGATGTGTTCAGGGATGTCCTTTCTTGGGAGCAGAGATGACAGGGTGACTTTACAGCTGGGGAACTTCTGTTGTGCGGTCCCTGCTAGCTGGTTCAGCTGTCCTGCTATCTGCTGGTGTTGGTCCTGGAGGTTATTGGTGCCTGTGTGTATGATAATGTGGTTGGGTTTGGTGAAATATGGATTATTGATGATGATTGTTGCTTGTTCGATAGTAGAGCAGCGGATTTTACTGACTCTTTTTCCTGGGAAAAGTCGCTTTGCATCCAAGTATTTACCTTTGGAGTCTATAATCAGAACAGTATCAGGACACGGTGGCTTACTGCTCATGTTCGTGTCCTGCCTGCTGCTCAGGTGTCTTGTAGGAACCTGCTGTGTTGGGTTTCTGGTAATGGTTGGCTCTGTTGTTGGGATCTATTGTGGTTGTGTACTTGGGGTTGTCAGCTTTGGCCCCCCTTTTATTACTCTACTGTTCTTTTATTTGCTCTTATTTTCTGTTATAAATCATTTGCAGTTAGTTGATATATTGTTGGCTGCTGGCTTTCATTTGGTTCTCACACCCTTCTTTCCCTGGGTTCCTCTCTTTGATTAAGGTATAAGTCTGGGATTTCAGTTTTTCAATCTCTCGTCTCAGTTCTGTGTTTTCTTGCTTCTGTTTTTGTAATTTACCTCTGCAGGGCTGAGGCCTGTTCACACTTCAGTCTGGTTATCTCTTCAGTTACTTGGTCATTTGCATTTTTGTCACCAGAATTTCTATAAAAGCTTCTCTTGAAAGTTTATAAACTCTCTTTCTAGCTGAGACAAGCAATCTCTGAGGGTCTCTAGGGAGGGAAGATATCTTCAAACTGGCCAAGGTTGTCCTCAGTTCCCTGGATAACTATGGTTCCATTATTGCACAAGTCATTGTCATTTTGTGGGTTTTTTTACCCTGATCTGTCGGCCCTTATCTGTCTGCATAGGGCTGTGTGCCAGGCAGTGGGCTGCTTGTTATAGTGAAGCACATTCGTTTTTCTCTTTTCTTCTTCCTTCAAGGTAAAATCACTGAAAAGAGTTTCTGGTCTTTCTCTAATTTTGGCATGTTTTATGGCTCTTCTCGCTTGATTGCTTCTCTGGCCTTCACAGTATGTGATCTCCTGGATGTCTGACCCCCTGCTGTCTGAGGCTACAGTCTCCAGCTCTATCCTATGGTCAGTTACATTCTTGGAGCTTTCTTTTTCTAAATTATCATTTTCTGAATTGTAGTTTTCAGATGATCAGCTCTGTCTGATGCCCCCTGTTGCTTGTAGTCTGTGTTATAGGTAGAGTTCTTGTCTGATCAATAAAGTCCTTTTTTTATCCTTCTTTGTCCTTATTTTCGGAGACATGGAGTCCTCCTTGTTTCTCTCATCCATGGAGTCAGTATTTTCCAGGTTTTGTCTTACCGGTTGCTCATTACAAGGTTTAAATTGGTGAAAACTCAGGAGCTCATGTTTAGTGCTGCTTACTCCTGGGACTCGTCTATCTATCTAATGAAACAGAAAATGGCAGCACCAGAGCAAAAGACAAAAAAAAAATCAAGAGGTGCAAGCCTAATGGGACTAGACTATTGCCCAAAAGTAAAAAATGCAAACAGCAGCACACTCAAATGAATAAAAAAAAATGTTTTATTCACCCATGTGGACGCAACGTTGGCTTGAGAAAGGTTTTAATGTTTAGCTGAAACGTTGCATCCACATGGGTGAATAAATATATATATTTTTTTTTATTTGAGTGTGCTGCCTGTTTGTATTTTTATCTATCTATCTATCTATCTATCTATCTATCTATCTATCGCTATCTTAACCCATTAGTGACCACCAATACACTGGTCACCAAGGGGCCTTAGGTTGGGCCGCTGCCTTTTCATGGTGGCCCGGTCTAAGCACTGCAGGGGTTTCCTGTGCAGCGGAGAGCAGGGACTCTCCTCTCACATGAAAGACGCACACCTGGTCTAACAACCCAATCTGGGCGGTTTAACCCTTTACAAGCCTTGGGCAATGGCACCCAACGCATGTAAGTTGTGACAGAGGGAGTGGACTCCCTCTGTCTCCCATCAGCACCCTGCAAATGCACTCTCGGGGTGTCGATGTATGCATAGGCTGGCTGGGATCTGGTATAGGTCCCAAGCCAGCCTTGAGTGTTAGCCAGCAGGCTACGCTTCTCTGGCACAGCCTACTGGTGAATGTCGGTATAGCACTGACATTAAAATGAAATGCATTGTATTTTAGAAGCAATCAAAAGATTGCCCTTTATAGTACCCTTGTAGGACTATTAAGTGATTACAAAAGTAAAAAAAAATACATTTATTAAATAAAAAAATGATATTAAAAAAATATGCTTTTTCCATAAAAAATACGCTTTTCAATGCAAAATTTGATGTGTCCATAACTACCTGCACTACACAAATATCATGTAAATTATCCCCTACGGTGAACGTCAAAAAAAACTACAAAAAATACCAGAATTGCTCATTTATTCTTAGTTGCCAACAAAAAAACTTAATAAGAAGTGAACAAAAGGTATTGGGGTTATTTACCCCAAAATGATACCAAGGAAAACTACGTGTCCCACAAAAAAACAAGCCCTCATACAGCTGCATAGACGGAAAAATAAAAAAGTTATAGCTCTTGGAAGGCAACAATGAAAAAAGAGCTAAAAACGCTTGGTCAGTAAGGCCCAAAACAGGCTGGTCACTAAGGGGTTCATAAAGATTTGTTTACACCTGTGTTTTGACTGCCAAATATTAAAACAAAAACACGGCAACCCTGTACTAAATCAGTCATACAATGGATACCAAAGGTGCCCGGCAGACCCATTGTCTTTGAATAAGGTCAGTTGTGATGTCTGCAAGGAGTGCATGCTGCACTATTCCATCATATTGGAGAATAATCTGATAACAGTGTGAACAGAGCCTGACTCTGTAAAGTTTAATTAATTAATCCAGTCTTGCTGCCTCTTCAAATAGTTGATTGACAGGGATACCAGAAGCTCGACACCTACAGATCAGATATTGATGACCTATCCTAAGGAAAGGTCATCAAAATTGAACTCCTGGAAACCCCCTTTAAAGGGGTATTCTCTTTTTAGATGTGATATGCCATAAATATGGGTCCCTCCTCTGGCAGATCCACAGATTCACAGCATTTGTCAGCCAAAAATCACAGAACCCTACTTCTCCTAAGGCCTCTTTCACACGGGCGTCATGTTTTTTGCCCGGATAAGAGGCGGGTGCGTTGCGGGAAAATGTGCGATTTTTCCGCGCAAGTGCAAAACATTGTCATGCGTTTTGCACTCGTGTGAGAAAAATCGCGCATGTTTGGTACCCAAACCCGAACTTCTTCACAGAAGTTCGGGCTTGGGATTGATGTTCTGAAGATTGTATTATTTTCCCTTATAACATGGTTATAAGCGAAAATAATAGCATTCTGACTACAGAATGCATAGTATAATAGTGCTGGAAGGGTTAAAAAAAATAAAAAAAAGTTAACTCACCTTATCCTCTTGTTCGCGTAGTTTGTTCCCGGTCTGTTCTTTGCTAGCTGTGGGCTTGGGCTGAATGACCTGTGGTGACGTCAGATCACATGCTCCAATCACATGGTCCATCACCATGGTGATGGAGCATGTGATCTGACATCACCACAGGTCCTTTAGCCCAAGCCCACAGCTAGCAAAGAACAGACCGGGAATAAGGGAAAATAATAACCATGTTATAAGGGAAAATAATACAGTGAATAGACTGTCACCTAGAACCCATGCGTGAAAATCGCACCGCATCCGCACTTGCTTGCGGATGCTTGCGATGTTCACGCAACCCCATTCACTTCTATGGGGCCTGCGTTGCGTGAATTATCGCACCGCAACGCACAAAGAGGAGCATGCTGCGATTTTCACGCAACGCATAAGTGATGCGTGAAAATCACAGCTCATGTGAACAGCCCCATAGAAATGAATGGGTCAGGATTCAGTGCGGGTGCAATGCGTTCAACTCACGATTCGCACCCGCGCGGAATACTCGCTCGTGTGAAAGGGGCCTAATAGGTGAGGGTTGAAGCAATGAGACCTCAACCTATGAAGCATTATTAGCATATTATGTGGATATTCCTTAAATGTCAAAGTTGAGAATACCCATATAAGGGTGTATTTAAATGGTTAATGTACAAGTACGAAAAATCCAACATATCTTTGTCAAGGAATCCACATCAGAAATCCAAGGCTAACTCTTGAATTTCTTTTGGAGAATAAAAGAAAGAATTGAATAAAAAGTCATGCACAGCCCAATGTGGTATCAATAAAAACTACAGATCACTCTGCCAAAATTGAGCACCCACTCAGCTCTCTAGACATAACTATAAAAAAAGTTATAGAGGTCGTAATATGGGAATGCAGAGAAAAATTTTTTTCCCCCCAAAATGTTTTATTTTAAAACACAAGAAAAATTAAATACATATGGTATTGCTTTCATCGTGCTGACCCAGAGAATTAAGGTAACTGGTCAGTTTTACCACACAGGGAACACTGTAAAAATGAAACCCATAAAACAAGCCCTTATACTGCTATGCGAATGGAAAAATACAAAACGTTATGGCTCCAGAAAGGGACAGAGTAAAAAACAAAAACACAAAATAGAAAATCACAGCATCTTGAAGGGTTTAATCTATTTATCAGCCAGTGTTGGTCCCTACTAAACATTTTACTCATTCCATTTGATAAACTTGATATTGGGATTTTTATGGTAAGCTTAGTTTAAGTATTTTTGGAATACTTTAATTGTCGGTCTTAGTGGAGTATTTTTGGGGATATGAGTAAATCATTGATTCTTCATTATTGTCACGTACCGGCAGGACAGGTAGTGGATCCTCTGGACCAGAGAGGCGATGGCGCGGGTTGTACTAAAGGACCGGTTCTAAGCAGTTACTGGTCTTCACCAGAGCCCGCCGCAAGGCGGGATGGATTTGCTGCGGCGGTAACTACCAGGTCGTGTCCCCTAGTAACAACTCGACCTCTCTGGCAGCTGATAAGGCGTGGTACACAGGGAGAAGGCAAGAGCGTAGTCGGACGTAGCACAGGTCAGGGCAGGCGGCAAAGGTTCTAAGGCGAGTAGACAGTAGCAACGGGTTCGGCAACAGGCAAGGCAAACAAACACTGTGGAACGCTTTCTCTGAGGCACAAGGCACAAAGATCCGGCAGGAAGCTGTGGGAGGAGAAGGTATAAATGGGCAGTGCACAGGTGCAGCCTAATTAAGTCAGCACTGCCTCTCACAAACCTTAACCCTTAATATCCCTTTTGGACCAGGCACCAATCACTGGTGCACTGGCCCTTTGAATCTAAGAGTCCCGGCGCACGCACGCCCTAGAGAGCGAGGACGCACACGCCGAGACACTGGAGTGCTGCCTGGGGGCATACGCTGTGAGCGCTCCGCGGCCAGCAGGGGACCCGGAGCACTCAGCGTAACAGTACCCCCCCCCCCTTTGGTCTCCCTCTCTTTTTGGTACCGAAGAACTTGCGGATGAGACTGCGGTCCAGGATGTTCTCCTCCGGCTCCCATGACCTCTCCTCAGGACCGCAGCCCTCCCAGTCGACCAAAAAAAATCTTTTTCCCCGGGAGATCTTGGTCGCCAAGATCTCCTTGACAGAGAATATATCGGAGGTACCGGCAACAGGGGTGGGAGAAACAAGCTTGGGAGAAAAACGGTTAAAGACAGCAGGTTTAAGAAGGGAGACATGGAAGGAGTTATGGATTCGGAGGGAGGGAGGAAGATGGAGCTGATAAGAAACTTGATTGATACGACTCTTGATTTTATAGGGTCCCAAGAAACGAGGGCCCAACTTGTAACTTGGGACCCTAAATCGGATGTACCTAGAGGAGAGCCACACCTTGTCACCCGGGCGAAATTCCGGAGGAGATCTGCGTCTCTTGTCAGCTTGAACCTTCATACGGGCGGAAGCCTTGAGGAGAGAAGCGTGGGTTTCTTGCCAGATGGAGGAAAAATCCTGTACAAGACTGTCCACGGCAGGTACAGAAGAAGGAGTGGGAGACTGCGGCAGAGGTGGAAGAGGATGACGGCCAAAAACGACAAAGAAAGGAGACTTGTTAGAGGCAGAGGATTGTTTGTAGTTGTAGGAGAACTCCGCCCAGGGAAGTAGATCAGCCTAGTCGTCATGGCGTGAGGATACAAAGTGACGCAGATAGTCACCCAAAATTTGGTTCACCCGTTCTACTTGGCCGTTAGACTGAGGATGGTACGAAGAAGAAAAGTCCAATTTGATCCCGAGCTGAGCACATAGAGCCCTCCAGAATTTGGAGACGAATTGTACCCCACGATCTGAGACAATATGTTTGGGAAGGCCATGGAGACGGAAGATGTGTTGGAAAAATTGTTTGGCCAACATGGGTGCAGAGGGTAGACCGGGCAGGGGTACAAAGTGAGCCATCTTGGAAAAGCAATCCACCACGACCCAAATAACGGACTTGCCATGGGAGGAGGGAAGATCTGTAATAAAGTCCATGGCGATGTGAGACCAGGGAACTTCAGGAATGGGTAGAGGCAAGAGGAGACCCGCTGGTTTCTGGCGAGGCGATTTATCCCGGGCGCAAATCATACAGGCCTGGACGAAGTCCGAGACATCTTTCTCTAGAGAAGACCACCAGTACCTTTGGGAGATTAGTTGGAGAGACTTTTGCACCCCTGGATGACCGGCAAAAGGGGAGGCGTGGCCCCACTTGAGAATTCGCAGCCGCTGACGTGGGGGTACGTAGGATTTGCCAGGAGGAAGAAGGCGCAGGTCCACGGGAGCGACTGTTATAAGGCGTTCTGGAGGGATAATATATCGAGGTGTTAACTCATCGCCCACCACATCAGAGGAGCGAGACAGAGCATCTGCCCTAATGTTCTTACAAGCTGGACGGAAATGGATCTCAAAATTAAAGCGGGTGAAGAACAGAGACCAACGAGCCTGACGGGGATTTAATCTCTGAGCAGACTGGAGATAAGCCAGGTTCTTGTGGTCCGTGAAGATGTACACAGGATGTGTGGCGCCCTCGAGTAAATGTCTCCATTCCTCCAGTGCCAATTTAATAGCCAGCAGTTCCCTGTCCCCAATGGAGTAATTTCTCTCTGCGGAAGAGAATGTTTTAGAAAAGAAGCCACAAGTAGAAGTCTTGCCCCGGGAAGACTTCTGGGTGAGGACAGCTCCGGCTCCCACCGAGGAGGCATCCACTTCAAGAGAGAAAGGCTTGGTGGAATCTGGTCTAGAGAGAACGGGTGCAGAGGCAAAGGCGCATTTCAGGGACTGGAAGGCTTCCTCGGCTTGGGAAGGCCAGGATTTGGGGTTAGCTCCTTTTCTTGTGAGGGCCACGATAGGAGCTACCAGAGTGGAATAGTGAGGGATGAATTGCCTGTAGTAATTCGCAAAGCCCAGAAATCTTTGTATGGCTCAGAGACCAGAGGGGCGTGGCCAATCCAGAACCGCCGAGAGCTTGGCTGGGTCCATTTGAAGTCCTTGGGCTGAGATAATGTATCCCAGGAAAGGCAGGGAGGTCCGTTCAAAAAGACATTTTTCAAGTTTAGCGTACAGGCGATTTCTCCTAAGACGAGTAAGAACTTGTTGCACATGGACCCTGTGTTGATCCAAATTGGAGGAAAAGATCAGGATATCATCCAGGTATACGACCACGCAGGTGTAAAGTAAGTCCCTGAAAATATCATTGACGAATTCCTGGAAGACAGCAGGTGCGTTGCAGAGGCCGAAGGGCATCACCAAATACTCAAAATGGCCATCCCTTGTGTTAAAGGCGGTCTTCCATTCGTCTCCTTCCCGGATACGGATCAGATTATAGGCCCCTCGAAGGTCCAATTTTGTGAAGATCTTAGCCCCTCGGAGACGATCAAATAGCTCAGAGATTAGAGGCAGAGGGTAACGGTTCTTGATGGTAATTTTATTAAGACCTCTGTAGTCAATGCAGGGGCGGAGGGAGCCGTCTTTTTTTGTCACGAAGAAAAAACCGGCCCCAGCAGGAGAAGAAGATTTTCTTATGAATCCTCTCTGTAGGTTCTCACGTATATAGTCGGACATGGCAAGAGTCTCAGGAGGTGAGAGAGGATAAATTCTGCCCCGAGGTGGAGTAGAACCGGGTATCAGGTCGATCGGGCAATCATAGGATCGGTGAGGAGGAAGGACCTCAGCTTGTTTCTTGCAGAAGACATCCGCGAAGGAATGGTATGGCTTGGGCAGCCCAGAAGGCGGAGAAACTTGCGGGTTCTGTTTGACCAGAGCAGGCTTGAGACAGCGGTCCGAACAGGAGGAACCCCAACGCAGGATCTCACCGGTGGACCAATTCAGGACAGGACTATGACGTTGAAGCCACGGCAGACCCAGGAGGAGTTCGGAGGAACAGAAGGGAAGGACAAAGAACTCTATAGTCTCGGTATGAAATATTCCGATGTCCATCTGCAGAGGCTGGGTACGGAACTGTACGGTGGCAGAGAGTCTCTCACCGTTAACAGTAGAGATGAAAAACGGCTTGGGTAGACGGATTACTGGAATACGGTACTTATCAACCAAGGAGGCGTGAATGAAGTTGCCAGCTGAACCGGAATCCAAGAAGGCGGCTGCGGAGAAAGAGGACTTGGAAGAGATGATCAACTGCACGGGTATGATGAGACGTGGAGAGGAAGAATCCACACCTAGCAACGCCTCTCCCACGTTTACTAGGTGCGAGCGTTTCCCAAACGCGGTGGACGGAGAGGACAATCTCTAAGGAAGTGCTCGGTACTGGCACAGTACAGACACAGGTTCTCGTTTCTGCGGCGGGCTCCGTTCGTGCGGAGTCAGGCGTGACCGATCCACCTGCATGGCTTCCACGGTGGAAAGCCCAGTAGCGGGTTGAGGTGGACGCAGAAAAACGGGAGCCAAACGAGGAAAGCGTCTAGGACGAGCTTTTTCCTTTTCAAGGAGGAGTTCCTCTTGTCTTTCGGCGAAACGTTTATCTATCCTAGTGGCCAGCAAGATGAGGTCACTAAGAGTGGAAGGAAGCTCACGTGCAGCCAGAACGTCCTTTACTTCACTATTAAGTCCCTTCTTGAAGGTGGCGCAAAGGGCTTCATTGTTCCAGTTCAGCTCAGAGGCCAGGGTGCGGAACTGAATGGCATAGTCACCCACGGAAGAACCTCCTTGGGTCAAATTTAGTAAGGCAGTCTCTGCGGAGGTAACCCGGGCAGGCTCCTCAAAAACATTCCGGAACTCTAGGCAGAAGCTCTGGACGGAAGCGGTGGCAGGATCTGCGCGGTCCCATAGTGGTGTAGCCCAGGCCAGGGCCTTCCCGGACAGCAAACTGAGAATAAAGGCTACCTTGGCTCGCTCAGAAGGAAACTGGTCGGACAGAAGCTCGAGGTGGAGAGAGCACTGCGACAAGAACCCACGGCACTGCTTAGGATCTCCGTCATATTTGTCTGGTAGGGACAAACGGATTCTGGAACCGGTGGCAACTGCAGGCGGAGGTGACGCAGCAGGAGCAGACGGAGGAGCTGGCTGTTGCTGAGAAGGCAGGAGCTGCTGCAACATGGCGGTCAGCTGGGCCAGCTGTTGACCCTGCTGGGCCACAATAGTGGTGAGGTCCGCTAGGCTTGGCAGGGGAACATCAGCGGGATCCATGGCCGGATCTTACTGTCACGTACCGGCAGGACAGGTAGTGGATCCTCTGGACCAGAGAGGCGATGGCGCGGGTTGTACTAAAGGACCGGTTCTAAGCAGTTACTGGTCTTCACCAGAGCCCGCCGCAAGGCGGGATGGATTTGCTGCGGCGGTAACTACCAGGTCGTGTCCCCTAGTAACAACTCGACCTCTCTGGCAGCTGATAAGGCGTGGTACACAGGGAGAAGGCAAGAGCGTAGTCGGACGTAGCACAGGTCAGGGCAGGCGGCAAAGGTTCTAAGGCGAGTAGACAGTAGCAACGGGTTCGGCAACAGGCAAGGCAAACAAACACTGTGGAACGCTTTCTCTGAGGCACAAGGCACAAAGATCCGGCAGGAAGCTGTGGGAGGAGAAGGTATAAATGGGCAGTGCACAGGTGCAGCCTAATTAAGTCAGCACTGCCTCTCACAAACCTTAACCCTTAATATCCCTTTTGGACCAGGCACCAATCACTGGTGCACTGGCCCTTTGAATCTAAGAGTCCCGGCGCACGCGCGCCCTAGAGAGCGAGGACGCACACGCCGAGACACTGGAGTGCTGCCTGGGGGCATACGCTGTGAGCGCTCCGCGGCCAGCAGGGGACCCGGAGCGCTCAGCGTAACAATTATAGGTTGACATATTCCCTAAGGAGTGCTTTTCAGGGCACCCCTTAGGGAATATGGATACAGTACTATACAAAATTTTCAGGCAGGTGTGGAAAAGATGCTGCAAAGTAAGAATGCTTTCAAAAATAGAAGCGTTAGTAGTTTATTTTTATCAATCAACAAAATGAAAAGTGAATGAACAAAAGAGATCTAAATCAAATCAATATTTTGTGTGACCACCCTTTGCCTTCAAAACAGCATAATTTCTTCTAGATACACTTGAGCACAGAGAGATTGTTCCAAACATTTTGCAGAACTAACTACACATCTCCTGTGAATGTAGGCTTGATCAAATCCTTCTGTCTCTTCATGTAATCCCAGACAGGCTTGATGAGGTCATTCTTAATGACATTGGCTATATGCTTGGAGTCATTGTCCTGCTGCAAAATAAATTTGGAGCTATTAAGATGCCTCTCTGACGGTACTACAGAGCACCTGCCAACATTTTTCTGCACCCCAATTCCTATGTTTTTGTACCTAGTTGAGTCGCTTGGCCTTCTTTGCTCATCATAGGTATAGCTCTGCAATTCTTCCATGGAGACCACTTCTGGCCAAACTTCTCTAAACAGTGGACTGTTGTACCTGTGTCCCATTGATTTTTGCCAGTTTTAAACTGATGGCACTGCTAGACCTCTTCCAATTTGAAAGGTAAGTAAGCATGATTTGTCTTTAATCTGCTGCACTTAGTTTTCTTGGCCAACCACTTCATCTACTGTCCTCAACATTGCCCATTTCTTTGGGCATCTTCAAAAGAGATTGATATAAGCAGATTTTTATGCGTCATGCAATACCATCAGGAAGGCATTTGATTGACTCCAAATGTATTCTACAGCAGGACAACAACTCCAACAAGGAGTACAGGAAGTGATTATATAGACCCCACAGAGTCTTTGATCTCAACATCATGGAGTCTGTCTGGGATTACATGAAGTGACAGAAGGATTTGAGCAAGACTACATCCACAGAAGATCTGTGGTTAGTTCTCCAAGATGTTTAGAACAACCTCCATGCTGTGTTCCTCCAAAAACTGTGTGCAAGGCTTCCCCAAAAAGCATGAGGGTGGTCACACCAAATATTGATTTGATTTTGATTTCTCTTTTGTTCATTAACAAAAATACACTATTAACGCTTCTATTTTTGAAACCATTCCTACTATGCAGCATTTTTTTCCACTCCTGCCTAAAACTTTTACACAGTGCTGTAGTACCAAATAGCAATGAAAAATCACTCCAATGAAAAATTTCCTCAGGGAGTTGGACTGCAAGTGGCATGCACTTCTGGTTCTGGTGTAGCACTTCCGCTCAGTTGGACCACAGGTAGAACGTAAGCCGTATCACTTACCCTGGTTTCACACCTAAGCGTTTCGCAAACGCGCGTTTTTATGCGTGATTTTGTCGCGCGTTTTTATGCGCGTTTCTTGTAATAGTAAACGCGCGTTTGACGCGCGTTTGGGTGATTGACAGCAGTGTTGTCCAAAGAGTCTATGGCCCAAACGCGCGTCAAACGCGCCAAAAAAAGCTCCTGTACTTGTTTGAGCGTCGGGCGTTTTACAGCGCGTTCAAACGCGCTGTAAAACGCGAAAATGTGAACCAGCCCCATAGGGAAGCATTGGTTTTCATGTGTTGCGCGTTTTACAGCGCGTAGGAACGCGCTGTAAAACGCTCAAGTGTGAACTTAGGGTTAAGGTCATAAGAACGAGATACTTTCGGTTAGCGGGGAACTGGGAATACAATGTTTAATGCTCCTGAAGAATAGGCCATGTATGTCCTGAAATGTATTTAGCTATATCCAATGGTCCCTCAAGTTACAAAATTAATTGGTTCCAGGATGACCATTGTATGTTGAAACCATTGTAATTGGTTCCAAAGCCTCAAAATGTTTCCCAAGATGAGAGAAAATGAAGTAGTAACTAATACAGCTATTTTACCAGAGAAGTGACCTTGATTGGTTGGAGTCTAGTATTACTGTATTGCTCCGGCAGCAGGAAGCGCACGGCATCATAGCAACCTCTGACGCCGTGCGCTCCTGCACTCAGAAGAAATCCAGACCGGTATTACATGGTCGGTGTTCCACGGACGTGTGCATGAGGCTTTACCCTGCAGATCCTGCCAAACCCTCCACCTGTCTTTGCCGCTTTCAGCTAGTTTTCGGTGCAGAAGGGAGGGGGGAAGGGAGTCTGTAAACAGTCTGACTTTACCTGTTCTGTGCTCCACAGACACGACCCCATGAGTGAAAGGCCGCATACTAGCCATTTACAGAAATGGTGAGTGTACTGTATAGGGATTGACCGATATTGATTCTTTAGGGCCGATACCGATACTTTGTGAACTTTCAGGTTGATAGCCGATAATTTATACCGATATTCTGTGAATTTTCATTTTTGAAAAAAAAAATATCCTACACAAATCTGCTGAAAATGAATATGTTTATTTTTAATGTGTAGGTTATTTTTTTTGTAAATCTTTCTTTTTCATTTATACTTAATATTTTGGTGTTTTTTTTTGTTTTTTTTAAATAACTTTTAGCCCCCTTAGGGACTAGAACCCTTGTCCTATTCACCCTGATAGAGCTCTGTCAGGGTGAATAGGACTTCACACTCTTCCTGCTTCTCAGTGCTTTGTGCACACAGCAGCATGGAGCTTACCATGGCAGCCAGGGCTTCAATGGCGTCCTGGCTGCCATGGTAACCGATCGGAGCCCCAGGATTACACTGCTGGGGCTCCGATCGAAGGAGGAGGGGACCCTGTGGCCACTGCCACCAATGATTAATACTGGGGAGCTAAGATAAATCTCTCATTTATTCATATACAAGAGGCGGGAGCTGGCTGCAGAATCACATAGCCAGCTCCCGACCTCTATGAGCGGTAGCTGCGATCCGCGGCACCTGAGGGGTTAACTACTGCAGATCGCAGCTACCGCTCATAGAAGTCGGGAGACGGCTATGTGATTCTGCAGCCAGCTCCCGCCTCCTGTTCAATTTGAATAAATGAGCAAGTTAACATCATTGGTGGCACAGTGGCCACAGCCCCTCCCCTCTTCTTGTCTTCTCTCCTCTCATTGGTGGCAGCAGCAGCGCAGGGGGAGGAGACACTGCTTCCTTCTCCCCTGTGCTGCTGAGGGAACACGGAGAGCGCTGACAGCAGCGCGATCTGTGTTCCCCATACGTTATCTGAATATCGGCAAAATAGATGCCGATACCGATAACGGTCAAAATCCTGAATATCGGCCGATAATATTGGTAAAACCAATAATCGATTGATCCCTAGTACTGTATGTGTAAGGCTACTTTCACACTTGCGTTTTAGCTTTCCATTTGTGAGCTCCATTCAGGGGTCTCACAAGCGGTCCAAAACGGATCAGTTTTGCCCTAATGCATTCTGAATGGAAAAGGATCCGCTCAGAATGCATCAGTTTACCCCCATTCAGTCACCATTCCGTTTTGCTGTCCGCCTGACGAAGCGGAGCCAAACGGATCCGTCCTGGCACACAATGTAAGTCCATGGGGACCGATCCATTTTCTCTGACATAATCTGGCATAATAGAAAACGGATCTGTCCCCCATTGACTTTCAATGGTGTTTAAGACGGATCCGTCATGGCTATAGAAGGCATAATACAACCGGATCCGTTCATGACGGATGCATGCGGTTGTATTATTGTAACAGAAACGTTTTTGCAGATCAATGACGGATACGCAAAAAACGCTAATCTGAAAGTAGCTTAATCTGTGTGTTATATGTATGCATATGAATGTGTGTCCGCATGTAATAGTTATTGATGTGTGGAATGTGTATGGTAAAGGTTGCAGTAACGCCTCTGTGTGTGCATGCATAATGATAGACCAGCTTCTCATGGAGTCCTGGTATGTGTAGGTTCAATCAGATTTTCCACTGAGGAAAGCAAATTTAAGGACACACTGGAATATATATATTATACACACACACATACACACAGTAAATTCATGCATATATACAGCAGAGGGTTTGATAAAAAAAATATGTATATATACACTATAGAAGCAGCGTAACTTGTGCTACATTATTTACTTACCTCCCATTTACTACAATAGGAGTTATGCAAACAGCAGAATGCCAGCGCACGCAGCTGTTTACATAAGCCCAGCCACCGAGGGCCAGCACTTAGGCTACTTTCACACTAGCATCAGTTTGTCTGGCAGGAGAACAGTCTGTCGGATCCATACTAAAGCTTGAGAGGTGACCGGCCACCTCTTGGCATGTTTGCACTGCTGGGGCCTCATCTCCTGCCTGTCCCCATTATAGTGAATGGGGCCAGGCCAGACTTCCGTCAACACGTGGGCTGTTCCCTTGCCAGACAAACTAACCCTAGTGTGAAAGTAGCCTTTGTCCCATCCCGCCGTGGAAACGGTAAGATGGGACAACCCCTTTAAAGCAGATATATCTGCTTAATATGCTTCTCTATGGAAAGGCAGCATATCACAGCTAGAGGTCTGAAGTACACTAGCCAAAACAGCATAAAAATATATATTGTGCCATTTGGTAACTAGAAGAGTATACATCAGTCTCATAGTAACCCTGGGTATATACCTGGGTATATGAGGTATATTATGAGAAGATCACTGAGGGTGGTGATTGACAGGCTGCTCAGTATGCACATATCCACAGCAATGATGTTGAATCCTTGCAATCTGTGGAAGAAGTGATCAGACAATTGCATGGTAAAGTCCCCTAGGGGGACTTAAGTGCAAAAAAAAATTAAAAATGTTTTAAAATAAAAAAAAACTATATGCTGCCCATATGAAGAATAAAAAATATGCAAACTATTTTGGAGGTTATTTCTACAAATGGGGGTGGTGTTGAGGAGCATTATCGCTAACATATTCCAAGTATGTCTTTAACAGTAAGGCTGGAGGGAAGGGGTTAGGTTGAGAATTTGGTATGAGAGGTGGGGGCACCGTTTCAAGAGGCAGCAGAGAGGCTAGCTGAACTGCTTACCGTATATTCCAAAGTGATCTTGGACGTAAGGGTAGGGATTACACAGGATCTCTGCTGAAAAGTGTATGTAATAACTAAGACAGATTCACCTTTGTACACTATTTTGAAAGATATATGATATAGCGCTATCCGTTATGCACATTTTTTTTTATTGTATATTGCTGTATGTGTGTGTGTGAATATCCAGGGGATGTTTGGAACATGGATCATGCTGCTGTGATTAAGGTCATCTGGGAGTTGTGACATAGGGGTAGGACTAACCATCTCCACTCCCTATAACGGGTGTGCTACATTGGTGAAGGGTGCTCTTAACTTTTTGGTCAAAGTAGAATTTAGCATTATTTAACGTCTGTATTCTATCTCTTCTGATTCACACCAACATTTTATGGTCTATAATTATCTGCTTACTAATTCTTTTAAAAAGTTTTATAGTGATAAAAGCTCCATTTTTCAGAGAACGCCAAACCCAATCCATAAACTAGTATGATGATAATCCATAAACTAGTATGATGATAATCCATAAACTAGTATGATGATAAATCCATGGCTACCTACAGCCACCACTAGGGGAATTTATTATGACCCCCCCCCCCCCCATGCCAGAAACTGCCATGAAAAAGTTGCAAACCCACAGTTTGAAACTTTTGAATGCCACTATGCCCAAATCTAGGCACACATTGCATTTGTTAGCCACCCTCGTCAATTTTAGAAACGGGGAGTGGTGGGGATGAGGCATGGTGTGGGAGAAGCCATCTGCCCTGGCTCATTCACTATCATTTACACCAGAAGTTGGAGTAGATTTCAGTCTAGGCGCAAGGACTGCTGGAGGAAGCACCTTATTTCTAACGAGCCTGCATCTCATCAAAAATTAGGCGCATCCTCCAGTGGCATAGGGAATATCAATGATATTTGATAAATGACCCCTATTATATTCAGAGGGAGGCCAAACGTATTTAAAGGAGCATCAAAATGTTAGCAGTAATTCAGCAGTTATTAGCAGTAGCCATCATTTATCCCCATGCAACGCTGATCATCACCTTATGTAACTACTGCAGCTAAACAACCGGGCAAAGATCAGAAAAGAATGGTTTGTTCCCAATCATTGCCCTGTGTATTGACCCATGTAAATAGGCCCGAACTATTAGAGTTTGTGTTCCACAATCTAGCTTGTGTGAGTGGCAACCCTTGTAAGACCTGTACAGGTAGTCATTTCACTGTTTAAGGGTCCTTTACACGGCCGAGAATCGCTTTCATAGCAACCCTCATTAGCGATGATCGGGTGGTGTAAATGTACTACCGATTACACTATGAATGAGCAGCACTTAGTTTATCGGGCAATCCGATCGTTTGTGCATATGCAAAAATGATTGTTTACCGGCAGCAGATAGTGCCGGTAATCTCCTGACGGCAAACAACAAGTTCTTATGGGGAAGAGTGATGGCATGTGGCTTTGCTTGATTTCTGTTTGATCAAAAGACCTTAGATTTAGTCATAACAGTTTTCTCCAATTCTCCAATGTAGGTGCTCATTTACTCATTTTATTCTTTAACTTTTTTTGGCCAGTCTCAGATATGTCCCTAAAACTAAGCATCAATCATGGCAGCATTCATTAGTCTTAGGCCTCCTGCACATGACCATATCCGTTTTGCGGTCTTCAAACCCTGAATCAGCAAAATATGGGTCCTAAAATCTGTATTACTAAAATCTACTTTCATTCATTCAAAAAGCACAAAACATGCCATCTGGTAACTCGCAACTCAATAATTTACATGCACAAACACCTTCATGTAACCATGAACAGATTCTGCCTTACTGCCATTGCTTATTAATGCTTAGCATATACAGGAATACCCTAACATATGTTTGATATCAGAATCATTCCCATTCTCAAGAGGAGAGTTCCATACTTACAATGATAGAAAAAGAGAGATTATCCCCCCACCACCACCATTGCCTTGCAAGACCTTTAGAAGAATACTGGCTGCTGTTTATAGGAGCATGATTCCTGCCTATAACCCGGCAGATACATGTTGGTCACTTTTGCTGAAGCTACTGATCTATCATGAGAAGATTCCTTTACAAAAGATCATAATATGATCTTGAGAAAATATACAATAGATAATTGATGTTCATGTGTGGGGTTGGACTGACCCACCAAAGTACCAGCAGACCCTCTAGTTTTACATTAACACCAAAATGTTCTAGGAGGCTGTTCCGGCAGAGGAACAGCCTGTTGGAATTCACCGTATCCGGCATAGCTGGATATTGCTTTTCCCTGCTCGAGCCCATTAACTATAATGGGACCTGGAGGGGATCCGGTTTATTTCCGGCATTAGTGCTGGGATTAGGCCAGACAAAAACACTGCTTGCAACGGTATTAATCCAGCTGAATCTCTGCACAAATTCTGGATCCCCAACGGGTCCCATTATAGTCAATGGGGCCTGGTTATGCTAGATGCAATGAACTCCGGAAGGCTGTTCCTCCACTGGAATTTTTTTTAGCGCTAGTGTGAAACTAGTGTACGACCACTTGGTCAGGTTTCCTGATGCAGTTTTGAAAGCCAAATCAACAGTGGATCTTGAAAGGAGAAAAAATATAAAGGACAAATATGATGTCTTCTTGACTGCACTTCTAGTTTTGGCTTCCAAAACTGCATGCAGAAACCTGATCGTGTGGCTGTACCCTTAGAGCTGACATAATAACAGGCCTCAAAGGTGCAGAACAACCCACTTGGAACTAACTTTGGAGCCAAACACTTGAAAATAGGCCTGAGAGCCACATATAATTTAGACTCTTAGTTCCCGTGCCTCCATTGCTGGTTCTGGCAGGTTTTCCATCCCATTTGACAGCATGAATTGTGCAGCAGACAGTACTATTTTTATCATCACAATGATGAAAACCCCATCAATGATGTCTATAAGTAAACAATTAGATCTGCAAAGTGTGAACATAGCCTAAAAATGGTTGTAAGTGTGGTGGTACAACCACCCAGCGAAGAGATGCTGAAAAGTACAAAACAGCAAGATACATTCCACTGTTAAAAGGGTTGTCCGGGTTCAGAGCTGAACCCGTAAATATGCAGCGACCGGGACACGCAGGGGAAAACACGTGAGGCTCACAGTGGGCCGATGGGGGCAGCAGTTTTTTTATACCTATGGTTAGCAGATGCCTCCCTGGGCCGGCGTGCAGTGATGAGGAAGACAGCACTTAATCTGCCGGGGCACTCTCCGTTGCAGGGAACACCAGCCAGATGTTGGTTGAGGTGCCCTTGATGGTGGTGGTGTTTAAGGTACTTTGGTGGCTGGGCCCCTGGTTCGTGACGCCAGCACCTTTAGGTGCAAATGTTGAGAGTAGTAGAGGAGTCAGTTGTAATAAATATTTGAACGTTTACTGAATCAATTGTCTTCAGGTAGTCAGTACAGATATAGTTCATGTGTATGATATAAGTGATGACTCAGAATTAGGCTCAATTGTAATCCTATTATCAGGTAGTGGCACTTGTCAATGGATGGATTCTTCTACTGCTGATACTCTACAGGCAAACTGAAGATTTACTTTAAGTTCCAACTCTAGTACTCGGGTACTGGAAATTATATTTGCTTACTTTTTTGAGTTATCAAATAAGAGCGTTCCCCTCGCAGCAGACAAACACTTCTGCTTCATTATTTGCAGGATACTCTTCTGAAAAGGTTTTGATTTTTTCACTATGATCCGGAAGGCTTGTGTAGTGGATAAGGACAATCCTGCGCACTAACTGTCCATTTGTGTCCTGGCATTCGGAAAGTTGCTCTGAGGCACTTGTGCGAATGAGGTCCATAGGCTAGATTCAGCTGTTACCCTCACTAGTTTCTCCCCATATCCAGACATAGACTTACTTGTCTGTGCTAAGCTGCTGTAGATAAATGTTCGGTGTACTCCCTTAGCCTGGCCATGACCAAGGGGGAGAAATAGCAGACTAAGTTTTGGACGATGCCTGTTTCTCTCCTCCATGAACTTGCTCCTCCTCCTCTCACTAACTCCTTCACTTCAATTAACTTTATTAACACACCCAAAGCTATATATAGTGTGGTGCCAGCACCACCTAGGGGCAAATGGATGTAAATGACATTGCCAGACAGATAATAGGAAATATCATACAATGCAAATAAAGACATATATATTCGGATGTTTAAAGTGTCCCATTTACACACATATGTGGGACGCTGCACATATCTCCATTTTACCCCTCTAGCCCCTCTGACATGAGCATCGGAGCATTTTATTCTCCGATGCTCTCCCTTGCTCTGCGCTGTATTGCGCAGGGCAACGGCTTTTTTGTTTACATTTTTACACTGCTAGGCGGAGGCTTCTGCCTAGCAGTGTTCCCAGTGATGTCACCAGCACTAATCGGCGGCTTTAGCACTGTCCTAGCCTGTTTTACAGGCTAGGGCAGCACTGAAGCCCGCCCATTAGTGCCAGTGACGTCACCAAGAACACTGCTAGGCAGAAGCCTCCGTCTAGCAGAGACCTGGTACGTCACCGGATCTGCAGAAAAAGCACAGGGCAAGGGAGAGCATAGAAGCATGAAATGCTCTGATGCTTATCTCAGAGGGGCTGCCTGGGTGAAGAAGGGGATATGTCCGGGTTCACTTCTGAACACGGACAAGCCCCTTAATTCCCTGGTAAATTGACCCCAATACAAATGCAGTTCTGATGGACTATATCCATTCTTGTATACCGTCCATGTATTGTAAAATGTAATATACTAGATTCATAATTCTGTCTAAAGCTGATTAATTATATACAATGATACATTTTTCAATTTGCCTTTTATTGGTAAAGATAAAAAGGGATTTGGATATGAATGCACTTGAACCCAGGACTCTATGTTCTTCGGTTTATAGGCTTATCAAGTTCTTGTGTGGAATGAGAAGAATTTTACTCTATAAAATATATTCTGGTCTAAAGAGAGTTAATTCGTTGACATATTTTCGGATACTAGCAGTAATCACATGTGGGTCATTAAGGACCATAGGGAAAGAAAACAAAACAGCACCATTCAGAATGTAATAGCTGCAATTCATTGCTAATGAGACTTTTCATTTGTGTCCTCTGGCAGTAAATACTGTATATACAGTAGGATTTGAAGACATTAATGTCTGTGACTTCAGGCTGTCAAGGAATATAATAAACATTATTGTCTCATTGGAATAACAGACATAAACCTTCCATACAATATTGTCCGCAAGGTAGAAAGTATTTCATACCAGTAATCACATCTGGTTAAATGGTTGGTACTTATAGATGCAGATCCCTATAGATGCAGTAGATAACTGAACAGAAAACGGTGCTTATGGTGCCAGGTTGGAACGTACAGTGTAGCTATCCTACATGTCAACCTTCAGAAACAGGCCTGGAAACATAACTTTGGATTATAGTCAAGCCAGTATCTCATCTGCAGACAGCTGTTTTAGGGAACTAAAAATACCCCTTTATAGCGTGCACCAGTACATAAAATACCCCTTTATAGTGTGCGCTAGTACAAAAAATACTCCCTAATAATGTGCATAAGCACAAAAAATACCCACTAATGTGTGCCAGTGCAAAAAATGCCCCTTTATAATGAGTGCCAGTATGAAAAAAGTTCCCTCTTAGTGCCCCCAGTAGAGTCAACCCATACTGTGTGCCAATACAAGAACAAGCCTCTTATGTGTGCCACAACAAAAATCCCCAATTTAGTGTCCCCAGTAGATGCCGCCATAGTTCTCCAACCCCCCATGGTAGCCCAACAGCATGGTGCCAAATAAAAAACAATAAACTCAAATATATACTCTCATGCAGCTGGCAGCGATGCAGGACTCTTCTGGCTTGTCTCCTGAGCTGTACGCTGCCTGTCTCAGGTGACTTTATAAAGATTACGTCATCGCTCTGTCTTTGCCAGGATCTGATAGCCTAGAAGAGGGAAAGATGGGGCAGGGAGACATCACTCCCTTGCCATCCCACAGCACTTAACCGTGTTCAATGCTCCAATTACTTCGCTAAATTTATTTGAAGCTGGCGGATGAGACGTTGTGCACTTTCTCAAGGGTTGTGTCCTTTCTGCTGCAGCTGGTGGCATTTGAAGGATGGAAGTGAACATGTGCTTCCATCTCAGTGAGCAGGACAGAGAAATTAGAACAAGAGCAAACAGCAGGTGGCGCTATACAGATAGGTTTTAGTGAATAACTAACTGGCTATACTACATTTTTAATTACATGCAATTACAAAAGTATTCAGATCCAGGTGAGGTTTGAAAAATGCTGAATATTTTTCGTAGGACAACCCCTTTCAATATTTACGTGGAAACTTACTTGCAACAAACTTACGTACATTAGCAAAAAGAGAATCATACTACAGTGTTTGTTAATAGTCTGCAACCGCTTGGTCTTCATTGTAGCTTTACATTTAAAATCTGTAAAATTTGTTTTGATTACGCATTAAATTAAAAAAAGGTGGCAAACTTGTATAGTATAATCTGTATGCCTATTACTGTGATTTTTATCCGTCTTTTGTAGGTGCTACGGCATGAAATTGTCATAGTTTTGATTTATACAGTATGACCTTTGCTGCACATACATTCACGTAGTTGTGTAAATAGCACAAGACATACTTATTGCCAATATTTATAGCATTCAGATTTAAATATAGACTTCACATCTATAGCACATGACATAAAGTAGTATGACAAGAAAGTATGTGAAAAAAGAAGCTTACTTTCCATTACATTTAATCAGTAACATATTACTGAGCAGTCAGATCCCCATGTGCACAATTCCCAGAGAAAACACAGCATATGAGATATCAAAATATTTTGTACTCTTTCATCATTTTATTGCTTCAGTGCATGTAAAATAAACAATTAAATAAACTGCTTTGAAAAACGTATTGATTTAAAACACTCTACTGTTTTGGGTGTACAGCTCCTATGCAGACTTGTGTGCCTCTATTTTTACAGGCTACAAACAAGGCTGTGTAGTCTAATGTATCAAATGTTGATAATGAAACAATGAAGGATGACTTCTGGATCAGACTACACATGATGTGTTTGTAGTCTGTTACCATGGAGACACATATATCTGTTTAGGGCAATAGGAATTGTTATGAATATTAGTATATAGAGTAATAGAGACTATTTGGTAAGCAGGAGTAGGTACTCTTAGACACCAGGGACTACCTCAACTGCTACCTCAGCACCCCCTAGGTAACTACACATGTAGCATAAATTAGCAATATATATACTGTATATACAGTACAAACCAAAAGTTTGGACACACCTTCTCATTCAAAGAGTTTTCTTTATTTTCATGACTATGAAAATTGTAGATTCACACTGAAGGCATCAAAACTATGAATTAACACATGTGGAATTATATACATAACAAAAAAGTGTGAAACAACTGAAAATATGTCATATTCTAGGTTCTTCAAAGTAGCCACCTTTTGCTTTGATTACTGCTTTGCATACTCTTGGCAGTCTCTTGATGAGCTTCAAGAGGTAGTCACCTGAAATGGTTTTCACTTCACAGGTGTGCCCTGTCAGGTTTAATAAGTGGGATTTCTTGCCTTATAAATGGGATTGGGACCATCAGTTGCGTTGTGGAGAAGTCAGGTGGATACACAGCTGATAGTCCTACTGAATAGACTGTTAGAATTTGTATTATGGCAAGAAAAAAGCAGCTAAGTAAAGAAAAACAAGTGGCCATCATTACTTTAAGAAATGAAGGTCAGTCAGTGCGAAAAATTGTCCCCAAGTGCAGTCACAAAAACCATCAAGCGCTATAAAGAAACTGGCTCACATGCGGAATGCCCCAGGAAAGGAAGACCAAGAGTCACCTCTGCTGCGGAGGATAAGTTCATCCGAGTCACCAGCCTCAGAAATCGCAGGTTAACAGCAGCTTAGATTAGAGACCAGGTCAATGCCACTCAGAGTTCTAGCAGCAGACACATCTCTAGAACAACTGTTAAGATGAGACTGTCTGAATCAGGCCTTCATGGTAGAATATCTGCTAGGAAACCACTGCTAAGGACAGGCAACAAGCAAAAGAGACTTGTTTGGGCTAAAGAACACAAGGAATGGACATTAGACCAGTGGAAATCTGTGCTTTGGTCTGATGAGTCCAAATTTGAGATCTTTGGTTCCAACCACCGTGTCTTTGTGCGACGCAGAAAAGGTGAACGGATGGACTCTACATGCCTGGTTCCCACCGTGAAGCATGGAGGAGGAGGTGTGATGGTGTGGGGGTGCTTTGCTGGTGACACTGTTGGGGATTTATTCAAAATTGAAGGCATTCTGAACCAGCATGGCTACCACAGCATCTTGCAGCAGCATGCTATTCCATCCGGTTTGCGTTTAGTTGGACCATCAATTATTTTTCAACAGGACAATGACCCCAAACACACCTCCAGGCTGTGTAAGAGCTACTTGACCATGAAGGAGAGTGATGGGGTGCTGCGCCAGATGACCTGGCCTCCACAGTCACCAGACCTGAACCCAATCGAGATGGTTTGGGGTGAGCTGGACCGCAGAGTGAAGGAAGACCATTTCAGGTGACTACCTCTTGAAGCTCATCAAGAGTGTGCAAAGCAGTAATCAAAGCAAAAGGTGGCTACTTTGAAGAACCTAGAATATGACATATTTTCAGTTGTTTCACGCTTTTTTGTTATGTATATAATTCCACATGTGTTAATTCATAGTTTTGATGCCTTCAGTGTGAATCTACAATTTTCATAGTCATGAAAATAAAGAAAACTCTTTGAATGAGAAGGTGTGTCCAAACTTTTGGTCTGTACTGTATATATATATATATATATACACTCACATAAAGAATTATTAGGAACACCATACTAATACGGTGTTGGACCCCCTTTTGCCTTCATAACTGCCTTATTTCTACGTGGCATTGATTCAACAAGGTGCTGATAGCATTCTTTAGAAATGTTGGCCCATATTGATAGGATAGCATCTTGCAGTTGATGGAGATTTGAGGGATGCACATCCAGGGCACAAAGCTCCCGTTCCACCACATCCCAAAGATGCTCTATTGGGTTGAGATCTGGTGACTGTGGGGGCCATTTTAGTACAGTGAACTCATTGTCATGTTCAAGAAACTATTTGAAATGATTCGAGCTTTGTGACATGGTGCATTATCCTGCTGGAAGTAGCCATCAGAGGATGGGTACATGGCGGTCATGAAGGGATGGACATGGTCAGAAACAATGTTCACGTAGCCCGTCGCATTTAAACGATGGCCGATTGGCACTAAGGGGCCTAAAGTGTGCCCAGAAAACATCCCCCACACCATTACACCACCACCACCAGCCTGCACAGTGGTAACAAGGCATGATGGATACATGTTCTCATTCTGTTTACGCCAAATTCGGACTCTACCATTTAAATGTCTCAACAGAAATCGAGACTCATCTCACCTGGCAACATTTTTCAAGTCTTCCACAGTCCAATTTTGGTGAGCTCGTGCAAATTGTAGCCTCTTTTTCCTATTTGTAGTGGAGATGAGCGGTACCCGGTGGGGTCTTCTGCTGTTGTAGCCCATCTTTCTTTCCCATTCTGACATTCAGTTTGGAGTTCAGGAGATTGTCTTGACCAGGACCACAACCCTACATGCATTGAAGCAACTGCCATGTGATTGGTTGACTAGATAATCGCATTAATAAGAAATTGAACAGGTGTTCCTAATAATTCTTTAGGTGAGTGTGTGTATATATATATATATATATATATATATATACATATATAGGAATGCCCCTTTAAATACGACCTGTAATCTCTCCTGAGATGTCTGTTGTAGCAGCTGCTTTCACCCCCCTTGTATTATCAACAGGGACAGATTGGCCACAGACCCTACAGGGAAATTTCCCGGTGGGCCAATGCCCATCTCTCCTCACGGCTGCCAGCCCGGTACATAATGATTGGATGCTCTCCGCATTTATTAGGCCAGTCACCGCAGCTGCCCTCCTGAACTCAGTACGGTGGTATTTGGCTCTGTTGAGGTAGTGTATTGTGCTGCCCTATGGTATTTCAGTCCCTACCTTTTTGTGTTGGCCCTGTCTTCTGTCTATTTGGAGCTGCCTACAACATGTGGCCACTTTTAGTTTTTTTCCAGGGCCACTTTAAGTCTGCCCCTGATTATTAATTCTGGAGTATCTATTACTATTTCTCTGTGATATGCCTTTATTATTCCTGCTAGAAGTTATGAATTAATTACTAGTGGTTTGCAATGAAGGGGTAGGTGGGTGTTTTGAGTTGAGAGTGCCTATGCACAGGCTGACACTATTCAATTAGACTCTCTAGGACCCCCCTTCCCTTCCCCAACCGGTAACACTCATTTGGACCTTTATTGCAAATTATTTGTAACTTCTAGCAGGAATAATAAAGGAATGTCACAACATAGAGTCATGAGAAAAAGTTTTCCAGAATTTTTATTACCTAGGGAATACAAGTAGTTACTAAAAAGACATGTCAGGAGAGGTTACAGGTCCTATATAAGAAGAGGTATAACACATATAGGGTGTCATTTATTAAGACCAGCGTTTTAGATGCCGGTCTTAATAAATCCCCATAGCTGGCAGTGGATCCGCTGAACTTGTGAAGAGACACAGGCCTCTCCATAACTTTGGCGCATCCACCGCCTGTCTGAATGTAAGACAGCTTCCTAGCTGTCTTACAATTTAGACCATTTCCTACGTGTAAGATGTATGAAATGAATGAAACAGGCCTGCCGGCCCGTCCAATCCCCCCCACCCCCGCGTCACGCCCACTTTCTTACACCTGGTATGAGTGGGGAGAAGTAACAGATTGCGGCGCAACTAACCGTTGCACCACCATCTGCGTCTGACATATGCCTACTGGGTCCTTTATGATTTTGTTCAGTTGTTTATACTTTATCTAATAGATTTCTTTCCATTTCTGGCCATCATTTTCTTGGTTTTAAGACTTGTTTGAATTGTGGAGACATTATCTTCACTGATATCAAAAATGTGTTAAAGTCTCTTTGGTTGGAGAGTGTTTTAATGTCAGGACTCATTATTTTTAATTGAATGCAGTTACTGAATCAGGAGGAGGTTTATCACATGAAATGTAACTAGAAGCAAATCTAATTGTTTAATTAAATGTAAAATGCCACCCTCGATATCACTTTTATTCTAAATTTACACTTCTCAGTCTAGTTCTTTAAAGTTGTGTTAAAAAAAGATTTACTGATGTTAGAACTGCCTTGTGACTTAAAGAAAGAATCTGATTAAAGCCACATCAAAAATAAATAAAAGCTACATTACAAGTCAGTCTTACAACATCGCACATATGGGGTATATAGTATTTACATCTGTATTTTCCACACCTTGTTGAGACTGCACTTGATGACCTGAAAGTTCTTAAGGCCGTATTACACAGCCCAATGTGGCAGATGACTGTCGGGAAGGAAGCGTTCCCTCCCAGCAATCACCTGCTCGCTAGACCGTTGCTATTACCTGCATGGATCTCCTCCGCAGCATAGGGAGGAACGATCGCTATGCCATCGCACGCCCCCATGCTGTATAGAAGTTTGCCGATGCCAGATCATGATTAGACACCACGGTATGGCGCCTGAAAACGATTTTTTTTTAAACATGTCAAAAAATTTGGATTGCCCAAAGAAAGAGTGCTTGCTCGTTCACCAGGGAATCGGTAACGAGCAATCGCTAACGAGCATGTAATACAGGCTTTACACCTTATATGAGGATATGGACATCATCGGGGAGGGGTTTGGGTCCATTGTGTTCCAGAGAGCTGCAAACAAGCAGTTCTCAAGTGGGATGTCCATATATTAAGTGGATGCCCAATAGCCCATTGACTTGGCTACATCTAATACTGTAATACTGCATTTGTCATGTAGCAGCTGCAAAAGGGAAAATAAACAGCGCACCACAGCATCCCAGGATGATACAAAGCTTTTAAAGGGCATCTGTCAGCAGATTTGTACCTATGAAACTGTCTGACCTGTTACATGTGCTCTTGGCAGCTGAAGTCATCTGTGTTGGTCCCATGTTCCTATGTGCCTGCATTGCAAAACAAAATGAAGTTTTAATATATGCAAATTAGCCACTTAGAGCAATGGGGGCGTTGCTATTACTCCTAGAGACTTTGCTCTCTCTCTGTAACTGCTGGACCCTCTGCACTTTGATTGACAGGGCCAGGCGGTGAAAACGTGATCATGCCTGACCCTGACATCTCCTAAAGACTCTCTCCTTGCGCCATGTGCTTCAGTATCCTGTATGTTACTGGAAAGAGGGTCGAAGTACTAAAGAGAACCGCCGGCAAGCATCCTTCCTGTACTGCACCTGTGCCTGATTGAAGCAGAAGTGAGGGCCAGGCATGGTCAGGTTTACACTGCCTGGCCCTGTCAATCAAAGCGGAGAGGGCATGGCTGTGGTAGAGAGAGTAGAGCTTTTAGGAGTAATGGCAACGCCCCCTCTGCTCCTAGCGACTCATTTGCATATGTTAACATTTTTCTCATATATGAACATTGAACCAACACAGATGCCATCAGCTGACAAGGGCACATGCAACGGGTCAGCCAAAGAGACACTTCCATCAGAAAGGGGTATTTTAAAAAATATTCATAGAAAACCATTTTGTTTAGAATTTATGGCTGGTTTTCTGGTTTTATCCTGCTCTTCCTGCAGTAGAATCACACTGAACTTTAAGTTCTAAATATTATCCTTCTGTAGCAGTCTACAGAAATGGCCTTCTATATAAATAGGTAATCCATTTACTGTTGCTGTGAGGGGAAGGTGTTACCAGAAAGGTAATACTCATATAGTAGATGGAGAATATATGACAGCTCTATTGTTCTCTGAATAGACCTAGTCCACTAAAGAGCGTTGCATTGATTAGAGTAATGCGATATGATCTGCTCTGATGCCGCAATGGTGGTATGACTGAAATAGTTAAGTGAGATTGCCGTGCTAAAAGTTGAAGCAAATAGGAAGTTCAAGAGCCATGTCAGGAAGCTGAATATTTAGAGTGACTTCAAAAACATTATATCCAGAAAATCATCTGTAATTTTTATTTTAATTAAAAATGGCCTACAATGTTCACATATAGGTTATTAATATGTAATTATATATGTATCCCTTTAAAGGGAACCTGTAATCAACTTTATGCTAACCTCACTGAGGGCAGTATAAATTAGTGACAGAAATGCTGATTTCCGCGGTGTCACTCATGAGCTAAAAGTCAGTGGTTGCCGAGAACCAGCATCATAATCATTGGAGCCCAGGCCTTGAAAAGAGTCAAATCTACCTGATAAGATTCATGATTATTCATAATCTCCTGCTCTCCTCGCCCATCTGCTGATGATTGGCAGTTCTCTCCTAGAGAGAAAGAGAGAAAACTAGGTAGAAGACTACCAGTCATCAGCAGGTGGGCAGGGAGAGCACGAATTCATGAATAACCATGACTCTTCTCAGGTGGCCGTGACTCTTTTTCAGGCCTAGTCTGCAATGTTTGTGATGTTGGTTCTCGGCAATTACTTACTTTTTAGCTCATGAGTGACACACCACTGAAATCAGCCCTCAGTGAGGTCAGCATAAAGTTGATGACAGGTTCCCTTTAAAAGAAGCAAATGCAAAAGATAAAATAAACCAGTAAGTTTTACTACAGAAGAAATGCCATAAAAACTAAACCCTTAAAATTGTGGCGGAATTTGTCATTTTTTCCAGCTTCCCACTCCATTGGATGCAATATTAAATGGTGCCATTAGAAAGTAGAACTTGTCACACAAAAAAACAAGCCCTCATACGGCTGTGTGAACGGAAAAAAAGAAAAATGGCTCGGTCCTGAAATGGTTAGCTTCACATCTGCCTCTTTCATTGGGGTTGTCCAGTTTGGACATAATGGACACCCAACAATAGACTAAAGACATATTGTCTTACTGCTGAGACCTCCAACTATCAGTTGTAATAAGTGGGGAAACCTGGAAACATGCTATTTCGGTGCAGCACCACTGCAGAGCAAAAGCATTATACAGTTTCTATGTACAATAAATCCATGGGATGCCTGCCTAATGTATGGACCTGCCGAGTCCTCCATACATAGCTATTCTCTGTTGTGGCCATTAGATGAGGTTCCTGAATGGTGACATCCCCCCAAATTGAATATTCCATAATACAGTTTTTGACAAACATTTTTCTAATCCACCCAACCACTTTAATGTTGCAATATTAACTCTGTGGTGACATATTATTTGTATTCTTTGGACATTTGAAGCACATGCTAATGACTTTTGACTTTGGGATATTTAAGGATATCTTTTTTCCTGCGGCTCAGAGGATGCTAAATTTGCATTTGACTGTTGTTATCCAGCTGAGAAGTTACGATGAGGAAGTAGAACACAGGAAGTGGATTAGAGCAGACAGGAAATCCAGGCTTCTAATACACTGGCAGTGAACACACGACAGACCTTAAACCAATAGAAACTGTAAAAAAAACTAAATGCAGCATATAGATTTTATTTTACTTCTCATATTTATCATTTAAATCTCAAAAAGTTTGACTCACACCACCAGTCATTATCTAGCTATCTTCATAACTCAGTAGTCAATCATCTTTAGATTCATAAGAGTAGAGATAAATTAACAGTGTGCCTTGTGTTAAAGCACCCACTCATCCACAATTCCTGGCACATAAACTAAGGTTAAAGGGGTTGTCCACTTTTTGTTAGAGGGCTTTCCTAATAATAAGCTGATCACAGGTTGTACCACTGAAGGAACCACCAGCAATCAGCCGTAAATGTTACCTTCCCTGCAGTTCTATTACACAGTGTGTAATCAAATCAATGTGCTCTCAGTTCATAGACTTGCTGGTTCCTCCAGAGTGTCACTCTTTGTGGCTACTCTTAAATCAAGTTGGATCTTAGGAGAGGAAACAAGAGGAAAAATGAGACTTTCTGTAGAATTTCTTTATCTAGGATTTGTTTTCCTTTTTTTTGAGGTATCTAAAAAATGAAGTAACAACAGGTTTTGCTAACCATAGCTGAGCCCTATCTCTGTTACCCACATTCTCCTGGAATTATCTACTCATAGGTACTCATGCTGAATAATTACACATCAATGTCAACCTAGCTTAGATGTAGAGGATCCCCTGATCTGTTACCAACTTATCTTCAGAATAGACGGGCAATCTGCCTAGATCAATTGTACATTATTTAATATTTTATATGCCAAATTACCTATAACCCATTTGTCATCAGATCCAGCCATTTTTATATTGCCATGGTAGATGCTAGAGATGAGAGAAGTTTTGAACAAATTCAATTTGGTAGCTTCGTCGAAGATCGACAAGAAATTTGATTTGTTACAAATTATTTTGTCATAAATCAGCTATACCCAGACCAATCTGCCTAAAACCAGAACTAATTTCAGACGGAGTAGGAGCAAACGGATGTCAATTCAATGAGATCCGTCCTCCATTGAAGTGTAGGTTAAATAAAACGCAACATCCCTAGCAACCAATAGGAAAGTTTCCTATGTACCCCTTACTATATAGGAGACTCCCCAGCAGCCATTTTCTGCTGTTTTTTGCAGTTCTGAGCAAGAGACAGCAGTGTCATTGCTATGCTCTGTGCTTTGCTGAGTCGTCTGGATCCTTATTCAATTACATTAGATAGTTACTTAATTCATATATATAATACAGATAGTTAGTGGGAGACAGTCAGTGTAATACTTACCACGCTCCCAGGCACCCGCGTCTCTCCTGATGCCCTCATGACTGCCGCTGCATCCACCTGTCACGCGGATCCGGTAATGGGGGGCGGTTGGGGTGTAGTGCAGCTAATAGAAGACCATTACAGGAATGAGCCTCCCTAGCATCACCCGCGATGCAAGGGAGGTACTTCCCATCACTGCCTGCTATTGACTTCCCCCACATCACCGAATGTTTTCATACGTGTGACGGGGAGATGTAGCGGCGGGCATGCTGGGGAGCGGGGTGCTGGTGAACAGGGTAAGTATTACCTTTATGCGGTGCCCGGGCATTTTTGTCGCTTAGTATGCATAAATACATACCCTGGCCCCCATACACACGTCACGGTAACTGAGTGGGGATGGGCTGCTGGACACATACTGTCCTCTATATGAGCAATTCATTAGCAAGCAGAGTTCATGGGGAGGGGGTCCTTTATGAATCCCCTCATGAACTTTTTTTAACTTACTGCTTGGATTGTGGGTGGCTGTTGCTGGGCTGGCAGCAGTGATGCTGGGGCTGTATTCAGTGACTGTTCCTTGTTCGGTGGGTCGCTAATGAGGCAGGCGAGCAGCCGCACCCGCACAGTTCTGTCTGCTGAGCCTACTGCGCTGCTCCTGCTGCGAGCGATACACTGGCCAATTAGCAGCAGGAGCTTTGCACTGCTAAATGCTGATTGGCCAGTGCAGTGCCCAGCAGACAGAAGAGTGAGCGCTATGCTGCATGGACCCTGGATGTTACTGGTCAGACATCGGTGATTGCTGTGCAATGGGGGGAGAGGGGCCCTGAACATAGGGGAAGCAGGGCCCGGAACGGAAGACAAGTGGGAGGGCCCCTCAATTCCTGCCAATAACTAGTAGTACGCTAGTAGAGATCAGATAACATAACTATAAGCTGTCTGAGTCTGGAGACATAGGGGGTGGTCCGCTCCAGGCCCCCCGTGCCATAGGCCCCATAACAGCTGCGTGGTCTGCCTATATTGGTGGTACGCCCCTGGATATAGTATAGCTGATAGAATCCAGTGCAGGGTGTTAGGTAGTGTGATAGGAATTACTGTGCTTTGATAGTGATTAGTGTCTTTGTCTTTCGTCTTTGAAAAAGAAAAGTTGTTGTCTGTTTTTCTGTGCTGATAGGGATTACTGTGCTGTGATTACATTGGCACAGAAATTCCACGATTACAACGCGGAGGCAATATTGCTATCACGTGGCCAAGTTGCTGGTGTGCTAGAATGACATTTATCCAGTGGGCTGTGAAAGACATATATTTTCCTTTACCATAGTTACAACTCCATATGTCAGCTCAGCGCTGGTGTGAACTCTACCAGACACTGAGAGGCCAAAGGACTGGCCCACCTTCTGCTCAAGGTACATGTGCAGGGATGGTACAACGTCTTGGGAAACTCCTTGGAAAAAGAGGGACTATAGTACCAGCAACTTGGCCAGGTGCATGTTGAGCTTCTGGGCCACTGGATGATTGCACGCATGCTGTAGGCTTTTTGCAATCACCTTGTGTGTCGAAACAAGTGATGAGGAGGAGGAGCATCAGGAGCAATAGACAACATTGAAGTCGATGAGAAGGAATATCATCTTCCTTCTGCTGACATTGACAGGCCCTTACTGATGGAGAGGGGGTGCAGACTGGTGGGAAATGTAGCTATTGCTGTATCAGGCTGTAAGACTAAATGAGTGGCATGGTTGTCCCATGCTACATTATGTGACGCTCATTGTGTTGACGCAGGGCCATCATGTGAAATACGCACCCTGACCATACCTGACCTTCTTCCCACACATCCTGCGTACCACCACACTAACGTCCCCCAGTGACTGTCTGAAATATTCCCACACTGGCGAGTATCGCATTTTCCCTCTACCTCTGTGTGATGCCTGCATGCCGCTGCTTTTATGAACCCATGCACTGCCAGCGTGTACCTCACAGGTAGTCTCCCGAGTACACTACCAGCCTTGCCCCCTGATGATGACAATGCCCCCTCTTCACCCGATTCCCAGGTGCGATTGGCTACATCATCATCTACATATGTTTGCAAGCCACTTGTGTCACCCTCACCCAGGGGCGGACTGGGAACTTAAAGTAGCTCTGTAAAATTACTAAAAGTGGCCCCATTCTGTAGTCGGGTCTAAATTGACGGAAGGCAGGGAGAGGAAAAAACATATTCTGGCACATACCATTCCAAAAAAGAGCCAGATACCACAGTCCATGACAAAATACTGCCACTAGCAGCATAAAATACATCCCAAAAATCTTCCACTGGCTGGCCTTGAAGAGGGCTCAGGGAGCACCCGGAGCATTGACCCACTGGGAAATCCGCCCCTGCCCTTACCTGTCTCTTCCGCACGTCCCTGACCTCGCACAACATGTGCTCCCACCTAACTGTCATCATCGGTAGTTGCATGCCTAAGGGAGTCTGCAGCAGAACTCTCCTCCAAGTCTGTGCTGGCCTGTAACTGACTGCTCTCAAAAAGGTCATTGTCACTGTAAAGCGGAGCAGAGACGATGGCTATTACTTGGCTAACAGACAGAGCAGCAAATGCAAGAGGTAGGTTCAGGACAGGTGAGGACATAGTAGCAGTTTTTGGGCCATGGCAACATGGTGTCAGATGAACCCTCCGATTCATGGCTGTGTGTATCTGTTGTAACTTAAGATAATTGTGAGGACTGAGTTAACCATTCCAGTACAGCTAGAATGTTGGTCCAAACAAAACCGCTGGATGACACTGGCAGCTCTGGCCTGTTGCTGCCAGGCAACTCTCTGTTGGCCATAGTATATAACAACTGTATCGCTAAAAGAACGGATTAGCTATGAATATTGGTGCACTGCACACTTATGTACATGATCAATGTTGGACTGGGGTACCTAGGGCCCACCAATAAAGTTTATTTTGAGGGACAACTGTATGGATACATTAAAATATTACCTGGTCACACAGCAGCAAGACTCTATAAGATTACTGATTATGGGGGCCCTGCATCGACTTTGAGAAGACAGGTCCCTGGGAAAAGAAGGCTACTAGTGTTGATCGAGCATGCCTGGGCCAAAGAATTTTATCTGTGACATACAGTGTACTTTTTCAATAGACAGTGTCCGTTTCTGACAGTGACATTAGCTGCGCCACATCTCCAGTGTAAAGTGTGCGCATCCAAAAACTTTCTGTGACATACAGTGTACTTTTACAATAGACAGTGTCTGCTTCTGACAGTGACATTACCAGTTCCACATCTGCAGTGTAACGTGTGCGCTGAAAACATTTATCTGTGTATTTTTTTCGTAGAAGCTGCGGACAGTGACATTTCTGGTGGTACCTCTCCTGTATAACGTTTCCTCATCCCAAATATCTGTGACATTCCCTGTAATTTTTTTTTAGCTGCTGGTGACAGCATTGACATTATCTGCGGGATATCTCCTGTGTGATGTCTCCACATCCCAAATACCTTTTTAAATTTGTTTGCGTATACACTTTCAAATCCTATGCTACTGCACGTGTGAAGAAGGTGAGCAGTAAGGGACGGGGCAGTGGCCGTGATGCTGATAGTGCACGCAGAGGCTGTGGCCCTGGGCGCGTTGAAACTGCGCCTGCTGCCAGAGCCCTCACATATAGTTTTACAGGGTCAGCTCAACTACAGGCCCTTACCTACATTTTTTACAGGGTCAGCTCACCAGCAGGCCATCACCTACAATGTTTTACAGGGTCATCTCACCTGCAGGCCATCACTTACAATCTTTTACAGGGTCAGCTCACTTGCAGGCCCTCACATATCATTTTTTAGAGGGTCAGCTCACCTGCAGGCCTTCGCATATAATGCTTTACAGGGTCAGCTAACCTGCAGGCCCCCTGCATATAATTTTTTAGAGGGTCAGCTCACCAGCAGGCCCTCGCATATAATGTTTTACAGGGTCAGCTCACCTGCAGGCCCATCACCTACAATTTTTTACAGGGTCAGCTCACCTGCAGGGGGTTAACTTATAATTATAGTAAATGGTAGGCGACTACCTAATTAATAACATTTGACTGTATAAGTGGTGGTCGCTAAAAAGTAACTTTTATTAAATTTAAAAAAGAACGGGTGGAAGTTCTCAATACATAAACAAAACAAATACATTCACCTGGGTGGCACCCACTACACTGGAGCATACGTAGCTGGCCAAACCCAGGGTTCAATAAATAATCACCAGATAGGGCAGACTCGTGACCAGAACCCTAGGGAGGATGGACTTATTGTGGTGTGAGAACCTCCATCCACCCCTCTTGATCAGTAGTCCGGTCACTGGCAACAGTCTGTATTCCCCACTGGGGCTAAGTAAGGCTACCTAGCTGTGTCTACTGTTAAACTAAAAGGCTCTCCCCTCCATGTATCAGGGACAGCAGTCTACAAGTGGCTCGACACGTTTCTCTGGTGACTATTTCTGTCACCGATTCATCAGGAGCGCTTTCAGACACACATACACAAACAAACTGTGCTGACATGCTCTGGTACATAACATGCAGCACATAGCCTGCGGCACTGGGATGGCCGTAGCGCGGCCGCCCTCCACTGCCTCTGAAAAGGAGAACACCACGCCCCCTATGCCCTCCTATGCCGGACGTCATCTTGCTGGAACCAATAGTATCGGGGTGCCGCTAATTGCAGACGCGCCCCTGTCCCGCCTCTGTACGCTGTTCACGAAGACATAGAAGGCCCTCGAAGGCATAGAAGGCCCTCGCATATAATGTTTTACAGGGTCAGCTCACCTGCAGGCCCTCACTTACAATATTTTACAGGGTCAGCTCACCAGCAGGCCATCACCTACAATCTTATACAGGGTCAGCTCACCTGCAAGCCCTTACCTACAATATTTTACAGGGTCAGCTCACCTGCAGGCCCTCACATATAATGTTTTACAGGGTCAGCTCACCTGCAGGTCCTTGCATATAATTTTTTAGAGGGTTAGCTCACCAGCAGGCCCTTGCATATAATGTTTTACAGGGTCAGCTCACCTGCAGGCCCTCACCTACAATCTTTTACAGGGTCAGCTAACCTGCAGACCCTCACCTACAATCTTTTACAGGCTCAGCTTACCTACAGGCCCTAGCATATAATTTTTTAGAGGGTCAGCTCACCAGCAGGCCATCAATCATAATTTTTCAAGGGTTTATGATGCCCTCCTTTATGTGTAATAAAGGATGTATTGGCGTGCCGGTTCCTTGTAATTTTTGGCAGCCCTTTCACTTAGTGCATAGGCTTTATGAGTGTAGGAGTCCCATTACCTGAACAATTGTACCACAATGTGAATGAGACCCTCCTTTATGTGATATACAGGTTGTATCGGAGTGCCTCTTCCTTGTAATTTTTGGCAGCACTTGCACTTTATATACAAGTAAATATACAGGAAAGAATGTTTCCTAACAATTCTTCCTCTAAAATTTTATCTTTGGTTTTGTGCGTATTAATGTCAGTCTGTAAAAGTGGCGTACTACTCGGACAACATCATTCCCAGCAGTGACCTGGGAGTCCAAGATACATCCAGACATCCTCCTCATGCTGTCCCCGAACCATTTCTGTGGTGTTTCCATCGATTTCTGACCTTTTCATGTGAACCAGACACCCTCCCCTCTTCAGATCAAGGGGTGCCTGATTTAATGCTCAGGTTATCACATTGACTTCCATTGTGCTCGGGTGCTCGGTAGAGCACCCGAGCATCGCAAGGTGTTTGGGCCCGAGCACCCGAGCACTTTGGTGCTCGATCAACACTAGAGGCTACTAGCTTAACTAGCTCTGTGCCTAGAAGTCTCAGTGACCTGATCATGTCTATAATAATAAACTGAGTAGTTTCTTAAATAGTCTACCCAGTTTATTCTATGAACTTGGGCTGGTTGAGGTGCTGTACACTGCCTTTATATGTATACCTATAGTTAGTACAGTGAGTTTACTGTTTAGTTCAGCAGTCTCCTATGCTCTCCCTACACCCTCTCTGCACTCTCCCTCTCCGATATTGTCCTACACTCTCTGCTAAGAGTTTGCAGCAGCACTGTCTCTAGTGCATGAGCATCTTGTCATGTCTCTCCATATGCTCAGCTCTCGGAAAAATGGCGGCGAACGAGTGGGATCAGGGTTTTATAGGGCTTTTCCTAGCTGTGACATCACAGGGGATGGCTACCTGCAGATTGGCTGGCTGCATGACATTATGAGTGATATCGTGTTCCCAGGCTTGTCTCCCCTACACTTACTTTGTAGTTTCTAACATGTGTAGCCGCCATTTTAGGAAAACTGATTCATTACCACGAAGCACGAGGAAAATCTGATTTGTTTAGAATTGAAGTTTTCCTAAACTTCGGACAGAATTCCACTTTGGATGCTTCACTTTGCTCAACACTAGTACCTGCCATTACTATTTCTTCTGTTAGCAAATCATGTGTTTTTTGAAAAATGCCTATGTTGGTGGAAGTGCTTAATACTCTTGACATTGACAAGCCCTCAGGAAGAAATGCCTCATCTCAGGATATGAACTTCCCATTCCCTTCATAAGGCAACAAATCAACAGCCAGACCTTGCATCATCTCATCTCTAGAATTCATACCGTATAACTATAGCAAATTGAATATCCATCTGCGTTTTCATGTCTACCATTTACAATACATTGTACTCATATTGTACCCTTTTTCATATTGTTTTTCTCTAACCTTTATATATTATATTTTTGTAAAGAATGGATATTTCATATAACAAACCCCAAAATTCAGTAAAGAATGGGCATAAAACTTGTGAACGAGCTCTAATATTTAAACCTAAGGTACCAATTAGTCTAAAGCTGATGGAAATGAATGATACCTCCCAAAACAATCATTTGTTGGGTGAAATGTAATAATTAAAGATTTTTTCAGATCATTGACAATAGTTGAACCAAAGGTCTCTTTCTGAGAAAGAACGGTCCCAGAAAGGCAATTATATCACAGTATCAAATATGCAAACCTATGTTCACAAGACAAAAAATTATATACAACAATGTCACTTTTTAGACCATATACGCAAAACATCACAACCAAACTATTAAAATCAATAAAAAACAGACAAGCTAACAGTGAGGGACACTTAAAATAGAAGGTGACCCTGATAGCTGCACTGACTTATAATAAAGTCAAATGGTGTGGTGGTTTCAAGCAGAACTTTACTTTTCCACCCAATGGTAGTGGTCTCTTTCACATCACAGAGTATCATTATTGATTTGTGTTGGATTGTGTATTGCATGTCACAGTGTAACTTCTGTCATAATTGCTTTTTTAGTTTTTTGGGGAGTGCATACAGTTTTTTATATGTGTTATGTGATATGATTGTTTGTCTTTTCAGGGATACCCACTATTCTTTAGCTCATTAACTTGCTAAGTATTGGTAGGTCTTAGGGCACAACCCTAATGCCTGACTGGCTCTAAATAAAATATTCATATTTCATCTAACTGTATGAAAGCATAAAAGTAATAAAACAGAACATATTTCACTGAACTGGCTGTCCTAGTGAATAATTACAGCATACACCAGGTAAGAATACATATATTTCATTAAACATTATCTCACAGGCAACTGGCAACTGTCTTAAATTACCATAAATAAATGACTACAGCAGAAAAGTAAATCTATGCCCAAAATAAGCAAAAACAAAGTCAAATGTCTTTACACATTTAGTTCCATTCTCAGCCTTCCTCGTGAGGTGTGAACCATGTGTTCCTGGCACTGTGCTATATAAATAGGTGTCAGAGGCAATGTTGCAAGTTTGCTTGAATTCACTTGGCATGAAAATCAAGTTTATTTTAAGATATTACCTCTGATCTCAGAATTGGCTTCTACTCTGCAGATGTATAACGTTACCTAAAAAGATCCATGAGATTCACCATTTCTGACCTTGTCCTAGGCTCAGTCCTCTTCCTCCTGCGCACCAGGTCACACGTAATTTTTTTTCCGAGACCCTCCTTGGATTTTATATTAAGATTTTGTTCATTTTGCCAGGTCTGGACAGTGTCCTGCTCCCTCCCAGTAGGACGACATAAAAAGCCTGTATGAAGGTCTTTGCCGTAAAATTGTAGATGACTTGACTAAGCAGCAAACACATTTCCTTCTATTCTTTCTTAAGTTCATTTTCCTGCTTCCAGTTATGTGTTTTTTTTTTTTCTTCTTCTTAATTTGACTATAAATAGGTTTGACAACCACAGCTCGGAGTAGCAGCCCAGGCAGGAAGTATGCGGCAAGCAAGGTATAATTATTTTTTGTTTCAAACAATGCATAAACCTGAATGCATGTATCCTGCGCTCAATATGATCAAACAGGGCACTGAAAGTGCTGGGACTGGCCAAGCCAAATTAAATTTAAGGTTGCATAAAGGTATATTGGGGTTGTCTCGCTGCAGCAAATGACGTTCATCATGTACAGAAAGCTAATACAAGGAATATCCAAAAATAAGGGTGTACAGGTATAGTGAAACGTAACCTTTAAAACCCATGAATTAAAAACTGAAGTGCCACAAAGTACAAAAGGAAATAAAACAGACAAATAAAGTGTATATGCGTCGCTGACATTGTTAATCCAGGACCCAAAATCAACAGCAAATGCCATAAAAAGCTTAGTAGTAACAACAAATGAGAAGATTTTTACCCAACACAACAGGACATGGTATGCTAGTTCTCCAGGTGAAAGTACAGGTAGTGCGATCGTCCTATATTTCACTAAAAGATACCGGTGGTATGCAAATGTTCTAAATCTTCACACGATGCACAGTCGGATCTTCTAAATGGCAAAAGGAGGGTTACTTCGGCCATACAATACTCTATTTGTTGTGGAGAGGTGAAAACTAGTAAGCCCTTAAAAAACTAGCCATGGAGCAAACCACCCTGGCAAGGGTGACTTCATCCAGAACCTCACCCTAATATACAGTCCTGAACATACTCATTCATTGTACCCACGGTTTTATTTCCACTATATCAGGTGTCCTCCTTACCACCCCGGCAGGGTCTTATAGGGACCTTAGACCAGGGTGAGGTTCCGGACGGGACCACCCCTTGCGGGGCACGGATCCTGTCCTTACCACCCCGGCAGGGTCTTATAGGGACCTTAGACCAGGGTGAGGTTCCGGACGGGACCACCCCTTGCGGGGCACGGATCCTGTCCTTACCACCCTGGCAGGGTCTTATAGGGACCTTAGACCAGGGTGAGGTTCCGGACGGGACCACCCCTTATGGGGCACGGATCCTGTGTTAGGGCACTAGGGTCATAGCAGGTCACGCAGGGTGCAACAGGGATAGCTCACTTCCTTGCAGCTCTCCACAACGCATGACCTATCTTACGAAGACCCTCCTTCAAAGGACACCCAATCTATGCGCTGGGAAAGGACCATCATTTCCGGTGACCTTCTGAGCTCGGTGAATAAACGCTGCCTATAACTCTGTACCGGTAAGATCTTTCCTTGTTTTCTTACCCACACAAGGCATTGTCCTGGCCCTCACTCTGGGACACAGGACATCCACGTTTATTTCCACCACCAGGTGTGGGTCCCCCTGATCCTTGGGGTCCACACAATTTAAACAAGGGTCTGCCCGTGGGGTCCCATCTACCGTGACCCGCCTCCCAGCGGTCTACACGTACGTAGGGTCCCGCTTGTGTTTGTCTGTTTATGTCTGTAAGTGGATTATATATTTTTTTACTTGTATTATTAAAAGTTACATATTTTAGAACGTTACTGCCCCTTTAACTTTCACATATTACGCTTCTGAGCAGTACTCTGGTGAGAGGTGCGGCTGCACCATTCTCCCTTGGAGGGACGACTCCCCATTGTTTTGTACTCTTTTGAACCCTAATTTACCCTTAGCTGATCCTGACATGCCATGTTTCTGTTGTTATCTTAAGATTCATCAGGGGATCTAATAACCATGGAGTAATATAATGCAAGAAAGCTAGGTTCAGAGATAACCAAAATGTGACAAACCAGGCATGATTTAACCTGGATCACATGTGAGGGTTACAAGGCTTGTGGTCAGTGGACTACAAATACGTTTTTCTAGATCGTAGTTACTCTGGTATGCAGAGTTAATGCAAGTCACTTACTAATGTATTGTGATTGTCCATATTGTCTCCTTTGCTGACTTGATTCATTTTTTTGTGATTCATCACATTATACATTGCTCGTTTCCAGGGGTTACGACCATCCTACAATCCAGCAGCGGTGGTCATGCTTGTACACTATAGGAAAAGGAGCCAGCCTCTCCGGTTGCTGGGACCATGGAAGAGCGCATAGGCCCACACTTTTTCCTATAGTGAATGAATGAATCAAGCCAGCCATGAAAGCAACTTGGACAATCACAATACATTAGTAAGTGCCTTGTATAAACTTTGTCTACATGATAAATGCCAATTGCTGAAGTCAGACATTTAAGTTTAAGAGAAAATAATTCTCTCATTATCAAAATCAGAACAGTGTTAGGTCTCATTCTGTGACCACATGTTAATGTCTATATTACAGCCACAAGACCCAGGCCCCCCAAAGTTTAAGTAACTCAACTTAGAGTTAGTTCACCGAGCAAGGGGCAAAGCAACGACTGGATTCTAAACAAAGGAAAAGTATCAAGTATTGGAACTGTTCACATTGCTTTTTGGGTTTATGTTCAGTAGATGCAGAATGCCTTGAAAATCTTCCAGCTTATACACCAAACCCCAAGTATGTTACATATGATGGCATACGTTGCCCACAGGATTTCATGTAAATGAAACATTTTAGCATAGTTAAAAAAAAAAAATTGAGAATGCCAACACATACCCCTCCACTCTTGGAATATGCCAAATAAATGGAGCCGTATGGATTTTTTCGGTGTATTCCTTTCAAGGATCCAATCTTTTTTTGCCTTGACCAGTAAGCGTCAAAAATGGCATGGTGTGAAGAAGACCTTACTGCTCATGGAACTTCTCATTTATATAAGCCATATATTGAGCATTTGGTTGCTTTGCTATCCTACAAAAAGATCCCCAGAGCGTTCATTAGCTCTGATGGTGGACATCCCCTCTAAGCCAACTTAATTTACAACGTAGAGTATAAACTTTTACATTGATTAAAAATAATTTGAAGTTTGACTTTTTGATGCAATTTTTTTTTTAGCTAAAGCCAGGAGTGTATCTAACAGGAAGGAGAAGCATAAACCCTTCCCATATATTTTCAATTCCTCTTAAATCCACTTCTGGCTTTGGCTCCAAAACTGTAACAAAATTTGTCACAAAAACTGCAGATTGAGTGTGAAACCACCCTAATACCAACAATTTTTAATTCTGTTGAAGAAGTGTATCTTAAACGTCTCTGATCACCCGGAGTGTTGTAGGGTTTTGAATAGTGATCTGTTTCACCTCAGAGCGTATCCTCTCTATTGTTTCTTCCAGACAGGAGAGATGAGCTATTCCGTAGTGTCCTGTAGCTATGTTTTGTCTATCCTTGTTAACGCATTTCTTATCAAGACTTCTTAAACAAAAGCATATTTCTAACATTCACATGAGATAACTAGCCAAGCAGAAGGCTGAGATCAGTGCAAACGTCATTACCTCCCCATGAAATGGTAATGAGCAAAGTGACAAAAGCCATTCTTCTGTCCTCAGATCTAAATCTAGTTATTTCTGTGTTTATCAGTTTAGACATTGCTATTACCTGTGTTGTATTCCATCTGCATTATATTGTATGGTAACAGCACCATTTACCGGTGAGTTTAGTGTATTTCATTTAGCCTCAAGTTCCCAGGGCATTGTGGATAGTTCCTGGTTCTTTGTGTCTTGTGCTTGTTTAGAAGCAGCAGCCATCTTATGTCTGTTTTAGAAGCCACGCTCTCACTTTCAGCTCATCATCTGTTATACAGCCTGTTTCAAGCATAGTTGGTAAGGGCACTATCTATGTGTGTCATTATACTGCAGTTTATTATATGTTTGTTGCATTTGATAGCATTGTCATTGCATTATTACCTCATGTACTGTATGTATAGCAGATTATTCTGTATCCTATACAATATACTATGGATATCTATGTTCTGAAATACTATAGTTTTATTCTGTAGTTTCACCTTTCCTGTCACAATCTACTAGCAATAAAAGAGAAGGTTACAGCTGCACAGCCTTTTTTCTTAAGAAGACAGGGGGTTTAGCTACATCAGGGACAAGAGGAAAAAAAGGAGGGGGTTAGTCACCTGGTTCTCCCAATGAAAATCAGGGTACCTAACTTGCAGGGTGCCAAAGATGTGGAACCAATAGCTTTGATAACTATTTTGACTAGTCAGTGGAATATCTATGTATAGACACACAAATGAAGGCTGCCGGTGAGATAAACCTAGCAAGGTGGAATACCTAAACTAGAGTAAACAATGCAAGAGAGAAAACAGGGGGCGCCACTCATAGCTTGATTGCATATAAACTTATTATGGCCATCATATGCTCCTGATGAAGGGGATTTATATATCCCCGAAACGCGTTGGGCCTCTTCCTCACCCTACCCTGATTGTCTGAATAAAGGATTTGACCTAGGACTGCCGTTATTTCCTGATATCCTAGAAGAGAACCAGGCGCAGGAGGAAGGGTTTGGGGGTGTCTTGAGTTTATCCCCCATCTCTCCTCCTGGGTGAAGTGAGTACAATACACCAAGACCGAGTGACTCCGGTAAAAAAAACGTGTATGAGGACAGTATAGCCATAGTGACATGGCTTAAAGTGGGCACAATCCGAAAATAAAACAATATTGGAATTTTTTTTTTTTATCCATTTAAACATATTTTTGGGATCATTTTTGATAACTTTTTAAATTTCCCATGTCCCTTTCTAAATAATAAAAAAAAAAATATCCTAAAATCATGCATCTTTCACACTGGATACTAGGCCTAAAATATGGCAAGATGATTATGATGATAATGTAGTGAGGATAATGCAATAGCCGAAGTTACATATACAGAACAGGAAGTCTGAATAATGCCAATGATGCCCAGGAAGACACCGTTACATAGGTGAAACCTAGGTTTGGGCTTGAAGGTTTGCCATCCTATGTATTTTTTTTTTCAATGATCTCATTTTTATTGACTCCCTTATCATTGCTGGATGGTCTGTGCTGTTTCTTTTCCCCATTTAAGCCTCTTTCACATGTCAGTGAATTATAGACATCTGCTGTCCATAGTCTCCATGGATCGCTTATGTATCCATTGACTTTAAAATGTGTATTCACACATGCACTACGTTCCAAATTATACATTGTTACCATACACTTAAGAAATTAACTAGAGCTTCAATATGGGGCACCGATCACACGATGTTTGAGAAGATGGCCTTACAAAGGCAGGAACCTAAAAAGAAGATATCCCTACTTTATTCTTTGATTAATTCCTCCAGCGATCCAAGTAGGTGCAAATTTATAGATAAATGGGAAGAGGAACTAGACATTAAATTCGATAACAGGGAATTGCCAAAATTATTAACAGCTCCAGTGAAGGTTTTTAGGTGTGTAAAATTACAGGAGAATAGTTACAAAGTGCTCACCCACTGGTATTATACGCCGCAACGATTACACATTATGTATCCAGAGGTCAGCTCCGTCTGTTGGAGGTGTGAGAATAATTTAGGGACGCAGACCCATATCTAGTGATTATGTCCTAAAATCCAAACGTATTGGCAAGGAATTTGTGAAATTCTATCCAAGGTGTGTAAAGTGACCATAAAAGCATCACCAAAACTGTGCTTATTTGGTTTGGTTGGAGAGTCAACAAATTTGAGATCGAAAGTAACTTCACTTTATGTGGAATACTGTTAGCGGCGGCCCGCCTACCAGTGGCAGTATACTGGCGAAAGACAGATCACCCTCCTTTGCAACACTGGTTTATGAAAAGTGACCAGATTTATAGATTGGAACAAATTGCACATTGGGATTCTAGGTCACCCCAACGTTTCAATGATATATGGGGTCCGTAGAAACTGTTTAGAGGGTTCGCTGAGTGATCTAGTAGTCCTGTGAAGAAGATTGAGACCTCATACTTGCTACGTTAGAGTGTAAGAGTATGGAATCATAGTACCCTTTACCCTCATCCCCTCAGACTCCCCCCCTCCCCCCTTGTTTCTTTTTCTATTCTTTTCTCCACCTCTTTTTGGAGTTGTTCTCCAGACCAGGATTACCTCCAGTTACTGTGATCTACAGATTGTATTTATATTTATTTCTCCAACATATCGATTGATGTAAAGGCTTGCCGAGGTATTTCTGCTTTGGAAATTGTTAATTTTGTTATGCCTATCGGTGTATACTCATATGTCTATGAAACAATAAAAACATTTATTAAAATAAAAATTGTGTATTCACACATCAGTGGTTTACCACAGACCGTGGAATACAGATGATATACGGAGGACAAAAAATGGACACACAGACCAAACACAGATCCTTCACGGACAGCTTCAGAGATGAACCACTGACCATCTTGGACACAGACGTGTGAAAGAGTCCTTACTCTTTGATGTAGGACTAGCAGTGTCAAAGTTCTATATGCACAGTGAATGAGACACTGAAAATCATATAAGGAGATAGAGGATAAAAGGATAGTGTGTCTAGAGATACTTAACATATTGTTTTAAAGGCGGTAAGTGAAACACTGTGCCTACTTATACTAATTCCCAGAGTAGATGATTGAAGGGCTTTTTCACTTGGATGATTCCAGATATGTTTTGTATTTATATTATTAGGCCTAGTGACTTAACACTTAACTTGGAATGTTTTCCAAAATTGTTCTATCATCCCAGCCTGTCCTATCCTGTATCAATGTTTCTGTATTACTTGAATTGAACTCTATATCAAGCTGCCCACAGATATGACTTAATGTACAATGTGATAGGTTCACTTTAAGGAGGACCTGTCACCACAAAATGCAGTGCAGTCTGCAGGCAGCATGTTATAGAGCAGGAGGAGCTGATTGATATATATATACAGGTTAAAACGCGAAAAAATGTAATATCGTGCAAAAGTCCATTTATTTCATTAATGCAAATTAAAAGGAATTGCATTAATGCAGCTTAAAATTGCAATTTTGTGATAAGGTTCAATATTCTAGGCTCAAAGTGTCACACTCTAGTTAGCTAATTAATCCATGTCCCCTAAGCAAAGGGTACCTCAAAATTATGACTTTGGGGTTTCATAAGCTGTAAGCCAAAATCATCCAAATTATAACAAATAAAGGCTTGAAATATCTCGCTTTGCATGTATAGAGTCTATCTCTTATGTTAGTTTCACCTTTTAAGTTGCATTACTGAAATAAATGAACTTTACAAGATTTTTTCAAATTTATCGAGTTTCATCTGTATATAATTGTGGGAAAATATTCTGTAAAACATGTTATTTATACATTTATATCTCTGCTCTTTCTATACTTAAGACCACACCATGTACATCTGTCAATGACTGACAGCTATCTTGTATATTCACTTACACAGAGAATGCTATAATTTACCAATATCACCTTCCCCGTGTACAACTGAAGTTAGAATAAGGCCGAATGCACACGGCCGTGTTTCACGGCCGTGAGCGGTCCGTGGTAACACGGGCTGGATTCCTGCTGAGAGTAATACACTGGTTTGATCTATACCAGTGTACTACTGCACTGCGGCGGCGGCAGCAGGGAGCGCACCGCGTCATAGCAACCAATGACGCCGTGCGCTCCTGCTCTCAGCAGGAATCCAGCCCGTGTTACCACGGACCGCTCACGGCTGTGAAACGCGGCCGTGTGCATTCGGCCTAAAGCAGAGATATAAATGAATCTTTTCCCACAAAACTATATCTCAATCTTCTAAGCTTCTCCTGCTCTGTAATATGCTGCTTGCAGGTTACAATGCATTTTGTGGTGACAGGTCCTTTTTAAACCCTTCCTGCAAAATCGCATAAATATACATTGCCTGAAATGTCTTTCCCGTTATTATGATCACACAGGGCACAAAAGCTGTGTCATTGTGATTACCTGCTAGAGAACAGCGGTGAACAACACCAACCCTCCAGAGCTGCTTTTCCCAATTTCAGCCATTCCTGTACCATGGCCAGGGCTTCCTTCGTTACTTCCACCACAGGACTGGCATTGCCATTGCTGGGGATGAATACTGTCAGCCAGAAGCTTAGCATAGGTGATCTTAGGTGTGCCCTAACAGATACAGTGCTTGCTTAAAGGTGTATTCCCATTACAGACATTACGCCATGTTCGCATGATTTGTCATAAATGCTTGATAGATGCAGGTCCCAGCTCATGCTTGTCCACTTTTAAGAAGGTACATCAAGGAGATTCAGAAGAAAGTCATACAAAGTGGCATCCTATGCACACTACACTTTTGGTTGTATGCCATTTATAAAGGATATGCCCCCAAATTACTACAAATTACTACACCAGACACACTGAATATACAGAGACCCTTGAAATAACACCCTGACAACTGCACTAAATATAGACCCAGCACCTCAGAACGCACTTTGCATTGATATAGACACCAGATCCCTCTTTTATACAAACCACCCACCCCTTTATACAGACCCCATACCCTCCATTTATATAGACCACAGGCTAAACCCCCATATAAACAGATCCCAGACCAGACTTCTATCTATACAGACCCTCCCATGAGACCTCAATTTATATAGATCCAAGACTCAGCATTTTTTCCTTCCTAAGTCCCTCTTTTCTCCAGGGTGCCACTGCAGATATTGTCCTGACACTGGGGCCACACCAGCACATTGTCTGCAGTTGAGTCCAATGGCAAAGAGAAAAGCAGGAATGAGTGCAGGTGAGTAAAAAAAAACAACAATGTGCACCCAGGAGATTTGCACTCTACCTTCTAGTCTGGAGTCCGGCAGATGTCCCCATCAGGAGGTTCTGATTCTGAACGTAGTTGCCATTCCCAGTGGTGGGACTTTCATATATCAGACATTTATTGCCTATCCTGTGACTAAGCCAGAAATGTATGTGATTTGAAAACGCTTTGAAAGGCAATGTTGGCTTGGTCCTTATCCATCTTCCATGATCATGTTCTGTTTCATACGTGGGCAGACTGTCCATAGACCCTACAAGGAAATCCCCATTCGGCCTGATGCCCTGAGGGCCACCCAAGACCCTACTCTTGCCCACTATCCAGGTACATAAAGATCTGATGCTCTCAGCATTAATTAATTAATGTGGCAGCATTTTGTGCTGCACTGTGATATCTGGTTCTGCTGAGGTAGTGTTTTCTACTATACTGTGTTATTGCTGGCCCTGCCTATTCTGTTGCCCCGCCTTCTTTCAATTTGGACCCACCTACAACATGGGGCCACTTTTAAGTTTTTTTTTCCAGGGCCACATTAAGTTCCCGGTCCTTCTCTGGTTTCATATTGCAATCAAAATTTTAAATACGTGTGTGTGTCCCAGAAATCGCTCTTTTTTAATCCCACCTTCCCCCCTTAATAAAAAGAAAAATTCTCTACACAACATTGTTTGCAGTAGGAATCCAGGAACAATTGACCCATTCTTTTGCTAAGCCCCACCTGAAAGCTACAATATCAGGGATCATTACAATTTTTTCATCATCTCCTCTTAACTGTTATCATTTAGTTCAGGGTTTAGTTTTTACCAGTAAAATGCGGAATACTCATCTCCCTCTTTTACTCAGACTGAGGGCTTGTTCACACGAACGTGCCGTATTTTGCGGTCTACAAATTGCACATCCGCAAAACACGGATGCCGCCTGTGTGCCTTCCGCAATTTGCGGACTGGAACGAACTGCCCTTTATAGAAATGCCTATTCTTGTCTGCAAAACGAACAAGAATAGGACATGACTTATAATTATTGCGGGCCAACGGACCGGGCAAGTGCTGTCCGCATGTTTTGCAGCCCCATTGAAGTGAATGGGTCCACACCCGAGTCGCAAACAATGCGGTTTGGATGCAGACCCAAACCACGGTCGTGTAAATGAATCCTAACAATAGCATAAAGTACAGCCTGCGCAAGATGAATTTCTATACACATTTTGGTACAGTGCCAAATATACAGTTGCTCAGACAACCATTCAATTATGAAATCACTTGGCCGATAGTGGAGATAGATTTAAAGAAGTTGTTCCATTATTTTATTGTTTTTAAAAGGCAGAGAAGGCATTAAAATAATAAAGCAATGTTATAATTAGGGATAAGCGAATCGACTTCAGATGAAACACCCAAAGTCGATTAGCATAATACTTTGTTTGGATACTGTACGGAGCGAGCGCTCCTTACAGTATTAGAATGTATTGGCTCTGATGAGCCGAAGTTATTAGTTCACAAAGTCTCGCAAGACTTCGCATAATAACTTCAATTAATTGCTACTGCAAGAAACCATTTCCCGAATTCGGGTTAGGTTCCAAGTGGTACCTTGGAACCAAACCTGACACTTCATGAACTAATAACTTCGGCTCACCGGAGCCAGTACATTCTAATACTGTACGGAGCGCTCGTTCTGTACAGTTTTTAAATGATGTACTATGCGTATCAACTTCGGATGTTTCATCCGAAGTTGATTCACTCATCCCTAGTTATAATCATTATTCTGAACCCCGTCCTCCAGTGCTACATCTCCGTTCCCCCCTTCAGGGTCTTACCACGCGGCAGTATTTGTTCAGCCAAATGGCCAGATCTCCATCAGGCCCCATTATAATGGGGCCAGTGGGTAATCTAGTAACATCTAGCAACGCCAGATCCAGAGAGCTCCAACGCGCTGTCTTCTGCCAGAAGTCCTGCCGGCAGTGTGAACCAGGCCTTATATGACTACAGTTGTGACATGTCCGTATACCACACATGACTGCATCGGCCATTCACTGTACTCAGTGATCAATATACCACTAGGGTCGGTGATTGACTGCAACAGTCATGTGCAGTGTATGGGCACATCATTGCTGCAGCCAGGGACATGTTGTAATAGATGCAGTGATGATGAGGAGGATTGGAGTGGTGGCGCTGGAAAGATAGGGGTTCAGAATGGTGAGTATAAATTTTATTTATTATTTGTATAGTTTCCCTTCTTTCCCCAAAAATTGTATTAACTTGTAATAACAATCCCTTCAAAGAGATTAAAGTGTTTAGTGTCCTTTGAATTTTTTCTCGGTTCTTCTATTCACTATTTCTAACATCCATACTTTATTCATTAGCTTATCAATTTTCTGCACAGTAAGAGGAAACACTTGTGGGGTCATTTATTACGAACAGCATTTAAGACACCGGTCTTAATAACCCCTATATCTGGTGGTCGATCTGCCAAAATTATGAAGAGGCGCCAGCCTCTCCATAACTTCCAGCGCCAGTCTAAATGTAAGACAGCTTTCTTGCTATGTTACATTTAGACCATTGTCTATACCTAAAACAGGCGTAGAAAATGTTGAATGAATGTATTAACTTGCACAACCCCTTCAAAAAGATGAAAGTGCTCAGTGTCCTTGGAATTTTTTCTCGGTTCTTCTCTTCACTATTTCTAACATCCATACTTTATTCATTAGCTTATCAGGTTTCTGCACAGGAAACACTTGGGGGGTCATTTATTAAGAATCGCTTTTAAGACGTCGGTCTTAATAACCCATATATCTGGTGGTGGATCTGCCAAAGTTATGAAGAGGCATGGAGCCACCAGGATTTCCACACACCAGTGCCTGGTGCACCAGACTAGATAATCCATGGTGCCACACCTAAACTTTGTCAAAAGAGACCTGTTTCTTCTAGCTACCTGCTTCAGCTACTATTCTCATGCTGCCACCCGCCTGATGCCACAGACCTGCTGCCAGGTGCTCTTACTGCCACCCACCATCTTCAGCTAGTACTGGTATTGCCCAGCACCTCACCACTATGTCACTGGGCCACTCTGTGGTCTCCTCATGCTGTTGCCAACTCCCCACTTTGTTACTGGGGCACTTTGTGGTCTCCTCATGCTGCTGTCACCTCACCACTTTGTGGTCTCCCCATGTTGCTGCCAGCTCACCAGTATGTCACTGGGCCACTCTGTGGTCTCCTCATGCTGATGCCACCTCACCCCTATGTGGTCTCCTCATGCTGCTGCCACCTCCCCACTCTGTCACTGGGCCACTCTGTGGTCTCCTCATGCTGCTGCCAGCTCACCACTCTGTGGTCTCCTCATGCTGCTGCTACCTCACCACTCTGTCACTGGGCCACTCTGTGGACTTATCATGCTGTTCCCACCCTCCCCACTCCATGACTGGGCCACTATTTGCCTTTTTGGCCTGGATGACATCACCATTTATTTGACCCTTCTTCTGATCTGTCATAAGAAAGAAAAAATTTGACACACAACAGATCCTGTCTATGTAGCAGCTGTAAGGCCTGTATGACATGGTCCCTATTTTGCAGCAGAATTGGCTTATGATTTGGTAGCCAAATGCAGGAGTGGGTACAAACACAGAAGACATGCAGATTTTTCATTCACGTGTCATCTCTGTTTTGGATCCACTCCTGTTTTTTTGGGGGCTTTAACAATACTGATGGATTACCGACCAAATGCTGACCGAGTGAAGGCGGATGCTCAACAGACAGGATTCGTTTGGGGGGTTATTGTTCTGACGGATCAGAGGAAGGGCAAAATAATCAGTGACGTTGACACAAACTTACTGGTGACACCCTCTCCACTTTGTCAGGGGGGCTCTACTTGTATAAGCGTTCAATAGAACAGGTTCTGTAGAAATCTTTGTGGAATCAGTGAATTGGTGTAAAAGGAGTGCGCTCTTTCACGCTATAGTAGGATCTTGGGCCTCTGCACAGTTCTTTATACCTGGTGCTAACATTGACCTGTAAGACTTAGTTCACACTTGAGTTATTTGGTCAGTTTTAGCCCCATGAAGTGTGCAGTGATTCAAAGAGCGACGCCTGTCATCTGCGTTTCATACTGACAGCATTGCTTCACTACCACAGCAAACTCCCTATGCGTGTTACTGCAAGGCCAATGTTCTACACCACTATACAGGCTCTATGCAGCCAGAAAATAGCTGTTTTTTAATGAGATTCACCACAAATAAATTCGGATCGAATCAAATCTTTTTGGAAAATTCTGCAAACCAACCAAATCGAATTTTTTATAAATTAGCTCATCTCTAATGGAGAACGAACCATTCACTCAAATTGACTGTTCGTCAGAGGAGGTGAGAGCTGCATTCGCAGGCTGCAATCACTATTACTGCGATTGCTTTTCCCCATACAGATTTATTGTTTGTGGGCAGCAATTCCTGTTCACACAGCACAATCTCAGAAGCGATGATTTAGGTGTCCACATCAGCAATGCTTTCATACGACAAATGAGGGTTTAATCAGTTGAACTTTTGCATGGGACAATTATTTGGAACAAGCGTTTGCTGATAATTAGCCCAATAATTGGACCGTGTAAAAAGGGACCTTAACATCTAGAACTCCTTGCTACAATTGAAAAGTTCAGACTAGTTTATAGCATTTCAACTAAATTACTAAAAAAAACTATTATATGAAGAAAAATTCAGCATTACTGTAATGTGTAACAATATTTTACATTTGTGTGAATGTAGTGACAAGAACTATGGACAGGATGACATTTTTTAAAACCCCTGTGCCACTTTTCCCAGGTCAGCTCCAACCAATAGTCAGTCAAAACCACAGCTATCTGTGTTCTGTCAGTGGTTTTCATGGACCCATGTTTTTCATGGACTTCAATGTTGGATGCATTCTAATCACTAATAATGAGAAAAAGTGAGTCCCTCTGTATTTCATACAGTGTAGAAAATAAAATCTTCAGGTCATTATAGCCATTTTAAGCCAAACTACGCAACTCAGACTTCCGGCACCGGTATTGTTTGAAGTCTCCCTTACTGACTTCACATCTGACAGTGCATCCTGGCCTAATGTTCCTCTAATTTTAGTTATCTAAGGTAGCAAGCGAAGACAGCCTCCTTGGCAGGGAGGGCTAGATAAAGATTGTTTTGTCTTTTTTTCAGGCTGCTCTTGGAATTACTAATGCTTCCTGTTGGATTTCAGAGTTTCCAACTGTTTGTTGACATCCGTGCAAACAGATCTGAGGAGAAATGATTACGATGACTGCATGGCTGAATCCTTCAGTATACAACAATGTGCTTTTTTTACATGGTTGTAAGTGATGTCATTCTTTAAGAAAGCAGCACACAGGTTCCAATATATACGGATGTAAGGGTGGCAAGCATTATATTCCCTCCTTAAAGGCATTGTCTCATCTTTCATTGGATTATGCCACCAATTTCAGATAGGTGTGGGTCCCACCCCCAGAATGAGCCCTCAAATGTAAAGGATAGTGCCCCACACATGAGCGGTGTGTTGTTCATTAATTTCTAAGGGAAAATAGCAGAGCAAGCGCACTTGGCTATTTCCGGAAGTCCCATAGAAATGAATGTGCAAGCGCAACCACCGCTCCTGCCAATTCTATGGGTCTTCCAGGGATAGCGGAGAGAGCACTCAGCTATTTTTGGCAATCCCATAGAAATGGAGGGTGGTGACATGTGTATTGCTGTTCTCTGCTCACTTTGGGAGTCCCGTTCTGGAGATAGGTGTGGGTCCCAGAGGTAGGACCTGCATCTATCTGACATTGGTGGCATATCCTTGCAATATGCCAACAATGTCTCAGTTGAGACAATCCCTTTAAGATAACTATTAAGACTATATGTTTCACTGTAAGATGCTGCTTTAGTTTGCTTTGCATTGTTTTTACTTTTGCATTGTATGTACATGTCTGTTGCATTAAATTAGACTGTGTACCTTGACATCCTGGGTCACCGGGACTGCAGTACTCAGCGGTGCTTCATGTTCTGTCATGGTAGCTGGTAGTGAGAATGGCTAGTTTCTTAGCTGTCAGATAATAAGTTAGGTGCCAATGCCAGCATAGCCCAGGAACAGCTCGACATTGAAGGGATAGGAGAGATGAAAAGGAGCTGATAAAAGGGAGTGGTTTAGTGCCAAGAGTCTGATTGCAGATGGTCCACATTAAGGTGCCTGGAAGACCTTTCATTGGCCTGTGTGACTGTTGGGCCTGGGCTTGTTCATCCATCTTGCATTGGTAAACAGGAGGACAGGGCAGGTTGTTCATCGTGGGAGTGTTGTGGGCTGAAGGCTACAGATGCTTGTTCACCACAAGAAAGGCAGTGGTCTGGAAAGAGAGGCTGTAGAGATGCTGCATAGTGGGTTACCTGGCATGCTCCTGTAAGACCCATAATACAAGAGGTGCTATTATGATATCACCTGGAGAATGCCAAGTGGGAATCAGACAGTGAGCTGACGTAAGGAATTTTGCCTCTTTAGAGTAGGTATGTTGGGATAGTATTAGCTGCTAGAAGAGACAGACTACAGGGCGGTGTGTGGGCAGTGTGAAGGGTTAGCTCTGTCGAGTCTGCTGGGGCTGCTGTAAAGGTGGCCATACAAAATAAATAGAAGGTGGTTGATAGTTGAACACCGGTTAAGCAAACATCTGGTGGACATTCCTTTCACAGACACGATCATACACATTTAAGTCATTTACAGTTGTTCAAATTGCCCATACACACATTCTATGAAAACTGGGCAATGGACAAAAGATCTTTCTGGGAATGTTGTTTCAAAGAAAGATCTTCCGTTCACAAACAATCTTTCATTAAATGAAATATCTTTAATCCGTCTATGGGGCGAAAATAATAAACAAGGCCAACTTTTCAAACATTAATGCTCTGTCATCAGTTGGCTGAAACGATCATTGTTAAATTTCAACCGATGAACGTCCATTTTGATTGACATCATCTATTTTGATCAACTATAGACTAATCTGTATTGGCCACTTTAAGAGACATCAGCTGGAACCAAAGTAGGAAATGTGGTGTTAGAGTTAATCCTTGGTGAGCTTACAGCTACATCTAGGAGATACTGTGGGGGTCTACAACCTGGTCGGTACTAGTCACCAGTGTGTAGTGGGATGTTGGCTGGATTGATGCCTGTGGTGTAGCCCCTGGATGATTCAGACTTGTGGTGAAGTGGACTGAACAGGAGTTGTACAAGGGATTGCTTGAGGAAGGTCACTATCTCCCTGTATAAAGTTCCCAAAATGTTGTGTTCAGAACTTTGTAGTGTGAGTTATAATTTAACTGTTTTATTGCTCACATTAAGGGAACAATATGAGCCTTGCAGGTATAATATTAGTGAACAAAAGTAAAAGCAATTATCTTTTATAACCTTTGAGACAATAGAACTGTCTTATAAGCTCGCTATGTAACATCTTTGCTCTTATTTTTGTTAGTCGTCAAAAAATATCATACCTGTAAGACTCTTATTATTAATCTCATTATATATTCACTTATAGAAATAACACATTTTCAACTGGCTAACATGGTAACAGACTTTTCTTTTTAAACATTTATCTGTGAAGGAGACACTGATCTGTGGTATCTGTTATATGATATAGGTGGGTCAAGGTATTTTCTAGAAAAATGAAGATTCTGCATCAACAGCATTAATAGTGACCGATTACAGCACCACTTTGGGGGTCATTTATTAAGCTGAAATATGCCTATAACAGGTGTATTTCAGGCACAGATTGCGGTGCAATGGTTAGTTGCGCTGCAATCTGCGACTTTTCCCCACTCATGCCAGGTCTATAAAAGTGGGCGTGCTGTGGGCAGGGAAGGGTCGGCAGGCCCATCTCGTTTACCATTTTCTAGGCCTGTTTCAAGTGTAGAAAAAGGTCTAAATGTCTTAATGCTTAAAAATATAAAAGCACCATTACGGATTTTATAATTAAAGGATAACTGTCACACTTAGACCCTAATTTAAATTTTCATATATGTAGTTACTAATAACATGATATTCCAGAATCAGTTACTATTAGACTGACTTACCCCATATTTAATAAGATTCAGCCCTTAGCAACCAGTCTGCATAAAACTGCAATTTCACTATTCAGTTAAGATGGCCGCCACCGCCCTCACCCTGAGGCTAATCCCGCCTGCCCTTACTAGCCAGTAACAATAGCCCCCCAAAAGTGTCAGTAACCACAGCCCTCCCCCTAAAGGGTTAATCTCCTGCAGCACAAAGGGGTCCTCTTACCACATGTTGCTTTCATTTATACACTGAGCAGATGGCAGATCTCCCTTCCCTGGTCTGCGCTGCTTCAACTCTGCATTCTCCAGCTCTGCTGAGTGAGGAAGCGTCTGCCAAGCGCAGGGACAGGGAGAAGTGCACACAGCCCAGGCACTGTTATCAGCTGCTGGGGAGGACCTGGCTTTAATCATTTACTTACAGTCCCTGGCTGTCAGTAATCTGACCTTGCACGCAGCGTGCTTCTGCGTCCTCCGTCCTTCAACAGATAGACGGACCATGCCTAGCAACCCTATTTTAAGCACAGGCAAAAGTAGGCAGTACAGGGAACAAAAATGTGGAATTAAGGGGTAATTGAATACACAGTGAAAAGTTGAAAAAGGGCCACCAAGGTGATATTAATCACCACAATCCAATACTCTCCCCCAAAAAATACGACAGTTATACTTTAAGCCTAAAGAGGTGTGTGAGTGCTCATTCTTTGCGCGGTGATCTGTAGTTTACAGTGATACTATTCAAGCTTGAAAAAGGCGGCGTGGGCATGCTTGATCCTAAACTTCCATGCAGACAGTCTCCTTTCACGTGACTTAGTATATACTTTGGACATTCTTGCAACTATTTGGACAATTGCATTTTTTGGGACTTTCTATGCTGAGACTTTTCCACTTTAAGCCATTTTGATGATGGTATGTGATTTGCACAAAATATTAAGTTATAAATAAATGCTTTATGAGATTGTTTGAGAAAGTTCAGAGGGCCTCTCAACACGTGCATTATAGTCTAGTCCATTACTTGCTATTTTTTGAATACCTTGCATTATTACACGCAGCCAGTCTCAACTGGGGATATCATACTAGTCATACTGTTCATCGGAGAAATGAAACAATAGTCAGGTGGCATTTAGAGGGGCAGGATGGTAGCATTTAGACGAGCAGAGCGGTGACACATTTGGGGGGAAGATCGGTTCCATTGAGAAGGACAGAGTGGTGGAATTTGGGGGCAGAGAGATTGGTGGCACATTAGGGGCAAAATGAAGGCATACTGCGTAGAGAGTGGTAGGTGTCCCTCAAGAATCTCTACAATCAATACATTCTGCAATCCATGCAGCAATGCCTATACAGAGCGTTTTCTCAATGATGAGCATCACATGGAGACAAGAGAGAAATCATATTGAGGTACAGGGCATCAAGGCAGAACTTCAGATCTGTGTGAACTTCACAGAAGGATGTACTACAAGTTCCTGGCCAAAAGCAAACTCATGGAGGCAGCAAGAAGAGGAGTTAAGTATCGCAAGTAGGCATTGTATATATACATATATAGATTAAAATTCCCATTCTGTGTGTTGTAGTATTGTGCCCCTGTCCAGATTGCTGTTTGGTTTTTCTAGGATTCTATGAAAAGATCTGGAATCTGACTGATTGCTATTGGGACCCATTTAAAGGGATGGGAAGATAAAACCGGACAACCCTCCGGATCAAGCTGCAACGAAGAATGGGTAAGTACCTTAGTTTTACACCCGAAGAGGCCAGTGATTGGCTGCAGTGGTTATGTGTTGTCAACGTGATGTCACCGCTGCAGTCGGGTAAATAGAGCCCAGCCAGGAGAGCCAGAGCAGATAGCGTGGTATTTGGCAGGTAAGTACTTAGCTGTTCTTGACTGCAGCTTAATCTGGAGGGTTGTTCTGTTTCATCGTGAAACTGGACACCCCCTTTATCTGTGTCTGCGCATCAGCTGTGTTAAACCTCCACATTTTTTGCTATCCGTTTATGTGCAATGACTTGATAAATATGTATTTATCACAGTTTTTCAGGTAAATCTCTAGCGGAGAAAGAATGTGACTGTCTGTCTCCAAATACTGAAGACATTTATGAAGTTAGGTTGATGAAGGCTGTACATAAACCAAACCAGGCCTCCTGCTATATTAACACATCACCATCTACTGGTCAAAAGAGGAACATTCATTCCCTGTGATATGCCTTGTTTTCTAATAACCATTAGAAAGTTTTATGTTGTCATAACTAGAGATGAGCGAAGTTTTGAAAAATTTGATTCGGAAGATTCACAGTTCTTCAAGAAATTAGTTTCGCTACAAATTAATTTGTCACGAATCATGATAAATCTAGTACACTAGGCCCCTCTTCCTAATCCTACAGATCCCACTTGGTGGACCAAGGGTACTTTCACACTTGCGGCAGAGTGATCCGGCAAGCAGTTCCGTCGCCGGAACTGCCTGCCGGATCACGCAATATGCATGCAAATGGACAGCATTTGTAGACGGATCCGGATGTGGATCCGTCTTACAAATGCATTGCAAGAACGGATCCGTCTGTCCATTTGTCATATAGACAAACAGATCTGTTTCAATTTTTTTCACATTTTTAAAGGTCTGCGCATGCGCAGACCGGAACGACGGATCCGGCATTGCGGTATTTTTAATGCCGGATCCGGCACTAATACATTTCAATGTAAATTAATGCCGGATTCGGCATTCTGGCAAGTGTTCCGTTTTTTGGGACGGAGAGAAAACTGTAGCATACTGCGGTATTTTCTCCGTCCTAAAACATCAAAAAGACTGAACTGAAGACATCCTGATGCATCCTGAACGGATTGCTCTCCATTCAGAATGCATTAGGATAAAACTGATCATTTCTTTTCTGGTATAGAGCCCCTAGGATGAACCTCTATGCCAGAAAAGAAAAAACGCTAGTGTAAAAGTACCCTTATCTCAGTGTGAAGGCTTGGAAAATAAACTGCAGGGACAGTACAGAGAGAATGTATGGCCGTGTGCATTACATTCTAGTGCACTCACATGTCCACCATTTTGTGTTTGTACCGGGGGTCTAAATACGTTGCCACCCAATACTGGTCCTTGCCCTTTATGCTTTTTATACCGGGGTCCTTCTTCAAACACTAGAGCATGAAGGCCCCCATTTTCTCTAAACTAGAAGCGGTTGAGTGGCCTGGCTCCTGATCATCGTCCAGGATAATGTCGTCCTGGTCTCCTCCCCCCAGCCACGGACAACACCAGGGATCCCAGAAACGTTTAAAGCATGTTCTTCTTGCTCCTCCTCCGACTCGGTACCATCCTCCTGTGACTCCTCTTTAGACTCCTGTTGACTTGTCTCAGATGGAGTAGCCCCCCTGGGAATTCATCCAGCATTGCGACTTCCTCATCTTCCTGCTCCTCGACGGCTTGATCAATGACACAACACAATGCACGCTCCAGAAAGAAGGCATAAGTTACGATGTCACCGATGGTGCCCTAGCTGCGACTGACTAGTTTGGTGATCTCATCAAATGGCCGCAGAAGTCTGCATGCGTCGCGCATGAGCAGCCACTGGCGCGATGAAAAAAAAAAACAAGCTCCCTAGAACCTGTCCTGCCGCAGAGTTCGTACAGGTAGTCGTTAACTGCACGTTTCGATGGAGCAACCTATCAAGCATATACAAGGTGGAGTTCCAGCATGTCGGGCAGTCACAAATCATACGTCTGACGGGCAGGTGGTGTCGCCGCTGAACATTAGCAAGGTGAGCAATGGCTGTGTAAGATCTTCTAAAATGGGCAGAGAGTTTCCTGGCCTGCTGCAAGACGTCCTGGACCCCGGGGTATTTGGCAACGAATCACTGCACGACTAAGTTCAGGACGTGTGCCATGCACGGCACGTATGTCATTTTGCTCTGTTTCATTGCGCTCAGCAGATTGGCACCGTTGTCGCACACCACTTTACCAACTGTAAAATTGAGCGGGGTTAGCCACTGACTGGCCTGTGACCGCAAAGCTGAAAGGAGTGCAGGACCGGTGTGGCTCTTGGCTTCCGGGCACAACAGCCACAGCACAGCATGGCAACGTCTCACCTGGCATGTCGAAAAGGTTCTGAGGAGCTTGGGGGGAGCAGCGGTAGAGGGGGTAGCAGTGGAAGAGGAGGAGTCAGCCGAGGAGGAGACGGAGGATGGAGTAGGAGAAGAAGAGGCAGGCCTGCACGCAATCCGTGGCGGTAACACCAAATCCACACGGGTGCCACGGGTTGCATGCCTGCCAGTGGGCAGTAAAAGTTATGTACCTTCCCTGTCCTTGTTTGCTAGACCACGTGTCTGTGGTCAGATGTATCTTGGCACCGACACTGTGTGCCAGAGATACATTCACTTGCCGCTGAATGTGGCCATATAGCTCCGGGATGCCCTTTCTGGGAGAAATATTTCCTTTCGGGGACCTTCCATTGCAGTGTGCCAATGGCCACAAATTTTCTAAGGGCCTCCGAGTCTACCAGTTTATATGGCAGTAGTTGGCGGGCTAGCAGTTCCGACAAGCCAGCGGTCAGCCGTTGGGCAAGAGGGTTATCCGGCGTCATCGTCTTTTTACGTTCGAACATTTGGGCCATGGAAGCCTGCCTTTTGCCAGATGAACTCGATGACGGCACGGTGGAAAGTGGAGTGGAGGACAAATTATAGGTGAGAGGAGAAGGAGAAGAGGCAGGACGGTGGGTGCCAGGAGTGTGGCTTTGTGGGTTCTGACGGTGTTGCTTCCACTGGGCTCGGTGATGGGAGACCATGTGTCTTCTTAAGGTGGTCGTCCCTAGGTTAGTGTTGGGCTTACCGCGACTTATGAGTTGACAGCACAGGCTGTAGATGTGACCGTGCATGGTGGATGGCTCATTCCAGATACATTAGAAGTCTGCTTTTTGCTTCCTGTGCACTGTAAGTTCTGCCTGCTTCTCCTCCCTATCTGCTGCTCCGTCTCTCCCTCTGAACTCCCCTCCTCTTCCTCTCTTGTGGGCACCCATGTGACGTCCATTGACACGTCATCATCGTCACCTTCACCACCACTGACATTAGAGATCTCGGAGTAGGCAGCAACAGCGGGGACCACCCTCCTTGGACTGATCTGGGTACTGTCGTCAGACTGCTAGGTGGCGACCGTTGATACCTCCTCTTCCTGATCTAATGCCAAGAATGACTGCGCATCGGTAAGGTCTTGGAATGTATGGGAAAATAATTCTTCTGACTCGAGTGGAGGGGATATGGTGGTGGTGTCTTTCAGGGTGCACACAGCAGAGAGTGAAGATGGAGCAGATAAAGAGGATGAGGAGGGTTCAGAAGCGGTAGGCTGAGTGAGTCGCTCAACCAAGTCTGGTGCATCCATTGACGTAATCGCACGCACCTTCTGCAACTTCCCACTTAGTGCTCCGGCCTGGTGCACCTGCCCAACCCCTACCACCCCTGTGGAATGGCCTGCCTCTTCCTCTGCCTGTCATTTTCAAAATGACCCTGTGACAAAAGTCCCTATAGAAGAGCAGTATTTGTGGAAGAAGGTATATAACACCGCTGCCTCAATCATTTTTTGGGGGGGCAACTAGTATATCACACCAGTAGAAATTATTTGTTCCAATAGCATTTGTTACTCTGTGTAGCTGCGGTAACGCAGCAAAACCGCAAACAAATGCTGCACTACCCAAATGCACTATATAGAAAGTATATTATTGGTATATCACACCCCTGCCTCAATCAGTTTTTTTAGGGGGCAACTGGTATATCACACCAGTAGAAATGATTTGTTCCAATAGCGTTTGTTACTCTGTGTAGCTGTGGTAACGCAGCAAAACCGCAAACAAATGCTGCACTACCCAAATGCACTATATAGAAAGTATATTATTCAATCAGTTTTTTGGGGGGGCAACTGGTATATCACACGAGTAGAAATTATTTGTTCCAATAGCGTTTGTCACTCTGTGTAGCTGCGGTAACACAGCAAAACCGCAAACAATTGCACTATATAGAAAGTATATTATTGGTTTATCACACCCCTACCTCAATCGCTTTATTTGTGGGGCAAATGGTATGTCACACCAGTAGAAATTATTTGTTACGATAGCATTTGTCACTCTGTGTAGCTGCGGTAATGCAGCAAAACCGCACACAAATGTTGCACTACTTAAATGCACTATATAGAAAGTATATTATTGGTATATAACACCCCTGCTTCAATCAGTTTTTGGGGGGGCAACTGGTATATCACACCAGTAGAAATTATTTGTTCCAATAGCGTTTGGCACTCCGTGTAGCTGCGGTATCGCAGCAGAACCGCACACAAGTGCTGCACAATACAAATGCACTATAATACACTTTCTATGTTAGAAAATATATTATATGTATATTACACCCCTCAGTAAGTCACACCTATCGATAGCGCACCTATACCAGTCCTTAAAAGGACTTTTGTGGCTCTATTAGCTAGCGTTTGGTGTCCCTAACAGTCTGTCCCTGCTCCACACAACAACCGCTCCCTACACTGGCAAAAGACTGAATATAAAATGGAGGAGATCAGGTTTATTTATAAAGTAGGGGGTATGTCCATGTGCTGAAACGTCTCAATTGGCTGCGCTGTACCACTTGATGGATGTGTCATGGGTAAAAAATTATTTACAATGTAAAAGAATATGGCGCGGGCAGACATCTCCATATGTTCACCCATTCAGCGAACCGCCAACGAGCAAAATTGACCACGAAACGACCGCCGGGCGAACCGCAAGGTCATCTCTACCTGGGACCCCTGTTGATCAGCTGTTTAAGAAGGCAGCGGCGCTGGCAGTAGTGCCGCGGCCTTCTCGCCACATTCAGCGGCGACACTGTCAGACGTCTGATTTGTGACTGCCCGATGCGATGGAACTCCACCTTGCATAAACTTGATAGGCTGCTCCAGCAGAAACATGCAGTTAATGACTACCTGTATGAACTCTGCAGCAGGACAGGTTCTGGGGAGCTTGTTTTTTTTTTCACCGCGCCAGTGGCTGCTCAAGAGCAAGGCATGCAGACTTCTGCAGCCATTTGATGAGATCACAAAACTGGTCAGTTGCAGCCAGGACGCCATCAGTGACATCGTACCTTACGCCTTCGTGCATTGCGTTGTGTCATTGATCATTGATCAAGCCGTCGAGGAGCAGGAAGATGAGGAAGTCGCAATGCTGGATGAATTCCCAGGGGGGGCTACTCCATTTGAGACAACAACAGGAGTCTGAAGAGGTGTCAGAAGAGGATGGTGTCGGGGCCGAGGAGGAACAAGAAGAGCATGCTTTAAACATTTCTGGGATCCCTGGTGTTGTTCGTGGATGGGGGGAGGAGAACGAGGACGACATTATCCTGGATGATAAGCAGAAGCCAGGCCACTCCACCGCTTCCAGTTTAGTGCAAATAGGGGCCTTCATGTCCCAGTGTTTGAAGAGGGACCCCCGTATAAAAAGCATAAAGGGCAAGGACCAGTACTGGGTGGCAACGTACTTATACAAAATGGTGGAAATGTTACCACCATCACAGAGTGCTGTCAGAATTCTGCACTTCCAGGCCTTGCTTCGAGAAATGCTGCATTCTGCTTTTGCGGGCAGAGGAATTTCCACTCACAGAGAAACAGTTGCGGGTACCAATCCAACAGCGCATGGAAGAAGAGGGCTGTTTGAGGATGTGTGGGTCACTTCGGATATGAGATCATTCTTCAACAGCCGTCCTCTGGATCCAGCCTTACGGAACGCATAGACCGACAGGTGTCCGACTACATCGGATTACCGGCCAATGTGGACGCTCTGAGAAGGGATGAACTCCTGGACTACTGGGTGTGCAGGCTTAACCTGTAGCCAGAGCTGGCACAATTTGACATGGAACTGTTGGCTTACCCTTCGTCCAGTGTCCTGTCCGAAAGGACGTTCAGCGCAGCAAGGGGGATCGTGACCGATAAGCGCACTCGCCTAGCTCACGACAGTGTGGACTACCTCACATTTCAAAAAATTTATGAGGCATGGATCTCGGAGGAATTCAACACGTGACGAGCCGACCATGTTTGATTGAAATTCCTCATGACAGACCACAAATATCCGCCACCACCCAGAACAAATCATGGTCACTGTCTTAGGTAAATACAGCGGCATAAAAGGCCTTTTATGTCCGTTTAATGCCTAATTTTTGGGGCCTGTACTGGCCAACAGTTACATATTTATCCTGTGACCGCCTAATGTACCTCCAGCCACAGAATCCAAAGTTCTTTGCTTTCAGGTGAACGCCTATCGGCAAATTTTTGGGCCTGTTCTGGCCGACAGTTACATTTTTATCCTGTGACCGCCTAATGAACCTCCAGCCACAGAATCCAAAGTTCTTTGCTGTCAGGTGAACGTCTATTGGCTAATTTTTTGGGGCCAGTACTGGCCGACAGTTATATATTTATCCTGTGACCTAATGTACCTCCAGCCACAGAATCCTACAAAGTTGTGTGCTGTCAGGTGAATGCATATTGGCTAATTTTTTGGGCCTGTACTGGAGTGGCAAGTTCTCACAACAATACTTAGTGCACCAATCACTAATATCTCATGAGACCTTATAAAATGTGAAGTTGTGTGTACCGCGAAAAAATAAATCGCATCATTAGGGATTTTCGCAATGGCGCTTTTTTTAAACACTCGATCTGCATATACAGCGATTGTTATAACATGCATGTGAAATGTAATCAAATACACTGCTTTAATGTCAAATTACTTACAGTGATCAGAAATTCTTCCTCAATGTTGCAAAAATTGTTGTCAACCATCTTTTCTGATCGCATCCAACTAACCCAGTTTCTGTAGTAGGCCACGCATATTTTGCGCATAAGCATAGGCGAAAATTACATTGGGGAGTGTGGGGAGGCAAAAATACAGGCGAAAATACATACCGATATTTTGCATTGAAAAAAAAATAAATGATATTTGGTGGCTGCAAATATGACCTGAAGGTATTCCGGGTTCGCCTGCCTTTAAAGTGAATGGGGCCCGCCGTGAACTTGCGGTTCGCAAACATTTGATTGCGTTCGCGAACCGTCCCGGCCTATGTTCATCCATAACTAGTCCTGGGTGTCAGACCCCCGCCGATCAGATGCTGATGATCTATCCAGAGGATAGATCATCAGTTTAAAAAACTGCATAACCCCTTTAAATATCAATGTGGACATGCCACAAACAGTAGAATGGGACAGGTGTATCACCCCAATTTGTGAATCAGGGCCTAATAGAATTGCTTATCTAATAATCAATGTGGACACGCCACAAAAAGTAAAATGAGACAGGCGTATCACCCCAATTTGTGAATCAGGGCCTAATAGAATTGCTTATCTATTAATCAATGTGAACACACCACAAACAGTAGAATGAGACAGGCGTATCACCCCAATTTCTGAATTAGGGCCTAATAGAATTGCTTATGTATAATCAATGTTGTCACACCACAAACAGTAGAATGAGACAGGTGTATCACCCCAATTTTTGAATTAGGGCTTAATAGAATTGCTTATCTATTAATCAATGTGTCTATGTATTACAAAACAGATTAAAATAACAAGTATTAATGGCGTAGCAAGTGAACTAGATAAATGTGCCTATATATTAGGCCTGTTGAGACTGAGTCCTATTGTCACACCGGTGACAGGTTTGAGAAGGTCTGAAAGAATATCTGCACATTAGTTATCTGACAGCCTCTTTTGGTTTCACTTTGTCTGTGTGTTGCTGGTATGTCCACACCCCCTGTTCAGGTGTGGATCATGTGACCTTCACCTCCCTTTATTTAGTCTGACTTTATCCATCACTCCTTGCTCTGGATAGCTTCATTTGGTTTTTGGAAGAGCTGGAGTGTGGTTTGGGGTGAAGTCCTGTTCGTCAATCGTCCATCGTCCATCGTCCATCATCCATCAGCCTCAGAAGTTAAGTGTTCCGCTTGTTGTGTTTTGTATTCCCCCCCCCCACCTTTGTTGTTTACTAGGCCTCAGCGAGACGCTGGTTCCTTCACCAGGGAAGGAGTGGGTTGTCTCTGCCCTGTCATTATCTTTAGGGCATCTGAGGGCCACCAGGGTTTTCTAGGTTCCTCTGTATGGGCATCTCTACCATTGAGAGGTGCCCATACGGATAGGAGTTAGGGCCAGGAGCAGGGTTTTATAGGTGGTGACCCTTTTCCTTCCCTAGAGGTGAGGCCTAGTGTCTTTTCCCTTCCTTCTTTTTGTCTTTTGGTGTTCTCCCCTACAACATCCGTGACACCTATGCACAGTAAGTCTATGTATAATAGAACAGATAAAAGGGGTTGTCTGAAATTTTTCTATTGATGACCTATCCTCATGATAGGTCATCAATATCAGATCGGCGAGTGTCCGACACACAGAATCCCCGCCGATCAGCTGTTTGAGGAGACGGCACGTGCCATGCGCACATGCCGTCTCCCTTCTCTCTTCCTGTCCACTGATGCTGTCCTATAGACATACAGAAGATAGGTCATCAATATTAAAAGCCTGGACACCTCTTTAAGTATGAATGGCACAGCAGGTGAACTAGATAAACACACCTATATATTAGACCACTTGTTGACGCCGAGTCTGATGCACAGTAAGTCTATGTATAAGAGAACAGATTACGTATAAATGGCACAGCAGATGAACTACTATATATATGAGAATGCCTGTTGACAATGAATCTGATGCACAGTAATTCTATGAATAACAGAACAGATTAAATATAAATGGCACAGCAGGTGAACAAGATGCACAAGGTGATTACACTGAGCCTGCACTGTCCCTGCAGTTTACCTATGCTCTCCTTACAGTGTATAAAAACTCTCCCTACGATCTCCCTACACTCTCTCTGCACTGTCCCTATGCAATATTCTACAATTACAGGGGATGTCTATCTGCTGATTGGCTGGCTGCACGGCATTATGGGGGTCATATTGAGTTCCTGGGCTTTTTACTTTAACTTTATAACACGTGTAGCCGCCATTTTAGGGGAAAAAAAAGATTAATTGCCACGAAGCATGAAGAAATTTGGATTCATGGCAAATCAAACTTTTCCTGAAATTCGGATTGAAGTAAATTTCTTTCACTTTGATTCGCTCAACACTAGTCATAACCGCTACATTCTAATATTATATGTGTTAGTGGGGGAGGGTGGGATCACAGGCAATACCACTGCAGGCTCAGACTAAGGGATTAGAATTTGTTTGTAGCCCATAGCAAAACATAGGTTTGCAAAGGAGCTGCAGTTATTTACATGCTGACTCTTGACACTGTTGACACAAAAATAAAAAAGTTATGGGGTCTTAAAGGGGTTGTCTCATGACAGACAATGGGGGTATATCGCTAGGTGCGGGTCCCATCGAGAACGGAGCCACGAAGGTGGTGGCTGGAGGACTCCGGTCTGGACACCACCAAGCGCACTCCCCCTAGAAGTGAATGGGAGCACACTGCGCATAACGGGCACTGCTCCCATTCACTTCTATGGGCCAGCGCTCGACTATTTTCAGCGGCCCCATAGAAAATAAATGGAGGGCGGCTGTGCATGCACAGTACGCCCTCTAGCACTTTCGGGGCTTTCAACTTTCTGTTCTTGGTATAGGTGCAGGTCCCAGAGGTGGGACCTGCACCTGTAAGGGCTGTTTCACACAAGCGAGTCCATTGCAGGAATCGCGCTCCGTGTGCGAGTGTGATCCTCTGCTCTGGACTTGCAGTAGCGCACGGCATTATCATGATTTATAATGCTATGTGCCTCTGCTTGACCTAATTTCTACAGAATCATACTGACAAGTTTATGTCTCTATGATTCTGTGGAAAAAAGGCCATGCAGAGACACATAGCATTATAAATCATGATAATGCCGTGCGCTCCTGCAAGTCCAGAGCGGAGGATCACACTCACACACGGAGCGCGATTCCCGCAATGGACTCGCTCGTGTGAAACAGCCCTAAGACAATTGGGACATATCCTAGTGATATGCCCCGATTGTCTGTGTTGAGACAACCCCTTTAAATGACCCCCTTAATTTATTTATTAATAAATGACAGCACAGGCACCTACTTATATCAATGTGTCTGACTGTGGGTCAGAGAAAAAAATCATGGAGACATGCACGACTTTGGTCCATTATATGGACCAAACACGTCCATTGAAGTCTATGGGTCTACGGATAGCATCCGTGCTGCGTCCGTTTATCAATGACCTCTGATAGGAGAGGCTCTGGAAATACATTTCCAGCTGAGCAGCATCCGTGGAGTACGGATGACATAGGGAGGGTAAAAAAAGACACACGAACCAAGCACAGATGTAATGTGGACTGATTTTTTTTTATGGACGTGTCTGGAAGGGCAACACACCCCTCTTATCATTGATTTTATCTTAGAATGAAAAATAATATAGCAATGAAAAAAAAAATTGTTTAAAAAAACGCCTCCCCAAACCCACACATTGGATATTCTATGTGACATGAATGCATTCCAAATGAGCATCAGGTGCTCAGGTACTCTACACCAAACATAAAATAATTACCCACAACCACCTATTTTAATCTTTTCTACCCTGGTCCTGTCTTTGCACATTAATCAAAAAAAATATGTATTTACTAATGTGTCTGCATCTCAAATCTGAACAAAAAATGGTGCAAAAAAGCATAATTTGGCACAACTAAGGGCCAAGCTTTTTGGGAAAGGAATGGGGCCTAAGATAAACAATTTTTCGCCACAATTCTGGCATGAAATTCTGTCTCAAAGTAAGCCAACCAATAGATGGTCAGAGGAAAATGTCCATCCATGCACTAGATTTATCATCCATCCTGAGCCCCTGTGATACATCTGGTGCAGGTCTACATGATGTTATCTACAGGATCGGGAAATCTGGGCTGCTGTGTTTAATGTTAAGGGGGATACACACCTAAAAAAAAATGAAAAAAACGTGGTTCTCAACACTTCTCGTGTTACAGGACATCTTATGGCAGAAAACTGTTACTACATCAAGTGAATTTTTTTTTCTGTTTTTAATTAATGGTTTAGAGTATTATATTTCACAACAAAGGACAGAGAGATTATGATGCAGTTTTGTCCTGATCTCGCCCTCGTCGTGTACATGAGATACTGTATGTTAAATTTCATCCACTTTTCTGGTGCTGTATTACACTGCGTTTTTTCCACATGAATGCAAACAGAAAAAATGCACATAAAGGCGTTTGTGTCCAGGATTTTAGTATTGAATATACTGATTGATGTCCACCACCACTTCATTTTTACTTCAAACATCAAGGAGGGAATTTTTTTTTAAGCTTAAGGGGTTATCCCATCTTAGACAATGGGGGCATATTGCTAGGATATACCCCCACCTCTGGGACCCGCACCTACAAAGAGAACGGAGACGGGGAGAGTTCCCCGCTTCTCCCATTGAAGTGAATGGGAGCGCACCGCACATGCGCGGTCACGGCTCCTATTCATTTCTATAGGGCCAACGGAAATAGCCGAGCCAACGCTCGTCTATTTTCGGTGGCTCCATAGAAAAGAATGAAGGGCGGCTGCGCATGCAGAGTGCGCCCTCCTCATTTTTCTCCACTCCGTTCTCCTTGTAGGTGTGGGTCCCAGAGGCGGGACCCGCACCTATCAGACAATGGGGGCATATTGCTAGGATGGGATAACTCCTTTAATATTTGAAGTCAGTTTTGCTGCATTGCAAACTTTGCACCAAATTTATGTTTATGAAATGTTGCATATTGTTTATTACTGACATAATGCTGTCGGTATAATTCCATAGAAGAAAGGTCAGGCAGAGACACAAAGCATTATATGCCCTGTGAACATGCATATACAACACAGTGCAAAACTTTTAGGCAGATGTGGAAAAAATGCTGCAAAGTAAGAAAGTGTTAGTAGTTTATTTTTTATCAGTTAACAACATACAAAGTGATTGAACTTGAGAAATATTAATCAAATCAATATTTGGTGTGACCACCCTTGTCTTCAAAACAGCATCAATTCTTCTATGTACACTCGCACAGAGGTGTTGAAGAAACTTGGCAGGGAGGTTGTTCCAGATATCTTGGAGAACTAACCACAGATCTTCAGTGAATATTGGCTTGCTCAAATCCTTGTCTTTTCATGTGATTCCAGACCGACTTGATGATGTTGAAATCAGTGCTATGTCAGGGCGATATCATCACTTCCATGACTCCTTGTTCTTTTTACACTGACCATAGTTCTTAATGACATGTTCTGTATGTTTGGGGTCATTATCCTGCTGCAGAATACATTTGGCGCCAGTTAGATGCCCTATGGTTTTGCGTGATGGATTGGTATTTCTCAGCACAAGGAACGGGCAAAATCGAGGACCATAGATGTACTGGTCGGCCAAGTTAACATCATGTTTACTTCACTTTTAAATGTCCAGCAGTGCCAGTGGGTAGGGACAGACTGGGGTTCCTTGGGCCCACAAGAGGAAATTCAGGGCCCAATCCTTATACCATGAATAAAGTCTAATAGGTTTTGATTTAACAAAATAGATCCTAGTGGCAGCTCCAAAAGTATTTTTTTCCTGGCCAACTATGGGATCAGAGCCAGGGCCCACTAGAGAATCCTCTGCTGGGCCAGTCCGACACTGCCAGTGGGACTCAGGTCCATCTACTGTATCTACTGTTCGAAGAAGTCTTCATGGTGGAATTACAGTCAAAAAGCCATACCTTTGATGTGGAAACAAGGCCAAGCAACTCAATTATGCAGGAAAACATAGGAACTGGGGTAGAAAAAAAATGTCAGAAGGTGCTCTGGAATGGTGAATGAACATTTTAATATCTGGCTGTAACAGAAGGCAATTTGTTTTCAGAAGGGCTAGAGAGTGTTACAATAATGAGTGTCTGCAGGCGACAGTGAAGCATGGTGGAGGTTCCATGCAGGTTTGGGGATGCATTTCATCAAAATAGTGTTGTTGATTTGGTCGGGATTAGTGATGTCTTCAATACTGAGAAATACTTATCCATCATGCAATATCATCAGGGTGGCATCTGATTGGCTCCAAATTTACTCTGCTGCAGAACAATGGCCACAGCCAATGTAATTAAGAATGTGGAGTCTGTCTGTGTGCAGGTATCCCTAGAAGAAATTAGGGATTAGAGGGCAGGATAGTGGGTATAGGTTCATGGGGACATAGGGTAGTTTAGCCGCCACGCTAACTATGCCAGACAATTAGATTATTGCATGTTAGAGGCGCACTGAGGGGACTGTACAGCATTAGTGGGGAGGCTATTTTTTGGTCACCCGCCTGCAGCAGATCCTGGCCTTGCAGTCTATTGCAGTCTGGCATTCTGTTAGAACTGATAGTGACCAGTAACATTATATGGATACACTGCGCTACAGCAGCCTTTACTGGTTTCTATATATCATTGAGTGTAGCGAGTGAACCAGTGGCGCACACTCTGGGGTATGTTCCTTTAGGCAGCCAGTAATCCCGGTGCTGTACTGCAGGGGACACCGTGGAGGTATATGTTGGCTAGCCCATACAGTTCTGATATTTTTGTTTGTTTGTTTACATTGAGGTAGGGCTCGCACACCCTCCCCCTTATTTTAACGTATATATCCAATAAAAATATATATATAAATATATATTAATAAAACCTTTTTAAAGGCAGAATTCTGGAGTGCTGATTCAATTGAATTTCGGGAAATTCGCCCATCATTAAATCTTACACTTGCTTTATTTTTTCCTGCTTCTAATGCATCAACTTTGAGAACTGACTTCTCACTTGCTGCCAAGTTCGGGCAGCATTGTAATCAAATAATAACCATTATCAGTGTTATGGCTCATCAATGTTTTGTTCCTGTGAATAGAAATATGCACAGGTCTTATTCCCAGCAGGCCCTCTGCTTCAGCAACCTTTTGGTGAGGGCTCAAAAATGCTCCCAGAACTTGTTAGTGTTCATCATGGAATGGAAAATAATGAGTGGGAGTTAAACAGCAGTTGAATGGAGCTAGTTTACTTACCCTCCTGAAGCTGGTCTTGGATCTGAGAATTCTATTTTCTCTGGTCTGGGGTCTACTTATTTTAGGGACTTGGTCTGTGCTCTGATTAATCTAGGGGTCTGTAAAATTTAGAAGCCTTTTCTGGGGTCTGATTCATTTAAGGGCCCTCACTAGGGTCTGGTTAAGGAATCTGGTTTGGTGTCAGATTATTTAAGAGGCATAGGGTATGAATTAATTTAGGGGTCTGATTAATTTAAAGGGGCTGTAAAATAAAATAATACTTGGGGTACTCCGCGATCTCTACCAAACTTAGTCAACCACTGGGCACAGTGGTGACCTGCCTCAACCAGGGACCAAGAAGTAGAGGCAGACAGGGGCACCATCAGATTGGGAGAAGGGTGGGATGGAATTGTATTATTTTTCACTCTTATAAGCATTGTTCAAAAATAAAATAAGTGGTCTGGTGTGGGATCAGATTTACTTTGAGGCGTCTGTTCTCTAATTAATTTAAGGGGTCTGGTGTAGACTTTGAATTTATTTAGGGTTCTGGCCTGTAGTCTCAATTATTTTTGGTTTCTAGTCTGGGTTCTGATTTAATTTAAGGGTTCTGGTCTGAGTCTTGAATTTTGTTAAGGGTGAGGACAAGGATTTGATTAATTAAGTGGTATGGGCTTGGAATTAATTTAGGGAGTCTGATTTAATTTTGGGGGTCTTGTCTGGAGTGCGAATTTGTGTTGCTATAGAGAAAGGCTTGTACCCACCAATTTGAAGTTAAGCAGCTAGTCCATCTGCACCACATGGCAAGCATCTTAATCTCTGCCCCACCCCAGCCCTGAAGCACCCAGTTCCCTTCCTGAAACCAGCCAAACACTTTACCTAAACATCCTTATCTCGGCAACAGCAGCCAATCAAAAGGAATTGCACGTCAAAGCTGCATTCTGCTTGGCTGATGCAATGTACAGTGCACAATTTCAGCATCTAGTATTAACAGAAAGAGCCTTTACGCTATATATATATATATATATATATATATATATACACACATACTACCTATCTGCCTATTGTGTAGGTTCCCCTTGTGATTCCAAAACGGGCATGGACTTACTATACCTTGACATTAGCAGCAGATCTTTAATTCCTGTAATTTTCACATGGGGACCTCTATGAATCTGTGACAAGCGCTTGATCAGATTGAGATCTGAAGAATCGGGAAGTCAACACCTTAAAATCTTTGTCATGTTCCTCATATTATTCCTAATTAATCTGTGCAGGTTCATAATACAGCTAATAAAGCCACTGCCAGTGGCTTAGGGAACACTGTTGTCATGAATGAGCATACTTTGTCTGCAGCAATGTTTAGATAGGTGGCACGTGTGAAATTCTATCAAATTATAGCCATGCGAAAGCTAGAACCCAAATTTACCTGCCAAAACATTGCCAAAAACTTTGCATGTGCCTTCTTCCATAGTGCATCCTGGTGCCATTTCTTCCCAAAGTAAGTAACATATATGCACCCAGATGTTCACATGATATAATACAAAACATGATACATCACAACAGTCCATCTTTTTCCACTGTTTCACAGTCAAGTTCTGATGCTCACATGACCAATGTACGCGCTTTCGGCAGTGACCAGGAGTCAATATGGGTACTCTACAGTCTGTGCATATACAGCCTCTTATGCAGCAACCACACTTTTCTATCATAGCATTAACTTTCTCAGCAATTTGTGCTATAGTCATTCTTCTGTGAGATTGGTCTAAACGGGCTAACCTTTGCTCACCACATGCATTAATAGGTTGACCAGTTGTCCTTCCTTGGAGGACTTCTAGTAGGTACTAATCACTGTACACCGGGGAAACCCAATCTGCCATTTTGGAGATACTCTGACCCAGTCATCTAGCTATCAGAATTTGGTCCTTCTGAAGAACTGATCGTTCACCTACCGGCACAGACCTACTGTCTTGAATCCAGTTCAATCCAGCCATGGATGCATTGAAGCTATAATGGTAGATGTAGCTGATCCCCCTTATTTAGATTTTAACTTTTATTTCATCGGACTGACTCCTCTGGTACGCCATTACTAAAAGATTACATATATAACGAAGGTAAATTACAAGCAAGTATAAATTGTCAATGTCAGTGAGCCCTATACACAGCCCTGCTTTTTAAGAACATATTTGCAATTTCTCATCTTTCTCAACATAAATCAGCGTGTATATATAGTACAAAAATAAAAATAAAGTGTTTTTATTGTTGAGGTTTATTATACAGCTTTAATATGTTAAGAAACTCAAAGAAGATGTCTGTTTTTTCATCTTCAATTTACAAATCAATTTTGGACAGGGAAACGTATGTATCTAATTTAATGTACATTATGGGATGCAATGTTTCCACAGCAGCTTTGCAACTTGGCAAGAAAATTCCTAAAGAGTTTAAGTGCAGTAAAAAGACAAAGGCAGAGTAAAAAAAATCAATATGATTTTCCAGCCAAGACTAAAAAAAAATAAAGAATAAAAAGATGCCTGCTCCACGGGGCAGACGGGAGTTTATAAAATATTTCCAGGCAAGTGATAGCAGAACAATGTGAAAGAGTCCATAGAAAATTGCCCTACAGGATGTCTGCACCAAGGTAACGTAAGAAAACTAAAAGAAAGAGTTCTCAACAGTTCTGAAATGGTGCAGTCTCCAACGCGCTGCATCGTCATAAGTGTTATAAAATGCTCCCACCTCTAATAAAATGCCAAGTTAATAAAGCAATAGTACAAAATATAATAATAATAATAAACAGCTTAAAATATCATCATCGCTTTGTCTATTTACCAACAAATTTATGCAAAATCAGACTATATATACTTGGGTGGTTTCTTCCATTAGAGAAAATGTGTCCATTTGGTCTGTAGAGTTGATGCACAGTACGTCAGACATCGCATTCCACTTCCAGATAATGCTGCTTCCACACCAAACCATTGCTTGAGGCGCCACTTTCATCTCAAGTAACTTATACAGCTTCCTTTCCTTATACAGTGCAGAGTATATGGGCTGAGAAATTGGAGCTGCTCTTGTTCTACTCCAGTTCACTGTCATCTCTCTCTGAGTTTATTGCTGTGCAGTAGTTGGGTTTATCTGATGGTCTGTAGCCTGGTAGACACACGCACTTGTACGAACCTTCTGTGTTAATGCACTTAGCATTTTTGCAGAGAGACATCCTGCTGTTCAGCTCATTGCACTCGTTGACATCTACAGGGAACAGAACCGGTAAAGCTATCAGTTACACACAGCCTTTGCCTTTTACACAGATACTGTATACTACAGTACATTCCGCCTTAAGACCACATATATATGCCCCTAACATAACTAAATACCATGAGTGTAGATGGAAACAGGATGTATAGTATAAATGGTTCAAAACTATTGTTCTCAAACTACCAAAATCTGTTAATCAGGTACCAAAAGATGCTCAAAATGAACTCTTTCATATTTCTTTCTCTTGCTTATATAACGCCAAGACATCCCATAGGGCTTCCACAGTCATAACTCCTTGTCCCCAGTGGGGCTCACAATCTAAACTCCCTATCAGTATGTCTTTGGAGTGCGGAAAATAACCCACACAAACACAGGGAGAACATACAAACTCAGGGGCTGCAAGGCTAGAAAAATCTGTAAATTTGGTTCTTATTTTGTTGCTTCAGATCATAAAAAGTTTGCTAAAAACAGGCAATGACAGAAGAACCAATACTCCTGTTATAGATCCTTTATTGCTCCAGTGCCACCAGTCTTTGTTCAGTGGTCTCATGTGTAGATGGGCAAATCATCGCTGCAGTCCGGCAAACAAAGACCAGTGGGGAGCCCTGGAGCTGAGGATCTAACATTAAAGTATTGGTTCTCTTCTTATTTTAGTACACTGACCGCTTTTGACTAAATTCTATATGATCTCGACTTTGAAGAGTTTACATTCATTGCACCTCTGGGCTATGTACATGGTTGTACAGGCTACGGGGCCATATTGTACCTACATATGCCTTTTGCTTTATACGGAGCTGTATTTCAGGGGTATTACAGAGAAATCCTTTTTATATTGTCATAATGGTAATCTGCATGAATGCAGTGTTTCGCCATACAGGATCTTTGCATAAGACAATGCCATCTGCTTGGACCCTTAGTAAATTCCATGCACATGGAGATTAAACAGAAGTATGCAGTTAGTACTAAAAGTTGTCATATGGGGGGCTCAGCGTGAAACTGATTATTATATACTAACTTGGCAAAGAATCTATGGTATTCTTACCAACGCAAGTCATCTTCATGATGTCCAGGTGGTATCCATCAAAGCAGTCACAAGTATATCCTTCCTGTACCCGCACACATCTACCATTTTCACATCCATTCAGGATGCCACACTCTTCAGCCTGCAGCTCCTCATACTTGTCACTTTCTTCACCTACAAAAGCACAGAACGATTACAATTAAAGACGTGGACATCATCTGACCAAGATGTCTAGTGTACAGCTGATGAATGAGATATTTAATGTCTTCATATTGCACGTATCAATAAATAAGAATTATTTTACCCTAAAAAATAAATAAATAGAAGTGCCTGACTTACTTTCTTTTGTGAATTTTTACTATTTGATTCAGCTGGTTCTGAGTTATATTGGTGCAAAAAAGGATTTTCAAAAATGACAACCAAAAATGCAAGTTGTTACATCACCCAGCTTTCCACACACACCAAATACATTTATGAAAGGTTACACAATGAGGCTCATCTTTTCCCAGAGCTCTGCCCGTTCAAGCCTTGTAAAGGCACTGGTGTTGTTCATTTAATGCATTTTTATTATGCCAAAACCAGGAGTAGATTAATTCATACTTTTATAAAAAAATATTTAAGTCTAATACTTAAAATATGTGATTGCTATCTAAGGGTGCCTTTCTGGAAGACCTCTTTAGAAAAAGCTTGTATATTCCTCCTCATATATATGGCTGTAATGTATTAATCTAATGTAAGGAACACTTCCATGCCAGCAGAGGGCAGCAAAACTCCATAGTGAACATGACCAAACACCTCTATAAGAACTAAAAAGTATCATTATTGTTGAAAGTTTGCATTTATTAATTTTTATATTCCTCAATAACAACTATTTAAATCACATTTATCAAAATTAAGCATACAGTATCAACTGAATAAACATCTACTGATTGTTGCAAATTACCCTGCTCTTAACAATTGTGTCTTTTTGCTTTTTTTTTTACCATGAGATGATATAATAAACTTCAATACTTCTGTATTGTCGTGTATTTTGCCCATCCTTGTTACACAAACAGGAATCCTATTAGACTCTGTGTGCAGGGCTTATTAGAAGTGAAATGTTGAAAAAGCATTGGTCACTTCCTCTGTCTAAGGGCTCATGCACATGACCGTTGGATATTTTGTGGTCCATAAATTACGGATCCGCAAAACACGGATACTGGCCGTGTGCATTACGTATTTTTCAAACCAGAACAGCTGGCCCCTAATAGAACAGTCCTATCCTTGTCCGTAATGCAGACAATATTAGGACATGTTCTATTTTTTTGCGCAATGGACATAAGGAAACAATGCACACAGAGTAATTTCCATTTTTTTCTGTGGCCCCATTGAAAAATATGCACGTGATATTTTCACGTGCATGAGCCCTAACTTTAAAGGCATCATTACAGTGGCTGAGGATGATATATCTGGTGCAGGCTAGACATTTTTGTATTACTTTTTACCAACTATTGGTTGGCTTACCCTAAGACACAATCTTGTGCCAAAATTTTAGGCAACTTTGCCACAAAATGTATGTTACGCCACATCCCCTTTCCCACTAGTTTACATTCATTCCTGCCACACCATGCTCCCTTGGCAAGTTGGGTGCAGTGAATTTTAGCAAAAATAGGTGGGCCAAATTGCACAAAGAAGTGCCAAAATGCACCTATTCTTTTCTACCTGTTGTATAGCTTGCTCACCATGGTGTAGCCATGTAGTGTAGCTTTCTCATGATTGTATAACCAGTCTTAGAAGTAGAAATTATAGGGGTCATTTAATAAGGCCCTTTGCGGCGCAATCTGTGACTTCTCCCCGCTAACAGGTCTAAAAAAAAGTGGGCATGGCGTGGGCATGCCCATCTCATTTACCATTTCCTACACCTGTTTAAGGCGTAGAAAATGGTCTAAATGTAAGACTGCTCCGAAGCTGTCTTACATTTAGAGGAGGCTGTGGATCTGCTGAAGTTATGAAGAGGCCGGCACCTCTTCATAACTCCGGCGGATCCATCACCAGTGCAGGGCTTATTAAGACCGGAGTCTAAAACGCCGGTCTTAATAAATGTGCCCCTATGTAATTAGCTAATATTTCTTTAAACATGCCATTTGTCATTTGTGCTGCAGTTTTGATGTAGTTATTTGAGCTAAAGACAGGAACAGATAAAAAAGGCAAGACTGATACTGTATGTCTCCTCTCTTTTGTGACCTCCCCTGTGTTAGACAAAAAAATAAAATAAAATAGGAATGCTATACATATTCTGTCCAAAAGGCAGCCCTATGGATAAAATATAATAGAGAGACTTCCCACCAAAGCCACGGTCTACAAGAAAGCACTTTGTGAAGAAATTTGAATAGAAGTAACCGTGAGTAGTGTCCTGGATAACCACAGATGGTGGCCATTATAGACCCTTGAGATGTCTTCATCCTAAGCTCAGGTGCCAAAAGTGTCTAGTTATGTAGCAATAACAGAGCAGGTGCCATACTGCTGCCTTTCTATACATGAAAAATCCAACAGGGGGTGTAATGGCTAGTGGTTATACAGAACAATATTAGCGCTATCGGGGAGTGGATGGTGGCTTGGTTCTTCAGATATAACAGCAGACCTGAATAAAATTCCAACGGTTGACAAATCAAGTTGGCAGCCAAACTAGCAACAGCTATATTGTAGCTTTTTACCAAACATGTATGCTCACAGATATACCGTATATGATCCACGGTCTCCAGAAGTTTATATGTAAAGCTCATTAAACATGGAGTTTTCTATGCTGTGTGTTGTTGCAGAGACATTTGCAAAGGTTTCTAGCTGTGATTTATTAATCTGCAATTCCTCACACTGCACTGGGGATTGCGCATTTGCTAAACTGCCAGCAAAACATACAGCCCATGTGATGCTGGATGAAGCCCATGCATATGAATTCAGACTGATTACTGGCTGACATGGCTTTACATAATGTTTCTTTCCCTGTAAAAGATAAAAAAGGATTAACATCTCTCACGGGAAGTAAAAGCTGTTCTGCTGAAATCTGAAAAATGTCTGGCTATGGAGGGACTCTATAAAAGATGGATTTACATTGCTTGTAATATGACAGATTGCAACAGTAGCTGAAGGCATACAGTATTACCGTATTCAATATTTGGGTTTGAAGATTTTGGTAAATGCTAATTTGAAGATGGGACTCTAGGCCATGCTGCCTTGTCATTTTGTGTCCCTTCATTCCATATATGTGTGCAGTATTAATGTTGACCTGTCACCACACCAGACAGGTATGTGTCAGTTAAAGGGGTTGTCCACTTTCTGGTTACTGTTGACCAATGTGTTTGTAAGAGGATTATAGAGCACTTACTAATATAGGCTATGTTGATATTCTGCACCATTTTCTGTATTTCAAAAGATATGATCCCTTAATGGTCAAGTCTGTTGTCCTGTCCCTAAAATGGCTCATGATGGAGGGTCATGTGACCAGGCAAATCACCTCCATGTGATGTCACTTCCATTCAAATACACTGCACCTGCAATGTTGGGAGTTTGGTGCAAGTGTAATGTGTTAAAATAGAAGAGGCTGAGTGACCCTCCATCAGCAGCCATTTCATATACAGAAGGAGGCAGACTTTATGAAATATAGCAAACAGCAGAGAATATCAACCCAGGCTGTATTAGTAAGTGCTATATCGTCACCTACACATGTAACCAGAAAGTGGCCAACCCCTTTTAATACTTGTATTCTTCAAATTACAATTCTAAAACAGTTTTTCTTTTTTATGCCTTTCTTTTGTTATTCCTTCTAGAAATGTATGACTAAATTGACTGTTAAATCAGTGATGTCATACTCACATAGCAGGGGCTGATGCAATCTTCTTCTGAAGCGGTGCGCTAAAGTGTGTTGCTTCAGAAGATGCCCCTTAAATGTCCACCATAAAAAGATGGAGGTTTTTATGGGGTTAAATCAAGTCTTATATATTACTCAACTTTTGGTGAAACTTCACTTTTGTATTAGAAAATTGCACAGGATTTATTAACCAGTTCAAGACCAGGCCCTTTACCCTCCTTCATGACATAACACTTTTTCAGTTTTTTTTTAATACATACTGTTCGTCTTTAAAAAGCCATAACTTCTTTTTCAGTTTGGTTATGTAAATTTTAGCGTCTTTTTTTTGTGATACATGGAGCTTTATTGATATTCTGAAGTCATTTTTTATTTTAGAATTTTTTTTAATGTTTTATACCAGGGAAAAGGAAAAATAGTCTGCTTTCCATATTTAGCATAGCATAAAGTGCAATTAAAATACATTTTTTTTAATTATCTTTCCATAACGCTCATTATGAAATTGGGGATATATCGTTTATGGTCACCAGGAAGCAGGGCTGGAAGCTACGACAGTGTGTGTGATGGTGTTTTATTATTATTTTTATTTTATTTTACACTTTGTGCCCCTTATAAGGTCATAAACAGAGCACGTAAACATTACATTTTTTATTGCTGATTTCTCCTTTAACTGGGGCTGATATATCAGCCCTTGTTACAGGGGAATACTGCCTCTAGAGAGTTTGTACAAGGCTGTTCAGCCTAACTCTTCAGCCATACTGCATCTGCCAAGACCCAGCAGCTTGTGTAGATACCCGGATCCCAATGATAAGTGTGGATGCCTGGACTTTTATAGTCAACTGGTGGTCCTGAAGTGGCTACAGAGGATGTTTCATAAAGGTAAACCCAGTCTGTATTTTTTATTTATAGAGGTCATAAAAGGGGTTCCCTCCCTTAGCTGAATGGATAACATATAATGCTACATTTCAATTGCTGCTGCGGAAATATATAGCCAGATATAGCTTTCTGTCTGGAGATTATAGCTGATCACCAGTTTAAGGCAGCCCTATGCCACTCTGGCATTCATTAAACACGGAGCAGTTTCTGTATTCAATTTGCTGCCTCTGCTGTGGGCGCTGTTTTGGATGGCAAGCAGTCGCCATCGCCACTTGAATGAGGACATTGAAAAGTTGGCATATGAGCTTGTATATTTTGAACAAAATGTATACTAAGAATCTCATATTACCTAGCAGCAGTAGATCAATGCAGTCCATGTCTTTTAATCTACAATTTGGTAAATTTCAGCATGACCACTACTTCTCTTCCTCAACATCATCTGCCAGGAAAGAGCTGTAACATCCCCGTACAAAGAAGACAAGTCACTAACTGCTCCTGCCAAAATCTGTGAGTTGGGCTGACCTTGCTCTTATGTGTATAGGCACCTTTAGATCACTTTTATAGGTTTACAATCTGTCTTGTCAAGGAAAGGACAGCCAATATTCTATGGTTAAGTATAGAAAATCAGTAACCAACCTAATCAGCTACATTACAATAGGTTATCTTAGATATTCTTTCACTGTCCATGATTACCTACCTAATCACCTCAACTCTGCTTTTTCAAAGTGGCAGCTAAACTGAGTGCTGTTGAGAGTTTCTGACTAATTTTCCAAGCTTCAGATCTGCTATGTCTACTACAACCTCAAGTTTTATTCTTGAGCTGTTTCAAAGATGACATAAATCAAGCTGATCTTTATGATACAATCTATTTAATATGCAAGAGGTGAATTAGCTCTTCTCATCTGCCTGTGATTCCAAGTGACAGAGAAAAATGCAGCCCGTTCATAGGAATTCCAACCTCACAAAAAGAAAGCAACAATGTATAACACCAGGTACTAATAAATACGACAAACTGTTAATAGAGGTCAGATTGTTATTAGAAACGTAGATGAATTAGAACTCAAAGGATCATACATTTTGTATTACTTACGTTCTTGAAGGCTGTATGCATCAGGGTGTATTGAATAATCTCGGAATTCAAGGGCATCTTCTCCATAAGGTCGCCTAAATCCCGACTCTCTGAGGTTGCACAGAAATGCATGGTCCTCTGCACATAAAAATAATTATCATGATATGATTAGCATAACCACAATTTTTCATGATGTATATAATACGGGTTCTCCCTCACATCATACATACCAATTGAAAATATAATGGAATTCAAAACTAATTCTGGGCATAAGAACTGAATTATGACACCACCTTCCATGCTTTGTTACAATTCAGGTAAAAGTATTTAGGATGGGGCCACATGGATCAGCACCAAGGCAGCTGTGATGTGGCTGGAAACTGTAGCGGCATGCAGCCGCTGCAGTTTTCTTACTGTTAAGTGGCTGCATGGTGGGGGATCCATTCCTGACATTGCTTACTGGCTTTAGAGTTAAGCGCCTAGTGAGTTATGTTTTCCACATATTTAATTACCTTAATGTTTTCCCAAATATGAAAATTAACCGAAACCAAAAACAAGTCGTCTGTGAACAGAAAGAATGTCCTGACCATTCCCCCTTCATGTATCAACTCATTGATAGTTTGAATGGATTTTGACATCCCCTCTAGCGACTTTGCCATAAAAGCGGAGCTGAGTCATTAAAAATAAGACTGCTGCACTTATGATGACATGTCAGTTTATTTATGACTTAAGATACATTTATCAGTTTTAACATACAAGTACATTCTGGGGAAAACAAGCGAGACGTCGTCATTCTGTGGAATAAGGTTTTGTCTCACAAGTATCTGCAAAGTCTTTAACTGGTGGTGATTCACATGGGACTTTAATTTGATGCAGAAAGCAAATACCAACACTATGCAAAGAAAATTGGGGGACCACAAATTTCTACAAACGGCTGCTAATGGGTGTTCTTTCTGACAATCTGGTGGGAGGGCGAGTATTAATCAGTACGAACAAAAGAGACTGTAACTCTGATGTTGATATTGTAGGCGTCTCAACAGATGTTACTGCACAAACAGTCTTTTATGCAGAATCTTCCTCCTACTACAAATTCATGACCTCATATTAGGAGTGTCGCATCTAGTCATTCCAATATCTCTTTCTTCATCATACTATTATTATATTGTTACATTGTTCTGCTCTTAGAGATATCAATACCTACAAAATGTTGTCATGAAGTAATAGATTTTCACTGGGATGGGACAATACTTTCCTTTCTTGGTGATTAGGAACTTCTAGTGTTGGTCATGTTGGTGGAGGCACATTTGAATACCATCAGACCACAAGAGTAAAATAAGTTATGTATCCCAGATGTGTTTGGTGCAGCTAATGACCTAAATGTTTTTGGCCCTCTCCTAGGCAAATACCGCAGGCAAAAAAAAATCCACTAGGAAGTCTTACAGTACATGGGATGTCTTATGAAGACAACCCCTGCTCATAGACTCTCTTACATTATATGGACTTCATGGGGGAAGGGGCAATCTTGACCTCACTATATGAGCCAGGACAGAGAGCTGCATTGGTAGATTATGATGAAATAATGACTTGCTTAATGAATCATTTCAATAATTTCTGCTTTTCGCCGAGGCTTTTCGATACTCTATTGAAAAGGGTTCTTGTTCACGCTTCTTTAGAAGTCTAATTCTTACAGAAACTATTATCTTTAGAAATAAATAATGCCTTTGTAGTGCAGACAATACTTCAATTGAAAATGGAAAAAGCAACCAGGGAGCTCCTGCAATTCTTCCATAAACTATCAAAATGGGAATTTACAACAGAACTAATTTTAAGGCAACATCTTTGAAAAAGACAATTTATAGCCTGTTCCAGATGGCTGTAACTTTGGTCAGGCAGCCACACATCCTTCCTCATGTCTGGGAGCTGTATCAGCAGGCTCTTGGGAAATGAACCCGTTAGGCGGGGGTCTGACTGTTTCTAGAAACCTCAGGTTTTCTATTTCAAAATGACTACTGTGCGCTTGTGTCTAAGCAAACACTTTCAGGGTTTTATCTACACATTTCAGGAAGACAAATTATCGCCCACTGTGGAGACATTACGCCCTTGTCTGAAACGTATGATATAAATCTTTCAACCAGATACTATGATTAGGTATTATGGAAACAGTAAATATTACTGATGACTATCAAGCGCTGGACTCACTCCAGGATATATATGTAGGATCCTATGGCTCCAAGGTGTAAAAGCTCATTTGAGAGCCAATGCAACCACGTACTGCCATAGAGAAAAAGCATTATCCAACAAAGGCCTCTGTAGTTCATATATATGTCTGCTGGTTTGTAACGGCTATTCTTTGAGATGATATAATATTGTTACGAAGGAAGGCAAATAGGATATTGTGAAATGTTACCTTATATAACAGAAACTGTAGTCTGTAGAATAAACTGAATAGATATTACTGGCAACGGGGAGAATTTTGAATGGATAACTGTATATGGCCACGATTCAAAATAATTTCAAATTTTCTTTGTATCTTAAGTTAACCATATGTTTCTAAGAATGTTTTTATATTACAGACCCATCTTCCAGAATACACAAGACTCATTTTCAATGAAGAAGCTGCATAAACCAGAAAATGCTAATAAAAAGGACAGAAGACTAAATTGAAGCGTCTAGAGTGTTCTGTTTCTTCAGCATTTTACGGTACAGTGGCGTTCCCAAGACTAGCACTGGGTTGGAATTGGAAAGATGTCCCATTCACTTACAGTTGATTCTTTACATTAAATCAAACACATTTTTTGTTTCTAATGCACATTTAGAACTAAGGTCATGGTTTTATATTTCACTGGGCTAACATTTTATATGGACTTTGTATGTTCTTCTCATGTTTTTGCATCTCCTACAGATAGGAGTCTCCTACTATGCAGAAAAAACATACGGGAAAGGTAAACTATGTATGTGAGAGAGGGAAAATAGGCTGTGAGCACCAGTATAAAGGGAATCTGTCACCACATACCTTAAAATCAAAGCTTCTGTGCTACAATCCCCATCTGTGCATGCTGCAGCGAGACCTCAGGCCAGGCATGAATATTTCTTCACTACCTGGCCTTGTCAGTCAAAGTGGTGGGGGCTCGATCTGGAAACAAGATGAGCAGTGCAATAAAGCAACGGCACCAAGGGGCTAATGAGTGTAAACTTAAAATGCCTATTTCTCCAGATTGGGGACACTTTTGCAGATGGGACCAAGAGAATTAAAATATGCTGACAAGCGCACATCTGCACATGGGGAAGGTTTAATTTCAAGGTATGTGGTGTCGGATTCCCTTGAAGACATTACATGTTATCAACACTATTTCCTCACCTGAACCTTCCATTGGACAGAGTGCACACTGCATTCCCCATGCTACTCCATATAAACAGCAGCATTCTGTATAAGTAGTCTGCCTCCCCAATAAAGGCCGACTGCAAACGTAGTCTTCACTGAGGTTTTCCCAGCACAAATCTTGGTATACATCTGTTTCCTCTGTAGGTTCTGAAATAATCAAGACATTCACAATCAGTAATAATTTACAAGAAAAGTAGCCTAAGAAATTGCTTACAATATCAAAGGCACTGTTGTATAGACCACAACAGTGCAGCTGTCATAGGACAACCATGTCAGACGAGAGCCTAATTATGGGCCTCATCATTAACTGAACACTAAAGTTAGCAGCAGCGTCTACTTGCATCTCGGAACAGAGATAGTATGATTGAGATAGCAGGATTGACTGGTCCGTACTCCACAATAGACCAGTACAACAGGTTCCCCCAATTGTCTCCCAGCCCATTTTGGTTTACAAAGACATTGCGCTGTATTTATGAGTGTGGCTGTACTTGGGACTGCAGCTCATTCCCAGGCGTCTGTATGGACGAGCTACTGATTCTGTGTTAATAAGTACTGTGGTCCCTTCAATGTGCCCACGTGCTATCACAGATACCTCTTTTGTTAACAAGCAGCTTTGACATTTGGTTTCATGTTCCCCATTAATCACATCAGTCACTGAATGATCATTTTTCTGGGCCTTTCTGAGGCTTTGCAGTTAGGGCGATTTACCTTTATGTATATATGAAGCAATAAGTAATAAATGTTTTAAGCATTCCTCATTTATTCAAAAGTTTGGATTAATGTGATATATTGTATTTTCCAAATGCCATGTCAATTGAGATATATATGGGTTTTTACTTGGCAGTGCATAGCCATGGTCACATGCACCTGTCCAGCCAATCACTTGCTTCAGCGGTGATGTGGCCACAAGCAGCGTGTCACTGCTGAAGCCAGTCATCGACTAGAGTGGTCCATCTGACCATGAACATGCACTGACAGGTGTAAAAGTGCAGGTACCGAAAGATGGAGGCAGGGCGGCATTAAGCATGAAGGTAAGTATGAATCTTCCATTTCAGGGGCCATGCTGCAGGAACTTTTTAAAAGTCATTTTACAGAAATGTGGCAACATTTCCTTCCTGTCTCCTATTCATAAATTGGTGATTTCCTTCTCCAACGCTCTCTGGTTATTACCACCTCCTGTCAATTACAGGTGCCATGCAATAACCAGTAAGCATTTTCCCTTACTAGTAGGGAAAGCGCATATTGGGTAACACTTTAATAACCAGGCCTGAACAGACACTTTTTTTTGTGATTTAGAGCATGTGGTGGTTCGAACAGTTGTAACTTTGTGTTGTGATTACCAAAATCATTTTTGCAACAATTTTTCACTTGACACATATATGGCCTTATAATTTATTTTTTAGTTTAATTTGGGGCAAACTGTACAAAACATTTTTAAAAAGTGTATTTTTTTTTAAACTATAGCTCTTTATTCTTTAAATATGCAATCTGACACCAAAATACATTTTTATAATTAGTTCCCTATTTTGTGTCTGTCTTTTTGTTATATAATATGTATAGTTTCACGTGAATGGTGCAATAATGGTTATAGTTTTGGTTGGTGTGTGTGTTTTTTCTTTTATGTATTTTAGTATTTTTTATCCTTTTAACAAAAATTTTTAATATATTTCTATTACAAATATAATGACACTTTTTGTTAATTTTTCCTTTTTATTTTTTACTTTTATTTGTATTTTATTAATATTTATTTTTTACTTCTTTTTTTAAATATTTTTTTCCGCATAATTTTGTCCCCAAGAGATCACTGAAAGACCTTTGGGGACACAGACTTTTTTTTTGCACTATTTCCACTGTAACTGGGGCATCGAAAGGATGCCCAGTTACAGGGGAAACCAGCCTGCTGTGGGGGACGGTACACAGGCAGAGCTGATCAGGGTCTCCTGACCCTGAAGCTCTGCACTCCTTTGCCCCCAAGCCGGGTCCACCCGGCATAGTGCGCCGCTCACCTATCTGAGGAGAAGGCAGAAGCGATGATACACTGATTCTGCCTTCTCCTTGGCTCCCCTGCTCTCACTATCTGGGACCGTCCTGCTCCTGCTAGGCTGCTACTGTGCAGGGGCAGGAGCTGTAATGCTCCATCACTCTGCGCTACGGGAAGAAACACAGCTGATCGCACGATCACCTGTGTTTCTGTCCAGGAGGACAGGGGCCGCAAACCTTGGCTCTGGAGCCCCAGGTTGTGCACTTCTGGTGTAAAAGGAACCTTATTTGCAAACTGCTCCTCCAGCTATTTTTTATTAATACCACTAACTTTTCCAGCCTTTTGGTTCCCCTTTTCCAACTTTTTTTAGATGCTTTGCTGCCTTCAAGTTCTAAATGAATACATTTTTTATGAAATGGTAAAATGTCTGACTTTCAACATCTATTATCTATTGTGAGTAAAATATGGGTCTATGGGATTTAAAAAACCTTGTATTTGTATTTACATGTATTTACATTTTACACAGCATAGTAGAATACATGAGAGTGACTTTTGAAAATTATTTCCACCAGTTTAAAAAAAATACATAGAATATTCACATATACATTGTTAGTATAGGACAACATTTTGATGGAACTGTTCCATTTGGTTTATCCTGGCACCAACTTTTAGATACTAATAGAAATATAAGAGGAGAGCAGGGTGTGTAGGATAACAAGGGAGAAGGACAGTCTCTCACCTGGTGTTGTGCTGAGTGCACAACAACTGAGATCGCTTGCAGTCTAGTGAATGTTCGCTGCTGCACATCCTCCTGCCGTTGCTCAAGGTTCCAGTAGCTGCACACAGATATGGAGGAAGAAAAGAAGGAGATACAGGCAGCGCTGCAAAGAGGAGTTTCCACGGGTACCCGTTTAGAGAAGATTCAGCTTTATTGATGATAATGTTTCAAGTTCCAACTGTGTGGGAGGTACCTGTCAATCATTCCTCCCTCTTGTTACTACCAAACAGGCTTTTTTAACGGCCAGTCTTGTGCCTTTTACTTATTGATGTACTAACTTACCCTGAAACGTGTTGTTTCGCATCAATAAAGTTGAATCTTCTCTAAACGGGTATCCACGGAAACTATTCTTTGCAGTGCCGCCAGTATCTCCTTCTATTCTTTCTCCATATCCCTGACCAACTTTTAGATGCCAGTTTGGGATTCCAGAATGTAAAGGTTGACTACACGATGGCAAATCCTAATGTTGTCTCTTATATAATTTTGTTTGCCTTTAATCAAATTATATTAATTAGCAAGATATTCCTATCATTCATGAACATTTCACAGTGCTACTTACCCACTGCATCCTGTGGCCTTATACACCTTTTTCCAGAAGAGTCCAGGACCATAGGACGTGTGCAAAAACAGCTATATGAGCCATCAGTGTTTATACATTCACCATCAATGCAACTGCTGGGATCCTCACATTCATTATTATCTAAAGGTGAACAGAAATGACAGAGTGGTTAAAACTTGTTTCACTGTGCAGATCCCTGTAAATACCCAAGAGCTGTAATGTGGGACTACTTTCAGGGCAGTCCGTTCTATTGGTAAGCCCACATAAATCAGCAGCTGCGAGGAGCAGCTGTACACGAGCACTGAGTAAATAATTAGAAAATCCATGAAACTGGATATGGTTAGGTAGTGAAGAAAAGCCAAAGTGTTCCTTTGTTGTGGCTTTAAGCATTATTTCCTCTCTCTGATACTTTTCTGGGTTTTCCGCTTATCCAGCAGAATGTTTTGTGAGGGCGACAGTGAGATTTGCATGCGGTATAAAACTTGAAGACAGAAGAAGGTGATTTTATGAGGAAAGTTTGGCATCAGGTTACACAAATTAGCTGGATAATCATCCTTCACAAGAAAGATTTCCACAGAGGACCTGCAAATCTTACTAGAATCAACACTCCAGTATTATTAGCAAAACACCTCAAATTTCCAGGTCAGTCAGAGATTTATGGATTCTTGTGAAAATTAATAAACTGTACACTAAGGATGAACCTGCTACACATACAAAATATGAACTTCTTTTTTGGTACACTGAAATTCAGTTTTTCTAGATTAATTTTGCCAGATAACATAATTGTGCCATATTTGTAGCATGCACTGGTGTACAGCTCCAGACAAAACTGCAGACCATAGAACTATGATACGGTTGAAAGCAGAAGTTTACATATACTATATAAAAAGACACATATGCATGTTTTTCTCAATATCTGACATGAAATCTGAATATCTGAATAAACCTTTCCTGTTTTTGGTCAATTAATTATTATTATTTGCCAAATGCCAGAATAATGAGAGAGAGAATGTTTTAAGGCATTTTTATTACTTTCTGCAAAGTCAAAAGTTTACATACATTTCATTAATATTTGGTACCATTGCCCTTAAACTGTATGACTTCGGTCAAACATTTTGGATATCCTTCCACAAGCTTCACAATAGTTGGTCGGAATTTGGGCCCATTCCTCCTGACAAAACTGGTGTAACTGAGCCATGTTTGTTGGTCGCCTTGCTCACACCTGCCTTTTCAGCTTTGCCCATACATTTTCAATAGGATTCAGAGCAGGGCTTTGTGATGGCCACTCCAAAACACTGACTTTGTTATCCTTAAGCCACTTTGTAACCAGTTTGGCAGTATTCTTCGGGTCATTGTCCATTTGGAAGACACATTTCCGTCCCAGCTTTAACTTCCTGGCTGATGTCTTGAGATGTTGCTTCAGTATTTCCAAATAATCTTCTTTCCTCATGATGCCATCTATTTCGTGAAGTGCACCAGTCCCTCCTGCAGCAAAACCACCCCACAACATGATGCTGCCACCCCCGTGTTTCACAGTTGAGATGGTGTTCTTAGGCTTCCAAGCTTCTCTCTTTTTCCTCCAAACGTAACGATTGTCATTATGGCCAACAAGTTCAATTTTAGTTTCTTCAGACCACAGGACATGTCTCCAAAAATGTAGGTCTTTGTTCCTGTGTGCATTTGCAAACATTAATCTGGCTTTTTTATGTTTCTTTTGGAGCAATGTCTTCTTCTTTCAGCCCATGTTGATACAGTACTTGTTTCACTGTGGATATTGACACAATCTTACCAGCTTCTGCCATCATCTTCATAAGGTCTTTTGCTTTTTTTCTTGGGTTGATATGCACATGTCGGACCAAAGCACGTTCATCTCTGGTACACAGAACCCGTCTCCTTCCTGAGTGGTATGATGACTGGACATTCCCATCTTGTTTGTACTTGCGTATACTTGTTTATACAGATGAACAAGGCACCTTCAGGTATCTTGAAATTGCACCCAAGGTTGAGCCAGACTTGTGCAAGTCCACAGTTCTCTTCCTGATATCTTGGCTGATTTCTTTAGACTTTGCCATGATGCTACACAAAGAAGCAGTGTGTTCAGGTGGGCATTTAAATACATCCACAGGTGTGTCTCTAATTAACTCAGATGTTGCCAATAACCCTAACAGAAGCTTCCAAACACATGACATCATCATATCATGTAAACACATGCGGTCGTGTGCATGTGCATGAACCCCAAGAATTCAAAAATAATTCCTTAAAAATAATTTGACCTATTCCTACATTAGACATTTACCATATATCAGAGATAGCATGCAGCATTCTCCGCTGAGGTCTAAAAGCCACCTTTACACAAGTCGACTTAGCAGGCAATTATTGAGAATGAACTGTTCATACCTGATAATTGCCTGCTTGTCAGAAAGGTGAGAGCTGCGTTTACATGCAGTAATCATCTCCTCTGTATGGGGATGAGCGATTGCAATAGCGAATCCTTTTTTAGGGACAGCAGATCGCTGTTTGTTGTCCAGAAATGATAATTTAGTTGTCTGCATCAGTGATTCTTTTGCCTGATAAACGAGGATTTACCTGTAAATGAGTTACAGGAACAGCCATGAAAGCTGGAATGTATTGTGGCTCATATGATAGAGACATCTACAATAGAATTTTATTTTCCAACTGGTATAACAAAATGTTTTGAAACTACAATAAATAAATTAATACATTATACATTTAGTATAATGGTGGATAATGATAGCAGATAATTGGGGATGAATGCTCGTTCCTAACAGTCTGTCCGTTTAAAGGTGCAGCTGAGTAACTGATGAACAAGAGAAACGTTCATTCATCGGATGAAACTGTCGTTAGGGCAGGTAAGTTAATTATTGTTTCTGGGCAGCAATCTGATGCCAGAAACAATGTAGCTGTATGAGGACGAGCGATCACAATAGTGACTGATCTTTGTCTGTAAATGCAGAGCTTTTCAGCCCCCACTGAATGAGCAGCCAGTTGTTGGGAGGGAACGCTTCCTTCCTGATAATCGGCTGCTCCTCTCCACGTGGAAATCCACCTTAACATATTTCTAATGTCCAAAATTGTGTTACATGCAGAATAAGGCTGCTTTACTGAAAATTAAAGGCATATGTCAGGCTATAGTGGTACAACTGGACTGCTGTCTTTCAAGGCTCATACTTCACTTACCAAAACACTGTAACTTCACAGGATCATAATATGTGCCTTGCTTGCAGTAACACTCAAAGCTTGCCTCTGTGTTTAAGCAGAATCCATTTTTACATATTTCGCTTCCAAACAACATGCACTCATCAGCATCTGCAAAAAAAAGGGCATACAATGGGATAAAGCTGAGTTTTATAAACATGCAAGACAAAAAAAAATCTAAGGTTTCAGACCAAAGTAAAGCCTGGCACTGGAGCACGATTTATAATATTCTGTTTGTTCTACCATGCCCAGATTAACATCAAACTTACAGAAATCCAACCTTTGTAGAAAAAAGCATATAAAGACTAACCTTGGTAGGTCAAGCCATTTCCCTCATAAAGGGATTCCTTGGATGGGACGTAGCCCTTTCCCTCGGGGCACAAAAGTGCAAATTCATCTATGAGAAATAAAATCAAATTTTTGATGTTTTTGCATACAGTATACATAGTTATACATGTATTTTTTTAAGCGCTGGCTTACAGAGGTTCGTAACACCTTTATGTTTGATAAATACTGTATGATACAACCGAAATATAGGTGTTTTTTTAATCTTCTGAAAATTAAAACAGAACAATATCCAAAGCTTTAGCTCTATACATACCAGATCCTATAACAGGACATGGAAACATCTCACAGGTATCTCCCCAGGCCGCACCCAATGTACAGCAGCAGTCTTGCTTGCTAACATTAACAGTCAGCACATTCTCACAGAAATTGACATTATTGAGATTATAGTAGCACTGCTTTACTTCTTCGTCATAATGACCTGCAAAAAATAAAATAATTTGTTCAGTACAGGTATATTTTTTATATGAACTTAGTCTTGTTAACAGGATTGCAAGATGGTGTAACCTATTAGGCATAAAAGTTCACACTGTGATGGATGTTGGTCATCAAAGCACTGCATGGGTCTCTTGAGTTTACAATAATATCTCGGAAACTACTAGTAGTCCATTTGGGGAAAACCTAACTGACTATCTATCTATCGATATTTAACATGTGCGCTACACTGTCTGTTTCCAGTGGTAACCAGAACAATTTTAAAAACAACAAAATGAGGAACAAAATAATAAAAATATCAAGCTACTATACTAAGAGTGCAAGTGTAACATGTTATGTTATCACGTCATATAACAGATGTAGTAGAGATGGGTTGCACTCCAGGGTTGTAGGGGAAGGTTCTTGCAGGATTTTTATTACTGATAGCCTATCTTTAGGACAGGCCATCAATATCTGATCACCAGGGGCCTGACACCCCACATCACCACAAATCAGCTGTTGTGCAGTAGCTCCGGCACTGGAATTATTGTACATAACTTTGTTCTTTATGTAATGCACAGAGCTGGTTACTGTAGTGCACTTCAATAGCAGCAGCATTGCAATAACCAGTTGCGTCAACTACATAGAGGATGAAGCTGTGTAGTTCCTACACCTAAACTACCCTGTAACAGCTGATCGGTGCATGATGTTGTACCCCTGCCAGATATTGATGGCCTAACCATCAACGGTAAAATCCTTAGATACCCCTTTAAGTCAAATGCCACAGTAAGGGTAAAATGAAAGAAAAAAAAAATATTAAATTAAGAGCAAATTTGAGTGAGCAATTCTTATATCTAGAATGGATCTGAACAGAGGTCAAACAAAAAATACATATTCTGCAAAACATATACATGAATGTAAGCACTGGCATCGTTCATTTATTATAATTTCTAGTCTCACTCATGTTTGATCTTTATTAATTTCTTTCATTTTATCTTTACAGTGGCACTTATATTAATATCCAGGAAGGACCAAAGTATCCCTGAAATAGGCTGCACCTACATGAAACGGCCACAATAAAATACACTTGATTTTGCCTCCATTCCTGAGAGTGCCATGCCTTCTTTAACATGTAATGGATGTAATCCCCAAAGAGTAGAGTGTAAGACAAAACTCAGCTGTTTAGATCCAAGATGGATTGGCTTGTGAGAGGGGAAGAGCAGAAGTTATGCTGTGCCAGTCTTCATTTTAAGGTGTAATATAAATTTTTCTCAGCTTAGCTTTGGGCAGAAAATCTATATAAAAGGGAAGTTTGACTTGTGAAGAGAAGTATACTTACCCGATCCCTGCAGCTTGGTTCTAGCTCAGTGGGTTCTGACCTGTCTTCTGGTCCCCGCATGAAAACCTCCTGCATGGACGGGGTCATGTGCACCGGTGCATCCAATGACTGACCACAGCAGTGACATGTCCACAAGCAGCACATCATCCAGCAGTTGGAATTAGTCAGGAGTGGACCCATGGAACCAGAATCAAGTGGAAAGGAGCAGGTCACTAAGGTTACTATCACAAGCTTAGCAGGGGGAGGGTGCAATTTTTTTTAAAAAGTCAACTTTGGACAAACCTTTTAAGGATAAATGGAGCGCTTGACTGCCATGCTGTCCTTTGTTACAATACTCGATCCAAACTGAAGCACACCACAGAATCATTGTAACCCCAATGATGTCCACTGGCCATAACTCGCATCTCAATTACAGGAAATGGCTCCTTAATACCTTTACTATAATGGAATTCCACCAAAATGAAGTTAGAGGCAAAATCAAAGTTTGGTAATTATGTTTTATTCACTTCAGTTGTGGTCACCTTTTGAAAAACTGTCAACTGGAAATTCAGCCATATTGGTTTAGCTTCCCAGAAACGGATGTAAATGATTATTTTGTCACTACATTTAATCAATGAGACATTGACAGTTGTGTCATAAGTTTCTGAGAAGATAATTTAGAAGTGACAACCAATATGTCTGTACATCATGTTGTCACTTTAGCAAAAATGTCAATTAAAACTGAATAGCAAAAAAGGCAACCGAACTGTCAAGAAGCATGATTACCAAACTCTGGCTGCTGATTTGCTACTATAAGGCAAATGTTATGGTTTTTATGTAAATTTGCTTAAGGGGCATCTGTTAGCAGATTTGTACCTATGGAACTGGCTGACATGTTGTATGTGCGCTGGCCAGCTGAAGGCATCTGTGTTGGTCCAATGTTCTTATGTGCCCGCATTGCGAAGCAAAATGATGTTTTAATATATGCAAATGAGTCTATAGGAACATTGGGGGGCATTACCCTTACACTTAGAGGCTCAGCTCTCTCTCTGCGACTGCTGTGCCCTCTGCTCTTTGATTGACAGGGCCAGGCGGTGTAAATGTGATCACGCCTGTCAATCAAAGTGCAGAGGGTGCAGCAGTTGCAGCTAGATCTGAGCCTCTAGGAGTAATGACAACGCCCCCGTTGCTCCTAGAGGCTCATTTACATATATTAAAACATCATTTTTCTCAGCATGGCTGGCACATTTGAACATGGGACCAACACAGATGCCTTCATGGGTACAAATCTGCTGACAGATGCCCTTTAATTACTTCAAATACCTGAAAATACTCAGAATAGTGACCTGGTCTATCAAGTCAAATGCTGAACACACAGATGGCAGCAGACTTTTAGAAATGGCAAGTATCCAGGGCAGGGCGTAGCCATTATTACCCATTATTTACCATCCTGCTTTTTCTTTTACTTAAAGACTTAATCAAAGAGAGACATTTGATAAAGAAGAGAACCTCATCATAACACTGGCAGGAAAAACATTTTTCTTCAACAGACTAGCTTTTGAGGAATTAATGGCCAAGTTTGTATTTCTGCACATTTAACAAAAACATTATTACAGTCAAATGTCTGCAGGGAGAAGTGCGCAGTGCTGTCCAGCAAGCACAGATGGCAGCAAGAAAACACTCCTTTAGTTGGCAATCTAGTGCTGTGTATTACACCAGACTTGTAATAATACGCCTCTTTCAGACAATTTGTTCAGTTCAACTCTATATATGTGACCAGTAAATCTCTTCAGGCTTAACTTTTTCATTATTGGATGAGCTTATGGCGGTTTTATCAGTGATGGTACAAGATGTGAAGAGAATACTGCAGAAGAGAATCCACTTGGCAGCTGCTATCTGGATTGATAGAACAAAACAAAGTCCTAAAGACATATCCCAACCTCTTCCTTTCATCTTCCTACAACTAACCTTTAGCATCCCATAGTCAGCAATTGTGATAATCTGACATCTGGTTGGTCAGAAGGTTGTCAGGGCATTTTAGATTCACTTGTACAGTATATAACTGATTAATTGTAAGCAAAAATTACATTAAGTTCTTAAAGGAACTGTGTCATCGGCTCTTTAAATATCAAATGTACTACAGTACTGTAGGACTCTTAAATGGTGGTTTCTGGGACTAACAAATTGATGACCTACCCATAGAAGAGGTCATCAATCAGAGATCAGTGGGGGGTCTGACACCCAGCATCCCCCTTAGTGGCAGTCGCAGATGCCAGAACACCACAGCTCCATACGCTGTGTAGTGGCTGTTTTCAGGTACTGCAGCTCACCTCACATTCACTTAAATAAGAGCATCCATCATCTGCAGTATCTGAGAACGGCTTTCACACAATGTACAGAGCTTCGGAGCTTCAGCTTTGCATGCGGCTTACACACAGAACCACAGTCTTTAGCTGATCACTTGATCAGTGGTGGATCCAGGTGTCAGACCCTAACCAGTTTCATATTGATGATCTTCACTATGGATAGACATTGGGTAGAGGTGTATACACCTTGGCCTAATTAGCTTACTGTACACATCTGGAGTGTTTTGTATAAGGCAGTATTACAACGAAAGGGTGGGATTTCAGAGGCACTCAGGCTGGCATCAAGAGGCGAGGGGGGATGTAAAGCATCTTTGCTTACAGACATATCTCAGTGACTCTGTAAAGGCTTCTGCAATATATCCTACTTGCGTACACTGTATCCAGTTATCAAACGTTTCTGAAAAATGGAAACCTGATGATAGGTCCCCATTTAAAAGGACCTGTCTGTCAGAAAAGGGTAATTTTATTAAAACATAGTATTTATGAAAACAAATTTAGACATTTTTCTTTTTCACGTGGGACGTGTTATACTACTGAAAATTAAATACAGAATGCTGTCCCTCTTTAGCAGTCGGCACACAGCGATAGATCTCCTATATGGATAGGTAATCCATTGTCAGTTTACTGCTACTGTGAGGGAAAGATGCTGTTGGCAAGTAAATACCCATTATTAATAGTAGATGTAGAATTGAGATGGTATCTGTCTCTCTCCGAAACAAATCATCAAAATCCAAATTTTGGGAAAAATTTGAGACAAATTCTTAATCGATAAAATTAAATACCCCATTTGTAATAAATATCAAATATCACAAGATGGTATATGGTAAAAGAAAAAAGACTGGCAGGCAAAGTAAATTGATCACTGTGGAAATTTTCCAATATAAAAGAAATCACAGCGTTGTTTCTTTATATAGTGATGTAGAATATCAAGCACACTAACAGGGGTGAACCTTTACACCACTAAGTTGTAAAGTACAGCACTTCTTCCAATTTGATTTAATGGCCATAACAACATGTGCAGAAAATCTCCAGTTTATAATTGTGTCATAACATATTCAGAGAAAACAGGGAAATAAATATCCTAGCAGGTTATAATATATGTGGGTTAGGGTGATAACGCTCATCTCAGATAGACATTATAATGGTGCTGTTATACCAGAGAAGTAAAATACCTGCGATTCCTACAGAAACAACATTTAAAGTGTTCCACAACTACTCTATTAGCTTTTGAGAGACTGTAGCACATCCATATGGGTCTTGTTGAGATAAAATAGTGCAGGAGAGGAGACCCTTCTACTGGACAATCAAGAAGACAAACAATCCTGATTGCGCCATTATTTTTCCAACAATTTGACAGAATCTACGACAGAGATTCCTAACCAAACATTCGGCCCCGGATGTAAACCTATCCTTACAGATTTTGCATTGGCTTCAATTTACACCTTGTGGTGTGTAACTAAGCTATTTATCAAGTCCCATTAGACACATGCTTATTTCAGACCTTGGATTTCTTATAATTTTCAGCCTTCATGGCTATATAACAGGTCATACAATACAGTAAATCAGTTGCTTTTTTATATGCACAATTGCTCAATTGCTTGGCTGGGAAAGTGCACAAAACGTATCAAATCATCAACTGCAAATTCCTAAAGAAAGATGATCAACATTCTAATAGAGACCAGACCGTGCAATAAACTGGCAATGGACAGAGGTGACAAATTTTGCCAAAAGAAACAGCCTCATTTCATTATATGTCCACATTCTATCTGTAGAAAATTACATTTGCATGAAACGGCACGTGCTTTGAGTTTAGAAGTTCAAAAGGCAACTGGGTTCTCCTCCTGGGGAATATTCGAACATATGTTCTTATTCCATTATTGTAATTAATGTCATGTTAAAGCCACAGCCATGACAATCTACAAATCATGTACCGAGGCCTTTGTAAATCCTTCATAAATTATTCAAAATACTAAAGGAAAGTTTCAATAATGAGGAAAGCAGATAATTTCTTCTCTGTAAACCAATTTTTAAGATGACAGGAGACACAACAACTGTCTAACCTTATACTTCAAATGTGCAGCAGGTTACAAAATAAATGATGCTGAGCTGAAAGTAAGAAAGCATGAATGAACAGTTACTGTCTGAAAACACTGACTGTAAATCTAACTGCTTCGTGTCTTCAAGTACATATACAGAAGAGGATCAAGAGTTATGGGGGCAGTCCAACCTTTTTACTTCTCTGTCTTTGCTGAACTCATATACTGCATGCATGACGGCAGTTGCCATTAGATGATCACATAGGTATTTCTAAATGTAGAGATGCAGCAGCACTGACTGTTCCATGGAACAATTCTAGGATGAGAGAAGTGGCGGTTCCAGCAGTGTAAGGCTCTAGTCTGTGAGCCCCAGATCAACCAGAAGAATTAGAATAATACTGCAGCAGTCACTTGTCTTCTTTGCTATAGTTGAGAAAGTTTATTCACCAAAATGAATGCAACGTTTCGACTTCATACAGCCAAGCTTGACAAAGACTGTAGGAAGTCAAAACGTTGCATTCATCTTGGTGAATAAACCTTCTCAGCAGCACTGACGGTTCCATAGAACAATTCCAGGATTAGATAAGTGGCTGTGCCAGCAGTGTAAGGCTCTAGCCTGTGAGACCCAGATTAACCAGAAGAATTAGAAGAAAACTGCAGAACGCAATTCTCTTCTTTGCAATAGTTGAGAAGGTTTATTCACTAAAATGAATGCAACGTTTCGACTTCCTACAGTCTTTGTCAAGCTTGGCAAAGACTGTAGGAAGTCAAAACGTTGCATTCATCTTGGTGAATACATCTTCTAAACTATAGCAAAGTAGACAAGTGAGTGCTGTGGTATTCTTCTAATTCTTCTGGTTGATCTGGGTCTCACAGGCTAGAGCAAAGTAGACAAGTGAGTGCTGTGGTATTCTTCTAATTCTTCTGGTTGATCTGGGTCTCACAGGCTAGAGCAAAGTAGCAAAGTGAGTGCTGTGGTATTCTTCAAATTTTTCGGGTATTTCATTAGCATTTCATTTCAGAGTCCCTTGGAATCCATTTTGCCATTAATCAAAAGCAATTAAACTCTGCCAGAATAGTGCCATTGTGAACACTGCTCTGTCTGTGTGACTCTGACAATGGCAGAAATAGGTCAACTCCACTGACTAATATTGGGGTCCTTTGGGTTCCATGGATTTATTGGTTTGATGGGAAAAATGATGCTGAATGCAGTCGCTATTCTTCTGGTCAAAAACTATGTAATCTGTGACATGACATGAATAAATATGTATTCATTTATTTTATGTTGGAGTTTGCTTCACAGCCATAAATAATTCAAATTTTTGGAGTTACACTGAAAACTTTTTGAAATATGTTCTAAGCTGGTCATACACATTAGACGGATTAGAAGAGATCCCACAGTTTTTAACTGGCTCTGCCAACATTCTTAATAAACCATTGGCAGCATGAGATTAAGGTTACATACAAGAAATATCACTGAAGCACTTTGACAGCGTGAACATGGAGAAGAGTCACAGTGGCAGCTCCCAACCAAGTTATGGTTGATTGACCGGTCTCTCCTTATTTTCAAATAACAAGAGAATAGAGACCTGTCAATCAAGCTGAGCAGGCAAGAAGAACATGGCAGGAAGCCACCCCATGACTATTCTTCCAGTTTCCAGCTCTTTTTAAAATATGTCTTCACTGAAATGCTGTAGTGTAAAGCATACTTCTGTATGTATGTTTGTAACTGTCTGTATTTAGTGCTGGTTTGAGCAGCATGAAGCTCCTGACAGAAGGTGGAAAAGCACAATAAGGACCTTTGCAGTAAACCAAAAAAGTTATTGCTTGTCAGTTTCTTGGCTGTAGTCTCTTCCTTTGTACACCTGTGGTAAAGAAGTCTACCCCCAGCCCCAACACAAGTGGAAGGATGCGCTCCCTGGACTTTGTGTGACTGTCATGGCCCATAACAGGTAGGAACTAGTGTTAGGGAACACTCATGAAGGCGACCTTGACGTGGTGAGTGGCTTATTACACTTTGGCCAAAATGTACACCAATGCCTTATTCAATATCCAGCATAAAGGCAGGGCAGAGTGCTGGTTGCAGAGTGCGATTGCATTTGTTTTTTTGCATTTAGATCTGTATTTCGCCATAGCAATGTGCACCTGCATACTGGGTTGTGTGGGCTGAACTCCCCACAAGTGGAAGGATGGTTTCACACATGTGTTTTTTAAACCCCACTGCAATATTTAATGCAGTTCTAGAGACAGTCAGAAGTGGATCTTCCTTTATACAGTATTTCCTTTTAAATCTACTTCTGGCTTAAAAAAACTATAAAATGATATGAAAAAAAAAAACACTATCAGCGAAACCACCAAAACTGGTACAGAGATGTTAAGATAAATAAGGTATATCTGATAACATGAAGCATTGGGATGTACGCTTTCCATCAAGAACACCCTCCAGTTTAAAAGAAATCTTCTGGCATTCCACTGATTTATGGGTGTCTTCGCACACAAAACCCCACTGATAACCCCCTTGTGACAGGTCTCATGAGAGACACATATAATACCCAAATATCCATAGTTAGAAATGTTCCGAAATTCTGTTAACAGATAAGCTATGGTCCAGATTTGAGCTGATCTGAACAATCCAAGCCTATTAATTAAGAACTGTGAAATAAATACATGCTGTCAACAGAATCAAAGGGAGAATTTCCGAAAATCTAAGACTAAGTGCCATAAAATTACACATTAGCCAACAGGGCTAAATAAGTGCCTGTTACTGTCTGGCAGGCAGAAAGGAGGTACTGTGTGCTGCATGGAACCAATTTATCTACTTTTCTTCTTAAAAACAGATAAGGGGCTTGTAGTTCTGAATTGGGAATAGTAAGCTTGTTTGCATATAAGCAGCTAGTCAGCTGAGCTCAGTTATTTATAATTTTCACGCATTTACCCCAACAAAACACCTTTTATTTTCATTTTCAATTTCTATTTCAGCTTTTGATTTCCTTTATTCTTCACAAAAACTACTTAAAGGGGCTTTCTAGGTTCCTGATATTGACAATTATCATCAGGATAGGTCATTAATATCTGATCAGTGAGGGTTCATCACCCTGCAGCCCCACCGATCAGCTGTTACTTGCATCCTCCAGTGCTAACACTTTGAAAGGAATAGGAAGCGCAGATCCATTCAAAGTGTAATGGCCATACCAGGTTACTGCTGCTCAACTACTACTATGGCCACTACACTTTGAAAGGAGCTGTGTTTCCAGTTCCATTGAAAATGTTATTTCCAGCACTGGAAGCTACAGAAAAACAGCTGGCAGGTGGGTTTCAGAGTATCTGACCCTTACCGATCGGATATTAAGGACAGGTCATCAATATCAGAAGCCTGGAAAACCTCTTTAATTTTAGATCTCTTACAGAGTTAGAGATATGCAAAAATACTTCCTATGGCCACAAAAATGGTTAAAAAAAATACACCATCCCTTTACTAATCTCGCTGTTCTTCCAAAACTGCTGCTCTGAAGGTACCTAGATCCTGCTATGCTTCACTTCATGCCCCTGCCTCGAAAAGGCAGGACATGGCTGGGAATGCCACTGAAAACCCACCTCAGCCAAGGATTGGATGAGGAGCATTACCGGCCATATCAGGAAGTGGAGCACAGTGGAGACCTGAGCACCACTGCAGCGGATCAGAGAGGTGAATATAAACTACCTTATTTTTTTAATTCCTAGTGTCCTTTGTTTCCCCAAAGGTTGCTGTGGTAAGTCTTGTTTTTGGGTTTTTTAATACAATGGGTTACCTACTTATTCCAATTCATTACTGTTGATTAATGTAAAATGCACAGGCAGCTGTTAGCACGTATGTTAGGTATGCCCTAATGGGATAACACAGATGATCAGTATGGGTGGATGAACAGCTACTAAAAAGAGTTAAAAGGCCATTTTCTAAGTTCTCTCCAGTCACATCTGACATTGTTCTAGGATGGCGGTTGTCAATCAGAGCCACTTCACTCCAGATGAAAGAGTAGGTACAACTGCTGTGCCCCTCAGGCATAAATGCATGGCACTGGTCATTAAGTACAAGCTTCGAGCGACGTACATTTACAGCACTTAGTGACACTCCTGACAGGTTTGTTTTAGTAAAAAACGTAAAACCGTTAAAGGTAGAACATCTATATAGAAGTCACATGTGTTTCTAGCACCCCATGCCACGATTAATTGTGCATAGTGCTGCAGAGACAAGTAAGTGTGGCTTCTATAGTTATGTTCTAATTTTAATGGATATACAGTAAAGTGATATTTTATACACCAAGTCTGAATGCTGGACCTGTCTCCATCCTGTGGCTCGCCAACAGTTCCAACAATACAACTCCCTGCATGCTGGGAGATCCACTGAACTAAACAGTTGTATTTTTGCATAATGTAACCATGCAATATGGGTGACGCAGATTATACAAGTTGGCACACTGAGTTTTTTTTCTTACAGTGAGAAAAAATATATACGCCCTTCTCCAATATATGCCATATTATTGAAGCTCCTCCTACTAGGGTTTCAATTGAGAATAAAGATGTTATTTTAACTAACAAGTAAGGCAGTTTTTATTCCAGTATTTCTCCAAACCTTTGGAAATATGCTTTAATTTTAGCATGAATTGACATTATTGTATCTGTGAGCAAGTCTATGGAAAAAACCTATCCTACCTGGCATGTTGCGGTATTTGCATTGCCCAGTCATTGGGTCATATTCCTGGTTATCATCAGCACACAGGCAGAGGAATGAACCATCCACGTTTTCACATCGGGCCTCACCACATACTCCGCTCAGCATTTCACATTCATTTACATCTGGAATAGGGAGAATGGTTATTGGGACACATTCCTTGCTACTGACAGTTCTTTCTTTAACCATACGTCCTGTGCCAGCAAAGTCTGCTAGAACAGACAAGCCCCCTAGTGCCCAATTAAATCCTGCTGAAATGAATAAAATAAACAGGAGATTTCTCATACTGCTGATCCTACAGTTGTAGAGAAAAGGCTAGCTATGCAAAATGTCTGAATATGAATATGTACATCGTGATATATGGATTGCAGACTCTTCAGTAAAAGGGGTTCTCCGGGAATTAAGAAAATGAAAATGCTTAAATATAAATTTATTATAAATATATTCCCAAATACCTTTCATTAGTTGTAATAGCTTGTTTTGTCTGGAGATAAATCTTTAGGAGAAATAAAATGGCCACCGTCCTATCAGTACACACAGAACCTGTCCTAATCACACAGGAGGACAAGCTACTTCACAACACTGAGCTAAAGAGCTGCCTCGTCCTCCTTTCTGCTTTGCCTGTCAGGGATTATGATTAGTGATGAGCGAACTTGTGTTTTCAAGTTCGGCGTACAAGGTTCGGGTTGTCTAAGAATCCCGTTATGGATTCCCCTACCACAGACCATAATGGAATTCTATGATGGCATGCATCACGGAAGCCTATAAGAGGTATTCCGTTATAATAGAAGTCTATGGCACTCACAATACATTAGTAAGTGCCTGCTATTAACATTATCTACATGATAAATGCTATTCGCTGAAGTGAGACAACCCCTTTAAAAGCAATAACAGCAAAGAGGTGATAATGCTAAGCACTGTACACACTGACAACATGGTCACCTGTGTATAGGGGATAACTTGAAACAGCTGGAATAACTCTTTAACAAAAAGATGCCAGGTTTGCTAAAAACATGGCCTAAGAAAGGTGACAGGTGTTTAGTTTTTTTGCCCCTTTGGCCCTTAAAAACTAGGATTATGTAGTTACCCGTACTTTGAAAACCTATCATACTACAGTAAACTATTGATGTAAAAACCATATAACCCAAAAAAAGAGCTATATAAGATCTAGAGAATTAATGATAAAATCATACTTTATACACTTTTCAGTTTAAGGGGGTGGGGCGTCTCGTATTATTGTAAGAAGATTCATATCATCCTAACCACGGGCAGCAGGAAACTGACCAGATCCTTCATTACATGCTGCCAGGCAAAGAACTGGGTACCAGAAAAAGTGTCCACTGGGAAGCTTTCTTCTGGCTTCTTTCCAACTGACGCAGCTTGATGGACAGTTCTGTATATGGTAAATTGGTAGACATCTGTCTGATCCAAGCAGGGAGAGGGCAGCCGTCTAGTGGGCAATTCTCTTCACCTGGCAGCATTTGAGAGTAAAACCTTGGTAACTGGAAAGAAGGAGCCTGTCGGTATTTCATGCTGCCCATGGTTAGAGTAGCATGGGTCTTCTGATATGTTCAGTAATGTATCTTTCAGTGAATGCAATTTTTTTTATCCTCACTATATCCTTGAAGAATACCTTGTGCTCTATAATATTACACAGCAACCTAGTAAGTTTATAAATAGAAAGCTCTCACTAGTATTTGCTTTATAAGGCTACTTTCACACTTGCGGAAGGACGGATCCGACAGGCTGTTCACCATGTCGTATCCGTCCTTCCGCTATTTCGCCGTGCTGCCGCTCCGTACCCATTGACTATAATGGGGACAGGGGCGGAGCTCCGGCGCAGCACGGCGGTGCACGGCGAAAGCCGCCGGACTAAAAAGTCCTGCATGTCCGACTTTTTAGTCCGGCGGGTTTCGCCATGCACCGCCGTGCTGCGCCGGAGCTCCGCCCCCGTCCCCATTATAGTCAATGGGGACGGAGCGGCGGTCCAGCAGTACGGTGAAATAGCGGAAGGACATATCCGACATGGTGAACAGCCTGTCGGATCCGTCCTGCTGCAAGTGTGAAAGTAGCCTAAGATGCACTAAAAATAATATACATAATCATATTTGATATCCATGTAATCAGGAGAAACACAGTAATAAATCTAGAGGTATTTAGAAGTAAAAACCCTACAGGTATTTTAAAATTGTTACAGGTTAAATTAGAGAAAACTGCAATTTGTTTCCCAATTTTTTTTCTTTTTGTATGATTTAAACATGGATACCTATAATATATACCACTAAATAAAAGAAATATATCTACTGAAACAAAAAAACATACATAAAGGGATACATAAAATTTCCACAAATAATGTGTTACATAGCATAGCTGCTAATTTTGCTTCGGTCATTAAGGCCCAGAATACATACAGTCTAATGGTCCAATACCAAGAGAAAGCAGATATTCTTGTTTACTCAGTCATCAGTTTCTCATATACAGCAGAGGTTACCCAGCGGAAAAAAACCCACTCAGGAATCACATTATTGAAGATGGCATGGTGACCCAATATAGGAAAGAGAATTTCCTGTTTTTACTTGGCTTTATCATTATTTTTTACAATATTTTCCTTCTCTACTTACTGTTACTCTCGAAGTCTATAAGTCTAAATCCAGTACAAAAGTAAATGCTTACACCCATACAAATACCTGTCTCCTTATGTCCTTACTATGGAGAGGGAGGGTGAATAGCTCTTTTTCTATGAGAACAAAGAAGGATCCAGCTCACAGAAAGTTTTTTTATTTCATGCTTCCCCGATTAGGGCTTTCCATGGCAACAACTAATACATCCTAATGCACCATGAATGTAATGTCTGACAGTTTCCAAAAGGTCAACCACATAGCTTTGTTTTGATACAGTTGGCAGATTCTATTACATTGTAGGGCACAGTTTATAAACTTAAAAGTTATGCCACTAATCAGATGAATGCGTGTTCCAATTCCACGCCATTCTGGAGAAATGTGAAAAAAATTATTTCTGGAGCATCTCGTTCGTATACACTACATTACGGGATTACTGGCTCCCTTGCTATGTACACCTAAGGCTTAGCTTGTCTAAAGGCTTACATAATCTGTCCCTGTGTGATAAGCATAGTACTATGGATGGCGTAGTTACATGTTATATCAAGTGCATGTAATATAGATGTATACCATTGGGAATTTTATCATTTATGTTCTATATTTTACAAAACTGACCAATTTCTTTAATCTTGAACTCTTACTTAGGACTGGGAAGACAATGTTGGGTATAGTGCTGTAACTATATATATATATATACAGGGGTCGAGTGGAGGGGGAACGCATGGGAACGGCGTTCCTGCACTTTTTTCATGGCAGGAACGCCGTTCCCTTTCAGCCTCAAGCCAGGAGAACACGGCTGAATCAGATTCACAGGGGGAGACGGAGTGCACTGTGCAGGGCAGGTTAAGGGAGGAGGGGCGGCTTCAGTTGAGAGGAAGCTGTCTGTGCGGTGCCGCTGCCTGCGACTCCTCTCATGGCGCCCCGCCCCCTAATGACATCATCTGTCATGTGTATGGTTGTACACTAGGTATCAGTACACTAGGTATAAGTAGAAGTCTTAGTTTTTTTTTTTTTAAGCAACTACCTCAACAGCTTTTATGGCTGTGAGGGTAAATGCCTTGCCTGTAATGTGTAGAGGTCATGAGTTCGAATCCCAGGACAAACTTTTCTAAAAGTATATTTTTTTTTTTATAAGACTTCTACTGATACCTAGTTTACTGATACCAAGTGTACAACCATACACATGACAGCTGCCCACTGTGTATGGATGTAGCAGGGCTGGGTGTGTTGGGGCAGCTGTCATGTGTATGGTTGTACACTAGGTATCAGTACACTAGGTATAAGTAGAAGTCTTAGTTTTTTTTTTTTTAAGCAACTACCTCAACAGCTTTTATGGCTGTGAGGGTAAATGCCTTGCCTGTAATGTGTAGAGGTCATGAGTTCGAATCCCAGGACAAACTTTTCTAAAAGTATTTTTTTTTTTTTATAAGACTTCTACTGATACCTAGTTTACTGATACCAAGTGTACAACCATACACATGACAGCTGCCCACTGTGTATGGATGTAGCAGGGCTGGGTGTGTTGGGGCAGCTGTCATGTGTATGGTTGTACACTAGGTATCAGTACACTAGGTATAAGTAGAAGTCTTAGTTTTTTTTTTTAAGCAACTACCTCAACAGCTTTTATGGCTGTGAGGGTAAATGCCTTGCCTGTAATGTGTAGAGGTCATGAGTTCGAATCCCAGGACAAACTAAAAGTGTTTTTTTTTTCTTTTTCTGATACTTCTACTGATACCTTGTGTACTGATACCTAGTGTACAACCATACACATGACAGCTGCCCCAACACACCCAGCTCTGCTACATCCATACACAGTGGGCAAAGTTACCTACAGTAGAAGTCTTATATATATTTTTTTTTAAGAAGCAAGCTAGACAGCTTTCATAGCTGTGAGGGCATATGCCTTGCTTCTGCTGTGTAGAGGTCATGAGATCGAATCCCAGGACAAACTTTTCTAAAAGTGCTATTTTTTTAATTTATTTTTTAGTCCGCAGCGACACAAATTACAGCATGCTAGATTTTCTGTGCTTTTTTATTTTTTGGAGGGGGGGGGGGGGTTGCAGTGGATCTTGGGTGAGTTCCCACACTTTTTTTCCCAGGACTTGACCCCTGTATATATATATGACATATGGATGCATCAACTTAAAAAATCCACAGAGGTGTTAGACAAATGCATTAACTTACCCACACAGCCTTGTCCATCCAGTGAATCCTGGTACCCCTGATAACAGAGGCAGCGATATGAACCATTGGTATTCTCACAAAACCCTTGGCTGCACAGAGTGCTATTAGTACATTCATCAACATCTGCAAATGAGACACAGGGCAAGTCAAACATGCACACAGCAAAAACTAGACATGCATTGTACCATCTCAAACAATGTTTAGATATTGCTATATGTCTCTTTTCCTCTTTGGCATCAAAAGTGTTACACTGGCCATACACAAGACAAAAGTTGGCTGGAATAGCTGACAAGCTACATTGGATGATCTCCTCTGTCAAAAATGTAATCGGCAACACTGGAAAATTTCAGCAGTTGTCGGCTAAAATTGCACGTTTATAGGCCAAGTTTGGCTGATCATTTACCATCATGCTCAAGGACCAGGGAGTCCGTCTTAAAAACTGACTCACTGGTTGGCTAATTTATTTTGGCAAGTAGCTAGTGGGATAGCTTGTGGAAACGATCCTATGCAGTCAATCATTGTCTGAGGTGTACGGCCAGCTTTAGTTTAAGGTATATAAGCAAGTGTGCGTAGCGTAGAGTGTTCTGACTGTCCTGTGCTAAGCACAAAATAAAGGTGGTCCCACACCAACCAAAGGTTAAAAAGTCATCTGGTGACTGACACAGCCGTAAACATATTAGTCCAAATTGGAGTTGTTGAAATACCAAATTTTTTATTCGGTTTCGATACCATGAAAAAGTATTACGATACTCTATACCATTCGATACCACGCGAAAAAAATAAACCAAAAAAGCCACGTGCATTACGCATTTTAAAAAATGGCGAATCGCGCAGTTTTTATTTATTTTTTCTGCTCCGGCGTTCACCGCATAGATTTTTTTTAAATATTTTAATAGTTTGGACTTTTCTGACGTGGCAATATGTAATATGTTTATTATTTATACATTTTATATGTGAAATTGGGAAAAGGGGGTGATTTATACTTCATATTTTTTATTTTTTTTTACTTTATTTATTTTTACACTTTTTATTTAATAACTATTTCCCCCCTTAGGGGCTAGAACCTGGGATTTTTTTCATCCCTTGTCCTATTCACCCTGATAGAAATCAGGGTGAATAGGACTTCACACTGTCCCTGCTGCTCTGTGCTCTGTGCACACAGCATCAGGGATGTTACCATGGCAGCCAGGGCTTCAGTAGCGTCCTGGCTGCCATGGTAACCGATCAGAGCCCCAGGCTTACACTGCTGGGGCTCCGATCAGAAGCTGCCACTGCACCACCAATGAGGGGGAGGGGAGAGGACCCTGTGGCCACTGCCACCAATGATTTTAATACTGGGGGGTTGAGAGGGGCCGGTGCATGATTTTAATGGGATGGGGGTTGAGGGGGGGGGGGCGCACTGTGCCACCAATGATAATTACAGGAGGCGGGTACTGGCAGATCAGCGGCAGTTAACCCCTCAGGTGCCGCACAGCTCCCTGTCAGAGGCAGGGTGCCGGCAATGCGATTCTGCTGCCGGCACCCGCCTCCTGTATTATGTGTTAGACTACTTTTCCTGGGTCCAGACTCCAGACTTTAAGTATTAGGCTACACAGAGCGGCGCCCAGCGATGTCCCAGCACTTACTATTAGTCCTGGGTGCCGCTCCGTTCACCCGCAGTGCCCCATTACTGTCTCCTCTCCTGCTCCACATGCTGATTACTATCGGAGCGATGGGGAGGAGACATCAGCTTCACTAGTGCTTCTTCCTGCGCTGCGATTGGACATCGCTACAGCCAGGGAGAAGGAACGCCCACTAGTGAAGCTGATGTCTCCTCCCCATCGCTCCGATAGTAATGAGCATATGGAGTAGGAGAGGAGACAGTAATGGGGCACAGCAGGCGAACGGAGCGCGCGCCCAGGACTAATAGTAAGTGCTGGGACATCGCTGGGCGCCGCTCTGTGTAGGAAAAGTCGTATAATTGGTGGCGCAGTGCGCCCGCCCCTCCTCCGCCCCTCTCCCCGTTCATTGGTGGCAGCGGCAGCAGCAGCAGCACAGGGGGGAGGGAGGACAGCTTCCTTCTCCCCGTGCTGCTGAGAGAACATGAGCGCGCCGACAGCAGCGCGCTCATGTTCAGAGATACTAGACTGCACAGAAGCGCAGCCCAGTATCGAAAAAATGGAAATCCCGGTATCGTATCGATACCGGGACAAAAGTATCGATTGGGAATCGAAATTTCGATACCCGCAACAACCCTAGTCCAAATTGGACATTACAGTTGTGCAAACTGGTCATATGTGTTCAAAGAAACCAGAAGATGCATGAAAGATCTTTCTGGGAATGTTCTTTCAATTAAAGATCTCTGTCCATGAATGATCTTTCTTTCAATTAAAGATATTTTGTTTGAGTATTGGCTGTCATTGGTTATCCAAGAAACTCATTCATTTTGAAATTTCACAAATTGTTTTAATTAAGATACTCTGCTTTGATCAACCACTGCAGTATGAATTAAGCAGTAGATCACACTCCGAGAATAAATGGAGTGGCAGTGCAAAGCATGACCATTCCTTTCAAGGGGGAATAGGGATCGGTAGGGTTTCTAGTAGTCGGATCCACAATGATCATATACTTATCACCTAACGGCCTAACCTGTGGATAAGGAATACCGTAAGTTAAAAAGTTGGCAAAATCTTTTTACTATAATATGTTCATGGTAATAAAAGTAGTTATGTTTATAACAGAGCCAGTACAGCTTTGCTAGATCCATTATATAAGTTGATCTCAACAAATTTTACCCATGATGGAAACGAAAAAATTAGTGTGAACAGAGCCTAACTTAGTGGCCTTCTGCTTTAGCTCATAGAGGGGGGCCCTGAGAAGGCAACGTCTTTCAGTAAGTCATTGAGGTTAACTACAGACACTCTTGAAAAAATAATTTTTGTCCTTCTATCATGCATTGTTACCGAACAACAGAAAAGCTGCTAATCTTATGCTATAAAATATAAACAAGCCACATGCAATGACGGAATTGGTAAAAAAGACAATACTTCTAACACATATTTTCAGCTACAGACAGTATTTAAATACAATAACTTGTCTGCATAGTAGGTTTAATACAATATTATTTTGACATTTTTTCAAATTTAGATAAATCACACATAAATACCAATACTGAGATAAATAAAACCACAAGCACATGAAATGTGGAACCTTTCAGCCGATAAAATGATTAATAATCTGTATTAAGATTTCTAGGCATGCTTTGATTAGAACTCCATATGGATCAAGAACATATATTTCTTTTTCGTCTGCGCTAGGTTATTTTATTGAGTGGTAAATGGTACAGATGACGCCTCAGAAAGGTACAACAATAATATAGTGCTGATTTATGAATATAAAGAATCTAAAAAGTTAAAACTCAAGACAAATTGCTGCATTAAAATATCCTGAGGAGAGACTAACACACTGAAAACAACTTAATATCTTCTGCATGTGAACATTTTCATTTCTGACTTTTTTATTTTATTTACCCAGTGTGTCCCCCAGAAGTCAAAAAAGACCATCAGGGGACACTTAAACTTCATTTCTTAGTGGAACACTTCCAAACATTTCTCCGTTATATGCACCTCTATCTAGTATGACCCAATGTAAGTTCATACTAATTCAAAGGCTCCTACCAAATCATCTGTAAAAGTTGGCAGCTGTACCACTACAGTAGCTGTTAAAAAGTTAAATGTCTTCCATGCAGTCCCAACAGTAATTGAACTTTGCTTCCCTAATGCTCTACTCTTCCTCAAAATGAGCTTTATTTTTCTTTTCCTGCACAGATGTATTCTGAGACTTAAGACAGGAGACTACGAGCATGAGATGTATTGTTTAATTCAGATAGCAGGCCTGTGGTAAGGGTCTTTTAAAAGCAGAAAACTATCTAACAGATGGAAACAAGATCAACATTAAGTCTAAGTATTTCTTTTCCAACAGCTCTCTAGTGAATCCAAAGTCAAAACCACTTTACAGCAGTTCTCAAAATACCAGTCAGGATAGATAAATATTCAGCAGAAGATCTCTCGTCAACTTGGCTTAAAGTAGCTCACAAATAGAGCCAGGATTTTCTTTAAAAAAAAAACAAAGAAAAAAAAAAAAACTAAAAGGCCACTAACGGCAGACAGTAATTTAAGATACAGTATTTTTCGCCATATAAGACGCACCTGCCCAAAAGACGAAACTAGGTTTTTGAGGTGGAAAATATGAAAAAAAATATTTTGAACCAAAAGGTGTGCTTTTGGTGGGTTTTGAACTAATAGTGGTCTGTGGATGACACTATTATGGAGGAGATCTGCGGATGACACTGTAATGGGGATCTGTGGATGGCACTGTTATGGAGGGGATCTGTGGATAACACTGTTATGGGGATCTGTGGATGGCACTGTTATGGGGATCTTTTGATGACACTGTTAAGGGGGGGATCTGTGGATGGCACTGTTATGGGGGGATCCTTGGATGGCACTGTTATGGGGGATCTGTGGATGGCACTGTTATGGGGGATCTGTGGATGGCACTGTTATGGGGGATCTGTGGATGGCACTGTTATGGGGATCTGTGGATGGCACTGTTATGGGGGATCTGTGGATGGCACTGTTATGGGGGATCTGTGGATGGCACTGTTATGGGGAGGGGGATCTGTGGATGGCACTGTTATGGGGAGGGGGATCTGTGGATGGCACTGTTATGGGGAGGGGGATCTGTGGATGGCACTTATGAGGGGGATCTGTGGGTGACACTGCTATATATGTGTCATCCAAAGTCCCCCCCCCCCCCATTACAGTGTCCCCAATATACAGGGTCCGCTCACAGCAGTCTTTATATCTAAACTGTAATCATCCTTAACCTCTTAGTAACATTAGTTAAAGTAGCGCTATCCTGTGTACTAGTACTTACTATCAAACTCCCGTAGCATGCAGGCCGGCAGAGTAACGTCACTCACTCACGTCACACGCCTGCTCCGCCAGTTTCATAGTAAGTACTAGTACATGGGATAGCGCTACTTTAACTAAAGTTACCAAGAGGTTAAGGATGAATACAGTTTTGATATGAAGACTGCTGTGAGCGGCGGGGCCCGGTGTAAGAGTACAGTGACTGTGCCCCTCCGCGATACCAACAGCATTTGCCGGCCTCCAGCCCCTCCTCCCTCCCTGCTGATACATCGCCCCGTTGTGCAGCATCGCAGCCGGCAATGTATCAGTGTTGTTAGCATAGTAAAAATGGCAGCATTTGCCCCATAAGACGCACTGCCATTTCCCCCCCCCCCCACACTTTTGGTGGAAAAAAAGAGTGTCTTTTGGGGGAGAAAAATGCGGTACATTCAGTAGCTATGGGCTCATTGGCCCTGGTGCTAGAGTTCAGCTTGGGCCCCCCCCCTACCCTCAGTGCTTTGTGGCCCCCACCCCATGACATGCCAAATTCTTGGCCTAACCCCTTCCCTCCAGCCAGAGGGGTAACTTAAGCTTGACCAGCATGCACTTTCTATAATGCCAGCGTCTTTTTATGTGGCACAAGGGTCTTTGGGCCCCTTCAGGCTCCTGGGCCCGGTAGCGACTGCTACCTCTGCACCCCCTATTGCTACGCCCCTGGGTACATTATATACAGTTTACACTTTTTTGTGGGCAAACGGTAAGGCTTTGTTCACGCTGGTCATGATTTCTGTCTCCTACTTCTTACAACACACTTTCCCCATTCTTCACCCTCATCCCCCTGTAGGGGAATGAGGTCTTACCTGCCAGTCGGCCATGTTGTCCTAATTTGCCATCTTACATCTCTACCTCAAAGAAGCATCTTGTCTTTAACACTAGCTGTGAATTCTAATGTGTAGTGTTCATGGTAGAAAAAAATATATATTTGGTAATCAATTATAGGAAATGTCTTCTCACAGAAGTAGCCAAGTCTTAATACTGACCATTTGAAAAGCAAGATGCTCTTCAGACTGGTAATGGTGTCCCACTGATAGATTAATGTACTCAATTGATCCTTCTAAAATAGGGTGTTGATATTTTTACCTAATATGCCTAATTTATGCAAGTGATGGTGACAAAAGTTAGTATCGGTTTTGGATTTTTTTTTTTACTAATATACTTTTTTTTGAGGATTTGAACAAAGAAGAAAGTAAAATCAAAGGTTATACCAAGAGGTGTAGCTTCCCTTATGCATATTCATTTTTTGATGTCGTCGTACATATGAATAATAATGTTCTGTTGTCATCATGTACATGAATAATAATGTATTGATAATGTCATGTTTGAAAGCTATTGATGTGAGACTGCAATATTTTAAGCTATGTTAATGATATGCCTTTGTTATCCTGGGCATAAAAATCCACTGTTTGAGAAAAACAGGTCGTCATTCCCTATTTGGTTAAAGGTTCTCAATTTAATTTTAGCTCTATCAATTCCAACAGACATCAACTGGGAGAAAGTAAAGGACTGCAGTAATTCAAGTCTCCTCCTACTCTCTCCTATATAGAAATAATTAGACTGTACAGCCTATAACAGAATGAAGTTAAATAGCATAGAGCACACATGTATTAGATTTAGATTAGACATCTGCATTACACACTAATGTGCATATGCCTGGATGTTTTTAAATGCATCACTGGGGTTACGCTTAAACTCACTTATTTTTTATTTTTGGGGGGGTGGCAAGGTTTTACCTTGAAATTTGGACTGTTGAGTTTTTATACTAATCCATAAATCACCTATCCACATGATAGTTTGATCACTGGGGGGCCCATCCGCAGCACTGAAGAAAACTTAGAATAGAGAGGGGAGCCCTACGGACAGATTGGAGGACAACTTAGAATGGAAAGGAAGATGACTATGCAAGTTACTGCTCCATTAAATGTCTACTGATGGATACAGCTACAGTGAGGAACAGAAGTATTTGAACACCCTGCAATTTTGAAGGTTCTCCCACAGAAATCATGGAGGGGTGTCAAATTCACATCGTAGGTGCATTCCCACTCTGAGAGACAGAATTAAAAACAATTATAATCAGGAAATCACATAGCATGATTTTTAAAGAATATATTGTTCTTGCACTGCTGAACATAAGTATTTGAACACCTGAGAAAATCAGTGTTAATATTTGGTACGTTTCCTGTAGTTCTTGACCAGGTTTGCACACACTGCAACAGGGATTTTGGTCCACTTCTCCACACAGATCTCCTCCAGATCTGTCAGGTTTCAGGGATGTCGCTGAGCAACACAGAGTTTCAGCTCCCTCCAAAGATGTTCTATTGAATTTAGGTCTGGAGACTGGCTAGGCCACTCCAGAACCTTGATATTCTTCTTACAGAGCCACTCCTTGGTTATCCTGGCTGCGTGCTTCGGGTCGTTGTCATGCTGGAAGACCCAGCCACGATCCATCTTTATTGCTGTGACTGAGGGAAGGAGGTTGTTGCTCAAAATCAAACAATAAATGGCCCCATTCATCCTCTCCTTAATACAGTGCAGTCAACTGTCCCCTTCGCAGAAAAGCACCCCCAAAGCATGATGTTACCACACCCATGCTTCACAGTAGGGATGGTGTTCTTAGGATGCAACTCATCCTTCTTTTTCCTCCAAACATGACGAGTGAAGTTTAGACCAAAAAGTTCTACTTTGGTCTCATCTGATCACATGACTTTCTCCCATGCCTCCTCTGGATCATCCAGATGGTCATTGGAAAACTTCAGACGGGACTGGACATGGGATGACTTGAGCAAGGGAACCTTCCGTGCAATGCATGATTTGAAACCATGACGGCGTACTGTTCTACCGACAGTGACCTTTAAAACTGTGGTCCCAGCTCTCTTCATGTCATTGACCAGCTCCTCCCTTGTAGTTTTGGGCTGATTCCTCACCTTTCTTATCATCAGTGATACCCCATGAGGTGAGATCTTGCATGGAGCCCCATTCCGAGGGAGACTGACAGTTGTCTTTAGCCCCTTACATTTTCTAACAATTGCTCCAACAGTTTTTTCAATTTTCACCAAGCTGCTTGGCAATTGCCCCGTAGCCCTTTCCAGCCTTGTGGAGCTGCACAATTTTGTCTCTGGTGTCTTTTGACATCTCTTTGGCCTTGCCCATGGTAGTAGTTGGCGTCTGACTGACTGTGGGGTGGACAGGTGTCTTTAAAGAGCTCAGACAGGTGCTACTAAGTTAGATAAATGAGTAGAGTAGAGGTGGAATTTTTAAAGGCACAGTAACAGGTGTTTGAAAGGCAGAATTCTTGCTGTTTCTCAGGTGTTCAAATACTTATCTTCAGCAGTGCAAGAGAAATAAATTCTTTAAAAATCATACAATGTGATTTCCTGATTTTTGTATTTTTATTCTGTCTCTCAGAGTGTGAATGAACCTACAATGTGAATTTCAAACCTCTCCATGATTTCTAAGTGGGAGAACTTGCAATATCACAGTGTGTTCAAACGCTTGTGTTCCTCACTGTATATACAGCGCTCAGCTACTTCGAGAGGAAAGGCATATGCTTGACCTCCACTCCATTCAAAGGTTGAATAGTGAAAGCCTTGAAAATCCAGTACTTCTTAAGTTTTATTATCCTGCATAACAATTTACAGTTTGAAAATTGATTGTTGTTGGACGGCACTATTGTGAGAAAGCTATTACAAAGCCAGTCGAGTTTTGCCTTTTTTGAAAACTTTTCTGCTGTCTCCTATTGACTTTGGGTTGACACCGAGGGTGTTCCCTTGGAATTGACCCCTCTCATTTTAACACCTGGCTTTACTAAACTGGTATTCTGTTACATATTCCAGTTTTCTGGGAAAAGATGTAGGTCTTTCTTTGGTGTAAACATTTAGAATAAACTTGGCCTACATTGTGAGAGAATTTCATGTTACTGCTCAGTACACTTGTGAGAACTAATGGGCAGAAAGTATGTTTTCAAAGTTTTAATAGACACATAGACTTCATGGATATGCGGACACCCACGTACATAGCATTTGTGGTTTCTGTTTTATACTCCATACTACAAACATTTGTGGTTTGGATAAAATTTTACCAGAAATTATGAACCTTTTGTTTATGACCAGCTTCATGTGTATTTGCTAACACATTCTATATTTGTATAGGGAAAGCTAACTTCCATTCTGCAGACACAGACTTATTATTGGCTATAATTTAGAGCTGAACATCTTAAAGGGGTTATTCTGTGACACAAGTTCTCAAAATAAATCCAAAAAAGATATTACTTTTTGCACAAATAATACTTATTACACAGTCTTAAAACAACATTTATTGCACTAATCATAAAATGTACCAATGTATCTCATTATAAACCCCCAATTCCATATAAATCTTTGTCAAAAGTGCTAAAAACAAAATAACCGAACGCTCCAAATAAGAATTTAAACCGGAATGAGTTTATTACCCTCTGTAACAGTGGCTGCTGTGCGCCGCTGTTCCCCTGCTTAACGCCGCGGTCTCGGGCACCGTGTTCAGCAGTGATCTGCTGCCAGTGCTTCCCCATTCACCGCTGCAGTCCTGGGCTCTGTCCGTGTAGGTACTGTAGTTCCAGGATCCGCTCCACAGTTTCTTTTCAGCCCTGGCCACAGTATGCTTGCTGCTTGTTCCCTGCAGCACTTCCTTAAGGGCCGGCGTGTGTCACTTCCTGTGCTTTATGGGTTAGATCATGTGACCTCGCTGTCCAATCCTAGCCCTCCTGCACATATATAAGTGGCTCAGCCCCCTTCCCAGATGACTTAGTGTCAAGGTCTTCTGTCCTGCTAAGGTTGCTGTTATCTTTGCTTGTGTTCCTGTGTACCTGACTCGTGCTTGTGTTTCTGGACTCCACTACCTGTTCGATCCCTGCCTGCTTGCCGTGACTCGCCTGTTGCCGAACTGGATTGCCTGACCTGTACCTGTGCCACCTGCCCAGACCTATTGCTTGTTTGACTTCACCTCTGCCTCATTCTTTGGTCCTGCACTGTTGCTCCTGGTTACGACTCTGCTTGCTGACTACTTCTGTACCTCTGGTACCTTGCTCAGGTACCTCCTGGTCCGCCTTGACCAGCTGCCTCGTGTGCCAATCCTCCTCAAAAGGTAGCCACCTGGTGTTTCCCTCAGAAAAGTCTATCCCCACCATCAGGGGTACTATAAAGATTGAGGGGTTCACTTAGACAATGCCCTTAGAGGAGGTAGTACACGTGGCACAGTTGGTTCACTCCCGCTGGTTTGTGACACCCTCCCACTAAAATTCAGTTGTATTTTTCTTCATAAATAAGGGAGCAGTGGGCATCTTGGGTCTGTAACCCTATGCAGGAACCTGTCCCTATTTTATCCCTAATACACTCTGTCCTCTCAACATATTACTTTCACGGATTTGTCCAGATTTAATCAGGGGATTGGGTTTATAAGTGCCTGGGTAATTGCTTAAAGAAGGGCCAGTATCCAATAATCGAACTTATGCAGCATTAAAGGGGTTGTCTGGTTTTAGTAAGAAATCATTCAACATTGGGCAATAGCCTTCAATAAAGAATAGAGCAGCATATACTTTCAAGATCCAGCACCGCTTCTCCCAGCCAGGCTCTGTTTACCCAGCTGTGACATCATGTCAACACCACATGACAACCGCAGCCAATCACCAGCTTCAGCGGTACAGTGAAGAGGTGAGCAAATCGATTTGTTCCAAAGCTTCATTTTAATGCTGTACGGAGACCTGTCTCTGTACAGCATTAAAATGTATGTGCCTCACAAAGGGAAAATTTGTTGAAGTCGGTTGAGACTTTGGTGAATAACATTGGGCTTTGATGACTTTTTAAAGCAGGAATCCGAAGTCGGCTTTGCTACCAGTTGGCACCTCAGTACCAAAGCAGACTTTGGATTCTTGTTTTAAAATGTTTTTAAAGTCATACAGGTCTCCATACAGCATTAAAATGAAGTTCTGGAATGAATCGACTTCAGATCTTGGATCGGAAGCTTGATTCGCTTACCCCTAATGTATATAATTGTGGTATATATGGTCTTTGCCCAGGTCAATATATTACCATATTTTTCACCCCATAAGACGCATTTTTATTCCCACAAAAGTGGGGGCGCCCATTAATACCGGATGATTGGGAAGCGGTGAAGGCTCCGTACTCCCTGCTTCCTGGTCCTCGGCTGTCGGCTGTGCACAGCGTAAGGGCGCTCTGTGACCTCACGCTGTGCACATCAGATCAAAACATAGCCGACAGAGGAGGAAGAAGAAGAGCACTGGAGCAGAGGAGCAGTGGCGTCCGGAGCAGGAGAGATAAATGTTTTATTTTATTTTATAAAACATGAGGCAATATGGGGCTGCTGGGGGCTGATCTGAGGCAATATGGGGCTGCTGGGGGCTGATCTGAGGCAATATGGGGCTGCTGGGGGCTGATCTGAGGCAATATGGGGCTGCTGGGTGATGATCTGAGGCAATATGGGGATGCTGGGGGCTGATCTGAGGCAATGGGGGCTGCTGGGGGCTAACATGAGAGGCAATGGGGCTAATATAAGAGGCAATGGGGGCTACTGGGGGCTGATATGAGGGGGCTGCTTGCGGCTAATATGAGAGGCAATGGGGCTGCTGGGGGCTGATATGAGGCAATAGGGATGATATGAGAGGCATTGCGGGCTGCTGGGGGCTGATATGAGGCAATTGGTGGTGCTGGGGGCTGAAGAGAGGCATATGGGGGTTGATGAAAGGCTGCTGGGGGCTAATGAGAGGCATATGGGGGCTGATGAGAGGCATGGGGCTCTTATCGGAGTTCACTTCTCATTGGGGTCTGATGAGGTCTGATTGGGGGTCTGATCTGAGGTCTTGTTGGGGGTCTTATTAACATTGGGGGTTTGACTGGGGCTGTTAGCTGAGGTCTGATTCACATTGGGGGTCTGTTTGGTGGTCTGACCTGAGGTCTAGTGAAAAATATTTTTTCTTATTGTCTTCCTCTAAAAACTAGATGCGTCTTATGGGCCGCTGTGTCTTATAGGGTGGAAAATATGGTAATTCTACATCGACTTTATGTGTAAACTTATCCTTGGATGTCGGTTTTAGATGCATGTTTGTTCTGAAGCTTTTTTTTTTTATTCTTCTTTGTCCCAAAGGAAGGTAGACATATTTGTCAACAGTCTGTCAAGAAAACTGCAGTTGTCTGCTGTCAGGAAATATATGGGTTTGGGCGGCACTTATTTCTCAAGGAGTCAGCTCTGTGTTTTATAGATTTTTTGTTTTGTATACATTTTCAGCTTAAAACCTGATTTTGGATTTTTCCAATTAGGGTACATTCCCACGACCTTATGTGTTTTGCGGTCCCCAAATTGCACAGATACCAGCTATGTGCATTCCGCTTTTTGAGTAACAGAGGTGCCGGCCCCAAATAGAACAGTCCTATCCTTGTCTATAATGCGGCCAATAATAGGACATGTTCTATTTGTTTGCGGAACGACCATACAGACATGGAATGCACATGGAGTAATTTCCATTTTTTGCGACCCCATTGAAGTGAATGGTTCCACATACGGGCGGCAAAAAAACTTAATGGACTTGGGAAAAAAAAAAGTTTGTGTGCTTAACCCCTATGGTGATTTTAGGAACATATGCAAATATAACTTTAGGCCTAAGTTGTAAGTATGAATTCTGTACATTATGTTGTCACCGCCTGGCCCTGTCAATCAAAGTAAAGAGAATGCGGCAGTTTCAGAGAGAGCTGAGCCTCTAGGAGTAACTGCAATGCCCCCGATGCTCTTAGAGGTTGATTTTTACATATTAAAACTTCATTTATTCAGTAATGTGGGCACATATGACGATGGGACCAGCACAGATAGTGTACCTTCAGCTGCCAAGAGCACATGCAACATGTCAGTTTCATAGGTACAAATCTGCTGACAGATGCCCTTTAAAGGGTTTCTACCACCAGATTTGGTGCTATTTAGCTGACTGACACTAGCGATGTGCTAGTGTCAGCAGTCCATAACAGTGTTCTTACTTATCATCTGTCTGCTGCCGTTCACCTTAAAAACGTACTTTTATAGATATGCTAATGAGCCCCTAGGTGCTATGTGGGCGTCATTAGCACCTAGAGGGCTCTGTTCACTAACCATTTCAGCCGCCCATTGCGTCCCTCCAGCCCGCCCCGCTGCTGTTGATTGACTTGAAACTTCTTAGTATCTCGTACCAATTCCCGCGCCTGCGCCGTGCGCTTCTGTATTCGGCGCAGGCGCAGTGAGTGAATGCCGCGCTCCTGGTGCCGGCTTCTTCACTGTAACGTAGTTGGCGCAGTGAGGAAGCCGGCGCCGAGAGAATACAGAAGCGCACGGTGCAGGTGCGGGAATTGGTACGAGATACTGAGAAGTTTCAAGTCAATCAACAAGAGCGGGGCGGGCTGGAGGGACGCGATGGGCGGCTGAAATGGTTAGTGAACGGAGCCCCCTAGGTGCTAATGACGCCCACATAGCACCTAGGGGCTCATTAGCATATCTATAAAAGTACGTTTTAAGGTGAACGGCAGCAGACAGATGATAAGTAAGAACACTGTTATGGACTGCTGACACTAGCACATCGCTAGTGTCAGTCAGCGAAATAGGACCAAATCTGGTGGTAGAAACCCTTTAAGCTTTTATTTTTGGGAGGTGTGGTGCATATAACTTTCTGCTTAAAAACACACTTTTACCCACTAATATAAACTTTTATGCAATTTTTATGAAAAATGACATTTTGATATACAATTGCATGAAGGCTACATTTATAAAGTGCTTAGTGGCATTTTAACAATGCGCCAGTGTCTACTTAAAAAAAATATATGGATATGGGGGTTAGTATGATTTTTTTTATTTATTTCATAATTTAGGTTTTATTTGTACATGTCAAAACTGTGAAAAATGCCCTAGATGCAAAATGTCTTCACATCCTGGTGACGAAAGAGCTAATATAGGCACAGTGCCTTGAAAACGTATTCATACCCCTTGAATTTTTCCACATTTGTTGACATTACACCCACAAAGTTAAATGTAAATGTATTTTTGGCCTAGTGTCCAGTGCAAAAACGACAGGATTTTAGGATTTCTTAGGAACATGGTTAAAAGTAAAAACAAATCAAAATCACCAAAAATTAAAAACAAAACAAATAAGTTTAGCATAAAAACCTGATATAAGAAATAGATTTTTTATGATAACACATTCCTTTCAAATGGGTTATCTCATCAAGAAAATATTTTTCGTGATTAGCCGATTACTGTGGACACGTCCACTTAAACATGTCATACACTATCGCCAGGGATGATATGGCTTGTCATATATTTTACATGCCAACTATGTCATAGACAGGCCAAATCATCCACAGCAAAAGCTGCTCTTTCCATGCTGAGACATGGTGTCCCAAGCCCTAAACCCCTTCATCGGTCCCATATGCCCAGTGAGGCATTTTAAAAGGTTTTCTTACTGAAACAACCCCTTTAAACATGCTGGATAGCGGCAGTATTGTGGCGATTCCTTGAAACCCACTAAGCTTATTATATAGCATATTCTGTTATTAATTAAACATATTGGATCAATGACAATGAAAAACTAGAAACTTCATTTTGAATTTAAAATACCTTCACACGATCTCCCATCAGCAGTGGTAGTAAACCCTTGGTCACAGATACAGTGGAATGAACCAGCATTGTTGAAGCATTTTCCATTTGGAGAGCAAAGTGTTGGATTTTCACACTCATTGATATCTGCAAAGGGTCAAACATTAATATTAAGTTCATAACCCTGTATGAAGGACAAGCCATAAAACCTAGTAAACACCAATGACTTCATGACCTTGATAAATCAGCGTTCAAAAAGGACCTTTTGACTCCATAAGCCATTTTCCTAATGCCACAGGCAAGAACAATTACTTGTGCCGTAAATTCTATGACCTCTATGAGTATGATAATGATAGGGATTAAACTGGTACAGTTAACAGCACTGAATCCGAATTAAAAGTTAAGTTTCAAGAAAACCATAATATAATACATACATACGCAACAATATCCTATCAGTATCAGAAAACCCCTTTAAGCTTCTAATTGGAAGATTTATTATAATGTCTTTGTAAGTAGAATAAGCGATTTATAAGAAAAGGTAATTCTTGTGTAAATATGAGAATGGCAATACTGGATTTGAGCTTGAAGTTCTTAGAAGAGGCATTAAACTGAAGTATACATTAGACAAGACAACTGCTTTAAAATGTTTCACATAACAGCAAAGCTATCTGTACGCTGTTTTGCTGATGAAAACAAACTCAAAAACTGGTGCAACAACTGGGTTACCAAATTTAAGACCAAGGCATTAAGGGTGAAAAATGCATGAAGGAGGCTAAGATTGTTGGTGGTCATTTGGTATATTGCTTTTAAACACGTATCAAAAATGGTTTGATTTGCTGCTTAGAATTGGGCATGCCCATAAGTGAGTGCGGAAAATTGTACATACTCCATGAAATAAATCCCACACTCATACCGAATGTCTATCTTCAGCAGCATGTGAAACACATCTCTACAGTATGTAAAGGTAAGCAACATTTTGTAGAGCAGGCCACTTAACATTGGTGGCAGCCTTTTTTAATACAAACTACTGTGTCTCCATGGTAACAGACTACAAACAAACATTGTGTAGTCTGATTCTACAGTCATACTCCTCTCCATCTGTCCCCTCCCTCTTGCTTTAATACATTCAGTATGTTAGCATATAATAGTAAACAAATGGAAAGGAATATAATGTACATAAAATAGGAATAGACAAGGCTTTTTTGCAATGTGTAACCATGGAGACATATGCTTCAACATAAAAGCTATACACCCAAAACGGTAGATTTTTTTTATTATTATTATTATTAAAGACTATTAGCAACAGTGCTCAGTCTATTTTATTTTTTATTTTAGATGTAGTGGAGAAATACAAAAATGTCTCAAAAAGCAAACATACCCTGTAAAAATGTCTGATATGTTCAATATTATATAAATATTATGGGATTATAAAGATCCATTTCATTTCTAGGCAATATTCTTTCAAATATCAGTCAATTTGACTCTTGGAAGGTTATTTAATTGTCCGTTGTACTTTCAGAAATATTGCTGTGTTATGTCTTTTTCAGCTTGGCTTGCGCAATGTAAACTTATCCTAATATTAATTTAATTCCTCTGCGCAAAGCTGCAAGATTTGTGTTTTCCATAGCTTTACTATACCTTGACACCTTCTTCCATCTATGAGCAAGAAGCCATCTGGACAAGCGCATGTATAAGACCCATCCGTATTGCTACAGCTTCCTCCTCCCTGGCACGCTTCATCCAGCTCCTGGCATTCATCTATGTCTGCAATCAAAATTTTGGCAAACAGATCAATTATTTCATGATCGGGTGGCCCATTATTTTGAAACCACATTACTCTCTAGCTTGATGGAATAGAATTACTTTCTTGAATCTCAATGAACAGAACGCAGAAACGTTGACTTTAGTAAATTGTGCAATTCTGTATGACTATTTCTAGTATTCTTCTGAGTATTCATGATGCACAGTTTAGCTTGGCTCTAGACAGAACTCCAGACTTAAAATATGTGAACAGTCCCTGGTAGGAGCTGCCATGTAAATGTAATTATAATTTCTGAAATGGAAAACACATTCTCCATCAATACAGGCAGGATAGGTTGGATATTTATACCTTCTTGATCAGCTACAGAAAAATTGCAATTAGAAGAGTGAAACGTTGAATCACTGGTCTAGTGTTTAATTTATAGGAAAACTTTCACTATATAAAAGGCAATAACTTCCTCATTTTGACTTCTCAAATATTTAATACTCATTTAGTTCAAAACAAGTATATGAAGATATAAGTCACCTCTCATACACTGTCAACATTGCATACAATTTATTCCCATAACTTTTTTCGTGTTTTGATGTCCACTGGCATTAATGTCCAGATAAAATGTTAAGCTTTGGAATGGCACATATTTATTTTTTATTTCAAAATATTCTGGTGGGCAGACGGCACTTTCTCATAGTAATAACAAAGAATCACCTGCGCAGAATTGCATAGCGTTCACATAAAATCCAGAGAACCGGTAAACTCTGGGCTGTTTATTCATTTATTTTATTTTCTCTGCTTTTTTCTGTTTTATTTATTATTATTAAAAGGTGTTGGGGAAGAAATAGTTACATATAGTTACGAAGGTTGAAAAAAACCACATGGGTCCATCAAGCTCAACCTTTCTCAGGGCTCTTTCACACTTGCGTTGTCCGGATCCAGCATAGAGTTCCGTCTTCGGGGCTCTATGCCGGAAGAATCCTGATCAGTTTTATCCTAATGCATTCTGAATGGACAGTCCGTCCTTCAGGATGCATCAGGATGTCTTCAGTTCCGGACCGGAACGTTTTTTGGCCGGAGAAAATACCGCAGCATGCTGCGCTTTTTGCTGCGGCCAAAAATCCTGAACACTTGCCGCAAGGCCGGATCCGGAATGAATGCCCATTGAAAGGCATTGATCCGGATCCGGCCTTAAGCTAAACGCCGTTTCGGCGCATTGCCGGATCCGACGTTTAGCTTTTTCTGAATGGTTACCATGGCTGCCGGGACGCTAAAGTCCTGGCAGCCATGGTAAAGTGTAGCGGGGAGCGGGGGAGCAGTATACTTGCCATCCGTGCGGCTCCCGGGGCGCTTCAGAGTGACGTCAGGGCGCCCCACGCGCATGGATGACGTGATCGCATGGCACGTCATCCATGCGCACGGGGCGCTCTGACGTCATTCTGGAGCGCCCCGGGAGCCGCACGGACTGTAAGTATACCGCTCCCCCGCTCCCCACTACTACTATGGCAACCAGGACTTTAATAGCGTCCTGGGCGCCATAGTAACACTGAACGCATTTTGAAGACGGATCCATCTTCAAATGCTTTCAGTTCACTTATGTTTTTCCGGATCCGGCGTGTAATTCCGGCAAGTGGAGTACACGCCGGATCCGGACAACGCAAGTGTGAAAGAGGCCTCAGATATATAATACCACATTAGTTAGGTTAATTATAACTATCAATGTAATTTACTATTAGATAAGCATCTTACCCCTTTTCAACTGCTGACATAGTATCTACTACAAAACAAGTAGAGTGTAGAGATGGGTGGCGCTGCCGTGTGTCTATCCGTTACGTATCGATCCCCTCTAACGCTCTGTCTATATTCAAATAGTATACCTGGTGCTCAGCCAATGTCCAAAGTGCTAACAATAGTTCTATATAGAAGTAAAAAAAAAGGCGGCACTCACCACTGTAGAATATACGCTCCTTTATTCTTCCACATATTAAAACATCGGGGCTGAAGCAACATGCACAGTTTCACAGCAAGTGAAGCGGCGACGGGTCAGTGGCCAGAGGAAGCGCAAACTTGCTGTGAAACTGTGCATGTTGCTTCAGCCCCGATGTTTTAATATGTAGAAGAATAAAGCAAGGTATATGCTACAGTGGTGAGTGCCGCCTTCTTTTACTTCTATATACAACTATAGTATCTACTACTTCTATTTAAAGGGCATCTGTCAACAAATTTGAACCTATGAAACTGGTTGACCTGTTGCATGTGCACTTGGCAGCTGAAGGCATCTGTGTTGGTCCAGTGTTCATATGTGCCCGCATTGCTGAAGAAAATGATGCAAATGGGCCTCTAGGAGCAACGGGGACCTTTCCTTTTATATCTACAGGTTAAACTTTGGTTCTTGTCACAAGAAGACGTAAAAGTGCTTTGCACTATTAAAAGGCTTTCAGGGGTTACTTTTGAGTAATGTACTTCTTGGCGAGAGATAGCTGACTACTAGACATGCCTCTGCAATGCACTGAAAGACATTTTGCCCCATTGACAGATTTTGAGAGGGGGTGCATCATTGGGCTGAGAGAAGCAGGATGGTTGTTTTGATGAACTGCTCACCATCTAGGCCATTTTCACATTGCTGTTAGTAGGTGTTGGGAGCAGTGGTTATGTGAGGGCACACACAGCAAACAGGCTCCACCAGACCACCAGTACAGAGGACTGTTTGTTCTGCTTACAAGCACATGCAGCTTCCACAGTTTTGTTGTCCACCATCCAGACACAGATAGCACCTTCAGTATACACCCATCTCTGCCCAGACCATTTCCAGGTGATCAGCAGTAGCAAATCTTGTGTCATGGCTCCCATTACATGTTCTGCCATTGACACGGTAGCCATTGACAGCCAGCAACCATCGCCTTCGTTTGCAGTGGTCTCAAAATTGAGAAACTTAGACTGCTATAGACTGGTGCCATATCATCTTTAGTCATGAATCCAGGCTCTGTTTGGGATCCAATGACTGTCCGAGTATGGAAGCCTTATGGTAAACGCTTCAATCATGCCTTTTCTGTGGAGCGACACACTCCCCCAAACTGCTGGTGTGATGATCTGGGCAGCCATCACATATGACAGTCAATCACCGCTAGTAGTGATTTGAGGAACACTAACAGCGATATGTACAGGAAATCCTGTGGCCACATGTGTTGCCTCTAATGGCAGGGCTTTCAAATGCCACTATTCAGCACAATAATGCTCGGCTACACACAGCAAGGGACACTAGCTTTGGCAACCTAAAAGTTACATAGTTAATACGGTTGAAAAAAAAGACATAAATCTATCAAGTTCAACTAAGGGAAGTGAGACTCAGGTTTCTACACGTTTTCATAAGCATTAATGTTATTTACTTTTAAGAATCCATCTAAAGCCTTTTTAAAACTGTCCACTGTTCCTGCTGTGACCACGTCCTGAGGAAGTCTATTCCACAGATTCACAGTTCTTACAGTAAAGAAGTTTTTATGCTTCCGGAGACTGAACTTTTTCTTCTTCAGTCGACGGCAGTGTCCCCGACATGGAACAGTTTTTCACTGTATTTTTTTTGTATGGACCATTTATATATTTGTATAGGTTAATCATGTCCCCCCTTAGACGTCTCTTCTCAAGACTAAATCAATTAAATTCTTTTAATCTTTCTTCATAACTAAGACCCTCCATGCCCCTTATCAGTTTAGTCGCTCTGCTCTGTACTTTTTCCAGCTGCAGAGCGTCCTTTATATGGACTGGTGACCAGAACTGAACTGCATATTCCAGAAGTATGCAGTCTCTACAGGACCAGCTGCAAAATCTGTGGGCAAATGTGCTGAAAGATACCACAAGGAACCTGTATGCCTCCATGCCCTACCATATCTGATCTTGTATCCAAAAAGAAAAGGGTTTTGTGTGCCATTTCTGAACATTTATCTTTTTAAAGCTGCAGTCCCAAATACCGGGAGTAGGTCCGGTCCTATAAAATCTGAACAATACACATAAAAAAGTATGGTTCTGCACTAAATGTTTCTTAGGTAGAGCATTATTCACAAGCAGTTACTTCTCCAGAGGCCGTTCCTTTTTAGTCCCTGGCTTCCGACCTCTTCAGTCACTGAACCAACCGACAACAGAAACCTTTTTTTTTTGGGGCTCTTCAAAAAAGGAAACAGATATTGTGGAGACCCGCAAGTATAAAACTTCTCTGTATTATATTGTACTTACAAGATCATTACTTGTAACATCGCGTATACAATTAGTATCTCAGCCCAACCCGGGTTTTGCTACCAGCTTAGTCTGGGGCGTCTGCATTTTATCTGTTTCCTTTTTTGAAGGGACAAAAAATAGGTTTATGTTACCAGTTGGTTCAGTGACTGAAGAGGTCGGAAGCCAGGGACTAAAAAGGAACGGCCTCTGGAGAAGTAACTGCTTGTGAACAATCCTCTACCTAAGAGACATTTAGCGCGGACCCATACTTTTTTTATGTGTATTGTTCTGATCTTGTATCCAAGCTAGAGGAAGCCACCAGGATACTAGAGCCTTCTTTCAATCGGACAGTTATCCTTTTGAACTTGTCCTTTTGCTCTAATATCATAATCACTTACATATATCATCATTACATTCAAACGTAGAACGTTTCAGTCCATTCCAACAACTTCTTGGTGCATTTTATTTTGTCTATGAGTGTACCAAAAGCACCATACATAAGAAGCCTCTTCATCACAATGATATGGCAGGTATCAATGCAACAGCTAGAACATAATGTTCAAATTTCCTATTTTGTGTAAAAAAATATCACAATGCATGTTAGCATAAGAGCATGGTTAACATGCCAAAAATATTATGCACCAATTTCATAAATCTGGTGCAAATTACTTTAAATTCCTGCACGTTATATGTAAGGAAAACTATTGCAGCCTATATTTTTCAGTAAAGGTGGTGCAAAAAAAAGTCACATGCATTTATGCTGGATCATTTATATGATCTACGGTATGTTCAGTAACTCAATTCGCTGCAGGAAATTTATTTGCCCATCCTGCGTGGAAGACGTGATCAGGCTCCTTATAGTGAGTGTGTAGAAATATGGTACAACAGTAGTAATGCTGATTTTAGCCTTTGGTAAGAAAAATACATATAAAATATATAATGTCTGATGGAATCACGGATTTAGGGAGCATTCACACAACCGTATTTTTCTTCTGCGTCCGTTCCGCAATTTTTGCGGACAATGCACGGAGCCATTAATTTCTATGAGTCCGCAAAAGTTGCGGAATGCCTTTGATTGTCATCCGTGTGTAATTTCTAAGCTGTTTATATTCTATGTAGAACAGTTCTCAGTTACTTGCAATGTTGCCCTCAAATCCACAAAATGGCCATTAGAAAGCAATTAGACAGCAGACGGCACACTGGATTCAATCAGCATTGAGATTTTAGAGAGTGCCTCTTAAAAGGATTCTGTTATGATGTTTGCTCTACATAATTCATCTGTCATTGCAGAAAACACATGGGAAATGAGTAGGAGCGTACCATCAATGCCCCCCAAGCAGCTGTTTATAATACGCTTTCTGTCTGTTTTCATTAGACATCATATGTACAATGGTGAAACTCTGTGTAATGTAAACTAATTGTTGGGAGACATTGCGGCCTTTTGTGTTTCTTTTCATTCATTTGTTAATGTAAACCTACCATATGTTTTAAGATTTTCAAAGCGTTCCCAATGAAAGTGGGATATTTCAGAAAACTAGTATATATATGGTTCACTGAACTGTACTATACAAAATGATTTTTAACCCCTTAATAACTGCTGATAGGCTGCATTTTATGGCTCTAAATGGCCAAATCAGCAGAAGGGCTGATTTGAGTAGTTTTACCCCTTAGATTCCACAGTCAATAGCAATCGCGGCATGTAAGTGTTTTAGAGGGAGGGATCTTCCTTTGTCTCCCATCAACACCCTGCAGATGAGATTGTGTGGTGGTGCAAATGAGATCTGCATGGCAGCCTGGGGCCTAATGAAGACCCTAGGCCTTTCCTGCAGTGTATTTCTAGCAGGCTGTGTCTATCTGGCACAGACTGTTGGTCTCTGTCAGTATAGCACTGAAAGTATAATATATTGTACTGCATAAGCAGTACCAGTGTATTATCAAAGAGTTGAAAGGATCATCTGTGGGGTTTAAAAAAAGTTTAAAAAAATAAGTTTTATTAAATAAATTAATACAATCTCCAAGTTAAAAAATACACCCTTTTCCCACTTGAAAAGTTGCAAAAATATCCCCACACACACACACCTGTTCTCCATGCATTTATTGAAGGTCATTTGGCACCAGGAGAGGTAAAATACAGAGTGGGCTCAGCATGCATGTGGAACCTGTGTTCCCTGAATTTAATGGAGGCCAATATGGCACCAGTGGAGGTAGCATTTATGTAGGTTCATGTCCTAAAAATATTGCCTTGCTGCCGGCGGACAGGCACAAATAATTTTGTACAAAATTATTGTGCCAACAAGCTAACATTTATAACATAACATTAGCAATTGTACATTTTTTATAGTGAGTATGGCACTTTTGTGCAGTATTTACTTTATTATTTGTGTTTGCAGAGTGCTGTTGTATTGCTTTTCTGCTTTTAACCATATTTTAGGTCCGTGTCCGAGCCACTTTTTTTGCAGTTTGGGCGATGACCCATTAATTTCTATGAGACCATAAAAAATGCAGACAGCACATGGATGTCATCCACGCTGTCCGAATCGATGTGTCTGTCCCCCAAATTATAGAACATGTCAAATTCTTGTCCATTTTGTGGACAAGAAAAGGCATTTCTACTACTAAGGGCTCTTTCACACTTGTGTTCTTTTCTTCCGGCATAGAGTTCCGTCGTCGGGGCTCTATGCCAGAAGAATCCTGATCAGTTTTATCCTAATGCATTCTGAATGGAGAGAAATCCGTTCAGGATGCATCAGGATGTCTTCAGTTCCAGACCGGAACGTTTTTTGGCCTGAGAAAATACCGCAGCATGCTGCGCTTTTTGCTCCGGCCAAAAATCCTGAACACTTGCCGCAAGGCCGGATCCGGAATGAATGCCCATTGAAAGGCATTGATCCGGATTCGGCCTTAAGCTAAACGTCGTTTCGGCGCATTGCCGGATCCGACGTTTAGCTTTTTCTGAATGGTTACCATGGCTGCCGGGACGCTAAAGTCCTGGCAGCCATGGTAAAGTGTAGTGGGGAGTGGGGGAGCAGTATACTTACCGTCCGTGCGGCTCCCGGGGCACTCCAGAGTGACGTCAGGGCGCCCCAGGCGCATGGATGACGTGATCAATAGCGTCCTGGCTGCCATAGTAACACTGAACGCATTTTGAAGACGGATCCGTCTTTAAATGCTTTCAGTTCACTTGCGTTTTTTCGGATACGGCGTGTAATTCCGGCAAGTGGAGTACACGCCGGATCCGGACAACGCAAGTGTGAAAGAGGCCTAAGCCTGTGAAAAATGCGCCATGCAAACAGCTGCTATTCATATTTTGTGGATCTAGTTTGCAGACCAAAAAATACATATGGTCGTGTGCATGAAGCCTTACATTGACTGAGACTACATCTGCGAGGCTTTGACTGGGATGGGTAGCACACAAGATACTTGGAGAGGCACATGTCTGACTCATACCTTCACATTGGTCTCCAGCAGCAGATAGCTTGTAGCCATCATTACATATACATTTGAAAGATCCTCTGGTATTCCTGCACTGACCATGACCACATAGGCTTCTATCTTCACATTCATCAATATCTGAAGAAAAGGAGAAAAAACTGTAGTTATTAAAATAATATTTTCTAATGATACAAAGTATATTTACCTTTTGCTAAGCATAAGCAGTATAATGTTAAAGGGGGACCATCCTGCCATGGCCAGACATGCGGTGGTAATCATACTTACCTGATCCCTGCCGCTGGGATCTGGATCTGCAGGTCCCAGCCCTCCCTACCTCAACATCCAATGACATCCAATGACCGATGTGGACAATGACTGGGCACGGCAGTGACGTGTCCCCCATGCATCATGTGACCCAGTGACATGATGCATGGGTCAAACATTACTGCTGCGGCCAGTCATTGGCTGCAGCCGTCACATGCATGACCAGCGTCAAATCGAATGTTTACACTGGGAGACCCAGGACTTGCGGCGCCGGTGGGGCAGCGATGGAGTCAGAACCCAGAGGCAGGGCTCAGGTAAGTAGGACTACCACTGAAGGTCTGGCAATGCTAGGGGGTCTGTAAAAAGTGATTTACAACCCCTTTAAGGCTGGGTTTCCATATTCAGGCTTTCTTATGCATCAGGTGTGGATCATAAATGGACAGTAAGTAGTAAGGACATATACTACCTCACTTATTTTTTTTAATCCACATCTGGTTTTGGCTTCAAAAACTTTACGTTACCATGAATAGATATTAATTTAGGGACTGTTCACATAATGTTTTAGCCCTCTGCTAACCACTCCACTAAGGGGAAATATCTGGCTACCCTAAACTGTACACAGATGTATCCCTCAGTAGATTCATTCATTTTAATAAGGCAAACCGAGTCCAAAAGTCTAAAGGTTTGACTGCTTGGGTTTGTTTTAGACTAAGGGAACATAAAGAGTCTCCTGAAAAATGCAGTGAGACTGGGAAATTTTATAAAAATGAATCAGAGAGGCTTTTTTATTTCTCTTTCTGTGAACAGGGTCAGTTCAACTGAAAGATATAATAGGTTTTGCTCGCTATCCTCTCTGTTTCAACTCTCCTTAGAACAATAAGGGGTAGTTCATACTACATTAACGGCCAGTGAATTAACAGGAGGCCAGTGAATTAACAGGAAGCCAGTGAATTAACAGGTGCTGGAGAAGCCTGGTTGCCAGCCTCTTGCCCCAGGATTATGGGCCCTCTCATCAGCCCATGCTAAACTTAAACCCCATGGTGATTTGACTGTGTTTGTAGCATCTGAGCGCTGTTTGGATATTGAGCGCTCAGATCCAAGCCATCTGGGGATATGTTAAATGTCTATATTTACTGTAATGGTTGGGACATTGTATATTTGAATAGTGATGTCTGTCCTATTGTCCCCACGTGTGTATTGGCGATTTTCCTTTGTCCTGAGAGATAATTTAATTACTCCTCGGTTGTCTCCAGGACAGAAGACATTGTTTAAAACTATGTATTCTCCTGCCTGTGATAATTACATCAACCCATTGTGTAAGGTAATTGTATCACAGGCAGAGGGGAGGATTTTGTATGGGAGTGTTTAAACTGTAAAGCTGTAAAGGATTGGCTGCTAGGTCATGTCCTCAGTTCCCAACCAGGTCCACGGGGGTGGTAACCTTGTTGGAAAATGTGTATAAGTCAATGCTTGCGTGTTCAATAAAGAGTTCCTGTTTTACATTTAACATGGAGCCTGGTCTCATGTGTATGGGGATTGTTAAACGCTGTATACTCCCCTGGCTATAACTACTAGCTCTTGTAAGAGCTGTTCCTGCTCTCTGGATTTAGGAGAGGTTCACCCACTGGAGCCTGGAGCTTTGTCCTAGGTCTAGGGTGGGTAGGAGACAGCGAGACCTCAACCAAGCTTCGGCGGTTCGTGGGGTCTGCAGTGCTTACAGTGTCAAGTGGAGTGCTTGGAGTCCTCGGGAAGCACTAGGAGCACCTATCAACGGAGGTACCCGGTCGGGGTGCCAGGAGATCCGTTACATTGGTGGCAGCAGTGGGATGGCGTCCTAGTGAGAGGAGGAGCAGCTCGGAGACACCGTTCGTGGATTTACAAAATTGAGGGCAACGCTAGTATCCGTACAGCGCCCCTTGCTGCAGCAGGATGGAATCGGCTAGTCTTCAAACAGCGTTCCACTACGAGGAGGAGGATGACCAGGACTGGAGGGATGCAGTCTGGAAAGGCGTCTGGCACGAGGCCCTGGAAGATGTACAGCGTCGGCGGAGCGAGTGTCTCCCCAGTGAGGAGCAGCAGTTGCGGATGCGAGTGGCCCTGCAAATGCCCCTTCTGGGACAGAAGCCCCTGGATGAGTGGGTGGGAGAACTCGAGAGTCTGGTATGGAAGGAGCTTTGGTTAGACGACACCTACCAGGCACTCTGGTGGTATGTGATTCAGCACCCCCCCCTGGATGGCTGAGCACGACATACCCGAGGGTGAAGATTATGATGGCCCTGGCCTGTTGTTTGAGGCCTTCGCAGATGCTGGAGAGTCCCGGTTCTGGGATATCTATGACTACAGGGAGGCTATGCATGATTGGGCTACAGCGAGAGAGGTGAGACAAGACCTGGCATCTCTAGTGACAAAGGAGTGGGAGCTGGAGCTGGATTACCAATACTTCTTCAGCTCAATTCGGCCCCAATATACACTGCCAGAGAGCTGGGTGGCAGTCCCAGACCTACAACCCTACAGCTGGGAAGACCCAACTAAAGTATCCCCTGCTTCAGTACCAGCTACAGAGGTAGGGGACCTCATAGACTGGTCCTGGGGGGAACCCCATATCGCAGGTGGAGATGGGACCAAGATCTCTCCACCGGCCCTACAGGGACGCGGGGCAGTTGGCCCAGATCCCCAACGGCAGCCGGAGTTTCAGGGAGTAGGGACAGTCAGTCCTGCTCCCCAGCGGCAGTATGTTTTACAGGGAATTGGGAGCACAGTCTCCATTCCCCATCAGCCGTGTGATTTACAGGGAATTGGGAGCCCAGTCTCCATCCCCCAGCGGCAGTTTAACGCACCAGGGGGAGACAGTAAGCCCCACAACCGTGCAGATGGGACTGTGGTCTCTGCACTCACAGCACAGGGGGTAGGGACAGTCAGTCCTGTCCCCCAGCAACAGGGCTGTTTAGCCAAAGGGGAGACAGTCGGTCTCCCCCACAGCAGCATGGTGGTCTATCTAAAGGGGAGCTAGTCGGTCTCCTTGTTGGAAAATGTGTATAAGTCATAAGGCCGAAAAAATACATTTGTCTATCCAGTTCGGCCTGTCATCCTGCAAGTTGATCCAGAGGAGGGCAACAAAAAAAAAAACTGTGAGGTAGAAGCCAATTTTCCCCACTTTAGGGGAATAAAAAATTCCTTCCCGACTCCAATCAGTCAATCAGAATAACTCCCTGGATCAACAACCCCTCTCTAGTAGCTATAGCCTGTAATATTAAATATTCATGAAAACAAAAACATCATCCTTTTAAAGTTTATTTTCTTAATGCCCTCAGAATACCATCATAGAGATAACAGGAGTGTGTTCTGATCTTATAAATACACAGATCATGTATATATGACTAAAATGCAATATATTGGTTGCTACAGAGACTAGTAAATTCATTTTGTAAAAAAATTGGCAAACAATACAAGAGCTTTGATCAGTTCTCCATGGCAACCAATAAGAGACCAATGTGCGGGTCCCAAGGACTTTAAAATCTAAAATAGTATTACATTTATAAAATGTTATATTATACAGAACAAGCAGAACACCAGAATACATACCATCACATCTGTCCCTAGCTGGGCTCAACTGATATCCTTGGTTGCAGGAGCACAAAAAGGAACCTTCAGTGTTTTGGCACTTGCCATTTAGACATAAGTTACCCAGCTGACATTCATCAATGTCTATAAAAAATAAATGATAAAGGAATAATTATTTAAATAATCAAATAGTTTTATTATCTACAAACTCAGAGAACACATTAGGTAAATCCTTTAAAAAGTTTGTTGAACTGCATCTAGTGAACAGTAGTGGCCCCATGATCACTAGATGGCCTCCATAACTTCTTTACAAGAAAGGGGACATGAAGCTAGTTATGTGATTACTTTTGGCCACTCAACCGAAAATGCTCTCTAAGGCTAGGGCTACACCTCAACATGTGTCGTGAAAAAAGGGTAGGACTACACTGTGACGTATGTCATACAACATTTCTTAATGATAGTCAATGATGTAGCACTCCAATACGCTGCGACAGCCACACAACAATCCAACTTTCCTGCGACACATGTCACTGTGAAACCCCAGCCCAGGCATGGCCAACCTGTGGCTCTCCAGCTGTTGTAAAACTACAACTCCCACAATGCTCTGCTGTAAGCTGATAGCTGTTGGCAGTTTGGGCATGGGAGTTGGAAGTTGTAGTTTTGCAACAGCTGGAGAGCCTCAGGTTGGACATCCCTGCCCTAGCCTAATAGCCTCTCAGTACAGATCTTAGGCTTTATTGATAGGCTTTCAGGGTATCTAATTTAAAGAGATGTGAAGCAACAATGTAAACTACACTCATTTTCAGAATTAAAGGGGTTGTCCCACAAAAAAATAAAAATCTATATTTTTAAACCAGCACCTAGATCCGAATACTTTTGTAATGGCATGTAATTAAAGGGAGTCTGTCACCAGATTGTGACCTTATAGACAGCTTACATAGTGCTCTAGCATAGCAGTCTATGATTCTAATGGTACCTTTGATGTTTGCTTGTGAAGTTCCCCCAAGGCAAAAACTGACTTTTATTCAAGGGCTCGCAAGTGCCCAGGGAGGGGTTCACCTCGTTGGAGCCCAGGCTGTTCTGCCTATTTTCGCCATATCCCCGCCCCAGCCTCTTCCTCTGCCCGCCCCGCTCTTCCTTTGCGTCCTCCTTCTCTGCAGCGAGATCCCGCGCCTGCGCTATCCATTGCTTGGCCGGGGCATGCGCACTGCGATACCCATTGTGGGTGTCTCTGAACCGCCTCCCCGCCGCTGTTTCTCGCCGTTGGCCGGCGCATGCGTAGTAGCTACTGCGATGCCGTGCCCAGAATGGGCATCGCAGTGCGCATGCCCCGGCCAAGCAATGGATAGTGCAGGCGCGGGATCTCGCTGCAGAGAAGGAGGACGCAAAGGAAAAGGGGGCGGGCAGAGGAAGAGGCTGGGGCGGGAATATGACGAAAAGAGGCAGAACAGCCTGGGCTCCAACGAGGTGAACCCCTCCCTGGGCACTTGCGAGCCCTTGAATAAAAGTCCGTTTTTGCCTTGGGGGAACTTCACAAGCAAACATCAAAGGTACCATTAGAATCATAGACTGCTATGCTAGAGCACTATGTAAGCGGTCTATAAGGTCACAATCTGGTGACAGACTCCCTTTAAAAATTTTGTATAGCTGCTGAGTTATTCAATACATTTTATCAGTATAGCACCACCTGCTGTTTGTTCTTTTGCCTATTTCTCCACCCACCTCAGTAACATCACTGAGGTGGGGGGGACACATGCTCAGTTTCATCCGTCAAATCATACCAGCCATACTGAAGCTGTGACAGTTACAGGGAGAAAGCTGCAGCAGAAAGGACAAGCCCTCTGAGAAAGCGCACGCTCACTGAGCTGTGATTGAGAGAGAGAGCAGAAAGGACACACACCCTGAGCTACCAGCTTTACATAAATGTAGCAGAGCAACTGAAGCAGTGAATGAGGAGAGCTCTGGATCCATGGGAGGTACAGGATTTGTTAGAAAGGGATTGTCATTTACTATAAGAAGCCTGATTTTAATTCTTTACATTAATCATGGGATAAACCATTTAATGTTCATTGTCTGTGTTTGTATATATACCCATGAATAAATACGACTAGACCAACAATTTGGCTGATTCAACAAAGAATGCGTGGCCAAAGTAAGAATCAATCAACAAAACGGAGATGTGTTGCTCCAATGGAGCGGTACATTATAAAACAGGGTAAAGCTTCCTTTCCATTCCTAAGGAGAGAGGCTCACAGGATGGCGGTGTGCTGTAACAGGCACAACACCAATGTAGTATGCGGGAAAGACCTCAGCTGTTCCATATCCTTTCCTAGTGGGATAACTGCCCTGCTCTGTGCAACATATCAATTGTGGAGTCCAGAAAGGTAAAACAATGGATGATCTGTTGGGGGCGTTCATTAGGTCATGAAAAGATGCAAAGTTGTATTTTTTGTGAACACTCCTTGTGTTGTTTTTGTTGTAGATTATACAATTTGGGTGTAAAATCACTGTTTTGGTCAGATTGTACATTATGTGGGTCACTCTTGAAATATGTAATCTACAATATAAATGACTCTACAAGCGTCTTAACATGAAATTACAACTTTGCAGCCTTTTGGCACCTAACAGATCATCCATTGTTTTCCCTCTGTGCATCCCAACTCAATTCAAGTGATAATCGATGATGAAAATCTGTTCCATCAGGCTTGAACATTTATTCTTGATCTCTACTTGTTTTTGTTAAGTGTGTAACAACAATAAGGGTTTCACAATTACTACAGTCAAAACATTCCAGAACGCCCATCTGCTCATGACCAAATCTGTTTCTAGAACTGCCTTGAGGGAAACTATGATCCAATCTCACCAGTACAAAACAAATCTGGTTTGACATCAGTTGGTAAAGTCTGCCATTCACAAATGGAACCAGATGGATCTGTTAGTCACTAGCCTTCTTCTACATTCTTACCAAATCCAGACCTTACCCTTCTTCCAAAAATACATACAAATGGAATGCTGAAGTGGAACATCTAATTACCAATGCACTGTTTGCTGTCAGAGGTTGACTCAAATCCTGGTCGACATGTGCACATGTATGATCCCTCCAGATTGGAGCAGTCACCATTGGCACACAACGATGTGTCTTCTTGGCACTCATCAACGTCTACAAGTTAAAGGAAAAATGAAGGTCAGTAAAAAACAAAAACATAAGGTACAAATGTGCAGACATGTAGGAATGTCACTTTCATTAGTCAGTCAGGCACAGTGCCAGCAAATTTATTTACAGGCTACATTGGAAACAAAATCTGCTTGCAATTTTCATATTTTTATAAAGTGCTCATCAAGGAAAGCCTACAGTGGTTGTATTTTCTGGCTTTACTATAGCACAAGACAATATTTAATAACACAGATCACATATCTGTTCAATAACAGGAAAACACGTGAAAAATGAAATGCGGGGTGTTTATTGCACATTGAAATGTTTTAATGATTATCTCAGATGTAAATATCAGAATCCCCTCGCCTTGCGGGTATCAAATAAAGGGTACAGCTCAGATTCTAAGGCAAATGGGCAAATCTGTTCAACAGAATACTTTCTACAAAAGCAGCTGCAGAGGAGAGAAGGAGGCTTGGCAGCCATGTGGGTGCTTTGGGCTCCTAGGATTGTGATTCTTACATTCACAGCTATGTATGGAGCTTAGGGGGTCATTTATTATACTGAAGTACACCTAAATTAGGCGTATTTCAGGAACAGATGGCAGTGCAACGGTTAGTTGCACCACTATTTGTGTCTTCCCCCCCACTCACACCAGGTCTAAAATTGTGGGTGTGGCGTCGGCGGGGACGGTCTCAGCAGGCCCGTCTCATTTACCATTTTCTATGCCTGTTTTAGGCGTAGGAAAAAGTCTAAATGTAAGACAGCTAGGAAACTGCCTTACATTTAGAACTGGCGCTTGATGCGCCTGCGCCTCTTCAAAACTTCAGGGAATCCTCCGCCATCTATGGTGCGTCTAAGACTTGTGCCGTATAAACTGGGATCTGCCGCCCCAAAATAATCTGAATGGGAACAATCAATCTCTTTTCCTCATACAGCAGAGGTAACTTATGTATGTAAATGTGTCTCTCACCTCTGCTAACTGAACAGAAAATTATCAGGAATGTTCGAAATACACGCCTGCACAGATGGCCTATGTAAAGGGGCCTTTAATTTGAACTGACCTAGCAGTTTTGTTAAAATCTGTATTGATTAGCTCCAGTGCTGGAGTCCACACAATATAGTGTGCGCTATATGCACGAGGTCCCTGATCTCCCTCCCCACTGACTGCAACCAGAAAAAGGCTGTCAATCAGCACGGAGAGAGCAGGGACCTCATGAATTGTGTATTGTGCATTACTGGAGCTATCCAATACCAATTTTAGCAAAACGCCTTGGTCAATTCAAGAAAATGACCCAGTATTTTGCCACGGGTATCTGACCCTAGTTTTTGCTGTCCTTTAAAATGATACCCTGAAAAGTGTGTAATCAGAAAGAAGGGTTAACCTGGCCAAGAAGTGGTTAAAAAATCTTTTTTTTACATAGGTTAGTTTCTTTCAAACCAATGATTGTAATAAACATGCTGTAAAAAAACAAACAAAAAAAACCTATAATGCCCTAGAATCCTTAAAATCCTGAACTATGAGGCATATGCAGTTATGCAGTTGTCAGTGATTGCTCCCACTACTTCTTATAAATTCCACACCGAAGCATTAATGCAGGCTCTACACTGACTGCATGATGTTCTGCAAACGACATCCATAAGCTCTACGATTCTACAACGCTCTTCATTTTTACTGACATCTCTATAAACCCCTTGATTATAATTTAAACTTACCATAACACTGTCCATTAGATCCTCTGAACCCATCAGGGCAAGGCACACATGCAAACGAGCCAGGGTTATTGACACATCTGTCATATGGACATGTGGTTGGGACCAAGCATTCATCAATATCTGAAATTTAAAAATATATATATTATAACTTCAAAAAAATGGAACTCCTTATTGTGTAACATGCTGTATTACTTCTGAAAGAACGCTGCTGGGAAAAGCTTCAATAAAAAGGGAAATACAGAGTTAAACCAAACTTACAGCCACAATCTGTCTCCAATCTCCCAAGGCTTTAGAGATTTTCCTGCCAAATATATAAGTCACGGCAATAAGCCTTCGTTCACATCACCGTTCAGCCTTTCCGTTCTCCTGCTCCGTTTAGGAGCAGGAGAACTAAAAGAACGGTGAAGGCACATAACTGAGCCAAACGGAGCCTAAGGACCCCATAGACTATAATGGGGTCCGTTATGTTTCCACTCAGAAGATGATTTTGGAGCGGAGACAAAAGTTGTGGATGCAGGACATTATAGTCTATGGGTCCTAAGGGCTCAGTTATGTGCCTTCTCTGTCTTTTCCGTTCTCCTGCTCCTAAACGGAACAGAAAGGCCGAACACTGATGTGAATGAAGCCTAATAGGGGATTGTATGACAATTAAAGGGGATCTGTCACCAGCGACCTCCCTATCAAACTGCCTGCATAGACACATAGCTGTGGCTCACCTGATTAAAGCACTGGCTTTCTTTTGTTGATCCAAGGCTCTGTTCTAAATGATGACATACTAGCTGCCATTAGTACCTCTTGGGGTTGGAAATTCCATAGTATGACTACTCTAACTGTAAAGAACCCTTTCCTGTACTGATGTCTAATATGGTGTTCATCCGGTTCTTTGTACTGACCACACAAAAATTTATACTTTTAAATGGGATCACATGCCATGACATTTAATAATCTAGTTGCCTGTCTTTGACCCCTCTTCAGCTTCCCTGCATTATATAATTTATACAATGCTAAAAACTGAATCTCAATTTCCAGATGTGGTCTTACGAGGGATCACAGACTTTTTGTCTCAATTTTTATACACCAAAAATCTTGACATTGAGTACTGCAGTTTAGACTTTTTTGTCCAAGTCCTTTTCTTGTTATGTTGTCCCCAATTTAATTCCATTCAATGTGTATGCTGCCATATGATTTCTAAGGCCTAGGTGCATTACTTAACATTTATCAACATTAAAATTAATCTGCCGTTTTTATGCCCATGCCACCAGCTCATCTAGATCTGTCCCATTCTCCTGTTCTGATGGAGCAGCAAGTCAATCCTGACCACCGTTCTTGGGATTGATGGGAGTCCCAGTGGTGGAACCGCCAGCGATCAACTAGGGATAGGGGATAACTTATAAACTTGGCACAATCCCTTTAAGAAGAGGTGTCTAAGAGGGGACATGCTTAACTTGTATAAGTATATAAATGGCCAGTACAAAAAATATGGTGAAAAGTGGCTTTATGTAAAGTCCCCTCAAAAAAACAAGAGAGGACTGCCTCCATCTGGAAAAAAATAAATCAGTTTCGAGAGGCGACAAGGCTCCTTTACCATAAGAACTGTGCATCTGTGGAAAAGTCTACCATGGCATCTGGTCACAGTAGGAACAACAGGTGGCTTTAGAGAGGTATATCTATAAATTCCAGTACATTTTGCATGTGAAGAATAGGATTGAGGTTTTTAGTCAGAGAAAACCCTTCCACTAACAGCAGCGGAGCCTATGGCACACTGATAGAGTTTCTGCCTCCTTTCCGAAGGAAGAAACAGAATAAAGGTTAAACACATAGGTGTATCCCTCAACCCTGTTAGAATGCTGAGGGTCCTGCCTGCATCCCCCATTCATTATCAAAGTGCTAACAGAGACAGCTTACAATTCAGCACTGAAATACTGACAATGTCAATATTGCATCGGTAGACACATGCAACCCTAAACTACCCCCCCTCACCCACACCCTCAACATACCTTGCTTGAATGTGATGGACATATGTCTTATTTCAACAGTACAAAAATGCAACTATGTTACTTACCTTCACACTGTTCTCTTCTGTTCATGCGGAAACCAGAGTCACAGTAATGACAACGGAATGATCCAACAGTGTTGATACAAAGCCCATCTGGACATGTATCTGGCCTCAAGCACTCATTCACATCTAAAGCAAAACGTAAAAAATAAAATAATGCATAGATATCAAAACAGATATTACACAAAGTACAAATCTAAACTGTTTACACACTGTTTACACACATGCATTTTTAGTTCATACCAGGGATGGGCAAATCATTTGAATAGTGTGTCCTTTTAGAGCCTGAAGATGTTGGAGCACTGTATCAGAACATGGTAATTCCCTGCACCACTAACCCTGTCACAGGGTGCTGGCGCTGAGCCAATGTAAAAAGTGTCACTTACTGAGCAATGTAAATATCACCATGGGAGATCAGCACTGTAGTTGGGCTCTCACTGTAATGGATGGAAAGGAGATAATTCTGATCCAGAACATGTGATTCCTTAGATGCCATGGTCAATATCAATTATGGCATATAGGCAGTTAATTAAGCAGCTCCCTGTCACTATTGGCTTCCCATGTAAGCAATCATGGGGCACTGATTCACTACCATTGCAGCCAGGGGCCCACTGGCCTGCCGAGACTGTATGCCTATTAGACCGTGCCACAGACACAGCCTAATAGATAGCCTGTCACTGTTACAGTGATAGGCCATGATTAGTTAGTATACAAGGTACTGTATAATAATGCATTATAAATGCCTTTTTTCCAAGTGGGACAAAAAAATAATAATAATAAAATAACTAATAATTTAATAAAGGTAAAAATTTAACCATTGTTTCAGTATATTTTTAACATTGTGTAGGGACAGGGATGTTAAACATTTTTGTAATATAATTTATTAGTGAAAGATGTTCAGTCTTTAGCATTCTACGGAGTTCTGAAGACACCTGTATGTAACATATAGTGGCTTCCAGTCTGCCTTTTGTCACTACTCTAGTCCTTGATTATGTACATGTGCCCTAAATATCACACAGTCTATCTGACTTGTTACACACAGGCGTCTTCATTGATCAGTACAACACTGAAGACAGACTCTCCTTAGTAACACCCAGTTAGGGCTATAATAAGACTCTCAAACCCTGTTTTTTTTAATGAGTTAATAAAAAAAAATCCCTAAAAAGTTGTTCTATTTTGAAAAAGTGGTAAAAAGAAAACCACACAAGCGCACCTATGGTATCACCGTGTTCTCCACCACCCGTACAATAAAATGAACATTATTCAAACCGTCCAGTGAACAAAGTAACAAAAAGAAAAAAAAAAAAAAGAATTGTTTTCTTCCTGTCTCTCACAAAATAAAATTTATATTAATGTCCCATGTAAACCACAATTGTACCAATGAAAACTACATCTTGTCCCGCAAAAACCGAGCCCATATACGGCTATGGTGGAAAAATAATTAAGTTCTGGCTCTTGGAATGTGGCAACATAAAAAGTTATTGTTTTTGCTTGATAGGTGCTATTATTGTGCAAAACACAAATAAATATATTCATATTTGGTATTGCAATGATCGTATTGAGCCATAGAAGGACAGGCTAGTTAGGCAACACCATGAACATCGTAAATTTGAAGCACAATGAACGATGATGGGAATGCTTCCCCCCCTCAAAAAAAAATAAAAAAAAATAACGGTTAATCTATATATTCCAAAATGGTGTAACTAAAACATACAATATGTCCGTAAAAAAAGAACCTGATATGGCTACATGAACAAATAAAGAAAGAAGGTATTGCCACAAAAAAAAAAAATAATCGTGAAAAATTGATAATTGTCCTTAAATTGAAAAAAATAAAGATTATTTTTTGCTATAAATGCCTGTCTCTAGTTTTATAATGATTGCAACAAGACGTTATGTAATGTCTTTGCCATACTGTGATCGTGGTGCACTTTTTACACTATTTGTAAAAGTTGGAAGTTGCATGTAAAAAATATGGCAAAATTCTGTAAATTAACGGTAAACATGTGAAAAGCACAACTTTATTACATTCAAGAAGGATGTTGACTGTGTCAAAGACATCTGCGACACTGCATATTTTAATTGGCATAGTAGGTGCTAAAAGTACCCATCAAAACTCTATGTTTAAGAGTCTAAGCCTTGAATTTGGTACAGAAAACATTGTGGTGTGAGTTCATCATCAGTATGACCTAAATTGTTTGTAATGCTGAGGAACAGTAGGAGACTGATGGAGGGTCTACAATTGAACCAATAAAATCCCATGGCATCCTAGGCTGAAGGATATTTTTGATGTCTGTTCACTGGGTGCACTTAAAGGTTAATTAATGAAACCGTTTTATGATTGTTAAAAGATGCACTCACTCAGGCCAGTCTGGTGGCAAGTCCACCTCAGGGTTGCCAACATGATTATTTATATTTTTCAGGAAAAATTACCAAGCTCATATTTTTTATAAATTGGAAAAACCATATTAAGCCATAAAGTTAGTAAGTGATACATGTCTATAGCCTGGAATACAAATATGAGCACAAAGAAAAGACTATTACAATCCTAATAATCTGTACAAACTGCTCCAGATTAAAATACAGACGTGGACAAAATTGTTGGTACCCTTTGGTCAATGAAAGAAAAAGTCACAATGGTCACAGAAATAACTTTAATCTGACAAAAGTAATAATAAATTAAAATTCTATAAATGTTAACCAATGAAAGTCAGACATTGTTTTTCAACCATGCTTCAACAGAATTATGTAAAAAAATAAACTCATGAAACAGGCATGGACAAAAATGATGGTACCCCTAACTTAATATTTTGTTGCGCAACCTTTTGAGGCAATCACTGCAATCAAACGCTTCCTGTAACTGTCAATGAGACATCTGCACCTCTCAGCAGGTATTTTGGCCCACTCCTCATGAGCAAACTGCTCCAGTTGTGTCCGGTTTGAAGGGTGCCTTTTCCAGACTGCATGTTTCAGCTCCTTCCAAAGATGCTCAATAGGATTGAGGTCAGGGCTCATAGAAGGCCACTTTAGAATAGTCCAATTTTTTCCTCTTAGCCATTCTTGGGTGTTTTTAGCGGTGTGTTTTGGGTCATTGTCCTGTTGCAAGACCCATGACCTGCGACTGAGACCAAGCTTTCTGACACTGGCTAGTACATTTCTCTCTAGAATTCCTTGATAGTCTTGAGATTTCATTGTACCCTGCACAGATTCAAGACACCCTGTGCCAGACGCAGCAAAGCAGCCCCAGAACATAACAGAGCCTCCTCCATGTTTCACAGTAGGGACAGTGTTCTTTTCTTGATATGCTTCATTTTTTCGTCTGTGAACATACAGCTGATGTGCCTTGGCAAAAACTTCGATTTTTGTCTCATCTGTCCACAGGACATTCTCCCAGAAGCTTTGTGGCTTGTCAACATGTAGTTTGGCATATTCCAGTCTTGCTTTTTTATGATTCGTTTTCAACAATGGTGTCCTCCTTGGTCGTCTCCCATGTAGTCCACTTTGGCTCAAACAACGACGGATGGTGCGATCTGACACTGATGTTCCTTGAGCATGAAGTTCACCTTGAATCTCTTTAGAAGTCTTTCTAGGCTCTTTTGTTACCATTCGGATTATCCGTCTCTTAGATTTGTCATCAATTTTCCTCCTGCGGCCACGTCCAGGGAGGTTGGCTACAGTCCCATGGATCTTAAACTTATGAATAATATGTGCAACTGTACTCACAGGAACATCTAGTTGCTTGGAGATGGTCTTATAGCCTTTACCTTTAACATGCTTGTCTATAATTTTCTTTCTGATCTCTTGAGACAGCTCTTTCCTTTGCTTCCTCTGGTCCATGTCGAGTGTGGTACACACCATATCACCAAACAACACAGTGATTACCTGGAGCCATATATATAGGCCCAATGGCTGATTACAAGGTTGTAGACACCTGTGATGCTAATTAGTGGACACACCTTGAATTAACATGTCCCTTTGGTCACATTATGTTCTGTGTTTTCTAGGGGTACCATCATTTTTGTCCATGCCTGTTTCATGAGTTTATTTTTTTACATAATTCTGTTGAAGCATGGTTGAAAAACAATGTCTGACTTTCATTGGTTAACATTTATAGAATTTTAATTTATTATTACTTTTGTCAGATTAAAGTTATTTCTGTGACCATTGTGACTTTTTCTTTCATTGACCAAAGGGTACCAACAATTTTGTCCACGTCTGTATAACACTTTTAATTTGTTTACGAACACATGAAAAATTTCCGTATTTTTACGAAGACAGGAAATTTATAGACAGTTGGCAAACCTGCTCCATGTTAAAATTAATCAGAGTAGTGCTACATACCCACACAGTCTGTTCCCTGTTCATTAGCCATATATCCTGCTGAGCAAATACATAGATAACGTCCGTCTGTATTCTCACAACGGCCATTTGAGCAGAGGCTGCGATCTTCGGCACACTCATTTATATCTATGAAAACATTAAAACACTAAATGGTGCATCCAATTCATAATGTTGGCCATATATATCAGACTAATGTTAGCTGAACCCTTTCAGTAGGACATGCAGACAATCTAATGTGTATAGGGGTGTCCCGATATCTGCTGTTGGGGAAAATGAAGGATGGGGCCACTGAGTTTTAACATGTGTGATCCATTTCTTCTTAAGAGGTGTCCTGGCAGTGGTTTATTTCCTTCTCCCCATCCAGAGCACATACACGCTCAACTGAAAGAAGCATGCATGTATATGGTAGAGAGGAATAGAATACACTTACCGTACACTCTCAGCTGAGCATGTAGGTGTATGGGAAGGTAGAGAATAATCGCTTTTTGGGCGACAGCTATCTAAAGCTTATGAATGCTATTCATAAGCTTTAGATAGCTGTCAGCCAAGCATGCTTTTTAAACTTTTTACTTCCTTTAAAATACCTACTTTTACACTCTGGTCACTGTGGTTCCCCTACTCTTGGGGCAAGGGACCTACAGGGGAAGACAGATGATGGACACAGTGCCGGTCCACCCCAGAGCAAAGAGCACTAGTCTGAAGACCTGAGGAACATTCTACATACATGAAAAGGGGGCTAAGAACAGGACAAGCAGCACTGCTAAGGAGAGGACATGTATGCTAACTTAACGTTTTGCTTGTATAGTGACATTTTTATTGAGAACTGGAGGGCTGCTTTGATGAAAGAAACAGTACATTCATCTTTTTGCTTCATTTTCATGTACTGAGTAATAATCAGAGGTCTACTGACTAATGGACATACTTTTAAATTTTAGAAGAGGACCTTACCAATACATTTAGTCTGATTTTCATTCCTCTTGTAGCCTTCATGGCAGACACACAGGTATCCAACTGGCAAGTTGACACAGAAACCTTCTCCACAGATGTTCGGGTCCACTATACATTCATTGACTTCTAATGAAATACAGCAGAAATCAGTTTACACAATAATAATCATAGTTATTGTCCTTTTTTTCACCAGGAACTTTTTGGAAACCACACTGAAAAACAGGACAAGTCACAGATCAATCTTTGCTTTGTTGAGTTACATGAAGAAGCTACAAATGTTGATAACAGTTGGTACATGCCTACTTGAGCCAGACTGTAGGTTTTCATGAAAAACTTTCCAACAACTGAATCTGACATCGACAAAAAATATTATTTGGGTTTGATAGGTGTCGGCTAGTGTCGGGAACATAATTTTGTGTCCCAGAAAGTCACCAACAGACTACAACAAATGGTGTAAAATCTGACTTGTTGAACATGTAATATCATGAGTCTTAAAATCAGCTTGACCTATGGTGGAATATGTATGCCTTCACTTTTGAGTTTTTACAATCATTGGCGCAAAACTTTTGAAACTTTTTGCGTTTTTACACCACTCACTCCAGTTTTGAAATGAGGGTGGAAAAGTGGGCGTACTTAGCTATGTTAAAGGGATTCTGTCACCTCCCCTCAGCCAAAAAACGATTTAAAAGCAGCCATGCAGCACAGCTTACCTGGATTAAGCTGTGCTGTTTAATCTTGAAATCCGTCCAGCAGTTACTTTAAAAAACGACTTTGATCAATAAGGAAATGCGTCCTGAAGGTGCCCAGAGGGGCGTTTTTTTCTTCCTAGTGAGCCCAGTACCGCCCCTCTTTCAGTGCCCAGCCCGCCTTCCTTGTATTTTCTAACTGCCGCCCCCAGCCTGCCACAGCCTCTCCTGCCTCTCCTCCCCCTCCCTCACGCCGAACGAAGTCTCGCACAGGCGCAGTACCCACTGAGGGCTGCGCCTGTGCGATCAGCAGGAGACTGAGGGCAGCAGCTTCATCCTCGTCACTGGGCATGCGCCGAGCCCAGTGACGTCCGATGCTCGCTCTTCCCTCAGTCAGCAGGGAAGAGCAAGCATCGGACGTCACTGGGCTCTGCGCATGCCCAGTGACGAAGATGAAGCTGCCGCCCTCAGTCTCCTGATGATCGCACAGGCGCAGCCCTCAGTGGGTACTGCGCCTGTGCGAGACTTCGTTCGGCGTGAGGGAGGGGGAGGAGAGGCAGGAGAGGCTGTGGCAGGCTGGGGGCGGCAGTTAGAAAATACAAGGAAGGCGGGCTGGGCACTGAAAGAGGGGCGGTACTGGGCTCACTAGGAAGAAAAAAACGCCCCTCTGGGCACCTTCAGGACGCATTTCCTTATTGATCAAAGTCGTTTTTTAAAGTAACTGCTGGACGGATTTCAAGATTAAACAGCACAGCTTAATCCAGGTAAGCTGTGCTGCATGGCTGCTTTTAAATCGTTTTTTGGCTGAGGGGAGGTGACAGAATCCCTTTAATGAGTTTCACACCAGATTTCTCATTAATACTTTTTTTGAAAATAACAAAAAACTTGCAATATCACTCCAGTGGGAGGGTGGAGTAAGAAAACTAGAGTAGCTTTTCTAGACAGAATTGATTAAGGATTAAACAAATTATTCAAACAATATGTGAAATTTGATAAATGTGGCATTCCCCTCATGATAAATTCCCGCCTGTATGTATAGCACATTTCTTACAGACATAAGATAGATGACTTTCTATTCACAGTATAAGTGAATGTAAAATTCAGAATATACCTGTAACTTGAGTTGGAGCTATAACTTGGCTTTCACTTGACTTGGAAACATCAGGGGCTATCTCTACTGGCACGGGTGGAGATGATTTTTCAACGACTACTATAAAGCCAAAAACACAAAATTTTGCAGCTGATTAATACTCCTTTTTTTTTTTTTTCAAAGTTTGCATCATACATGAGATTACAAGGTGAGGATATCAGAATTAGAGTTGTTGCGGGTATCAAAATTTCGATACCCAATCGATACTTTTGTCCCGGTATCCATACGATACCAGGATTTCCATTTTTTCTATACTAGCCTGCGCTGCTGCACAGTCTAGTATCACAGAACATGAGCGCGCTGCTGTCGGCGCGCGCTCATATTCCCTCAGCAGCACAGTGGAGAAGGAAGCAGTCTCTCTCCCCCCCCCCCCCGTGCTGCGCTGCCAATAAAGAGAGAGGGGCGGGCGCACTGCGCACTCAATGATAGTAGGACCTTTAATGGTTCAGACTTTAAGTATTAGGCTACATAGAGCGCGCCCAGGGATCTCCCTGCACCTACTATTATTCCTGGGCGCCACTCCGTTCGCCCGCTGTGCCCAAGTTACAGTCTCCTGCTTCGTATGCTAATTACTACTATCGGAGCTATGGGAAGGAGATATCAGCTTCTCTAGTGGGCGTTCCTTCTCCCTGGCTGTAGCGCTGTCCATTACAGCGCAGGGAGAAGGAACGCCCAGGAGAGAAGCGGATGTCTCCTCCCCACTGCTCTTATAGTAGTAATTAGCATACGGAGCAGAAGGCTGTAACTGGGGCACAGTGGGCGAACGGAGCAGTGCCCAGGAATAATAGTAGGTGCAGGGAGATCCCTGGGCGCCGCTCTATGTAGCCTAATACTTAAAGTCTGAACCCACGAAAGATAGTCTTTAACTTTTAATACAGAAGGCGGGTGCCGGCAGCAAATCACATAGCCACCACCCAGCCTCTGACAGGATTTGCGATCAGCGGCAGTTAACCCCTCAGGTGCAGCACCTGAGGGGTTAACTGCCGCTGATTTGGTGCCAGTACCCGCCTCCTGTATTAAAGGTTATAATTGATGGCGCAGTGCGCCCCCCCATTAGAATCATTGGTGAATCATACTTTTTTATGGTATCGAAATCGAATCAAAAATTTGGTATCGCAACAACTCTAATCAGAATACATCACGACACTCAGTAAATAATTGTAATGCAAGGATGGCATTTATTAATCTGAAATATGCCTAAATTAGGCTATTTCAGGTGAAGATTGCGGCACAGAAGTTAGTTGCGCCGCTATCTGCAACTTCGCCCCGCTCACGCCCAGTCTAAAACTTTGGGCACGGCGTGGGCAGGGAAAGGGACGGGCCAGCAAGGCCGTCTCATGTATCATTTTCCACACCTGTTCTAGGCATAGATAATGGTCTAAATGTAAGACAGCTTCCTAGCTGTCTTACATTTAGAACTGGCGCTAGATGCGCCAAAGTTATGGAGAGGTCGTGCCTTTTCATAACTTCGGCAGATCCACCGCCAGCGCCTAAAACGCTGGTCTTAATAAATGTGCCACTTAGTTTTTATTGATCCACCCAATAGCGCTAATTTGACATGGTCAACATTTCGGTCCTACCAGGACTTTGTTCACAGCCAGTAAGTCAGGAGATACACGGACAGTGGATGGTAGAGAGTGGATGGAATGCTACCATCCACTCTCCTTGCCTCTCCTGACTTACTGGCCGTGAACAAAGTCCTGGTAGGCCTGAAACATTGGCCATGTCAAAATTAATGCTATTAGATGGATCAATCAAAACTAAATTTTGCATTACAATTATTTACTGAGTGCCGTGATGTATTCTGATATGTTTTTGGGAATAACACCCTACCACTGAGCACCAGAACGACATTGTTGCATTGTAGTGCCAACCATTTTCTTCTTCTCAATTACAAGGTGAGGGTTCTGGAGATTATAAATGTGATCAAGTTAGAAATTTCTAATTATAATGCAGGTATGACTGTAGAAAATAAAGGCTGTCCTGGGATATGCCATCCTTGAAACACTGTGGGGGAGATTTATCAAGACTAGTGAACCCTCATGCCAGTCTTGATTTGCGCTGGCATGAGATGTTCCTAATTTATTAAGAGGTAAATTAAGAACATCTTTGCCCTGCCGTGCGCCAGATACTAAGGCCTACATCAGCCACGGGCTTCAGCAGACATGAGCTATAGCTTAAGCCAGTTTCTGGCATAAGTTGTACTAAATCCTGTGGGCTGTGTGAAGCCCCTCCCACTAAGACCCACTACTTTTTCTTGCCACTTCAGAAAAGTGACGAGAAGCCTAAAAAGATGCAAATTATGGTACACATATGGCATGTGCAATAACGTGAAACTTTTTTACACCACAATAGTAAATGTCCCTCCGTATTTGATGTTGAATGAAAAGGTTTTTTATGGTCATTACCACATACAATATCGGAGCAGTAATATTTTATGAGCTTGACCCCTTTCTCTTGGTCTTCATTTCTTCCCTAGCTTCTACTTGAACTTCATTGTTCTCCACTACTATGCCCTTCATGCACCCATCAAACGTTCTGGCTAAATGTAATAAAGTCAGCTGTCAGATGGTCAAAAAAATAAGCCGGAGCTCCAGTTACAGCTCCAGGACAAGAGTGATGCTGTTTCTCGGGAACCTTTAACATTCAGTGACCTCTGCTACAGCCTGAGAGTGTTGGATCATAATCAGTGGTGTAGCTAGAAATGACTGGGCCCCACAGGAAATTTTAGTAACTTTTTCGCAACCCCTTTCTTTTATGCTGCCCCCATTCCTGTGGCTAGTAAAGATCACTCTCTCAGACCAGGCCCGGCAGCTGTTCCATCCGTATTCTACACCGTCTATACTGTCACTGTATATCATTTCATTGTGTAATACTGTTGAGGGGATAGTGACAAAATCTTTTAGTCCTCCTCCTCCTGGATGGGCCCCTTCTGGGTCAGGGCCCCAAAGCAGCCGCTTCCTCTGCTTCCCCTTTAGCTACGCCCCTGATCATAATCATGATAATTGTACGGTCACAATTATCTGGGCTATAACACCTTTCATCTTAATTTCTAAAATCATAATATATAACAGTGCTGGGGGGCAGGGGAGATTTGGGTTAATTATGCAGAGTGGAACACATTTTACTGTATCCCTTTAAATTAAACAATGACATTTACTGTACACACAGTTTGTCCTATAAGACATATAAAAGTTTGTTTATAATTTGTGACCGAACTTGGTGCCACTTGGTACAGCCTCTAATTTAGCACTGGTCGTTGCAGTGACGGCCATAAGAATTTTCCATATTAGTTTTCTAGAACAGAAACTATTTTTACCTGGATACTGAGGATCTAATTTTATTGTGGAAATTCCAGGTGAAACTTGAAGCTGTCCTCGATCATCATGGTCCTACATAAGTACAAATGAAGACACAAATATAAAACCACAAAAGACAAGACATACCGTACTGAAACGTGTTAGTACCAACTGTAAGTGCAAAAGATTTTGTCTTTAAGTATTTAAAAAAAATGCTTGAAGGGGAGGACTTATATGTTGCTGAATACATTACATGTGATGCCTTACAGGTTCAGCTGCCTAAACCAAGGCACTAAATCACCAGACTGTGGGAGCTTCTACAGATATTTTATACGCTCTAATTGTCATCAGTTATGATTTGGATAACATTATGGGAGCAACATACTGAGCCATAACTACTGCTGGATACTCAATGAAGAGAGGTTTTGGCCAAGTGACCAGGCACTGCGATGTGTGTAGCATGGAAACAAAAAACATGATAATCAACTTCTGGCATGTAATAATATAAGTATTGTGAGCATAGTCTGAGATGAGCAAACAATGCTTCTAATGGTTTAATGAAACTTGTGAGCGCTAACCTTCAGAATGGACACAGTGGATCTCTAGAATGGTGCTGGCCCATTTTTTATGCAACAAAAAATGAACATACAGATAATATAGTATAGCAATGTGAGATGAAGCATGTTCTTTACCTGGTCTGTAGCTGTGGCAGCATCTAAAAATATTAGAAAAAGAAAGGCATATTACACATTTTCTATTAACCGCAATGATGGAGGATTCACGCAACCAGCAACAGACATTATGTGCTACATATTTTATAAAGACACGGGAAGAAAGTGTCCTCTGAGGAGCACAAATCTAAGAATGTTGCCTTCTGACAGACTTGGTTTAAACATTTTACTAACTCAAGGAACTTACAGCAAGGTCTGAAAAATTCAGCTAAGAAATTGCACAGAGGAGAACTGATTTCCTTCATTCAAACAGGGATCACATGGATCACAAACAGTAGAAGACATTCTTCTGACTTCATGATTTGGCCTAGCTTCTAAGAGTTGGTAAATACTTTGCTACTTTGCTCTATTCACACAGATGTGACAGATTTGTTGCAGAAATATATAAGGTTCACAAATATATGAGTTCAGAAATATACAGGTGAAACTCGAAAAATTTGAATATCCTGCAAAAGTTCATTTATTTCAGTAATGCAACTTAAAGGTGAAACTAAGGCTACTTTCACACTTGCGTTCGGAGCGGATCCGTCTGGTATTTGTACAGACGGATCCGCTCCTATAATGCAAACGATGGTATCCGTTCAGACAGAACCGTTTGCATTATATTTCACTTAGTCTAAGTACAATTTGTATTCAGACGGATCCGTCCAGACTTTACATTGAAAGTCAATGGGGGGGCGGATCTGTTTGAAAAATGCACCATATTGTGTCACCTTTGAATGGATCCGCCACCATTGACTTCCATTGTAACTCTGGATGGATCCGTTTGCCTCTGCACGGCCAGGCGGACGCCCGAACGCTGCAAGCAGAGTTCGGGTGTCCGCCTGCTGAGTGGAGCGGAGGACAGATGGTGCCAGACTGATGCATTCTGAGCGGATCCGCATCCACTCAGAATGCATTAGGGCTGGACGGATCCGTTCGGAGACGCTTGTGAGAGCCTTCAAACGGAACTCACAAGCGGAGCCCCGAACGCTAGTGTGAAAGTAGCCTTACATATGAGATAGACTCATTACATGCAAAGTGAGATATTTCAAGCTTTTATTTGTTACAATTTGGATAATTATGGCTTACAGCTTATGAAACCACATAGTCACAATCTCAGGTCCCCTTTGCTCAGGGGGTATTGATTAATTAGCTGACTAGAGGGTGACACTTTGAGCCTACAATATTGAACCTTTTCACAACATTCTAATTTTAAGTTGCATTAATGCACTTCTTTTAAGTTGTATTACTGAAATATAAACTTTTGCACAATATTCACATTTTTCAAGTTTCACCTGTATGAGGTTCACAACTATAATAAATATAACTGTGTATTCCTAGAACTGTCGACATACCTTCTCTTCCATTCAAGTCTGCATCATTTCCATGTGAAACGGAGAGCGCTTCTACAGGTTCTTCCCTCGTTATGACTGGCTGCAATGTAGTTCTAATTGGAGGCTGCACAGTATAAGTTCTAGGAGGATGTGGACCTCGGATCACTGGAACTGTGTAGCCCATACCACCAGGACAGATTTGCTTGAACGCCGCTTTAAAGAAAAGAGAAAAAAAGGCAAAACTTATAAACTATTATTTTGATTCTTATGTAGAACAAATACTATTCCCTCAGCCCTGCTTGCCTACAGTCCAAACTAAAAACTTCATAGCACTGTATTACCATTCCAACTACTATATGTTATATAAAGGGTATATCCCAACTCCTTTCCATGGCAAGATGGGACTAAGCATCGGTCCCAGGTAGCCGAGCTTCTTTACCTCTGGGAGTTACATAAGCAGTGTAGCTTGTTCTGCTACACTGTTTGTGCAGCTCCAATTCACTACAATGAGAGTTACAGAAACAGCAGAGCGCCGGCCCACTTGGCTGTTTCGGTAAGCCTGGCCACCAGCGTCGGGCACTTAGTCCTATATTGGCCAATTGTGTTATCCTGAGAAGCTTTGACAGCTAATGTAAACATTGCGACCAAGTACCTACAAGCCGGCAACAGCGCGCTGAAAAATTTGAACTCCGGCACACAAACTTGTCACGTGGGACGCCACGTTAACTGCCGGACTACATCCGCCATGATATGCTGCTGTTCTATTTTTCTTACACTCAGTGTGGGGAGGGCATCTTATTTTGCTATGGGTCCCTAGTAATTATAGTTACACCCTGCTATCATATTATAGAAGCCAGGATTCTACAGTACAGAACAATAGGGGCGCACTTTAGGTTTGCAAATTTATGGTATATTTGTCCTTTATTTAAAGAGACACCTCCATCACAATTCTTTTAAGTCAATATTAATAATGTAGATAACATAATATTAATATTTTTGGGCTGTTTGCTGTGCTAAAAGTCTAAACAAAGGAGACATTTAAAAGCAAGGGCAGGAAGTAGAATACATAGAGTGACTTAGGCTACTTTCACACTCACGTTTCGGCATTCCGTTTCTAAGATCCGTTCAGGGCTCTCACAAGCAGTCCAAAACGGATTAGTTTGCATTCTAATGCACTCTGAATGGTGGAGGATCCGCTCAGAATGCATCAGTTCTGTCTCCATTCTGCTTTGGAGACAGACACCAAAACGCTGCTTGCAGCGTTTTGTAGTCAGTCTGATGAAACTGAGCCAAATGGATCCGTCCTGACACACAAACATTTTCACTGACACAATTTGTCACAATAGAAAACGTATCCTTCCCCCATTGACTTTCAATGGTGTTCAAGATGGATCCGTCTTGGCTATGTTAAAGATGATACAAACTGATCCGTTCAGAACGGATGAAGACGGTTGTATTATCTGAACGGATCCGTCCATGACAAATCCGCACAAAACGTGTGAAAGTAGCCTTAAAAAAAGTTAACTGGAAAACGCATCCACCCATTTTTTGTAAAGAAAAATAAAAACTAAAGAATAGAACATTCACAAAAGTGTGAGTAAAACGTAATGATTGTGTGGATGCAAACCAGGTTTTATTCACAAGTCGTGAAGTAAAGCTCTAGAAAATGGTTTAGAACTTAAGTACAATAAATATTCAACATTTACATAACTTTTCATTCTACATAAATCTAGAACACATCCTACACTTTCCTACAGGCCAAACACATGCAATACACCCTTTGGCTAATTTACAAATCAATTCGTCAGGGATAGTGAGATGAAACTATAACCCTTAAAAAGAAATTCTCAGAAGGGGATTATACACTGCCCAGAGAAAGTAAATACTGTACATGCTATAAAGCAAGATAAGGTTACATGCAAGTTTTCATGAACTGCTGTGGGTCACTGGAATCTTTTGCGAGAAGAGCCCGCCGTGGCCATCTTGACTGAAGATCCCGCATAAAATCACGTGCGCTGTGACGTATCACACACTGAGCAAGATTTCACGTGGTGTCTCTAATCAAGATGGTCATGGCGGCCTGTATTTATTTTATTTTTTTACCAGATTAACCCCTGAAACGTGGCATCTGTGGGGTTCAGTGCACCCAGTACGTACAAAGAAACGCGCTTTCTGACAAAGTAAATTGTCACAAAGTGAACTTCTTTGTAAAACTTGGCGAAGCAGCCGTATCGAATTTTTCAAAACTTTGCTTAACACTAGAAATCACCGTCAATATTTGTCTCATGGATCCACAATGAATTGAACCCAACTGGGCAGCATGTATAAACCTGTAGAACCCATTTATAAAGAACATTCTCAAACTATATCCAACATCTTCCACAAGCACCAACACAACTAGAAAGTACCAAGTAGATCTTTTTTCATTTGCTTCATTAAGCGCAAGCTATGCAAGCATAAATATCACATAGAGTTACTCACCGGGCGCCATGATTCCACCAAACATTTGGAAGTTAAATGTATAGCTGAGATAAACACATCTCAATCTTCACATACGCTAAAAACACATACACAAAAACAACACTTCTAAACACGTCACTCTACAAAGGAAGCTGCTAGGATTCATCTGTCGAAAGATGCTTAGAAGCTTACAACTGTCAGTATTATTTTATGGAAAACAGAAGCTCTGAGATCATGTGTTTCCAACAGCTCGAAAAACCTAAAGGATCTAACAGACGACCCTTAGACAATTGTTTATAATAAAGCCAAATATTTGGAGAAAACCACTGAAGTCTTACCACGAGCAGAGAGTTGGGAATTTATATTAGCTGTCTAGTCTCATCCTGTAGAAGAGCATGTCTGCAGAGATCCAAGTACAAATCCAGTGGCACATCATGCATCACATGTATTCAGTTATGGATGGCTATCTGACTTGGCATTTTCCCTTGCTCTATTCCAAGGCTTTTTGAAAAGTCAGACTTTGACTCATAGGGAGCCACTTGCACAAGGTGGCACAAGTGAGATGGTTCTTTTTCTTGGGAGAAACCTCTTTACATATTGTTTTCCCATGGAGCTTTGCCAATAAGTCTCCATACTATGGAGCACTTACAGTAAGCCTCCATACAGGGCTAGTCTATTTAAAGAGAGCCAGTACCTTGCTTAAGCTGCATCCAAGGCATCACACCCAGCCAACCAAAATCCTACTCCATACTGATGTCTACAGATGGATACCTTGATTGTTATTTTCCCTTCTCATAATCCAAGTCTTGTTAAAAATTCAGATTTTGACTCATGGGAAGCCACTTCCACAAGGTAGGGCTAGTGGGGTGGTATATAGCAGCTATATAAGTCCGAACTGTGCAACTAGAGACCTAAAGGCAGCATGTGGACCTCCAAGTCCCTATGAAGTCTGTAATGAAAAGTTGACATGACTGTATGTACCGTATTTGGCATTCATAAGGTTAATGCTACAATGAGAGTAAGCACATTTAGATTTTTATAGCAGGAATCAGAGCTGTAGGGGTTTGTCTTTTGACAGCACAAAGTGTGAGATGTGACTTCCAGGCCTTGCTTATCTTGCCTCAAAAAAACAGCAAATCCACCTTTGTTTGTCAAAAATGAACTCCTACTATACTATAGTGGGGGAGTTACAGGACAATCAGCTATTTAATATTCCAGATTCTTCCACCACCCATAACCTATTCTCCAGTAATAATAACCCACTTTTGCCTAATAATTTATTAGGAAGTTCTGACCAAAGGATGCAGGTATAAAATATGCTTGAAACAATAAATCAGTGTTCATATTTTGAATGGGAACCAATTGCTCTTCTCACCCAAGTGTAGAAATGACTGGTGTTGGCAGCATCGTAATGATGGGTGTGTGGACTGCCTTTGGGGTGTGATTTACGATCGATTTGCAGCCTGAAGTGGAAGGTGCCTGCAAGACTGAGTGTGGCTTCACAGGAAAAAAGAGTTTTCATAGGAAACGGGAGAGGCATAAAAGGTATCATTGTCTGTTAAAATCCTGGAGCTAAATTCTGTCGCAAAAGAAGCCAACTTTATAAGGTGGTATAAAGTTGGATCAGGCAGTCTAAGGCTTCATTCACACGTCCGCAATTCTGTTCCGCATTTTGCGGAATGGAATTGCGGACCCACTAATTTCTTTGGGGCCGCACAACGTGCTGCCTGGATCTGGAAATGCGGACAAAATGAGGTATTTTCTATTAAGTGCCGGTGATGTGCGGTCCGCAAAATGCGGAACGCACATTGCCAGAGTCCGTGTTTTGCGGATCCGCAAAACACACACAGATGTGTGAATGGACCCTAATGGTGTACCACATTTATCATCCAGCATCAGCCACTGGGATAAATATGGGGGCATCTTTAGACTGACTGCCTCTCTAAGTTTGCACTGTCTAACAATCTGCCCCAATATACAGTAAAGGTGAACTCATACGGTGCAATAATCGGGCAGATTATCAGGAACAAACATTCCTGCGAATCTGCCTGCATCAAGGTTCAGCAACTGATCTGATAAATGAGTGAAACGCTTGTTCATCGGGTGAAACTGTAGTTTCTGCAGGCACCTAAATGATCGTTCCTGTGCAGCAGATCATGCTGTCTAAACCACTCGTCCTCATATTGTGGAGGTCATCGCCGCATATAAATGCAACACTTTATCTCCTCTTAATGAGCAGCGGCTGAATGTCGGGATGGAGCACTTCTTTCCTGACAATCTGCTTCTCCTCGGCAGGTGTAAATGCACCTTAACTAAAGGGGTTGTCAGGATTAGAAAAACGTTTTCTTCCAAAAAGCAGCGCTCCACCTCTGCACAAGTTGTGTGTGATATTACAACTCAGCATTATTACATTCAGTGGAGCTGAGCTACATTAGACACAGTCCAAGAACAGGTGTGGTTCTTTGACAAAAGCTGCCATGTTTTTCTAATCCTGGACAACCTTTTTAATTTAAGTCACATTAAGATGGCGAGTAGACTCTTCTCACAATAGTAGATAATTTTTTTAGCGCACAAAAAACCCAAACTTATCAGGAAGTCTGATTAAGAACTTTTTGGCAACTAACCTAAAAAGTGGGAGAACAGCATTGGAGGCCATTTATGAACAATTGTACACCAGATATTGGCATAAAAATAGTCGCAAGACCCCTTTTTGCAACTTTTTAGAAAGCCTGTGCGACAATATTTTTTTTGTACAGACGCATGCCTAGTCAGAAACTGGGTGAATCTTCTGGCACCGCACGGGGACCAGCCTAAAAAGCCGGTCTTTGTAAATAATCCCTGTTATTCTTATCCACTAGATATACGTCCACGTGGGACATAAAAAGCAGAATCCACAGTGAATCCGCAAATTGTTGCAGATTTTGCTGCAGATTCACCAAGTGCCTTGCAAAGGGTGAAATAGGTGGTGGAAACATACAGCATAAATTTCATCCCCTATCCACAGTATACGCTTCTGATCATGAGGGGGCCTGGGCCCTGGGAATGGAGGTCCTGGAATGTCTCGCATGGGAATAGAACAGTGGGCATTCGTGACCACTGCTACAATAAGCTCTATGGGACTGCTGAGTACAACACTTGTGCTACATGCAGAAGTCCCACAAAAGTGCATGGGGTTTCGTCATACATCTGCACCCCTGCTCCATTCTCATGGGCACTCTGGGACCTCCATTCGTGTGTACACTGGTGGGCCGGCCTGCAGATGGGTGATAAGTGCTGTTAACGGGAAAACTCCTTTAATATAGTACGTATATATAATGTATATCACTCTAATAGGTTTGTGCAGTACAACCAACAGTGGATAACAGTGTTTCCAGATAATGCACCCGACATAACTATCCTGCAGAACGACACACTATGAAATATATAATCCTACATGACATCCACACATTTACTGATTCTACAAGTGCCCTTTAAAATACTGCTTGAAGTATACTATTCTACATTGCGATCACATTTGATTTACTGCTGTACTGTACACTTGAAATCCTGACACCATAATTGCCTTTTAGTAATTGAGTACTTTACATTTTGACCTTTCAGACAATTAAACTTTTATTCAAATCGCAGAAAATGAAATCCGACCCATCTTACTGCAACGTATCCAGCAGTAACTGTAGAAGCGGAAATCATAATGGCCGACATTGCTTATTCATACTGACTGTCTTTATTATAAGTTAACTTTAACCGGAAAATATGAATGCATAATACAAGTCTATAGGTCTACAGTAGCCGACACATAATGCTAACCATGTATGACACGGCTGTGAATTGTATTTCTTGGGAGTTTATACTGTATAGGAGCTGACAGTTCTACAACCAAGGAGAACACTCGGGAGCAGTGCACATGATATACTACACCACCCATAGGGAAACATAACTTTTTTCTTTCTTGGCTGCCTCGTCAGTATGTATGGTAACCTACCAAATGGTGGCTTGTAATCTGTTGCTAAGGAACTCAGGCCTCATGCAGACAGCCGTATTTTTCACCCATGTACTTTCCGTATTTTTTGTGGATAGCACATGGATCCACTCAATTCTACGGGGCCATGCCCACATCCTTATTTTTGCAGATCCGCGTGGCCGTTCGGCAAATTATAGACCATATCCTTGTGTGGTCCACATTATGGACGGCAGTAGTTATTTCTATTGATGGGAGTGAGAAAAATACAGAATGAGCACGAAAGGTGTCCATATGTTGTGGACAGAAATACGGATACGGTCGTATGCATGAGGCCTCATCAGGACAACTCATTCTGCAAGCAGCAAAGCTAGGGCACAGAAAATAAATTCTCATGGCTGCCTCAGCAGCCAACCAACTAAAATCTATGCAGTTTTTGGCGCACAGGAAATGCAAGATGCAACAAATTTATAATTGAATGGGTTGTCCGGGCTTTTACTATTGATGACCTATGATCAGGATAGGTCATCAATATCAGATTGGTGGGGGTTGACACCCAACACCCCCGCCGATCAGCTGTACTAGGTGCCGTCACCCTTCTCTCTTCCTGTCAGCTGCTGCAGTCTATGGTCTTTGCCATAGACAGCACTAGTGGACAGGAAGAGAGAAGGGAGACGGCACATGTGCACTGCACACACTGTCTCCTCATACAGCTGATCAGCGGGGGTGCCGAGTGACCGACCCCCGCCGATCTGATATTGATTACCTATCCTGAGGATAGGTCATCAATAGTAAAAGCCCAGACAACCCCTTTAAGGGGCCTGCACCTCTTGAAACATTTTGAGCATCTTTCTCTAATTGACTTATTTTTAAGACTGACGTATTGAAAAGCTAGTCTTTAGAAAATGTGGCCCAGTGTGCTGGGGGGGGGGGATACCAGGGCTATAACTGAAGAGAAACACAGGTGAAAAATTACTGATGAAGTCATTGCGCAATATTATATCCTAATACAGGAAGGGTCTCCAACCTCTGGAACTTCAACTGAGGTGAGACTACAACTCCCAGCATGCCCTGACATCTGCAATAGCTGGAGAGCTACAAGTTGGAGACCACTATTATAGAAAATACTAATGAGCCATATGGATTCATGGTGTGATCTCTAAAGTTACCATATTGAATTATACTCACGTGTTCCAAGTACAGGGCACTTTTCGCAGTTGGGTCCCCAAGCTTTGCCTACACTGCAGCAGCAGAGCTGTCTAGTGAGCTGAACTGAGAGTGGATGCATGCAGTGCCTCCCAGTACTGACCAGACGGTAACATGGACCTTTCTCCTCAGACATTAAAAGATTTTCAGCTGTGGAAAGAAGAGTGTTTTTATTATCACTCAAAAATAACATAAAAACATGAACTTTCTAAACTCAAGCCAAAAAGTAATTATCTCAGTACTTAAAACAGATCCTAGTTTACAGTTCAGTAGTACTATTAGTTGATTTTAAAGCCTCAAATACCAGACAATAATGTGCCCAAATTCTGGTGCAATTTGAACCCAAAAAATAACTGGAGTACATACTGGATGTCAGATTTATTACCCTTTAGACAGTTTTGTGCCTAGGTAGACACTTTTCAAAAGTGTTTAGAAAAGGAGGAATGACTAAGAGGACTTGTAATATGTGTCAGATTTATTACTGACATGTGCCACCAAATTCTGGTGCAAAGTAAGCCAGTCAAGTGGAGGCATAAGGAGAAGAACAGTGTCTAAGGCTACCTGCACACGTAGTGGAATACGCATGGTTTTTCCATGCAGATCCCTATGTGGTAAAACCGCAGGGTAATACAGTACTAGTAAAGTGAATGAGATTAAACAAATCTCACGTACACTTTGCGGATGTTTTCCATGTAGAAGTTGAGCTGTTGTGGCGTTTTAGAAATCCGGAGCATGTGAAGTATGTTTGCGGTTTTAGCTGCGAATTTCACCCTTTTCTAATGAAGGGTGAGATCTGAGGCAAAAATCACACCATATCCACACTATAAATCGCTGTCTGAAACTGCATTTTTTTTGTGCTTTTGGTGCAGAAATGCATGAAAACCTGCACAGAAATGTGTGCGTATCTTCTGACCCATGTGCTGGTACCGGTACGCTAGTTTCAAGCTAGCCTAAAATCTTTCGGCAGGCTGTTCTGTCATGAGGACTAAGTGAAATGAAGAATCCTTCTGTCACTCCTTGCAGCAGCGCTTCACTCTTGATAACAAAGGCGGGTCACAAAATAAAGACCCTCTTCTACATCGGACATGTGTACACCCTAACTGGGCATATGGGCTTGGGCTGTCCAGTTGAGACAATCCCTTTAACAAGTTATGAATTTATTACTTTTGATTGTAGTTTCCAGAGGTTACATAAGTAAAGCTGTCCCATAATTATCATTTATTTCCAGATTGGAGCATACCATGGCTCTTACCCAAGTAAACAAATTATAAATATGACTGTTCTAAATTTGCAAGAAGTCCAAATTAACTTGTTTTGACGCTAGTCTGTCCAAGTCTTTTACTTGTGGACTGAGGCCAGTTTTCAGTATACGAAAATGTCTTCAATGCCATAATCATTTATTTGCAGATAGGAAAATAAATGACATAGTTCTCCCTACTTGTTTATTGGCATGATACCCGCTGCTTGTTCAGTGGTAATATTTTACCTTCCTTCTTTTCTGCCAGATCATTTCATTTCTCAGAAAACTATTTAAATGTTTGTCCAGGAAAGCGACGGGAGTCTGCAGCACATAATTTTGCTCATGGTCAGTGAGTGATCAGCTTGGCATTGGGCTACAGGAGAAAGGGCAAAGGCAAAGTGCCAGTCTCACTTCATGAAACAAACGTGTAGCTGAAGCCTGTCTGGCCTGATTACACTGTAAAAGGCATCCCACTGGTCCAACTTCTTAGGGAAATAAAAAAGACTAAATAAACATATGGGTTTAGAGCACCTACAAAATATGCTTCAGCTAAAGGCATACACATTGTGGGACTCCTGTCCCCATTGGGTCAAGACTGAATTCTGCTCTGCTTTGCCTTGTCTACCCCAGTAGCTCACTCCCTGGCACTACTTTCCACTAGTTCTCCAAGCCATGAGATTCTCTTTGACCTTCTGGAGGCATTGGTCTTGAACATATACCCTATGCTCAGACTATCCATCTTAATTCCCTTCCTTGGTAACCTAGGAACCAGGACTCAAAACTACTTGGGCCTTGTATGATGCTTTTCATACTTTTTGACTTTAATATCTTAGATTGTTCCATTACGAAGCAGAAATTCTCCGTAACTGACATCTCTGAAGCTACGTAGCTACACCTGGAGAACTTTGTCCAGTGTATTCGCTATTCATCATGTGTACAAAGTCTGAATAATCAGGTCACCTCAATACTGTTTGATATCCATACTACAGTGTATATTCTGTATAACACACTACTGGACTGTTCCATCTCCCACTGTTACAGTATATGCCCCAAAGTTCAAATTTAACTATCAAAGCAACTGACTGGATGACCGTTCTCAAATTTTACTTGATACTTTTAATAATTTGGCCTCTACTACAATAAAGGGAAATATTCATAAAATAATGCTCGGCATTTAACTGTAGTGTGTCTACAAAGACTTTACGCTGGGGCACTGAGTTGATGTTGATGAAATTATGGACAAGTGGTCTCCTTGACCCACATATTCTGGTTTTGTCCTGTAATGCAATCCTGCTGGACTAGATTGATATTCAATATTGCTTGACTAGATCTAACCCTGCAACCCTATCAGGGTTGCTAGCCATCCAGAAATTTCTAGACAGGTACTAGCACTGAGCCTGGTATTGAGCTACAGACGTGTATTGCTTAGAATCTTTATCATCCATTATGGTTTTCCAATTTGTCCCTAAAAAATGTTGGTTGTCTGTGATTTTCAGATACGTTAGCCAGAAAAAAAGAAAATTCTGATTGGCAACCCTGGACCATATATTTACAGAAATTGCTAGACTATGACGATTCCCTGGGGCTTTATGTCGCAGAATTATAAGTCCTTTGCCCGCCGCATTACAGCTATAAACCTAAAATTAAATGTACAGTATGTATTGTATAGAACTCCTAATGGCACAACTAAGGGGTCAAATATTGTTATTGTAAAATGTCTGGTCAAGATGCTAATTTGATTGATGCCCTGGACTTTCTTTTTTATTCTAAACTTGTATTTACTGACATGTTATATCCCCTCTCTACTGATGCACTGCACCTATACAGTACCTACCCAGGTTCAACCTCCCCCTCCCCCCATTCCTGATTCTTTCCCTATATGTCACTTGCTTTTGTTCCCTTGTATTATTCGTTATAGCCTTATTATTTATCTCTTCTGTGTTTCATATTCTTTAACGATTCCTTTACATTGGTTTGACGGTTTCTTGTTTTGAAGTGCCTACATGGCCTCTGAACTCAGGTTCACTCTTTCAACCTCCAGGTAATCTGGATGATGTAGTGTTGCCTTCACTGCTCTAAATTTTTGAACTTTTCTATTTCTATTGCATTTGGTTGTGTGTTACCCAGCATTTTTTCCTGTTTATGTTTTTCTTGAAACAATAATTTAAACAAACACAATATAAAAAATACCATTATTTCATACATTTCTGTTTTTATAGATGTAATTTAAAACCTAGATCTCCAGCATATATTTCACTTGATTCCTTTACTTTCTTAGCACTGTACAGTACAGTGTATGGAATTTATTGCAATAAACAAAAGCAACCAAACAGCTGAACACAGCGGTAAAAGTTATTCGTGCCCTCGAGTGGAGTGTTGTCCACAGTTCAAACCACTAATTATGTGACTTCTGACTAGTTTCAGTGAAAGATTTAATTTGGTGTAACAGATGTCCCAGGCATGCTGGTATGTGTTGGTGACATAACCCACCTAAATAACAGCTCCTTACACTATTAATCATGTGCATTCCACTCTTCCTGGAAAACATCCTTAGTTTAGCAGGCTTCGGTGTATCACCAATATTGAACTACGTGAAGCAAGTCAACATTTCTATAGGGATGGTCCCAGTACACTATCCCAGTACAATGTCACTTTCTATAGGGATGATCCCAGTACAATGTCACTTTCTATAGGGATGATCCCAGTACAATGTCACTTTCTATAGGGATGATCCCAGTACAATGTCACTTTGTTACTGCATCTCCGGAATTATGCAGAAATTAATTAGCAACTCCCAAGCCAGTGCACACAGCAATGATGGGTAAGAATGACTACAAGCACTATTAAGTCTAGCAATGTGTTATTTATGAGATGCACATAATACCTGAACCTGAAAAAGTCAGTAGATAGCTATGATGTAGAACTGTGTAAGTGAAAGTATAATGTAGTGTACTATATGTCATGTTTTTACAAAGGTCTAAACAAAGAGTGGGACTGAGTCAAAACCAGTTATAAATAAAGTTTTTGTTCAAGCAAGAAACAATACAGGAATAATTTTGTATTATATTTTACTTTCAAATGTTTCCAGTTTACTGCTTCATTCTGGCTGTCATGGCAGCGATCAGGTGTGACCCTGTCAACAAGAAGTTGATTCCCAGAGACCCTGAACCTGTGGAGTGATGGAGCTGGAACCTGCGGCAGTGACTAGGTAAGTATGGTCCCCACCATGGGTCAGGCCACTCTAAAGGAGATTGTTAACCCAAATATGGGTCAAGCCACTGTGAAGGGGATTGTTAACGCCACCATGGGTCTGGCCACTCTGAAGGGGATTGTTAACCCCACCATGGGTCTGGCCACTCTGAAGGGGATTGTTAACCCCACCATGGGTCTGGCCACTCTGAAGGGGATTGTTAACCCCACCATGGGTCTGGCCACTCTGAAGAGGTCTTTTAATGTTTAAAGTAGGATAACACTTTTAGAGGAAGAAATTTACTATTGACCACCCTCCATGTAATTTCTAAAAGCACAGGGACAGATCACTTGGAACGGAAACATTGTACTTAAAAGGGTTTTCCAATCAGATATTTCTGGTATATCCACAGGATTTCCCAATCCGTTCCATGCTATTTTGAACTGAATGATAGCTATGCATAAGTGTCACTGTCCATTCACTTCTATGAGTTCCAAAAACAGCAAAGCATGAAACCACATCTATCACTTATGGAATTTCCTATAGATATGCCAGAAATGTCTAAGATGGGCAAATCCCTTTAAAGGGGTTGTTCGCAACATGATAATCCTTTCTGAAAAGATCACTATGGGCCCAGCAGCACAGAACAGCTATTACTGAGGAGGAAAGCTCCTCGAGACAAGGAGCTTCTCTAAGCTGGGGAAACTACTACATGACATTCATGTAACTTAATTAGGGCAAATAAAAAAGTATCATCATGGTGTCAAATATAGAAATTAATAATAATTCAAAATTAGATTATTTATCTATTTTCTAGAGGCTAATAATTAAGTAATAATTATGATATCTCTATACTGTATAAATTTTGGATCTAACATTTAGCAAGGTAAACAATTTGCATGTCTCAAAACTAATTCTGCTGCCAATAAGGTAAATATAACTCTAGCTGGAAACAAAATCACAAAGATAACAAGGGCAGCAACGGAGGGAACCTTATTGTATAGGCTCCTGTAAGTACTAAAGGCTCCCACGCGTTTCTAATTTTCACTGTTGGGGTGGAGTTGTGCTTATTAGGCTTACTTACCCACACAAGAGGAATAAGTAGAATCTGGAACAAACCCCTGTTTACAAGTACATTTAAAGCTGCCGACTGTATTTAAACATTCACCATTAGGACATACACCTTGCATGTAGCATTCATTAATATCTGAAAAAGGAAAAAAAATACACAAGAAGAAATATTCATGAAACAAATCTGTAAAAACAATATTGGAAAAAAATATGAAAAGAAACTTTCACCCTTAACAGATTGAAACTTGTTTCAGTATACAGAGGCATGGCACCAGGTGCTGCCAAATACATTTGTACTGTGAGGTTAACACTGATAACATGGACGTTGTATATTCTTCAATAATGCCTAGCTACTAGTTGGAACAAGAAAATTAAAGTGTTTGGAATCATTAAGAAATGTTAAAAATGAAGACAATTGGGCAGAGACTAAGGAAAACAAACTTTTACAGCTAGTTTTTGGATCAGAAATGCACTAAACAAGTACACAGGGGGAGATTTCTCCTGCACAGCAGGGGGATGCACCTACTTTATGCCGAGGTGCAGGCCTCCTCATAGATTTGGCACTTACCCCAGCAGGCCATGCGCCAGACTAAAATCCACCGCAGCCTCCTAGCTGTTGTAGATTTCTGTCTTCACACACGCCAGAAAACTGGCGTGAAAAAAAGATAAGCGTGCTAAGCCTGTTGGTCCTCCGCACCTTCTCTCCCTCGCCACACTCCCTTTTTTGGAAAGTGGCAAGGGTGGTGTAGAAACATCACTTACCCCTAAATTTAGGCGCATTGGCATTTGAAAAGTTGCGAATATGAGGTTTGCGTCAAATTTTACGTCAGAAAACTGAAGTGAGGGGAAGGATAAGTTCCCACTACAGTGTCTAATGATCTATCATTTCATATAAATGATCCTAATTACCACCCCAAGGCTGAAGGGTTCCCACTAAGGCTTGAAACTGAAATTACCACATATGTGATTGTTGCGTGGCTCTTAAGGTGCTATCATATAAGTGGCTTGAGGTGTTGGTTCCACACGGTGGTTGGCGCTAATTGTTGGGTTGTACCTTGACTCTGCAACTGGAATCCAAAGCAATTACAAGTACACCCTTGCAATTAGCAGTGCAGTTACCACGGCTCAATCACACACATGTAATAGCACCATTCAGATGCTAATTCCATAGATTATGTTAAACTATCTAAAAATGTGCTTCTGTCAAGCAGCTTGATTGTTTGCTACGCTACCGGCCCACGGAATGTACACTATGTAGGGAAATGAGCAAATAGTTTTGATTATCAAATGAAGGGGATGCAAATGAGCTCTTAACAAGCTAGGTCTCTAATGGCACCAGGTGTAAGCAGCTATCCTATAAATCAAGGTTCAACCCTTTAAATAGGCCTTGAGATATGACTTTGATCAAGCTGATTAAGGTGTTCTCTCCCCAAGGAGAGTAGTTCCCCCCAAATCCAGAAAGGCCTTTCGCCCAGTTAAGCCAGTACTCTCTGCTCTGCACTGATGAGGGGCAATCACCCTGAAACAGCTGTCTGCAGATTGGGTGCTGACTTATTTAATATCCAAGCCATGTCTCAAATTGTATTTGAAGGGTCAAACAATGACTTATAGTATAACTGCCTTACATCTGGTGGCATTTGTGGCAGAGAATGTTAAGAGCTCATTTGCATCCCTTTCTTCCCAGAATTCCAGAGTAGCATGTGTGGCCTATAAGTCTCCTCACATCATTTAAGGCACTCTCTCCTCAAGGAGAGATAGTACCCCCCAAATCCTGGCTTAGGCCTCTCAACCAGTTAAGTCAGTTCTCTCTGCTCTGCACTGATGAGGGGCAGTCACTCTGAAACAGCTGTTTGCTGATGAGGTGCTGGCTTATTTAATATCGAAGTCATGTCTCAAAGCCTATTTAAAGGGTCGAACAATGACTTATAAGATAGCTGCCTTACATCTGGTGGTATTAGTGGCACAGCTTGTTAGGAGCTCATTTGAATCCCTTTCTTTCCAGAGTAGCATGTATGGCCTATAGGTCTCCTGATGCCGATCAAACTGATTTCTCCCAAAGGAAAGATGGCCCCCCCCCCCCCCCCCCCGAAAGATTATCAAATGCTTATAGACGAGAATAGAAACCAAAAAGCCAAAATACAACACTAAGGCTAGTTTCACACTAGCGGCAGGGGACTCCGGCAGACTGTTCCGGCGGGTGAACAACCTGTCGGATCTGTCCTGTCGCTAGTTCACGTGTGCCCTCAGACTGCCGCTCCGTCCCCATTGACTATAATGGGGGCAGAGTTACGGCAGCCCACAGCGAGAGGCAGCCTGACTAAAAGTACTGCATGCAGTACTTTTAGTCTGGTTGCCTCCCGCCGCGCGCTGCCGTGCCACCGCCGTAACTCTGCACCCGACCCCATTATAGTCAATGGGGACAGAGCAGCAGTCCGGGGGCACACGTGAACTAGCGGCAGGACTGATTCAACTGCCGGAACAGCGTGCCGGAGTCCCATGCCGCTAATGTGAAAGTACCCTAAGAAAAATACACTGGAATAAATTTAAAGTTTAAGCCCTTCACGTTGTGAGTAAAAAATTTAAATCATTTATTCACTGCTTTCCAAAACCCACAACCTTTTTAGTTTTCCATTCACATAACTCTATGAGGGCATAATGGCAAGAGAATTTGTACTTTCTAATGGTCCTATTTAATATTCCATTTGATGTAGTTGGCAAGCTGGAAAAAAATACTAGTAGGATGGAAGTGGAAAAACAACTGTGGCATTGTTTTACAGGTTTAGTTTTTACAGGATTCACTGTGCGTTAGAAATGACACATTACCTTTATTCTTCAAGTCAGTACAATTACAGCAATACTGAATTAATATAATTCGTGTTATGTTTAATACCTTAATACTTTTATGTATTTATCACCAGTGATGGCCAGTTCGCAGTGTTCGCCCCCGAACACATGCGATCTGCCATCTTAACTGACAAGTCCGGCGAGGCACAGGTAAGTCCTTACCTGTGCCTGTGCGCAAGCCGGTCTGCGCGAGTTCTCGGAACTGCCTGCTCCCGGAGACCGCATTTCATTTCAGACCAGCTCGCACAGAGGCACAGGTAAGGACTTACCTGTGCCTCGCTGGACTTGTCAGGTAAGATGGCAGATCGCATGTGTTCGCGGGCGAACACTGCGAACTGGCCATCTCTATTTGTCACCATATTATAATACTCATACTTTTTTATATTTCTGTCTACAGAGCTCTGTAAGGGCTTATATTTATGAAGTGTAGATTTTATTGAAACAATCTTGCAGTATGTATTACTTTTTGATTGCTCTTTATTCAATTATTTTGGGAAGCAAGAGGACCAAAAATGGCAATTTAGTAATTTTGATTTTCTTTTGTTATGGCGTTCACCACATGGGATAAATACTGATATTTTAATAGTTTGGGCATTTTCACTCGACAATACCATTATTTTTTTTTTTTTATTGTTTCTTTATTTTTAATGCAAAATTGAGAAAGAGGCATGATTTTGAATTTTAAAATCTTTTTTTTTTTTTTTTTACTTGGACATGCAATCATGCAAACTTGCAATCTACCACTGTAGAAAAATTGTTGTCTTTCTATTGAGTCCTGCGTTCTGTCACAAGGAGCAACCCCTCACATATCATAGTCTCAACTAATCACACCATCTGAGGGGCTAAATGTTGATCAGAATTGTTTCCGTTTACAGACACTGGTGGCTGGCTGTAATCCACAAAGTAAAAAACCTGTGGGGTCATTTATCAAACTGGTGTAAAGTTAAATTGGCTTAGTAAGCAACCAGATTCCACCTTTCATTTTTGACAGCTCCTTTGGAAAATGAAAGGCGGAATCTGATTGCAATGGGCAACTAAGCCAGTTCTACTTTACACCAGTTTTACAAATGACCCCCTGGTTTTTACTTTGTGGATTACAAAAGTCAGGAATTCGACTAGAACCGTGCACGTCTGGTACAAAAAAGTTACAAGCGAGCTGGAGCTGGTGGTGGGTCTTCTGTGTAAAGCAGCAGACACCCGAAGCTATATTATCTGCTCAGCTCCTGAGTGGTCACCATCTTTAAAAACCCGACTTGCCGGGAGGGGTTTAAGCAGATTAATTTTCTAATTGCTTGTTCTGCTCATTGTTTGGCTTCTGGTTTTGTAAAATGACACATTACATTGCAGTTCAGTGCCAGATTAGACACCCTGGCATCTATCCATCGGTAATAATTCATAAGGCAGGGGGGTGTATAGTTATCATTTGTAGACATATTACGTGTATTTTAAGTTAACAAAATACTATATGAGCAAAGTTAAGCTTAAAGGGGTTGTCTCACTTCAGCAAGTGGCATTTATCATGTAGAGAAAGTTAATACAAGGCACTTACTAACAAATTGATATTATCCATATTGCTTCCTTTACTGGGTTCATTCACTTTTTACATCACATTATACACTGCCTGTTTCCATGGTTACGACCACCCTACAATCCATCAGTGGTGGTCGTGCTTGCACAGTATAAGAAAAAGGACCGGCTTCTCTGGTGGCTGGGAGCGTGGGAGCAGACAGACTAGTGCTTTTTCCTATAGTGCACAAGCACGAGCACCACTGCTGGACTGCAGGGTGGTCGTAACCCCTGGAAACAAGCAGTGTATAAACCAGCTAACAAAGGATGCAATATGGACAATCACAATACATTAGTAAGTGCCTTCTATTAACTTTCTCTACATAATAAATGCTATTTACTGAAGTGAGTCAACCCCTTTAGCCCCTTCCCGATCAGCGCCGTAATAGTACGGAGCTGAGGGAAGTGACTTCCTGACCAGCGCCATAGTACTATGGCACGCTGATTGGGCCGGTGCAGGAGCTGCGCCCCCCCAATCAGCTGCCAGTGCATTAACCCTCACTATGCCGCGGTCAGCACTGACTGCAGCATGTGCGGAGGGAGCTCCCTCCCTGTCCCCATCGGGTCCCCGCGCTGCTGACCCGGTGGCTGGGACAGCAGCCTGCTGCCTTCCCTGTTAGCCTGTGAGATCCCGCCCCCTGGATCTCATAGGCAGGAAGGCTGTAAGTGTATTACACTGGTAATACACTTACAGCCAATGCATTACAATACAGATGTATTGTAATGCATTGTACAGGGGATCAGACCCCCAAAAGTTTTGCATAATAAAAAAATAAGTTTAAAGTAAAAAAAAAAAAGTGTTCTTTTCCCATAATTAATAAAAAAAAAAAATGGGGGAAAAAAGAATATAAAAAAGAAAAGTATACATATTGGGTATCGCCACGTCCATAAAAATATAACATGAACCACCCTGTCAGGTGAGAGCAGTAAAAAAACACAAAAAAACACAAAAAAACAACAATTTTTGGGTCGCCTTCCCTCACAAAAAGTGTAGTACCAAGCGATCAAAAATGCTTTTGTACCCTAAAATGGTACCAATCAAATCGACGTCTCATCCCACAAAAAATGAGACCCTAGCTAAGACAATAATCCAAAAAATAAAAAAAATTATGGCAACACAAAAACAAGATTTAATTCTCTTCAAAAATGTATTTACTGTGTAAAACTTAACAAAAACAAAAATAATAGACACATTGGGTATCCTCACGTCTGTAACAGCCTGCTCTATAAAAATATCACATGAGATGCCCCCTCAGGTGAATGCTGTAAAAAAAAATATATTATAAAAACGATGCCAAAACAGCCTTTTTTTTTCACCTTGCCTCACAAAAAGTGTAATACTAAGCGATCCAAAAAGTCTTATGTACCCTAAAATGGTACCAATAAAAATGTCACCTCATTCAACAAAAAATGAGCCCCCACATAAGACACTCAAAAAATAAAAACCAATGATGTCCATAAACAAATCCATCAAAATCTGCGCTGCAAAAGCCATGTGGCGCTCCTTCCTTTCTGAGTTCTGCGGTGTGCCCCCCCAGCACTTTACCACCACATATGGGGTGTTGCCGTATTCAGGAGAAAATGGGTAACAAATTATGGGGTGCTTTTTCTCCTGTTACCACTTGTGAAAATGAAAAATTTCACTTTTTGTAGGGGTACGTCAGGGTTTCTTCAAATACAAAACAGTGCCTAAAAATCATTCCAGCTCCAAAATCCATATGGCGCTCCTTTCCTTCTGACCCCTGCCACGTGCCCATAGAGCAGTTTACCACCACATATGGGGTATTTCTGTAAACTGCAGAATCAGAGTAATGCATATTGAAATTTAGTTTGCTGTTAAGCCTTGCTGTGTTGCAATAAAAAAATTGATTAACATTAAAAATCTGCATAAAAAAATGAAATTTTGTAATTTCACCTCCATTCTTCTTTAATTCTTGCAAAACAACTACAGGGTTAACAAGGTTTGTAACATCAGTTTAAAATAGCTTGAGGGGTGTAGTTTCTAAAATGGGGTAATTTATGGGTGGTTTCCATCATGTAAGTCCCTCAAAATCACTTTATATCTGAATTGGTTTAAAAAAAAAATGGTTTTGGAAATTTGTTTGAAAATTTGAAAAATGGCTTCTAAACTTCTAAGCCTTCTAACGTCCAAAAAATAAAATAACATTTGCAAAATGATGCCAACATAAGGTAGACATATGGGCAAAAATATAAACGCAACACTTTCGGTTTTGCTCCCATTTTGCATGAGCTGAACTCAAAGATCTGAAACATTTTCTACATACACAAAAGACTCTCAAATATTCTTCACAAATCTGTCTAAATCTGTGTTAGTGAGCACTTCTCCTAATGCATGGCCCCATATTGCAAGGATCTGTACACAATTCCTGGAAGCTGAAAACATCCCAGTTCTTGCATGGCCAGCATACTCAACGGACATGTCACCTATTGAGCATGTTTGGGATGCCACATTTCAGAATGGTCTTTTATTGTGGGAAGTCTAAGGCACACCTGTACAATATTCATGCTGTCTAATCAGCACATTGATATGCCGCACCTGTCAGGTGGGATGGATTACCTTGGCAAAGGAGAAGTGCTCACTAACACAGATTTAGACAGATTTGTGAAGAATATTTGAGAGTCTTTTGTGTATGTAGAAAATGTTTCAGATCTCTGAGTTCAGCTCATGCAAAATGGGAGCAAAACCGAAAGTGTTGCGTTTATATTTTTGTTCAATGTATTTTATGAGGCATTACTATCTGTCTTAAAAGTAGAGAAATTCAAATTTAGAAAATGTAGATTTTTTTCAAAATATTTGGGATTTTTAATAAATAAAGGAATAATATATTGACTCAAATTTACCACTGTTGTGAAGTACAATGTGTCACGAGAAAACAATCTCAGAATGGCCTGAATAAGTAAAAGTGTTCCAAAGTTATTACCACATTAAGTGACATGTCAGATTTGCAAAAATGGCCTGGTCAGGAGGGCGAAAACTGGCCCGGGGAGGAAGGGTTAAAGGCTGTGGAAACCTTTTAGTATTATTATAGAATTTCTTCTTATTATTATTGAATATCTTGGGCTAAAAATAATTTTTCCAGTTGTTCAAGTTCGCTCCTGCAGAGCTGCTCTGCCAGTTTGAACTGTGCCCATTACCTATATTGCGGATCCGCAAAACACGGATACCGGCTTGTGTGCGTTCGGCAATTTGCGCACCGGACATGGCCGACACTGTGACAGAAATACCTATTCTCGTCCGCGAGAATGGGACATGCTCTATCGTTTTTAAGGGGCTGCAGAACAAAACTATGGATGCGGACAGTACATGGTGTGCTGTCCACATCTTTTGCGGCCCCATCGAAGTCCCCTGTGAGTCCACAGCCATTCCGCAAATTTGTAGAACAGGTGCGGACCCGTTCATATGGCCGTCTGAATGAGCCCCAACTTTCCATAGCTCATAAACCCTCATGTAAGCCATGTTCTTATCAGTTTGGTAAGAATTTAGCTTAAATGAGCGCTTCATAAAAAAATGTTCTATTTGTTACAAAACTACCATTTGTTAATTGCTAATATGCAAATGGTAATTAATAAAATATAAGCATAATATGCAAGTAATAGCATGAAGTCATGAGTGTGCAATGAGTAACTGCATTCAATATTTACATGGGCACAGAAAACATGTTAAAACTGAACACCGCTGTATCACTGAAAGTTCATAGAATCAGGAGATATTAGAAGCATTTCTCAAAGGCAACATACATTTCCATCTCAGGTCATAAAGTCTTGTTTCTTATCTTGAGAAGAGACAGACTGAAACCTTAGCAATCCTCTGGAAAAAGTACATAGCTAGATCAGAGAGGCTAATATGAAAAAGGGAAATGCAATTTTATTCTGAGATGAGGAAATTATATACTGAGGGGGGGGGGGGGGGGATATCACTTAGGGTACTTTCACACTTGCGGCAGAGGATTCCAGCAGGCAGTTCCGTCGCAAACCGATTCCGGAATCCTGACGCAAACAGATGGCATTTGTCAGACAGATGCAGAGCCGTCTGACAAATGCATTGAAATACCAGATCCGGCTCTCCGGTGTCATCCAGAAAAACGGATCCGGTGTTTTTTTTGTGCATTTTTTAAGGTCTGCACATGCCGGATCCAGCATTCCGGCAAGTGTTCAGTATTTTTGGTCGGAGAGAAAACTGCAGCATGCTGCGGTATTTTCTACGGCCAAAAAACGTAAGAGGGACTGAACTGATGCATTCTAAACGGATTGCTCTCCATTCAGGATGCATTAGGATAAAACTGATCAATTTTTTCCCCGCTATTGAGCTCCTGTGATGGAACTTAACACCGGAAAAGAAAAACGCTAGTGTGAAAGTACTCTTAATAAAGATTTCCATTTCACACTCCAGTCTTAGTTAAAAAAAAAAGGACCACCGAAGTGAGAGGCGGCCAATTTATTAAGAGGCACACGTCGCTTAGTAAATCTGTCAAATCTTCTGCCGTCTATATGCCAGAAAATTAAATCTACTCCAGCTAGATACTAGCTAGAAGCTGGTGAAAATTTTAGTTATAATTTACACCAATTTCTGGTGTAAGTTATAATAATTTTGTGTCCACTAAGCTCCTCCCACTTTTAACATAGTGGCGACATCAGCACAGAAACTCAAAAAGTCACGCATTTTTCACAAAATGTCATTTGTGCAAAAAATTGCTTCTGCATGCCAAAAAACTGGCAACACATTTTGTGAATGACCCCCCTACCTGTATTTATTCCGTCACATAACTATATTAGTATTGGTTTTTATGAGGTCACTAACGCACTTTTTATTTTATCTAACGCTCATGAATATACATAAAGCTATGTGGGTCCCATGGCACAAATGTAAATGGAGCTCCTTGCTGTGCTTTATGTTAACACAGTACACTAACCTGGGACAGGAGAGCTCAACACTTGTTGCTCACCCCCCACTATTTCTATCCACGATAGGAAAGAAAGAAGGTATGACCATTTGGCCATTTCCAAATTAGGCTTTGTACTCTCCCCTGACAAAGCCAGAAAGCGAAACTGGTCCTGCGCTGTGAGTGCTTTTATATGATATGCCTGCTTGCAACGTATGGATTCTGTAAGTGTAATAAAATAGAGGGCAACCGCATGTTTTTAGCGGAACCCATCCAGGTGTTCTTTTATCTCCACACACACCACTAAAGTACAAGGGACCTGAAAAGTTGTCAACTGCTACATGTAGAAGCAGCATAAGATGTTTGACCCAACTGGGGATCCAGCAGAGAGAAGCAGAGTGTCTGAATTGGAGGCGTTGAAGAGGAGGGTGAGAGGTTTGTCATATGAAGGTGGGTTAGAAGTCAGTCATGTGGAGGGGTGAGCCAATCTACAGAAACTGGAGGGAATTTGTTATGGACTATTTTTAGTATGAATTGCTTTTAGGTAAGGTGTTCCAAGTTTTCATCGATTGTGCATCATTTGTTTAAAAGCTGGCAGCACGTAAACACTGCAGCCAATCAGTGGCCTCAGGGGTCAACTGCCCTACTACTGGGGCCACCACTCAGCCATGATGCCAGTAAGTATGACATGTGACCGCTGAGGCCACTGACTGTAAAAAAAAACAAAAAAAAAAAAACAAAAAAAAAAAAACTGATGGCTGAGCACCAAAGAATCTGCACTGAACCTGGATGGGTTGAAAAGGTGAGTAGTAGGTGAGTTTTTTTTTTTATATTTTTGAACATTTTCATTTTTTTTTTTCAAGAAACAAGACACTCATTTCCTATAACACTTATTCTAATACTGGATTCGTTTTCATGACTTACCCTGGCAGAATGTAGCATTTATACGCTTGTAACCTTGAGGACACTCCATGTACTGGGGATTTGAAGAGTGAGCTGCAAAGAAAAATAACAGCTTTAATAAGACCACCAATACATGACTTTTTTTTGATAATGTGATGCATTGTAGATAACTGGAAAATGGATTCTGCAAGCAAAAATATGAGGGGAAGGAGGAAAACAGCTGGTACCTCTAGAACATGGCATTTTCTCTGATAAGATATATTACAAAGTTTCTTATAGTCATCTGCACTATTAAATTATAAAAAGTTGTGTGAGAGTATAGTGACCATCTAATATATAAAGTTGAGTATACAGTCAGGTCCATAAATATTGGGACATCAAAACAATTCTAACATTTTTGGCTCTATACACCACCACAATGGATTTGAAATAAAACGAGCAAGATGTTTAACTGCAGATTGTCAGCTTTAATTTGAGGGTATTTACATCCAAATCAGGTGAACGGTGTAGGAATTACAACAGTTTGCATATGTGTCTCCCACTTGTTAAGGAACCAAAAGTAATGGGACAGAATAATAATCATAAATCAAACTTTCACTTTTTAATACTTGGTTGCAAATCCTTTGCAGTCAATTACAGCCTGAAGTCTGGAACGCATAGACATCACCAGACGCTGGATTTCACCCCTGGTGATGCTCTGCCAGGCCTCTACTGCAGCTGTCTTCAGTTCCTGCTTGTTCTTGGGGCATTTTCCCTTCAGTTTTGTCTTCAGCAAGTGAAATGCATGCTCAATCGGATTAAGGTCAGGTGATTGACTTGGCCATTGCATAACATTCCACTTATTTCCCTTAAAAAACTCTTTGGTTGCTTTTGCAGTATGCTTTGGGTCATTGTCCATCTGCACTGTGAAGCGCCGTCCAATGAGTTCTGAAGCATTTGGCTGAATATGAGCAGATAATATTGCCCGGAACACTTCAGAATTCATCCTGCTGCTTTTGTCAGCAGTCACATCATCAATAAATACAAGAGAACCAATTCCATTGGTAGCCATACATGCCCATTCATCACCACTGATGAGGTGGTATGCTTAGGATCATGAGCAGTTCCTTTCCTTCTACATACTCTTCTCTTCCCATCACTCTGGTACAAATTGATATTGGTCTCATCTGTCCATAGGATGTTGTTCCAGAACTGTGAAGGCTTTTTTAGATGTCGTTTGGCAAATTCTAATCCTGCCTTCCTGTTTTTGAGGCTCATCAATGGTTTACATCTTGTGGTTAACCCTCTCTATTTACTCTGGTGAAGTATTCTCTTGATTGTTGACTTTGACACACATACACCTACCTCCTGGAGAGTGTTCTTTATCTGGCCAACTGTTGTGAAGGGTGTTTTCTTCACCAGGGAAAGAATTCTTCGGTCATCCACCAACAACTCTGTTTTCCGTGTCCTTCCAGGTCTTTTGGTGTTGCTGAGCTCACTGATGCGTACCTTCTTTTTAAGAATGTTCCAAAAAGTTGTTTTGATCACGCCTAAAGTTTTTGCTATGTCTCTGATGGGTTTGTTTTGTTTTTTCAGCCTAATGATGGCTTGCTTCACTGATAGTGACAGATCTTTGGATCTCATCTTGAGAGTTAACAGCAACAGATTCCAAATGCAAATAGCACACTTGAAATGAACTCTGGACCTTTTATCTGCTCATTGTAATTGGGATAATGAGGGAATAACACACACCTGGCCATGGAACAGCTGAGAAGCCAATTGTCCCATTACTTTTGGTCCCTTAACAAGTGGGAGGCACATATGCAAACTGTTGTAATTCCTACACCGTTCACCTGATTTGGATGTAAATAACCTCAAATTAAAGCCGACAGTCTGCAGTTAAAGCACATCTTGTTCATTTCATTTCAAATCCATTGTGGTGGTGTATAGAGCCAAAAATGTTACAATTGTGTTGATGTCCCAATATTTATGGACCTGACTGTATGTGTGTATGTATGTCGGCTAAAGGAACCAATAGAAGCAGACCGCAAAACACATACGGTCGTGGGCATGTAGCCTTATGCTTTGGATTTCCACCATGGATTTTATCCTTTGCAATGCATACAAATCTGTGACAGATGCAAATGTAACTCATGAGTATTTTGTTGTAGATTTGTTGTGGATTTTACCATGGATTCCCAGACAAATCTGCTGGATTTATGTTCCTTGTGGTTGTACCCTAATAATCTAATCCGCACAGTATACTGACCTTCAAGGACTTTTCTGAGACTTTGTTTTTTTACTGAAGACCTATCCACAGGCTACGTAGGTCATCTGATCGTTGGGGATCCAACACCCGAGACCTCCACCTATCAGCTGTTTGAGAACGCTGTAGCGCCTGTGAGCGCCACATCTTTCTTGTAGCTTTTCCTAGGCCAGAGACATCACTTTCAATGGTCACATGGCCTAGGAGCAGCTCGGCCCAGTACAGCTGCTATACAATGTATAATGCTGTGCTTGGCAATCTATGAGTAGACGGCGGTGTTAACAGGAACCTTCTCAAACAGCTGATCATTGGGGGTCCTGGATGTCAGATTGCTACTGATGAACTATCCAGAAGTTAGGGCATCAGTAAAAACGTTTTGGAAAACTCCTTTAAATGGGTTTCCCACAATAGAAACTAGAGGATAGAGGATAAGTATCTGATTAGTAGGGGTGTAATTGCTGGGACGCCCACTGACCATGAGAATGGGGGTTCAGCTCCCCCAAATGAATGGAGCAGCGGATTGAGTATATATACTGTTGTTCCATTTTGAAATGGCCATAGACTGTGCTCAGATCTGAGCAGAATCCAACAGAAAAAAAACGGATGCCAGGTTGTCGAGACATTCTCCCATTTAAACAATACTTCTAGGGAGGAACACGTCTGTTATAGATTACCATATGAAGTGACATGGTGTGCCTACTGCTCCACAATATGGGTCCGTAGTGACTATGTGCCATTGTATCGACAACATGCACGTAGCTCTACAATGTATATGAAGCTTAACACTAAGGCTAGGAGATATTCATACATCTTCACAGGTTGGAAGTGGCAATCAATATTGTGCACACAGTTGTTTTTCATGTTCCTTTTACCCCGTTTCATCCCTGGGCCTTAGCTGCAATGCAGCATTGGTATTACATGTAGGACAAACAGTTTTTTTTTTTTTTACATACGGTAATGTGGGGATTCGCTCTGGTAGACAACATAAGCAGACGCGGTATAGAGGCACCAACCAGTTCTTAAATCAAACAGTTCGGTGTTTATTCACACACTTGGCAAGTTCATAAACAAATAGTCACATTCAACACAAAAAGTCACAACACAAAGGTTTTGGTGTTAGTTTACACCCAGTTCTGCCTCAAAGAGTCCATGAACAGACTTTAGGCGGCCTGCTTCCCCTCACACTGGTCTCAGACCTCCAAGCCCAGCACAAGCCTCAGATCCCAATACAGAGATCCTTTCTGCTGAACCCAGCTGTCTTTTAAAGGCAGCTAGGTGTTGTCAAAACCCGGAGTGGCACATGAGTCCAGTCCAGTGTTTGATCAGTCCAGCAGCACAAACTGGGAGGAAACCACCTGCCTCCCCATACAACTCCCTTTACTGTGTCACAATAATTATAGAAAATCAATCTCTCATGTTTGTGTCTTATGTCTGCCTTGAACGTCGAATATCACCATGAATGTCACCAGTGAAACACGTAGGAGTAAGAATCGTTTTCTATATGCTGCTCAAAAAAAGCTTTCTGCTGATTCCCTTTTTTGCACCACTGAACAGACAGCCCCATTCCCTGCACAGTCTGGCAGGTTTCTACAGTAACTTTCATTTTTTATGATTAACAAAGCTGAATAGATTTTCCAGTAAACTTCAAGACTTTCAGAAACGCTTTAACATGCTCTGATGCCAAGCCCTCTGATTCTAAAAGGCATGTACCCCGTGGAGACTTGTACTGCTGGCAGATTATTGCTAAGCACTAGCTGTGTCCTGCCTGGAATCTTACAAAATGGGAACCTGCAGGGAATGTGCAAAAATAACAAATGATGTGCTGGGATACATGATTGCATTATTTTCTCTCAACTTGCACTGGAAATCTGAACTTGAAGAGCGAGCTGTGAAGGTGCGTCCCAGACACACACACTGGACGTGATTCACTGTGAGCGGGGAAAGTTACACTTTACTGTCAAATTGTTAGTCCTGAATGTGATTCATTTCTCTTGCCCAAAGTAAAAACAGTCTTGGTGAGTCGATCCTCGGGGCTCTTACTAGTATGAAATGAATCAGCGTTCATCAGTCAACATCGCCTTCATCTCACTTTCATGATTCAGGAACATTTCAGGGCAAAGAAAGTTAATCTTGTTAATCAATGAGAGGGCAAAAAGACCTAAGCACGGGAACTGCAGTATTTTTAAAGGAATCAGACACCTTTCCATATGTATATAGAAGGAACTGTATATAAAAAGTGGAAAAAATGCATATAATTCATTCAGGACTGCATGGACCCATATTACAGGGACTTTATTCCACCAGATTAAAATGCACATTCACGAAAGCTGATGCGTTTCAGGCCACACTAGCCCTTAGTCATGGCTTAATGGTTATGTACAGCTTTGGGGCTGATCTGTTCCTAGGCCAAGTGAAAGATGAACATGTCCTCACAAGGCCTAGGGACAGGAGCGAGAAGGCTGCGGTGCCACTGCAAGCACTGCTGCCTTCTCGAACAGCGGGGGGTGCCGGAAGTCGGTCCCCCACCAATCACATACTGATGACCTAGGTCATCATCATTAACATCTCAGAAAACCCCTTTTAATGGTGTTTTAATTAGCCAACAATTCTGCTTTATACTTACTAGCTTTCTTTGGGCATTTCATACATTTGCCTAAGCCCCAAGAGGTGCCCACTGTTCCACAGCAATCTTCTTGTTTTGAAAGTCCTGGGAGTGGCTTTCCACACTGCAAAATAAAATTAGAAGCCATAAGGTCATAAGGGATGACTTACCATAACATACAGGATATTAAGCCCAACAGAAAATGCTTTACTACTAACTTCATAGACACAGCATAAAGCAGTCCAAACTGCAACATACTGTCATGCCACTACAAACCCTGATAATATGCTTCCTCGCTGTACACTGTAAATACCTACGTGCTTTAAAATTTCTCTCAACCTCAACTAAAGACTGATGAAAAATGTAGATACAGAATATGCTTGTTCCAGGCAAGCTTAACGTCATTTACTATTGATTTTATAATCCTGTTAACTAGAACTTTGATCTAGTGGTCTGCTGTGGTATATGCAACTCTTTCAATAAAATAATACTTTTTGGCATTGTTTCTGACCTTCTCCCAACTAACTTCAGATTTTGCCCCTTACTCCACAAAATCCAAAACCCCCACAGAAGTGAATAGAGAGAGTTGAACACATGCATGCCCACGTATCCATTCATTCTCCAAGTGTACTCCTGTTCTGGAGACAGATGCAAGTCCTAGAAGCGAGACCCACATTTATCAGACATCTTGTGGATATGCCATAAACGTCTAAGGTGGGAATATCCCATTAATATATTTTGATCATGCCCTTTCATTCCCCTCTTTCCTTAAAGGGGTTGACTCATCTCACACATTGGTGGCATATCGCTAAGATATACCAACAATGTCTGATAGGTGACGGTCCCACCTTTGGGACCTGCATGCATCCTTAGAACGGAGCTCGGAAAGTGAAGGAGGGCGGACCATCGCATGCACGCCCCTCCTCCATTCATTTCTATCGTACTGCTGAAAATAGCTCACTCCCATAGAAATGAATGAAGGGCGGCCATGCACGCGGTGTCTGCTCTCCTTCACTTGTTCTAGACATAGGTGCGGGTCCCAGAGGTGGACATTAGTAGCATACCCTAGCCATATGCCACCAATGTGTGAGATGGGCCGACACATTTAAGGCTATGGAAATAAAGCTCTTTAAAGGGAACCTATCATGTTACACATGTTGTCTGATATGGAAGCTGAGTATATTGCTATATACCGTAGATTTTGTGAGGAGGCTAATAAACAAGAATTTGCTTTGACCCCAGTGTGTGTGTCACAGTTATTTTCTTCCGTGCAAGTAAAACCCTTGGGTTACTATTAATTTGGAGCAGTAGAGCAAACGTGATTGGCCCTGATTTGGCTCATCTTTATCAGGGGTGAGACTTTGTATAACTTGTTATTTATTGATTTAAAACTCTTTGTTTTAGATCAATAAATGACCATTTAGTGATCTTTCAATGCTTAGGTGTCCAGTGGGCACTCCATTCCCTGAATCAGTGTACATAAAGATACTGTAGCTGAGTAGGACCTACCCACAAAACTCCTAATCCCAAAATAAGTAGCGTTTTAGTTCAATAACATCTACACTTTTCCCACCACAAAACTACATACCCATCTAATCAGATCCACCACCCTATAACATGCTGCCTGCAGATGGGACTATATGTTCAATGTGACATGTGCCCTTATTAGGTGCCTCTCATGATAACTTACACTATGACCTTTCACTCTTGTTGCCCGTCTTTGGACCTGTTCTACTGTATCAATTAAATCTGTCTCTACTGGCTAAGGCTAGTTTCACACTAGCGCTAAACTGGTATAGCTGGATACTACCTTTCCCCACCCCATTGACTATGAAGGGACCAAGCAGGGTCCGGCCTGTTTCTGGCATTAGTGCTCGGATTAGGCCAAACAAAAACTGGTGGTGCTGCAGATCCGATGAACTCCAGGAATAGTTTAGCGCTAGTGTAAAACTAGCCTAATTATTATTTACCTCTCATTATTCAGAAGGGTGAATGGAATGAGCATAATATTAACTGCAGTATGTTTTTCATAAAGAATACTAAAACAGAAAAAATTCAAAAACAAAAAACAACAACTTGAAATTCCTCCCCCCACCCCATGTAACAGAGCAGGGCACCACGGAGATGATATGTCCTGGTTTGATATGGGGAAATTAAAAAGTTCTGGCTCACTCCATTCATGGAATACAAGCCTACTTTATTTCTGCTCTGCTCGTTTAGCAATAAAATTATATACCAGAATTTCTAATAATCACATTATTTAAAATAATATTTAAAATATCAATAATATGGAGCTATCACCAAGTCTGAAGGTACAGAAAGAGAAAGCAAACATAAAAAAAGTACCATAGCCAATAAAGGTCATGTACGACCGGATCAAAAGCAGGAATACTAGCATAGTCTATACCAGGGGTGGTCAACCCGCGGCTCTTTGCCGCTTCAAGTGCGGCTCTAGCGGTGGAGGTAGGATGCAGCTGCGCAGCCTAATAGAAAACATGGCACGCGCCACTCTCAGTGCCTACCATGTTCTCTTCACTAGCACAGGAGTCCCTCCCTCCCTCTCCACTGTGACGCAACTGCTGCTGCCACCAATGGGGAGATAGCAGGGAGGAGAAGGGGAGCGGCTGTGGCCACTGCACCACCAATGAATGTAATTAACACATTAACCCAGCCTCAATAACAGGGCATGCGATCCGCCGAACCGCGGAAATTAATCCCTCAGGTGCCCTGGTCTATACCAATCAAGATGGGTTTAATCATAATTTTTTTCACACATATTCATAAAAAGCCCTCAACCTTCAGAGTATTTCTCCAAGAAAATCGAGTTATGCCAATGCTTTGTGTTCATGTATCTTGTGCACTGTGCATGGAATAAGCATTACAGAAAGTAATCAACTTCTGTGCAGATCCCAGCAGCCGTCTGATCCACAGGAGACCTTTTAATTACTTTCCTCATTCCATTTTGTGTACCTCAGAGTACATTCCAAAGAATTCATTTTTCTGGTGCAAGGGGGCCTGCGGTAACCTAACAATGAGCTTGTGCAGCTGGGCATCACTGTGCCAAGCAGACTGTAAACAGGAAATAAATCACATATTGTACAATTTTGGAGAAAGGCTCCAAAATCAATACCGAATCCACATCTTGGTTCCACAGCATGACATTCCTTATAATGTTTTACAGCTTAGTAGTGTGAAGAGCAACTACCTGGAAGACTAGCCAGCCAGGAGAACGGCAATAACTAAAGTCCACCATGCATGTGGTCTTGCTGAACCACTGAGAGAACCATTAAAGGGGTTGTCCCATCAAATATATTCTACATTTTTCAAATGAACACCTGGATTGGAATACTTTTGTAATTGCATATAATTAAAAAATGTAGTATAGCCATTGAGTTATTCACTGAAATATATCTGTATAGCACCACCTGCTGTTTGCTCTTTTTCTAATTTCGCTGCCCTGCTCACTTAGATGGAAGTAAATGCTCAGTTCCATCCTTTAACTGCCACCAGCTACAGCAGAAAGGACACAAACCATGAAAATGTGCACCCCCCACCCCCCATCTCCCATGCTGCCAGCTTAAAATAAATCAAGAAGAGCCATTGCAGCAATGAATTGGCCGATCTGGACCCATGTGAGGTACAGGGCTGGTTTTAGCTTTATTAGAAAGATTGTCATGTACTATATGATGTCCGATTTTAATTTTTTACATTATTCTATTATTATTATTAGTAGATAAGAATCAGCAAGATGTAATACAGACACGTCTCTAGGTGTAGGTTCACATTTTGTTATTTGTAATATACTTCATCTTGGTCTAATGCATTAAAGGGATCAAGAGCAACATCTATGGTGGTCTGGGCTATTGAAATGCTCAATATGTCTGGTGGTCTAGGTCAGTGAAGTGGGCAGTATCAGCATACCTGGAGGTCTAGGGCAGAGAAGGCAAACATTTTATGCTTGGTGTCTGGAGTAAGTAACTCAAGCCTACACCACTAGTTGTGTTCTGCTCCCTCGTCTTTTCCTGCATCGATTATAGTATCCAGAGCAAGAAGAAAATAGAGAGGAACGTAAACTTCATAATCCAGCAGTGTGCTTTAAGAACTCTCTCTCTTCATTTTTCCATCACATTATACACTGCTTCTTTCCATGGTTATGACCAGCCTGTAATCCAGCAATGGTGGTCGCGCTTGCACACTATAGGAAAGGGCATTTGCCTCGCTGGTGGCCAGGCCATGGGAGTGTGTATAGTCCAGCACTTTTTTGTATACTGTGCAAGCACGACCTCCGCTGCTGGATTGCAGGGTGGGCATAACTATGGAAACGAGCAGTGTATAATGTGATGGAAAAATGAAGGAAGAAATATGGAGAATCACAATACATTAAAAAGTGCCTTGTATTAATTTTGTCTACATGATAAATTACTTTTGCTGAAGTGAGACAACCCCTTTAAATCCATAATGAAATAGGTTTAAAAAATCTTAGAGAATGTTTGCTCAGTGTGGGTTTATTCAATAAGAAGTCAATTTCTAAACTTTTTCAGGAGATGGCTTTGAAGTAATATTGTGAAATCTATATCCAATGTTTGGGAATATGAGTCAATGTCTTGAAGGTTCTTTCACCCTTTTATCATTACACACCTGGTGATGCACATCTGAGGTGGGTCAGGAATCCAAAACAAAGCCAGCTTTCATTACCAGCATGATCTCTACCAGATTACCATCTCCTTCATCTCTGACTTAACATGTAATGCTTAATTAAAAAGAAATCTTAATAGCTTTACAAAAATAAGAGTTGTGCCTCCAGTTCAATAGACTGCTTCCGAGGTCAATGAGCACATAATTATATAGTCATTTTACAAGCTATTATGTTTTTCTCATTAGCAGATGCTATGAAACATACTAAAGTGGTTTTCCGGGACTTAGACATTCATGACCTATCCTCAAGATGGGTCATCAATATCAGCTGTTTCGGGCAGCCGGAAACCCCTTTTAAACTTCCTTCTGTCTGGAGATTGTAAATTCCTTAACCATTTTCTCTAGTTGTAAAGTTAGACAGTTATGGTGCCTCTTGGATGTATTGGGCAGCTCATGACATCACCATGAACCAGGTGGTGGCCTGATTTTTGTGGTCACTTATATCAACCAATATTACTGATGAAGATACAGTGTATTCGTTTCTAAATTAATGAAGTCACTGCCTGTAGAAACGCTAAAACAAAAAGTGTTTCATTGATGCACGATACTAAAATCATGGGTACCAAGCTAATAAGATCAAGCAATAAAAGGCAGGAAAGGAGGATTATGTATACTCCACCCAAGGATATGGATAGAAATGGTGAAAATGCTGTCATGGAGGAGTGTGTTGTCACATACAAACCCCTGCATATGGCACCTCCCCGCACCCTGTTTAACTATATGTCATTGGTATTTCTCATACAAAGGGGAAAATAAAGGGAGCAGAGGTGACTAGCCAACCTGAGACCACCTGTGGTTATGCAGTGCTGGCAGTGGTAGCATGCAGGAAGCCGTGACGTTACTCTTAGTCACAATGTATTGTACTGCCACTAAGTAACAACCTGCCTACTAACTACTGACAGTGAAAACACAGTAAGGTAGTGTCAGGGGTGCACCTAGCCTTTCTGCTGCCTGAGGCGAAAACTGAAACAGCGCCCCCCCCCCCCCCCCCCAATGCCAATTTCTTAACCTGATTGTGTGTGGTGGTGCATCCGGCACTAGTATGGCCGCAAAGCAGCCAATGGAACCGGGCCAATTTAACAGGGGGTCCCACCTCAATCCAGAGCCCATTCTACGTATCGACCAATCTGAGGCAGAAAAGCACAATTTGTATAGAGTAACACTCCTCCCTCGGTATGCCATGCCCAAGGATGTGATGGATCAGGAAAAGAGGCATAAACATCTATCAATACAACAAGGAAATGAGGTGGTCCTTCAAAGGGGACAAACAGGGATATGTCAGCAACTTCTTGTAGTTATGAGGAACTCTAAAGAAAACTAGGGATGTAATTAATCAGCATGCTGCAAAGTAATGTGGGCACAATGGAACAGCTAGGATGGACAAAGTGCAAGAGTTGGGATGGCAAAAGGCAGGGATGATACCAAGTGAAGAGATGGATCAATTCTAGTGAGTGAACTGGTGCTTGCACTGGTATACCAGTGATGGGATGGGATATAGACCTCTCCCCTGGTCTGGGGTTTCTGGGTCAGTGTGTGACCCTGAACAAGGGGGTAAAATATTGCATGGTATTCTGGTGGAACATAAAAAGTGCCAATACATGGTACTATGGAGGAGTATTGAAAATTAGGTGTCGGTCAAGCTACTGCATGTGGTGAATGTTAGTGACCCAAATTGTATCATGTGAACCCAAATGTAAAATGTCAAACTGCATAATAGACTTAACCAATAAAGCAGATCATATATGTTCACTGAGGCCTTAGGGTCGTGCAGTCTGCAATTGAAATGTCCATACTAGTGCTGTATGCGCTGCAACATGCTATTAGATGTGGCCAGCAGTTATGTGCTTGTTGTTAATCCACAATTTAAAGGGAGTCTGTCACCAGATTGTGACCTTATAGACCGCTTACATAGCGCTCTAGCATAGCAGTCTATGATTCTAATGGTACCTTTGATGTGTGCTTCTGAAGTTCCCCCAAGGCAAAAACGGACTTTTATTCAAGGGATCGCAAGTGCCCAGGGCGGGGTTCACCTTGTTGGAGCCCAGGCTGTTCTGCCTCTTTTCGCCATATCCCCGCCCCAGCCTCTTCCTCTGCCCGCCCCGCTCTTCCTTTGCGTCCTCCTTCTCTGCAGCCGAATCCCGCGCCTGCGCTATCCATTGCTTGGCCGGGGCATGCGCACTGCGATGCCCATTGTGGGTGTATCTGGTCCGCCTCCTCACCGCTGTTTCTCGCCGTTGGCCGGCGCATGCGTAGTAGCTACTGCGATGCCGTGCCCACAATGGGCATCGCAGTGCGCATGCCCCGGTCAAGCAATGGATAGCGCAGGCGCGGGATCCGGCTGCAGAGAAAGAGGACGCAAAGGAAGAGCGGGGCGGGCAGAGGAAGAGGCTGGGGCGGGGATATGGCGAAAAGAGGCAGAACAGCCTGGGCTCCAACAAGGTGAACCCCGCCCTGGGCACTTGCGATCCCTTGAATAAAAGTCCGTTTTTGCCTTGGGGGAACTTCAGAAGCACACATCAAAGGTACCATTAGAATCATAGACTGCTATGCTAGAGCGCTATGTAAGCGGTCTATAAGGTCACAATCTGGTGACAGACTCCCTTTAAGCACATGCTGAAACACCAATTTCAGGATGTAGAAATGCATAGCGCATGAACCTAAGCATAGAATACTGACTGTTATGTGTGTCCTCAGGCCACCTATAGTCAGGCTAGCAATTATAGGCAGCAGAATGCTGTATACACATCAGCAATTAACGATGTTTCACTATGCGCTATTGCTGCTAAATAGCTGGAATATAACATATGACTTTGCGATAGCTGATTTTGCTGTAACAAATAAAAACTGGCAAAATACCAGACAAGGGTGGCTCACTGGTTGGAAACAAATGCACAGTTCTACAGAGTATCCAGTCTCTGAAAAACTAAATACATACCAATGGTAAAAATGTACTGGCACACAAATAACCCACAGCATAAATCTATCATACTAATTAACTAAAAAGACCAAATCACTGTTTGAGATGATCATCCAAATAAAAACCACAATTAAATACTGAAAACAAAAAACCCTACTTCTAAATACTGTGGTCCTGGTCTGGTAAATATTATAGATTTATGTTGTGGGTTACTTGTGTGCCAGTACATTTTTTTTCTTCGTACTGCTGTAACAAATACAGGTCTATTACATGCCCTTTCCGCTTACGGTCGGTATGCAGGTTACTACTGTGTCTCAGTGAAACAAATTGTCACAAATACAAGTGTACACTGCTTTACTGTGTTTTCCATGTCAATAGTTTGTAGGCAGGTTGCTACTTAGTGGCAGTACAATACAGTGTGGCTAAAGGTAACTGTCAGCATTGCATAACCACAGGCGGGATCAAGCTGACTATTCACCTTCGCTCCCCTTTTTTACCCTGTTGTATGAGAAATACCAATGATATATGGTTACACTGGTTGCGGCACTATCTCCCTGCATGGTTACACAGGGTGCGGGGAGATAGTGCCATACGTAGGTGTTTGTTCTTGACAACACATACTTCTGCAAGTCGGCATTTTCACCATTTTGACCAACACCCTTGGATGAGGGATACATAACCCTTCTTTCCTGCTTTTTTTTGCTTGATATTACTGGGTTGGTACTCACAATTTTAGTATGATGTATAAAATATTTTTAGTTTTTACATTTTTATAGGCAGTGACTTCATTTATATTAACACTCTGGTGGTAATGAAAAAACTAGAAAAAAAAAACTAGGAGAAGCTTGTGAAGTTGACATTGGGTTGATGTCCAGAATCCATACTTACACAAAAGGCTCTTTTACATGAGGATAAGGGCAATTATCTGGAAGGAATGTTCCTATGAGCGCTCGTTTCTGATAATTGCCCTGTATAAATTTGCTGGCTCATCGTCCTTTGTAAACAGGCTGTGCTGCCAGCAAACAGTGAATCTGTATGGGGAGGAGCGATCACTGTAGCAATCATTTGTCTTCAGAGGAGAGGAATGCTGCCTGTACATGCAGCAATCACCTCTTATTACTGTCAGACAATATTTGGGAATGTTCAGTCTGTTAGATTATTGCCCGGGCATTGGCATGTGTAAAAGGGCCGTAAAGGCAATGTACACCTTCAGGGGGCAATTTCTTTATGATTGCTTTTTACCAATAATTTTTTCAATTGGTCTTTATTAAAAATATTCAGCCGTTCTGTCACACAGAGGTAAACGTTTGTCAAGTTGTGTGAATAGTGCTTTCACTTTGTGCCGGTAATCTAATAACCCTTATCTCTAAATTACTAAAAGGTCATAAACACTTATTTAAGCCACATTCTTATCAGTAAGATAAGAATTAAGCTATAATTAGTTTTTAGGAGGTCAGAAATAAGGAGCCGCCAGTTGAGCTGCCTGATGGGAAACAGTAAAAATACAGATCCTGCTACTAAGGAATCTCAAAGTTGTTCAAAGAAAGATGATCAGAATTCTTTATTAAAACTAATAAAAAAAATATTTTTAGCTCAAAATGAGTACAAAGCAATAAAAATAATAATCAAAAAATACCCCAGCCTGTTTTGGGCCTTACTGACCAAGCGTTTTTTCTTCCTTTTTTCATTGTCGGATTCCAAGAGCAATAACTTTTTTATTTTTCCGTCTATATAGCTTTATGAGGGCTTGTTTTTTGCAGGACAAGTTGTTTTATGGCACCACATTTCGGGGTACACATAACCTTCTGGTTAAATTTTATTAACTCTTTCTGGGAGGGAGATGGGAAAAACTGCGATACTGCCACTGAGTTTTTATGTTATAAATTTTACAGCGTTCACTTTTCGGTATAAATAACATAATATCTTTATTCCCTGGGTGAGTACGATTACAGCGATACCAAATACATGTATTTTTTTTTTTTCAGTTTTACTATTTTTGTTCAATAAAACACCTTTTTCAAAAGGAATGACATCTTTTTGCATTGCTGCTTCCCAAGACCCATAACTTTTTTATTTTTATTTCTATGGAGTTGTGTGAGGGCTTGATTTTTGCAGGACAACTTGTAGTTTTCATTGGTATCATTCTGGAGTAAATTACGCTTTTTGATCGCTTGTTATTAATTTTTTTCAGTGGCAACTAAGTATAAATTAGAAATTCTGTCATTTATTTAAATTTTTTACGGCGTTCACCGTAGGGGATAATTGACATGATACTTAGGTAGTGTGAGTTGTTATGGACGTGGTGATACCAATTAAATGGGGCCGATTTATATATTATTTTTTACGTTTTTCCATTGAGAAGCGTATTTTTAATGGAAAAAAAGCATATTTTATTTTTACTGGAATTGTTTAATTTAATAAATGTGTTTTATTTCCTTTTTTTTACCACCATATAGTCCCACAAGGGGACTATAACAGACAACATTATGATTTTAAAATGCAATGCATTATCCCTATAGTGCATTGCATTTTAATGTGAGTGCTTTACTAACATTGAGCAGCAGGCTGGACCAGAGAGGTTCAGCCTGCTGAAAATTACTCAAGGCTGGTTTGGGCCTACATCAGACCCCAGCCAGCCTTCACACACATCGGCACCCCACCATCGCATTTGCAGGGTGCCGATGGGAGACAAAAGGAGTCCGCTCCCTCTGTCAGCGCTTTACATGCAACAGGCAACAATGTTTGAATATGGGTTTTAATGTAATTTTCAATAAAGCTGTATTTTTGGATTTTTTAATGATTTAGTTCAGCGCCTCTTTTTGGTTGTTGTGTTGGTGACAAAGCGTTGATAGTCTATGGAGAGGGGAGTGAGTTGGATGTAGGCATGCTTTAACATATACAGTATATTGAGGTTCAATATTACTTCCTGATTTTTAAGTTTTTTAAGGACTGTATCAGACTTGAATAGTTACTAATGCATTATCTAGCCAGCGCAACTGTAGTAAGATCAAGATAAAAGGTGAGAATGTGCCCGTCATGGCATAGAAAGATCACATTCCCTTTAGTCTGAGGATAGACTTTTAAATCATTTAGATTTTCTGAAGGCAGCTGTCAAAGATCAAGATTTGTATTGGCTCATAGTAGAATTCCTCTCAGCGCAACTAAAACCTAACCATATTTCTTACATTAGAGTAACTATATCTGCATTTACCGTGTATTGGTATTTGATACATCTTTAATCCTATGATATTTCATGGTATTGATCTTATCCAAGATCTTTAGGGGATAGAGCATTAGTACAGTAAATGGATCCATGCTGGTCCTTGACAGCATATTTATCTTTAAACTATATGAAGCCAAACCATAAGTCTTTAAGTCTTTCCAGTCTGCGTTACTGTGTGCTGGGTGGGTATTTTTCACTTTATGGACTGATGCCTGCATATTATGGTAACAGGGAATGTGTGAAACATGTTCCACACCTGATTTAGGTTTACATTTTTCTGACAGTGTGGAAGTTTAGAATTTGAGGGTTCATTTGTGAGTGATGCCAGATATTTCAATTCCAGTAAAAACTTCAGTAAAGGATTTTCCTCGGTCACAAAGAAATTTCTGACCTGCTCGTATTCTTTCCTTACATTACGACGTGCATCTCACAAAAAGAACTGGACAAACTATCAAGATCGATTAGACAAAGAAGAGGACTTTCAACAAAAAAGTCACAATTTATCTTATAAGAGCAACATTTCATGAGTTTACACTTGTTTGGGGTATGCTATATTTGAACCTTTTCTTTAATAAATTTATAACTCCACTTTATTAGCCACGCTCACTTTTCTCAGCAGATATATATTTTGTCATGAATCCTTCTTTTCCGAGTGAATACTAACAGAGGTATGTGATAAATATGGCACAATTTAGTTTACATGTAATTTAGGCACATTTTGCTTTTTTTTTGGGCACAGATTGATAAATCTCCCCCTATACATTTAAAGCAGGCCATGGGGGAGACTTATCAAAGAATCTAAAGGTGAACCTGAAGAAGGTATTTACCCTGAAACATGCCATTTGTTGGATCAATAAAAGTTATTACTAGCCCCACTCCCTGCATCACTTATAAATAAATAAAACCTGTTGAAAATGCAAATATTTCTTTGGAAATTTTAATTTAGCCCACACAGCGATCAAGCAGTGCTCCATGAAACACACAATTATGTTGTTCTCTTGAGAGATTTATCACAGTTTCTTCAACATAAAACTTGGCTAAACGACTTAGAACATTGTACTGGAGTGACCTCAGTCTCTTCATGTGCCAGGCACCACTGTAACTGCCTCCTCCCTTCTGCTGTCCCAATGGCTTAATACATGTCACAGAAAATCAGAACGATGCCTTACAAGCAAGTACAGCAAAATACAGGAGACATCTAACCTGACGTTTGACTACATTTGTGTTATTTGGAATGGTACTCTGCTGGAGTTTGAGGATTATTTTGACAATGTGAACTGCAATCCCAATGGTTTTAGATTTACATATGAGATTAAATGGGTTTTCTGAGAATGATTTAAAGCGGCCGCCAGCAACCTGTCCTAGAATGTGAGGAGGACTGGTTATTACCACTTGCAGAGCTGCCTAGATGGGGTGAGGGGGCAGAGACTTGCTGCGCACTCCACTGCTCTACAATAGATAGGGTTGCCACCTTTCCCAACAAAAAATACCGCCCAAATTTACAGAGATTAAATGGGTGTGGCTTAACACAGTGGTGTTATTTGCCACCAATGGTTTAATCATATATATTTTTTAAATTAAAGCTTTATTTTTCCCTGTTGGAGACACCCCTGTGTATTAAGCATTTATTAAAGTTGTCTCTGCTGGGTATTGAACCCACAACGCTCTGCACTGAAGGCAAAGACTAACCAGTGAGCCATAGGGCTCAATAACAGCAAATGGAAGATTTTCTATGGTTAAAAACCTCAGTAGTATTTTTCTCATGTATTATGTATTCACATATACAATGTACTGGAATCTACAGGTATATCTCTATGTATGGGAGGTTTTGTATGGCTACAAATAAATTACAATAATCACAAAACCATCCAGAACCATCCGCAAGATAAAGATGCCATCCATGTGCTGTCCGCATCTGTATGTCCATTCTGCAACATTTATTTATATTGTATTTGAGCGAGCTATTCTCACATAACCTATAGGCATGAATGTTTTCTGTCTTTGATGGATTAGATTGACTTACTATCCCCTAAATAGAGGAAGAGTGGATGTCTAGACAATTGCATGGCCCTTAAAGGGGTCATTCATCTTGTTGGAAAATAATAAAAACAGCTGCAAATGTTAGAAAATGTTAAAGGGAATCTGTGACAAATCCCATTATCAAAATGCCGGATCACTTTCTTCAGGCTAGTTTCACACTAGCATTCGGTAGATCAGGCAGGCTGTTCCCTGCTGGGTCTGACATTGCTGGATGCTACATGAATGTCATCTGGCCCCTTTAACTATAATGGGGACCGGTGCAGATCCAGCCGCAACCTGGCAAATATGCCGAAAATCATCCGGCCAAATACTGCTGCGGCTAAAGGGGGCAGTTTTCCAGTGTGTGGCTAAAGAGGGGCACTATTACAAGGAAACGAAATTATCATGAAAAAAAGATTAATATAAATTTTTTTGTAGGCAACAACTGGGACATCCTTCTAAAGTGTTGTAAAACTTAACTTTTACTATAACACTTAAAATCTTCAAATAGAGTCATATTTTATGCTGGCAGATCATGAAGGGTTAAGTGTCAGGTCTCAATACAGATAACATCAGCTGGTCAGGGTCAATATAGTTTTAGTGGCGGTTCATCATAACAAAGGCAGTGCTATTGGTATGCTAGCCTACTTGTGCTTTCCCTATTAAGCCCTAGTTTGGCAAGGGGGAGCACCTCAAATTGGCTGTAGTCGGAGCACCTGCCCTGAAAAGAGCGACCCCCAGCCAGCTGGAACCTCGGACCTATTTAGAAAACCCTCATAGATTATTTCAAAATATGCAACAAAATTAGAAAATTATGCGACAAAAACCCTTGTTGTTTCCATGGCATCTCACCCTCCTTAATAGTAACTGTGCTTCTGTCATTAACAGGCATGCCTCGTGGCATCAACTATGTTTAAGAAACATTGACACATCAATTTGTACTAAGAAACCCTTAGGGACTCGAGAGTTCCAAAAATACGCTAATAATTGAATAAAGCGTCACTGACGATAAATATCTGAGAGAGATTTACAGAGTTAGCGAGAAAGCATGAAAGAGAAGCAGTAGCAGAAAGAAGTTCAGAATGAAAGACCCATTATGGAAAACACACTACTGTACATACAGTATGCATGGCAGAAACAAACTGATGTCATCTAATAAAGGTTACCTGAGTATTAGTGGTTTCTTGGAAGCATCGACCAAGTTGGGTTTTTGCTGAAACTGGATACACATTGGATACGGTCTGCTGATGTGGGTATACAGCATGAGGCAACAGATGCTTCTGGACACCATGGTAAGACACATGTGGCTGTCCTATTTGGCTGTCTTTTTTCTGAGTAGAAGAAGAGCTCTCAACTCGGGACACTTGGTGGAACTGAACAGAAGCCTCTGGTGGGTGCTTCACGTGGATATTAACCATGTTTGGAGGATAGTTAACTAGAACAAAAGGACGAAGAATAATACACCATGATTACTGTAATACTAACTGGAAAATATTATACAGATTAAACAATGAAGTGGTTGTAACTATACCAATAAATATCTGAATAATTAGACTTGGCTCCTAATTGTACTATTAGCATACTACTGGTGGCAGTATTAAAGTGGACCGGTCACCAAAAAATGCAATGCAATCTGACAGCGCCCTGTTATACAGCAGGAGGAGCTGAGCACATTAATTTGCGGAAAAAGATTCAGCAGAACCTGTAATTGATACATTTATATCTTTACTTTTTTATTTATTTCCTGTGAATATTTATCGGTACAAGTTTTACTGACTCTATCAATCTGCTCAGCTCCTCCTGCTCTATAACATGCTGCTTTCAGATTGCATAGTATTTTTGGTAACAGGTCTCTTTAAGTTCATGCTTACCATTATCCGTGTGTTTTGTTGCACCACAGTGGCCATATATAGTAGTTCAAATGATGTGTACAGCGTAATTATATGTCAGTTTGCCTTGAAAAAAGGCTACTGTAGCCTGAAAAGCGTTAAAGTTACTAGTATTTTACCATCCCCATCCTATAGTAAAATTCTGTTTTATGTTGAGATAGCGCAGTGCTAGACGCATCATTAGAAATTTTTATTGGCGCTCTACTACGCTACCCTCCAGGGGAATTCTATTTAAAGGGGAGCTGTCACCAAAAAATACAATACAATCTGACAGCGCCATGTTGTAGAGCAGGAGATGCTGAGAAGACTGATATACCGTTGTGTGGGAAAAGAAAGGTTCAGTAAAACCTGTAATTTTCTACATTTATATCTCAGTTTTTTCTACCTTCTGAGAACAGCTATCGGTACAGGAGGGAGGGGGTGTCACCAGTGATTGATAGCATTGTGTGTATAAGTGTACATACAGAGACCACTGCCAGTCACTGATAACACCTCCCTCCTGTACCAATAGCACTTCACAGGGCTTCAGATGTAAATGTAAAAATTTCAAGTTTTACCAAATCTTTTCCCACAAAATATATATCTGACTGCTCAGCTTCTCCTGCTCTATAACATGCTGATTGCATAGCATTTTTGGTGACAGGCCCTCTTTAAACAGGTTCCGCTGTAGCTGGTGAGAAGTGCTGTACTGCTAACGTTTGCACAGTGGCCAAATAGTAGTGAATGGGATTTATTTTTTTATCCTGTTTACACTACATTATATGGCTGGAAAGCACATTTTATGGTATGATGCATTTTGTTAAAACAGTAGCATGTTTACAGCTTTATCAATTTTTGTTTTGTCCCACAGACTTAAAGGGGTTGTCCGGGTTTAGATCTGAACCTGGACACACCAATATTTTCACCCAGGCAGCCCCCCTGATGTTAGCATCGGAGCATGTCATGCTCCAATGCACTCCCTTGCCCTACGCTGGATCGCACAGGGCAAGGGCTTTTTTATTTACAATAATACACTGCTGGGCGGAAGCAGTGTATTCGGTGACGTCACTGGCTCTGATCGGCAGGCTTTAGCGCTGCCCTAGCCGTTTTCCAGGCTAGGGCAGCGCTAAAGCCTGCCTATCATTGACAGTGACGTCACCGGGCTCACTGCTGAGTGGAAGCCTCCGCCTGGCAGCCCTAACAAGAGCCCGGTTCATCACCGGAACTCCTGAAAATGTCTTTGCCCTGCACGATTCATCGCCGAGCAAAGGAGAGCATCGGAGCTCTTGTGAGGGGGGCTCTGCCTGGGTGAAACTCTGGGTATGCTTGGGTTCAGCTCTAAACCCGGACAACCCCTTAAAGACTTCATGCACATGTCCGGATCCGTTATGCAGTCCACAAATCGCTAATCCGTAAAACACGGATGCCAGCTGTGTGCATGCAAGCAATTTTTTTTACTCCTGCAGAAATGTCCTATCCTTATCAACAAAACGGAAAAAATAGGACATGTTTTATCTTTTTGAAGGGGCGCAGAACGGACATACAGATTGAAATGAATGGGTCTGCATCCAATCAGCGAAAAATGCGGATCAGATGTGGACCGAAACACTTGATGTATGGTGGTGTTGGGCACTCTGCTCCCCGCATGGTGCATGTGGAGAGACAACAATCAATATATACAGTGGGTCCTGGCAATCACATCTTCAGTTTAATCACTTCTTGTTTATGTAGGTGTAAGAGGCAGCCCTGATCATCCAGCAACATTTCCAACACATATATATATATAGCAGACTGTCATGTTTCCCTCCAGCCACCAGAGGCCACTGTGGCTGAGTAGGACAGTGAGAGGAGTTGTTTCCAGAGGACAAGGAGTTAAGTGTTTTTCCCGGGCTGAGCAGAGAGCCTGGGGTGCAGGTGTCTGAGTACACAGGAAGAAGGACGCTGTGCACTGAGAGGGAGATCCACAGGGAAGATTAGAGTGATTTCTCCCTGCCAACCTGCTGTGACATGGTATCTGGGACATTAGAGTGTGTTTGCTCTCTGACTGACCTGATGTGTCCTGGTGTAGAAGAGAGACTGCTGTAGTGTGAGGCACTTACAAGAGGAACTGTGAGTGAATTCCAGGCCCTGCCTGATTACACGTCCAGAGCTGCTGATTATCTCTAACCAGAGTTACAGAGACTACAAAGAGAGGCCAGAGCTGAGCCAACCAGATCGGGACCCAGACTGTATCTGCCTGCATGTGCCGGACACCGAACTGTGAGTGCACTGATGCTAACCGGAGCTAGGGCATAGTGGAATAGGATTTAGTTTAGTGCACCGTAGAGGTGCACCCCGGGTAGCGGGGACAGATAGGACTACCTAGAAGAGAGTAGCCTGCTATTGTCTGTACTTGTGTTTGTGATTCATTTGTGTTCTTTATGCAAATTTCCATTATCTTTGTTGTGAATTCTCAAGCTGTTCATATTGTAAATCTGCTTTTCCGGCAGTTAGAGTTCTCCTTTAATAAAGCCGGTTTCTACTTCAGCCTCCTTGTCTGCTGCACTGTACTTGAGTCCTGCTCTACGGTCTCTTCCTCTGCTGACCGTTACAAGTGGCGCTGCGAGCAGGGTACAGTCACAGAGATGGAGGCGGCTGAAGGCAATGTGCATGATGTTAATGTGAGTACCTCAGGCAATGGTGGAACCCTTGCAAGGGCCCTTCCTATTGGCACGTTGTTCAACTTGCTACCCAAATTTGATGGCCAGAACATGACACTGTCAGACTGGGTGACAAGGTTACAGAGTGCTGTTAGGATTTACAATGTCAGCCCAGAACTACAAGTAGAAATTGCTTTGGCCGCTCTCGAGGGTGAGGCCCGAAGAAATGTTCTCCTACAACCAGAAGCCACGCGCAATACATTGCAAGAGATGGTGAGATTCCTGGAAGAAATATATGGGGAAACAGCCAGTGCAGGGCACCTCCGGGCGAAGTTTTTTTACCGGATTCAACGGGAAGACGAAGGTGTCTCTCAGTACGCTACAGCCCTACAGGAAGTGTTGGCCGAGGTACAAAAAAAAGAGGCAGATGGGGTTACTGGCATGGGACCCATAGACCGGATACTGCGGGAACAATTTATTCTGGGGCTCTACAGCAATCCCCTGAAACAGGCTCTGCGGGAACGAGTCAGAGTAGACCCTACCCTAACCTTTCGACAAATTTTGGCAGAGGCCGTGACGCGAAACAAAGAAGACGGCTATGCTTCTGGAGTAATACGGACCCAGACCGTTACACCCCCCGGGGTTACAAGAAATGAGGAAGCCCTGGTCAGAGTGGTACAAGACTTGCAGAGCTCCCTGAGTGCCATGCACGAAAAGTTGACACACCTGGAGAAACGGATAGAGTCGCGCCATACTACTGAGGCTGCCTATCCAGCCCGACAACAAACCTATCAGGCGATTCCGTGGGTTCCTACACCCGAATGCCCTTATGCTAGTTTACCATACCATCAAGCCCCTCATTACCCTTCAGTGGGGCCATCCAGCCAAGCTCTGAGGGCACCTCCCACTCGCAGGCAAAAAGTGGGCCGTCAAGGGGCACAGTGTTGGCGGTGTGGAGATCTAGGACATTTCGCCAGAGAGTGTCGGAATAATCCAGCTGGACGCCAAGAGCCGCCGTTAAACTACCGACCCCTGCAGTAGTGGGGCGTACTGCAGGGGAGGTGGAGAGCCAAGTTACCCAGCAAAGCTCCGAACACCTGGTCGCAGGGTGCCCCACTATACGAGCTGAGTTCGAAGGTGTTCCTGTCGACTGCTTAGTGGATACTGGGTCTCAAGTAACAACTATGCCCGAGTCATTCTTCTACCGTTACTTTCAAGCGCTGGCCAAGCCAGAACGAGAGACACTGGTCCGGGTTACAGCGGCTAACCAACAACAGATTCCTGTCACAGGGGTCGTGTGGATGAATGTACGGCTATGTGGACAGGAAGTGGGGCGGAAAGGTATCTTGTTGGTCCCCGAAACGTTCAAAGAAGATGTGCCGGTGATAATGGGCATGAATATCCTGCGAGAATTGGATCAGATCATGTTCACCAAACGGGGGCCGGGTTACTGGAAACAAGCCACCCCGCACAAACCTACCCAGAAAGCATTTCAACGGCTAATCTGTTTTTGTGGAACACAGAAAAGTGTACCAGCACACCAGGCGGTGGGAACGATCCGAGCGCCAGGAAAGGCTACCTTCACCCTTCCCCCTGGTCGGGAGACCGTGCTGACGTTACCCGTGGGAACTTTCCGTAATCTTGAAGGCATGGAGGTGTTCGTTGAACCAACAGGCTTAGGAGAGCTGGGTCAGGACGTCCTGGTGGCCCGGACACTGGGAGTGGTCCAGAATGGACGAGTACCCATAAGAGCTGTGAATGTGGGATATCTAGAAGTTCCCTTGATGCCAGGGGTGGAACTGGCTCGTGTGTACCTACATCAGGGAGAAATCCTGAGTCAGAGAGAAGTGACTCTAGCTCCGGTAGGGGATGCTGGTTGGACCCTGGCAGTTACTGCCAGTGCAGAAGAGGCGCCGACCCCAGAATGGAATGGGGGAACCATCTTGGATCAAATGGAGATAGATGTTAAGGCTCTCAGTTTAGACCAACAGCGAGCAGTTGAAACCATGCTGTGGGAGAATCAGGCTGCGTTTGCCCGCCACGCCGATGACTTTGGCTGCACGAATGCTATCACACATGATATACCGACGGGGGACACTCCACCAATTCGGGAGAGATATCGACAGATTCCGCCCAAGTTGTACCAGGAAGTGAAGACTCTATTGAAACAGATGATAGATTCCGGAGTGGTGCGGGGAAGCCAGAGCCCTTGGGCAGCCCCAGTGGTGCTTGTCAAGAAGAAGGACGGCACTATTCGATTTTGTGTGGATTACCGGCGGTTGAATGCTTGCACTGCGCGAGACTCATATCCTCTGCCACGCATCGAGGAGTCTCTGACGGCTCTAGGACGAGCCAAATACTTCTCCACCCTGGATCTAGCAAGTGGGTACTGGCAAGTACCAGTGGCTGAGCAGGACAAGGCAAAGACAGCATTCATACTCCCCATGGGGTTATTTGAATTCAACAGGATGCCATTCGGACTGACTAATGCCCCTGGAACCTTCCAGCGGCTGATGGAGAGATGCCTGGGAGACCTGAATTTTGAAGCCACTCTGATATACCTAGACGATATCATCGTATACTCTGCTACTTTTCAAGAACACTTGAATCGGCTAGGGCAGGTACTCGAGCGACTGCGATCCCATGGCCTGAAGGTAAAGCCAAAGAAGTGTCATCTCTTCAAGAGGGAGATCGAGTACCTGGGCCATAGGGTGTCCCAAGACGGAGTGCTACCGTCCCAAGACAAAGTGGCTGCAATACGACAATGGATAGTGCCGAGAACACTGCGTGAGTTGAAGGCCTTCCTGGGACTGACTGGGTACTACCGGCGGTTCATCAAAGACTACGCAAAAATAGCGGGCCCTCTGAATGAGTTGTTGAGAGGAACAGCTGGGCAACCCAAGGGCCAAAGTATCCCCTGGGGACAGAAACAGGAAGAGGCCTTCCAGGCCCTGAAAGAAGCCCTGACATCGGCCCCCATCTTGGCTTATGCCGATTTTGATAAACCATTCATCTTAGCTACTGATGGCAGCCTCTACGGACTTGGGGCAGTCCTGTCGCAGGTACAAGATGGACATGAGAGAGTGATCGCTTATGCCAGTAGATCCTTGCGAGATACGGAGCGAAACCCCCATAACTACAGTTCCTTCCGGCTGGAACTCCTTGCCCTGGTGTGGGCTATGACGGAGAAATTTGCAGGATATCTGACAGGAGCGAAGATCTTCGTACGGACGGATAACAATCCCCTGGCCCATCTGGGTACTGCCAAGTTGGGAGCCCTGGAGCAACGCTGGGCGGCTCGCCTCGCAAAGTATGACTTCTCAATTCGCTACCGCTCCGCTACAGAGAACACTAATGCTGATGGTCTCTCAAGGGTTACTTTTGAAACTCCAGTAGGGGATATGGATGAACAAAAGGAAGAAGATGAAACTCCTGACTTCCGCAAGTTCGCTCCCCCAACAGTCGCGGCCCAGACAAGTGGGGAGGCCCATAAGCTACCCAAAGCATTGGGGAGAACTAATGAAGAATGGGGCAGATTGCAAGATGAAGACATTGGACTGCAGCAAATGAAAAGCTGGGTAACCCAGTGCAGGAAACCCAACAAAGAAGAAAGGACTGATCTGGATGCCGAGATGAAGTCCGTTCTACATCAATGGGACAGACTGGAAGTGCATGGAGCTGTTTTGTTCCGCAAGTGGCAACAGCCTGCTGACCTAGAGGCGAGGTGGCAGGTAGTGATACCCAGAAGAATGGCACGGGAGATAGCCAAAGAGGCTCATGAGTTTGGAGCTCACTTCGGGCCAGTCAAGACATACCAGTGGCTGCAGCGTTATGTGTATTGTCCGCGACTGGAGGCCACAGTTGAAGAAGTTTGCCGACAGTGTCGAGTGTGTGAACTCACGAAGAGTACAGAACAGAGAGCACCCCTACAGTCCATCCAGACCACAGAACCGCTGGAAGTGTTGATGATAGACTATCTTCTTGTGGGACAATCGTCAAGAGGTCCACAGTATTGCCTGGTCATGATCGACCACTTCTCCAAGTTTGCAGTAGTCACCCCAACTCGGGACCAGACGGCCGAGTCCGCGGCACGAGCCATTTGTCAAGACTTCATTCGGGTCTATGGGTGTCCAAAGCGGATCCATTCAGATCAAGGGGCGTGCTTTCAAGGAAAAGTGATGGAAGAGCTACATCGACTGTACGGCATTGAAAAATCCAGGACAACTCCTTATCATCCCCAAGGAAACGGAGCCTGTGAGCGCTTTAACCGCACATTGCTGCAAATGCTGAGGACACTAGAGGAAGACAAGAGGGCACACTGGCCTGACTACCTGCCAGAATTAGTCTGGGCTTACAATAATCGTGTCCACACCACCACCGGTTACACCCCATACATGTTACTGTTCGGTAGGGCTGGTCGAGAGATCGTGGAATTAAACCTAGAACAGCCAGAAGACCTAATAGAGCGATCAACCACCTCATGGGTGAAAGAACACCGTCGGCGTCTCCAGACCATTCGCCAGTTGGCAGGTCAGCGGTTACAGGAGAGAGCTCATACAGACCGTCCTCCAGTTCAGGAGGTTCCATTGCAGCCTGGGGATCGGGTACTGGTACGAGAGAAACGTCCCAGAGGCAAGTTGAGTGAGCGTTGGGAAGTACAGCCGTATAAAGTGATCAAGAGAGTGTACCCTAATGGTCCGGTCTACGAAGTGCAGGTTGAGAATGAGGAATTTGCTTCACGGACTCTACATAGGAATATGTTACGGCCATGCCGGTCCAAAGATCCCGCACCTGTTCAGAGGACACCTCCTCCTGCCCCATACTCAGAACTTGTTATCTCTGATGGAGATTATGGTGAAGACTGGTGGACTGCTCCCAACACTGAAGGAGCCTCCAAGGTTACAGGTGATGAAGGCACTGTCACAGAACCATTGCCGGCCCGTAATGGAGAGGGTCCCTCGGACACACCCGAACCTCCTATTGTGGTGGATGAATCCAGACTGGCAGTTCCTAGTGGAGAGAGTCAGGTCGTAACAGATAGCCAGGACCTCCGGAGATCCAGTAGGCTTACTGCAGGGGTTCCACCAAACAGGTACGCTGCTGATGAGTTCATTTGGTCCACCTGTATGTATTGTGGACAATGTTGTACTGCTGTATAAAAAGTTACATTAACCATTATTTCTATGGACTATATAGCAAGGCCGAGGACGGCCACCTTTAAGTGGGGAGGCATGTAAGAGGCAGCCCTGATCATCCAGCAACATTTCCAACACATATATATATAGCAGACTGTCATGTTTCCCTCCAGCCACCAGAGGCCACTGTGGCTGAGTAGGACAGTGAGAGGAGTTGTTTCCAGAGGACAAGGAGTTAAGTGTTTTTCCCGGGCTGAGCAGAGAGCCTGGGGTGCAGGTGTCTGAGTACACAGGAAGAAGGACGCTGTGCACTGAGAGGGAGATCCACAGGGAAGATTAGAGTGATTTCTCCCTGCCAACCTGCTGTGACATGGTATCTGGGACATTAGAGTGTGTTTGCTCTCTGACTGACCTGATGTGTCCTGGTGTAGAAGAGAGACTGCTGTAGTGTGAGGCACTTACAAGAGGAACTGTGAGTGAATTCCAGGCCCTGCCTGATTACACGTCCAGAGCTGCTGATTATCTCTAACCAGAGTTACAGAGACTACAAAGAGAGGCCAGAGCTGAGCCAACCAGATCGGGACCCAGACTGTATCTGCCTGCATGTGCCGGACACCGAACTGTGAGTGCACTGATGCTAACCGGAGCTAGGGCATAGTGGAATAGGATTTAGTTTAGTGCACCGTAGAGGTGCACCCCGGGTAGCGGGGACAGATAGGACTACCTAGAAGAGAGTAGCCTGCTATTGTCTGTACTTGTGTTTGTGATTCATTTGTGTTCTTTATGCAAATTTCCATTATCTTTGTTGTGAATTCTCAAGCTGTTCATATTGTAAATCTGCTTCTCCGGCAGTTAGAGTTCTCCTTTAATAAAGCCGGTTTCTACTTCAGCCTCCTTGTCTGCTGCACTGTACTTGAGTCCTGCTCTACGGTCTCTTCCTCTGCTGACCGTTACATAGGCATATAGCAAGTTTAACAGGACGCGTTTTGGCCCGCTAGCAGCCGCTATTAACTGCATCATGCAGTTAAAATAGGCTGCGGGCAACTAAAATGCATCATGCAGTTGAAAACAGCTATGGGCAGACCAAAATGCATTATGCCCAAATAAACAAGAAGTGATTCTACCAAAGATGTGTGTTCCGGGGCAAAACAAACAGTGGCATAAAATGCATTTCCTGAAGCCTTCATAAAACTGACGGTATTTAAAAGGGTTATCCAAGACCTATAATGCCCCCCATAAGCCCAGGCCCCCCACACATATTGTACTTACCTTGCTCCCCGACACCTGTGTCGCTTCTGATGCCGGCACGGCCGCCGCAGCATCTCCTCTTTGCACGGATGAAAACATCCGGCGTTGAAAGGAGGGGAGGGGTGTCAGCCAATGGCAGGCCACAACGGAAACAAGTCTCCCTAGCGTCACCCCCGTCGGGAGGATGCTGCGGGGGCCATTTTTGCATCAAAAGAGATGTGTGTGCCGGGAAGCAAGGTATGTACAATCTGTGTGAGGGGCCCCTTTAAAAAGCTTTCCTCACAAATGCAAACCCCCATCCACATGCCCAATTATGGGATACGGATATCATAGAGGGGGTACCCTGCTCAAAATCTCCCCCTAGCCAGAAAAAAGGGCACCTACTAAATTAGGATTATTAGCCAAAGAATAGTTCCACCCCAAAATGAACAGCAAAATTGGTATGTAAACCATGTCAATTTTACTGTGGATTTAGGTGCAGTTTTTTAGATGGGTTGTTACAGCAACCCTTACAGTTTGTACATTGCATGTGCACATATCCTGCCACTTTCTAATAAGCAGAAGCCTCACTTACCTTTAATTCCTTGTTGTCCTGTTAGGGTGAGTGGTAAAGTGTGGGTAGAATGGATTACATGAGACCCTGATGATTTTATTGAATTCTGCTGGTACTGTTTTTGCCCATTTCCATTCTGCACAGGTATATGGCAGAGCTTGCCAGTAAAATTGGGTGGGCACTGACATTTGTCTCGAGCCGTACATTGGCCTCCATTCATACAAGGAAGATGACAAATCACTAAAAAATAAACGCAATATTATCACATTTTGAGAATGTACATTATAAATATTACATTTAATCATTCTAACTATTCAAAGCACACTTTATATTCCTAATTTAGATGCAATATAAATGTTACAAAATGATACAAAGCAGAAATACTATACTAGAAAACAGCTAATAATATTAGTCAAAACAAGAAGGGATGTATTCTACTGCATCTGGTGCAAATGAAATTGGAGCAGAGGTCCGGGGCAATGCATTGGCACAGTCCTCTGCACAGTTTTTTTCCACATCTCCCTCCACTTGTTGTAAGAAGGTTTCTGTTGCTTTCAATATTGCAACTAAACCTTTCTTTCCAGGATAATATGGATATAATATCAGGTTTTCTGATGTAGTCTGTGACGCCAAAACCAGGTGTGGATCATAAGAGGAGAGAAGGTATAAGTCCCCTCTCACACAAGCGTGTATGGTCCAAGAAACACACTCCATTTCCTGGCCAGAACACTCCTATGACCTGATCCCACAGTATCATAATGATTTATGATGCTGTCAGTTCTTGCCTGACTGCAGGTCTACTGTACTGAACCACAGACCTGCAATCAGGCGGGAACCAACAGAATTATAAATCTCTATGATGCTGTGAGTTAAGGTCAGAGGAGCAGAGTCCAGGATATGTGGCCATTATATGGATGAGTTACCCAGCCTGAACACATAATGTGAAAGTGGCCTAGAGGACTGATAATATCTCACCCTCTTATTTTAGAAACTCCAAGTTTTAGCTTCAAAAACTGCATTAAAAAAATTGGGAGTTTGGCACAGAAGATGTGTAGTTCATCTATGTTTTCCATCTGCCCAGGTACAGACAGAAGAACTAGCTGAACTAGCAGATCTCTGATTCACATTGTTACGTGAGGGAAATCAAAGAAAGAGGAAATAAAGCTGGTGTTTTGGTGACTACTGGGTGATTATTTTATTGTATGGATGAAAAATGAAAATAATCAGGGTCTTATGTGCAATAACTAGTGCAGACAGCAAGCGGAGCAGTTCTCCAAAGCAACCAATTAAATAAATCCTATCCTAACCAGTCACACAAAAAAGACAGCAACACACTGGCAACTTAATGGCACATGATGTTGGGCTTTAACCCGGCACACCATTGTAAATTTAAGTCACAGGTTTAAAGATCCAGGAATTATTTCTCCAGGTTGGCTCCAAAGGAGACGAGACAATCAGTTTATAAGCACTCGTCCAGCATTCCTAGTGCTCTGTGGGTGCTGAGCAGAGAATAGAGGCAGTGGAATATCGGTGCCTCTATCAGACCAGACCCATGTGATTGCCCGCTCTCTCCCATGATAGCAGAGCTGCAGGGTCTTAGGAGACCCTGATCAGCTCTTCCAGGGGCTAATGTACAAATTACCCCAAAAGAGAAAGAAACATTTCTATAACAAAAGATATTGAAACAGCCCTATAAGTCACAGAGAAAAAAATGCTAAAATGATTTTAGTAGTCTAAGAAATAAAAAAAAAACAGCATGTGCGCAAAATGGCTGAAGAGTGTCTCAACATTTAGGACCAAAACATTCTGGTCATTTCCTCTTCAATCCCAATACAATTCGTTTTAAGGCCGCCAGCACCAGTAACTAGGGCTTTTCAAGTTGCCTTCTGGCTAGTCACACCTCAGCAACAAGATACCACAGGGCTGGCATCATAAATAAAAGTCAAGAATCCAATAAGCTAGACCCAGACCCCAACAGTGACAGAGGATGAGTCAGATGGATATAGGGCTTGGGGTCATTTCTTGGGGGTTCAGTGGAAGTGAAAATATGTCCCAGTATCGGCCGGCCCCAGCCCCAGATCATATGCCCATCTACATGAATGTTAAGGTTCTGGTTTACTTTCTTTTATTTTTAGAAACTGTTTTGCATTGTATTACTGTATGTCTTTTGTTACACCTTTTTGGTATAAATACAAGCATTGTGGTTATTTTCATCAAACTCCCTTATAAGTTCTGTCTTGTGTTCTTGAATGAATCCATGTGCTAAGCTTGAGGCACATAAGGCCACCTGTTTAGATATTAGTTTGGGGAAAATAGTAGTGGAATTATGGGGAGATAGGAGGGGTAACTGAGGGCTTCATGTAACAGCTCTTGAAACAGACCTTATTAGTGGAAGTTTTCATGTGTTGATAATGAACTATTACTGGGGAATATACATTTTTTAAATAGATCAGGTGTTTTTGTATAGACCGCCTAGACCGGTCACACCCATGTATCACGTGAAGTGAAAATCATTTCTATTTATCTGGGGTTGTTTTGGTGGCGAGCACACGGATTTCTGCAAGCTCCATATTGATGATACGGACAAATGCAGAAATTTCTACAACAAATGTTGCCCATAGCGGAAACAATGCCAATGTGTGTATATATGCCTCAGATCAGCTTTTTTTAATGTGAGGTAGACACGGATGCTTTAATTTTCATTATACTTAAAAAAAAAATAATTATGAAGTATCCTGCACTATTTTGCGCAAATTTTGTGCCGGGTGGCCACACACTGATCAGTCCCACTGAATGCGGCTAATCAGTATACAGAACTCGGGCAGATAAAGGAGGCTCAGCCTTCTCATACTGAATGAACTCCTGACTTTGGCTTCAAAAACTGCAGTATCAGTATCTGTAAGCCAAAACCTGAGATGGAACCTATAAAGAAAATATGCAATGGAAACATTTGTACATCTTCTGTGTTTTGGACCAACTCCCGGTTTTGGCTGACAAATACTGATATAATATACTAGTCGTGTGACTTAAGGCTGATGTCATATACAGATTTTTGTGGCAGCCTTTTTGAGCCTTAAAGTGAAGGGGGTTGGAAGAGAATGAGAAATATACAGGTGAAACTCAAAAAATTTGAATATCGTGCAAAAGTCCATTTATTTCAGTAATGCAAATTAAAAGGAATTGCATGAATGCAGCTTAAAATTAGAATTTTGTGAAAAGGGTCAATATTCTAGGCTCAAAGTGTCACACTCTAGTCAGCTAATTAATCCATGTCCCCTGAGCAAAGGGGACCTCAAAATTGTGACTTTGGGGTTTCATAAGCTGTAAGCCATAATCATCCAAATTCTAAGGCTACTTTAACACTTGCGTTCAGAGCGGATCCGTCTGGTGTCTGCACAGACGGATCCGCTCCTATAATGCAGACGATGGGATCCGTTCAGAACGGATCCGTCTGCATTATAATTTAGAAAAAATTCTAAGTGTGAAAGTTGCTCAGACGGATCCGTCCAGACTTTACATTGAAAGTCAATGGGGGACGGATTCGTTTGAAATTTAGCCATATTGTGTCAACGTCGAACAGATCCGTCCCCATTGACTTACATTGTAAGTCTGGACGGATCCGTTTCCCTTCGCACGACCAGGCGGACACCTGAATGCTGCAAGCGGAGCGGAGGACAAACGGTGCCAGACTGATGCATTCTGAGCGGATCCGCATCCACTCAGAATGCATTAGGGCAGTACGGATCCGTTCAGGGCCGCTTGTGAGAGCCTTCAAACGGAGCCCCGAACGCTAGTGTGAAAGTAGCCTAACAAATAAAGGCTGGAAATATCTCGCTTTGCATGTATAGAGTCTATCTATGTAGATTGTAAGCCCTCACGGGCAGGGCCCTCTCTCCTTCTGTACCAGTTTGTAACTCTTCTTGTTTATGATTAGTGCAATTGTCTGTTATGTATGTGCACCGCTTATCATATGTACAGCGCTATGGAATGAATGGTGCTTAAATAATAAATAATAATAATAATATCTCTTATATTAGTTTCACCTTTTAAGTTGCATTACTGAAATAAATGAACTTTGCAGGATATTCTAATTTTTTGAGTTTCACCTGTAAAATACTTCTCCTTTCTGATGGATCCAGTTCTGGCTTTGGTTTAAAAAACTGCATTACAAACTGTCCCAAAAGCCTGTGTGTGACACCGCCCTTACTATCAACCCAGGTCCCTCATTCAAACTACCTATCTCTATTTACACTTCACATTCTTTTGTTCTTGTGGATTTTCCCTTCAGCCATTTTGTTCCCACTTTGTTTCTACAGTAGTTCCAAGAGATTCTTGGCATTTGTGTACCAGTGTTCCCCAATCTCAGGGCAGAAGAAAGTGCCAATCTAATATTGATGGTCTATAGGTAATCGTTATTAGTCCCGAAAAACACTTTTTACAGAGGGAGCTGCGCACTGCTCCATTAAGTCCACGCTGTCTGGAGAACTAGAGTCAAGGAGACAATATTTTGCTATGAAGTTGGACATTAGAGTGACCTCCACATATCATACATTTATTTGCTTGTGTATAGATCGACTACAATCAGTGGTGTTACAAAGACGTGTCATTGTTCATTGGAGCATGGGGAGTTTACCCTGTGCGCTTGCCTGGTTTGGTTCCCTGTAAACTATGTTTAAGTGAAAAAGCTTCTGTAACTTTTGATTAAAAAGGCAGTTTTCAGTTTAAGCCAGCAGGTTTTTAAAGTGAATCTGTAAAAAGCGCTCTCCAATAAGAACTTGTGTCTAAGAAAACGATGGAAAAGCTATTCTTGAATTTATGTAAGAAGCAACACAGTCTAAGCGGTGGCATGCATAAAATGTAGAATATTGGTTTAGCAAATGTTATACTGCAGACTGACAACAGAGGAAATGAAAACACCACAGAGTTAAAGGAAAATGAAGCAGAACAATACCTGGCGAGCAGAGGACAGGTCTGACAAAAGGGGGGTGTAGATGTGAACCTGCAAAGAGGGGTACGTTTAAGCAGAAATAAGACATAGTAAACATGTAAATGGCAGGCCTTGGCTTTAAACAATTACCTAAGATACAGAATCTCCTACAGTATTAGTGCAGGGCATGCAAAGGAAAATCAAATTCACTGCCTCCCCTAAGGCTAGGGCTACATGGAGACGTGTTGTGTGGGTGCAAGTCTCAAAAAAGTCAACCAAAACATTTGCGCGACTTGTCTGCTATTTGTTGTTGTACTACTATTTTAGAGGTGCAATTTGGCTGTAAAAAAAACACAAAACAAAACAGCTAATCGGAAACCAGGCCACAGGCAACTCACATTCCAACACGTCTTGGATTGTGGTCTATAATAGCTAAGACAGGGTTAGTTTTTTTGCAATTTCAGTGTTGCCAGACATTGCATGTGGCAAGGTGGCTTTGTCAGTTAGCAAGCTATAGAATAATAACTGGATGTAAACTATAGAACAACATAAAAACATTCTACAACTTGTAAAATAAAACAAACTAGTGGGCAAGCAATATTAAATTAGAGACCTTCTAGGCAGGGGCATAGCTAAAGGCTCATGGGCCCTGGTGCAAGAGCTCAGCTTGGGCCCCTTTCTCTCAGTGGCCAGGGGCAGAGGAGCACATAGACTTCCTGATGCCTGAGGCAAAAACTGAATGTCCCCCCCCCCCATGCCAACTTCTTGACCTAACCCCTTCCCTCCAGCCACAGGTGTAACTTGACCAGCATGTACTTTCCATAATACTGGTGTCTTACAGCACAAGGGTCTTTGGACCCCCTTAGGCTCCTGGGCCCAGTAGCAACTGCCACCCCTGCACCCCCTATAGCTACGCCCCTGCTTCTAGGCATAGTTCACACACCAGTGTTAGGGTGTATTCACATGAAATACATGTAAAATCTGTCACTAATTCAGCGGCAGAAAACTGACGTTTTTGGTGCTGAATCCACATTCAAAACTCCATCAACAGTCTCCTATGGACTTCAATAGGCGGTTTAATCTGAGCCAATAGCAGGCCGCAATGGGGACGAACCTCTCTAGCGTCACCCTAAGGCTTAAAGGTAGTCTGTTGACAGCACTAAGTAAGGGTTAGGGAGAGCATAGCATACCTTTTGTGGAGTTTTATTATCGTGATTTGTATGATGTTTTCTTCTACTAGGTTCTGCTCTTGCAAGTACCCAGGAGGTAGCGCTCCACAAAAGCTCCTATTCTCCCCTACCTAGCATTTAAGAATAATCAAAAGCACAGAAGCAATTTCATTTCTGAATCACTCCAAAGAAACAATATCAAGAATTTGGAATAGCCTAGACAATGTCCTGACTTGACTTCACTGTGATGCTGTGTCAGAACCTTAAATGGGCAGCTAATTCTCAAAAGCCATCCAGCGTGAATTATAGGTATTCTGAAAAAAAGAGTAACCCAACATTCCTCAAGAATATTGTGAAAGACTGATCTCTAGTTATCAAGTGTTTAGTTGGAAATGTTGCTGCTAAGAGTAGCACTAAACGGTAGAAGGTTTAGTGGGCAATTAGTTTCTCATATGGGAAATATACAGATGTTGCAAGTGTTAACTAGACAGTTAACACATTAAATACAAAGTTACAGCAAAAGTTAACTTTTCCAATGGCTTTGAAGTTTGCTGTAACTGTGTATGCCAAGTTAACGTTTTCTATTTCTACAAAATCCTGGAGAATGTCACTCCAACAATACATGAAACGAGCATTTAACTATATTTTACTTTATTCAATTCTATTTGAACATTTCAATATTTTTGTGATAAATATGCAAAATTTGAGGAAATCAGGATAATTGAAACTGGTCCAACTCTATTTGTTACAGTAATTAAAGATTGTGTTTAAGACAGGTGAAACATTATACTCATCATAGCCGGAAACTCTGCGTTCAACCACAACTGCATAACTTTCTAACATTTGTTCTTCAAAGTCACTAACCCGTAATGTCTTTTGAAATGACGACTGAATGAACCAGAGGAATGTCATGCTCATTCACTCACAAGACTCCACTCATCTCTCAAGCGTATGAATTATTAGTCATATGTGACAAAAGAGAAAGCGAATCGTTAGAACTCTTGTACATGGTGGAATGATACCCACACATCATAAAACATTATACTCAGCGTCTGAAGTTATTCCCGAATACATATGCTCAGTAATAATGTATGCTGTATCCTCTTATTCCAAGCAATGTGTGCATGGAAGCATGACTAAAACACATATCATACTGTTAGGGCCTTAAATGTCAAGGCTGCCATGGAATTCATACATTCTGACATTAGCTTCTGCTTATTTCCTCCTAAGTCTAAATGAGTACAGTGGAAAGTTTGGGAGTCACCCGACAAGGTGAAATGAAATAAGAAAATAGAACAAACACAAGACAAATAAGCTGTTACAAACAGACATGTACATGTACCGCACATGGTGTCTCTACCAAGCTTTCTCAGTAAACACACATTTTTCATAGCCATTATCAGTACTTGGCAAAGGTAAAGTAAAGATAAAGAAATTAAAACAGTATAAAAGGGTGTTCTTATTAAAAGTAGTCCTCCAGAAAAAGACTTTACGTTTCAGATGGCAATCATCATCTATTCTGTGTACAACCTGAACCCAGTTTCAGACTTTTCTCATGTGGGCGTGCCCCTCCCATGAATACATGTCCAGGAAAAGGATGAGCAAATCGATTCTACTGGCTCGGAATTTGTCCCAAGTTTCCCAAAAAGTTAGGATTCTAATGAACCCAACTTTTTTGTGATTTGTTTCAGGCGAATGAGAGAGTTGTGTATCAACTAAGTTTTTGATGGTTGTCTCAAAATGTTCAATCAGTGATTTTTCATAATAAGATTTCCCGCTAGTGGTAGCCTCAAACTTTTCAATCAGTGCTTTTTAATAATAAGATTTTTTATCTATTGCCGTGCTTAAAGGGAACCTGTCACTGGGATTTTGTGTATAGAGCTGAGGACATGGGTGTCTAGATGGCCGCTAGCACATCCGCAATATCCAGTCCCCATAGCTCTGTGTGCTTTTATTGTGTAAAAAAATGGATTTGATACATATGCAAATTAACCTGAGATGAGTCCTTCATAGATCAATTTTCGCATATTTTGTTATCCAATACGATTTTGGTATCTTCAAACTGTTCAATCAGTGCTTTTTCATAATAAGATTTTCCTATAGTGGTAGCTTCAAACTGTTCAGTCAGTGCTTTTTATAACAAGCTTTTTTTTATCTATTGCTATGATTGCATCCCCATATAATGCTTCTCTGGGAAAAAAAAGACACGCGAGTCTCCTTTCCAAAACTGAGTGTCTAACTGAGCTAATGGAGCATCTCCTACTAGGAACATAGTTCTTCCTTGGCAACTATCTTTTTACAGAGATGAGCAAACAAAATTTGCTTGGCTGCCTGAGAGGCCTTGGTTGAGGTACTATTTCTCCTTATGGAGAGTGCCGAGTATGCATGAGCAGTATCGTAAGCCAGTCAACTCTCCTCTGATTTCTGGGAAAAATATGTGAAAATTAGCACATATTACATCAGACTTAGGGAAATTAATTTGAATATCTTTCCAAGAAACATTTACACATTTACTAGGCATACTAGACACTCTGTGTAATGAGAAACTTCCAGACAATGCATATATAGCCCAGAAAACTAGAGTAGCATACTAGGCTCTCTCCATCTCATACACTCTGCAGAAGCAAAATAGTACAATAATTTAAAGGGGTTGCCCTGCCATATACAATACTCACAAAAATGAACCTAAAATGCACGTTAACCTTTAAAGGTGAACTTAAAGGGTTGTTTCACGTCAGCAAGAGGCATTTATCATGTAGAGAATGTTAATACAAGGTACTTACTAATGTATTGTTATTATCCAGATTGCTTCCTTTGCTGGTTGGATTCATTTTTCCATCACATTATACATTATCTATCAGGGACCCGTTTTTGCACGCTATAGGAAAAAGTGCAAGCTTCTCTGGTGGCCAGGACCATGGGACCGCACATAGGCTGGTGCTTTTTCCTGTAGTGTGCAAGCACGGCCACTGCTGATGGATTGTAGGGTGGACGTAACACTGGAAACGAGCAGCATATAATGTGATGGAAAAATGAATCCAGCTAGCAAACTAAGCAATATGGATAATACCAATACATTAGTAAGGGCCTTGTATTAACTTTCTCTATATAATAAATGCTGACGTGAGACAACCCCTTTAATGTCACCTTCTATAAACTTCTAAATGCAAATGTCCAACTGTTCAATGTTTCATTGCTTTTTGCACAACTTGCAAAATTCTTGGTTTAATTAGAATTGGTATTTAAACAGTCCTCCTCATCATACCGCTCACATTTTGACATCATGAGAACAAGACAACACCTGACAATTTATCATCAGTACCCTGCCATTGCTAGGCTTGAAGCAGGATGTTCTCAGACAGAAGTGGCCACTGAGCTTAGAATGTCATCAACAGGTTACAACAGAGATACAGAGAGTCTGGAAGAGTCACAGAAAGGCATAGAAATGGACGTCCTTTGGTCACATCCCACACTGATGACCGCTTCATTGTGAACAATGCCCTGCGGAACCGGATGATGAATGCCACACAACTCCAGGCACATGTAAAGAGGTTCTGCAGTTTGTTTAAATTGATTATCATCAGCATCTGATCGGCAGGGGTCCGACCCCCAGGACCCCTGCTGATCAGTTGTTTGAGAAGGCAGCAGTGCTCCAGGAGCGCCATGGCCTTCTCAATGTTTACCGCAGGCCCAGTGAGGTCACGACTAGTATCAACTGGCCTGGGCAGGGCTAAGCTTCATTTAAGTGAACAGAGCTTAGCTGCGCCCAGGCCAGTGATACTAGTCGTGACATCACTGGGCCTGCGGTAAACAGTTAGAAGGCCGTGGCGCTGCTGGAGCGCCGCTGCCTTCTTAAACAGCTGATCGGCGGGGGTCCCGGGTGTCAGACCCCCGCCGATTAGATGCTGATGATCTATCCAGAGGATAGATCATCAGTTTAAACAAATTGCAGAACCCCTTTAAGAGAGGCGAAAGGCATCCAAATGTCATGTCAGACCATTCGAAATAATTTACATCAGCATGGTCTAAGTGCTAGACGACCTGCAAGGATGCCTGACCACACCATCAGGCACAAGCGTCATCATTGTGCATGGGCCAGGGAGCTTCTACTCTGGACGAGGGACCAGTGGACCTCAGTTCTATTTACTGATGAAAGTCGATTCACGCTAGGCAGAAATGATGGCCACCAACGATGTTGGAGACATCAAGGAGAGCACTATGCATCAGTCATTATTGTCACCAGACGGGCCTTTGGTGGTGGTAGTGTTACAGTGTGGGCAGGTATATCAAGTCAATACAGAACTGCCCTACACTTTGTAAATGGTACAGTGACAAGCCCATACTACTTGAATAACAACATTAATCTAGTCACTGTGCCTCTGCATGAACAACACATACCTAATTTCATCTTCATGGGCGACAATGCGCCAGCTCATCAAGGTCACATCATTAGGAAAAGGCTATGGAGACTGAGGTACCTCAAATGGAGCGGCCTGCACTTTTTTGAGATCTGAATCCCACTGAAAACCTATGGGATCAGCTGAGTTAAGGTGTAGAGTGTCATGACTCTGTACCCCAGAACCTCAATAACCTGATGGCTGATCTTCAAGAACAGTGGGTTGCCATGCCTCAGGAGACAATAAGTCGACTTGTGAAAAGCATGAGACGTCGTTGTCAAGCTGTAGTTGATAGTCAAGGCCGCATGACAAGTTTTAGAGACATTGACATTTTTTGCGATGTATACCCACCACTGTTGTCGGCTTTCGGTTCAATAAATTGTTTGAGATGAAATCACCATTGCATACGTCTATTTAAATGCCCTACTTTCATGATATAATATCACTGTAGCGTGAACTTTTTACGTTTTCCATAAATTTCACATGAAAGCCAAGTATCCCCAATTTTTTGTGAGTAGTGTATATTGATGACCTATTGTCAGGATAGATCATCAATATCCGATCAGAGGGGGTCCGACACCCGGCAGCCCCGCCTATCAGCTGTATGAAGAGGAGGAGGCGCTCTTTGTGAGCGTCGCACCCTGCTCATTACACTATGAGTCGTCTCATAGTGAATGGAGCAAGTACTTGTCTTTACACTGCACTTCTGAGATGAAGTGCAGTGTCATATGGAGCGCCATCTCCTCTTCTAACAGCCAATCAGATATTGATGACCACCTATAATTTTTTACTAAAAAAAACAAGATACTAATACTCATTCTTTTTTCTCTTTTTTCTTTTTATTAGATTTTTGATTGTAGAGTTCTTATTCCATTTTATGTATATTATTATGGGCACAGCCATCTTGCCTGAGCTATTGTTCTCACACATGTGCTTTACAGCAGCCACACTGACCGTAGGAACCTATGGTCTCTAGATGACTCTTTGATTTCTATGGCAAATATTTTCAGTCAATCACATAATGTGAATGTGTTATCTATATATAGGTGTACTGTACATTTACCTGTCATTTTAACCTTGTCTGTAAAATTAATGAGAGGACTGCTGAGAAGTGATCTCTATGGAATAGGAATTGTCTGCCTGTTAAGAGGCTCAGCAGCCAGAGTGAAAACTGCATTTCAGATCTTAGCACAGATAAAAAATATGTTTATCATTAAAAAGTAACCAAAAAACTGATATTTTCTGATCACACATTCCTTTTAATGGTGTTAAAACACAATACAGATTTATCAACTATCCACAGGAACATAGGAATCCCTGCGGTCAGATCTACCAGTTCATTCATTTTTATGGACATGACAAACAGACCTTTGTCAGCCTCACAGATGTGAATGGAGCAGTGAGCCGACATGCACTGGAACTCTAGAGGGGACTCATTCTCATTCTCGGGATAGTGGAGGACCTTAGTGGGTTGGACAACCATAAACCGACATTAAAGGGGGTGTGCAGCAATATACACTGAAGACCTATGGTCAGGATAGGTCATCAATATCTCAGCACCCCCACCGACCAGCTGTTTGAATAGGACGCAGTACTCAGTGTAATGACCATAAAGCGGCTCTCGCACAATGTGTTATCTCCTGTGGATAGGCGGAATAGTGTAATGATAAGTACTCACTCCATTCAAGTGAATGGAGTGAATACACGTACTTGTCATTACACTGCACTTCTGAGACGACTAAGGTCCTCTTTAAACAGCTGATCAGCAGTGGTGTCGGACCCCCGTCGATCAGATATTGATGACCTATCCTGACGATAGGTCATCAATATATGTGGTAGGACAACCCCTTTGATAAATAATCATTAAAAAATAATCAGTCATATGAATGAACACTCAAGCTGGACTCCTACGCAAATAGGTTACAGGGTAGGAAATTCATTACTGGGCCTGCTACTAGTTATAGTATGGTTAAAAACAGACAAGTTCAACCAAGGGATGAGTGGGGATGAGAATTTAGAAAAGGGAATGAGAATGTCACGACCATGTTTATGGCCGTGACTCCTTGGGAGCCGCATACAGTTGCCCGCGGTTTGGGTTGTAGTGTCAACTGCAGCTGGAGGCATAATGTTGTTAGCGGTTCCCTTGGAGTTGTGTGCGCGTTTTGTATGCACTTTGGTATGTCTGTGTGCACTCTGTGTTATGTGTGGTGTGCACTCACATCTTCCCCTCACTGTGGTTGCCCGTGGCTACGTTTGGTCGTTGTGTACATGTGGTGGCAGTGTCCCGGCCTTCGGGCTGACTCCCAGGACATGAGTGCCACCCATGTCGTTGCCGGCGGCCACAGCCACAGTGTGTGCTGGTTTTGGACACTTCCCCTTTAAGTTGTGTTTTCCCTTCTGTGGTATTGGAAGGGTTAACTCCCTTTCTGTGTGTGTGAGTCACGGGGTGTGTCTGACCATTGGGTGTGGCCTCTTGGCCCTATAAAGCCTCAGTTGTAGGCAGTAGCCAGGGAGGGTGCTTCAGCCATGCTGGCTGGAGACATCCTCCTGGTTACTTACCAACTGCCAGTGGGGGCCGTCCTTCTGGTCATAGCAAATATAATGTCGTTTGGTGTCTAGAAGATGTGTTTGGTTTTATGCTTGTTTATTGCACCTATGGTCCTGGGTTCCCGTGTGTTGTGTGCTGAGTCCTGTTGTCTGTGGTCAGTACTTCCATATGGGTTCCAGGCTTTGTGTCTGTGGCAGATGAGTCTTATGTTTGTGGCAAGTGCCTGCCATTGCCATAGGTTGTACTTGTTCTCCCTTCCTTGCAGCTTGGCCAGTGAGACTCCTGTTCCTCCGTATCCAGAAGGAACAGGTTGTCTTACCCTGACTCCTAGTCCAGGGACCGGTCGGAGGGTGAGTTAGGGCTCCGAGGTTCCTGAGCATGGGTCCTCCTACCTTAAAGGTCGGTCCATGCAGCTAGGAGTTTGGGTCAGGTTAGGGACGCGATAGGAGGTGACCTGCTCCCTAATCCTGTTGTCCTGGTCGAGCAGCGACCATCTTCCACCATCGCACGGCTGAGGGTTTCCCCCATCCTCAGCCGTGACAGAGAACCAGACTGACACATTTACATAGACATTAATGTTATTTAATTTTAAGAGTTCATGCTGGCTTAGATTGCACCAAATGTACCAAACAAAGTTTCACAGTCATTTTCTAACTCATGTACCGCCTGTATATTGAATTATTGACATGTCCTATTGTAAATCCCTAATTTTGTGGACATATTCCAAACAAGGATCAATCTATCTTCGAAAAAGTTTAATCAAATATGACCATTTAGTAGGTGGTAGTAGGTGACCATGAGAGGCATCACAAGATGGCATGTGCTTTTCCTTTCCAGCTTTAAATCCAGACGTGATATTAGTTACCCAAGTTCAAACTCACAAATGTATTTACGTCAGAGTATATATTAACAATAATGAATAAACACCTGCGCTGCCGCTTTTTTCTATGTGTCTAACTTCTCCGATGTCAATCCGGGGAATCGCTGCTGGTAGATACATACATAGGGTAATAAGGGGTTAACTAAGTTAACTGGATCCCCTCGCTGATAAAGACACTTCTTTCTATGATATATAAAGACACTGTTCGTGTATAGTTAATAAAGATGCTTACTTTTATTGATACATATAGTCCAAGTTAGTATATATAAGTTCTCACCTATCAGTGATGTTCCAGAGGTAGTTGGTGGTATAATGCAGGTAATAATCTTTTATCTTCCTGAGTGTAGATGTTAGAAATCTGAATTTACTTGCTTCCCCTCTGCTGCGCGCGTGTCACGAGGGTGTCAAGAGCCACGTCTGACTCCGTTATACCCGGGGTCAGGAAGTCGCAGCGGGTGGCTGCGTGCTCTATGCCTAAAGATCACGGTGTTTCTTAGTGTTTGTTTTCTGTGTTTGCCTTGCTATCCTTTTTGTCTCACTCAGGGATCCGTAGCTTCTCCTCCTCAGCTGTTTCTTGTCTGCCACTCCCAAACTCCTTATATTCTCCTCTCACACTTCTCTTGTTGCCAGTTATAGAGCTTCCTGCCTGGACATCTATACTGACCCACTGGAGCTGTGAATCCTGGTTGTTGTTCCAGAGTGCTACCCTCCGGATCCCTGGTGGGCTTTTGTTGTCTCCTGTTGTTGCCCACCTGGGATTATATGTTTAGTTTGTATTGTCTGTCCTCCCCTTGGTGTTTTCCTCTAGAGCTAGTGGTGCGGACTAGTGTTCCCACCGCCCTGTTCACTATCTAGGGCTCATCCTAGGGAAAGCCAGGGTTTTAGGCACGTGATCGGCGTACGGGTGAGGAACCCGTCTAGGGACGACAGGGCAGCCAGGTGCCAGACGCAAGGTGAGTCAGGGGTCACCACCTTCCCTCTCACTAGGGCAGGGCCTCCCTCTGTTCCTCCCTCCGTGTCACGTATGTGACAGTTACGCCGATCGTGATATTATAACTGGCCCTTATTTTTTGAGAAAAAAAAAAAAAAAAAAAAAATATTATTTAATTTTTTTTTCTCTACTTAGAATCCAATATGGATCCTATTGCTGCTTTGGCAAAACAGCTTCAAGGCCTGTCTTTGGAGGTGGCAGGATTGAAGGCGTCTGTCCTCCAACAGCAGCAGCAAATGCAGCAGACCGTAAGCCCAGCGGTTGCTATGGGTAACCAGGTTGTTACAGAACCCAAGGTTGTTCTTCCTGACAGATTCTCTGGGGGAAGGGACAAATTTGTGTTGTTCCGTGAGGCCTGCAAATTATATTTTAAGCTGCGCCCTTACTCCTCAGGTAATGAAGAACAGCGGGTGGGGATTGTTATTTCCCTGCTTCAGGGGGACCCGCAATCCTGGGCGTTCTCGTTACCCCCTGGTTCCCAGGCTCTCCGGTCAGTGGAGGGATTTTTTGGGGCTTTGGGTCTCATATATGATGACCCTGACCGTGTCGCCCTGGCTGAGTCGAAGTTACGGAGACTCCTACAAGGAGATCGGCCAGCAGAGGAATATTGCTCAGAGTTCCGCAGGTGGGCTACGGATACTCAGTGGAACGACCCGGCTCTCAGGAGTCAGTTCTGCTCTGGGTTATCTGAAAGGGTTAAGGATGCGCTGGCGCTGTATGAGACCCCCCTTTCCCTTGATGCTGTTATGTCCCTCTCTATCAGGATAGATAGACGTCTTAGGGAGAGATCGAAAATTCCTGAGCAATCGGTAACCCCTCCCAAGCAGCAGTTAGTCTGTACGGACTTGGATGAGCCTATGCAGCTAGGAGGAACTTCTCGTCAGGTCCGTCCTCCTGAGGTTCGCCGTAGGTGGGGGGCTTGTTTTTTCTGTGGGGGGAAGGGTCATTTCATTAATGTCTGTCCCTCCTTTCCCAAAAACAAAAGACCGTCGGAACTACTAACCCCAGGCTGTGCGGAGGATGTCAGCCGGGGGGTATACGTTTCCTCCATACGAACATCTCAATTTGTGTTGCCAGCGGTTATTGTTTTTGGTGTTAAGACGGAGTCTATTTCTTTTTTTCTAGACAGTGGTGCAGGGGTAAATTTGATAGATGCCCATTTTGCCCGCACTATGGGTTTGTCTCTCTGTACGCTGCAGAGACCCATTCCCATATTCGCTATTGACTCTGCTCCTCTGTCTCAGAGAAACCTCACTCACGTTGTCCATAACTTACATCTTCGGGTAGGGGACCACCATAAGGAGCGTCTTTCATGTTACGTTCTGGAGGGCCTTCCCTCTCCTGTGGTATTGGGTCTTCCCTGGTTGGTAGCGCACAATCCAGTGGTGGATTGGCAGGCCAGGGAGATATTGGAGTGGAGTGAGCATTGCAGAGAGAATTGCTTAAATAACAATTGCTTAATCGCCTCCATAGCTTCCCTACCTACATTTATTTCGGACTTTGAGGACGTTTTTTCTGAAAAGGGTTGTCAGAAGCTACCACCTCATCGTCCTTATGATTGCCCGGTTAACCTGATTCCCGGTGCAAAATTACCCAAGTCCAGGTTGTATAATCTTTCGGGTCCCGAGAGACAAGCCATGAAAGATTATATCTCCGAGAGTCTGGCCAAGGGACACATCAGACCCTCTTCTTCACCCGTGGCTGCAGGGTTTTTCTTTGTTAAAAAGAAAGATGGGGGCCTGCGTCCTTGCCTAGATTTCCGTGAGCTAAACCGGATAACCGTCCGAGACCCATACCCTCTTCCTCTCATTCCTGACCTTTTTAATCAGATTGCGGGTGCTAGGTGGTTCTCCAAACTTGATCTTAGGGGGGCCTACAATCTGATTCGTATCAAGGAAGGGGATGAGTGGAAGACAGCTTTTAACACCCCTGAGGGGCATTACGAAAATTTAGTCATGCCTTTCGGTCTGACCAATGCCCCTGCTGTCTTCCAACATTTCGTTAATGATATTTTTAGTCATCTCATCGGCAGGTTTGTAGTCATATACCTAGATGATATCTTAATTTATTCGGCTGATCTGAAAACACATGAAGTACATGTCAGGCAAGTACTGCAGGTCCTACGGACGAATAAATTATATGCGAAAATTGAAAAATGTGTCTTCGCCGTTCAGGAAATACAATTCCTGGGATATCTATTATCTGCTTCAGGTTTCCGTATGGATCCTGGGAAGGTCCAGGCAATTTTAGATTGGGATCTTCCTGAGAACCTTAAAGCTCTACAACGGTTTTTGGGTTTCGCAAATTTCTACAGAAAGTTTATTAAAAATTATTCAGTGATCGTTAAACCCCTTACTGACATGACTAGGAAGGGGACTGATTTTTCTAAATGGTCTGACGCCGCTAAAATTGCATTTTCCTCTCTAAAAGAGAGATTTACCTCGGCACCTGTTCTAATTCAACCTGATGTCTCCCAGCCTTTTATTGTTGAAGTTGATGCGTCGGAGGTGGGAGTGGGGGCTGTATTGTCTCAGGGTCCGTCTCCTGGCAAATGGCGTCCTTGCGCTTTCTTTTCCAAAAAATTATCTGCAGCAGAAAAGAACTATGATATTGGAAATAGGGAACTGTTGGCGATTAAACTGGCGTTTGAAGAGTGGCGTCACTTCTTAGAGGGAGCAATCCACCCCGTCACGGTAATTACGGATCACAAAAACCTTCTGTACCTAGAATCGGCTAAGCGTCTCACCCCTAGACAAGCTAGGTGGTCGCTATTCTTTACCAGATTTAACTTTGTAATCACCTATCGTCCTGGGGCAAAAAATACCAAGGCAGACGCATTGTCTCGTAGTTTCCCTGGAGGGGGTAATGTTAGTGATCCGGTACCTATTTTACAAAGAGGAGTGGTTGTCTCGGCTGTACACTCTGTTCTAGAGGGAAAGGTGTTAGAGGCCCAGGGGGACGCCCCGGCCTCTTGCCCCTCAGAGAAATTGTTTGTACCGTTAAACCTGCGTCTTGAGTTATTGAAGGAACATCATAATTCGGCACTTGCTGGGCACCCAGGTAGTAAAGCAACCTTGGAGCTATTGTCTCGTCGTTTTTGGTGGCCAAGGTTGCGTCAGGATGTAATAGATTTCGTGTCTACTTGTTCTACTTGTGCACGCGCGAAAGTCTCTCATACACGTCCAGCAGGGTCTTTATTGCCACTTTTCATCCCCAATAGACCATGGACACATCTATCAATGGATTTCATCACTGACTTACCTTTGTCTGCGGGTAAAACAGTTATCTTGGTAGTAGTAGACAGGTTTAGCAAAATGGTACACTTTATTGCGCTACCCGCACTTCCTAATGCTAAGACTCTTGCTCAGGTGTTTATCAGTGAAATCGTGAAGCTTCACGGGGTCCCTTCCGATGTGGTTTCGGATCGGGGAACCCAGTTTATTTCTAAGTTTTGGAAAGCTTTTTGTACCCGTTTAGGGGTACACTTATCCTTTTCCTCAGCTTTCCATCCTCAGTCGAATGGACAGACTGAGCGTACCAACCAAAACCTAGAAACATATTTAAGGTGTTTTGCGTCTGAAAACCAAGAGGTGTGGTCATCATATTTACCGTTAGCCGAGTTTGCCATAAATAATCGCCGTCAGGAATCCACTGGCAAGTCACCATTTCTTGGTGCATACGGTTTTCATCCCCAATTTTGTACTTTCAAAGAGGGGGGGTCTTCTGGGGTTCCCGAAGAGGAACGTTTTTTTTCATCTCTTTCATCGGTATGGCAGAAGGTGCAAGCTAACTTGAAAAATATGAGTGGTAAATACAAATGCATGGCCGATAAGAAACGGTCGCCAGGTCCGGACCTAGGAGTGAATGACTATGTGTGGTTGTCTACTAGGAATATTAAGTTGAAGGTTCCCTCTTGGAAACTGGGTCCTAGGTTCATTGGTCCTTATAAAATTGTAGCCGTCATTAACCCTGTGGCTTTTCGCCTGGAGCTACCTCAGACTTTTAAGATCCATAACGTCTTCCATAAGTCGTTGCTCAAGAAGTATGTTCCACCTCTAGAACCATCACCGCTGCCACCTCCTCCTGTTGTTGTGGATGGTAATCTGGAGTTTCAAATATCCAGAATTGTTGATTCTCGTCGGGTCCGCCGCTCTCTTCAGTATCTGGTGCATTGGAGGGGTTACGGTCCCGAGGAAAGAATGTGGGTTCCAGCGTCAGAGGTAAACGCCAACAGGTTGATTCAGGCTTTCCATGTCTCTCATCCGGAGAGACCTGGTCCTGAGTGTCCGGAGGCCCCTCGTGAAAGGGGGGGTACTGTCACGAGGGTGTCAAGAGCCACGTCTGACTCCGTTATACCCGGGGTCAGGAAGTCGCAGCGGGTGGCTGCGCGCTCTATGCCTAAAGATCACGGTGTTTCTTAGTGTTTGTTTTCTGTGTTTGCCTTGCTATCCTTTTTGTCTCACTCAGGGATCCGTAGCTTCTCCTCCTCAGCTGTTTCTTGTCTGCCACTCCCAAACTCCTTATATTCTCCTCTCACACTTCTCTTGTTGCCAGTTATAGAGCTTCCTGCCTGGACATCTATACTGACCCACTGGAGCTGTGAATCCTGGTTGTTGTTCCAGAGTGCTACCCTCCGGATCCCTGGTGGGCTTTTGTTGTCTCCTGTTGTTGCCCACCTGGGATTATATGTTTAGTTTGTATTGTCTGTCCTCCCCTTGGTGTTTTCCTCTAGAGCTAGTGGTGCGGACTAGTGTTCCCACCGCCCTGTTCACTATCTAGGGCTCATCCTAGGGAAAGCCAGGGTTTTAGGCACGTGATCGGCGTACGGGTGAGGAACCCGTCTAGGGACGACAGGGCAGCCAGGTGCCAGACGCAAGGTGAGTCAGGGGTCACCACCTTCCCTCTCACTAGGGCAGGGCCTCCCTCTGTTCCTCCCTCCGTGTCACGTATGTGACAGTTACGCCGATCGTGATAGCGCGCCGCTCCAAATGACAGCTGGCGTACGCGCGGGGAAGCAGACCGAATTTTGTCCGGGAGCGTTCCCGTGTGACGTCACACTTGCAAGTACAAATGTTTCCAAGGGAAAAACAACCTTCCAAGGCGTTTTGGAACATACATGTTTCTTCGTCAGGGATAGGTAAGTATCTTAGTCCTCCTGGTTAAATAATCATCCCGTTCCCATGACAACTCCTGAATGATTCAGTGGGATTAACTATTTGCCTGCCTCTATTTGTTTATTGCCACCATATTTCCAGTTGTCAGTTTTCTAAATTATAAGGATTTTAAGAGATCTTTGTAGTGGCTTCTCATGAATTTTTCCCAGAGGTGCATAATTAATGAAATGCAAACAGTTCAATTTATTGATTTCTTTATTAACTATACACAAACTGTATCTTTATATATCAATAGAAGGAAGTGTCTTTATCAGCGCGGGGATCCAGTTAACTTAGTTAACCCCTTTATTACCTGTATGTATATATTAACATGTCATGTATGATTACACTAAAAAAGGCATCATATTTTCTCTCTATATAATTATTTTTGAAAGATTGACATGAGTCACTAATTTAAGACTTCCAAGATACCATCTTTGGTCTATCGTCGGGGAATTCTAAGATTTCAGTTCTCCAGTTTTACAAAGCACCTACTAGAAAACCAGCATTATAAACGGTTTATCTTTCAAGGTTTCCCTTGGCACAGTTTTCATGCCATAAATTAATCAGCAAAGTTAATTTGATGGCAGCCATCTGAAACCGAGACATCTGTATGGGAGCCAGCCAAGAACGTTCAACTCAAACAAGAGCTTCAGAATAAAGGACCTACCTGTACCATAGCAGTCTTTTTTTAGACACATTTCAAAAAGAACCTGGACCAACCTTATCCTATAAATAACCAACTAGCATAAAGCATGATACTAATTCATAATGAAAGGAATACCCATGACAAAGGTTCACTTGCTATAAACATTGGATGTATGTTTTAGATCAAGCTTCAAGTCAGCTTTCCCTTTATGGGTCTGGGCTTTGAACCAGCAACACTAAGTATTCAAAAATGCATACAGTTGAAGAAATGAACTATAATACTCTAGTAAATGAAGACAAACAAAACATATATTGTGGTAAAACACTCCATAAGTAACGGAAACCAGCAATGGTGCGAGTATTAGGTTCCAAGAATAAGGTTTATATGCACCACAAGTAAAATGTGCATTTTGTTTCATATTGTTCCTGCTTCTACCAAATACATTCACTTTATAACATAAAAAAACCTGTAACTAACAATAGCAATAAGCTATTTCTTTGTATCATGAAATTGTCAGAGACTTCCCTGTATCGAAAACCTGTGTTAGAAATCCCTGTATCGAAAACCTATTGATCGACCTACATACCTCAAATGGGACAGCTTTCACCCCAAACATATTAAAAAGTCCATCATCTATAGTCAAGCCATCAGATATAACCAAATCTGTTCCAGCCCATCAGACAGGGATGAGCATTTAAAATATCTAAAAAGGACATTTTTACACTAGGGCTATCATCCTGCTTCAATTGAAGATCAGATCACAAGAGCCACCAAGATCCCCAGAAGTCAACTTCTCCAATACAATGAAAAGAAACAGAACCAGTGCGTAGTTCTGGTTATGCAAAAAAATTACATCATGTCCTACGTAAGGATGAACGACTATAAATAATCCTCCCAGATCCCCCCTTACTAGCTTACCGACAACCTCCAAATCTAAGGAATATTCTGATCAGATCAAGTTCAAGGACATGTACCACAGGAAAAGGAACCCATCTCTGTAATATAAGAAGATGCAAAACCTGTTCCCATATAATGACAACAGATAAGATCTGGATCCCCAACACACAGTAGGACTATAACTCCCTGGGACATTCACATGTTCTACATCTAATGTTGTCTATCTGATTCTCTGTACTAAATGTCCTGTTGGAGGCCTCTATGTTTGAGAAACAGGACAGAAACTCAATGCAAGGATGAGGTCCCACTGCCACACAATTAAAGAGAAGAAGCTACACTTTCCTGTGGCTAAGCATTTCTGTAGCCCAGGACACAATGCAGAACACATACAAAAATCTTATATTAAAAGGTAACTTCAAGTCCCAAAGAGCTAGAAGAATTTGGGAATACAAATTTATAACACTGCTTGACACTTTGAATACTGGACTGAATTTGTCCCCGGGATTTATGACACACTACAAGATCTAAAGAGTCTTCTGTAGACACCAGGTCTCTGAGATAACATCAGTTTAAAGACCATAAAACTTTCACACCGCTTATCTGCAAGATAATTAAGGACTCATTTTCAAGATCTTTGATATGTCGTTCTGTTATTTTTCAAATGTCCATTCATTCTCCCATGTCTCTGTTCTTATTGTATATACACTCACCTAAAGAATTATTAGGAACACCATACTAATACGGTGTTGGACCCCCTTTTGCCTTCAGAACTGCCTTAATTCTATGTGGCATTGATTCAACAAGGTGCTGATAGCATTCTTTAGAAATGTTGGCCCATATTGATAGGATAGCATCTTGCAGTTGATGGAGATTTGAGGGATGCACATCTACGGCACGAAGCTCCCGTTCCACCACATCCCAAAGATGCTCTATTGGGTTGAGATCTGGTGACTGTGGGGGCCATTTTAGTACAGTGAACTCATTGTCATGTTCAAGAAACCAATTTGAAATGATTCGAGCTTTGTGACATGGTGCATTATCCTGCTGGAAGTAGCCATCAGAGGATGGGTACATGGTGGTCATGAAAGGATGGACATGGTCAGAAACAATGCTCAGGTAGCCCGTGGCATTTAAACGATGGCCAATTGGCACTAAGGGGCCTAAAGTGTGCCCAGAAAACATCCCCCACACCATTACACCACCACCACCAGCCTGCACAGTGGTAACAAGGCATGATGGATACATGTTCTCATTCTGTTTACTCCAAATTCGGACTCTACCATTTGAATGTCTCAACAGAAATCGAGACTCATCAGACCAGGCAACATTTTTCCAGTCTTCAACAGTCCAATTTTGGTGAGCTTGTGCAAATTGTAGCCTCTTTTTCCTATTTGTAGTGGAGATGAGTGGTACCCGGTGGGGTCTTCTGCTGTTGTAGCCCACCTTTCTTTTCCATTCTGACATTCAGTTTGGAGTTCAGGAGATTGTCTTGACCAGGACCACAACCGTACATGCATTGAAGCAACTGCCATGTGATTGGTTGACTAGATAATCGCATTAATGAGAAATAGAACAGGTGTTCCTAATAATTCTTTAGGTGAGTGTATATTGCTGTTTCTTCATATATTCTTGTAGTATGCCTGATGAAGGGACTGATGATGATTCAAAAGCTCGCTATGTAACATCATTACTCCTATTTTTGTTAGCCATTAAAAGGTATCAAACCTGCAATACTCTTATTTTGTTTCTCTTAATAAGAGCAGTAAACTAATTGTCAGAGATGTTACCCTTATGGTTACTGCTCCCTATCATGCCAAGTTAGTGTTAGGCAACATTCACAACACCACAGTGGAAAAAAACAGCCATTAAAAATTAATTTTAATGGGCGTATTTTTCATTGATACCATCCTGAGAAATGGTATTTTATTGGGAATTTAGGTGATAGATCAACACAAAGTAGCAAGTATGTGTGAAGTGAAAAGAAAATATAAATGTTTTTCAAAAATTTTAATTAATACAAATCTGGAAAGTGTGGCATGCATTTGTATTCAGTTCCCTTGAGTCAATACTTTGTAGGACCACCTTTCACTGCAATTACAGGTATTTTGGTGTATATTTCTACCAACTTTGCACATCTACAGGCTGAATTTTTTGGGCCATTCTTTGCAAAATAGCACAAGCTTAGTCAGATTGCATGGAGAGCATCTGTGAACAGCAATTTTCAAGTCTTGCCACAGATTCACAATTTTTCCTGTATTTAGCTTCATCCATCTTTCTATCAACTCTGACCAGCTTCCCTGTCCCTGCTGAAAAAAAGCATCTCCACAGCATGATGCTGCCACCACCATGTTTCAAGGTTGGGACACTGGGTTCAGGCTGACGTGCAGTGTTAGCTTCCTGCCACATATAGCATTTTGTGTTTAGGCAAAAAGTTCAACTTTGGTCTCATATGACCAAAACACCTTCTTTCACGCGTTTGCTGTGTCCTCTACATGGCTTGTGGCAAACTGCAAAAGACACTTCTAATGGCTTTCTTGCAAAAATGGCTTTCAAAATGACTATGGATTTCAGCATAGAGGGGTAAAATCCATGGTGAACTGACTGAAATCCATGGTAAACTGACTAAAAATGCTAAATGTATATAGCATGTCGCCGCATTGTGAACGATTGCTCTGCTGTGTGTGGAAAAACAATTACGCACACTGTTTTCAATAAATATATATATATATATACACACACACATTTTTTCTGCATTGTTAGATCAGAGGGGCTCAATTACCTACAGGGATTAAAAGTAATTCACAACCTCTGGAGAAATCGTCTCCGCTATAGCCACATGCTTCATATCTCTGCCAATTTCTTTAAATACAGTAGCATGATTTGGCAGCATGTTTAGCATAACGCTTGTCAGAAAGGAAATCAGACTTACATAAGGTATGGTCCTCAGACCATTTTTCCAAATAAGGACTGAAAAGCTGTGAGTGAAAGTTGTTCCAAGAAGCGTATATCTTTATCAGACAAGCACAGTTCCTGAATTATCTCAGAAGTTAGTTTTCTTCAATATTGCTAGTTTTATTTCACCTTGTAACTATAAATTAACAAGGCATATATATTTTTTATACTATATTTTTGTCCTTAGGCCACCTACACATGATGCTTATTGCATGTAGATTTACTGTGTAAATACAGTACCAGCTAAAGAGACGAGACCTTACAAATCTCATACATTGTGGGCATTTTCGCATGTAAGCTGACCTACAGTGAGGATCTAAGAATCCACAGCATGTCAATTCTTGATGCAGATTTTCACTGTTGATCTTTCTAGGTCATATTTAAGGCAAAATCCATGTAACACTAGCAGATTTGCCAAGGATTAATAAAAACATGCTGTAAAATCTACATGGAGAATCAATTGACCTTAAAGGGCTTCTGTCATCAGGAACCTCTTTATTAAACTGTCTGACTTTACACATGTGCTAATGTCAGCTGAAGCCAACAGTCTTTTTTCCTTCTTTATATGTGCCTCTGTTTTTGTGAAAAATAAACTTTTTTTATGCAAATGACACTCTAGGTGCAATGGGGATGCTGCCCCTACTCCTAGAGGCTCCATTCTCCCTCCGCTCGCCACGCCCTCATCATGTTGATTGACAGGGCCAGGCAGGGTGATGTGATAACTCAATCAACATGATGCGGACGTGGCCAGAGGAGGGAGAACAGAGTCGCTAGGAGTAATGGCAACACCCTTATTGATCCTAAAGGGTCATTTGCATAAAATAAAAGTTCATTTTTCACAAAAACGGAGGCACGCGGAAAGAAGGAACAAAGATTGTTGGCTTCAGCTGACTTCAGCACATGTGTAAAGTCAGCCAGTTTAATAACAATGTTCCTGATTTCAGAAGCCATTTAAAGGGTCAGTAACTTTTCACAAAACTTTTGATATGTCATAGAGACATATAAAAAGTTGTCAACGGTGGGGGTGTGAGTGCTGAAACGTCCATTGATCCCCAAAATAAGGGGAGAGAAGTGCACGCATATCGCACTCTCGTCTCACTGCTGAGGACGAAATTGACACAGGCCAATAGACTTCTATGGAGCACCTCTCGTGCAGGGAGAAGAGAGCTCAGCACTCAGATCCACAATGATCACAACTTTTACCATGTCTCTGATATATCAAACGTTTGGTGAAAGGTTAGTGACCCATTATATAGTTCATGCCAGTGGCCAGCTGATTTAGGGAAAGCCAAAAATGAATAGCCAGCTGTTGATTGGCATTTTTTTTTCTTTTCTTTTGATCTCCTTTAGTGCACAAAATTAATTCAGAGTCTCTCTGATCTGATTTCAAGAGTCAACTAATTTTGTGACCAAAAGTGATATCGTTCCACCACAAGATTCTGTGTAAATTAGTCAGCTCTTGTCGGATTGCTTGTTTATGACCGAGCAGTAACAGTCAAGCAGCTGGAACCTGTAAGTCAAGGAGTATGTAAAACCCAAGTCAAAACTAACGCTATAGACACCCTGGCACTTTGATTTCTAAATGCAAAGTTAAATTCTTTTAATTGTTTAAATCCCATTTTTATGTCTAATATATTTATAAATAATTTTTAATGATATTACCATATTGGTATTTGGGACTATAAGACTCACCTTTTTTCCTTAAAAAGTGAGGGAAAAGTGACAGTGCATCTCACAGTCTGAATACTAGAGACTTCCATTATGGAAGTGGTCATCAGCATGCGGGAAGCATGGGGAGCAGTGAGGGAAACATTGGTGGCTCTACTCATCCTCCCTGGTCTTCTTCCGGGTCCGGATCTGGACTCTGTTCTGACTGCATGCAGCACCCAGACGTATTAAACGTAGGTGCGCACTATGACCTGACACTGTGCGACGTCAGATCATAGTACAATGAGGGTCGGAATAAAACTACGGAAGGTGAGTGGATCTGCAGAGTGGCAGCACTGTCTGGAGCAGTAGAGGTAAGTTTATTTTAATTATTTATTTTAATGTCTGATCTGGGTCGAATCTGAGGCTGATGGAGGGGTCCAATCAGAGTCGGATGGAGGGGTCTGATTTGAGACTGATAGAGAGGTCCGATCTGAGGCTGATGGAGAAGTCCAATATTAGGCTAATGGAGAGGTCCGATGTGAGGCTGATGGAGAGGTCCGATCTGAGGTCTGATGGGGGTCTGAAAGGCTAATGGGGTCTGAACTGAGACTAATTGGAGTCTGAGCTGAGGCTGATGGAAGTCTGATCTGATGGAGGTTGGGGGGTCTGATCTGCGGCTAATGAAGCTTGGGGGACTGATCTGAGGCTGATGGAGGTTGGGGGGGTCTAATGTGGGGGTATGATCTGAGGTCTAATGAAGAATGAGAGTCTGGTTTGGGGGTCGGATGAAGATTGGGGGTCCGATCAGTGGTCTGATCAAAAATATTTTATTTCTTATTTTCCTCCTGAATCCTGAATGCATCTTATAGTCTGAACAATACAGTATTTTTTAATGTTCCATGTCTAAATTCTGCAGTTTTCACACTGGCCACTAAGCCTAATAATAGGCACCAGTCTGTACCGTGACCTGCTTATCTGTCATTCTAATCCTACCTGTAATGATACCACCTCTGTGTATAGATAAGACAGGATTCACCATTCACAATAGATGATCGCTAAAGCTCATCAATTCATTCCTTTTACAATGACCTCTGCACAGGTCAGAGTATTCCTAGAAAAGTCTCCCATAGAAATCAATGAGGTCCCCTCCAGACAATTGTGTCTATGGCCGATGAGGTTTCCGTAGAGCAATTTTCTTAATGATTTCTAAATGTTGTTAAGATATAACTGTGTTTTTTTTTTGGGGGGGGGGGGAGTATTGGATTGTGGTGATTAATATCTCCTTGGTGGCCCTATTTCAACTTTTCACGGTGTATTCAATTACCCCTTAATTCCACAGTTTTGTTCCCTGTACTGCCTACTTTTACCTGTGCTTAAAATAGGGTTGCTAGGCATGGTCCGTCTATCTGTTGAAGGACGGAGGACGCAGAAGCACGCAGCGTGCAAGGTCACATTCCTGACAGCCAGGGATTGTAAGTAAATTATTAAAGCCAGGTCCTGCCCAGCAGCTGATAACAGTGCCTGGGCTGTGTGCACTTCTCCCTGTCCCTGCGCTTGGCAGACGCTCCCTCACTCAGCAGAGCTGGACAATGCAGAGTTGAACCAGCGCAGACCAGTGTATAAATGAAAGCAACATGTGGTAAGAGGACCCCTTTGTGCTGCAGGAGATTAACCCTTTAGGGGGGGGAGGGCTCTGGTTACTGACACTTTTGGGGGGCTATTGTTACTGGCTAGTAAGGGCAGGCGGGATTAGCCTCAGGGTGAGGGCAGTGGCGGCCATCTTAACTGAATAGTGAAATTGCAGTTTTATGCAGACTGGTTGCTAAGGGCTGAATCTTATTAAATATGGGGTAAGTCAGTCTAATAGTAACTGATTCTGGAATATCCTGTTATTAGTAAATACAGATATGAAAATTGAAATTAGGGTCTAAATGTGACAGTTATCCTTTAAGCTCAGGCAAGTTGGCAGACTCCATAATCATTTAAAGACACTTGGCAGGATATCTATCGATAGGTTGCACGTAGGAAATAAGTCCGAAGAAAATTGAGAATTAACGTGCTTAATTAAGAAACTTGATACCTTTATTAATAAATGGGTATGAGCAAGAGTGGTCGATATACTCAGATGCTCTGATATAAAAAAAAAAAAAAAAAACTCCTATTATAGATAGGTGGTGCAATAATGAATCACTATAGGAACGGGGATAGTAGTGGGTGAGTCTGTGGGAAAAATACTCTCCCTAGACGACCCTATGGAACTATGTCCTGAAGCATAGGGATGTCCCCTGATGGTGGAGACACCCTGCCCACGTACCTAAGCCTAGATGTGGCCCTAGTGATGCCCTACTTAGCAAAGCTGGATTGGGAAATATTAATCCAGTGAAAAAAAAAAAAAAAAAGAATAAGTCTAATATAAATGATATGAAGACACAACCCCAACGCGTTTCGGCTGCATACAGCAGCTCATCAGGAGATGATGACAGTATAGTCAACGTAGGGAATAAAGAAAGCACATTTTTTTAAAAGATAGTGCTTAGAAGATTGAGATGGTACTTAGCGCCTTAGCATACTTGATGGTGCTGTGTATACAGATATGTACCTCTTGTTCGTATGTATGATGAACTCAGACAGAGGGGGGCCCTGTAGAAAGTACAGCTGGTATGCTGGGAGGCTGGAGGGCTTTTTTATATCAGTGCATCTGAGTATCTCGACCACTCTTGCTCATACCCATTTATTAATAAAGGTATCAAGTTTCTTAATTAAGCACGTTAATTCTCAATTTTCTTCAGACTCCATAATCATACTCAGGAAATAGAATAAATAAATCTGTAACCAGAAAATAAAACGCATTACAAAAAAAGGATATATGTTACTATCTGGTTTTAAACTGGCAGATAAAAATGTTTGTGAAGTATTTCCTCTAAAGGGGTTGTCCCACAAAAAATAAGAAAGAAGACGCCAACTTGAATTAAATCTAGCAAAGTAATTGAAGCATAGAATTGGAGATCTCCCTGATGCATGTAAGGTACAGGGCTGGTTCTAAGTTTGATAGAAAGAGACTGTTTTTTACATTAGGAGATAGCCCCTTTAAGAGCACAATTCTTAGACCGATTATCAGGAATGAACGTTACTACCAACATTTCAAATAGTGCCGCTGATCAACATGCTCATTCATCAGGTGAATTCATAATTTGTACAGCATACTAAATCATAGGATCATGTTAAGTAAACAGCGATCTGCTGCCCAGAAAACAATGGGGGTCATTTACAGAAACCAGCTTTTTATGCCGGTCTATGTTTCCTCTCTGGGCAGTCCATACACCTGGAGTAAAAACTACTCCAGCCCATCTTCCAGGTGTTAAAGATGGTAAATTCCTTGCAATAAAACATTGTAGCAGAGGGGTTTTGCAACTGTTTTTTGCCAAACCCTGGCACGAAAATGTTCGTAAATGACTCCCAATGAATCTGTATGAGGACGAGCGATGGCAGTAGCTATCGTTTGTCTCCATACAGTGAAGGTGATTGCTGAATGTAAATACAGCTCTTTATTCCATTGATGAGTAGGCACTTAGCGGGAAGGAATGGTCCTTTACAGTTTTCATTCAAAAAGTTTCTACCATTTGGCTTCTGTATAGTGCGTGTAATTCCTTCATCAAGCTGCTGCTGCTGCAGAATCTGTCTGCTCTTTTCCCTTCTCTCAACATTAAGCCCAGTTCACACATTGCAGCCGATTTGGAACCAAATGTACGGGTCCATCCTTAGTGCAGTTACCGCGAGGACCCCTTGCAAAGCTGCTCGTGGTTTAGATCCATTCGATGAGCGGGTCCACATGAAAACCCACAACAGAAACCGCAGCACAGCGCAGCAGTTTCTGCTATGGAAAACGCAGAGGATTTAGGGGTGAACAAAATCCTCTGTGTGAACCTACCCTAAGGACAATTCTCAGTGCTGTAATGACTCACGTCTAAATACAGTAATATGCAAAGTATTTGTCATTCTACCGTGTTGTGGCTAGCTCTGCTAATCTACTAACAAAGAGGAGCGATTGGCAACATTCATTTTACTACTCTACATGTAATCAAAGGAAAAATCATGATGAGCTGAGAATTAGATAATTGTCACAATCTATTGTGTATGGAAGCAAGATAACTGCCACCCTATGGTATGACAGGAGTTGTCTCTGAGATAAACCCTTAAAAATCTCTCCCTACAACTGCAGTTAAGTTATGTAAATTATCTCTGCCTCATACATGCTAGTCATGGCCTGGAGGTACAGACCTGCGAGTGGTAACCATGAAGAGCACATCCTTTCACTGGATTTCGTAACCTCACCACACAGTGTGAGTACGGTGGGAATGATCTCATGATACAATTCCTGGAAGTGACAAGATAAGACATATTACCCCTATGAAAGATAGGGAATACCTTTCCTATTCATCTTTTCATACCATATGAAACTGTGTGTTCCATTAAAGAACCTGAGATTAAGCAGAGCACGAGAATAACAGACATAACTTACCAGAGCTTCTTGCAAGTCTTGGGGGTATGGCCACATTGGCAGCAATGTTTGACTCCCTGGCACCAAGGGCCAGAAGTGCTGGTGGAAGTAATTACTAACCCCTCAATCTAATCAATTGGAGTAAAACTGAATGATCTCCACAAGGCTGACTAAAATCGTTCTGATCAAACATCGGAACAATCTTGCCTACTAGTTATGAACTTTGTATATAAACTTTGTCTCACCAAAAGTCTTTTAGATCAGTTTCAGAGGAGCGTGTCCACTGCAGAAAAGAGGCTCAATGTGGGAGCATGATTTCCCAGACTGGACACTTCTCATGTGACAGAACTGCACAGCATTATGATCTACAATACCATGTGAATCTGCCTGACCTCCACTGTAATGCAGTGTCAAGTCCAGGAACTCATGCTCCTACACCAGGGGCGGACTAGAAACTTCAAGTGGTCCCATGTTGTAGATGGGTGACAGAAAATGGGGCAACACGCCCCAAGGTAGAGACAACACAAATAGGCATAGATAAAAGAAGAAGGCGGGCTCTGCAATACTGTAGTGCACCACCAAAATACCACCCTAGCAGAACCAAATACCAAAGTGCAGCACAAAATATTGCTGCACTCAACACAGTATTCAACTGTATCACCGTCTGTATCACCCATTAGGAATACCTGAAGCTCCTTGCATTAATTAATGCTGAGAGTATCAGATCATTATATACTTTGTCGGGGGCTGTGACAAGGGCTCTGGTGGCCCCCTGAGAAGTAGCCCACTGGGATGTTTCCCTACATGGAATGTGTTTCACACAGTGAACATGCTCATAGGTGGAAGAATATATTCAGATGTTGCAGTTGAGGTGCGGGGGAAATTGTATCAAAAATGCATGGCGATGCAGATGTAGTTTTTACTGGTGAAAGACATTTATTTTACATGCTGCATGTTAAAAATGACAGTCACATCAAAAACTGTGGTAAAACTTACTAACACAGTTTAAATCAGTTTTTAATACAGCAGTGTTCCATATCCGTCAAGTAACGAAAATAGCTGGTTACATGTTTGCGGTAACCTAAAGGCTCTTTTACATGGGAAGACTATCAAGAACAAAGCTCATTCCCGATAATTGCCTTGTCAGCTTGTATAAAGTGGCCATAAAGGAGATTTCCAGGATTTTGATACCAATGGTCTATCTTTACAATAGGTCATCAATATTAGATCATCCCTACTGATCAGCTGTTTCAGAGTAGCTCCATTCATTATGTAGTAGACAAAGCTGGTAACTGGGGTGCTCCTCTCCTTCACTTCAATGGAAGCAGTGCAGCAGTTATGCTCTGTCCACTACACAGTGGATGGAGCTGTGTAGTTCTGGCACTGCAGCACAAGTAAACTGCTGATCAGCGGGGGTGTCAAGCGTCGGATGCCCCCTAAGTAGGGACATACTCACAAGTAATAATCGATATCTCAAGATATATACAGCATGACAGGACCCAGGGAATTCAGGGGCGGTGTAATTAAAGGAGGGAGGAGGGGGAAGGGGGAGAACTTTCCTGTAGAAACCCTGGTCTACCCTCTTCCCGGAGACAGATCCTAGTGGTGGGGTCTCCCCGTCCTCGTACTTGTCCTCATAAACCCTGGGAGACCCTAAATGGTTAGACCATGTATTGACATCACCATAACGCGTTTCCCCTGGATGGGTTAATCAGGGGGAGGTATAGGTTTGATAAGGCCCAAAAAGAATGTATGAATAAACACCAGATGTATGCTGATAATTATAATGAGGCTGGTAACGCACATATCAAAGGACCAAAAGAAATGGATATGTACATCACATGTAGTTCCCAGAGGAAGCGGAAGATTCCAACTAAAAAATAAAGGTGTCAACTCATCAGATAATATACTGACAGAAAGAACGTTGGTATATATGGAGAAGATGGTACTTACATGTGGAATGTCCCTGTGCAACCTATCGCCTAATGAGTGCTTGATGATGCAGAGAGATAGGGGTTGAAAAGCTGGATTTAAATACTGCTGTGGTGCGCGTGTTACCACCGGTGGTAGAGGTCCTTCCGGCGCATGGAACGCACACAGCGCCGTCCTCTACGTATCTTTGATCTTATAAATTGATACACCGATGGTTTATAGCAAATCTGAGGTCTGAGGGTGATCACGCAAATAGTGTTAATCTTTTGACTATTATGGTAAACTAGATATACTTTAATATGTCTGCACTATAAACGATTTTGGACACTGACCAGAGTAGGGACTTTTTTTATCAACACATGTTATTACTTGCGGTACACCCTAATGCTGGTAGCTTTCTCTGTCCTAGGCATATTACTGCATATTGGGTCAACCTACCCTTGAACAATGCGGTTCCAAGTGCCCTCTCCCTATCCTGTCACCGGGATTAGGCTAGCAACCATGCGATGCGCTAAACTGGATGTGACGCATGCGTTCCACCTACCCGGAAGTGAGCACGGCGCGGCGTGCGTTTCGCACACAAAAAGAACCTTTACCGGCGGTGGCAACACGCGCACCGCAGCGTTATTTAAATCCAGCTTTTCCACCCCTAATTCTCTGCATCGTCAAGCACTCATTAGGCGATAAGTTGCACAGGAACATTCCACATGTAAGTACCATCTTCTCCATATATATCAACGATCTTCCTGTCAGTATATCATCTGGTGGGTTGACACCTTTATTTTTTAGGTAGCATCTTCCACTTCCACTGGGAACTACATGTGATGTATCCATTTATTTTGGTACTTTGATATGTGTGTAACCAGCCTCAATATAAGTATCAGCATACATCTGGTTTATTCATACATTCTTTTTGGGCCTTATCTAACCTATACCTCCCCCTGATGAACCAATCCGGGGGAAATGATGTCAATACAAGGTCTAACCATTTAGGGTCTCCCAGGGTTTATGAGGACAGGTACAAGGACGGGGAGACCCCACCACTAGGGGCCATCTCCGGGCTGAGGGTAGACCAGGGTTTCTACAGGGAAGGTTCTCCCCCCAAGCCCCCCTCCTTTATTTACACCACCCCTCAATACCCTGGGTACCGTTATGCTGTATATATCTTGAGATATCGATTATTACCTGTGACTATGTACCTACTTTACCATTAGGGTTTCCTAACCATTGGGAACCTTTATCTGAGGGTCTAATTTTAAATGAATAGAAATAAACTTGTGATTTTTAAGGGTCCTTTTTTCTCTTGTGTTTTTTGCTATGATGACTGTATTTAGTTAGGACACCTCTATTATTTTTGATATCCTACTTTTTGTTTATTTAAACTAGATATGCTGCTCAGTAGTTATGAACACTTTGCACCAGTTTACATGAATGTGATCAGCGTCTTATTCCACAATATACAATAATACAACTTGTAAATCAGCAGCACAAGCGTTCGGTGGCATGCCAGCAGAAGATAAAGGAGCTACGACCCCACCAGTACGTCTTTAGAATGGCCTTGTGCACAACAGCTGTTTTACACATTGTAGCCCTTTATAGTGGTAATATACAGAATATATAGAAGGGTTTACAGCATGACTCATGCGGGCCTTGTAGTTCTAATTAGCGGCCAAGAAAATGCCACTGATATTGTACGTATTTCCAATGCTTCATCACAGTACAAACAGCATACTCAACCGCGGCATGAAGTGAGGTTACCCTCATTAGAATCCAAAGTGCATGCTACATTTTCTCCAGACCTGGCGCTATACAGGAGAACACGGCCAGAGGTGAGAGCAGCTGGTTCACTTCCAGCACCTACAAGTTACGACAGGTAAATTCCTTCCCTGTTAGTCAAATCCTCTGCATTTTTTAAAAAGCAATGAAACAGCATTGCCGACATGAACCAAAGACTAGAATGTAAACATGATGGGGGAGATAAGAAATGTATTTTTCCATTTTCTGAATAATATAAATCCTTGATGGCTGGTTTATTCTAAAATGTTTAAAGGCTTTAGACATGTGAAAGTTATTTTTTGGTTCACATTTTCTCCAAAATACTGCTGCATACAGCAGTATTTTATCTGGTAGAATGCTATCATTCATGCCGGAAGTCCGACATACCCCATTATAGTCAGTGGTATCGGTCAGATGCATGATCCAGAGTTTTTGGTATTCTGTTCCTATGCTGAAACAGAATCCTGGAATTGCAGAGCATATGTGAACTTAGCCTTAAATGCATGTATTTTCGGATGAAATTAATTTTTCAAAATTTTTTAAATGATCCATCATTTGGCTTCTGCAGCTTGTATGTATCACACTGCATACCAAACTACAGAATGCTGAAATCCATCAGAGAGCTTGTCTGACGGCTCGGTCTCCAGTCCTTCCCTGACTTCTCCCGAACAACCTTCTAAGCTGATTTATGATCAGACAAACAGATAATGGTATCACCCAATTGTCAATTTCCAGGTGGCACAATAGAAGAATGGTGGAATGAAAATATGCTATGGGATTGTCTGTAGACAGTTCAGGAATCAGACCAGTTCACAGGTCCTTTTTATAGGGAAACTCTAGTATAACAATCTCATATCATTTTCAGTAGGTCAATTTTATAAGCAATGGTCAAGACTTGCTCAAGACACTGCTAGCAACAAAGAATATGGCTCTTGTGAAAATAGACATCGCTAACTAAGACATGTATGTATACCCAGCATCCACATTTTCAGTCCTGGCTGTCATGGAGCTATAGTCCTGGATTTTAAATTTCTTTGTGTTTTTTTTTAACTGCTGGTGTATTTTTTTTCAAGGTATTCATCAGGACTTTAACTTGGATGACTTATCCTTAGCATAGGCTATCAATATATCAGTGGAAAGTCTGACCTCTACAGCCCCCCCCCCCCAACACCATTAGCATAAAAGGGGCTCATCCAAAGCCCATGTCCAGTTTACTGTTTACACAGAGGCTCATCCACAAGCATCAACAGAGAGGCCTATGGGAAAATACCTGAAAAATCACCATACCTAGCGCATGCTGCATTTAAAAAAAAAAAAAACACCAAAAGCATTGCTTGCTGTGCTTTTTATATTTCAGTACTGGCTTTCAACAAACATCAACATAAAAAAAAAAGTCAAAAACATCAGAAAAATGAAGCACAAAAACGTTCCAAAAAGGGCTGTGTGCACAAACCACCCCTAAAGGAATTCAGCACTCCGGTCATACAGGAGTAGTACTGCACATGAAAAGTCCAGATTGCTATTTTTCTTTTCAAATGTGAACTGAGATACAAAGTCAGGACTGCTGTACTAACATAATGGCGAGGACTCCTGTGTGCATGCACGGCGGTCCTGACAATGGACTTATCTGCAGCACTACTGATGCATTACTGCAGATAATAGTCCAAGATCGTGATGAGGGATTCATTTGCTTTAACGTGGTTGGGTCAATATTTAAACTCAGCTCAAGAGAATGAATGAAGCGGCAGCATACATAACGACCCCTATGGGGGAGGGGGTAAAAGATCGATCAGGCACTTATCGCCCATCCGGTGGGATGTTTAAATCTTGGCACAACCCCTTTAACCAGGAAGAACAGGATCAATGAAGTTATACGTTCCTTAAAAGGGGGGAGGAAGCTGCTACGGAAATAATTATGGGAGGACACAGAAAAAATGATACATTTAAATAATAGAAGTTAGTGAAAGTTAGTGAAATTAAAGTTTTTTTCCAGGACTTCGTTATTAACGTGCAATCCTTAGGATAAGTCATCCATATCAGATCAATGGAGGGTCTATTTCTGTCAAACTAAATCTGTTAGACTTATTGTTGATATGGGGTTTGGGCCCCAAGAAGATTTCCTCTGGTAGGCACGCCCTAATCCTGCGTCACATTCAGTTACTACCCTTGTTCCTAGGCTACTTTCACACCAGCTTTTTTGCTGGATCCGTCATGGATCAGTAAAAACGCTTCTGTCATGTTAACACAACCGTCTGCATCCATTATGAACTGAACCAGTTGTATTATGCCTTCTATAGCCATGATGGATCCGTCACGAACACCATTAAAAGTCAGTTCTATTGTGTCCGAGACAACAGATCCATCTCCATTAACTTCCATTGTGGGTCATGATGGATCCGCCTTGCTCCGCATCCTGGGACGCACTCAAAAACTATGCTTGCTGCACTTTTGTGCGCGTCATGGGAACGCAATGAAATGGAATGCATTATGGTTCACTCCGTTCCCATCAGTTCAGTTTTGTCCCCATCGACAATGAACGGGGGAAAAAACTCAAGTGTTTTCCTCCGCTACTGAGACCCTATGACAGATCTCAATAGCGGAAAGGGAAAACGCAGATGTGAAAGTAGCCTTAGACTCGTTGCTTTGATCCATCTGTTTCTCCACCTGCTACTGACATTATGAGCCGAGCTAACCAACTATGGGCAGAAATATGTGCTGAATCACAGTGGACGTTGAGTGAATCAGACAAGCAATGTGAACACTATAAAAATAAATGAATAGAAACCTTGCAACAACCAGCCTCATAGCTGTGCACCTGCTGGCATTGAGGTATTGCTGATGCGTGTACCATAGGGTGTGCATGGTTCCATTCAAATGACTGAATACCACTAAAAGACACATAGCTATATACAGTACACCATGAAGGACACAAATCAATAGACTTGCTACAATATCCATCTATGCATCGTATTTCTAGTTATCATCCGGTGCTGACAGAAATGGAGCACTTTTCCAGCATCATATTTGCTTTTTGTGGCACCTTCCTATGGTAGACCAACAGTGTCACAACACTTCCAACCAAATCTATTGTGTCTATCATTCTGTCTCCATTACCAGTGAGGCTGTACGGCTTGTGCACCGATATACTGACATTGAGAAGCATCTACTGTACTTTCATAGCACACGTCTGCTACACCGAACCCAGGCAGGGCCTGGATATGAGGGAAATGTGTTTAGGACGTCTAGTGAGAGTACTGTAAATGTTAGCTGGGACGAAGAAGAGCACAGTGGTTTATTACAGGAGCGCTGACTCATTGAAGAAAAATGAATGAAGAAAACCTAGACAGGATACATAGAGAATGAACCAACAATATGAAGGATTTAGGAAATAAAAAGAGCAAATAAGACCCGTCCTATTGCATTAAGTATATGTACAGTAAGTGATGCTGGTCGGGGCTGGAAACACGTGTATTAAGGGGGTCACTACCGCATGGACAGCACACAGGACATACATCATTGCTAAACATCCTCTACATATTATTCTTCTGCTGTATGTAGTAGGCTGTATCAGGTAAGGCACTTAACCCTCTCATTGGCCCCCTCAATTCGACATTCATTGCCCATACAGTTGCCCCAACAGGCAGAAAATAGACGGGTGCACAGGTAACCGCTACAGTTCTTCTAGGTATCTGTGCACGAGTAGTTTCTTAGTAAATAGCATTCTGCCCAAATGACCAGAAAGGTCCATCTAGTTATAATCGCTCTGACTGTGTGCTGTAAAACATAGCAGAAATCATACATATCTAGTGACATCTGTGACAGTACTCACCTACTCTGAAGTTACTGGAAGTCAGTGTGTCAGCAGCGTGGCCGTTTTCACTAATAAGCGTAGTTGTATTTCCCTTCTCGCAGTTGTTGTGACAGCGGCCCTTGGTACAGGTCACTTTGCAAATGCTGGGTGTGAAGACCACCTTGATGCGCCCTGTTTGGTTTCCCACTGCCAGTGGAGGCACAGAGAAAAGGAAAAATAGACAGATCAGCTTGGTATCCATTGATTTCCTCTCCAAGTATGGGGGGGAAAAAAAAGTATTAAAAAGACCAATATGAGGGAGAAGTAAGGCAGCTCGTCAGGGGTCTCCGCTCAGCATCCAGTGATGTCTCTGAAATAGGAGTGGGGAGATTAACAGACAGAACTCCGGGATCGACTCCAAGACCACATTTACAGTCAAGTCACCAGAGTGGGATTAGTAATCACAATGCTGCACTTTATTCACAGGGAGAGAGAAAGTGCAAAAAAAAATAAAAAAATTAAAAGTGGAGCATGCTGCATGACAGCTTAAACAGCCAGCTCTGACAAGCAGATGTAATGCAAAGAGGATGGCTGAACACCTAGGGGAGAACAGAGCCCTGTGTCTTCCTGCATACTCCAGCTGTTTCTGCCGTTATTAAGTCACTCTCCTTCCCTCTCTCTCACTGGAGCCCGTCCCCTGGAAATGTTTTAGGCATGCGGCGTGTCTGAGAACATCTGTCTCAAATCTCCTGGCACCCTAGACGGGAGTGATCAAATCTTGCTTGTGACGCAGCTGACTGGGTCCAATTTTTTTTTCTCACTACCTCTTGGCAAAAGTTCCTCTTTCGGATTTAGGAATTATATGGCTGTAATTCATTATACCTATTCGGGGCAGAACCAAACGACAACCGCTAATAGCTTATTAGACCTTTCCTGATTTATTTTTCTTGTCATTCTGACTTCATCTTAAGAACATTCACATCAAAGTTGAAACGGTGATTGCTACAAAAAAGAGATCACTGTGTGTGGAGGGATGGAAAGTGCTCTACCTGGTTTATATATTGATGTAAATGAAGTCTAACGTTTCCCCAAATGGACTTTCCATAATTAAAGGGGAACTTTCAGTGCCGTCATTTCTGACAAGCTGACACCAGCATTCTCCTGAAGAAAGGACCACAGCACTCAAGCGCCCGAACGTCTTTGGCGTTAGAAAGAAACTACCACAGCTCATTCATTTGCAGGAACGGTGTTGATGATAGCTCTTGGGTCTAATCTGACAATATGTCCCCTTTAGCCCACTAAGGACCTATCCAATTTTTACCTCAAATGGATTGTCTGTATTGAGACACTGGGGATCATTTACTAAGGCTATTTTCCTGCAAGATGTTCCGGCGGGAGAACAGCCTGCCGGATCCGTGCTACCGCAAGTCCATCAAGCCGCCGGACCACTCACTGCCCCCATTCACTATAATGGGGGCAGGCCGGAGGTCAAGCCGCAGCACGGCAAATATGCCTAGAGGCGGCCGGACAAAAACCGCAGTGTGCTGTAGTTCTAGAGTGTGAACTGCTGCAGCATTTTATCTGGCTAACAGAAAGCGGTCCCAAGTGGAAGATAGCCTTCTAGCCGGTCAGGTTTTCAGGATTTCCTTAGTATTGAGCAGTTGATAAAATTAGTGTCAATGCATCATGATTTACCTCAGGTATTCATTCTGTGGCATTGGGGGGTGCGGCAGGTGCAGGTGACACCAGTCTGATGGCGGTGGCGGCAGGGCACAGGGAGATGAGCGCTTCCATTGTGGAAGCACTAATCTCCATAGTCATCTGTATCGCCGTCCTCAGAACAGTGATACAGATGGATGCTGCGGCGGGGCAGGGGAGGGAGAGGAGTGTCCCTTCCCTGTTCCTCTGATAGGCTGCCGGTGAAGGCGGCGCAATGACGCCATCGCGCCACCTGAGCTGTACAGCGCGGGACACAGGCTGGAAGATGCCTACATCGCATCGCTGACATGGAGGTAAGTATAAGTGTTTTTTTTTTTTTTTATATACAATACTTTTACTGGCACATGGGGGTGGGGGCTCTTGTTACTGGCACATGATGGGGGAGCTCTTGTTACTGGCACATGATGGGGGCTCTTGTTACTGGCACATGATGGGGGGCTGAGGCTCTTATTACTGGCACATTATGGGGGGTAGCTCTTGTTACTGGCACATGCTTGGGGGGCTCTTGTTACTGGCACATGATGGGGGGCTGAAGCTCTTATTACTGGCACATGATGGGGGGTAGCTCTTGTTACTGGCACATGTTTGGGGGGACTCTTGTTACTGGCACATGATGGGGGGGCTGAGGCTCTTATTACTGCCACATGATGGGGGGTGTGCTCTTATTACTGGCACATGATGGGGGGTGCTCTTGTTACTGGCACATGATGGGGGGTGCTCTTGTTACAGGCACATGATGGGGGGTGCTCTTGTTACTGGCACATGATGGGGGGTGCTCTTGTTACTGGCAATTGATTGGGGGGCATCTACAGGGGCACATTTTACTGGCACATTATAGGGGGGAATCTATGGGGGCATTTATTACTGGCACATTATTGGGGGCACTTATTACTGGCACATTATTGGTGGGCACTTATTACAGGCACATTAGTGGTGGGCACTATAGGGGCATCTACTGAGGCCACAAAGAAGGGGTATTTTATATGGGGGGCTTTGAACAGTAGGATTTTATACTGGGACACATTATGGTGGGTACTATGGGGAAGGGGGGAGAGGAGTACTATGTGGTCATCTACGGGGGGCACTAAGAAGGGGTATTTTATACTTGCAAATTATGGGGACACTGAGGGCATCTACTGGGGCAATATATAGGGGGCATTTTATACTGGTACATTATGGGGGGTACTAGAAGGAAGGAGGGAGAGGAGCACTATGGGGGCATTTACTGGGGCCACTATTTAGGGGTATTTTATACTGGCACATTATGGGGGCACTATGGGGACATTAGCTCAACTGGGGGCATTACAAGGGGGTATTTTTTGCACTGTCACATTATAAGGAGAATTATTTCTACTGGGGGGGGGCATTATGGTGGGCTTTATTACTCCCCCATGGTATGAGCCCCCTAGTAGCATCACCAGCCTCTCCCTGCACTGCGACCCCACTACTCCTTCTCCAAATCCTTATTATTTAATCATTCTCATTAGGATAAAACACAACATCAGCTCCACCGAATCCCCCAGCCAAAGTGTTGAAGTGGTGTCTGGGCACCCCAAGGGCCAGGCCAAGTAATTGTAAGTTTTCATGTGAAATATATTTATGTTATACACATATAGCATACACTGTGCCACACAATATACAGTATACCTCTACACTGTGTAGTCTGTTCTGTAAGCACCATTGTTTTGTGGCGTTGGACAGAAAATAATCTGGAAGTGCCCCTCCCGAGACCAGGCTCTGGATCTGCCACTGCCCGGTAAGCGATCTGACTGCTGGCATCCCCCCCCCGTTGGTGATCTGTCTGCTAGCACCCCCAAACCCCCCCCCCATCGGCGGTGATCTGTCTGCTTAGCCCCCCTTAGCCCCGGTCGGCAGGCTCAGTGAAGGACGTGAAGGGACGTCAGCAGTGCTGCGGTGGCAGGGCGGAGCTTGATGGACGTCCCCTGTGACTCGTCCGCACAGGTCAGAACACGATGACCACACGAAGAAGCAGTCACCAGAAGAAACAGCATTTGGTGTCTCAGTCAGCCAGCCAGCAAAAGTAGGGTGCACCTGACCTAGGTGAGCTGCTGCCAGCAAGGGGGAAAGGGGGTGCTGGGCCTCTAAGCTTTGGGGGGGGGGGTCTGCTGAGCTAACGGATGCCCCCCTATGGCAGTAGTACGACATAGCCATATATGGCAAAAAAAATATTGCTTTGGGGGGGCGGGGGCTGACACCATTTTACCATTTTCTACCGCATTTTCACAATTTTCACCAGTCCTAGAAACATCACTGTTCGGTGTGATATTTTTCAAATCATGACCGACAAGTGGGCCCTGAGGACTAGAGTTGGGGAACACTGGTCTATGGGACTGATGAAGACAGCCGAAGACAGTACTTGGCAGTTTTTTTATCATTCCCATAAACAATGAGTGGAGCAGCAGTGCAAATGCTTAGGCTACTTTCACACTTGCGTTCAGAGTTCCGCTTGTGAGTTCCGTTTGAAGGCTCTCACAAGCGGCCCCGAACGGATCCGTACAGCCCCAATGCATTCTGAGTGGATGCGGATCCGCTCAGAATGCATCAGTATGGCACCGTTTGGCCTCCGTTCCGCTCAGCAGGCGGACACCCGAAAGCAGCTTGCAGCGTTCGGGTGTCCGCCTGGCCGTGCGGAGCCAAACGGATACGTCCAGACTATTTTTTTTCTGAAATATAATGCAGACGGATCCATTCTGAACGGATACCATCGTTGGCATTATAGGAGCGGATCCGTCTGTGCAGACACCAGGCGGATCCGCTCCGAACGCAAGTGTGAAAGTAGCCGGCTAAAACCCTATTCAAACGCCTCCTCACTGAGGACATTTATCAGTATTACATAGTGTATATATAATAGAGGTGATGGGGAGAGCAGTGTGAACATACCTTGGATGAAAAATCAAAGTCCTCTTTAATAATGCATACAAAAAAATATTTAATATGTCTGTGATACACCATTTGTCACAGTGGCTCATGCTATATGATAGATCTGGCTTATCTTAGAAACTTTGTCTAACTATACCACTTCTTGGCCGACTTACTTTAGATCAATTTTTAGCAACTAAATCACATTGTAAGCCACACATCCCCCTGTTAAGCCACTTGCCCCTTTCTTTATGCCACACCCCACTGTCCATTTAGGTGGAAAAACTGTCAAAAGCACATAATAAGTGTCATACAAGCCAAGTATGTCAGTTTTTTTAGTTTTTTTTTTTACACATATTACGCAGATGGAATTGTGAGTTAGCTTAGTAAATGTACTCCAGGGACTCCACAGGCTGGTCAAACAAGCACAACACTGTCATCAGTTGCAGTCCTCTATATTTAAAGGGGCTGTCCCATTAAGACAACTTATCCCCTATTCACAGAGGTCCAACAGCTGGGGTCTCCACCTATCATGGGATTGGGGGTCTATGTTTCCCAGTTTGAATGGAGCTGTGGCCGTTCACGCTACCGCTCATTTCAGCTCTATGCGACTACTGAAGATAACCGAGCACAAGTGCTCGACTCTCCAGCAGTTCCAGAGAGTTGAATGGAGTGGTTATATTCCAATGGGGAGCGCAGGCTCCTTGTGAGGTCTCCAACAGTCAGATCCCTGCCAATTAGATACTTAACCCCTACCCTGTTGTCTTAACGGGACCCCTTTAAGCCTGGGGTGAACATACTGGACACAGTAAATGTGACCACGTCATCATGTCATGCTTAATACTATCATGGTTACGTCACATATGGCCTTGAACAAAGGTTTATGACATGTTTGAGGTGTACATGGTTCTCGCTTACGAATCACACAAAAAAAAGGATACAAATTTAGATTTTCCTATTTAGCCCTACCTTCGTACCATAAGCTTTTTGTACTAACACTGTCACTTCAGGTTTGACAGATGGGAGCTGTATGTATTGTACACACTGCATATAAGCACAATTGTGAATTATTCAGTTTGGGCTACACGCAGATATTTGTTATACATTTTTTCCTGATATTTTGTAGTCACATGGAAATCTCATGAAACCAGCATTTTATGCCAATGTAGTCCTATAGATTGCAGATGTCACGCTTAAAAAGAAATAGGCTTAAAGATCTATGGTGAGATGACTGAACAATTATATTGTCTTACTGGTGTAGGTCAGGGATGGGCAAACCCTGCATTCCAGATATTGCTGACCTGTATCTGACACGATGTCCAGCCAGCCCATCCCTGTTATAATAGTACATATCCTTCTCAGCAAGACGTTTCCTAGACTGAGAGCTCTTCAGGAGTAGTCTGGCACAGTGCCTCACCTTGAGGGGGAGAATGCTAAATATGAAACTAAATGAATGACTATTGGTGATACCTTTTCCATCCGTGGAAAGAAGGAGCTCAGCCTTTTCTACACAAGCATTGCCTGATCTTACCACAGGTTAAGGAGCACAAAAGTGGGTGGGAGGAAGTGATGAGATGTTTAGGAAAGGAAAAAGTGACTTGACATTTACTCATTTCCTCCCTTGAGTGCCAAACAGTTAGGGAATCCAAAACCAAATATTTTGTGGGTGACCACTGGAGTGGATATCCTGTGTAGAGAATCTCACTCCGCACAGAACAAGGAACCTTACACATGCAACTGGAATACATATGCATGGATACAATAAAATAAAATCATGGCAAACTACACCACCTGCTGTATTATGGAGGCATTCCCCTGGAGAAGCATTTCTTCTAGGCGAGAATATAATGACTCATGGGGGGTCCCTGGATGAGGGAAGTCAGATCACATAACCACCCCCTTTAGCAGTCAGTATCCTTGAACTAGAACTTTCATTGAAGTAACTGGTGGCCACAAGTACACTTCTGGTCTGGAAATTGCAATGTGGTAGGTCCAAAACTGATACTTTGGGCTGTGACCCAGCCAGCCCATTAGGACCTGCAATCTCCCAATATTTGTCTAACAAAGGACTGAGAATAGTGGTCCTAGTAATGTGTACCATGGGATGCACTGTGGGTTGAGCAAGCAGACTGTCCTTTAGCTAATGGCAAACGCCTATTAAAGGGATTTTGTCACCAGGTTTCACCCCTGTCAGCTAAACATATGCTGATGTTCAGGGCCTCATCAGGATTCCTAATGTGCGCTTCTAAATGTGATCCATAGCCTTATTTTGCTAAAAAACTGGTTTTACTAACCTGCCAAGGGGATGTCAAGGGATTCAAGGTGCCGTTCGTGCCCAGCGCCGCCTTTCCAGACTTCTGCACCGCCTCCTAATCCTCTGTGCCGCCTCTCGCTCTCCCTCCCTCCCCCCTCCTCCTGCTGTAAGATCTTGCGTGTGCGCACAGGGCTCTGAGAGGCTGGCGCCAGAGTGCAGGTCATACCTGGGTTGAGCGAAGTGCCGGCGCATGCGCACTTCGCTTTAAGAAGCCAAATCGAGAAGTCCGCACGGGCGCATCAGGCAGAGTCCTGTGCGCACACGCGAGATCTTACAGCAGGAGGAGGGGGGAGGGGGGAGAGAGAGCGAGAGGCAGCACAGAGGATTAGGATTAAGAGGCGGTGCAGAAGTCTGGAAAGGCGGCGCTGGGCACGAACGGCACCTTGAATCCCTTGACATCCCCTTGGCAGGTTAGTAAAACCAGTTTTTTTAGCAAAATAAGGCTACGGATCACATTTAGAAGCCCACATTAGGAATCCTGATGAGGCCCTGAACATCAGCATATGTTTAGCTGACAGGGGTGAAACCTGGTGACAGAATCCCTTTAAAGTGAATAACAACATTTGCTGTTAAACCAGGTATAATGCCTTGTAGGGCTAGCTCAGCTGAATGTAATGATTCCTTTCACTTAGTGATCCATGGCTTCATTCTTGAAAAAAAGTACTTGTGATCCATATGCAGATGAGCAGTTAAGTGCACTCAAGACAGGCCCAAACCACTCTGTGCACCCTTGCTCCTCCAGTCCCTCCCTCTCCTTCTTGATTGACAGGACCAAGTGAGATGACTATGTGGGAACCTGGTCCTGTCAATCAAGGACAGAGTGGGGCTGACTGTGGAAACAGCAGGAGCAAGGGTGCACACAGTGGCTTGGGACTGCCAACAGTGCACTTAAGTGGTCATTTGCATATGTAGTTAAAATACTTTTTTTCCCAGAATACAGAAGACAAAAGGTATCATTATATTACAGTAGCCCTATAATGCATTTTGTCTGGTTTAACTTTGAATTTCCTGGTGTGGACTATAAAGGTGCCCCGCTATCAGTGGCAACCGCCTATGGAGCACAGACACTTTCCTGCAACCAGTGGCAAAGCCCTGTGGAGTGTAGAGCCTGCCTTGTAATTGTTCGCAGACACCTGTGGCTATATGTTACAAACCACACATAAAGTATCTTCTGATACCATTGATCACAAAGCGTTACGTGCATCACCTCAAAGCCACAATATTATGTGTAACCAAACTGTTTGGGCGCTCTCTAAGAGACTATATCTGTATGCTTCATGCCTCAATCTCAGTAAACTGCTGTTCAAGATAAAATGGATATGTCCGGGTGAGTCATTACACCATTCTCGAGTGGGGTACAATTTAAACATCATGGGCTACACCCATGAGTTCCTGACCCTCTCATATGGCAGCACATGTGGGTCAGTTGGCACCTCATGTCCTACTTTACACGGTGTGACGTCCCTGTTGCATCCGTTTTATTTCATTGTAACAATGTCTGTCCTTGTCCACAAAAAAACGGACAAGAATAGGAAATTTTCTATTTTATTTGTGGAACGGACTTACAGAGACGGAGTGCATAAATTCAGTTTTTTCAAGCCCCATTGAAGTAAATGGTTCCGCATACAGACCTGTAAAAAAAACAGAAACTTAAAAAATACGTTCATGTGCATGAGCCCTTAGGGTCCGTTTGCAAATTGCGGAACAGTTGCGGACCCATTCATTCTTTATGGGGTAGGAATGGATGCGGACAGAACACAGTGTGCTGTCCGCATCCGCATTTCCAGAGCGTGCCCCCGATCTTCCGGTCCACGACTCCAGAAAAAAATAGAACATGTCCTATTCTTGTCCACAATTGCGGACAAGAATAGGCAATTCTATGGGGGTGCCGACCGGGTGTATTGCGGATCCGCAATACACTACGGACATGTGAATGGACCCTAAAGGTCTAAGCTAGTTTCCAATATAAGGTATCACAGATCTTTCCCTGGGCCCTTGATGTGGAAAAGCCACAACCTAATGCAGCACGTATTATGTGTGTCTCACATCCATTCCATTTAACACTAGCTTAATACCACTCTGGATTTAACATTATGCATGGTATAATATTAGTGCATCTGTCATTGCAGGAGGTTTTTCAGAAAAAGCTGTTAGGTGTAACAACAATAATTCTGGCTATTACTGTATCCTGCATTTTTCACGAGTTGTTCCCCCTGCAGGCTTTATTTCCAATTGTCAGTTCTCCCTTAGCTAGTGGGTTGAGACAAGCTGTCATAATGTCTCCCATACACTGCACACGGAGAGGAGAGGAGATTCTGAGCCTTCATCTCTATGTAGCACACTGTCAGAAGCTGCAGCAGCATGGAGGACATTATACAGCATTTTCCTGAGAAGTGTAGCTGTGAATCCACCACTGGGGTCACGTAAAACTTACTAGAGCCTTCAGCAGTATCTGTGTTCCTGTACTGCTATCTTCCTCTACCAGTTTACTGCTTCTCCATAGACTTATGTGCAGCATATAACCTGATCTCTCAGTGAAGTGGTAATCCACTATTCTCTCAAGATAGATTTTAGCAGTGAATTGTGGGTGAATGATCAGTTTGGGAGGCAAGGGAAGCAGAGCAAGTACAGATGTTAACCCGTTAAAGAGTAAATAAACCTTTATATAAACTTTTAATATGTTGTCCCTAATGCCCTAATAAAACTATCTCCAATATACTTTATTAATTAATTTTCTATTTATACTACACTTTTTCCTACCTAAAGCTCCCCATTTACGGTGCGCTTAAAACTCAGTTCTCCATACACCACTGACAGCTCAGTGGTGTACGGAGTACAGGGTGCATTTTATCAATGGGCAGCAGCAGAACTGAATATGGGCAGGAGTGCACATTGCTGCTCCTGCCTGTGCTCCCCGGAGGATTACTAACTTTCAGCATAGCACATGGGTACCCTGTACCCATATACTATGCCAGGATTAGCTGAGCGGAGCGGGCTCCTGCTTCTGCCTGCTCTACTAAGCTAAGAAATCTGCATGGCAGCTCTCTTAGCTTAGCAGAGCAGGCAGAAGCCTGCTCCACTCAGCTAATCCTGGCATAGCACAGGGTTACAGGGTACCCATGTGCTATTCCAGGAGTTAGTAATCCTCCAGGGAGCATGGGCAGGAGCAGCAATATGCGCTCATGCCCGTACTAACAGCGCTGCTGCGGCCCCATTGATAAAATATACTCCGTAAACCGCTTTAGGGGGGTGCTTTAGGTTGGAAAAAGTGTAGTAAAAATATAAAATTCATCAATAAAGAATGTTAGAGATAGTTTTATTAGAGCATTAGGGAAACATATTAAAAGTTTATATAAAGGTTTAGCTACTCTTTAAAAAAATGGCAAGAACATTTTAAATGGCTTTTGTGTCAGGACATTATGCTGAGACATGATAAACTCAAATTAATATCTCCTACATCTGTAACTCATAAGTGGAGAAAGAGGCATTTTTCTCTAATAAGAGTCATTACAAAGTTTCTTAGATTTGCATTTTCACTGTGAAGAAATTCATGGATGACTTTCAGTGTTGCCCTTTCGTCTAGCAGCTAGATTTTTAGGGCATAACTGTTACCAATATTAGAGGAGCACATAAGGATAATAGTTAAAAAGTAGGCCAGCATTTGTAGCTCGCTTTGTTCCTATTCTTTTAATCTGTTTTTCTTCACATTTTCATTTGGAAAATTCTGCATCAAACTATTGGGAGGAATGCAGTAATTGAAGGTGGCCAGTTCTCACCAATCACACATCCAAGTTTTTTCCCATGCCAACAGTGACTCGCTCAGTAAGCCTTCTGGCTGTCCACTCCTCTCTGGCGGTGACAAGATCCAGATATGATTTAAAATAATGGCATGTCAGCAATTAAATCTAAGCTTACTCATGTCTTGTATTGTGAGGACCATAGACACTCAATGTCTATGGCTATTCATAGATGCACCACTTGACCTACGATATTACGCCCTGTGTCTGTGTAGTGATGGAAGTGTTAACTACCTGACTCATTATGAAGTAGTCGGTTTTTCCTGTGTATACTTCCACTTCTACCGATCCTGGAGCAACTAGATGAGGAAAGTGCTGTTCAGGCACTAATGGGAATATCACACCCTACTGCACAGAATGCCAAATCGACCAGAGTTATGATATTTCTATAATGAAGATCTGGGCTGTTTGCAGAAATGTTGCTATGCTGCCTCATAACATTAACGTGAGGTACAAAAAAAGGGCATTATTTCATGCATAAGTTCATGTACTGCAGTAACTTCACTCTGAAGTACCGTATACATGGAAAAACTATTTATGTGCACATGATGGTTGGGATCTAGATTCTGTGTATGGGTCAGGATATGCTCTCAGTGATTATTTCTAATTTGTCCACAGATGTATGGCAAGAAATTGTCTACCACACAAGACACACCGGTAGAGAGACAGTATATGTAACTCTATAGGTGTATGGGCGAATAGACGAGAGCTGAAGACAGAGCTCAAACAAAGCCTTTTATGAGCAATATTGGTAATGGGAGCCATCCCTGGTTTGTGTACTGGAGTCCTCCCTCTGCCAAAAGTGTCAGAACTGCAAGGCCCTTGTGCTATTGGCTTGGAGACAAAGGAGAAACTCGGCTTGAACATTCCTCCTCAGATTCAAGAATTGAGAAAAAGCTTTTGGTTGTGCGAGGTGATTTTGATAACACTCTTCTCCTCCACTGGACCCAAATGAATGGCTTGTTACTATATCATGAGTTCTCTGCACCCTCTAAACAGCATGCAATGATGACTAAGATGCCATTTTCACCCAGTAAATAACCTTGCTGTGCTACCAATATGCACTAAAATGGTTTAGCAATATAATATACAGTCATGGCTAAAAAGGATTGTGCACCCCTAGTCTATGACCACGGTCAGTGGTTTAGCCTTTAGATCCCTTTCCAATTTTTCACCGATGCAGCTAAATAGTCCATTTTTAGTCAAACCGATTTTACAAAAAGAAAAAAAAACTGCCAAACCCAAGAGTCACTTGAATATAATTCTTCTGATAAATGAGGCGTGCTCATCATTTGTTATTCCGGTAATATACTGTCTGGCTCCAGTACAGTCTTACATATATGTTTCTATGGAGTGTTCCTGGCATAATCTGCTTTCACTGAATGCATTAAAGTCATGTTTAGATTATATCAAAGCAATGAAGTAAAGCATATTGTACTGTGACGTTAAAGAGTCTCACGGAAAGTTTAGGTTTCATGAGAAAGTTTACAGAATACAGCAAACCATGTGTCCCATTTCTAATGGTGGGCAAGGATTAATTCCTCATAGACTGTAGTAAGGATCTCAGTGTATAAGTAAAGATGTGTTTACTGTCTACTGATATTTCCTGGACAATATACAGTGGAAACCAGAAGTTTACATACATTATATAAAAAGACACATATGCATGTTTTTCTCAATATCTGACATGAAATCAGAATGAACCTTTCCTGTTTTTGGTCAATTAGGATTATCATAATTATTATTATTTGCCAAATGGCAAAATAATGAGAGAGAGAGAGAGAGAGAGAGAAAATGTTTTCATGCATTTTTCTGCAAAGTCAAAAGTTTACATACATGTAATTAATATTTGGGACCATTGCCCTTAAAGGGTTTCTGTCACCAGGATTACCCTATTAAACTGGCTGTCATTAGCGATGTGCTAATGTCAGCAGACCCTAACTAGCCTATTCTTATGCTTATGGTTGCGCTCCTTACTGCACGATTTTAACTTTTATTATAGGATAATTAGCATCTAGGAGCGGGGGGAGGGGGGGTTGGGGGTTGCACCTAGAGGCTCTGTTCGCCTACCTCTTTCAACGCCCTTGTTCACCTGATTGACAGGGCCAGGCCTGCGTTGGTCTCCTCCTGCCAGCGAAATCTCGCGCCTGTTCTGTCCCTATTCGTATTCGGCGCAGGCACAGTGAGTGAAGTATGCTCGCCGCGCAGAGAAGAGTGAGGAGAGAGCTGTGACGTCGCTGGATCCTCCTATGTGGTAAGTATTTGCCTAATTGGCCAGCGCTTTATTCCCACTGATACCACCAATGATCAAGGGGGCATTAGAAGAATAAATATTTGATACAAAAAATGTTCTACCAATAATAATTATATTTATGACCACTATATCCCCTACAAATCAAATTAATTGCATTGCCTTATGGGTGAATACATTTCTTTTTCATTTTACTAAATGGAGTGCTGCCCGTTTTTCCTATTTTTATATATTTATATATATAAACAGGTATATATAACAAGAGCGTTGAAAAAGGTGGGTAAACAGAGCCTCTAGGAGCAGTTGGAATGCCCCCCCCCTGCTCTTAGAGACTAATTATCATATAATAAAAGTTAAAATTGTGCAGTAAGGGGCGCATCCATAAGCATAAGAATAGGCTAGTTAGGGTCTGCTGACATTAGCACATCACTAATGTCAGCCAGTTTAATAGGGTTAATCCTGGTGACAGAAACCCATTAAGCTGTATGGCTTGGGTCAAATGTTTTTGATATCCTTCCACAAGTTTCTCACAATAGTTGGTCAGAATTTGAGCCCATTCCTCCTGACAAAACTGGTGTAACTTAGCCATGTTTGTTGGTCGCCTTGCTTACACCTGCTTTTTCAGCTTTGCCCATAAATTTTCTATTAGATTGAGATCATGGCTTTGTGATGGCCACTCCAAAACACTGACTTTGTTATCCTTAAGCCACTTTGTAGCCAGTTTGGCTATCAGGTCATTGTCCATTTGGAAGACCCATTTCCACCCAAGCTTTCACTTCCTGGCTGATGTCTTGAGATTTTGCTTCAGTATTTCCACATAATCTTCTTTCCTCATCATGATGCCAAATATTTTGTGAAGTGCACCAGTCCCTCCTGAAGCAAAACAACCCCACAACATGATGCTGCCATCCCCGTGGTTCACAATTGGGATGGTGTTCTTAGGCTTACAAGATTCTCCCTTTTCCCTCAAAACGTAACGATGGTCATTATGGTTAAAAAATTATATTTTAGTTTCATCAGACCACAGGACATGTCTCCAAAAATGTAGGTCTTTGTTCCTGTGTACATTTGCAAACATTAATCTGGCTTTTTTTATGTTTTTTATGTTTGTGGCTTCTTCCTGACAGAGTGGCCTTCCAGCCCATGTTGATGCAGTACTCGTTTCACTGTGGATATTGACACAAGGTCTTTTGCTTTTGGTCTTGGGTTGATATGCACATGTTTGACCAAAGCACGTTTATCTCTGGGACACAGAACCAGTCTCCTTCCTGAGCGGTATGATGGCTGGACATTCCCATCTTGTTTGTACTTGCGTATAATTGTTTGCACAGATGAACGAGGCACCTTCAGGTATCTTGAAATTGCACCCAAGGTTGAGCCAGACTTGTGCAAGTCCACAATTCTCTTCCTGAGATCTTGGCTGATTTCTTTAGACTTTCCCAAGATGCTACAGAAGGAAGCAGTATGTTTCAGGTGTGCATTTAAATACATCCACAAATGTGTTTCTAATTACCTCAGATGTTGCCAACAAACCTAACAGAAGCTTCCAAACACATGACATCATCATATAGGCAGTCCAGAATTGTTTAAAGGCATAGTTAACTTATTGTATGTAAACTTTTGACATTGTAGAAAGTAATAAATGCCTTAATACATTCTCTCTCTCATTATTCTGGCATATGGCAAATAATAATTATGGTAATCCTAATTGACCAAAAACAGGAAAGGTTTATTCAGATTCCATGTCAGATATTGAGAAAAACATGCATATGTGTCTTTTTATATAGTATATGTAAACTTCTGGTGTCAACTGTATATTACAAGGTATAATAGCCATGGGGGGGGGGGGGGGGGGGTTATCTGAAGAGTAATTAAGAGTACTATTTGAAGTCAGTTTTGCCTGTCTGTATTGAAGTACTTTATGACCCATTTATCAAATTTCACATGTTGTTTGAAAAATGTCTCTTATCCTTAAACCTAACAGTTTTGTCTAGAACAGCTACTCCAGTTTTCCTACTCCACCCTCCTACTGGAGTGAGATTTTGTAAAAGTGTCAATGATAAATCTGGCGTGAAACTCATTAACATGGCTAACCATGCCCACTTTTCCACCCAACAAAACTGGAGTGATTGGTGCAAAACTGAAAAAGTCGCAAATTTTTTGCGCAAGTGAGTGCAAAAAGTTGCACAAGCCCTAATGTGTGACCTTTTTGATGCCAGAATTCTGGAGTGAAGACATGATAAATCAGGACCATCATGTTTATCATAGTCACACAGGAATGAGATTGTAGCTATAGTATCCTCTGCAGACAGCAGTAGTATGGCCAAAACACCATTAACCAAAGTGATCATAGACTTCTCAGGACAGGGATTCATGCACGCAACCGTGTATTTTGGTCTGCAAAAAAGGGATCCACAAAACACGGACCTACTGTGTGCATTCTGCATTCTCAATCATATCGATATAAAGAACTATTCACTTCTGCAATACAGGCAAAAACAGGACATGCTCTATAATTTGTGAAATAACCAAACATATCCACAAAAAATATGGATGCGTGCATGGCCCCTTAGAAATTGATCAGGGTGCTTCTCTGAAAATTCAGGATAACATAAAGATGAAAGTTACAGTCAGGGTACATGCACACAAACGATATTTGTTTCCGTGTCTGTTCCGTTTTTGTTTGTTTTTTGCGGATAGGATGCGGATCCATTCATTTCAATGGGTCCGCAAAAAATTGATGATGGACCATGTGATGAGCGCAGTGATGTCACCAAAGGTCCTTTTCCTCCTAGGTCCTCAAAAAAGAAGAAAGAAGACAAGCCGGGCTGCGCAAACAAGTGGATGAGGTGAGTTTAATTTTTTTATTATTTTTTTAACCCCTCCATCCCTAATTTACTTAGCATTCTGTATTAAGAATGCTATTATTTTCCCTTATAACCATGTTATAAGGGAAAATAATAAAATCTACACAACACCTAACCCAAATACGAACTTCTGTGAAGAAGTCCGGGTTCGGGTCTGGGTACCAAACATGCCGTTAAAACGCTTTGCACTCGCGCAGAAAAATTGCGCATTTTCCTGCAACGCACCCGCATCTTGTCCGGCCCTTACACGCGACACGCGTGTGAAAGAGGCCATATTGTTTGTAAACCTTCAGTTTTTTATCACACGCTTGAAAAAGGCCCCTTTCACAAGGGCGAGTATTCAGCGCGGGTGCAATTCGCAAGTTGAATGCATTGCACCCGCATTGAATCCTGACCCATTCAATTCTATGGGGCTGTGCACACGAGTGGTGATTTTCACGCATCACTTTTGCGTTGCGTGAAAATCTCAGCATGCTTCTCTTTGCGCGCTTTTGATGTAACGCAGGCCCCATAGAAATTAATGAGGTCGTGTGAAAATCGCAAGCATCCGCAAGCAAGTGCGGATGCGATGCGATTTTCACGCACGGTTGCTAGGTGACGATCGGGATGGGGACCCGATCAATATTATTTCCCCTTATAACATGGTTATAAGGGAAAGTAATAGCATTCTAAATACAGAATGCTTAGTAAAATAGGGCTGGAGGGGGTAAAAAAATATATAATTTTTTAAATGCAATTGCATACCTACTCGTGCAGGTTTGCCGCAATGCACCGGGATGCAGGGGGCCTAAGGCTCTATGTTTGTTCTGAGCTGTAGAAAGAAATTTGGCAGAGAGTCTACATTGGTGTGCCGGTCAGTAACATATTGTTAGGTCAACTGTAACAATACCTAATCGGTCAGAATAAGTAACTACACTGTTACCGGGATACTCAAAAATATCAATAATAAACTTCACTAAATGAGTACACATAAACCCATTGAATTTTAAAAAAAATTATACATGATCTTTATTGAACAATCGTAATTGTAAACATGATTATACCATAGAATTATATCACTTAATAATGAGCCTTTGTAATAAAGGAATCTAATAACTAAAGCACCTATTACTTATATAGGACTATAAACATGGAGAGGACCATCAATGGTATGTCTCAGCGGGAAGGTGAGCTCTTTTAAACTATGAGGCTGGGGTGCATTAGCTTTGTCATTCTAAATGCAAACACCCATGTGAAAGTATATGGAGACTATTACCATTCCTGAACCGAAAAACACATGCTGCTGAGTAAATTAACTGTTATCAAACAGCTGGCCATTGACAGAATATAAACCTACCTATGAGGGTCAAAAATAGGCGCTGGATCTCCCCGACGTACGTTTCGCCGTGCTGCGTCCTCAGGAGGAGTAGTTTATCACTGGTTAAAATACATACTATCAAGCACTAATTTGACCGTCAGGAGCCAAGTTACATTTGTCTTCCTTTTATAGGCTATCCACTGACACTAGCAATACAGAGCTGCAAATGCCCACTTGGATGTTGGTTTTACATAACATATTGAATGATTCAACAAGAGTAATGTGGAATATCTTGATGAGTCACTGTATGAATTAGGGAAATGGGAAGGCAACCTATTACATGTTTTATCTGCAGAGATCCTGTTGGACAGACACATGATTGATATTCCTTCTAGAGAGACACAAAGTCATAAATGTGAAAACAGTAAAGATAGCTGTCTGCGCTATGCACCAAAGACAAATGGGGTAGGTCTATATTTCAAGAGTAAGTACTGCATGAAGGACACTTCAGAACTACTTCTTAAAATGTAGCTTTGTTTTTTTCGGCAAAAGAATATTAATGAAGAACAGGAATGACGGTTCGACAGATGAAACAGTCAAAGGGTAAAGGAAAAATAAATGCATACACAGGAATAGATGGAAATTAGTAAAAGTCATTCATAGCATTACCCGTCTACTGACAAGTCTCCCAAAGGTCAATATTAGCTGGTTCACTTTAAGATGGGATGGAGGATCTTGTAATTATATGCCACAATTGAGACATACTGTATAAAGGACCTCAAATATCTATTGTGGGGTTTTGCTCTGGTAGATAGGGTAAGCGGACGCAGTGCAGAGGCAAAATACAAGTTCTTAACTCAAACTTCAGTGTTTATTCACACTTGCGGCAGTTGCGTAAAAAAACACGTCACTGCAGTCTTTGGTGTTAATTCACACACAATGGAAAGTTCATATTGCAAAAGTCACCTTGTTGGCAGTTCTGCCTCCAATAGTCCACAGCAGGCTTTAGGGGGCCCGTTCCCCCTGCACATGAGTCTCAGTCCTCCAGTCCGGCACAAAACCTCAGATCCCATCACAGAGACTCAGCTGCTGAGCCCAGCTGCCTATTTAAGGACAGCCAGTTGCTGCTAAAACCCGGACCGGCACTTAAACTCATGTCCGGCATTTGACCTCACCTGACTGGAAACCTGCCCAGCCGCACATGTTGGGAGGGAAATACATGCCTTCCCAGACAAAACCTCTCGCTGTGTCACATACACCCCCCACCCCCCCTTTGTTCAACCCTGAGGGGGTGAACACACATCAGACAGTGTACCCGGGACAGGGCATCCGCGTTTCCCTGTAACCGGCCTGCCCTGTGTTCCACTGAAAATTTTAAGTTTTGTAATGACAGAAACCATCAGGTGACGTAGGCATTTCTGTCCTTGGCCTGGCTCATCTATTTGATAGGGGAGTGGTCAGTCACGAGACGGAGACTCGAGTGCCCACTTGATGGTGTTAGAGATGTGTGAATTTTAATCTATATTTTTTGCATCTCTAGGAATGTAACTGGTTAATCTTAAGTTGCTACAAACTTCTTATCTCAGGAGCCTCCCCCTCCCCTTTCTGCTGTTAGTCGAGCTCTGTCTATGCAATGCTATGAGGAGAAGAAGGAAGGGGGGGGGCAGAGAACTGTGCTCAGTGTTTGTCTTCTATCTCCCCACAGATGCTTTGAAGAAGATGTGTGCACTGTGAAAGGATGCTAAGCCAATCCCTTGGCTGGATGAATATGATACACACAGATTACTCACTGCCTATAGAAGAACACCTCTTTAAAGTGTCATATATGACGTGTGCAGTATTATTGTTAGGATAGACGCCATTACAACATGGCGGCGATAACCAGATGTTTACATTAGTTCACATTCCAAAGTAGTGCACAGTGCGCAGATGCTAGAGTGTTATCTCTTCTTCTCTTATCTCTTCTTCCTTTTGAGCCAATGAAATAATGCCTGGGCCTCAGAAAGTACTGCCCTTTTCTGAAGATCTATATACCGCTTACTTTCTGTAATAAAGTAGAGATTGCATTGACCATCTATGTGCCAGCGTCTAGTCTCCCAGCCATGCGTGTATATTAACCCCTGGGGGGTACCTTGATTTGGAGAACCAGAGTGTATCTTAAAGGCTTTAATTAAAAGCCGCTTTGTCAATTGGCACCCAACGTGGGGCCCCAAGGCGAAGGGAGCATCAACAGCCGACACACAAGAGGCCCCAGGACTTGACGAACGGCAGAGAGGAGATGGCCTGCTTTAATAGAACGGTAAGAAAACTCTTACCCGCCTTTCTGCCATTTAGTTCATCACTTCATGTTGGCTTAGTCTGCTGTGAGGTGGTACCCATGTAAGTATAGTAGTCGGCTAATATGCTGAAAGCCTGGGGTCCATAGAACCATAATCTGAATTGATAGATCACTCTGGTGTGTATATGTGTTTATGTGTGTCAGTATGGTCCAAGGAGTGAATTGAGCATGGACAGTAAGACCACAGACAAAGGGAGAGGACAGTAACCTCCTGGTTTGGAAGGGGGCGCTGTAGCACCGAGGTGTGGGACAAAGTAAACTCCGGCTAACCTGGCAGGAAGACACGTTGGTCCGCCTGACCCTCAAGGGGGAAGACTGCGGAGATATTCTCCACCTGACCTGACCTCAGGAAGACACGTGGAGCCGCTTGACTCCCAAGGGGGAAGACTGCGGAGATATTCTCCACCTGACCCCAGGAAGACACGTGCGGAGTCACCTGACCCCCGGAGAGGGAAAGACGTGCGGGGACTCCCAGTTGACTAGATTTGAGCCAACCAGAGGGGAGGGTGAATCCTTTGGCTGTGGAAGAAAGGGTTAAAGGTGCCTCTTTACTCCTCTGTTTTGTGTGCGTCAGTCTGAAATACTGCTGTTGAAATGGGCCAGTCCCAGTATTATGAAGGAGAAAATACAGCCCCTAGCTAGTAGCGAGGGAAGAGAGAGATTATAGGATGTGATATTAATGGAGAATTGAATTCTAATGAGTGAGAAAACAGAGCAGTGTCAGGATGTTAATTGATGGCACTAGCAAGAAAGTGCCCCAGTGTCTGCAATCAGAAAGGCGCTTGCGTTAAATGTTCAGAAATAAACTGGTTAAGTTTTGTTACCCTAATGATATGTGTTTAAATAGGGAAGATCCTAGCACTAGCATTCGAGATTAGAGCAGTGAGAGATGGTCAGTTAATGGATAAGTATTGTACCTAGTGTGAGCCACAGAACATGAAGGTGTTAGAAAGATATCTCTGGTGAAGTATCTCTTAGTTCTACTTTCCAGTGTGTGAGTAGACCCAGTATTGTCTAATGCAGTATCTGTAAAAGTTTGAGGAATATTTAAGACGGTTGAACATCCTGTGATAGGCTGATTCACTTTCCCTGCCTTAACAGAGAAACATTCCTAAGATAAAAGAAGCAGGCAAAGAAGAAGGGGGAGGGAATCATGCAGAATAAGTGATGTTATATGTGTAATAACATTGTACAAGACGAAGAATTGTTTAATAATTTTCTTTCTTCTTTCCCAAGCAGTGTAATGTGGGAATCCAACTTTTAACAAAATGACTGTATGATTATAACATGTATATTGTCTTGTTCTAAGATTTGATTAATCACAGAGTGAAGACCATGGACATTGGAAAACACAGCACGACAGCAACATAGACAATCAGCAATTCTGGGTGTGATGTGGGTATCTGTTTCCAGGAAAGCTGTGTTTGTCTGTGCTGCAAGTTTTTGGATGAAACAAAGAAAACTGTGTGGCTGGGTTGGAAGACATAAATGATTCAGTGGAATGTGAATGGGTGTGGCTTTGAGTTGTAGTTGAGTCGAATATGTGTGAAGACTGATGGATGTTTTTAGCAGAGCTGTGTATGCAATTCATATTTTATGTATAAGGGACGTGGTTATGAGCTGTTTGTGAAAAGGAATACATGAAAATGTGAATGTGTATGGAGTACGATATTTGTTTTCATATAATATGCGCATTGAGAATTTTATTTTATTTTTCTTGGAAGATTTTTGGTTTTTATTGGTGCCAACAGTGTTGATTGAGCTGTACATTTTTTTTTTTTATTGAAGTCAATGAAAAGTTTCTTATGGGCCCTTTGTGTGTTCATGTCTGTATTGTCAGATCTGTTTGTTTCAATGTTTGAAGTTACGTGTTACATGTTGTGTGTTGTGCTTAACATCAGAGCTCTGTTCTCATGGACAGCTGGGACACTACTGATGGACAGAAGGAGGACCACAGCGTCCGACTGAAAGGGGTGGACTAATATGACTCAGAGCGGAGGGAGGAGGATAGGGGTGGACAACGACAGCCCTTGTGCCCATCCCCTAATTATTAGACACTCCCATGGAAGATGAGAAGTCCTGTTTTCCAGTCTATTTATTCTGCATTAGGAAAAGGTGGATACTTCTGTAAGCCAAAATGCAGAGTAACATCAAGCAGCATTGGTGGTTCAGTGGTGCCAACCATAGGTAGAGTTCCTTTGGCATTTCTTCAGCCCTGATGTCAAACGCCTCATTGAAGTGAGGAAAAAGTAAGTCTGCCACCCTATAATGGTCCTGGGAGACGGGCCTTCAGAGTCTGTGGGACACAGATCCCAGAAGAGAGAGTGTTGTGCTGTGTGTGGTACTCCTTGTCCACACCACACGAGAGGATTATATTCTGTGTTGACCATGCCTGGATCACTGTCCGTCCCCACAGACACCCATGTTTTTGTCATAAGTAGAACACAAAGACGGGTGAGGGGGGGACGTTAGATCAAGATTAGGAAACAGGAAATCCAGTATCGGCTCTACTTTTAAACATTTTTAGCAGATTCAGTCTGGCCCAATGATATCCCTCACTCTGGGTGATAAAGAGGTAGTCCCGTTTTTTGATTGATACTGAAGCAGCCAAGACAGTTGTGCACAGCAAACATGGCCTCCCCTGATTTACTCTCCAAGGACACCAGTCTTTGGGTAGAAATGGATGGGAAAGTAGTACACTCCCCTTTCAACAGAAACCATCCGTATTAGATTTGCCCCTAACCAAGATGTGCTTGCCAGTTTGCTGGTCAGTGGTAACGCCCCGTAGCATATTATTTAGTCAGACTTGATCCCGTGGCTAGAGGTGCCCCTTTCTGCATCAGAGCTGTAGTAGTTGTACTAGCTATGCTTGATAAAAGCTCTGAGATAGTTCAGAACCACAAAATGACGGTGATATTACATCTATCCTCATGAACGTACAATCCAAATGATTGTTTTGTTGCCCATTATTTGAGGATTGCAGTGTTCCATTTTGTTGCCTGACAATGTTGCTCTCCAAAGGTGTAATACTTTGGACCCAGCCACCCTGTTGCCTCTGGACCAAGGGGGAGGGAAGAGTTAGGGCACGGCACTTTAAACTTTTCTTCCAGATTCAAAGGAAGAGGGTCCTGACTGTTTCCAGATGATGTCACAAGAGGTAGTGGGATTTGGTAAATCAGCCATTAGGTAATCTAGATCATGTGCTCTTTGTGGATGGATCGAGGTATGGCCAGGATGGCAGGTACTATACACAGGTTGGGCAGTGGTGATTAAACATGAACTACCACACATGTCTGCTCAAGAAGTTGAGCTAAAAGACTCTAAAAGATGGCTTGCAGATATGCAGATGGAAAAAAAAGCCAACATTTACACTTATTGCAGGTGTGCTTTTGGGATAGCCCATGATTATGGGCCCATATGGAAAGCCAGAGACTCCTTGATCGCTTCAGGTAAAAGCATCGAAAATGGGGAAGCAGTGAGGTCTCTGATGGAAGCACTCGTCACTAACTTGAGGGGTGGTGATAACAACGGAAGGCCACTGTAAACAGATGCAGAAGAGGCAAAGGGGAAAGCCACAGCAGATCAGGCGGCAAAAATGGCTGCCAAATTACCTAAGCAGACTCTGCCTTAAGTGGCCACAGTTCAGGTCCCTGAAATAACTCCTCCTGTCTCCCGAAAGTTCTTAAGACCTTACAGAACCAGATGGGGAAGGAGGAAAGGGACTGGTGGATGGAAAAGGGGGGACTACAAAAAAGAAGGGCCTAAAACAGTTCCAAGGGAAACTTTGCCTTCCCAGGTCCCTCTACTCCACGATGGCACAAGCAACCCATGGAGTGATGCACCAGACAAAAACTGCTATGTGTGATTTAGTACAGAGCATATGGTACGCCCCAGGGTTCAGCACTGTAACAGTCAGATATACTAAAGGATAAATGATTTGTGCCCAGAACAACTTGGGCAAGGTGGTTAAGGTACCCAAAAAACACGTCTTGCTTTTTGTATCCGTTTCAACGTTTGCAGACTACCTTCAAGTACCCAAGGTGGGCATGTATGAGTATGTATTGCTATGTGATGACTTGTGTTCAGGATGGCCAAAACCATACCCAAAGAAGTAAAGAAGATTATGGCCAAAGTTGTGTGTAGGTATGGGGTACCTTAGATAATTGAAAGTGACACAGGTGTTCACTTCACAGGTGAAGTGATGCAGGAGATGATGAAGGTTTTGGGTGTAGGACAGGCCTTACATGCTTCGTACCATCCACAAAGTAGCAGTAGAGTAGGGAAAAGGAACTGAACGGGATACTATAGTTAAAGATTCAAAAAGCCTTAACAGAGTGCCTGCTGGTTGCCCTCTTTTAGTAAAGTATATGCCTAACCATGAGACAGGCCTTTGTCCCTATAAGGTCCTTTTTTGGTCAGCCCCTAGGATAGGATTTTATTTCCCACAGCAGCTCCAGATGCAACATGGTTGTCTGACAGATTATGTGATCAGTTTTGTACAAGCATTTGACTAAAGTACATTTTCGAAGTTTTTGCTTCACTTCCAGGTTTTGATTAAGTACCAGGAACCCACCCACTTGTGTCTGGAGATTGGGTGGTAGTAAAAAACACGTTAGAAAAGTCCTAAAACCCTGGTTTGATGGTCCATTCCGAGTGTTGTTGACCACAAGCACAGTGAAGCTCAAAGAAAAGCATAATTGGATTCATTTCAAGGAAGTGTTGAGACTGGTTTTCCCTTGTGTGACTGTTGATCATGACTCAAAAGAATATGGAAAAATTGTATGAAAACTTCGATCCAGACAAATCAGAAGCACTGATGACCTCCAGTCTCACCCATATGATGTCAACGCAAATTAGGGAAAGATCATCTGACTTCCCCGTGCTCAAATCCAGTGTCATGGGAGGCTGTTCACTAGTAATGGCTTGTCGTGGAAGCTGGTGAAGAGGAGGCGGAGCATTGGGACAGATGTTTAGGTTTAGGGAGAGAATTAAAATTCAAGGGGAGACTGTTAGAGATGTGTAAATTTTATTCTATATTTTTTGTATCTCTAGGAATGTAACTGGTTAATCTTAAATTGTTATAAACTTCTTCTTATCTCAGGAGCCTCCCCCCTCCCCTTTCTGCTGTTAGTTGAGCTCTGTCTATGCAATGCTATGAGGAGAAGAAGGGGGTGGGGGGGCAGAGAACTGTGCGCAGGGTTTGTCTTCTATCTCCCCACAGATGCTTTGAAGAAGATGTGTGCACTGTGAAAGGATGCTAAGCCAATCCCTTGGCTGGATGAATATGATACACACAGATTACTCACTGCCTATAGAAGAACACCTCTTTAAAGTGTCATATATGACGTGTGCAGTATTATTGTTAGAATAGACGCCATTACAACATGGCGGCGATAACCAGATGTTTACATTAGTTCACATTCCAAAGTAGTGCACAGTGCGCAGATGCTAGAGTGTTATCTCTTCTTCCTTTTGAGCCAATGAAATAATGCCTGGGCCTCAGAAAGTACTGCCCTTTTCTGAAGATCTATATACCGCTTACTTTTCTGTAATAAAGTAGAGATTGCACTGACCATCTATGTGTCAGCGTCTAGTCTATCAGCCACGCGTGGATATTAACCCCTGGTGGGTACTTTGATTTGGAGCACCAGAGTGTATCTTAAAGGCTTTAATTAAAAGCCGCTTTGTCAATGGCCAGGCACTCTCTCTCCATTATACTATATCTGGTCTCGGCTGGGTGGGCTTACAGCTGAGGAAGACAACAGGATGCTCCTCCCCGTTGACTTCCTGAGACAGTACAGCACTGAGGCCTACTTTGGAGGCATTGGTCTGTACTATAAACTCCCTTTTGAAGTCGGGCATCACCAAAACCAGGGACCCACACCGGACCAACTTTAAAGCGGAGAAAGCCTCTTCCGCCCAATCATCCCAGCGAACCATCACTGACTTGTGTCTCTTCAAGAGCTCTGTCAATGGTACGGCCACCGTAGCAAAGTGCGGAACAAACCTCACGTAATAACTCACAATTCCCAGGAATTACTTTATTTGCCTACTGGTGACAGATCGGGGCTAATTTCTTATCGACTCGCTTTTGTTTACTTGGGGTTTGATGAGTCCGCGCCCAATAACATATCCTAGGTATTTAGTTTCCTCTAACCCTATCGCACATTTTTTTCGGGTTAGCGGTTAGCCCAGCCTTCCGAAGAGAGTCCACTACAGCCTGCACTTTGGGTAGGTGACTTTCTCAGTCGGTACTGTGGATGACAATAAGCCGAAGCATACCGACGATGTGGACGAAGCACAATGTCCATGAGTCGCTGAAAAGTGGCAGGGGCGCCATGCAGACCAAAGGGTAACACCTTATCGTGATACAGCCCCTCAGGTGTGACAAAGGCAGTTTTCTCTTTGGCAGCCTCCGTTAAGGGCACCTGCCAGTACACTTTTGTGAGGTCCAAAACAGAAAAGTACCGTGCTTGTCCTAACTTCTCGACTAGCTCATCCACTCGGGGCATGGGATACGCGTCAAACTTAGAAATATCGCTAAGTTTACGAAAGTTGTTACAAAACCTCAACATCCCATCCGGCTTGGGTATAAATGACTGGCCCACTCACTTTTTGACTCTTCAATGGCTTATCGCAGAGCTTCGGGTACCTGGTATGGTTTTAACCGGACTTTGGCCTGAGGCTCAGTGACAATGTCATGCTGGATTATGGAAGTGCATCCAGGGAGGTCCGAGAACACATCCGTGTTCCGACTAACGAACTCCCTGGCCTCCTGAGTCTGTTTAGAGGAGAGGCAATTTTTACTGTGCCAGCGCTTCTCTTGCATCAGACAGAGGGGTCGGAACCTCTTCTCCTAGAAAACCCATCCACGGGCTGTCTTGAGTACAGGTTTCCCTATCTTTCCATGGTTTGAGTAAATTCACATGGTAAACCTGCTCTGGCTTTCGCTGCCCTGGCTGGTGTACCTTCTAGTTTACATCTCCAATTTTCTCGAGTACCTCGTAGACCACCTAGCCAGGAATTAACTGTCCACGGTCGGCACCATAACCAAAACCCGGTCACCTGAGTTAAAGATCCGGACCCGAGCATGCCGATTATAGACCCGACTCTGGGCTTGCTAAGATGCCTCCATATGCTCCCTAACAACAGGCAACACTGTGTCTATCCGATCCTGCATTTGTGTAACGTACTCAATATTACTTTTATGTGGAGTGGGTTGTTGAGGGTGTCTGCCATATAGCAGTTCAAAGGGTGAGAACCTAGTAGAGGCCTGGGGTACCTCTGGCACTGGGAACATAAGATAGGGCAGAAGTAGGTAACAGTCCTTCTCATCTTTAGATACTACCTTTTTCAACATATTTTTTTATGTTTGGTTAAACCTTTCTACCAGACTGTCCGTTTTTAGGATGACTAAGATGTGTTCATGGCCTCTGGCGGACTTCGGTACTGGGCCTATGAGATCCATAGCTATTCGGTCAAACGGTCCAGCAACGCCACCGCCAGAGTGTTTCCTACTTCCACCTGGCACAAGTGGTTGTTGTCTATAGTCTCTGGGGTACCGGAGGCACACAGCTTCCTGGCATATAATGAGAGGCAGTAGCCATAGTTAATGTCCACGGGCTCACGCTGATGGGGACAGTCAGCCCTTACATGGCCAGACTATCGGAGCTGGGTTCGTAGGGAAATCACTGGGCCTGGGGTGGAGATTTCCGGGGTTTGACCTCCCCCTCCAGATTCCTGGTAGCCTCATAGCGTTCCACCAGGTCCACCATCTCAAGGACAATAATAGAACAGTCCTATCCTGTTTTTGGGGGGAATTGCATGTTTTGTTATTTTGTTTGTTACGGAATTCACCGCATAGGAGATATTTTTAAATATTTAAATAGTTTGGACTTTTTCGGAATATGTTTATTTTTTTATTGTTGATATATTTTATCTGTAAATTTTGGAAAGGGGGCGATTTAAACTTAATATTTCGGTGTTTTTTTTTTTTTGTTTTGTTTTTTAGAGCTCTAGTAGGGTGAATAGGATTTTACACTGTCCCTGCTGTAGTGTGAATAGGATTTTAAACTGTAGTCTGTGGGTGCCGGTCGTATCACACAGCCGGCATCCGGCCTCAATGACAGGTTGCGCTGATCTGCCGAACCCCCTCAATTAACCCCTCAGGTGCCGCACCTAAGGGGTTAATTGATAGGGTTCAAGGGATTGTGTGCCCTGTCATCGAAGCCGGGTGCCGGCTGTGCGATACGGCCGGCACCGACTGCTTAGATTTGTATTAATGGGTAAATATATTCATTGGTGGTGCAGTGGCCACAGTCCCTCTTCCTCAGTACTATCTGTACACTGGCGGCCAGCGGCAGCCGCTTCACAGTCGGGAGGGAGGGACTCCCTCCTTCTCCACTGTGCTGCCTCAGGAGAACATGGTGCACGCTGAGAGTGGCGCACTTCATATACTCTAACAGATACTAGGCTGTGCAGTAGTAGTATCGTAAAATAGTAAATCCCGGTATTGGATCGATTTGGGTGTAAAAGTATCAATTGGGATATCGAGGGTTCGATACCCGGTGCAACTGTAGTGTATAATAATATATGAAATGTCAGACTTTATGTAGCTGTTAGAACTGGACATTAAAGTTTCCATACACATTAGATTATTGTCGGCTGAACCCTCCAGGTTTGGCAAAATTGGGCAACTATCTCATAACTTTGCCGGGTGTTGCTGTGGCCTTTATGTGAAATGATTGTATGTTCAATGAACTAACTCACCTAAACTGTGCTCGACTACACTTTAGTAAAAGTCCCTCCCAAATGGCAGAATCTTGAATGCAGCTCTGGACTGTAGATCCAGAACTGAGCAAAATGCAAATTCAATGTTTAATATACGAACTTATTTACATTTGAACTGTAAAATGGTGATTTAAGCATAATACTGTATGCGGTTTGAAGGCTCACTAAACCCTGTATAACAAGAAAAAGAACTCAAGTTTATCTGTAGTCCTTTCTTCATGGACATCTGCAGAAAGCAGTTAAACAAAATTCCTGCAGTGGGTGAAGTGTGTGCTTTCTCACCACCTTTCCATCTTTGGCTGGAGACTGGCTCTGTGCATTAGCATGAGCTCACAGGGGCTTAACACTGCATTCACTTCCACTATGGCTCAGAGCAGTGTGAAAGAGGGAGAAGCTGAAAAACTTTAGCCCCTTCTTACCCAACCTACCCTGTATGTGTTATTGCTAAATTTTGTAGTAACAGACCACTGACACTACAGAAAGTGCTACACAGCGTTCCCAGGTGTCTGAATGTCAAATTTGCCTAAATAGTCAGGATGAATTTCTCACTGTCTGTCTAGCCAAATATGACATTCATCAGTGTTGGAGAGTGGAGTCCTGGATTTTGGAAATGTACATACTGTCCATATAATTGTACCCTTACATAGTGCAAGTAACACAGCTTTCCGAGGACCCCGAAAGGTAAATCTGCGTAGATATGACACTATTTAGGAGCAAGGAGGGGGATTTATCTCGGTAGATCTAGTATTCTGCAGCATATTAGAGTTCCACATGGTTGGGACTCTGAAAAGTAAACTGCCCGACTATGGTATAGTATTTGCGAGTCAGGAGAATGAAATTTTTGGGTGGCCTTATTTAGCAGCCCATAATATAGGTCCATATAATTTATTACTCACTTATATAGTGCTTAGAGTTGTTGCGATACAAAATTTTTGATTCGGTTTCGATACCATGAAAAAGTATTGCGATACTCTATACCATTCGATACCACGTGAAAAAAATAAACCAAAAAAGCCACGTGCATTCCGCATTTTAAAAAAAGGCGAATCGCGCAGTTTTTATTAATTTTTTCTGTTTCGCCGTTCACCGCATAGATTTTTAAATTTTTTTAATAGTTTGGACTTTTCTGACATGGTGATATGTAATATGTTTATTTATTATTTATACATTTTATATGTGAAATTGGGAAAGGGGGTGATTTATACTTAATATTTTATTTTTATTTTTTACACTTTTTATTTAATAACTATTTCCCCCTTAGGGGCTAGAACCTGGGATTTTTTTCATCCCTTGTCCTATTCACCCTGATAGATCTTAATAAGGGTGAATAGGACTTCACACTCTCCCTGCTGCCCTGTGCTCTGTGCACACAGCATTAGGGATGTTACCATGGCAGCCAGGGCTTCAGTAGCGTCCTGGCTGCCATGGTAACCGATCGGAGCCCCAGGATTACACTGCTGGGGCTCCGATCAGAAGCTGCCACTGCCACCAATGAGGGGGAGGGGAGTGGACCCCCTGGCCACTGCCACCAATGATTTTAATACTGGGGGGGTTGAGAGGGGCCGGCGAACTGTGCCACCAATGATTTTGATGGGGGGAGGGGTTAACTGCCGCTGCTCGCAGCTCCTTGTCAGGGGCAGGGTGCCGGCAATGCGATTCTGCTACCAGCACCCGCCTCCTGTATTATGTGTTAAAGACTACTTTTCCTGGGTCCAGACTTTCAGTATTAGGCTACACACAGCGGTGCCCAGCGATGTCACTGCACTTACCATTATTCCTGGGGGCCACTCCGTTCGCTCGCTGTGCCCCATTACTGTCACCTCTCCTGCTCCATATGCTAATTACTATCGGAGCGATGGGGAGGAGACATCAGCTTCTCTAGTGGGTGTTTCTTCTCCCTGGCTGTAGCGCTGTCCAATTGCAGCGCAGGGAGAAGGAATGCCCACTAGAGAAGCAGCTGTCTCCTCCCCATCACTCTGATAGTAATTATCATACGGAGCAGGAGAGGAGACAGTAATGCGGGCACAGCAGGCGAACGGAGCGGCGCCCGGGAATAATGGTAAGTGCAGGGACATCGCTGGGCGCCGCTCTGTGTAGGAAAAGTTGTATCATTGGCGCAGTGCGCCCGCCCCTCCTCCACCCCTCTCTCCCCATTGGTGGCAGCGGCACAGGGGGAGGGAGACACTGCTTCCTTCTCCCCTGTGCTGCTGAGGGAACATGAGCACGCTGACAGCAGCGCGCCCATGTTCAGAGATACTGGACTGCGCAGCAGCGCAGCCCAGTATCGAAAAATATGGGAATCCCAGTATCGTATCGATACCGGGACAAAAGTATCGATTGGGTATCGAAATTTCGATACCCGCAACAAACCTAATAGTGCTAACATATTCCACAGTGCTTTACCGGTATTATCATCACTAATTTGTTACCAAGTTCTCCTGGAATCCTGAATGACAGATCTAGCTATGCTGCAGAATAGATAATTTGTCACGAATATTCTTACTCTGCTACTCCAGGCCTCTAGCTAACAAATCCAGCTAGGTATTACACAATACTGGAGATTTACCAATTCATAAACAGGCTGGTCTGGGAAAGCTGGGTAACAATCTCTGTGGGGTGGTAATGGGGGCATACTGTTATATAAAATACACATGCCCTGATATGCTGTGTAAATCTATCATATGGTACCAGAGAAACTTAATCTGTTGTCACCAATCCTGTGTTGTCACTCAGCTTTTCCAGGACCCTAAACTAGCACCATGGGTGATGCTAGGGAGGCTCGTCCTTGTCGTGACCCACTATTGGCACCCCCCATTGTCATTAAATGTTTTGATCCATGCAACAGGGAGATGCAGTGGCGGCCGTGAAAGAGACCCGGGCATTAGGGAGCTCATTATAGGGGTTGGATAATCCCTTTAACTCAACTAATAAATAACAATCCCTCTCTAAACAAGGGCCTGGCTGCCAGACCCACATTATGGTTCCACAGAACGAGGTGGCACACAGTTATCTTGGTTGGTACAGCATCGGTCCTTGGGTAATGCACCTCTGATTCTGTGAAGGACAATATATCAGTCTCCTAACGAGCCACATAACCCACAGCTGTGAGCTAGGGAAAAAACCTGGGATGAAATGAAGAGTCCCACTGCCATTCTACCATTCGCTCCATACAAACTAGGCCCATGACGGACTTTACAAAAAGGTCTAAGGCAGCTATGCTTGACATAGATTAACACTTTCCTGCTTTCCAAGTCTGTCTCATCCAGCAAACAGACAATGCAATCTGCTGGGCAACAGATACTGGGTTTTCCAGACCATTTTCTTCACTTTCTCATATATATGTATTTGGGCAACCTTGGGGCAACCTTGTTAATCGTCATGATTTTCCTGTATAAATCGTTGGTTGTTACGATAAAAAATTTCAGTTAAATATATCATATAGGAGACACACACAGTGATATTTGAGAAGTGAAATTAAGTTTATTGCATTTACAGAAAGTGTGCTATAATTGTTTAAACAAAATTAGGCAGGTGCATAAATTTGGGCACCACAAAAAAGAAATGAAATCAATATTTAGTAGATCCTCCTTTTGCAGAAATTACAGCCTCTAAACGCGTCCTGTAGGTTCCAATGAGAGTTTGGATTCTGGTTGAAGGTATTTTGGACCATTCCTCTTTACAAAACATCTTTAGTTCATTCAGTTCATTCAGGTTTGATGGCTTCCGAGCATGGACAGCTCTCTTTAAGTCACACCACAGCCTTTCAATTTTATTCAGGTCTGAGGACTGAGATGGCGATTCCAGAACGTTGTTCTTGTTCCTCTGCATAAATGCCTTAGTGGATTTTGAGCAGTGTTTAGGGTCGTTGTCTTGTTGAAAGATCCAGCCCCGGCGCAGCTTCAGCTTTGTCACCGACTCCTGGACATTGGTCTCCAGAATCTGCTGATACTGAGTGGAATCCATGCGTCCCTCAACTTTGACAAGATTCCCAGTCCCAGCACTGGCCACACAGCCCCACAGCATGATGGAACCACCATCATATTTTACTGTAGGTAGCAGGTATTTTACTTGGAATGCTGTGTTCTTTTTCCTCCATGCATAATGCCCCTTGTTATGGCCAAATAACTCAATTTTAGTTTCATCAGTCCACAGCACCTTATTCCAAAATGAAGCTGGCTTGTCCAAATGTGTTTTAGCCCACCTCAAGCGGCACTTTTTGTGCTGTGGGCGGAGAAAAGGCTTCCTCTGCATCACTCTCGCATACAGCATCTCCTTGTGTAAAGTGCGCCGAATGGTTGAACGATGCACAGTGACTCCAATTGCAGCAAGATGATGTTGTAGGTCTTTGGTACTGGTCTGTGGGTTGACTCTGACTATTCTCACCATTCGTCGCTTCTGTCTATCGAGATTTTTCTAGGTCTGCCACTTCAAGCCTTAACTTGAACTGAGCCTGTGGTCTTCCATTTCCTCAATATGTTCCTAACTGTGGAAACCGACCGCTGAAATCTCTGAGACAGCTTTCTGTATCCTTCCCCTAAACCATGATGGTGAACAATCTTTGTTTTCAGGTCATTTGAGAGTTGTTTTGAGACCCCCATGTTGCTACTCTTCAGAGAAAATTAAAAAAGGAGGGAAACTTACAATTGACCCCCTTAAATACTCTTTCTCATAATTGGATTCACCTGTGTATGTAGGTCAGGGGTCACTGAGCTTACCAAGCCAATTTGAGTTCCAATAATTAGTTCTAAAGGTTTTGGAATCAATAAAATGACAACAGTGCCCAAATTTATGCACCTGCCTAATTTTGTTTAAATAATATAGCACACTTTCTGTAAATCCAATAAACTTCATTTCACTTCTCAAATATCACTGTGTGCGTCTCCTATATGATATATTTAACTGACATTTTTTAGCGTAACAACCAACGATTTATACAGGAAAATCATGACGATTAACAAGGTTGCCCAAACTTTCGCATCCCACTGTATATAGTATTATTAAATAGGAGATTCCTTCCAACAAAATGACCACGCTCACTGTGTATACAAAATTTATCCAGACTAATCCGAGTCCTCCCTGCTTAAACTTCATGGCTCACGTGCACTAGCATCAGAGGGGGAGAGGGGGGGGGTCGGGGAAGTAGACGTGGCTGCAGGCTGAGAGAACAATGCACTGCTTTTCTAAAGTATTTTTCATGATCTGCAATTGTGATATCTGATGAAATAAGAGCAAATAATAAAGACACATAATATGTTACATTTTGTTGGTTGTTCTTTTTCTTGGTTTGGATTCTGGGTATAGTGACCCTTTAAGGTCGAGTACAATGTTCTTGTACAGTCATATATACCCTATAAAAGTAGCTCTTATGGACTAAAGGTTAAGTGTTGCATGTAATCTTCTGGTGGGAGGTGCAGTCAGGGCCCACACTGGAGGTATATTTTAGCTGTTCACTTTTTCTGTGGAATATACCTGAGGAGAATTGTATTCACAAAAAAATCTAATGTCATCAAATAGTTTATCTAAAGTTCTCTAAATCTGTAACTTTTGAAGCCTTTGCTCCCTGTTTGCAATAACATCATCTCCAAAAATTGATTCCTATATCCTACATCCTCAAGGAATTGTCTACTTATTCATCTGAATGTCTTGTCACGTACCAGAGAAAATAATAGACCACAAGGATATGGTGATGAAGGGCTTATCTCACTAATAAACTGCCTTTTCAACAAGTCATCAGTGAGGGATACTTTGTAAAACTGCAGGCAATAAATCATGGAAGGAGAATATGGGTACAATGTTCTTGAAAGCACTGCCGACTGCCAGATAACAGATGACGTGGCCACAGTCTTATGTTTTCCATTAGTTAATAAGCAACCAACTGGAATGTTCTGGCCAATCTGTTTCTTCCTACAGCTTTGAGATAACCATTGAATAAGAGCGGTGGGTGGTAGGTCTAAGAGAGACTCATTTTCCACAGCATGAAAACATTTAAGTTAAAGGGGTTATCCCATCTTAGACAATGGGGGCATATCGCTAGGAGAATGGAGCCGGGGAGAGCTGTGGCTGGAGGACCCCCGACTCCGTCCACCACCAGGAGCAGCTCCCCGCCTCTCCCATTGAAGTAAATGGGAGCGCACCGCGCATGCGCGGCCACCGCTCACATTCATTTCTATGGGGCCGGCAGCTCCATAGAAATGAATGGACGGTGGCTGCGCATGCACAGTGCGCCCTCCTCAAGTTTCTCTGCTCCGTTCTGCTTGTAGGTGCGGGTCCCAGAGGTAGGACCTGCACCTATCAGACAATGGGGGCATATCCTAGCGATATGCCCCCATTGTCTAAGATGAGATAACCCCTTTAAAGGGGTTGGCAGCTGCAAATAAGATAACAATCACACGTGCACTAGCGGCAGCATGGATCCGACAGGCTGTTCACCCCCCGGAACAGCCTCCTGGAGTTCCATGCCGCTAGTGTGAAACTAGCCTTACTAGCCTTATATCAGTCTGTGAAGGTTCTCATTCATCCAGGTCATGGTATATCTGTAAAGAATAAATCAAATCAACTGGACGTACTGTAGATTTCTTGAAAACATTTCACTTGTTCTTCCAACGAGCTTTCTCAAGTCTGAGTGGCTGTTCACTGAGTGAATTCTCTGGGAAAACACATTTATTCACACTGACCACTAATTTTAATAATAGCAGCCACTTCTTGGCCTGTACAGATCGCTTTACTGCAATTATCTGCTTATCTGTCAATCTAATCCTGCCTGCAATATCACCTCTACAGATAAGGCAGGATCCACCATTCACAATATGTGATTGTCAAAGCTTATCTATTCTTTTCTTGTACAATGACCTCTGCACAGGTCACAGACCATGCCTAGAAAACTCTCCAATAGAAGTCCAGGAGATCCCCTCCAGTCTACAGGGAGTGCAGAATTATTAGGCAAGTTGTATTTTTGAGGATTAATTTTATTATTGAACAACAACCATGTTCTCAATGAACCCAAAAAACTCATTAATATCAAAGCTGAATATTTTTAGAAGTAGTTTTTAGTTTGTTTTTAGTTTTAGCTATTTTAGGGGGATATCTGTGTGTGCAGGTGACTATTACTGTACATAATTATTAGGCAACTTAACAAAAAAACAAATATATACCCATTTCAATTATTTATTTTTACCAGTGAAACCAATATAACATCTCAACATTCACAAATATACATTTCTGACATTCAAAAACAAAACAAAAACAAATTAGTGACCAATATAGCCACCTTTCTTTGCAAGGACACTCAAAAGCCTGCCATCCATGGATTCTGTCAGTGTTTTGATCTGTTCACCATCAACATTGCGTGCAGCAGCAACCACAGCCTCCCAGACACTGTTCAGAGAGGTGTACTGTTTTCCCTCCTTGTAAATCTCACATTTGATGATGGACGACAGGTTCTCAATGGGGTTCAGATAAGGTGAACAAGGAGGCCATGTCATTAGATTTTCTTCTTTTATACCCTTTCTTGCCAGCCACGTTGTGGAGTACTTGGACGCGTGTGATGGAGCATTGTCCTGCATGAAAATCATGTTTTTCTTACCTTGCAGACTTCTTCCTGTACCACTGCTTGAAGAGGGTGTCTTCCAGAAACTGGCAGTAGGACTGGGAGTTGAGCTTGACTCTATCCTCAACCCAAAAAGGCCCCACAAGCTCATCTTTGATGATACCAGCCCAAACCAGTACTCCACCTCCACCTTGCTGGCGTCTGAGTCGGACTGGAGCTCTCTGCCCTTTACCAATCCAGCCATCTGGCCCATCAAGACTCACTCTCATTTCATCAGTCCATGATATTCTTGAGATATTTCTTGGCCCAGTCTTGACGTTTCAGCTTGTGTGTCTTGTTCAGTGGTGGTCGTCTTTCAGCCTTTCTTACCTTGGCCATGTCTCTGAGTATTGCACACCTTGTGCTTTTGGGCAATCCAGTGATGTTGCAGCTCTGAAATATGGCCAAACTGGTGCCAAGTGGCATCTTGGCAGCTGCACGCTTGACTTTTCTCAGTTCATGGGCAGTTATTTTGCGCCTTGGTTTTTCCACACGCTTCTTGCGACCCTGTTGACTATTTTGAATGAAACGCTTGATTGTTCGATGATCACGCTTCAGAAGCTTTGCAATTTTAAGAGTGCTGCATCCCTCTGCAAGATATCTCACTATTTTTGCCTTTTCTGAGCCTGTCAAGTCCTTCTTTTGACCCATTTTGCCAAAGGAAAGGAAGTTGCCTAATAATTATGCACACCTGATATAGGGTGTTGATGTCATTAGACCACACCCCTTCTCATTACAGAGATGCACATCACCTAATATGCTTAATTGGTAGTAGGCTTTCGAGCCTATACAGCTTGGAGTAAGACAACATGCATAAAGAGGATGATGTGGTCAAAAAACTCATTTGCCTAATAATTCTGCACGTAGTGTATGGACCATAGGGTTGCCATGAAGCAATTTTCCTAATGCTTTCCAATTGCTGCTAAGAACAGCTGAGGCAAGATGGCCGTCCCATAATCATGCTAGTGTCTGCTGTACTTAACCATGCATTTGTAATACTTTTCTCTGCAGCGGTTACCCTAAAAATTATTCCTATGCAAATGAATCTCTAGGTGCTATGGGGGTGTTTTTTCAGCACCTAGAGGCTCAGTCTACTCACCATGTCTGCCGCCCAGCTCGTCCTTCCAGCCCACCCATCTCCTCTAGATTGACAGCCTCCATCGCATCCATTGCGGCCGAATTCTTGCGCCTGCGCCGCGTGCGTCTGTATTCGGCTCAGGCGCAGTGAATGCCAGACCGCTCCCTGCACCGGCATCTTCACTGCGCATCTCCACTGTTTGAGGCCAGGCGTCGTCTGTTCCTGGGAGCACTCTGACATCATCGGAGCAGGTGCAGTGGAGATGCCGGCGCAGGGAGCGGTCCGACAGTCACTGCACCTGCGCCGAATACAGACACAAACGGCGCAGGCTCGAGAATTCGGCCGCGATGGAGGCTGTCAATCTAGAGGAGATGGGTGGGCTTTAGGGACGAGCTGGGCGGCAGACACGGTGAGTAGACGGAGCCTCTAGGTGCTGAAAAGACGCCCCCATAGCACCTAGAGGCTCATTTGCATAGCAATAAAAGTTTGTTTTTTAGGGTAACCACTGCAGAGAAAGGTATTACAATAGCATGGTTAGGTACAGCAGACACTAGCAGATCGCTAGTGTCAGACAGCTAATTAGGTCAAAATGTGGTGGTAGAAATCCTTTAAGGTCAGCAAATTTCAGACTGCAAAACAGGGACACTGGCCATAGCATGCTGTATTTTGCGGAACAGAACAGCTGGCCCCTAATAGAACAGTCCTATCTTTGTCCGTAATGTGGACAATAATAGGACATGTTCTATTTTTTTTATTTTTTTTGCATAACGGCCATGCCGACAGACGGAGCGGATACAGAAAAAAAAATATGTTTGTGTGCATGAGCCCAAATACCTTAGAGAAATGTGGCATGTAAAGAAGAAATAAGCTAAACAATATACACCATATGCCTATCCTCTATACCCTGGTAGATCACTTAATTCAGGCTCAACAAAAAAGTTTAGCCACTGGATTACCTATGTAACCTCGTCCGTCAAAATCAGATAGATGGAGATGAAAATAGGAAAGCATTTCCCTACTTCCTTCTTTTCTAAGCAAATGTACAGTAAACTAGGTATTGCAATGTTATAGAAGATTTTTCAAGAGACTCTTTGACCTCTAAACAACCCCCATCCGCCCACCCCCAACTACAGTCATCGGTGAAAAACTTAAAGAGCGTTCTCCGGTTTTTAGCCAGTGCCCGCTTCACTAAACAGAAGATTCATACTTGGCTGCTCACTGCCGCTCCCATTCTCCACGCTGCCTCGTCTGTGCCCATGTTCCAATCCCTGCAGTGTTGATATCATGGGCAGGATTGGCATGGTCAAATGCTCTGAGGCGGCCAATGACTGGCTTCAGAAGTGTCTGTTAGCCTTTTCTAAAAACGGAATATTCCCGGAGAACCCCATTAAAATATGTTGATTCAGAGTCTGTGATTTGTTGTTCCTCCTCACTTGCATTCTCCCAGTGTGTGCCTACAAACTAGCCATTCGCTGCATGCTGAGCATGAGTCCTCCTTATTATCTCCTGGAAGGTTAAGCATCCTCGCTATGCATCAGCATGCAGCACAGCGGGGGAATGCGTGTAATGAAATAAAAATGACAGATTTGGAATCTATGTATTTTATGCTGATTACCATAGCTTTATGGTTCATATAAATCTACAGTAAATCATGAGCAAATATGGGAATGGCATTCAAATAAGGCTATGTTTGGCAAGTGAGCTGGGAATGCTCCTGACCCATATGCTGAATATATTCATAGGCCGGCATGCACCTATCGCATGCCAAAATAGTGTTCTCTTTCAAATAATTTAGACAGGATGCGAGCACTGCATGGCCCTGTCAATCAGGACTTGGAGGGAGGCGACAAAGGTGGGAGAACTGAGCCTCTAGGAGCAGGAAACATGGGTTAAAGGGTTAAATCTGGTGACAGAAACCCTTTAAAAGATGATATACCTTGGAACTACAGGTTCATTATTTGTTTGTTCATGATGTCACACCAGTGACCAGCACATGATCCTGGGCACCTTCTAGGAGCATGGTGTGCAAAAGGCATCAGCCAGCCTATAAGTGGAAACGTATTGTTCAGTTAATGTAATTTAATTCACATTGGAAGTTTTTTTCATTTTTTTTTTACAATTCCACAGGGATCCATATAAACACGTTTCCAGGCTAGGATGAAATAAAATTCTGGAGCCCGACAAAAATGCAAATTAACACGCCGGGCCATTACAATTTACATATGCTGGAGCAAGTGATGAGTTTGACATGAAAATGGCACTAGCTGTCTGATGGAAATGATAAAGAGCAATAAAGTAAAATTTGGACATTAGACTGAGTTATAATCTCCAGACAGCTATTTCGTAGAATTTATAATATATAAGAGAGCGGAAATGAGGTTTGCATTGGCTGTGATTCAACATCTACAGTATATCTTAATTCAATCCTACTTTAACCCCTTGACTACATAAACCACTGAAGATATAAAGGCTCAAATAAAAGAAAAAAGTTCATAGTATAAAACACACTACTGAAGCAAAACCAGCATTTTTTTTATTATTTTGTGTAAAGCTTTACTTTGGAAGCATCTTCCAAAATATGCTGGACAGCTGGCCATCACCTAATATAATGCTATGATCAGCTGGAGCAGCGATGTCATGATAACAGGCACGGCTACAGGGACACTCAAATTACCACAAGCATCAATACAGATCTGTTAGGTGTATATTACATTACACGATCAGGTAATTGATAGTCAGGTGCGAAGCGTTCCTTCCCGACAATCACCTGCTCGCCAGCGGAGGAGACTGTTGCTATTACATGCATAGTGTGTGGAGGAGCGATTTTTTCAGCCTAATGATGGCTTGCTTCACTGATAGTGACAGCTCTTTGGATCTCATCTTGAGAGTTGACAGCAACAGAGTCCAAATGCAAATAGCACACTTGAAATGAACTCTGGATCTTCTATCTGCTCATTGTAATTGGGATAATGAGGGAATAACACACACTGGCCATGGAACAGCTGAGAAGCCAATTGTTCCATTACTTCTGGTCCCTTAACAAGTGGGAGGCACATATGCAAACTGTTGTAATTCCTGCACCGTTCACCTGATTTGGATTTAAATACCCTCAAATTAAAGCTGACAGTCTGCAGTTAAAGCACATCTTGTTTGTTTCATTTCAAATCTATTGTGGTGGTGTATAGAGCCAAAAATGTTACAATTGTGTCCATGTCCCAATATTTATGGACCTGACTGTATATGCTGTAAACCTATTTTACATTTCACATCGTGAAGCAAACATGTATAATTCTGCAGTTACAGGCAATTGAAATATGACTGAAACCCAGATATTTGTGATTAAAGAAACCTTCTAGGATGACCTGTGGAGGCCTAAAAGGTGCACAGTCAGTATCTTAGGAGTCAAGTGGCATGAAATCAAATCAGATGACAGATAGTCTAGATGAAAAAGATAGAAGGCCAAACAGATAAAGAATGATGGAGATACAGGTATAAATGTACCCAAGTGGAGAATTTCAAACTGTTTGTATGACTATGGAAGTAACTTTCTAGGTAAAAAAAAATCCTGACATCTGTCACGAGGGTGTCACAACCTATCGCTGACCCTGTTGTGCCTGTGGTCAGAAGGTTGCAGCGGGTGGCTACTCGCTCGGTTTCAACAGTTCACTCCATGACCTAGTGGTGGGAATGGTTTCCTGTCCAGGTTTTCCTGCTTAGGTTTGTGATCTTTTTTGTCCCATTTAGGAATATGTAGCTTTTCCTTTCAGCTGTTCTCTGTCAGCCACTCCCAGCTACTATATATTCCCTTGTTGCCAGATATAAACCATCTTTGCAGATCTTATATTCTGACCTCTGGGCGAGTTGGAGTTGCTGTCGAGCTGTTGGAACTGGTGCTGTCAGTGCTCTCCTGGTTGTCTCCCTTCTGGGATTGTTTGTGTTTGTGTTGTTTGTCCTTTCCCTGTTGTTACCCTAGGTGTCAGTGGTGAGGACTAGTGCTCCCACCGCCCTACTCACTACCTAGCTTTTTTAAGGGTGAGCCAGGGACAAGGCACGTGATCGGCATACAGGTTAGTAGCCCGTCTAGGGATGTCAGGGCAGCCAGGTGCCAGTGTTAGGTGAGTTAGGGGTCACCACTCCTCCCCTCTCCCTAGTGGAAGGGTATTCCTCTTCCCTCCCCTCTGTGCCACACGTCTGTTACTTGCCATATCAGACGTGATAAGATCACAGCAGCATCACATGGATTCAAGGAAGAAGTCTATGTCTATCTGCTGTGTGAGAGGAGAGACAATATTAGTGTAATGCACAGTGCCTTGAAAAAGTATTCATATCCCTTTAACTTTTCCACATTTTTTGACGTTACATCCACAAACTTAAATGTATTTTATTGGGATTTTATGTGATAGATCAACACAAAGTAGCAAGTATGTGTGAAGGGAAAATAAAATGATACATGGTTTGCAAAATATGTCATCTAGAAAGTGTGCAATGAATAAATAAAGTACGTTTTCAAGACACTTTAGGTAGTAGGTTTGTAGACAGAATGACTGGGACCGAGTTCACGTCTCCTATATCGGTAACATGGCAGACATATAAAACAACCACCTGCTAGTGAATTAGGAAGAAGGAAGGCCTACGGCACAGGGTGAGCTTTCAAAAGAAGAGGCTCCACAAAAGTACCAAAGGCACTGAGAAGCTTTAACCCCTTAAGGCTCTTTAACACAAGCAATACAAATGGTTTTACAGTTTTGTCTGCGAATGCGTTCGATGTGTGTGGTTTTTCCAACTTAAGTATCCAGATGGCATTCGTTTTTCACGAGTGTGAAAAAGCTAAACAATACCAATCTACATCTCAACCATCAATGAAAAAAGCAAAGCATCCGGATGCCTTTGGTTTTTTTACGCAAGCCCCACAGAGATAATGCGTGGAAAATGTTGCTCGTGTACACAGACTCACTGAAATGAATAGGCCACAATTCAGTCTGGATGCTGTGCATTCACTAGACGCTTCACATTGGCATGGAAAAGAGCCCTTAAGGATGAATCCTATTTTGGCCTTAACCCCTTAAGAACAGGGAGATTTTCCCATTTTAGTTTTTTACTCTCTGGCTTCCAGGAGCCATAACTATTTTATTTTTCCATGCATGAAGCCTTGTGAGGGTTGTTTTTTTCAGTGGGAAAAGTTATACTTTCTGATTGCATATAATGTAGGGAGACAGTGAAGAAGAATTTCAAATAGAGTGAGACTGGAGGAAAAAAAACATAATTCCAAGTTTTATCAGTTTAATTTTTATGGCATTCCCTATGCATTAAAACTGCCCTGATATCTTAATTCTATGGGTCAGTATGATTAAATAGTTTTTGTGACCCACACAACTATTTTTTTTTTGTGGGGGTGGCGGTGATCTGTTAATTTTATTGATACCATTTTGGGGTGTGCATGACATTTTGATACATATTTTAAAGAGGACCTTTTACCTAGAAAAACATTGTGAACTAAATATCATGACATATACAGCGGCGCCCAGGGATCTCACTGCACTTACTATTATCCCTGGGCGCCGCTCCGTTCTCCCGTTATGTCCTCCGGTATCTTCGCTCAGTAAGTTATAGTAGGCGGGTCTTCCCTTGTCCTGTGGGCGTCTCCTTCTCCTAGGCTGCAGCTCTGGCCAATCGCAGCGCACAGCTCACAGCCTGGGAGAAAAAAAACTGATGCTTTGTCTAAAAAAAATAGGCAAAATTTTAACATTTTCCACATCTAATTTCCAAATCCTATTTCTTTACGGACCAATTCAGATCTGAAGTGGCTTTTAGATGCCTATATATTACAGCCCCCATAAATTACTTTAAAACTGCATCTGTCAAAGTATTTAAAATGGTATTTAGAAAGTTTGCTAATACTTTAGGTGTTTCACAAGAATAAATGCAAAATGGAGGCATAATTTGTAAAAAAAATTTGGGGGGAAGATTTTCAATTTCAATCCATTTGATGAATCAGCTCTGTCTATAACACAATAAATGGATGTCTGTAGAGCTGAAGCTACTACAGAACAGCTGATTGACAGTGGTGTGGGGTCTCAAACCCCCGCCTATCAGATATTGGTGACTTATTTTGAGGATAGGCTATCAATATAAAAGCACTGGAGTCCATCTTTAAAGGGGTTGGATGGAGCTATGTCTTGTAGCAACCACCTCTGTCCACTGCACAATGGACAATGCACAACTAAGTTGCTTCACAGACCCTCTCTTTGCTCTGAATGACATCTGCAGCATCCAAGCAGGAGCTTATTGTAACCGGGATAGTAATCAAAAATCTGAGAAAATGCACTGCTCTTTGGGATCACCGTCTTCTCAGCGTAAACGGTTGGAACACTTCAAGAAGACACTCCATCACCATAGATCTGGGTGCAAACTGTCCACAACCAGTTATAGCAGTCAGTGTATTTTCAAACACAGCGTAACAAAATAAATCCTCGGCCATCATAGTTTTCCTCACTAGCAGGAATTGGGTCTACCACCCAGTTCTTCAAAACACCATTGATGTGATCAGAGGGTCCTGGCTCCCACAGGCCTTGGCGGAGCCTGATTTTTCCCCAAACTGGGAGCCCTGCTGAAAAAGTGCAGCCCAAATTTCCCTGAGCTCCTTGGCTAATTACACCCCATTAACAGTCTATATTTGCACAGATTGAAAACCCTGTTTTCCCAGACTTTCTTGCTCTCATCCAGCTTTCTCTGAGTGAGATGCATCATTTTATTGACCCCAATATGCCACTCTGGCAGCTCCACTGCCACAGCACAGATCAATTTCTACCAATATACTAAATAAATGGAGGAAGCCTTTTCTGCTATTTGTTTCAACTTTGTTGCAGTGGCTGAAGATTGCTGCAGCGTTCCCTTAATTGCAGAGTAGCAAAATACATAAGTATTTTAAGCAACCTGTTAAATAAAAATGTGCATACAACCATAAAAAGGGCCAATAAAAGCTACTGAACTTTTTATTTTGTCTAATTCAGATCTAATTCTAAGCTTCAATGAAAAGGGGGTCAAAAAAAGGTCTCGAAGTAGATCTTTCGGAGAGACAGACACTAGACAGACTCATGTGGAGATGAGAGAAACAGATGCACTCTTGTTTATGAAAGATGTTGCCAACCGAAATGACTCAGGACATTTGTGAAATTTTTCAAATTTACAAGCTGCTTTACAAAAAAATTGATTTTCCCTCAAGAAAATCCGACAGGGCCTTTTTTAGTCATTCACAGGGCACCCATCAATGGGGCTCTCCCATTTTCTGCACCTCACTGCTGACCTTTAAAGGGGTAATCAGCCTTTTTTGTATGTTTAACATTTTTTAGTCAAATAAGCAATCTTAACACAAATCACTCTACAATCGAAGTACTTTCCATGTGTTAAAATAATAAAAGAACATATAATCACCACTTAATCCCCCCAAGTTCCCAGCGCTGTATACGGCTACGTCACTGTTGCAGCCTGGAAACACATACCGGAGGTATAGACCAGAGCAGCTTCACTGGAAAAGGTGGAAGATTAAGTGGGGGCATATGTCCTTTTATTATTTTAACACATATAGGAGCTTTGGGGAAGTTTTAAAATAATTCATAGAACTCTTTAAAGGCAAAGTTTTATGCTTGTTGCACGTCCTTGTTAAATGTCCAAATAGAGTGGGTGACTGTATCAGTCTATTATCTTTATAAGCTAAACCTGAGAGACATGTCTGGGTTTCACTGAATGCTGCCCACAATTATATACAGGGAGTGCAGAATTATTAGGCAAATGAGTATTTTGACCACATCATCCTCTTTATGCATGTTGTCTTACTCCAAGCTGTATAGGCTCAAAAGCCTACTACCAATTAAGCATATTAGGTGATGTGCATCTCTGTAATGAGAAGGGGTGTGGTCTAATGACATCAACACCCTATATCAGGTGTGCATAATTATTAGGCAACTTCCTTTCCTTTGGCAAAATGGGTCAAAAGAAGGACTTGACAGGCTCAGAAAAGGCAAAAATAGTGAGATATCTTGCAGAGGGATGCAGCACTCTTAAAATTGCAAAGCTTCTGAAGCGTGATCATCGAACAATCAAGCGTTTCATTCAAAATAGTCAACAGGGTCGCAAGAAGCGTGTGGAAAAACCAAGGCGCAAAATAACTGCCCATGAACTGAGAAAAGTCAAGCGTGCAGCTGCCAAGATGCCACTTGCCACCAGTTTGGCCATATTTCAGAGCTGCAACATCACTGGAGTGCCCAAAAGCACAAGGTGTGCAATACTCAGAGACATGGCCATGGTAAGAAAGGCTGAAAGACGACCACCACTAAACAAGACACACAAGCTGAAACGTCAAGACTGGGCCAAGAAATATTTCAAGACTGATTTTTCTAAGGTTTTATGGACTGATGAAATGAGAGTGAGTCTTGATGGGCCAGATGGATGGGCCCGTGGCTGGATTGGTAAAGGGCAGAGAGCTCCAGTCCGACTCAGACGCCAGCAAGGTGGAGGTGGAGTACTGGTTTGGGCTGGTATCATCAAAGATGAGCTTGTGGGGCCTTTTTGGGTTGAGGATGGAGTCAAGCTCAACTCCCAGTCCTACTGCCAGTTTCTGGAAGACACCCTCTTCAAGCAGTGGTACAGGAAGAAGTCTGCAAGGTAAGAAAAACATGATTTTCATGCAGGACAATGCTCCATCACACGCGTCCAAGTACTCCACAGCGTGGCTGGCAAGAAAGGGTATAAAAGAAGAAAATCTAATGACATGGCCTCCTTGTTCACCTGATCTGAACCCCATTGAGAACCTGTGGTCCATCATCAAATGTGAGATTTACAAGGAGGGAAAACAGTACACCTCTCTGAACAGTGTTTTTTGCGGAACCATTGACTTTGTATTGTACCAGGATCCGATTTTTGCGGAAAAGAATAGGACAAGTTTTATATTTAATCAGACATGCGGAACAGAAACGGACAGCACACATTGTGTTGTCCGATTTTTTCCAGGACCCATTGAAAATGGATGGGTCCAGAACTGGTCCTGATCTGTTCCGCAAAAAACGGAACAGATCAGGAAAGAAAAAACGGACGTGTGAAAGGACCCTTAGGATGGTTCACACTGTAGCTTAAAGAACTATCTGTTATAAAGACCAACTGTGAAATTACTCTCAGTGTGTCACTGTGGTTCAGTAGTTCGTAAAGTCGCCTTTCAGTATTGAGGTACCAATCTTACCAGGTCAACATCTTGCATGTTTTCCTTGCAACTGTATGGGTTTTGGCTGGTTGTTCTGTTTACTTCCCTCGTCCAGGAAGGTGGGTAATTTGGCTTACTATGAAATTGGCCCTGTTTTATTATAAGAAATGGGTTTGAAAAAACCCTGACTGGAGATTGCAAGGAGGCAACAAGAAATTTAAGAAAACTTAAGTATTTAAATGGGTTCTCCAAGACCAGGAATCCATTTTCATGTGGGTGCAGGGGTTAAGGAAAAAAAAGACTCACCTGTCACTGGCACTCCGGTTCCTGCGCCAAGCTACCTGTAGTGACTGCACATCACACTTCTGGTCCAGCAAGGATTGGAAGTGCAGGAGAAGGGAGCTTGGCACTGGAACTGGAGTGTTGGTGAGATGTGAGTTCTTGTTCTCAGAGAACCCCAAGACAAGAGCATAACATATGTGAAAATGGCAATAGATACTGTGAAGAGATTTATTAATAAATGGTGAGGATGATGTACCACAAAGGCAATGCCTGGTGTAGAACATCCCTAAAACAATTAAGAAAGGATGATCACCATTTCCACATAATAACAGATGCCAATATAGATCTCTATTGCCATGGGATCCGGTAGCAAGATAAAAGGTATTTTCGACAAAACTAACACGGAAAACTGCTGTAATTTTACACAGCTATTTCGGAGCTGTAAATCATCTGGTCATACATGATCTCCAATAAGTCCAATAAGCCTAAGGAAAGGTGCAGAAGACCAAAAGCAGCAGGAAAGTGATAAACAATATTGCCATTATCATTCCAGGACAGACACGTCACATTCTGCAGGCAGAATACATAGCCAAAGTGATTCTACGTTGTGTAAAGAGAAGTTACTAGTCGTAAAATGATGAATGACGGCCAGCGATGCTTCTGAAGTTCCAGGGAAGATGTTTATAATCAGTATAAGTACAGTACTGTATATTACATTTTATCAGACTGAATTAATAATAAACAGTCTAAACAGTAACATGACATATCCAATTTTTTTGTCAGCTAAGATAATTCTGAAAAGCCAACAAAATTATAACACTACTTATATATCTACCGTAGTAGTGTAAAAAAAACAAAAGCAGGTGGCACTGCCATGTGTCATATATTGATGCACTGGGTCCTCTAACCCCTGTCCCTTTTCCCAGCACGTGCACATGGTGCTCAGCCCGGAATAAGTGCCAATAATAGTAAAACGTGGAGAGTAGAGAAAGGGCGGCACTCACCAATGCTGGTATAAAAAGTCCTGTATTCGTCTTATTAAAATATCAGGGCAGGAGCATATGGTTGCAATGTTCACAGCAAGGATAAGCGGCGACGGCCGTTTCGCACTAGATTGCACTTCGTTTGGCCACTGACTTCATCGCGATGCTACGCGCAGCTTTTATCATCATTGCGTCTGGTTACTGTAGTAACCTAGACGACTTCCCACCAAACATCACAAGTACAAACAACATAAAACAAATAAATACATGAGCGCTGGAATTGATCAATTCTAAATGAACACACTTAAATCGTTCCTATCGTTGAGTCCCAGGGGACCTAGCGGGCCAACTTTTATTATCCACCTGGCTTCCCTCTGTAAGAGTGAGCGGTGCCTGTCGCCGCCCTGAGGCATGTTCGGCACCAACTCTATTCCGGCAAAGGTAAGGCAGCGCGGATTAGAATCGCGAACGTGTTCAATGAGTCTTGTGCAGCCCTTCCCGGTTTTTAAAGAGTTAAGGTGTTCTCTGGACCTTTCAAACAAGGGGCGGATCATTTTCCCTATGTAAAAAGCTAAGTTAATACCGCAGTATCCCAATAAACCCACGTGGTACTTTGTTCCTTTTGAGAAAGCGACTGCGAAACACGTGTCAGGATTCAGGACTGCTTTGGTCTGTATATTTTACTTCATTGTCTCCTATATGTATTGATTCATCTTGTGGCACTGTGCACTTTATTTATGGCTGAGGTTTACTGACATCCTTTGCCTATGAGAGTAATTGTTATTTATATGCATCATCCTGTGGGCATTATTCCTGTGAATGTAATGCTGTTAATATATATATGCGATTTCATTTAAAAACAATTTGTTCAATAAAATTTGTTATCTTTGTATCATACAATTGCTGTCCTGTTCCTTAGTTTTTGGGTGTATCAGCTTTCTTCTGTGTATCTTAATACATGAATGGTAAACCACTGTGTCCGATTGGCACAAGTCGAACAGCTCTCTGGAGTGCCTTGCCACTTTGTCTCCTGACTGCTCTGCTTGGCTTTATTCCGAACTCTGCATGGTTAGCCCATTATAGTCAACAGCTGTGAAGAACCCACTTGAGATGAAGTGGCAAAGCAATTTCTAGCACCAAATGGTGGGGTCACAGGAGTTGATCAGATACTGATAATACTGTATATGTTAGTTATGTGCCATCCATGTCTGTCCTAGGGTTTCTGCATGCAGTTTTGGAAGCCAGAATAAGGAGTAGATCAGAAAAGGAGAGAAAGTATAAAGGACAGATACAACTTCTGCATTTTGAATTTACTCCTGGTTTTGGCTTCCAAAACTGCATCAAGAAACCTGACCGTGCCCTAAGACGCCACCTTTAAAAGATAGGATTATCATTACCTTGTAACAGTATTTTGATTGGGATTCAACAAATTATTTTACCAGTTTACCTCAAAATTTAATATATGCATTTTGAATCATCACGTTCCTTGCATCCAAAATATAAATAAATCAAGATGGCACTATTAGAGCCATTCATAGCATCTTCAAAATCTATTGGCACCAAGATATCCTTCAATGCCCCTGTCTATAAATGTCACCACCACCACCACCACCCTCACCGCAGACTTTCCTCCTTTATATCTGGTCACTTTGTAAGGCTCAGACATTGTTGTGACTTGGAACATATCTTTTTAGCATGAAGAAACTGTTATTATAATTTAGGTGGTTTCCATACTCCTACAAAGCGATGTGACTCAGTGTTATCATTGAATTTACCCACAAGATATATATTCATTCTTTTGACTTTTAAGGAATGGATGGAAAGTGTGAATGGGAGGTATTTTTGCTGTAAACAAGCCTGATGAATTGTGACCACTGAGTCACTGAAATATCTACAATACAGCATGCAGACACTGCCACTTCTCCATAAACCCAGAAAATCAACTCAATCTAGACTCTCGCTGAGCCAAAGGAAACGCTGTTGAAGCTGACGTCAACAGACGCTGCGTAATGCCACACATAAACCACAATTCATCACGCCATCCAGCATGCAATTCAGAGATGACCGTAAGCTGCCACACCACAGGCTTTTTACAGGCTTGACGCTGCCATATGCCCCTCCATAGACAACATAATGTAAATCACAGTACAGATCAACTATCTGGCTATTAGGCTGATCAGAAAAGCCTTCCTCCTTATTTGTCAAAAGATTTGCCAATCTGACCTTCAGGTCCTTGGGATAAAATATAAAAGGCAAAAAGTTTATATTAAAAATAGCAACAAAAAAAACACACTTGCCAATCTCTGATCTACATCTGTTTAAGTTCTGAACCTGGTGGAAGGAGCTTAGAAGGGGATTGACAGTCACCTTATGAATGTATATTAAAACTATATTGAATTTTATCCTGCTAGAAAGGCTAGGTAGCTCACTCATCCTCCAACCCATAACGCCAGTGACTCTTACTAGGACTCAGATGGAGGACAATTGGCGACCACACAGAGGATAAAAATGGCATTATTAGGTGCTTTCATATTGTGCATTTTATGTCCATTTACCTACTGTATGGCATGCATAGGGAAACCTCTCCGACCCTCCGTAAAATGACCCATAGGCCCCCATTACACCCTCTGTTCAGGGGCAGAGTTTCCATTTTGTTATATGCATGGAAGAGTGCACCTGGCCGTGCTACTCCATGCAGAGGTGACCGGTAAATGCACAGTAAACTATTATTTCTTAACATTGGTGCCTATGGGAGACAGATGCCACTCAGGCAGCCTGGGAGCCATGGGGCCTGAACAGAATGGCGGGGAGCAGCTGAGTATAGCTCTTTTCTGGGAGGGGGGGATGATTATAAAAAAAATATATAGTCCCGGACAAACCCTTTAATGTCATTTTGTCTGTCACATCCAAATTTGTCATAATTGGTTTCTCTGTCAATCATCCTTTTTTTCCATACAAGTAACGCATGAGACTAGTTATACACAGAAGAGTTATTTTTTTCGTCTGTTCTGGTGATGAAATTCGTTACAGTATTTCGCCACATTAACCTTTTCACAGAGGACCACTGATAAAACTAGTTTTAATTGACTGCAAGGTACAGAGACATTTATTTGCTTTACTGCACAAAGATTGTGATCGCTTACATTAGTCCCAGTCCTCACTTTTTCATTCCCCATCTCATACACCCACAATCTAGGGCCAATTTCATAAGAAGAAAATTAACCTCTCAGTATCTTTTTTGGGCCGTGGGAAGGATCCAGCTGAGCCAAAGGGAATACACGCAAATTCCATGGAGATGATTCTCCTGGTCAGATCCAAACCCAGGACCTCAGTGCTAGAAGGCAGGTGGCGGTGTTCACCGCATGTGTGACATATGGTCAAAAATACAACGCAAAGTTAACTTAAAGCATATTAAAAAGTTAACAGCTGATGAGTCTATAATATAAAAACACGTTTTTAGGGTGTCTTAGGCAACTTTCACACTTGCGGTAGCTTTTTTACAGCAGGCTGTTTCGGCCGTAGAACAGCCTACCAGATCCGTGCTACCACAAGTTCACTCCGGCCCCAATCCATTCACTATAATGGAGGCAGGCCGGAGGTCCGGCCGCAGCACGGGAAACATGCTGAGAGGTGGCCAAAATAAAACTACAGCATGCTGACGTTTTTTCCCGGGGGAACAGCCTGACGGAAAATGCTACCGCAAGTGTAAAAGTAGCCTAAGAGATCTGAGGACTATATTGGTCTATAAACAAAAGGAACATAAAAGGGACATTTATCCTTCCCTCTATGTTGGTTTTCTGGCGTAAAAAGTTGCAAACCTCTTGTCCGCATCTTTGTAAATGACATTGCGCCCATATGTAAGTGCAGGTGGCGTTAATATGCTACCATCTGCACTTTCCTAAGAAGACGGCTTAGTGAGGATGTAGGCATGGCCAGCAGACCCAGCAAATGTGTCTTCTTTTACACCAGTTTCCTGGTGTAAATAACCAATGAAATATAAGGCAGCTTGGACCTGCTGTAGATTTCAGTCTAGGCACACAGACTCCTGGAGAATATGCCTAATAATTGACAAGGCACCTCGTCATACATTAGAAGCATCTTCTGGCAGTGCAGCGGATGTCATAGGCCAGGTAACCGCTGGTCTATGGCCGAATTCCCCCATAGAATGTTGAAATACTGTCATCGTCACTTGAATGTAAGCCAATAGTCTCTCAGCTCTATATGCAGCAGACTGACATTGTGTATTGCAATTTACTGTAGTCTACAATGATCAAATACAAAGGATGAGCACTTTCTGAGGCTACCTGTAAATGTAAAATGTAATCTTATCTATGTGCACCTGCAGGTTTTCACCCCACTGTGCCAAATTATCTAGGTCCCCTGCAGAGTTAAGACATCATTTGCAGAAACTAGAAAACGATTACAGAACAAAACTTACAATGATGTAATTGTGACGTCAGATGGTCCAGGCCATTTGCTCTTAGAGGTAGTAATCCTTCTGTGGACTGTTCACCAAGGAGGACTTTCTTGGAGTTAGAGAAGTACTTTGGTTTAATCATGAACTGCTGTGTCTGCCCATGCTGGAGGTTCATGGTTAATGTCTGTGGTGGTACCATCCTGTTCAAGAAAACAAAGATTACTCAATGACATTTTATTCCAAGGAAATGATTTCCAGAGGTACACAAGAACCTTCTTACTGGACAGACATACATTTTGATAAGGGTAGAGTTACCGCTGTAAGAACTGTGGGGATGTGCTATATCCTTTTGTCGTTGTCTGGACAGGGCCTAAAAGTCTATTTCACAGTTCAGTTATTTCGATCAATTATTGTGAGCTAACACCAGGTGCGGGTCAAATCATTACACTTGATCTCGGAGTAGGCTTCACTACTGGTTTTGGCTCACAATAACTGATGGAAATAACTGACCAAATACCTCAAGTGTGAACCCAGCCTTAAGGTTATATTGCAGAATCTGTAGCTATGGTTCCTATCATCTAAATGGGGTTTGCAATATCCCATACAGTTGCTTCAGAAGCAGCCAGCTGACCACACACCTCACTGAGCATGTGTGTCCACATCAGCATATTTACAGAGGAGGACACAGAAAAGCTGTTCGATAGAAACAGCAAGTGGCACTATTCAAACATTATGGAATATCTGGGAATATAAGCATGTTTTAAATGAACAGAGCTGGATTTAACTATAAACAATAAATGGAACTGGATTTATCTATAAACAATATTCTTCATGGGACAACCTCTTTAAGATTGCATATCAAAACTACTGTAAAATGTTGGATTAATGTGCACAATTATCAATTTTAACTTTTGATTTCTACTTTCTTGTTCTGCATGTTGGGTCCAGTTACTTTGCCTTCCTCTGAGAACTGTGGATAAATCATCTTTTCCATTCGGCTGCAGTATGACGGCATGCATATACTTTCACAGAAATCATTCACACAACAGCAGAAATTAATTTATTCCTAGTGTCGCAATCACTACCTAATCCCCATTATATGCGAGTGAGGAGTATATTTCATGCTGAATCGGAGTCTACACAGTCAACAACAAAGGGGGGGGGGCGGTTCAAAAGACTATAACGTGTTTTTATATGATGGCGGTCATTTATCATTCTTAAATATGCCTAAATTAGACGTATTTCAGGCGCAGATTGCGGCACAATAGCTAGTTGTACCGCAATCTGCGACTTCTCACCGCTCAAGCCAGGTCTAAATAAGCGGGTGTGGGAGGGAAAGAGGACGGGCCAGCAGGCCCTTCTCATTTACCATTTTCTACGCCTGTCTCAGGCATAGAAACAGTTTGAAATTTAAGACAGAAAGAAAGCTGTCTTACATTTAGAACTGGTGCTGCATGCGAAGTTATGGAGAGGCCGGCGCCGGCTTTATTAAGACCGGGGTGTAAAAGGCTGGTCTTAATAAATGTGCACCTATGTGTATATAAAAACTGTTCATCACAATAATAAAAATGTTTTATTATAATTTATATTTATAAAATCATCATGTAAAGATCTCCTCTTAATGCTGGCTGCACACATACAGAAATGTATCATTTAGGGTCCTTCCACCATCCTATTAAGGCAGGTATGCTCAACATGCGGCCCACCAGCTGTTGTAAAACTACAACTTCCATCATTCCCAGACAGCCTACAGAAGGGCATGGTGGGAGTTGTAGTTTTACAACCAGGGCCGTCTTTACCAAGGGGCAAAAGGGGCAGCTGCCCTGGGCCCAGTTGCTCCTGGGGGGCCCAAGGCAGCTGCCTCTTGAGCCCTGCTAGCTACTGCCCCGGGTGTCAGGCTGTCGGCTACACAGGCATCATGATCGTACTGTGTTAATGATCTTAATTCAAGGACCTTAATGAGTTTTGATCTAGGACCTTAATGACATCATTACCATGTGACCAGTAACCTAGCAATTACTGGTCACATGGCTATGAGGTCATCACAGGTCCTGTGGAGTGTTGCAGAAGTTAACTGTGGAGCTTTTTTGTGTAAAGATTACATCAGAAAAAGGTGACAGGGGCTGTTATGTTAATATACTGTAAACTACTGTATAGTGGGGTGCTGTATACTGTGTGGTGGGCTGTATACTGTGTGGTGTGCTGTATATTGTGTGGTGGGCTATATATTGTGTAATGGGCTGTATATTGTGTGGTGGGCTGTATACTGTGGGGGGGGGGGGTGGCCTGTATACTGTGTGGGGGGCTGTATACTGTGTGGTGGGCTGTATACTGTGTGGGGGCTGTATACTGTGTGGGGGCTGTATACTGTGTGGGGGCTGTATACTGTGTGGGGGCCTGTATAGTGGGGGGGGAGTGCTATACTGCTGTACTGTATAGTGTGGGGGGCTGTATCGTGTATAGTTTGGGGTGCTGTATACAGTGAGGTGTTGTATACCGTGAGGTGCTGTATACTGTGGGCTGCTATACTGCTCTACTATATACTGTGGGGTGCTAAACTGCATACTGTGTGGTGCTGTATACTATAGGGTGCTATACTGCATACTGTGGGTTGCTGTATACTATAGGGTGCTATACTGCATACTGTGTGGTGCTGTATACTATAGGGTGCTATACTGCATACTGTGGGGTGCTGGGGTGCACTGTAACGCTAGGGTGAGCCGAGCCCTGGTCTCCTTCCTGCAGAGCGGTGCCCACTTCCAGCCTGAGCCCAGCTGCCCAGAGCACTGATCCTGAGCCGCTGGAGTCTTCAGAACTGGAATTATTTACAGTCATTCACTGGACTCTACCAGATGTGTGGATTTTTTGTGTGTGTGTTGTGGTGGAGGGTGTGATTGCCTGCTAAGGTGTGGGAAGGCGGGATCTAGGGGGCCCAAGTAAATTTTTGCCCAGGGTCCAATCAATATTAAAGACAGCCCTGTTTACAACAGCTGGAGGGCCGCAGGTTGAGCATCCCTGTATTAAGTTATCACTTCCTTATCTGACATGAGTGCTATATACTCTTTAACCCAATGGCTGTGTGATGGCTTCTTCCAAACAGCATGATTCCAGCCAAGTACGATGATAGTTGATCAATCATTTTGCAGATGCAGACATTTGAGCCATAGACATTTTAGTCCATATGGGATGTTACAATCATTTAGTGGCCATACGCGTCCGATGAAAGTGGTTGATGGAAGAATGATCTTCATGAGAATGTTCTATCAAAGGAAGAGCCTTAGTCTAAAGTTCTAAACGCAGAATAGTCTGCCATTAGCTGACAAAAACATTCACCCGATGAATCACTGTTTTCCTTGAAACTATCCTTTTTAATCAACTTCAGACTAAAGTGTATGAGTACTGTAAAAGGGGTTGCCCAGCCTTGGGGATTTTTTAGTTGTCACCAGCAGTGTGTTGTATCTATTGAAAAACTCCTACTCACCTGCTTCCCACTACTCTGTTCCAGCTTCCTGGCCTGTAAACTTTTGGAGAGACTGGATCAAACACGTTCTCTCCTGCAGTCAACGACTGACCTCAGTAGAGGTGTGTTCCCTAGCAGAATGAGACCCACCTGTGACATGCCGCTCGGGGACTGGTCAACACTAAGGTTGGCAGTTGGCTGCAGCATTAATCGTGATCCAGTCTGTCCGGAAGTTTACATGCCGGGGACCAGAATATTACTGAACAGAGCCAGAAAGCTGGAAAAGTGCTGGAGTCTTCAGAACTGGAATTATTTACAGTCATTCACTGTACTCTACCAGATGTGTGGATTTTTTGTGTGTGTGTTGTGGTGGAGGGCGTGATTGCATGCTAAGGTGTGGGAAGGCGGGATCCAGGGGGCCCAAGTAAATTTTTGCCCAGGGTCCAATCAATATTAAAGACGGCCCTGTTTACAACAGCTGGAGGGCTGCAGGTTGAGCATCCCTGTATTAAGTTATCACTTCCTTATCTGACATGAGTGCTATATACTCTTTAACCCAATGGCTGTGTGATGGCTTCTTCCAAACAGCATGATTCCAGCCAAGTACGATGATAGTTGATCGTACTTGGATAAGGATAGTTTCAAGGAAAAAGGATAGTTTCAAGGAAAACAGTGATTCATCGGGTGAATGTTTTTGTCAGCTAATGGCAGACTATTCTGCGTTTAGAACTTTAGACTAAGAATATTACTGAACAGAGCCAGAAAGCTGGAAAAGTGCGGAGGGGAGCAGGTGAGTATGAGCTTTTCAATAGGTACAACACTCTGCTGGGGACCATTAAAAAAAAGTCCCAAAGACTGGACAACCCATGTCAGGTCAGGCGAGGGATAATGAAGGAACACAAATAAAAATAGTTGACTACAAAAAGAATGATTGTATAAAAATGGCCTGTCATAAAAAAAAATATATGTAAAACTCACTGTAATAACCTTACAGTACCCAAACTAGCCCAGTCATGAAGGGGTCAATCCTACACTTATGTCATTTCACTTCCCATGTGAACTGTTTACCGTTATAAACGTAGGTTGGTCCAGAGAATACAACAGGAAACTATTAGAGAATTCCTAGAAATATGACCTAAACCTAAGGCCTACCAGTAATTGTTCCAAGTGTACAGTGTGAAACGCCTGTAAAATCCATATAAAAAGCAACCTTCAGAGATCCCCTAATGAAGTTAGTTTTCAACTATAAGCAGTCAGTGGGAAGACTGTTAGCTATGAAAGTGATATATATATGCAGATGTCAACACAAAATAGGCTCCTGGGTTGTTAATTAGCGGATGGAAAGCTGGAGCCGGAGCTGCATAAACAGCGAGCTGAGCAATCTCCTCTGACCTAATCCTCCTGTCAGCGCAATCGTTAACTAAATGGTAGCAGCAAGGTAGTGCTTATCACATGTGAGATTAACGCCCTACTCCCAAGAAGTCAATGGCAGACTACGAGCATTCTTGTTCTCTGTAACCCATCAGCAACTGCTATCGGTCCTACTGATTTAGACAACCTACACCCTACATCTTAAGAAACACATTTAAAAAAGAAAAAAAATTATTTGCACTTACCGCAGAAAGTACATTACAGCTATTCCATGCCACGAGGAGTCAAAGAACCCCAAAAAGAGAATTCCTACTTACTTACAGTATGTGATGCATTAGGCTGTGGGTGACAATGCCGGGGCTCTGCAGTCACCCCCATTGCCTCCTGCATCGAGGAGGAGAAGGGCTGATAAAGAGTGGTAATTTCTACTTATGGGGTAGCAGACTCATTGGGGGAGATTTACTAAATCAAAATGTGCCTAAATTCTGGTGCAATTTGTGCCTATGAAACTGGTGTAATGCTTCGTAGCACATATTTAACCTAAGCTTTAACTTTTTTCTAATTTGGTCAACAAGGAGCATTGCTTAACAAAAAATTGTTGTAGTTTCATAGGTTAGCGGGGCATGGCTTAAATGTGGAGCATACACCAAATTGTTAGATTTTTTTTTTTAGTAAACTACAGAAAGTACCACTTGAGAAACCTTGCAGTGGTGTGGGGGCTCAGGTGTGTCCTTAAAATAAGGATATACTGGCTAATGTCTCATTTTTAACATCAGTGTGAGGGTTAGTCAGATGTTACTGTTTGCATCCACCACAGTAGTGCACCTAATCTTATGCTCCTGTGAGGCCTGCAACATATCAGCCAGCCATGGGTGGGACTCTAAGCCTCCTCCCTCATCCTGTTGTATGTGTGGTTAGTCACACTGGAGGGAACTGGGAGCTGTGCTGTGAATCGGACCTTACGCGGCTATAATTTGCCCACTGGCTCCTGGTGCTACCCATACGGTACAGGTAGGTTTAGCGTTAGGTCCTGTGCCACTTGAGAAACCTTGGCATGGTGTGCGGGCTCAGGTGTGTCCTTTTTAACATCATTGTGAGGGTTAGTCAGATGCTACTGTTTGCATCCATTACAGTAGTGCACCTAATATTATAACTATTTAAACTACAGAAAGCCAACAAATACTTGGTGTCAAGTTAGACTAGATTCTCTATAGGTGTGCCAAGTAGCGACCAATGAAATAAATCTGGCACAGTTTCATACTGCCTTAGTTTACACTGTATTACTATTAGACAGTATTAGTATTTACACGCACTGAGCAGCAGCATATTCCCAGCATTCGGCTGCTCGTTCAGTGAAGCTGTATTTACATGCAGTGATCACCTCCATAGTATGAGGACCAGCGGTCGCTATTGTGATCAATCCTCCTCATACAGCTCCATTGTTTCTGGGCAGCAGATTGCTGTTTAGGCAGCACGATCTGCTGCTCACAAATAACGAACAACAGGATCACCCAATGTATAAGCAGAACCTTTACATGGGCAGATTGTTGGGAATGAGCGTTTGCAGGAATGTTTGTTCCCAGCAATCTTCCGTTGTAAAGGTGCCGTTCGTTCATTGCGTGATCCTGTTGTTCGTTCCCAATAATTGCAGGGACGTTCATTCCCAATAATCTGTCAGAGAATATCCCTGTATAAATTCCCCTTAAACGTAGGCCACTCTGCCCAAAGCTAAGTTGGCCCTTAACCCTACTGTACCCTTTGTATTGAAATTTCCAAAGAACAAAGTTTGCATTAAATTGTACCTCCAGTTCCTTTTTAAGTAGTCATGTAAGGATTAAGGACTATGAGTATAGAAATGACATACAGGAGACTTGTGAACCAAGTGTATTTTCATGCAGATGAGTGACTCAATAACCAAATACTGCTTACAATACGCTCAAAAATAGTTGACTATGGCTGCCACTTCCTGTCCTGACCAAACAGTCAACCTACTGTATGTAATAAATACCTGGTGACCACCTATAACAAATACTATAGCACGTGCAACAGTATTTTTATAATAAACTGACCAAAAATGACCGTTTGTGTTTTATGTTTAGTTTTCATTGCGCTGACACCCAGAGTAGTGTCACATGGTCACTGTATTATTAAGCAAAAAACCCTGACTGACCCATTCAATGTGATCCATCAGGATCCATTCCAAAATAGATTAGCTTTGTCATGGCTCCTGTATGAATGGAATAAAGAAAGTGTGGGCAAAGCCTAAAATATGAAGTTACATTACATCACTTCTACAACAGGAAGCCTGACGTATGCCAAGTCACAGAGAGGTATAGCCAGCTTTAGTCAGGGGATGCTAGATCACGCCCTGCCCTACTCGGAGCGTGGCTATACAGTAAAGATGGGACCACCCAAGGCAATCAGTGGCTATGGCCTTTAGTTGTGCTTTTCTCAATTTTGCAAATGACTTATGATCAGCTGAAGAGGCATAAACGCAGTCTCATTTTAATTCCCAGCAGTGAATTTCTCAGGGAAGGGTACATTACTATAATACGTTGCAGGCTCAAACCAATGAAAAGGATTAACACATCTGGTAAAAAAAATCCTCTTATTTCATGGAGATTTAGAGGGTAGTAAAATGCATATTTCATCGACCCAAAACGGTTTTGTAAAAAAGAATCATTGGTCACACATTTGGTCACAATTTTAGTATTTGCGTGAAAATGTTTGGAGTTTTCAAAAATGCTATTTATTATCAGGAGGACTACAGTAGACCTTAAACATCCTACAAGCATAAGCACTTACAATATCTCCCACATTTGGAGTACCTTACTTTACAACATTCATCTATTTGCTTTACTTTTTAACTGCATTTAAATACTAATATTTTTTTTTATAGATCTCAAAGGCCTACACACTGCGAAATGAGAGTGAATGTTTTTTCTGCTCATTAGGATACCCTTTCACTATTTGATTGTTGGCACCCAGTGGCTGCAGCCTTTATTTTTCAGCTTCTGAATGTTGCCCCCCCCCCCCCCCCCCCACATTGATAACATGGTGAGTGCATATGTCAGGGACAAAAAAAAAAAAAAAAAAAAACACTTTAATGGGGCAAGCTTTCACATTGTATATGGAGTGTAAACTGCAGGTGGTATGCTAAAGTGCAGGAGGCGCTGAGCAGATTGATATAGTTTTGTGGAAAAAGACTCAATAAAGCTCTTTTTAACCTAAGGAATCCGGTGGGCAGTCCTACTAAGTGACTAGCTCATACAGGGCAAACTAGTATCACTGACAGCGCTCTAGATGGCGACCAAAATGGTCGCCAATGCGCCTTAAAATTTGCAGATGGCAAAAATACTTTTTAGCCTTGTCGCCATTTGCGACAGGGCTGCTGTGCTGTAGCTGACTATTGCGGCGGGGCATGGGAGCCAATAATTCCTTGCCCCGCCGCCGATCACCTACGCTACAGGCTACACACCTCATTGCCGTACGTCCCGGCACAGGCGGGCGTGATGATGTCATCACGCCCACCTGCGCTGGGATTTGGTAGTGAAATCTCAGCTCAGGCGGGCGTGATGACATCATCATGCCCATGGCCCGCCTGTGCCGGGACGCACAGCAGTGAGGTGTGCGCGTCTGCGTCGCACAATCCTGGGCCGTACCAGCAGCTAGTGAGCGCCAGCAAAAGGACACAGGTGAGTATAAGCATTTATAATTGCTGTAGACACTATAGAGACATTATTTCTAGTGGGGGTCACTATTTTTTCAGCAGTATAATGCCTGGGTATTAGGGAGCATAACAGGCACAATATTGGGAATGGCAGCAGGATGACATTGTTTGGACACCAGGATGGGGGGTTGATGGAAAAATTGAAAAATCTAATGTGTCTGTAACAAACTCTGTAGAGACGAGATGCAGCTGACTTTGTCATGGAGGTCTGGGTCAAATGGAGGAGAAGAGGAAAGAGAAGGTCTACTTGACTGGAGATGTCACTGGATGTAAGAGGTATGTGATACTGTATTCTTCTATATGTAGTGCTGGCTCATTACTGTGACCTCCGTCTCATCTTCTCCAAGTCTTGTTTTTATTTTTATTATATTTACAGTGAGTACCAGAAGTATTTGAACACCCTGCGATTTTGCAAGTTCTCCCACTTAGAAGTCATGGAGGGGTTTGAATGTCACATGTAGGTTTATTCCCACTCTAAGAGATAGAATAAAATAAAAAATAAAAAAAGGAAATCACATTGTATGATTTTTAAAGAATGTATTTGTCTTGCACTGCTGAACATAAGTATTTGAACATGTTATATAGAGAGAATCTAAGTCGCACATCCTCATTCCTATACTACTGACATGACAACCGTTAACAATTTGCAGCATTTCATTGATAAAACATTGCTATACAGCACTAGTATCAATCATTTGCTGTGCACTATAAAGAGGCATTAGTATATAGTTTGATCAAAGAGCATAGGCCCACTTACCGCGACAAAGTTGCCTCTTGTTAAGTGGGGACCTACTCTATCCATAGCGCGGCGCTGTGCGGCGACCACCGCGCCTCCACACTGCTCCAGCAGGCAACGGGATCTGGCAGCCACACCGCGGCCCCACCGTGAGGCAGAGCCACCTAGGCCTCGGATCCCATCACTCCACCAGCACGGCACAGAAGCAGCGACGGCCACCGTCCAGCGCCGCATGTGAACTGGTGCAAATGGATCACCTGTTCACAGCTTCTCAGGAACTCCAACTGAGATGGGGTAGGAATTATATGACCCTTTGCAGACTACTGTTAATTAAAAGCACTGGTGCCAAATGGGGAGGAGTGCTGATTCAGAGGGGGGAGAAAGAAGATACAACATATATAAATCATGTTATATAGAGAGAATCTAAGTCGCACATCCTCATTCCTATACTACTGACATGACAACCGTTAACAATTTGCAGCATTACTTTTGATAAGGCAACCTTGTCGCGGTAAATGGGCCTATGCTCTTTGATCAAACTGTATACCAATGCCCCTTAATAGTGCACAGCAAATGATTGATACTAGTGCTGTATAGCCATGTTTTATCAAAATAAATGCTGCAAATTGTTAAGGGTTGTCATGTCAGTAGTATAGGAATGAGGATGTGCGACTTAGATTCTCTCTATATAACATGATAAGTATTTGAACACCTGAGAAAATCAGTATTAATATTTGGTACAGAAGCCTTTGTTTGCAATTACAGAGGTCAAACATTTCCTGTAGTTCTTGACCAGGTTTGCACATACTGCAACAGCGATTTTGGCCCACTCCTCCACACAGATCTCCTCTAGATCTGTCAGGTTTCAGGGCTGTCGCTGAGCAACACCGAGTTTTAGCTCCCTCCAAAGATGTTCTATTGGATTTAGGTCTGGAGACTGGCTAGACCACTCCAGAACCTTGATATGCTTCTTACAGAGCCACTCCTTGGTTATCCTGGCTGGCTGCTTCAGGTCATTGTTATGTTCATGAAGACCCAGCCACGACCCATCTTCAATGCTCTAACTAAGGAGGTTGTTGCTCACAATCTCACAATAAATTGCCCCATTCATCCTCTCCTTATTACAGTGCAGTCGTCATGTCCCCTTCACAGAAAAGCATCCCCAAAGCATGATATTACCACCCCCATGCTTCACAGTAGGGATGGTGTTCTTGGGATGCAACTCATCCTTCTATTTCCTCCAAACACGACGAGTGAAGTTTAGACCAAAAAGTTCTACTTTGGTCTCATCTGACGACATGACTTTCTCCCATGCCTCCTCTGGATCATCCAGATGGTCCTTGGCAAACTTCAGACGGGCCTGGACATGTTATGACTTGAGCAGGGAAACCATCCGTGCAATGCATGATTTGCAACCATGACGGCTAGTGTTCTACCGACAGTGACCTTTGAAACTGTGGTCCCAGCTCTACATGTCATTGATCAGCTCCTTCCTTGTAGTTCTGGGCTGATTCCTCACCTTTCTTATCATCAGTGATACCCCACGAGGTGAGATCTTGCATGAAGCCCCAGTCCGAGGGAGACTGACAGTCGTCTTTAGCCTCTTCCATTTTCTAACAATTGCTCCAACAGTTGATCTATTTTCACCAAGCTGCTTGGCAATTGCCCGTAGCGCTTTCCAGCATTGTGGAGGTCCAAAATTTTGTCTCTGGTGGCTTCTGACAGCTCTTTGGTCTTGCCCATGGTAGTAGTTGGCGCCTGACTGACTGTGGGGTGGACAGGTGTCTTTAAAGAGCTCAGACAGGTGCTACTAAGTTAGATTAATGAGTGGAGTAGAGGTGGACATTTTAAAGGCACAGTAACAGGTCTTTGAGAGCCAGAATTCTTGCTGTTTCTCAAAGACCTGTTGGTGTTATTGGTGTTCAAATACTTATGTTCAGCAGTGCAAGACAAATAAATTCTTTAAAAATCATACAATGTGATTTCCTATTTAAATTTTTTATGCTGTCTCTCAGAGTGGTAATGCACCAACAATGTGAATTTTAGATCCCTCCATGATTTGTAAGTGGGAGAACTTGCAAAATCACAGGGTGTTCAAATACTTCTGTTCCTCACTGTATATATATTTTCAATTTGGCGACTAAAAATGTAATTTGGCTCCTACATTTTTCAGTTTAGGAGCCAATGGCTCCTGTTTATTTTTTTTAGTCTGGAGCACTGACAGAGTAGGACAGCCCACTGGATCCCTAAGATTAGATAGAGCAGAGTTTTACTGAATCTTTTCCCACAAAACTATATATCGGCTCGGCTCATCCTGTTCATCACATGCTTACATGTGACAGGTTCCCTTTAAGTAGTTCTTCAGTGTGAAGATCCAAAAAGAGGAGCCTGCACATGGACTCCTCAACACTGAAATCTCAACACCAGGAAGGAAAAGTCATGAAATTATGAAAATGTCAGGATTAATAGACATATTAAGTGTGATGACAGTGTGATGTTCCCCTGTGAAGGCCTCTTCATGGGGTTGTCTACAGGGTCTCTACTGCAATCTCTGGCTATCACTAAGTCTGATACAAAAGTGAAATTCACTACTAAAGAGGACAGAGCTCCATTTCAGCTTCCGTTTCCTACAGTGTCACTGTATGTAATGTCATAATATATGTATGTAATGTATAATACTGTTGAGGGGGCCCTGACCATAATTTTTTTTAGTCCTCCTCCTGAGGGGGGCCGTTGTGAGTGTCAGGTCCCAATGCAATTGCTTCCCTTGCTTCCCTATAGCTATGCCCCTGCTTACAGCTTCTCCTTCTTGGTGTTACAATTTCAATGTTGAGGAGTGTGAAACCCCACATCTCTACGATCTAGAGTGATGCCAATATGATCGAATGGAAAGAAGGATTAGGACTGGATTTGTATGCAAGGGCATATACAAGACTCTCTGGAGATGTTCTGAGTTCTGATTTACTAATCTGACTGTGCCAAAAACCTGCCTAAAAAAGTGGCAAAATGTAGAGCAAATTGGGGCATCTATGATTTCTACACTTTTTTTGAAATGTTAAAGGGGTTGGGCAATTCTGGCGTAAAAATTGGTTTCAAAATAAGCCAACAAATAGTTGGTATAGAATCAGAGGAAATTGTCTATCCCTGCACCACACTTGTCATCTGGTCTGAGCCCTTGTGATAAATGTTTTACCATTAGTAAATCTAGGCTAGCATGTATGTGTGTGTAAGCAGTCGATAGAAGATTAAAAGGATGAAAATTCACATGCAAAAAAAAAAAACTATTAGCATTCACAGTGCCTCCTATTTGCTCATTTAAGGAATCTGGCTATTCAGACTGCATTAAAACTGAAGAAGTCAGAGCAGCTGGACAGGAGCCCTCATGTGATCTTCCACTGTGCTGTAAGTGAACCCACTATTTTCAATTCCATAAATGCCCTAAAATAAAAATAAAGATTACTGTCTAGTGACTGATGCAGATTAGGTCTGCAAATATATTAATGTTAAAGGAGTTGTCCACTCCTTTTATACTGAAGGATAGGCCATCAATATCTAATTGGTGAGGGCCAATAAACATTACAATCGCTGATCAGCTGCTCAGGAATAGCCCCAACACTGGATTTAGGCGCAGGAAATACACAGCTCCGTCCTTTGTGCAGTGGGAGGAGCTGGTTACTGCATCACTGCTACCATTCACTTCAGCGGATCGGCATGGGTTCAGGTTTTGGACTCCCTCCAATCAGATATTGATTGCCTATCCTGAGGATAGAGCATCAATATAAAAGCAGTGCATAACCACTTTAATGAAAAAGTTAATTTTAAAACTACAATATCTCCTAAGCTAAGTAATGTCACTTTGCGTGCTGCACTTTTTATTTATTTTCCAGTCTCCAGTTCCAGTCCTGCTTGTAGGCATTTTAAACTGGGTCAAGAAAGCAATAAATTATTAAAATACTCTTGCAGATGGACATCTGTTTTTATAACAAAAATTCCAGCTTTACAAACGATGTTCCTCTATACAAGAATTCATTACAAGAACTTTTTTTAAGTTTTTTTTTTAGAAAAAAGGGACACCACTTTTTAAAATGATCGTTCAGTCTTACAATGAAACAGCTACTGATGAGTGCAGGATTATCCTATATTCTGAGTTTCACTGGTCATGCATTTAACCATATATAAAACTTGTAGGGGCACAAATCCTTATGAAGAAAGGCAAAAATAATAGTCGACAATATAACATAAAGTGAATGTCAGTTATGGATGACAGATTATGCCTACTGGTATAAAACATTTCAGTGTTCACCTACTGTACAGTATTTAGGCTTCAAAACAATTACGGTACTCTTGAATCTTATATACCAGAAGGGTAACACACTAGACCTTCCATCGCGTCTCCTCTCATTCCACTACCTTCCCTCAACAAGGGAATCTCTGCAATATCATTACTGAGACCACAAGGTTCTCTAGAAACTAGGGGTGCACCGAAATGAAAATTCTGGCCCGAAACCGAAACCGAAAATTCAGGATGCCCTTGACCGAAAACCGAAACCGAAACTGCCTTTTTGCCCAAATACTTTTAAAATACTTTTTTTAAGTAAAAAAAAGGAAAGTGAATTAAAATATAAAGTTAAACAGATACATAGATGTTATACACACAATGCCACCCAAAGTGGTTATTTTAAAAAAAATGTCACTCTCCCCCCCCCCTCCCTCCCTTGTCACTCTCCCCCTCCCTCGTCACTCTCCCCCTCCCTCCTTTGTCACTCTCTTCCCCCCCCCTCCCTTGTCACTCTCATTTCCCCCCCTCCCTTGTCACTCTTATTCTACCCCCCCTCCCTTGTCACTCTCATTTTACCCCCACTCGTCACTCTCATTCTACCCCCTCCCTTGTCACTCTCATTCTACCCCCTCCCTTGTCACTCTCATTCTACCCCCTCCCTTGTCACTCTCATTCTACTCCCCCCCTCCCTTGTCACTCTCATTCTACCCCCCCTCCCTGGTCACTCTCATTTTACACACCCCCCCTTGTCACTCTCATTTTACACCCCCCCCCCCTTGTCACTCTCATTTTACACACCCCCTTGTCACTCTCATTTTACACACCCCCTCCCCCTCCCTTGTCACCTCTAGTGTAGCCTGTGTAGCGTGGCCGAGCTCTGTTCGGTCCGCGGTACAGGAGCATTTGTTTCTTGTACCCGACCGGACTGAAAGGAAGTGCACACTAAGTGAGCACTTCCTGTCAGTCCGGCCGGGTACAGGAAACAAAAGCTCCTGTACCGCGGAACGAACAGAGCTCGGCCACGCTACACTAACAACAGCAGTAGCACAGAGCAGACACAGCAGGCTGCGCAGCACTGAGCCGGAGATTCTTTAGAGCGGCAAGCGTTTAGGAGGCACAGCATGAGGGGCGCCGCAGGCCGGCCGCCCGAATGTATATAACCAACCATATTTTCTGCCGATATGTACCAATATCGGCCGAAATGGATTAGGCCCATTTTCGGCCGATATTTTCGGCCGCCGGAATTTCGGTGCACCCCTACTAGCAACCACCCAAATGTTAACGCATTGAATCCACATTTAATAGCACAGTATGGGAACCTGCTGACGGTATCGCGTGCAGGAGGCCGAAGCGCCATCAAACTCACCATGCATAATATTGGGCTGCATGCCCAGGGACGTGCCATTGACCAGTTAATTTATATGGTGTGGTACGGAAAGGCACATTAGGACCAGTGAGGCCCCAATGTCAGCACACCAGACCAATGGCTGTTAGATACAGCCTTATCTGCCTTCTTAGGCAACTTCCCCCAAAAAAAGAACCGCACGATCGTCGTGGAGAGGAGACCATAAACATAGAACAGTTATGGAAGCTGACTCTCTGCAAGCTGCCGGATATTTATTTACATACAGTTGGGAAGGAGTTAAATTCCCCATCACTCCTGTGCCAGTGGTGCTGACCCGCTGGTCGTTGTTGGCATCACAGCCATCATCGCTCCTAGAATGTAAACAAAGTGGGAGATTTATCAAGACTGGCATTCCCATACTCCAGTCTTCATCTACCTGCACTGGAGTAAGATGTGCCTAATTGATTAAACACACAGAAATATTCTACAGCTTTTAAACCAGCACCTAGATCTGAATTCTTTTTTTAAGTTAAATTAAATTAAGTTAAATTAAAATTATAATTTTAGCGCAGGCACTGACTTATTCAATAAAATATACTTGTATAGCGCCACCTGCTGTTTTTTTTCTCCTTATTTCTTTGTCTTGCTTATTAAGATGGCCGCACATGCTCAGTTCCATCCTTTAAAGGGCTTCTGTCACCCCACTAAAGTGTTTTTTTTTTTTTGGGCTAGTCAAATTAGTTATATTGCGATATATGACAATATAATTGTGTTACTTACTTTGATCCAGCAGTTTCTGCAAAAAACGAAGTTTTATAATATGTAAATTCGGTCTCTACCAGCAAGTAGGGCGTCTACTTGCTGGTAGCTGCTGCAGAAATCCGCCCCCTCGTCGTGTTGATTGACAGGGCCAGCCGGGATCTCCTCCTCCGGCCAGCCCTGTCAGTATTTCAAAAATCGCGCGCCTGTGTGGATTCGGCGCAGGCGCTCTGAGATGAGGAGGCTCGTCTCCTCAGCACTCCCTCAGTGCGCCTGCGCCGATGACGTCTTCTATTTCGGTGATGTCATCGGCGCAGGCGCACTGAGGGAGTTCTGAGGAGACGAGCCTCCTCATCTCAGAGCGCCTGCGCCGAATCCACACAGGCGCGCGATTTTTGAAATGCCGACAGGGCTGGCCGGAGGAGGAGATCCCGGCTGGCCCTGTCAATCAACACGACGAGGGGGCGGATTTCTGCAGCAGCTACCAGCAAGTAGCCACCCTACTTGCTGGTAGAGACCGAATTTACATATATTAAAACTTCGTTTTTTGCAGAAACTGCTGGATCAAAGTAAGTAACACAATTATATTGTCATATATCGCAATATAACTAATTTGACTAGCCCAAAAAAAAAAAAACACTTTAGTGGGGTGACAGAAGCCCTTTAACTGCCTCCTGAGTTGTGATAGGGTGAGCATAGACACGCCCCCTTTGGTGCAGCAGAAAAGACACTCCCCTTTCTCTGTCAGCTTGATATAAATCTAGCAGAGAAATGAATGGGGAGATCTCTGGACCCATGTGAGGTACAGGGCTGGTCCTAGCTTTGTTAGAAAGAGATTGGCAAGTACTATACAATGTCTGATTTTAAATTTTTACATTTGTCATGAGATAACCTCTTTGAGAGGCAGCTTCCCCTTAATAAATTATGCACATCTCTGGCCTCCATGTGCTAGAAACACCTAAGAGTTGGTGCAGACTTGAGTTATAACATGCCAGTTACTGGTACCCGGGCCGCTATAAGCCCCGCCTTTTTTCTTGCAACTTTTCAAAAGTTGAGACTTGGAAAGTCACAAATATGGCATGCACCATAATTTGCAACTTTTCTATACCACTATTAAGGCATCCCCCCACAGACTCAGAGGGACCACCGAAACATTGTCCCTGGAGCAGAGTTCTAAGGGGCAGATTAATTTGCCTTTGTTGTAACCAGAGTGCAACTTTCATAATAGTTTAAGTAATGAAAGCTGAGCTCTCATTCGTTGCAATGGGCAACAAACTGTTTTAGTTTTAGACTTTTTTTTTTACCCTCATACAACATTGATATTTGCTTTAACATGCCAAGAACATGCCAAGAAACATGACTTAAATGACATCAGTTCTGTTGCCAGTGACTGCAGAGTCAAGTCTTCTAACAGACATAGGGGAAATGTATTAATCCTTGCACTCTGGAATTCTGTTTTCAAAAAAGTTGCAAAGGAGAGTTTTGGGCCCACGTACACAAAAATTCTAAACTTTGAAACAACTCACTCTAGTTTTAAAAAGTAGCCATGGTTAGTCACACAAATGTCTCCAGTTAACTCCAGGAGGTGGTGTGGGTATAAAAACTGAAGAACATCTATAGACATATTTAACCCCTTCAGGACCCAGACAGTTTACACCTTCACCTTTACAAATCTGACATGTGTCACTGCATCTGGCAATAACTTTAGAATGCTTTTACTTATCCAAGCCATTCGGAGACAGTTTTTTGTGACACATTCTACTTCACATTAGTGGTACAGTAAGATTGATGTGTTTTACCGTCATTTAAAAAAAATTCTAAAACAAGGGTAGAAAATGATGAATGAGGCGGGCCCGCCCGCTCCCTTCCCCTTTTTTTTAGAGCTGGCATGAGCGGGGAAGAAGTTGCAGATTCTGCAGCAACCTGGCGTGCCACAGAATCTGCGCAGGTATACGCCACATAAATGGCTTATATCTGCTAGTAAATGACCCAGTAAGTTCTTTAAGTCTTTCCTGATATAGTTCAAGCTTCAGAACCACCAACATTTTTGTAGCCCACTTTTGGACCCGTGGAATACTGGATACAGTATTCCAGATGTGGTCTCACTAGCGCTGATGGCATACAGCAATCCCTCAACCTCATACAGAATTGTTGTTTATGGGCAGCAGATCCCTGTTTAGACAGTACAATCTGCTGCCCAGAAACGATGATTGGTGGTGCCTGTAGGAACATCAAGATCACCCTATGAATGAGCATTTTGCTTGCTCATCGGGTGATCAGTGGCACATTCAGATGGCCAGATTATCGGTTCGTCTAAATCCACCCTAAGTTAGAAGGACAAGTTAAACTGGTAGATGAAACGCAAAGGGGTAGGAAAGAAATGGTGATAAGGTTTACAGAACTGGTAAAAAGTAGCTATGGTGGATGCAATAAACGTATAAAGCTGGAGAAAAAACTCCAATTACATGGCCCTTGTGATAAATCCCCTTTAAATATGGGACAGCAAAGCAATTGAGGGATTCTAAACCCAATGGCTTGCATAGAAAATTGTTTTTTTTTCCTTCTTTCCTTATTCTAACCGGTCAGTGATGAGACACATTTCAGCAGAGAGCATCCAGAGCATCATTAATCATTTTCAGAGAATGAAATTGGTGGATTACAATAAAAGACCTGGGACATCTCTGGTGCATAAACAGCACGGGGCCACTAAGAAAAGATGGTGATCAGACCATTCATCATGCTTTCAACATTGAGTGATAGCGAATTTATGATCAGGAGACCTGCTCAGGGTAACAATACTGAAGAGAAAAGGAAAACAATGTCACCGTCGCAGCCAAAAGTTACAATTCTTTAGTCTTTATATACAAAAATACTTTTCTGTATCCCATCCACAAGCAACCTTCACTTTCAGTCAGCAAACAAAGGTTTATGTAAAAATGTTAACATTTAAGATGGAAAAGCAAAGTAAAATATAGCTTAACGTGTTCCAGACTGGCTACCAAGCAGCAGGTAAATTCTATAATGTAACCAGACAAGGGTTTTTTCTGGCTTTATGTAAAAGAAACCTAATATATGCAGTTACATGTATTTCAATTTTCTACAAACCGGATTCCAAAAAAGTTGGGACACTAAACAAATTGTGAATAAAAACTGAATGCAATGATGTGGAGATGGCAAATGTCAACATGTTATTTGTAATAGAACGTAAATGACAGACCAAACATTTAATCTGAGTAAATGTTTCATTTTAAAGGAAAAATAAGTTGATTCAAATTTTTACGGTGTCAACAAATCCCCAAAAAGTTGGGACAAGTAGCAATAAGAGGCTGGAAAAAGTAAATTTGAGCATAACGAAGAGCTGGAAGACCAATTAACAATAATTAGGTCAATTGGCAACATGATTGGGTATAAAAAGAGCTTCTCAGAGTGGCAGTGTCTCTCAGAAGCCAAGATGGGTAGAGGATCACCAGTTCTCACAATGTTGCGCAGAAAGATAGTGGAGCAATATGAGAAAGGTGTTACCCAGCGAAAAATTGAAAAGACTTTGCATCTATCATCATCAACTGTGCATAACATCATCCGAAGATTCAGAGAATCTGGAACAATCTCTGTGCGTAAGGGTCAAGGCCGTAAAACCATACTGGATGCCCGTGATCTCCGGGCCCTTAAACGACACTGCACCACAAACAGTGCTACTGTAAAGGAAATCACAGAATGGGCTCAGGAATACTTCCAGAAACCATTGTCAGTGAACACAATCCACCGCGCCATCCGCCGTTGCCAGCTGAAACTCTACAGCGCAAAGAAGAAGCCATTTCTAAGCAAGATCCACAAGCTCAGGCGTTTTCACTGGGCCAGGGGTCATTTAACATGCAGTGTGGCAAAATGGAAGACTGTTCTGTGGTCAGACGAGTCATGATTCGCAATTCTTTTTGGAAATCTGGGACGCCATGTCATCCGGACCAAAGAGGACAAGGACAACCCAAGTTGTTATCAGCGCTCAGTTCAGAAGCCTGCATCTCTGATGGTATGGGGTGGCATGAGTGCGTGTGGCATGGGCAGCTTGCATGTCTGGAAAGGCACCATCAATGCCGAAAAATATATTCAGGTTCTAGAACAACATCTGCTCCCATCCAGACGTCATCTCTTTCAGGGAAGATAATGCCAGACCACATTCTGCATCAATCACAACATCATGGCTGCGTAGGAGAAGGATCCGGGTACTGAAATGGCCAGTCTGCAGTCCAGATCTTTCACCTATAGAGAACATTTGGCGCATCATAAAGAGGAAGGTGCAACCAAGAAGGCCCAAGACGATGGAACAGTTAGAGGCCTGTATTAGACAAGAATGGGAGAGCATTCCTATTTCTAAACTTGAGAAACTGGTCTCCTCGATCCCCAGACGTCTGTTGAGTGTTGTAAGAAGAAGGGGAGATGCCACACAGCGGTGAAAATGGCCTTGTCCCAACTTTTTGGGGATTTGTTGACACCATGAAATTCTGATTCAACATATTTTTCCCTTAAAATGGTACATTTTCTCAGTTTAAACTTTTGTTCCGTGATTTATGTTCTATTCTGAATAAAATATTAGAAGTTGGCACCTCCACATCATTGCATTCAGTTTTTATTCACGATTTGTATAGTGTCCCAACTTTTTTGGAATCCGGTTTGTAGTATGTTTTGTGTTTAAATTTTTAACATTTCCAACCTCTCTCCTTGCTTTCAGTACATTTCACAACTCCTGTAAGCTATACACTACGTGCAGAATTATTAGGCAAATGAGTATTTTGACCACATCATCCTCTTTATGCATGTTGTCTTACTCCAAGCTGTATAGGCTCGAAAGCCTACTACCAATTAAGCATATTAGGTGATGTGCATCTCTGTAATGAGAAGGGGTGTGGTCTAATGACATCAACACCCTATATCAGCTGTGCATAATTATTAGGCAACTTCCTTTCCTTTGGCAAAATGGGTCAAAAGAAGGACTTGACAGGCTCAGAAAAGTCAAAAATAGTGAGATATCTTGCAGAGGGATGCAGCACTCTTAAAATTGCAAAGCTTCTGAAGCGTGATCATCGAACAATCAAGCGTTTCATTCAAAATAGTCAACAGGGTCGCAAGAAGCGTGTGGAAAAACCAAGGCGCAAAATAACTGCCCATGAACTGAGAAAAGTCAAGCGTGCAGCTGCCAAGATGCCACTTGCCACCAGTTTGGCCATATTTCAGAGCTGCAACATCACTGGAATGCCCAAAAGCACAAGGTGTGCAATACTCAGAGACATGGCCAAGGTAAGAAAGGCTGAAAGACGACCACCACTGAACAAGACACACAAGCTGAAACGTCAAGACTGGGCCAAGAAATATCTCAAGACTGATTTTTCTAAGGTTTTATGGACTGATGAAATGAGAGTGAGTCTTGATGGGCCAGATGGCTGGATTGGTAAAGGGCAGAGAGCTCCAGTCCGACTCAGACGCCAGCAAGGTGGAGGTGGAGTACTGGTTTGGGCTGGTATCATCAAAGATGAGCTTGTGGGGCCTTTTTGGGTTGAGGATGGAGTCAAGCTCAACTCCCAGTCCTACTGCCAGTTTCTGGAAGACACCTTCTTCAAGCAGTGGTACAGGAAGAAGTCTGCAAGGTAAGAAAAACATGATTTTCATGCAGGACAATGCTCCATCACACGCGTCCAAGTACTCCACAGCGTGGCTGGCAAGAAAGGGTATAAAAGAAGAAAATCTAATGACATGGCCTCCTTGTTCACCTGATCTGAACCCCATTGAGAACCTGTGGTCCATCATCAAATGTGAGATTTACAAGGAGGGAAAACAGTACACCTCTCTGAACAGTGTCTGGGAGGCTGTGGTTGCTGCTGCACGCAATGTTGATGGTGAACAGATCAAAACACTGACAGAATCCATGGATGGCAGGCTTTTGAGTGTCCTTGCAAAGAAAGGTGGCTATATTGGTCACTGATTTGTTTTTGTTTTGTTTTTGAATGTCAGAAATGTATATTTGTGAATGTTGAGATGTTATATTGGTTTCACTGGTAAAAATAAATAATTGAAATGGGTATATATTTGTTTTTTATTTATTAATGAGTTTTTTGGGTTCATTGAGAACATGGTTGTTGTTCAATAATAAAATTAATCCTCAAAAATACAACTTGCCTAATAATTCTGCACTCCCTGTAGTGGACAGAACACCATTGAAAGACGATGGGGGACGGATCAATTTTTTATTGTGCAAGATTGTGTCAGAGAAAACGTTTGGCTCCGCTTCGTCAGGCGGACAGCAAAATGTTGCAGGCAGCATTTTGGTGTCCGCCTCCAGAGCAGAATGGAGACTGAACTGGTGCATTCTGAGCGGATCCTTTTCCATTCAGAATACATTAGGCTAGTTTCACACTTGCGGCTGGTCTCCCTGTCGGATCCGTCCTTCCGCTGTTTCGCCGTATCGCCGGACCGCCGCTCTGTCCCCATTGACTATAATGGGGACGGGGGCGGCGCTCCGGCGCAGTACGGCAGTGCACGGCGAAAGGCCACCGGACTAAAAGTCCTGCATGTCTGACTTTTTAGTCCAGCGGTCTCTGACCGCGAACTGGCGTACTGCGCCGGAGCGCCACCCCCGTCCCCATTATAGTCAATGGGGACGGAGAGGCGGTCCGACGATACGGCAAAACAGCGGAAGGACGGATCCGACAGGGAGACCAGCCTGCCGGATCCTTCCTGCCGCAAGTGTGAAACTAGCCTTAGAATGCAAACTGATCCATTGTGAGAGGCCTGAACGGATATCACAAACGGAAAGCCAAAACTCGAGTGTGAAAGTAGCCTTATGTCTTCCCAAAAATATAAATGCTCTCGGTTCTGGACAGCAACACAAAAAAAAAGGTTATTTTGTAAGCATTTTTCTTATGCAAGTAGTATAAGGCTACTTTCACACTTGCGGGAGGACGGATCCGACATGCTGTTCACCATGTCGGATCCGTCCTGCGGCTATTTCGCCGTGCCGCTGGACCGCTGCTCCGTCCCCATTGCCTATAATGGGGAAGGGAGCGGAGCTCCGGCGCAGCACGGCGAAAGGCCGCCGGACTAAAATTACTGCATGTCAGGCTATGGGGACTGGGTATTACGGATGTGCTAGCGGCCATCTAGCAGCCCATGTCCTCAGCTCTATACACAAAATCCCGGTGACAGGTTCCCTTTAAGGTTAGAATTAGTTATGTCACTAAGGCAGGCATGTCCAAAGTGCGGCCCTCCAGCTGTTGCAAAACTACAACTCCCAGCATGCCCTAATAGCTGTAAGCTATCCTGGCATGCTGGGAGTTGTAGTTTTGCAACAGCTGGAGGGCCGCACTTTGGACATGCCTGCACTAAGGGGTTGAAATGCACTTCAGACACCAGAGTGGTGTGCCAATTTTATTTACTTCAGACTAAAAAGTGACATTTTAGGGAGGGTTTTATCAATTTTACTGTGACTGTTGGGGGAGGGGTTAAGGAGGACCAGTCGTCTCTACTGACATTCCAGTTTTAGTAAATACTTCCCCGTGAGATAACAGTTCAGGGGTATCTTTTCATAGTGTATTCCAACAATAAATGTATGAATAAACTGCCCACTGGGTGTTACCAATTGGGGGTCTTTCCCTATAGACTCTGACATTGTGCTGACAGTATCAGACTACATAGGGACACACCCCTTGGATAAGTGAAATAACACTCAGTTGTCCATTTATTCATAATATTTAGTAGGATTAACAGAGGAACTGCACAATGCAGAATTGTAAGAAAAGATGCTCTACAACTGTTATGAGGAATACAATCATTTTTTAACACAGGCGGCTCTAAAGACTGACAGGTTTTCTTTAAATTCTTCGCCATCACGTGTGCCCCTCATAACCCTACCAGCCATACAAAGTTCCTATAGAGCACTGTAAAGAACAGAGGGTCCTCATAACAGCGTCTGCCACTACCTGTATCTTCGCCGGCACTGATATTTATGATGAGCATAGGGAAGAGAGGATGCTGATGGCATGTAACAAAGCCCCTCTGTTGTCTTTTCTCAAATATAGAGACAATCATGTCTGTTTCCTGATGGTTGGCACAGAATCACATAGGGCCACGGGTCGCGCACCCATGATCTAAAAACTAAAACCCTTTTCTGATCATGTCCTGATCGCACAACGTTTTTTCCTGCTTACCCATATTTATGTTTAGACTTGCTTTTGTGTTTTGATCTTAGTATTGCAGCACATATCAGCGGTCCTTTACAGACACAAGAATGTCCGTTTTCTGGTAAGCGCACGGTTAATTATTCCCATGGCACCAATGCTTCTCCACATCATGTGCACCAGACCTGACTGTTGGTATGATGTATGAATAATGTACTGCCTCATGTCAGACATAATGAGACCTGTGTTCTCTAACAAGTTCCACTTCTGATTCATCAGTTCATACGAAATTATCCAAAATGACTTGGAAATAATCCAGGGCTTTTATTTTTCTAATGAGCAATGAGTTACTCTTGGATATCCTTGCTGCTCTCCCATGAATCCCAGTTCTGTCCAGGGCCTCACTTTCTATGAAGTTTTGAGCACGGACCGGCAGGATTATGGATGGCTTGTGACTTTCTGCCCTTTCTGTCCCTGCACTATTGAGTCATTTCCATAGAAGATTCCAAGTGTTTCAGTTCCAAAAAGAAAGAATATCTAAGAAATGACCCTGTAACAAAGTAAAAATACTTTCCCCTATGAAATGTTCTTTTCATAGAGTAGAGGTCTATAAAGAATCTATAGGGGGGGGGGGGGGTCAATATCACAGTGATACCAGCAAATAAAAGTCTGATATCAAATCAAAGAAGTAATTTGCTTTCAGTTATTGCTGCTTAAAGGGAACCTGTCATCAACTTTATGCTAACCTCACTGAGGGCAGCATAAATTAGTGACAGAAATGCTGATTTCAGAGGTGTGTCACTGATGAGCTAAGAGTAAGTGGTTGCTTCGAACCGGCATCATATCATTGCAGCCCAGGCCTGGAAAAGAGTCAAATCTACCCTAGAAGAGTCATGGCTATTCCTAATCTCCTGCTCTCCCTGCTCACCTACTGATGATTGACAGTTCTCTCCTAGAGAAAAAGGGAACTAGGTTGAAGCCTGTCAGTCATCAGCAGGTCAATTGGTTGTGCGGGCATAGGGTAATACCGTACAATTATAATAAAAATTGCCTCCAAAAAAGAGGCTCACCTTGTGGGGTTGTGCTATACGTAGGTACAACTCTAGTGTAGACTCATCGAGAGGTGTTGAATTCTCCTTGCAGTGGATGGTAGGCAGCCAAGGATGCAGGCACTTCTAGTCGGGGATGCCTAGGGTCCCTCAGAAGGCAAATAGATCAGCAGAAAAGGATATCCCGCAGCGCAAAAAAACAACTAATGGTTTGGTTAAAATTCCAGAAATGTATTTAGCAGGTGGTACAACACGTTTCAGGGACAACGGTCCCCTTCATCATGTACAGACTGCTTACATACAACATTACAACTGTTACACACATATATATACACCCTAAAAAACACTAAAATGGAGGTCAAGGGGTGGGGATGGGCAGTACTAGACCTGCTCTAATGTCACTGGCATGGAAACAACTTATAGTTTTAATTAAAATAATAATATGTCTACATATTTCAAAGTATTAGTAAAGCTAAATAAGTATTAGCCCTAACCTTTAAAATATGTAGACATATTATTATTTTAATTAAAACTATAAGTTGTTTCCATGCCAGTGACATTAGAACAGGTCTGGTACCGCCCATTCCCACCCCTTGACCTCCATTTTAGTGTTTTTGGCGTTTTTTTTACACTGAACAAAAATATAAACTCAACACTTTCAGTTTTGCTTCCATTTTACATGAGCTGAACTAAAAGATCTGAAACATTTTCTACATACACAAAAGACCCATTACTCTCAAATATTGTTCACAAATCTGCCTAAATCTGTGTTAGTGAGCACTTCTCCCTTGCCAAGGTAATCCACCCCACCTCACAGGTGTGGCATATCAAGGTGCTGATTAGACAGCATGAATATTGCACAGGTGTGCCTTAGACTGCCCACAATAAAAGCCGACTCTGAAATGTGCACAGTTTTGCCTTACTGGGGGGGAAGGGGGGGGGGGCAGAAAACCAGTCAGTATCTGGTAGGGTTGTTTCAATACCAAAATTTTGATTTGGTTTCGATACCATAAAAAGGTATTGCGATACTCGATACCATTCGAAAAAAATAAAACACCAAAAAGTTTATTTTTTATTTAATGACTATAGCCCTTAGGGGCTAGATCTTTTAATCCCTTGTCCTATTCACCCTAATAGATCTCTATTAGGGTTTAGGACTTTACACTGTCCCTCCTGCCCTGTGCATAATGCACACAGCAGCAGGGAGCTTACCATGGCAGCCAGGGCTTCAGAAGCATCCTGGCTGCCATTGTAACCAATCGAGCACCAGGATTACACTGGTGGGGCTCCGATCACAAGCTGCCACTGCCACCAATGAAGAGCGGACCCTGTGGCCACTGCCACCAATGATTTTAATACTAGGGGGGTTGGGGGGGCGCACCGCGCCTCTAATGACTTTAATACTGGGGGGTGGGCGAACTTCGCCACCAATGACTTTAATACTGGGGGAGGGAGGGCGCACTGTGCCACCAATGATAATTAACCTTTAATACAGATACAGGAGATGGGTACCGCCTGCACCCACCTCCTGTATTTGTATTAAAGATTAATTATCATTAATGGCACAGTGGCTAGGCACCTGCTATGCTGGCTGCTTGACTCTAGGGAGGACACTCAGGAGGAAGAGGCTGCTGCCTCTGCCGTTCGGCGAGCTCACTAGCTCAGACGGCACAGCAGTGTATTCCCTCCCCCATCCCGCCTCTGGCTTTAATTAATAGTGGCACATTAATATGTGGCAGTGGTGCGGGCAGCTTCAGAGCCCGCTCACTTCATTGGGCTCAGCACGGCCGCATCATAGGAGGAAGGGACTCCCTCCCTCCTCCTCTACTGTCTGCGCACGCTCCGAGGGCCATAAGAGGAGGGTCTAGTATAGAAAAAATGAACATCCTGATACCGAATTGATACTGGCATAAAAGTTTCGATTGGGTATCGAAAGATCGATACCCGAAACAACCCTAGTATCTGGTGTGGCCACCATTTGCCTCTAGCAGTGCAACACATCTCTGTCGCATAGAGTTGATTAGGTTGTTGATTGTGGCCTGTGGAATGTTGGTTCACTCCTCTTCAATAGCTGTGCGAAATTGCAGAATATTGGCAGGAACTGGAACCCACTGTCGTATACGCCGATCCAGAGTATCCCAAACATGCTCAATGGGTGTCATGTCTGGTGACTATGCTGGCCATGCAAGAACTGGGATGTTTTCAGCTTCCAGGAATTGTGTACAGATCCTTGCAATATGGGGCCGTGCGTTATCATGCTGCAACATGAGACGATGGTTGTGAATGAATGGCACAACAAGGGGCCTCAGGATCTCGTCACGGTATCTCTGTGCATTCAAAATGCCATCAATAAAATGCACCTGTATTCCTTGTCCATAACATACGCCTGCCCATACCATAACCCCACCGCCACCAATGGCCACTCGATCCACAACGTTGACGTCATCAAACTGCTAACCAAAACAACGCCAGACACGCTGTCTGCCATCTGCCCTGAACAGTGAAAACCTGGACTCATCCGTGAACAGAACGCCTCTCCAACATAGCAGACGCCATCGAATGTGAGCATTATGACGACGAACTGCAGTCAGGTCCAGACCCCGATGAGGACGACGAGCATGCAGATGAGCTTCCCTGAGTTGGTTTCTGACAGTTTGTGCAGAAAGTCTTTGGTTATGCAAACCGATTGTTGCTGCAGCTGTCCGGGTTGCTGGTCTCAGACGATCATGCAGGATGTGGAGGTCCTGGACTGGTGTAGTTACACGTGGTCTGCGGTTATGAGGCCGATTGGATACTGCCAAATTCTCTAAAACTCCTTTGGAGACGGCTTATGGTAGAGAAATGAACATTCATTGCACGGGCAACAGCTCTGGTAGACATTCCTGCAGTCAGCATGCCAATTGCACGTTCCCTCAAACGTTGCGACATCTGTGGCATTGTGCTGTGTGATCAAGCTGCACATTTGTGCACATTGAGTGGCCTTTTCTTGTGGGCAGTCTAAGGAACACCTGTGCAATATTCATGCTCAGCACCTTGATATGCCACACCTGTCAGGTGGGATGGATTATCTCAGCAAAGGAGAAGTAGTCACTAACACAGATTTAGACAGATTTGTGAACAATATTTGAGAGCAATAGGTCTTTTGTGTATGTAGAAAATGTTTCAGATCTTTGAGTTCAGTTCATGCAAAATGGGAGCAAAACCGAAAGTGTTGCGTTTATATTTTTGTTCAGTGTATATGTGTGTAACAGTTGTAATGTTGTATGTAAGCAGTCTGTACCTGATAAAGGGGACTGTTGTCCCTGAAATGCGTTGTACCACCTGCTAAATACATTTCTGGAATTGGATGTTTTTTTGCGCCACAGAATATCCTCTTCTGCTGAGTCATCAGCAGGTGGGCAGAGAGAGAAGGAATTCACAAATAACCATGACTCTTCTCAGCGGTGGCTGTGACTCTTTTCCAGGCCCAGTCTGCAATGATTGTGATGTTGGTTCTCGGCAACCACTTACTTTTAACTTATAAATGACAGAACGCTGAAATTAACTCACATGTGTCTCTACTTTATGATGCAATTAGTATGGGCAGCTTAAAGTTGATGACAGGTTTCCTTTAAGATGCTACAACCAGACATTATGTGAGTGCCATATTACAGCTCCCTACAACTCGGAGCTTGTAAGGAGCCACCATACAGCCATATACAGTACGAGTCCTTAGTCTAACATATCATTCAATTTAAAGGTGTCTTCTAGAAATTTCCATTGATGACACTTTACAACGTGTGATCGGTAAGCTTAATTTCACACAGGCGAGTGTGGCCCAGGAAAAATGTTTGTGTGACCCGGAACAAACACAGCTCAGCTGACCCGGAGTCACTGATTCATAGAGATTTATAATGCTGTGAGATCTAGCCTGACTGTGGTCTACTGTCTTTTATTCAAACGATTCAGTGAGTACAGGACAGTAAATCTATGGATGGTCTAGAACTCACAGCATCATACTGTAGATCAGTATGATGAAATTAGTTCAGGTCAGCCAAGCAGTGGCAATGACATGACACAAACTGTTTTTCTGGACCACATTCGCTGATGTGGAACTTTTCCTAATGTACCAACTTCTGAAACCACCAGTAACCAGAATTAAGTACATTACATAAATGATACTGAGCTGTAGTACTAGACACAGTAGCACAGCTGCAGTTTGTAAACCCCTTCATTCTGCTCATCATTGAGGGTCGGGAGGGTTAGCAGACATTCATTCTACTGATCAGTGATGGTCTGGGTGGTCAGACATTCATGCTGCTATTCACTGAGAGTCTGGGGGGTAGGCCAATCTGTGATAATCTGGGTGGTTAAACATTCATTCTGCTGATCCGTGATGGTTTGGGTGGTTGGACATTCATGCTACTGATCAGAGAGGGTCTGGGGGTTGGACATTCATTCTGCTGATCACTGAGGGTCTGGGGGAAGAGGGGGGTCAGACATTCATTCTGCTGATCACGGAGGGTCTGTGTGGTCGGACATTCATTCTGCTGATCAGTGAGGGCCTGGGGGGGTCGTACATTCATTCTGCTGATCACTGAGGGTCTGGGTGGTTGGACATTTATTCTGCTGATCAGTGAGGGTCTGGGGTCGAACATTCAAGGATCACACATTCTATAGATAGGCATCAATGAAAATTTCTATAAGACCCCCTTAAAGAGCTATTCAGGATTTTAAAAGTGATAGCCTCTCTGATGATCGTGTTCCTGTGGGTCTGACACCCCGCACCTCCGCCAATCAGCTGTTCTGCGGTAACTCCGGTGCCGAAAGTACAGAACTCTTTGTTGCGCAGTGGACAGAGCTGATTACTGCAGCGCTCTACTACTAAAGTGGACACCAGTCTGACACCAGAGCTACTGCAGAACAGCTGATCAGCAGGGGTGCAGGGTGTCAGACCCACACCAATCAGATGGTGATTGCCTATCCTCATCACTCCTGAACAACCCCTTTGAAGGGTTTGTCTCATGAAGACAAGCCATGTCCACATTTATGTCATAGAAGGGGGGTATTGCTTGGGACTTTCTTTGATTTGCCAGAACATAGAGCTCCTGTTTCAGGGGACCTGGCATGCCCTTGCATTACATAGACAGACAGGGATTGTGCTACAGGAGAAATGTATAACCAGATAGCAGCTGATCACTGGAGGTTAGAGAAGCTGGTATCAGCTGGCTCCCATTAATAACGGTGATGTCATCATTTGACAATCCTTTAAAATCTAACATCATTAAAAAAGAGAAGGTAAGAAGACAGAACAACTAGAAGGAATGAATCCTTTATCAGTATCTAGAGCTCATAGGTTTCCTAGCAAAGTTATCAGAAGGCTGGATAACAAAATAAAAGTAATTCTTGTACTGTCAAAAAGTATGATCTAATGGCTAAAATAAAAGATGGAATGCTCAATATTTCAAGAGTTTCTTCACTTACTTTATTCTGTATTGTAAACATTTTAAATCTCCATCAGGATTCAGTTACCTCATAATCCAATCATTCAGCCCCCATATGATACTCTGTTGGTCTTAAAACACAAACACGTTTTCAATAGTTTCTGTTTCCAAACCGAAGACAAGAAAAATAACACAAAACTTAATCATGACTAGATGAACCCGTCAAAATTGAAGACACCCTCGGTGGGACACGGTTACCCTCCTCCCTGTCTATTCCATCATGCAATGATCATTACAGTGATCCTTCTCTTGAGATGTGAATCTCGGCTTTTAATGACTTGGATGTGGACAGATTTACTTTAACCCTTTCTTTATGTGGTGGTAATTATATTGATTCTAGACAGTCAGAACACTTGCATGCATGTTGTCTCTTGTGTAGCCAATGAGAAACTCTATGAATGCATCTATTCCAAGACACCAAATAAATCACCACTCCGGATGAATTCATTCTGGAACTCATTGAACGGGTGTCGTCATCCTTTAGAAATGTTCTGCCATGGAGAGAATATACAAGCAAACTAATGAATGCTATAAAAAAGACAAATCATGGTGTTACACCTCCCTAGAGGTAAGTCTGCACTGAAGCCAAACACAATGGGGCAACAGAGATTTTTCTAGTACAAGGACAGGTTGAGTAACTTTCTCTAAAGTATACATAAAAAAGAAAAAACAACTCAACATTTTAACATTTATTTCACTTTTTCCACATTAAAAGCTAAACCATATGTCCACAATTAAGCACCATTTTATACAGTATATATATATATATATATATATACTAATATATATGTGTGTGTGTGTGTGTGTGTGTGTGTGTGTGTAAGACAAGCATGTCAACAGACATAACGTAGCCCTAAGAGCTAATATCATAATGAAGTCAGGTTTTGCTCCACACGTTCCATATTGCAAATCTCCTGATCAAGCTTGGTAACCCAGTATTCAAGGCTCAACTCAGGGCTACAGTAGAAACAGGAGAGGTATAAACTAAATCTAAACGACCCCAAAGCAAAATCTGCAAAAGATGGTCATACGCAATAGATGAATGTTCACCAAACCCACCAATTTTAGCTGGACTAGCTGACCTAATAAGCATGGAGGTGTTCTGACTAGGGTTGTCACGATACCAAAATTTTGATTTGATTTTGATACCATAAAAAAGTTTTGCGATACTCTATACCATTCAAAACCATGCAAAAAAACATAAAACACCAGAAAAGCTGAGTGCATTCCGCTATTTTAAAGTTCGGCCCATAGTAGAACAGTCCTATCCTATTTTGGGGGGAGACAAGGTGAAAATGGTGAATCACTGTTTTTTGGGGGTTTTATTATGTTACGGCGTTCACCGCATAGGAGAGATTTTTTAAGATTTTATTAGTTCACACTTTTTCAGGCGTGGCGTTATGCAATATGTTTATTTTTTATTGTTTATATATTTTATATGTAAAATTGGGAAATGGGGTGTTTTAAACTTTTTGTATTTTGGTGTTTTTGTTTTTACTTACTAACTAATAGCCCCCTTAGGGGCTAGAACCCTGGTCCTATTCACCCTAATAGAGATCTATTAGGATAAATAGGACTTCACACTCTCCCTGCTGCCCTGTGCATAGTACACACAGCAGCAGGGGCTTCAGTAGCGTTCTGTCACGGCCATGGTCATGGTCGTGACTCCTGAACCGCATGCTGTTGCCTGCGGTTTGGTTTGGTTGTTCAACCACAGGTGAGGCCCGCTAGTGTGTTGCCTCACTTGTGGTTGCCGCGGGCAACAAGTAGTTTGGTATTGTCGCAGTAGAGCAGCCTGAGCTGGTGCTAGGCAGCTTGCGGCAATGTTCATGCAGTTACACCTAGCAACCTCTCTGTTAGGTGTGTGTGTATGTTATGCACTTTGTATGTCTGGTGTGCACGAGGTCTTATGTTAGGTGTGCACTGTGACTCTTCCCTTCACTGTGGCTGCCCGTGGCAATGTTTGGTTTGGTTGTGTACATGTGATGGCAGTGTCTCGGCCTTCTGGCTGACTCCCAGGACATGGTTGCCACCCATGTCGTTGCCTGCGGTAACAGCTGCAGTGTGATGTGCATTTGGACACTTCCCCTTTAAGTGGTTTCACTCCCTGGTTTGTGTTGGAAGGGTTAATTCCCTCTCCTGTGTGTGTCTGTGTGGGTGTGGCCACTTTGGGCTATAAAGCCTCTTTGGAGATCAGAAGCTGAGGGGTTCTTCAGCCATGCTTTGCTGGAGACATCCTCCTGGTAATTCTGTCTTCCTGGCCGAGTCATGACTACCATCTTCTGTCATCGCACGGCTGAGGGTTTTCCCCATCCTCAGCCGTGACAGTATGACCACAAGGGTGGCCCCCACTGGCAGATGGAATTGCCAGTGGGGAGTGCCATGTCCTGGGAGTCAGCCAGAAGGCCGAGACACTGCCACCACATGTACACAACCAAACCAAATGTTGACACGGGCAGCCACAGTGAAGGGAAGAGTCACAATGCACACCTAATATAAGACCTCGTGCACACCAGACATACAAAGTGCATAACATACACACACACCTAACAGAGAGGTTGCTAGGTGTAACCGCATGAACATTGCCGCAAGCTGCCTAGCACCAGCTCAGGCTGCTATACTGCGACAATACCAAACTACTTATTGCCCGCGGCAACCACAAGTGAGGCAACACACTAGCGGCCCTCACCTGTGGTTGAACAACCAAACCAAACCGCAGGCAACAGTATGCGGTTCAGGAGTCACGACCATGACCATGGCCGTGACACGTCCTGGCTGCCATGATAACCGATGGGAGCCCTGCGATTAAACTGCTGGGGCACCGGTCAGAAGCTGCAACTGCACCACCAATGAAGAGGGGGAGGGGACCCTGTGGCCGCTGCACCACCAATGATTATAATAGTTATAATACTGGGAGGGGTTGGGGGGGTGTACTGCGCCACCAATGATTATACTTTTATAATACTGGGGTTGGGGGGGGGAGCACTGCACCAGCAATAAATATAATTAACCCATTAATTAAAGTGTAGGCAGCGGATGCTGGCGGCGGTATCACATACCCTCTATGACCGCAATTAACCCCTCAGGTGCACCCACTGCCTACACTTGAATTAAGGTGTTAATTATATTCATTAGTGGCGCAGTGGCCACAGCCCCTCCCCTCCTCCTCAGTACTAAGCTCCCACTGGTAGCAGCAACCCCTGGCTGTTATAATAGCGACACTTGGCTATTTTGACCGCTCCCATAGAAATTAATGGAGGACGTCTGCGCATGCGCGGTGCTCTATCCTGAACTTTGGGTGCTCCATTCCAGAGATAGGTGCTTCTGGGGCATGTACCCATCTGACATTGGTGGCATATCCTAGTGGTATTCCCCCAATGTTCCAGGTTAGACAACCCCTTTAAATTCAGATACCAGTATACAGAAACTGTCAGAGTGTCTAGCAACAGTAAAGTAACTTATACATTTGTTTCTTTTCTTCTAAAACAAAGACAGCGCCACTAAAACTGTCAAAGAGTCCTAGAAGGCGGCAAGCATTGTTATACTCCTCCACCCTAGAAAAAGGTATTTTCCAGTTGACTACACTGTAATAGGCATCCCCTCTTTCTGACTGCATAAATGACATATACAAAATGAACACAACACAGCAAGTACAAAAACTCTAGGAGAAAGACAAGGAAACATGAAAAAGTGAGCTAAGGTTGGAGGCCAGACAGATATTCATTAGATTATAAGAGGACTTTGAGTTGACACAGGAAAGATTTGTGTAAGAACAAGGAATATCAACGTAGGAGGCCTAACAAGCAGACACATAGATCAAGTAAACAAGAGCAGTGACAACACCACTGAAAGCAACAGAAAGAGCGGTGAAGGCATGTCAGACATTTACAGTCAACTGCTGCCTGGAGCTTAATGCCTGGCTTGCAGTTGGTACATGTTGGGAATAGTGGTCAATAATTGCTGTTGGGGTTCTCAGCATCACATATGTAATTCCCCAAAGTCTGTATCCCCGTCATTTCCTAGGAGTAAATCAAGTATATTGTATATACTGGAAGCTGAATGTTTTACGTTTAACAATCTGTCCACTTTTATATCTCATACTATGGAAATGCAGTACATTACACTGAGCTATCGTATCAGTCATGTTGTCATTGGCTCAAATCGGATTCCATATGGCAACAACCTCCCAAAGTTTGAGAAGCCTGAACTGTTCCATGCATGTTCTTTGAGATATCTACAGCTCAGTTGTGAAGCCGTGCCAGGATTCCAGAAGTGCGGCTACGTCTAAAGTAAAACATTTCTGCCTGCCTTTATCAAACAGCCCTGACAGGCGGCCTGAACCTAGCGATTCTTGGCATGGAAAGAAACTGTCTAGACTAAATAAGCTCAGCCTGACTTAAGCAGACAGCTTTTAAATTCCAACTATTTACTGTAAGCCTGAAGTTCCTTACCTCAACTGCTTCAATGAAATCTGGACGACCCAGATTTACTAAGAAAGAATGAGATTTCCAAATACTGCATTGGTTAACAGCGCAGCATTCACTTCTCCTACAAATGGAGCACAGAATATAATAGGCTAAAATGATGGGACATATGTTTTAATAGTTCTTAAAAAGAACTCACAGGACTTTTGGTATAATTTTAACTCTTTTAGGGTTTGACTATTTGAGGCATTTTGTCAGTTTTATCATTGTTGCTGTAATGCCTGTAGGTAGGGACAGACAAGGATAGAGAGCCCTAACCTAGAACCCAGCCTGCTTTCCCGACCTACTTGAAGTATAAGCCCTACTTGGCTGAACCACAACTGGTTCCCTACTCTAAATAAGTGCAGAAACAGACAAACACCAACAGACACCAAACACAAAAGCAGAGTCATATGGCAATGGATAACAACCAGATGCACTACGCAGTACCAAACGAGAGACAGAGAGACAAGCCAAGATCAGAAACAGACGGGCTGCACAGTACCAAACACGTGAAACTCTCCTCGAGTTTTTGTACTTGCTGTGTTGTGTTCATTTTGTATATGTCATTTATGCAGTCAGAAAGAGGGGATGCCTATTACAGTGTAGTCAACTATTGATGTCGGGCCAGTAAGCCTGACATCAATAGTGGGGAAATTAATGGAAACCATACTTGAGGAGAGGATTGTGGAACATCTAAAATCCCATGGATTGAAAGATGAAAAACAGCATGGGTTTACTTCAGGGAGATCATGTCAAACTAATCTAATTTTTTTGATTGGGTGACTAAAATAATACATGGAGGAGGTGCAGTAGACATCGCTTATCTAGACTTTAGTAAGGCTTTTCATACTGTCCCACATAGAAGGCTTATCAATAAAGTGCAGTCTTTGGGCTTGGACTCCCATATTGTTGAATGGATTAGGCAGTGGCTGAGGGACAGGCAACAGAGGGTTGTAGTCAATGGAGTATATTCAGACCAAGGTCTTGTTACCAGTGGGGTACCTCAGGGATCTGTTCTGGGACTCATATTGTTTAATATCTTTATCAGCGAAATTGCAGAAGGCCTCAATGGTAAGGTGTGTCTTTTTGCTGATGACACAAAGATTTGTAACAGGGTTGATGTTACTAGAGGGATACACCAAATGGAAAAGGACTTAGGAAATCTAGAGGAATGGTCAAAAATCTGGCAACTAAAATTTAATGTTGATAAGTGCAAGATAATGTACCTGGGACGTAAAAACCCAAGAGCAGAATATAAAATCGGTGATACAGTCCTAACCTCAGTATCTGAGGAAAGGGATTTAGGGATCATTATTTCAGAAGACTTAAAGGTAGGCAGACATTGTCATAGAGCAGCAGGAAATGCTAGCAGAATGTTTGGGTGTATAGGGAGAGGAATTACCAGTAGAAAGAGGGAGGTACTCATGCCGCTCTACAGAGCACTAGTGAGACCTCATTTGGAGTATTGTGCTCAGTACTGGAGACCATATCTCCAGAAGGATATTGATACTTTGGAGAGAGTTCAGAGAAGAGCTACTAAACTGGTACATGGATTGCAGGATAAAACTTACCAGGAAAGATTAAAGGACCTTAACATGTATAGCTTGGAAGAAAGATGAGACAGAGGGGATATGATAGAAACTTTTAAATACATAAAGGGAATCAACAAGGTAAAAGAGGAGAGAATATTTAAAAGAAGAAAAACTGCTACAAGAGGACATAGTTTTAAATTAGAGGGGAAAAGATTTAAAAGTAATATCAGGAAGTATTACTTTACTGAGAGAGTAGTGGATGCGTGGAATAGCCTTCCTGCAGAAGTGGAGGAGTTTAAGCATGCATGGGATAGGCATAAGGCCATCCTTCATATAAGATAGGGCCAGGGGCTAGCCATAGTATTTAGAATATTGGGCAGACTAGATGGGCCAAATGGTTATTATATGCCAACACATTCTATGTTTCTATCTTTCTATGGGTCAGAAGCACAGAAGAATCAGTACACAAATGCAGGAGCGGGGAACAAGGTACCCAGCCCCAGCTAGCAAGCCAAACAAGACTATGACTGGCAATGGTGTATGGCCAGCAAACGGATTTAAATAGAGTGCCAAGCCCCTGGATCAGAACCTGACAGGTCCATGACTTGGTACTCCATTAGTCAGAAACACTAGTACACAGTAGTTGAGCAGCTGAAATAATCAGCCCAAAAAAACAGAACATTGCATCCTGTTACTACGGATGCATCACCAGGAGGCGTGGCTCAGCAGCGCACCTCTCTCGGCGTGGTCGTGCCAAGTCTGAGGATTGCACCGCTGGAGCCTGGACAGTTACGTTTATTACAGTTGCATTCCAAGAGCCATTTTGGGGAACACATAATTTGTTGATTAACTATCAGCCTAATTATTGGGATAGCAGGGGGTAGGAAAAAAAAGCAATTTTGCTGGGTTTTTTTATGCTATTCAACACATGCTTTAAATAACGTGTTAATGGGTTATGATTGTGGAGATAGCAAACGTGTGCGCATTTTTACGTTTTAAAGGCAGTCTGTCAGCAGTTTTGACTATGCAAAACTGCTTACGGCGCTAGGTAGGGGCTGGGGAAAACAGAACAAACATACCTTTTGTAGAGCTTTTATTATCAGGAGTAGTGTGAATATAAGCTTTTAGTCTGCTGGGCAGTTCTTTGCAAGCATACTGAAAGCGGAGCTTTACTCTGAAGTGCTCTCTGCCATGACCCTCCCTTCTGCTCTGAGTCACATCTGTAGAGGTTGCCTGGTTGAATCTAACAGCTGAAGCAGCTTAATAGAGCACTCCTTTCAGTTCTCCTACAGTTAACTTCCAGGAGTAGAACCTGGCAGAGTAAAAGTTCATATTCATAGAACTAATAATAAAGCTCCACAAAAGGTATGTTTTCCCTGCTTCCCCAGCCTCTACCTATGGCTTTCTCAGATAATACAATACAATTTTTTTGAAGTTTTTATAGTTTACAAATATAAAAAAAATAAAAATAAAAAAATACCCCACCCTAACCCCGGTCCACCATTCACATACAGATAATGAAACAGCATGGTAAAGTCACAGCATTATACATACAATCACAGTATAACGGGTAAATCTCATATCACATCAAGAGCCTCAAACAGAATATATAATCACATAATGGGTAAAATACACACAAAGAAGAGGCTGAATCCTACACAGACATTAATTTCAACCAAGGATTACGTATGAAAGAATGTGGCAGTGCCCCGATGAAAAACGCTCAACTGCCCCCAATTTTCTCAAACTTTAACAGCACTTTATGCTTTCTATACACCTTGTTCCAGGCAGATAATATTGTTGATTCTGTCCAGAAAACCCCAGAAAGCAAATATAACATTACTAAGCCAGTGTGCAGCTATATGTTTCAGCTTGAAACAAAATGTACCCTATAGCAATATTCATTCACCAGGATGTCCACCACATAACCAAAAATGTACACCAAAGGAGAAGAGGACCCTTGGATGTAAAAGACTGAATAAATATATACAAGAACATTATCCCAAAACTGACCAAGGGTCAAACAAGTCTAGTACATATGTATGAGGTCAGCCGATTCAGCTCCACTTCTCAGGCAGTCTGTCTCTGATTGAACCCCACACTAATGAAGAAATAGAGGAATCTAATATGGGACACACATTATGCTTTACTAGTAGATAGCTGAAGGAACGTTAGATAATACAGGCTTCCTCTACTCCAAGCATGTCAAACTCAAAGGCTAACATGGGCCAAAAAACCAAAATTTAAGTTTATGTGGGCCGCATCAAAAAAATAAATATTTTTTTTTTACAATATAATGCAGACGGATCTGTTCTGAACGGATCCACCGTCTGCATTATATGAGCGGATCCGTCTCAGACGGATCCGCTCTGAACGCAAGTGTGAAAGTAGCCTTAGGGGCGAGAACCTGGGATCTTTCATCCCTTGTCCTATTCAGCTCTATCAGGGTGAATAGGACTTCACACTGTCCCTGCTGCTCTGTGCCTTGTGCACACAGCATCAGGGATGTTACCATGGCAACCAGGGCTTCTGTAGCGTCCGGGCTGCCATGGTAACTGATCGGAGCCCCAGGCTTACACAGCTGGGGCTCCGATCAGAAGCTGCCACTGCACCACCAATGAGGGGGAGGGGAGAGGTCCCTGTGGCCACTGCCACCAATGATTTTAATACTGGGGGGGTTGAGAGGGGCTGGCGCACTGTGCCACCAATGATTTTAATAGGATGGGGGGTTGAGGGGGGGGGCACACTGCACCACCAATGATAAATTACCCCTTTATACAGGAGGCTGGTACTGGCAGATCAGCAGTTAACCCCTCAGGTGTGGCACCTAAGGGGTTAACTGCCTCTGATCGCAGCTCCCTGTCAGCGGCAGGGTGCCGGCAATGCGATTCTGCTGCCGGCACCCGCCTCCTGTATTGTGTTAAAGACTGACTTTCACTATCAGGCCACACAGAGCGGCGCCCAGCGATGTCTCAGCACTCACCATTAGTCCTGGGCGCCGCTCCATTCACCTGCAGTGTTCCATTACTGTCTCCTCTCCTGCTCCACATGCTGCTGATTACTATCGGAGCGATGGGAGGAGACATCAGCTTCACTAGTGGGCGTTCCTTCTTCCTGGCTGTAGCGCTGTCAAATCGCAGCGCAGGGAGAAGGAACGCCCACTAGTGAAGCTGATGTCTCCTCCCATCGCTCAGATAGTAATCAGCAGCATGTGGAGCAGAGACAGTAATGGGGCACTGCGGGCGAACGGAGCGGTGCCCAGGACTAATGGTGAGTGCTGAGACATCGCTGGGCGCCGCTCTGTGTGGGAAATGGGAATAGTCCTATCATTGGTGGCTCAGTGCGCCTGCCCCTCCTCCGACCCTCTCTCCTCATTGGTGGCGCAGTGCGCCCGCCCCTCCCCCCCCCCTCTCTTCTCATTGGTGGCAGCAGCACAGGGGGAGGGAGGACAGCTCCCTTCTCCCTGTGCTGCTGAGAGAACATGAGCGCGCCGATAGCAGCGCGATCCTGTTCAGAGATACTAGACTGCCGGGCCGCAAAGATATTCATTGCGGGCCGCATGTTTGACACCCATGCTCTACTCCATCGAGATGTTTCCTATAACCGCTTCCCATTTGTTTTTTGAGGAATCTTTTTAGATATTTCACTAATAAAAAATAATTACAAACTGTTATCACTCCCAATGTCCCATCTTTACTGGTGATTGTGGAGAAATGAATAGAACTAACTTCAGAGAGATCAGTAGACAGTTCCTATTTGGACCAGGACACACTGGGAAAATGTGCAAGCTATATGTGTATGGTAATTATGAGGTTTTCGAACTGTCCACAACTCAGTGACACAGAAGAGCTTTAAAATATGAGTTTCCATTGAGTAAATTGACAGCTGAGCCTTTAACAAGAGTATTGGTAATTATGGTATTGGTATTATACAAGCATCTGACAATGGGAAAGACTTGTGACCTTGGCCAACATGTATCATACACCAGCACTGACACCGCTGACAGAAATTAATTGATGGCCGTCGTCCATTTAACAGGTGGTGCCTTTACTGTTCAAGATTTTCTCTTTCAAGCCCATAAAACTTGGGACTGCCTAAGGAATCAATAGCATCTGCGAGCCAGCAGCCTGAGGACAGCTCTGCTCACGTCTCTATTTCTTGTACAGTAGGGTACGGAGAAATTAAAGTTTCGCTCGCAACACACTCTCCTTCCAAATCGTTGTATTTTCTTCATTTCTACAATTCTTACATGTACTTCAGCCATTATCGTGATTGTAAAGAAAAACGCTTTCATTCTGCTTTGGCATATTACTTAGGCCGAATGCACACGGCCGTGGAACACGGACATGAGCGGTCTGTGGTATCCCGGCCTGGCATCCTGCTAACAGCAGGAGTGCACGGCGTCATTGGTTGCTATAACGCCGTGAGCTTCATGTCGCCGCTGCACTATAGTAATACACTCGTATGATCTATACGAGTGTATTACTGTAGTGCAGTGGCGGCATGAAGTGCACAGCGCTGCACTACAGTAATTCCCTCGTATGATCTATACTAGTGTATTACTATAGTGCAGCGGTGGCATGAAGCGCACGGCGTCATAGCAACCAATGACGCCATGCGCTCCTGCTGTCAGCAGGATGCCAGGCCGGGTTTCCACGGACCGCTCACGTCCGTGTTCCACGGCCATGTGCATTCGGCCTTACTTGTATGTTCACTATGTATCACGTCTGGTATGGCAGATAACAAACGTGCGGCGCAGAGGGAAGGGAGACCAGGTGCCCTAACACAAGGGAGAGGGAGGAGTGGTGACCCCTAACTCCCCTAACACTGGCACCTGGTTACCCTGAGACGGGTTGCTTACCCCTTACGCCGATCACGTGCCTCGTCCCTGGCTTACCCTGAAAGAAGCCCTAGGTAGTGAGTAGGGCGGTGGGAGCACTAGTCTACACCATTAACACCTAGGGTAACAACAGGGAAAGGACAAAGAATACAAACACAACATATAATCCCAGAAGGGAGACAACAAATTGTAGGAAATAAGCTGGAGAGAACCGGAGATCCAACTGAACTGGTTCCAACAGCTCCAGCAGGCTCCACAGCTACACCACCTGAGGCCAATATAGATAACCTGAAAGGAAGGTCTAAATCTGGCAAACAAGGGAAGCAGAAAGGGAGAACATATTAGTAGCTGGGAGTGGCTGACAGAGAACAGCTAGATTCCTAACAGGGACAAAAAAGGATCGCAAACCTAAGCAGGAAAAGCTGGACCGGAATCCATTCCCACCACTAGGTTATGGAGTGATCTCTTGAAACCGAATGAGTAGCCACCCGCTGCGACCTTCTGACCACAGGCACAACGATAGGTCGTGACACTATGCACGCAAGGCTCCCTCTGAGGAAAGCAAAGAGGTGAGGCAGATAAATGAAACCATAAATGGGACACCAATATACAAAGTAAGGAAATTATGGCCCTTCAAATCCATTAATATTATATTTCTTTCTTTTTTCCATGATTTTGTATGCAGATGTTCTAAAGTAATACAACATACTATAAAGGAGATTACATTTTATAATCTGGTTTAGGTACTGGAATACAATGCCTAGATGATATGCTCAAATTTGAATATCATTTTAACAGTAGATACAATCTAAATAAAGAGCTCTGTAACTTTGTACATATATTGTGTTACTTATTTTATACTGATCCTTAAGGTCCCCTTTCACAGGCTCACAAAAGGCTACTATTGCCAAACCAAGTTTGCGTCACCTATAAATTTGAATTATTACAGCAGAATGGGACGCTAAACTAAAAACTAGAAATCTTTATTGGTATATCTTATTTAAAAAGGGGATGAGGGAAAATACTCAACAATTCATTGTATACTATTGGTTAGTGCCAGACTAAAGAATACAAATGGAGCCTCAATAAGACCGCTCCTTTAGTCAAAAAAGTCAACACCCCCCTTGCCTGAGGGCTAATATAGTCTGCACCATCCGTTATCTGCCACAGCATAAACTGGCGGCCGCTTCAACACTATAAAAAGGTTGCCGCTAACTGCTCATGTACATAACTAGATTCCTGGACTATGCTGACTGCTTTTTGGTATTGGCTTGACGCGTTTCCTTCAGGAGCCATGCCTCCAGGCAGCATAGTAGCATACAGAGATTTCAGAGCAACATTGCGCTGTCTGCCAGTATCTCGAGGCAGCGCTCCGGCACTAGTGCAGCCGTAAGGCAGCTGCGGCTATAGCGGGTATTTAAACCTATACACCCTCCCACGGGTAAATATGTCAACACTCAACCAGCGTCACACGATCTGAGCTGACTCTCCTACATGCTAAACTGGCTAAAACAAGGGGGACATAATGGGGGACGATTCCCCAAGATTAATTAGGGATCAAAGAGGCGAATTATAGAAATTGGCATGAAGGAATGTAACTAAAGGGACAGAATAATGAGGCCAATAATAAAGCTGCCGCTAACTTCTCATGTACTTAACTAGATTCCTGGACTATGCTGGCTGCTTTTTGGTATTGGCTCAATGTGTTTCCTGTTAATAAACTTCATCAGAGCCATGCATCCAGGCAGCATAGTAGCATACAGAGATTTCAGAGCAACATCGCGCTACCTGACAGTATCTCGAGGCAGCGCTCTGGCACTAGTGTGGCCGTAAGGCAGCTGCGGTTATCACGGGTATTTAAACCTGTACTCTGTCCCACGGGTAAGTATGTCAACACCCAACCAACGTCACATGATCTGAGCTGACGCTCCTCCATGCTAAACTGGCTAAAACAAGGGGGACATAACAGGGCGAATCCCCTAGATTAATTAGGGATCAAAGAGGCGAATTATAGAAACTGGCATGAAGGAATGTAACTAAAGGGACAGAATAATGAGGATGTAAACAATTGATGCTCAAAAATATGTATATAGTTGATAGTGGCACATAGAAGTTACATCATACACATGTAATGTAGACATGACGTTATGTTCAACATATTTTCCATTCATGACAGGTGCTGTCAAATAAGTACAAGAGTCTAACCTAAATGATGTCACATAGTGTGTCCATATATTGATGTCCTAATTCATCATGATCAAGATGGCTCAAATTTACAAGCACCTAAGGAGAAGGTGATATATATATATATCTCATGTACATAGAGCTCATCATCAGCAGAGAATCAATAGGACATGAAAGATGCAACACACTGTAAAAATTATAACACAACAAGTTACACAACAGCTGAAACAGTGGGTACAATCACTCATACTCTAAATCCATTAATCTTAATGGAGACCCCCCCCCCTATAAAATCTAAATTCAGATGGCATTACCCTATTTACAGAAAACATGCAAAGGACATATGCTCATTTAGACCATTGGGACGCACTGTTTTTAACCGAAAAATCCATTGGTCTTCTTTTCTGAGGAGACTTTGATCAAAATCGCCTCCTCTAGGGGATGGTCTAACCACCTTAATGCCCTGAAACTTAATTGCCCTCAAGTCCACTTTGTGGCATTCAACCTGACCGGCTAGAGACGAATTTGCTTTGTTCCGGAGGTCATTGAGGTGCTCCCCTGTCCATCTCCTAAATTCCCTCCGAGTCTTTCCCACATACTGTACACCGCATCTACAGGTAACCAAGTACACCCCTTTGTGACATATCTGCTTCATTCCGGACGTCATTAAAGTGCTCCCCTGTCCTTCTCCTAAATTCCCTCCAAGTCTTTCCCACATACTGTACACCGCATCTACAGGTAACCAAGTAGACCAAACCTGTAATTCTACAGTTGATGAAGGTCCTGATATCATAGATTGAACCAGTACGTGTACACTAGAAGGTGCTACCTTTTTAGATTGTAATACATGCAATTCAGCTACTGCATTGATAAGTACCTCGAAGTGAGCCTCTTAACCAATCTGATTTTTGGAAGGGTGGTTCATAAAAGCTATGGATCAGTCGATCCTTAATGTTCCTACCTCGTCGATACGTAATTGAAGGGGCATCACTAGGTGTCCAACATCAGTGTCCGACTGTAAGATACCCCAATAACGAGATAGGATCTCCCTCACTTGATTGTGAGCATCATCAAATTCTCCAATAGTCCGAATTTGTTCTAATTCTAAAGACTTATTACAAGGAATCAGAAGGGATTCTCTGTCACAGCCCACAGCATGTTGGTATGCCTGATTTAATACAGAAAGGGGATAACCACAATTCAAAAAACCGCTGTCCGGATAAATTTGCTTTGTTCCGGATGTCATTGAGGTGCTCCCCTGTCCTTCTCCTAAATTCCCTCTGAGTCTTTCCCACATACTGTACACTGCATCTACAGGTAACCAAGTAGACCAAACCTGTAGTTCTACAGTTGATGAAGGTCCTGATATCATAGATTGAACCAGTACGTGTACACTGGAAGGTGCTACCTTTTTAGATTGTAACACATGCGATTCAGCTACTGCATTGATAAGTACCTCGAAGTGAGCCTCTTAACCAATCTGATGTTTGGAAGGGTGGTTCATAAAAGCTATGGATCAGTCGATCCTTAATGTTCCTACCTCGTCGATACGTAATTGAAGGGGCATCTCCCACTAGGTGTCCAACATCAGTGTCCGACTGTAAGATACCCCAATAACGAGATAGGATCTCCCTCACTTGATTGTGAGCATCATCAAATTCTCCAATAGTCCGAATTTGTTCTAATTCTAAAGACTTATTACGAGGAATCAGAAGGGATTCTCTGTCACAGCCCACAGCATGTTGGTATGCCTGATTTAATACAGAAAGGGGATAACCACAATTCAAAAAACGCTGTCTAAGATCATTCGCAGCTATACGAAAATCCTGCATATTGGCACAATTACGTCGCAGACGCAAATATTCCCCATTGGGAATACCTCGTTTTAGGGCTAACGGATGACAGCTATGCCACTCAAGCAGGCTATTGGTTGCTGTATCTTTGCAAAAAAGCCGAGTACCAATGCGCCCACAAGATTCTTTGTACACAGTAAGGTCAAGGAACGTGATGGTGTGTTCATTGATCACAGATGTAAAATAGAGGCCCCAATCATTATCATTGAGGTGCCAGACAAACCAACAGTTTTTATCCCCTTTCCACAGGATTAGTACATCATCAATGTACCTCAACCATAGTACAATGGATAATGCAAATTCGGTCATATCTTCTCCAAACACCACATCACATTCCCAGCCATCCAAGTAGAGATTTGCGTACATGGGGGTACATAGGCTCCCCATTGCCATGCCATTCACTTGGTGTTGCCTTCTAGCTGTGCTTTGCCTGCATGATGCTGACCTTTTGATGTGAATAAAGCTGCAAAGAGTTTTTTTTGTTGAGTGCCGCATTCTTTTTTCTTTTCTCTCCTTTTTTGATGCTGAGCACCACCACTACTCACATTCGATCAGGGCAGCACCAAATTAAATCCCACATCTACAGCAGTGCAGACCGTATCCTCTACATATTACTTGTTTAAGCCAGTTTAGCATGGAGGAGTGTCAGCTCAGATCATGTGACACTGGTTGGGTGCTAATATAATTACCTGTGGGAGGGAGTATAGGTTAAAATACCCGCGATTGCCGCGGCCGCACTAGTGCCAGAGCGCTGCCTCGAGATACTGGCAGTCAACGCATTGTTGCTCTGAAATCTCTGTATGCTACTATGCTGCCTGGATCCATGGCTCCTGATGAAGTTTATTAACAGGAAACGCATCGAGCCAATACCAAAAAGCAGCCAGCATAGTCCAGGAATCTAGTTATGTACATGAGAAGTTAGCGGCAGCTTTATTATAAGATCCCTGACTGATTACAAAAGGGCAGGTTACAGTGTTGAAGCGGCCGCCAGTTTATGCTGTGGCAGATAACGGATCGTGCAGACTATATTAGCCCTCAGGCAAGGGGGGTGTTGACTTTCACTAAAGGAGCACTCTGATTGAGGCTCCATTTGTATTCTTTAGTCTGGTACTAACCAATAGTATACAATGAATTGTTGAGTATATTCCCTCCTCCGCTTTTTAAATAAGATATATCAATAAAGATTTATATTTTTTATTTTTGCGTGCCCATTCTGCTGTAATAATTCCCCTTACAAAGGCCCATGACTGGGGAAACTATGCAAAGGAGCATTCATAGGAACACTCGCTCCCAATAATTGTCCTCTGTAAAGGTGCCCCTGATCACTCCGTGAATGAGCAAATGCTTGTTTACTGGGTAGGAGCATCACTGATGGAGACACAAAATCATCATTCTGCTGCTCAGAAATAATGATTCTCTATTGGGCCGAGCTATAGAAAGCCTGTCTGTGTAACACTGACTGACATAAACTGCAATACAAAACTATTGCACTGCATTATCAGTGATCAAGCTCTCAGAAGTTCAAGTGGGAGTAAAATAAAAAGTAATTATGTGGGGGGGAAAATAAATGAAAAAAAAGACAAGTACACTTAACTGGAATCAAAGTGACCTGAACTATAAAATGATAACATTATTTAATAGGTGCTGTCAAGGATTTGTATATTCATAGCCTATCCTCAGGATAGGTCATCAATATATGATTTTTGGAGTTCCAATTCCCGGCACCCCTGCCAATCAGCTGTTTGACGAGACCATGTTCTTTTTGTAGGCTAGTGATGTTACCATACATTGGTCACGTGGCCTAGGCACAGCTAAGTCCTATTCAAGTGTATGGGTCTGAGCTGCAATAAAAAGCACAGGCACTATACAATGTAGGGCACTCTGCTTGGTAAGCTGTGAGGAGGCTAGAGAGCTCACCGGAGCGCTGCAGTCTCTTTAAACAGCGGATTGGTGAGGGTGCCATTCCTCTAATACTGGAACTGTATGAATAAATTGACATTGATTACGTCCATTCCAAGCCTGTCTCTAAAGAGTTTTTTATATATATATATATATATATATATATATATATATATATATATATATATATATATATATATATATATGGTTGGGGAGACTACTTGTGACGTGAAGACGAGAATGAACTATCACAGATATTCCATCCGCCAGAAACGGAGGGACCTCCCGGTGCCTTAACATTTTGTGGAAGCTGGGCACAAGGAAAAGGATCTCAAGTTTAGGGTGATAGACCATATTCCCCCACTTAAAAGGGGAGGTAACAGGGAGAAAACAACATTGCTTACCGGTAATCGTTTTTCTCGATACCCATGACGGCACCCTGTGCGACTCAGGACCTCCCATCAGGACAGGAAACCTGAGAAGATAAAAAGGACACACCTCCACCCAACACCAGTGGAAGAAATAAATTGTTCTCCGGAACAGTTAAAGACCCCCTTTTTTTTTTTTTGCTTATATCTATTATTACTTCATATAGACCTGGCAAAATGCTATATATATATATATATATATATATATATATATCTACCTGGGGAGGGAAATATCGGGTGCCGTCATGGGTATCGAGAAAAACGATTACCGGTAAGCAATGTTGTTTTCCCCTCACCCATGATGGCACCCTGTGCGAGATAAACTGTAAGTAGAACCTGGGGGGGGGGCAACAGCCTGAAGGACTTTTTCCCCAAAAAAGGCATCAGAATGGAGCTGCAATCTGTAATGTTTAAGAAAGGTATGCGGGGTGCTCCAGGTAGCCGCCCTGCAAATCTGGGCTAAAGATACATCAGCTCTCTCAGCCCACGAGGTAGACACTGCCCTAGTAGAATGGGCCCCAAAACCTGAAGGAGGGGGGAGACCCAGGGAAATATAAGCTCTAGCTATGGCCTTCTTCACCCATCTAGCAATAACCCAGCGGGATGCTTTTTTCCCCTTATTTCCTCCTAAAAACTGGACCAGGAGGTTCTCGTCCTTTCTCCAAGGAGCCGTAACATCTAAGTAGACTAACAAGCATCTCTTAACGTCCAGGCAATGAAACTTTTCCTCCAAGATATTGGAGGGGTTAGGAAAAAAGGAAGGCAACACAATGTTTTGGCTCCTATGAAAATCGGAGACAACCTTGGGAAGGAAAGAAGGCAGGGGCCTGATAACTATTTGGTTATCCTGGATGATCGTATAGGGCGGATATGCCGAGAAGGCCTGGATCTCCGAGATCCTCCTAGCAGAGGTAATAGCCAGGAGGAAAGCCATTTTAATGGATAAGATGTCAATAGGGACCTCTAATAAGGGCTGAAAGGGTCTATCGGTTAGGGCCGTCAAGACCCTGTTCAGGTCCCAAGGAGGGGAAAGAGGTCTAACAGAAAGACAGATTCTGACAGCGGCAGAAAGGAAACGCTTGACCCACGGGTGGATTGCTAATTGGAAGTAAAAAAAGTAGCTCAAGGCCGACACCTGGACTTTTAAGGTGGAGGCCTTGAGCCCTTTGTCTAAGCCCGCTTGTAAAAAGTCTAAAATCTTAGGGATTTCTGGAGGACTAAATGGATCAGGGCTAGAACCTAGAAAGGAAGAAAATACATTCCAAACCCTATTATACTTCCTAGCTGTTGAAGTTTTTTTTTTTTTACTACCTAGAAGGGTGGAAACAACTTTGCTAGAAAGCCCTCTCTTCAACCAGATGTCCCTGTCAATCTCCATACTGCCAATTGAAGAATCCCCGGATTGGGATGCCATACGGGCCCCTGGGAGAGTAGATCCTCCCTTGGAGGGATCACCCAGGGAGGGCTTCTGGCTAGACTTAAGAGGGTGGAGTACCAGACTCTCTTGGGCCACTTGGGGGCTACCATGATTATGGTGGCTCCCTCCCTCCACACTTTCTTCAGAACCTGCGGAATTAGGGAAATAGGTGGGAAGGCATAGCCGAGTTCCTGGCTCCAATCCTCAGCCAGACTGTCTACCGCTGTAGGATTCTCTATATAATTTAGGGAGAAGAATCTCTTTGTCTTCCTGTTTTTCCGGGTGGCAAAGAGGTCTATAGATGGGGTCCCAAACTTTGTTACAATCTGGGAAAAAATCTCCTCGTTCAGACTCCACTCTGCCTGACTGAGCTCTACTCGGCTTAGAAAGTCGGCCACCGTATTCCCTTCCCCTTTCAAATGTATTGCGGATAAGGCCAGGTTTCTGTCTTCCGCTATTTTGAAAATTTCCTGGCAGAGGAAGATTAGGGATGGTACTTTTGTTCCGCCCTGATGATTTACATAGGCCACTGTCGTTGAATTGTCTGAGTAAAAGACTAACTTCCTGTTGGAGACATCTGGAACTGCCACCTTTAGTACACTTTCTACTGCCTTGAGCTCCTTGTAATTTGACGTGCAGTCCCGGGTTCTTAAATCCCATCTTCCCTGCCAGTATTTTCCCCCTGAATGAGCTCCCCAACCCCACGGACTGGCTTCCGTTGTTATCAGCATGGGTTCCATGAAGGACCAAGGCATTCCTACCGAGAGGTTCTTCTCGGACGTCCACCACAGAAGGGAGTACCTTCTGTGGTGTTTGTGGAAGACCATTCCAATTCTTCAAGATGTCCGACTGTAACGGTCTTGTGTGGATCTGTGCGAATGGTACGGCTAGAATTGTAGCCGTCAGGTGCCCCAGTACTGCCATCGCCTCTCTTATGGAACATCGGAAGGACCGGAAAAGGAACCACACATGCTCTATTGTTGAGGACACTTTCTTCTGAGGGAGGAATGTCTTCTGAGCTGTGGAATCTAGCTGCATTCCTAAAAAGGTGCAAATTTGAGAAGGGGTTAGACAAGACTTCTCCTGATTCATCTTCCACCCCAGATCCTTCAACAGAGAGCACACCAGGACGAGCTCTGTTTGTAACTGCTCCCTTGTTTGGGCCACGAACAAAAAATCGTCCAGATAAGGTACTACTACTATCCCAGACGATCGAAGGAATGCCACCATCTGCGCCACGACCTTGGTGAAAATTCTCGGGGCTTGAGAGACCCCAAACTGAAGTGCCCTGTATTGCAGGTGTAGAAGTTGGCCCTTTACTTGAACAGCCGTCCTTAAATACTTTTGGGAGGAAGAGTGAATTGGGATGTGATAATAGGCATCCTCTAAGTCTATACTTGCCATCCAGCAACCTTGGTATAACAGGTCTAAAGTCGACTTTATAGTTTCCATCCGGAACTTCTTGTATCTCAGGAATTTGTTTAGCCGTTTTAGGTTCAGAATCATCCGAAAAGAACCGTTGGGTTTCTTTATTAAAAAGAGTGGGGAGTAGAACCCCCTGCCCTCCTCCTTCTTTGGGACTTGGCAAACAACCCCTTTGTCCAACAATAACTGAACCTCTCTCTCCAGAACTGTGGACTTTAGAGGATCCTTTGGAGTTGGAGTATGGGTGAAAAAGACTTGGGCATAAGAGCGGAACTCCAACCTGAATCCCTCCGCTATCCCCCCAAAACCCACTTGTTCTGGGTGACGTTCGCCCAAGCCGGGAGAAAGGCAGAGAGTCTTCCCCCAACCTGGAGTCTGGCGTCATTGCTTGTCCTTTGGTTTGCTATCCTGGGTTTTAAAAAGGAAGCCGCTAGTTTTTCTTGGAAATCTATCCCTTTCCTTCCTATCGTATGGCTTACCCCTCTGTTTTCTAAAGCCCTGCTGGGGTTTACGAAAAAAAGGGAGTCTTCTGAGGGACCGGAAAACCTTTTTTCTTGTCGGATGCCTTCTCCAAGATGTCATCCAGGGAGGACCCAAATAATCTATCGCCCTCACACGGAAGGGCACAGAGTCTGGCCTTAGACCCCTGGTCACCCTTCCATGATCTAAGCCAAATAGCTCTTCTTGCCGCATTCGTCATAGCTGAGGATTTGGCGGCAAAGCGCATAACATCCGTAGAAGCATCCGTTAGAAAATCCGCCGCTTTAGCAAAGGTGGGAAGAGAAGCTAAGATTTCCTCCCTAGGCTTCTTCTCTTTAAGATGTGCCTCTAGCTGTTCAATCCACAATCTTAAGGACCGGGATACCCAAGTGGCTGCAACTGCGGGTCTAAGACAAGTAGCGGAAGTTTCCCACGACCGTTTTAGGTAAATATCTGCTTTCTTATCTAACGGGTCCGAAAGGCAACCCAGATCATCAAAGGGGAGGGCAGATCTCTTAGCGACTGGAGCATCTACCGTAGGGTAGATGCTCCAGTCGCTAAGAGCTATCTTAGCGACTGGAGCATCTACCGTAGGGGCCCTATCCCAGCTGGAGGAAACTTTTTCTTCATAAGGATATTTCCTTTTCACCGAGGAGGGTAAGAAAAATTTTCTATCAGGATTTTTCCATTCCCTATTAATGATCGCTTGTATGTTTTCATGAATAGGGAAGACCCTATGTTTTTTAGGGCCTAATGCCTGAAAGGCCTGGTCCGCAACTGATCTGGTCTTCTTAACGTCTTCCAACTGCCTGGTTGCTCTGACCGCTTTTAGTAACGGCTGCGTATCCTCAGGGGAAAAGAACGATCTCCCTGAATAATCTTCATCCGAAGAGTCCGAATTACTAGCAAATAGTTGTCTGGATTCTCCGCCATCGTCGGATGAGTCCAACTCAGTACTGTCAAACTCTGTATCCCTCCCTGGTCTATCTGGGGATCTGGCGCGGCTTTTACTGAATGCTTTAAAGGATGCCTTGATAATAGACTTCATGGACTTAGTGAGGGTCTGGGATTGCTCTGCTACCAGTTTATCTATACACGCTGAGCATAACGCCTTCTGATAAGATGCAGATAGGGACGTTTTACATTCCGCACATTCCCTGTGCTTTGTCTTGGAAGACGATTTTTTAGGTGGCTTAGGGATCTAAAAGGAGACAATCATATGAAACACCACATTAGAAATAAAAAGGAACGTTCTCACCCATTGAAGCTTTTTCCTTTTTCCCCATCCTCAGACCAATACCGGACTTGGAGGCCTCAAGGGTTCCTGGGGTTCAGCGCGTCCTTCTGTAGGCTCCGACATGATGCAACCAGGATCGCTACACGGCACATCCAAATTGTGCCCCAGCTGGCTGCCTGAACCTGCCGCCGTGTTTGTATTTTAAAAGACGCGCTCCGGCCTCTACTTCCGGGTCCTGCAGGGCTGAAGCTCGCCCGCCCCCCCCCCCGCCAACGTCATCTTCGGGAGATGGCCCCGCGCATGCGCATAAGCGCACGGACGCGCGGGCGCCATCTTGGAACTGGGGAGAGCGAGGAAGAGCATGGGGAGCTGCCTGAACACGGCCACAGCGGCTCCCCGCAGGGCCGGAGAGAGGGCAGGCGCTGGCAGACTTATGGGGAGCGGCTTCCGGCACGGCCACAGAACTACCGCTCCCCAGGGATAGGCCTTCCTACGGCATACAGCCACAGACCTTCCCCAGCTCCGGTGTCTTGGAGGTACGTCTTCAGCATCAGCAGTGCTGCTTCTCAGGCTCTCCCATCCGGAGGACAGGAAACCTGAACTGGTGTTGGGTGGAGGTGTGTCATTTTTATCTTCTCAGGTTTCCTGTCCTGATGGGAGGTCCTGAGTCGCACAGGGTGCTGTCATGGGTGAGGGGAAAAAGCTGAAACAAGGTGAGATTATGTGAATACCCTATATGTGATTATATGTGAATACTTTCACTTATTGTTGACTACAGTACGCTATAGTGGTGTGTCTACTGTCTACTGATTTTACCTTTTTCTCCTGGTTACCCTCATCTGGGTATATGACCTACCACACCTTAATTGCATACCAAAATTTATCTCCAATATACCCTGGTTTTTTTTTTGCGCTTCTCATAGGGGTGTAAGCTTTATGACTTATTAAGTCACTTTCTTATATCCTTTCCCACACACCGAATTCTTTCAGTGTGAACACCCCTTCCAGCTGCCTCCCCTTTTACATTCTTTGTTTCTCCTGCCTCTGCCTTTTTACCTTTTCTTGTTCTCCATCCACTGGCGCCTCTAGTTATATCCTGTCTCTTGGAGTTTTCCACTAGATTGGAATAACCCTCGCCTTTTTCTTTCTCTCTATACCTGGTACCTATATGCCAGATGGCACCTCCACGTATACCAAGTTTTAAGTGCATGGAGATGGGATGGGTCCCTCCCATTGTAACTGCACAGATGTCTTTGTCCTGGATGTGGATAGTGACCTAGGGGGCGACACTATTTCGGTTTTATACTGATGTTTTGGGGGTCGCTCTCCTGTGTACACTAACAAATCTGGATACAGGTTGGTTTGTCTGTTGTGCGATGTGTGACTGCCTTGATGTCCCCTCTTTTGTTTTGTATTGTATTACACTGGGTTACCATGGCCACTGACACGCCCCCTTGATGCCACGGTGGTGCGGTCCGGTCATGTGTCTTCTCCTTCCCTCCCCCCGCCGCTGCGCTCACGATGCGCTCCACTGGGCGGCGTTGCGTTCCAGGGTGCGTGCGTGTTGACGCGGCTGCGTGGGGAGGTGGACGAGGGATGCATGGCGCCGCGCATGCGCTTGGCCGATGGGGAGACGCTGACGCGGGCGCACTTGGCTGATCCATGACGGTTAGATCTATGAGTTTTTAAAGTTTAATAAGATGCAGCTGCATTATGAATTGGTAATTTTAACCCTTAGTGTATAGAGCACTTTTATGTCTACACTTGTTTGATTGGATGTTTGATACAAGGGATAATGACACAGTATATTGGATCGCTCTGTATAATTTGAATAATGTTTAGAATGTATGATCTACACCAGTGATGGTGAACCTCTTAGAGACCGAGTGCCCAAACTGCAACCCAAAACCCACTTATTTATCGCAAAGTGCCAACAGGGCAATTTAACCTGAACACCAATATCATATATCTTCCATGTACTTTATCATTTAGCTATAATAACCTGCCTACATTCAATGTGCTTCCTGTGCTGTTCATAGCATGTCCTGCACTATTGAATAGCAGGCAAATTCTAAGGCATATTGGTACACCATAGACTTTCTCCAGGGTGCGGGTGCCCACAGAGAGGGCTCTGAGTGCCGCCTCTGGCACCCGTGCCGTAGGTTCGCCATCACTGATCTACACTATTGATTGATGTCATAAAGTTTTTATGAAGGTTTTACAAAAGAGTAATGAATTGTGGGTATATATACCCCACAGTATAGTACTGTTGTAGCTTGACAAAGGCCTCATTGAGAAGGGTGAAACGTTGCTGGGAATAAAGTTTGGGGTCGTCACCCTATCACCAAAAACTGGAAGTGCTGCCTCTTCATTCGGTGAATATATATTGTAGGTCGCTCCACCAACAGATAACCAAGGGACCAGGTGCACTATCCAATGGTGACACCCACGCCAATGAAAAGAACAAGTATAAATTATATAAAAAGGAAGGCACTCATATCTGGTGTTTTATCAAGTAGGAAAATATTAATTTATTCAGATAAAATAACCGTACTATTTGAACATTAAAAAATATATTAAAAATATATAGTGTGGGAATTTGCTCTGGTAGACAGGTTAGCGGACGCAGTATAGAGGCAAGGAACCAGGTTGTAAATCAAACTTCAGTGTTTTATTCACACTCAGCAAAACATAACAGTCTTGGTGCTTGTTCATACACAGCAAAACAAAACAATGTTCACCTGGAATCCTAGGTGTCAGTTCACACCTGGCTGAATGCTTAGCCACAGAAAAGTTCACTGGCAGGCTTCCAGGCAGCCTGCACGCCTGTTTGCAGTCTTCAGCCTTCAGCACAGAGGACTCCACAGCTTCACTGTCAGATGGAGCTGGATCCACCCCACCTGATAGTGCTGACTGCTTTATAAGCCTGCCAAGACCCGGCCTGGAACGTGGGGAGTAGCCACCCACCCAGCACTTTTGACTACTCCCAATAAAAGCCGGCCCGAATCAGCTTTACAGCCATACTAAACAGCTGAAGTGTCAGACTGCAATCTGCAATAATGACACTTGAGAAAAAACAGCTCTTACCTCACCGAGGCCAGGAACCTCGGTGACACATACCGACCATCAATGACGGCCCCTTGTTCCTTCCTAGGGAGAGGAAAAATTCAAAAATATAGTGTAAATGTCTTTATCTCTATCCGTGACCTGTAATTGTTCTGTGAGAGTATAACTGTTAATGATGCTCAGTACTCACGAAAAAGGGGTGCGGGCAGAATGCATTAGCATTGCATATGCAAAATAGCAACTTCAGCTGGGTACATGAAGTAATTGCTAAATGCGTAAAAGATAAAAAGATAAAAAATATAAGATTAAAAACAAAAAATTATAAATATATTATTATAAATCAGAAAGTCCTGTTGATAATAAACTGCTAATCGTCTGGGTACATCAGGTTCTTGCTGAATATATCAGGTTCTTGCTGAATATATTAGTATCGATATAGCAGTTCACGCTGAATACATCCAGTTTTTGTAAAATATAAAAGTTCACGTTGAATACATCTAATTAAATTTTTGTACAATATAAAAGTTCTCGCTGAGTACATCTTTGCTGAATATAAAAGTTCAAGCTGAATACATATGGCTCCCCTTTAAATATATAAACTTGTTAGGTGTAGGGAGGGCTCTTTATCCACCTGTATTCTGATGTTTTTCATATTAACAGCAAGAATAAAAGCGTTCTCAGGATGCTCCAGAATAGTTTTTTAATGAGTCATACAAGTATTTACTAAAACAGACACGTCAGTAAGGCTCATGCGTTCTCTTTAAGCAACCCAAAAGAACATTGCAGATATTTTGAGGGCTACCTGTAGCAGACATCTCATGGTGGCAAGCAACAGCAGGCCGAATTTTTATCATCAGGAGCGTGCTGGTCAAGGAGGGTAGCCCTTAGACAAGCTCCTAACTGGGAAATTTCCACAAGTGTAAAGTTTCCCTTTCAAAATAATTAACCCAAACATAGAACATAAGACACGCTACCCATCATTGTGCCAGTAAAGCGTGACATTTAAAGGAACCAGTCGTCTTAGTTTATTGACTTCTTCACATGAGAAATGCATCCCGACACCATTTGTCACTGCTGGAGCCACTTTTCTTTGTATACTTTACATAAAGAGCCATTTCTCATGTACAGCAATCAAGTCCCAACACATAAAGCAGAAAGCATGAAGAGATCATTTTTAATAATTAACCGAAAAGAAATGTGGCCTGGAAGCTCAGGTCCTGTTACACCCGGGATCAGCCTGTGTCTCATACATGTATGGAAGTGACCATCTATGAACTACAGTATGCCCCAGTTATGATGCCCAGTCATTATCACAGTTGCCAACTGTCCCAAATTTGCCAAAACTGTCCATGATTTTCAGAGACAGTTCCAGCAAATGCGGGCTGTCCTGAGCAAAAATGGACTGGGCGATCAATAACATCACCCAAAGGTAGGTGTTCCTGGTTGGAGATGGGCATTCACAGGGGAGGGTCTAGATGCCCCAAATTTACCAACTTAAAGGTTGGTTAGTATGCATTATAGACAGGAGGGCACTAGTGTCTGTGCATTTTAGCAATATATACATATTGAGGCCTATTAGTAGCAAAATATATAATTATTTTGTACTTTTGAAGATGTAGACGACTTAGGCTACTTGCACACTCGTGTTTGGTGTGGATCCGTCATGGATCTGCAAAGACGGATCTGCACCGATAATACAACCGCATGCATCCTTTAAGAACTGATCTGTTTGTATTATCTTTAACATTGCCAAAACTGATCCGTCTTGAACACCATTAAAAGTCAATGAGTCAATGCATTAGGGCAAAACTGATCCGTTTTGGACCGCCTGTGAGAGCCCTGAAACCGATCTCACAAACAGAAACCAAAACGCCAGTGTAAAAAGATGCCCAAGACTCATCAAGGCATTTACAAAACCAAACCGAACAGATCTGCAGAGTCTTATTTGAGGATAATGCAATGCTAAAACTCCCTATGGAGTAAAAATTATTGTTATAACAGGCCCTGCTGACAGACGCTTCCCTATGGCTGGAATCAGACATGCATTTTTAAATTTTTGGGAGACAAAATCAGACGCAGAAAGAAAACTATCAGGCTTTTCTTTTTCCTTTTGAATCCATTCATGACTTTGGTTCAAGAAACTGCATGTGTGATTCCGTGCAGTTATGATCCAAGCATGTAGAAACTGCTAATCTGCAGGAGAAATGAAATATTGCACTATTAGGGAATGTGTCTCATATATATAATATTGCACTCGTATCCTCCATGCAGCCTTCAGGTGGAGTACTCTGAAAATTGTCCAGGAAAATGGGGTTGCACTGCAGCCTATCCTCACCGTCCGAGGCCCATATTGATGATAGCCATATAAACATGACTGACGCAGTCTGAATTACAGATCAGGACTCCTCATTAGTGCCCTTAAAGGGGTCATCCAATTAAAAATATTTATCACCTACGGTATATCAGATTAACTGATATATGTCAGATTGCTGGGGGGCCCCAACAATCCCAAGACACCCATAGCAGTATGGAGCAGTAGAGCGACGTGGACTTTTCCTAGGATAACGCCTTTATCCGAGTTTTTTTCTGTGAAGACTAATGTCCACAAAATGAGCCGGCTCCTCAACACCCAGAGCACATATTCTTTGGATGCTGGGTGGAAACTACTGAACGATGCTGTGGTTTCTCTACAATATACCTGCTGGTGCAACCTGAATACATTAATGAGAGGAATGCCGGATCTATGGACCTGAAGAATGTTTGAGGTCACGTATGGATGAATATCTCATACTGCTATGCAATGATGCACATTGAGCCCTCTTATAAATAAATGAGGTAAGTGTGCCACCTTCCTAATCCTTATACAATCAGGCTGTAAACTATTAAAGATAATTTTTTCCCTTGAACCTTATGAGCAGTAAAATACACCTTACTTTCTGATGTCCACATGGGACTGCGGTACTCTAACCCTAATATATGATGAGAGCATCCTGGTTGTGTGTATGACCTTTTTATCTCTTCCGCAGTCTAAGAGGGTTTTTGCCGTAACATCAACTGTGAAATCACCACACAGTCTACAGCATACAGCTATATAACAGACTAATATAAGTGCACAACACTGTAAATATGGAATACAAAGACCCATGCGGGTCCTTCTTTGTAAGAAATAGGATCCTAGATAACACCAGCAGTCAGTACAGGCGTGACTTCAAGCTCCTGGGTCTCCATGCAGAATATGTAACAGGGCTCCTCACCTATTGTGTGGCAGATGGGCCTTTAGATTACTCTCAAGAACCAGGGCCCAGGTACGACTGCTACCTCAGCACCTGTGGTGGTCATAGCTCACTTCTGGACATCTCACATCCAACTTTGTTTTTCTAGTTGCTTGCTCTATGGTATTTGGTATTGAGGTTTGCACTAGACCAGTCAGAGGGGCTTTTCATTGTGTGGAAAGGAGGCAATGAATAAGACCATGAAGTAATCACTTGCTCCACCGGCAGCTCCACTATCAGCTGGAGAATGAAAGCAATCACATAGCAATTCATCTCACTTAGGTTAGGCTAGTCCACAGCTCTGATCTGGTGGGCTGTTCCAGCAGAGAATGCAGGAAACCGGGCACTCATGCTGGAAAGCATCCAGATGCCATTATAGTCTATGGGCTCCCTCGGTGAACTGCAGTATCCTTCAACGCCAGACCCAGTAAACTGTGGGACACTGTTCTCTGCTGTATCAGCTTACCCGAGATGTTAACTTAGCCTTACACTTTTTGTGGACCATACATGATGGACCAATTCACTTCTATGAATACACAAAGAAAAAAAGGATACAGATGTCATCTGCGTGCTGTCCACATCCGTTTGTCCGTCCCACCACTCATAGAACATGTTCTATTCTTGTCCGTTTTACAGACAAGAATAGTCAGTTCTAGTAGAAAGGTGTGGAATGCAAAGGGCCGGTCAGGGGCGGACTGGCCATAGACTCTACAGAGAATTTTCCCGGTGGGGCGATGCCCGTAGGCCACCCGGGCTCTCCTCAATGCAGGGTACATACTAGTGGGGGAACTATAGTGGTCATTATTACAGGTCGTCCAGGCAGCATGCTGAAGGTCAGGCTTTAATTGTGTTTTTTACCCAATTCCACCCCATTTAGATTTTTTTTTCCCCCACTACATTGTATGCCATATTAAATGGTGGCATTAGAAAGTAAAATAAGCCCTCATACAGCTAAGTGAACAGAAAAATAAAAACGTTATGGCTCAAAGAAGATAGGGAAGAAGAATGAAAATGCAAAAACAAAAAAAGCTCCAATATCCTAGGGGTTAAATAAATGTGTAACCTGAATAGTGAACCAGTGAAATAAAATACATTGTAAAACATTTCAATTAGGCAGACAGATACACAAGACAGACAGACATACACACATCAGTCACTACTACACTGCACACTTAGGTTCTGGATGTCTACCATGCGGCACGTGTCTGTGCTCACTACTACAATAACGCACAGGGAAACTAAAGTTTGCCACCTACTGCCCAATAACATAATATAAGCAGTAATTTTTTATTGTTTTTGTGGTCGCTTAGAAATTTGTCAAACTGTAATCAGCCTTTACTTTGCAGTTCATTTCTTGAAAAATAACATTACTACGGTATTTAACACTTCGCTTTGTGTTGAGATCATCAGCTGGCTTGTTGTTTGCCATATGACACCAAATATACTATATAAAAACTATTTACCAACAATAAGCGGAGCCATTAGGGCACCTACAGCAGGACCACGACGCCATCCGAAATAAATGAAATTATGATTCAAATTAAAATCATGACACATGATAGATTTCCTCTTTCAAAAATCTCCCAGCCACAAGTACTTAGTCCCAGTTCATAGTTATTGAAAGCAAGGGGGGCATTTACCAAAGTGTGCACACCACTAATGAGGTGTAAAAAAGTCGCAAATTATGGTGCATGTAATATTTCTGCAATAATTTGCGACTGCTCATTTCTCTCGACAAAATAAGTGGGCGGGGCTTAGCAGAAGGGGCTCCCATGGTCCAACGGCTTTACTATTATTTATGTTAGAAACTGGCGTACGTGATAGTTCTGATCTACCCCAGGTCCTAGCTGGTGCAGATTTGAAACTCTGGTGCACGCACTGCCTGGAAATGCGCGAAATGTATTGGCTTCTACCAGTGGACTTTACACTAAACTGGCGTTGTAACACCAGCGTCACCATCTGACCTGATATAGGCCTCATGCACACGACCTTTCCGTTTTGTGCCTTCCGCAATTTGCGAAACAGGCGGCCCATTGTAGAAATGCCTATTCTTGTCTGCAAAACGGACAAGAATAGGACATTTATTTATTTTTTGCGGGGCTACGTAACAGAGCAACGGATGCGGACAACACATGGAGTGCTGTCCAAACCCTTTTGCGGCCTCTTTGAAGTGAATGGGTCCGTACCCGAGCCGCAAAAACTGCGGCTCGGATACGGACCAGAACAACGGTCGTGTGCATGAAGCCATAGACTGATACCCTTTAGCTATAAAACGGTGGGGTACATGGTATGTGCCTGTGTGTATGCTTTTTACACCATTTTGGTGTAAGAAGAAAATGTCCTAATGAGCCTAGCAAATTGCGCCAGATTTTTCAATGCCATATGTCATTTTGATAAATTTTTACTTGCAGTCTTCTGAATTGATTTAATCCATGATTGCACTGCTCAATTTTTTCGGACAGTGTAAACCTGCCTTGACACTGTAGCTCCACAGAGATTTACCGCAGTTTATTAGGTCACATGAATTACTAGTCAGTGGAAAGTTGACAGTTTATCATAGGGTGAACTCTGGTACATCTCCCCTAGTCTTCCAAACATCAGAGACCTATCTGCTCTCCTTACGTCCTTCCCATAATACCAGTGTTAAATAAGCCTGTATTAGACTCTGTATGCATTCCGTTTCCGTATTTCTGATTTTCCGTTTCGTTCAAAGATAGAACATGTCCTATTATTGCACGCAAATCACGTTCCTTGGCTCCATTCAATGGGGCCAGAAAAAACAAACAGAACGGATATGGAATGCATCCGTCTGGCCTCTTCCACAAGAAAACTTTTTTTCCGTTTACGTTCCCTTTTGTGCGTTCCGTATACGGACCGTATGTGGAAGCATTCATTTCAATAGATCCTCAAAAAAAATTTAAAAGGTACTCCGTATGCCTTCCGTTTCCGTATTTCCGTTCCGTTAAGAGATAGAACATGTCCTATTATTGTCCGCATAATGGACAACGATAGGACTGTTCTATCAGGGGCCAGCTGTTCCGTTCCGCAAAAAACTGAATGCACACGGACGTCATCCATATTTTTTGCAGATCCGTTTTTTGCGTACCGTAAAATACTAAAAAAGCCATACGGTCATGTGCAAGAGGCCTATGTCTTCCGTATCCATTCTGTTTTTGCGGAACCATCTATTGAAAATGTTGAGCCCAGCCCAATTTTTCTATGTAATTACTGTATAATGTATATGCCATGCTTCCGTTTCTGTTTGCGATCCATGAAAAACAAATGGAAAAGCGGAACAGCAAAACAGAACGGAAGCGGAACGGAAACACTACTGAAACAAAAAACTGAAACGGATCCGTTTAAAACACTGAAAAAGGCCTCTTTAACACGACCGTATGGCTTTTTCAGTGTTTTGCGGTTCGTTTTTCACGGATACGTTGTTCCATTTTTTGTTACCGTTGCGTCCGTTTCTGTTCCGTTTTTCCGTATGGCATATACAGTATACAGTAATTACATCGATATAATTGGGCTGGGCAGAACATTTTCAATAGATGGTTCCGCAAAAACGGAACGGATACGGAAGACACATGGATGCATTTCCTTATGTGTTCCTTTTTTTTGCGGACCCATTGACTTGAATGGAGCTACGGAACATGATTTGCGGGCAATAATTGGGCATGTTCTATCTTTCAACGGAACGGAAAAACGGAAACAGAATGCATACAGAGTACATTCCGTTTTTATTGCGGAACCATTGAAATGAATGCGGACCGTATACGAAAAACAAAAAACGGCCTGTAAATGGAAAAATAAAACGGTCGTGTGAAAGAGGCCAAAGCCATACGGTCGTGTGCAAGAGGCCTAACTCTATGTAATGCTATTCCTCTGTTAATCCTTCTACAAATGGATGAATAAATTGACAACTAGGTGCTACCATCTCCTACGTTAAAGGGGTGTATCACTACACAATCTGGCATTGTCAGCACTGACAGGATAATGTCAGGCTGTGCCCCAACTGGTAAAACCCAGCAGTAAATTTAGTCATAAACTTCTGAGAGGAATAACAAAGGAAATGGCAGTTATAAGAAAAGATGTTCTAGAATTGTTATTTCATACAGGGAATACAGGGATTTACAAAAATAGACATGCCAAATCATCAGGAGGACCTGTCACCTCTCCCGCTACTTGTGTTCCCCATGTAATTACAATTCTGGAGAATCATTTCTTATGACTATATTACGCCACTCTTCTCTTATTACTGCTCGAAGTTTATAAGTAAAGGTACAGAAAGGTGTTACCAGTTGGGGGTGTGACCCTGCACTGGCAGCACTGATTGGACAATGCTTGACTCTGCAGGGACACTCCCCCAACTGGTAACTCCCATATGTACCTTTATTCATAAACTTCTAACAGAAATAAGAGGAAAAAAAACGGCACAACATTGAGTCAGAAGAATAAATGTCATCTCATGTGGAATACAATTATTTACTAGAACAGACATGTCAGGAGAGGTGACAGGTCCTCTTTAAAAAGCACTGGACAATAAGATTAGTGTTGAGCAAAGGTTTGTAAAAATTCGATTCAGCTGCTTGCCGAATTTCACAAAGAAATTCACTTTGTGACGAATTGATGGCGCATTGCACCGTCCCCTGTCATTGAACCCCTCAGATGCTGCGTGCATCACTGATCGCAGAATCTGATATTAAAAATGAGGGCTTTTTAGGGGTTAGCCAGTGGGGAAAAAAAAAGAATACTCACCTAATCCATTTGAATGCGAAGGGGCCACCGTGGCCATCTTGTTTAAAGATCTCGCACAAAATATTGGGCGGTGTGTGGTGATGTTATACGTCAGCACGCACAAGATTATGCGTGGGATTATCAATTAAGATGGCCGCAGTGACCTCAAACAGATGAGGTGAGTACATATGTTTTTGTAATTTTTTGTTTTTTTTACACCATTTCAGAAACAATAGATTCCTTACCATGAAGCACAAGGAAATTTGACTTCACGGCGAATCAAATTTTCTCTGAAATTCGGTTCGAGGTCCACTTCGGATACTTTCGATTCGCTCAATCCTAAATACGATATACTGCAGAATACCTAAAACTCAGCAGGGAAGACTTATGGAAATGTCTGAAGGAAAAACTGTCTTTTTTGCCTATAACAACCTCATGGTTTGCAAAAACTGCAAAGGGTTTGACCTAATCTGATGGTTCGAGATGGTTATGTCAGAACTTTTGAATATTAGAATATAATACATAAATATATAAATAATATAATAGAATCCATCATATATATATATATATATATATATATATATATATACACACACACACACACACACACACAGTACAGACCAAAAGTTTGGACACACCTTCTCATTCAAAGAGTTTTCTTTATTTTCACGACTATGAAAATTGTAGATTCACACTGAAGGCATCAAAACTATGAATTAACACATGTGGAATTATATACATAACAAAAAAGTGTGAAACTGAAAATATGTCATATTCTAGGTGCTTCAAAGTAGCCACCTTTTGCTTTGATTACTGCTTTGCACATTCTCCAACAGTCTCAAAGGAGTTCCCAGAGATGCTTAGCACTTGTTGGCCCTTTTGCCTTCACTCTGTGGTCCAGCTCACCCCAAACCATCTCGATTGGGTTCAGGTCCGGTGACTGTGGAGGCCAGGGCATCTGGCGCAGCACCCCATCACTCTCCTTCATGGTCAAATAGCCCTTACACAGCCTGGAGGTGTGTTTGGGGTCATTGTCCTGTTGAAAAATAAATGATCCAACTAAACGCAAACGGATGGAATAGCATGCCGCTGAAAGATGCTGTGGTAGCCATGCTGGTTCAGTATGCCTTCAATTTTGAGTAAATCCCCAACAGTGTCACCAGCAAAGCACCACCACACCATCACACCTCCTCCTCCATGCTTCACGGTGGGAACCAGGCATGTAGAGTCCATCCGTTCCACCTTTTCTGCGTCACACAAAGACACGGTGGTTGGAACCAAAGATCTCAAATTTGGACTCATCAGACCAAAGCTCAGATTTCCACTGGTCTAATGTCCATTCCTTGTGTTCTTTAGCCCAAACAAGTCTCTTCTGCTTGTTGCCTGTCCTTAGCAGTGGTTTCCTAGCAGATATTCTACCATGAGGGCCTGATTCACACAGTCTCCTCTTAACAGTTGTTCTAGAGATGTGTCTGCTGCTAGAACTCTGTGTGGCATTGACCTGGTCTCTAATCTGAGCTGCTGTTAACCTGCGATTTCTGAGGCTGGAGACTCGGATGAACTTATCCTCCGCAGCAGAGGTGACTCTTGGTCTTCCTTTCCTGGGACGGTCCGCATGTGAGCCAGTTTCTTTGTAGCGCTTGATGGTTTTTGTGACTGCACTTGGGGACACTTTCAAAGTTTTCCCAATTTTTCGGACTGACTGACCTTCATTTCTTAAAGTAATGATGGCCACTCATTTTTCTTTACTTAGCTGCTTTTTTCTTGCCATAATACAAATTCTAACAGTCTATTCAGTAGGACATCCACAACGCAACTGATGGTCCGAACCCCATTTATAAGGCAAGAAATCCCACTTATTAAACCTGACAGGGCACACCTGTGAAGTGAAAACCATTTCAGCTGACTACCTCTTAAAGCTCATCAAGAGAATGCCAAGAGTGTGCAAAGCAGTAATCAAAGCAAAAGGTGGCTACTTTGAAGAACCTAGAATATGACATTTTCAGTTGTTTCACACTTTTTTGTTATGTATATAATTCCACATGTGTTAATTCATAGTTTTGATGCCTTCAGTGTGAATCTACTATTTTCATAGTCATGAAAATAAAGAAAACTCTTTGAATGAGAAGGTGTGTCCAAACTTTTGGTCTGTACTGTATAGATATATACATATATATATATATATATATATATATATATATATATATATATATATATATTGTGGCAATGTGAACATTGAGGTGTTGTTTCCCCAGGTTCCAGTCCAGGACTTAGGGCATGCTCATGTCCAGGGATCCTATTTAATCCTGCTACTGGATCCTGGGTGTGTCTCACTCTGGAGAGTGTGCAGACAGAGGCCTGGTGAGGCTCTGTCAGTGTGGTCTCAGCTAGGCAAGGCTGAGGGGCCACGAGGCTATGCAATAGCCTGGACTTTGGGGGACTCAGCGACACCCGGGAACAAGCATTAAAAGGTCAGAGTCAGAAGGACTGCTAGACCACAACCCCCTCCAAAGGTACTGCATTTGTTACAGCCTGAGGGCTGGTGGACTGTATGTCTGGGGTAAGCCGCACCTGGTTCCATGTGGGAACGCTATCATATAGCCGAGTTAGGGATAAGATGTATATTATGTTTAGGTAGAGCCCAGATGGGCAGGCTTTTGTTTTATGCCATGTTGTGTATGAAGAGTGTAAAATAAATTGCACTGTTTGGACCTGAAACCCAGTGGTTATGAAGATCATTTTGAGAATGACCCCCGAATAAGAGGCGGTCCCTTACAATATATATATATATATATATATATATATATATATATATATATATATATATATATATATATATTTTTTTTTAGGGCTGCACGATAAATCGAAAAAACAATCGAATCGCGATAATCAGCAAATGCGATATGGCGATTTGGCCGACCCGAAAATGCCGCGATTATATATAAAGGGGCCCTGCGCACATAACTGCCTTTTGCATGTAAAGTGTTTTACTAGTGTGTGTGTGGGTGAAACAATCTCTCTCCTAACAGGTCCGGTGTTCCGTGAAAAGTTGGTACCTGTAAAAAGTTGGTACCCTCGTCACTTCCGGTAGTGACGTAGAGGCATCGGAAGGCTCAGAAGGAGGTGTGTCGCCGAGCTCGCCACCTCAGTGGCTGAAAAGGTGTGTTAGCGCCTGCGCAAAACTAACTATGGTACCAACATTTCACGGGGCGGTAGGTTAGATTTATGGCCCACGCGCATGCGCCGGGAGCCGGGAGCCTAAGCAGAGAGTGTAGGCAAAAATTATGGACCAGTGCGCACGCGCGAGTTGGGTACCAAAATTTCACGGCCAGTGCAGGTTAGATTTATGGCCCATCGCGCATGCGCCGGGAGCCTCAGCAGAGTTGGGGTAGGCAAAAATTACGGGCGCTCGGAACACCGGCCTCTGTACTCACTATGAATGCAATGTGCGGCAGCGAGCTGGCTGGCCGGCGCGTGACTGACGTCACTTAGTAACGCTCCTCCCACTTCAGGAAGCAGGAGCGTTACTAAGTGACGTCAGTTACGCGCCGGCAGGCCAGCTCGCTGCAGTGCATTGCATTCATAGTGAGTACAGAGGCCGGACCTGTTAGGAGAGAGATTGTTTCACCCATACACACACTAGTAAAACACTTTACATGCAAAAGGCAGTTATGTGCCCAGTTTAGGACACATGAGGGGGACCAGCATAAGATGCTATATGTCTTAAGCTGGCCCCCCTCATGGCCCTATGTGTCCTCCACACATCCCCTATAACAGTGCCATCCACAGGTCCCCCATAACAGCGCCCTCCACAGATCCCCCATATAACAGCGCCCTCCACAGATCCCCCATACAACAGCGCCCTCCACAGATCCCCCATACAACAGCGCCCTCCACAGATCCCCCATACAACAGCGCCCTCCACAGATCCCCCATACAACAGCGCCCTCCACAGATCCCCCATACAACAGCGTCCTCCACAGATCCCCCATATAACAGCGTCCTCCACAGATCCCCCATATAACAGCGTCCTCCACTGATCCCCCATATAACAGCGTCCTCCACTGATCCCCCATATAACAGCGTCCTCCACAGATCCCCCATATAACAGCGTCCTCCACAGATCCCCCATATAACAGCGTCCTCCACAGATCCCCCATATAACAGCGTCTTCCACTGATCCCCCATATAACAGCGTCTTCCACTGATCCCCCATATAACAGCGTCCTCCACTGATCCCCCATATAACAGCGTCCTCCACTGATCCCCCATATAACAGCGTCCTCCACTGATCCCCCATATAACAGCGTCCTCCACTGATCCCCCATATAACAGCGTCCTCCACTGATCCCCCATATAACAGCGTCCTCCACTGATCCCCCATATAACAGCGTCCTCCACTGATCCCCCATATAACAGCGTCCTCCACTGATCCCCCATATAACAGCGTCCTCCACTGATCCCCCATATAACAGCGTCCTCCACTGATCCCCCATATAACAGCGTCCTCCACTGATCCCCCATATAACAGCGTCCTCCACTGATCCCCCATATAACAGCGTCCTCCACTGATCCCCCATATAACAGCGTCCTCCACTGATCCCCCATATAACAGCGTCCTCCACTGATCCCCCATATAACAGCGTCCTCCACTGATCCCCCATATAACAGCGTCCTCCACTGATCCCCCATATAACAGCGTCCTCCACTGATCCCCCATATAACAGCGTCCTCCACTGATCCCCCATATAACAGCGTCCTCCACTGATCCCCCATATAACAGCGTCCTCCACTGATCCCCCATATAACAGCGTCCTCCACTGATCCCCCATATAACAGCGTCCTCCACTGATCCCCCATATAACAGCGTCCTCCACTGATCCCCCATATAACAGCGTCCTCCACTGATCCCCCATATAACAGCGTCATCCACAGACCCCCCATATAACAGCACCCTCCACAGATCCCCCACAACACAGCGTCCTCCACAGATCCTCCATATAACAGCACCCTCCACAGATCCCCCATATAACAGCGTCCTCCACAGATCCCCCATATAACAGCATCCTCCACAGATCCCCCATATAACAGCGTCCTCCACAGATCCCCCATATAACAGCGTCCTCCACAGATCCCCCATATAACAGCGTCCTCCACAGATCCCCCATATAACAGCGTCCTCCACAGATCCCCCATATAACAGCGTCCTCCACAGATCCCCCATATAACAGCATCCTCCACTGATCCCCCATATAACAGCATCCTCCACAGATCCCCCATATAACAGCGTCCTCCACAGATCCCCCATATAACAGCGTCCTCCACAGATCCCCCATATAACAGCGTCCTCCACAGATCCCCCATATAACAGCGTCCTCCACATATCCCCCATATAACAGCGTCCTCCTCAGATCCCCCATATAACAGTGTCCTCCACAGATCCCCCATATAACAGCGTCCTCCACAGATCCCCCACAACACAGCGTCCTCCACAGATCCCCCACAACACAGCGTCCTCCACAGATCCCCCACAACACAGCGTCCTCCACAGATCCCCCACAACACAGCGTCATCCACAGATCCCCCACAACTCAGAGTCATCCACAGATCCCCCATAACTATGTCATACCCAGCCACGTCAGCGGCTCATATGGGAAAATCCAAGCAAATAGACCTCTAGCACAATTCCTTTAAAATATCGCATCGCATATCGTTATCGCAATTTTTAGGGCCCTACTCGCAATCGCACAAAATTCCCATATCGTGCAGCCCTAATATATATATATATATATATATATATATATATTAAAAAGGAAACAAATGCCGGCACCGGAAAAGGCTATGTGGGTGCTATGTCCAGGGATGTAGCTGCTTACCCCATATAATACAGATGAAAAACGGACAGCACTCCAGGTAAAAAGTAGTGGTGTTTATTCACCCATGTGGATGGCAACGACTTGTATGAGCTGAAACGTTGCCATCCACATGGGTGAATAAACACCACTACTTTTACCTGGAGTGCTGTCCGTTTTTCATCTGTGTATATATGTATGTATATATATATGCCTCCTGCACACGACCGTATGGCTTTTTCAGTGTTTTGCAGTCCGTTTTTCACAGATCCATTGTTCCGTTTTCTGTTTCCGTTCCGTTTTTCCGTATAGCATATACAGTAATTACATAGATAAAATTAGGCTGGGCATAACATTTTCAATAGATGGTTCCGAATAAAACAGAAACGGAAACGGAAGACATACGGATGCATTTCCGTATGTGTTCCATTTTTTTGCGGACCCAATGACTTGAATGGAGCCACGGAACGTGATTTGCGGGCAATAATAGGACATGTTCTATCTTAAAACGGAACGGAAAAACGGAAATACGGAAACGGAATGCATACGGAGTACATTCCTTTTTTTTGCAGAACCATTGAAATGAATGGTTCCGTATAAAGAACATATATACGGAACGCAAAAAACGGCCAGTAAATGTGGAAAAAAACGGTCGTGTGCAGGAGGCCAAAACCTGTTATGTTTTGATATTCTGGTATCCGTGCTGAATGTCAGCCATTGTGTCCAGGTTTTCAAAAGAGGATAGAAGGTAAATTCAAGTCTCTTGAACTGAATACTTAATTCTAGTTAGGTATCTCTGTAAGGCCTCATGCACACGACCGTTTGTGGTCAGCAAATTGCGGATCCACAAAGCACGGATGGCGTTCGACACGGACAGCCATTGATATAACTGCCTATTCTTGTCCGCAAAACGGACAAGAATAGGAAATGCTATAGTTTTTTGGCAGGGCCACAGAACGGTGCAACGAATGCGGACAGCACACGGAGTGCTGTCCGCATCTTTTGCGGCCCCATTAAAGTGAATGGGTCCGCATCTGAGCTGCAAAAACGGCAGCTCGGATGCGGACCCAAACAACGGCCGTGTGCATGAGGCCTTAAGAGAAGGGAGATTAAAAGGTATTATCCAAGCCTCGGTCAAAACAAAGGAGTAAGAAAATGGTGTTTGCAGGCTCCACAGAAAACTATACATAGACTTAAAAGCAAGGAAATGTCCAAAGGTCATTTTTTCCTTTAAATGCATAGAGAAAGAATCATATGCATTACAATGTCAGATGTTATCTTGTAGATGCTTAGGTTATAGAAATAAGATGGAAATGTAATCATAAAAATTATCATCGAGTTTACTTATGTTTTAGCATAAAGTAAGGTTAATATGGTTATCGGTTTATGTGGTCTTAGTGTGAGGAAGACTGATGAGTGAATGGTTTTAAAAAATCTCCTCTAATGGTGTGAACAATGGTTTAACACATTAAGCAGACTTGTCGTAAAGGACAATGACTGAGCAACACTTACGGTATGTTTATTCCCAAGCAGACATGGACAATGCAATGAATAGAGTAGGACTTCGAATTGTGTGACTAGAGTGAAGTTAACATAAGTGTACATATAATTGTTTGGTAAGAGACAACATTCTATTGTATCCCTTTGGACCAGTCAAAGTCCTGACTGGTAAATTAGATGAGCAGTAAAAATACTAATTAATTCCAAAATTTACTCATAGACCTCCAGTGCCATCTAGTGGTAGAGTAAAGTAAGATATGAATTGTGAAATAGGTGGGAGGGGGTCACAACTGATGTCACTAATTATTGATTAACCTGACCAAGGGGGATAAAAAGGCAGCATAAGCTGATTGGGGGGGGGGGGGGGGGGTCGTCACGTCATAAGATCATCCAAGGAATAACCACCACAGTCAGGAGACTAAGAGAGGAGGGAATAGGACCTGACCATACTACATTCCTGAACCTTGACCCTGATTTCTTCGAGGCAGATTCTGGGTATGGTATAAAATTTCCTTCTGGATTTTAGGAAATTAATTAATTATATCTATATATTACATCAATTATATCCTGTGTTTAGGCTCTAGATTAATTTGGGATCATTGTACCTGCAGCCTCAATGGTGCCATTTTGATCTAGGGAGATAAATAGATACATTTTATGTATATATCGTTGTATCATCTCCAAATATATGATTTCAGTTCTAGTCATATATGGTTGAATCTATATTTATACATCTATGTAAGGAAATATGATGAAGATCTGATACATCTGTGGCTGGCAGAAATCAAGTGTTCAGTTAAGGAATGGTCTCCTTGGGCCATTAGTAAGATATCTCATTATATTATTGATTAGAGGCATATTCTTTAGGTTATTTGGTGTTTCTTAGTTGCATATCATTAGGGTTGTTTTTTATTGCTACCAATTTTATAATTGAATATTATTGGATTGTAACCCATTTTTATATTATATTGATTATTTTGCACTGAATTATTATTAATAAATATATATATTTTATTTGCAACTGGGTTCTTTTTGTCTTCAATTCAACCCAGATCGCTCTGGTGAGCTTGTTGTTTATGAGAACAAATTGGAATCTCCTCTATTATAGATCCTAATTTGTTTACATAAATAATATAGACTGTTAATCAGAGCAGTATAAATATTCTGATAGTTACAAGGTTGCCCATAATTTACTTCTCATATGGATATATTGAAGGTTTGTTGCAGTCATACCCCAGTTCACATGCAATCAAACTTCACTGTAGCCCTCTGGCCCCCGTGTCTACTGAGGAAGATCAATTATTATAATTAGTCAATGGTTTTGTCACCTCTTTAGTTTTGGCAGTTTTAGGTTTGAGCTCCTCAAGCTCCTCAGTGACGCCTGTTCTTATCATAGGTTGTTGTGACCATCGCATTTACATGACTTGGCCTGAAGCTTCCGACTTTTAGGCTACTTTCACACTAGCGTTTTGGCTTTCTGGATCAATTTTGCCCTAATGCATTCTTAATAAAAAAGGATCTGCTCAGAAGGCATCAGTTTGCCTCCGTTCAGTCACCATTACGCTCTGGAGGCGGACACCAAGATGCTACCTGCAGCATTTTTCTGTCTGTCCTGGGATGCAGAGCGAGACGGATCCGTCCTAACACACAATGTAAGTCAATGGGGATGGATCAGTTTTCTCTGACACATCCGTCTTGGCTATATAAGACATAATACAACCGGATCCGTTCATAAAGGGTGCATGAGGTTGTATTATTGTAACGGAAGTGTTTTTGCAGATCCATGACGCATCCGCAAAAAACGCTAGTGTGAAAGTAGCCTTATATGTGCAAAAGAAAAACTCAACTATAAACTTACTGAGGCTGAGACACGATCATCTGTGGCTTCTGCTTCAGTGCTAGTGTCACTTGTCCTTGAGTAGCTTCAGGAGAGGCTTGTACCTTCTTTGGTGTTGACTGCGGAGCTGCCTGTTGAGGAATGGGCCGCAGTGGAGGGGCTGGAGCTCCTGCACCCTGAGTCTCTGTACTTGTAGAAGATTTGTCTTGGGTCACCTTCTCTTCACAAACTTTTCCTTTAGTTCCAGGTTTGCACACACAAAGATGTGGACGAAGGCACATTCCACCATTTTGACATGGCGGAGTACAATTTGCTGTAGAAGAAAAGTGCACAATCATGAGACTGAAAACCGCAAAGATGAACAGATTATTTAAAAGTGGAACATCTAATTCTTTATGACAGGACATGTACTGTGCAATATATTTAAAGAGTATTACAGCTTAAAAAAAAAAAAAAAAAAAAGAAACAAAACTGCTGACAGACTCCCTATAAAGGCAATCTGTCAGCAGTTTTGACTATCCAGTACAAACATACCTACCTAGCATTTATTATCAGGATTAGTGTGATAGGTCATCAATATCAGATCGACGAGGAGCTCAGCTGTTTGAAGAGACTGAAGCGCTGCCTTCTCTTTACCGCTTACCTGCTCGTCGGGGCAACTGCAGTGGTGAGCTCATGCAATTACTACTCTGCTCTATCCTATTCACTTTCTCTTCAACTGGCTAATTGGCAAGGGTGCTGGGAGTCAACCCCCTGTCAATCCGATATTGATGACCTATCCAGAGGATAGATAAAAAACTGTTGTGACGCGTTTCGCCTCGTGAGGTGAGCCTTTCTCTGTTTTTTTTTTTTAGAAAGGGTCACCTCAGGAGCCGAAACGCGTCACAACTGTTTTTTATGTGACCAATAAAGAAAAGATATTGCATCCAGTGAGTGCCAGTCTTATCTTGCATAAACGTATATGGGAGGCCGACCCGGGACACGTGCACCACGCCACCGAGAATACGGAGTGCCGACTGTACTTTGATTGGATCTATCCTGAGGATAGGTCACCAGTATAAAAAACATGGACAACCCCTTTAAGTGCACTGAACTGCTTCACAGTCCCTCCCATCTGCTCTGAGTGACATTTGTAGTGGTCTCCTGTTTGGATGATACAGCTGTCAGGGGAGGAGCTGTAATGCAGCGCAACTCAGAAAGCAGAGAGTGACTCCCAATAAAGCTCCTCCTCCGTTGCACTCAAGGAGCACAACATGGCAGAATAAAAGTTCATATTCACACATATTCAAAAAAAGTTCCACTATTCTGCCAGCCTGTAGGTACTGCTGTAAGCAGTTTTGCAATGTCAAAACTGATGACAGTCCTTTTAAAATTAGTAGTAAAGAACTGACATAATTGCTATTAGTCCTACATAGAGCGGTAGGAGACACACAGACACAAATTAAGGTAGTAACTGCTCCAAATCATAATACAGATAGCCCCCAATTTACAAAGCACCATCAGCAAGATCAAAGTAAATCTGCTAAGTAAATATTACCTTGCTGCTTTACAAATACATATTTCTTTTTTTATCGGTAAGTAGGGGAGATTTATCAAAACTGGTGCAACAGAAAACTGGCTTATTTGCCCCTAGCAACCAATCAGATCCCACCTGTTATTTTCCAAAGAAGCTCTGAAAAATAAAAGGTGGAATCTGATTGGTTTCTATGGGGAACTAAGCCAGTTTTCTTTTACACCAGTTTTGATAAATCTCCCCTACTTACCTATAAAAAAAGAAATATGTATTTGTAAAGCAGCAAGGTAATATTTACTTAGCAGATTTACTTTGATCTTGCTGATGGTGCTTTGTAAATTGGGGGCTATCTGTATTATGATTTGGAGCAGTTACTACCTTAATTTTTGTCTGTGTGTCTCCTACCGCTATATGTAGGACATTTTTTTACGACATTTTTGATAAATCTCTCCCAGTATGTCTACAATATGCAAAGGGTCAAAGATCAGAATGTGTTTTCCAGAAGTGTGGACAGACATAAGTAGCATTCTCCTTTCAACCTGTGCAATAGCCATAAAGACAACAAACAATGAAAATACTGAAGTATGGGAGGATGACGCCACAGTCTATGTGCACAACCGTGCCTTGCAGACATGGGATCTCATGCTACATCACAACGGCACAAAATGAAAATGAACAACCGTGGTAAAAAAACATTTAGACTGGAGAATGGGGTTCATTATTGCTAATGCACCGTGATATAAACTACAATATAAATTAAAAAGAAAACGCCTCCATGTGTGTAAAATCAGTACAGTAAGGACTCCGAGCAGTCCATGGCCACTATACAATGCATTTGTACACATCTGTAATAAGTCGACTGTTCCATAAGAGAAAAGTCAGAAGGCCTTCACATGGGGCCTGCAGGCATACCAAGTAATGCGTGCATCCACCAAACATGATTGTCTACTATGGAGGACCACCTTGTGCCTTGAAAACTACAAAGACATATAACCACAGATGCTTTGTTGCTTGTGTGTGTAGAGGATAACGCATTACTGGGAATTTTCTGAACTTGGTCTTGCTAAATTTGGGGTTTGGGGTCTCAGTATTAAGCAGGGGATGGGCAAAGCAAGAAGTCGGTGAGGTGCACCTTCTGTCAATAGCTGCAAAACTCAGAATCTGACTGATGGGCGTTGTTTTGATACAGCCTTGTAACATTCAGCCATTTTAAAACTTTATGTGGTGTTAAAAGGGGTTGTGCAGTAGCGTAGCACTGATAACCTGTCCTCAAGATAGGTCATCAATATCAGATCGGAGAGAGTCAGACTCCTGGCACCCCGATCAGCTGTTTCAAGGGGTCACGGCACTCATACGAGCGCACGTTCATCTTAAAAATTATCTGCGCGCGTTCTCCTTTACAGTGGAGAAATGAAACGAGCAGTTGCAATTACCCTGCACTGCGGCAACAAAGGAGACAGCACAGAAGAGGAATTGCGAAGAGGAAGCAGCACTGGCATGAGTGCCATGATCCCTTCAAACAGCTGATCGGCAGGGGTGGCGGGAGTTGGACCCCCACCAATCTGATATTGATGATAAACCTTTAGGGCAGGTCACCAATGCTATGCCACTGTGTCTGACCTGACTATTTTAGGTTCTTGTCTTCCCTTGTACTTCCATCGTGTCACTCAATAAGATGAACAGTGGCATGCAAAAGTTTAGGGACCCCTAGCTGAAATTACTGTTACTGTGAAGGTAAAGATGAAATGATCTCCAAAAGGCATGAACATGAAACATTCCTTTTGTATTTTAAAGAAAAACATGCTTTCATTTTCATCTTTTACATTTTCAAAGTAACAAAAAAGGAAAAGGGCCTAAGCAAAACATTGGGCATCCAGCATGGTAAAGGGTTTCTATCACCAGAAATACTGTTATGTAGCCTCTAGGTGCTATGTGGGCGTATAATCAGCACCTAGAGGCTCCGTCCACTCACGATTTATCCCGCCCAGGTCCAGTGTTGTGCCCGCCCCTCTCCTCTTGATTGATGCCACTGTTCCCAGCATCGTTGGCGAAATCCCGCGCCTGCACTGTTCACTTCGGTCTTCGGCGCAAGCGCAGTGAGTGAAGGCCGCTCTCCTGATGCCGGCTTCCTCACTGTGACGTAGTTGACGCAGGCGCACTGAGGAAGCCGGCACCAGGATCGCATCATTCACTCACTGCGCCTGCGCCGAAGACAGATGTGAACGGCGCAGGCGCGGGATTTCGCCAACGATGCAGGGAACAGTGGCATCAATCAAGAGGAGTGGGGCGGGCACAACACTGGACCTGGGCGGAATACAGGGTGAGTGGACGGAGCCTCTAGGTGCTGATTTTACGCCCACATAGCACCTAGAGGCTCATTAACATATAATAAAAGTGCTTTTTTAACAAAAACGGCTGCAGGGACTAACGTTAGAAACATACTGTTATGTAGTGCTAACATTAGCGCATCTCTATGTCAGTCAGCTACATAACAGTATTTCTGGTGATAGAAACCCTTTAATAGCTAGTAACACCCCTTTGGCAAGTATCACAGCTTGTGAATGCTTTTTGTAGCCAGCCAAAAGTCTTTCAACTCTTGTTTGAAGGATTTTCATCCATTCTTCCTTGCAAAAGTCTTCCAATTCTGTGAGATTCCCAGGCCGTCTTGCGTGCACTGCTCTTTTTAGGTAAATCCACAGATTTTCAATGATGTTCAGATCAGAGGACTGTGAGGGCCATGGTAAAATCTGCACATTGTGCCTTTTGAGGTAGGTCTAGGGTTTCTTAGGTGTAATTAAGATCATTATCCATTTGTAGAAGCCATCCTTTTTCCAACCGGCTTTTTTTACAATTGGTTTTATGTTTGCTTCCAGACTTTGCTGGAATTTCATTGAATCCATTCTTGTCCCTACCTGTGAAATGTTCCCAGTGCCATTGGCTGCAACACAACCCCAAACCATGATTGATCCACCCCTGTTCTCAATGGTTGGAGATGTGTTCTTTTCATGAAATTCTGTGCCCTTTTTTTTCTACAAACATCATTTTGTTCTTTGTGGCCAAAGAGTTCTCTTAACCTCGTCGGTCCACAGTTTACTAAATGCATCAGGCTTGTTTAGATGTTGCTTTACCAACTTCTGATTCAGAATTTTGTGGTGAGGACGTAGGAGAGGTTTTCTTCTGATGACTCTTCCACGGAAGCCATATTTAAGCAGGTATTGCTGAACAGAAGAAAAATGTACCACAACTCCAGTCTGCTAAATCTTCCTGAAGGTCTTTTGCCGTCAATCAGGTGTTCTGATTTGCCTTTCTAGCAATCCACGAGCAGCTGTGTCTGAAATTTATCTTGGTCTTCCAGACCTTCTATTGACCTCCATTGTTCCTGTTAACAGCCATTTCTTAATTAAATTTCAAACTGAGGAAATGGCAACCAGAAAACGCTTTGCTATCTTCTTATAGCCTTCTCCTGCTTTGTGGGCCTCAACCATTTTCATTTTCAGAGTGTTCGGCAGCTGCTAGATGAATAACCCTTGGCTGCTGTTTTTTGGAACAAGGTTAGAGGAGTCTGGATATTTATAAAACTTTGAAATTCACATCACCTGGCCTTTCCTAATGAAGATTGTGAACAAACCTTAACCCTAACAGGCTATTTAAGGTCTGAGACCTCGGTCAAAGTTATCCGAGCGCTCAAATCTCCTTAGGTTCCTATACTTTTAAAAAGGTACTGATTTCCCTTTTTCACTCTAAAATTGTACACAACCAAAATAATACACCAATAGTGCTTAAAATGTTGAAAAGTGTGTTTCATCTTTAGCTATATGCCTTTTGGAGATCATTTCATCTTCAACTTGCTTACCTGTTCACAGAAACAGTAATTTTGATCAGGGGTTCCCAGACTTTTACATGCCACTGTATAATTTCATCTGTTCACATAAACAACTGATTTATGAAAAAAAAAGACAGGTATGCTTCAAATCCACACCATCAAGGATGCTGCAAATAAGGAATAAAAACAATCACAGAAACCCACTAAAGCCTCCAAAAGCTTAAATTTTACTTAGAGTAGTTGACCTAAAAAGTGCAGCGATCAGCAACATTCACCACTTTGCACGTCACCGACAGGTTCATCTCAGGACTCTTTTACATAGTAGTAGACAGAAAAACACAGATTTTGCAATCCTAACTTCTATCTGAGAGCCAATGTGAGTATGGTATAAAAACACGAGTCTCTCTACATGGCAGGTGTCCTGTTGTTGTACTGCTTCCCAGAATTACAATGTTCCACTACACTGAAGAGCTATTGAGTTAGCCACATAACCATGCAGGCACCTTCCTCTGAAGTGATTTGAAAGAATAATATGGAGCAACGTGAGACAACATCATGAGAAAAACTCGACTCATTGCTGGTGTGAAATCTCTTCTCACACTTGGGTACAATATTCAGTGAAGTAAAACCATCATTTCCTGCAAGATGTAGTGTGTGGTCTAAACCACAGGGCATAAATTATTATTATATCATTCTACAAAGCTGTCACTTAAAAGTTTATGGCATGTAGAAGTCATTAGCTGTTAAAATATAAAAAGACTAATCAATTCCAAATGTACGCTAAACTCAATATATGGTGGGCTGTATGAACCATATAGGAAGCCAGGAGATGGATCATTTTATTTATATTACTCTCTCTTTTCACTTTTCTTTTCATGATAAACTAAGTTGGTCTGGAGTGCAAGGAATAAACATAATGGGGGGGCAACTGCTAAATTAAAGTACAGCTTTAGCCTATATGCACACGAACGTGGTTTGGTTCTGCATCCGAGGAGCATTGCTTGCGGCTCGGGTGCGGACCCATTCACTTCACTGGGGCCGCAAAAGATGCGGAAATCAAATGCAGTCACCGGGAGCAGGCAGTTCCGAGAACAGCCCGATGAAGGCCCCCGGTGGCTGTTCTCGGAACTGCCTGCTCCTGGTGACTGCATTTGATTTCAGACCGGCTCCCGGCACAGGCACAACTAAGGGCTTACCTGTGCATCACCGGACGGCTGAGTCTACCATACTAAAGATAGCAGCCCGCATATGTTCACTGGCGAACACTGCGAGCTGACAATCACTGCCCAGGAGGAAGCATAAGAGTTTAATAACAGTCCATGTGTCGATCGCGTCTCCCAGACTGCTTCATAGTGTTTTATCGGATCATGGGTCTATTGTATTATATTCACATCATCATGTGAGTACACAGCACATTAGACTCGGAATCTGATAAGAACTGCCTGCATTATAAAACACGATGAAGCAGTCAGTTTGGGTCAAAGTTGCTGCAGTTGGCCCAGGAGATGTGGCTAACACATGGACAGTATTTACCAGACCAGGGCAGGACCTGTGCAGCCTAACGAATGTAAGATTAGTTATGCCATTTTTTTGGTGCACGTTACACCTGGCAAACAGACCGGACGAAAGACAAAATTGACCCCAATAAATGGGGGCATGAGACCACAATAAATTTGGCGTATGCAAATTAGATCAAGACTGGTGTTAGATAAAGTCCCTTCACTCTAGGGGGATGTCATTCAATATGCAAGGAGAATTCCAAAATCATCTGTTTCAAAACCTCAAAAACTTTCCAGTCCGAGCACAAGGCTTACATCACAGATGTCACCAGCATAGCCTCAAGCTACAGTTGCAAATCCCCAAAAAGGTTGAGACCTTCAGGTTTTATTGGCAATCCATGGGTTGGGTAAAAAGCTTGCTGAAACTTTACAGAGGCTCAATATAGGATCCCTTGATTATACTGGCAATATCTCTAGGAGCTGGTACTGCAGGAGAGATATTACCACTAACATCAGGATGGCACAAACAGGTTCATAGATTCCTTGTGAAGTGGTGTGTGTACATACTGAACGTTTCCTGAAGATTCAAGAACCAAACATCTGTGGAGTCTTGTATATTGAATATTTACAGTGCAGAAAATTGATATTTTATATATCTAAAAGGAAAATGTCCACTGATGTGAGGTCTAATAAAATGATAAAAAAAATAATATGGTAATGTAGCCCTCTTGCCATTCATATCTCTATGATGGGGAGAGTACTGCTGAAGCAGATCCAATGATGGTGGAAGGTTTTCCACCTCTTGTACATGCATGCTTTCTATAATCACATTCTTATAAATCACCCATGGCAGCTCTCAGTCTCGCGTATCTCCACCATACAGCAAGTGTTGATATTTCCTATCAACCCACCAAGGCCTGACCCCTGAAAGTAATTTTCTTCAGGCTCCTCTATGGGTCATCATGCGGCAACCAGGCTTTAGTCGAAACAACTGGGTTTGAAAGCTATGCATCTCCTTTTGTGTTCTTGGGCTAGTTCCAGGGTGGAGTTGCTCAGTCAAACCTCTCTGTTCTTGTTTTTGGAGCGCTTTTTGTTATTAATAGATAAAAAAGTTTCATCCAAGTACAACATCACATTTCAAACATTTTTCCATGTATAAAGAAATTGAGTTTCCTCAATTTTCAGAAGACAAAAAAGACAAACATTTTCTGCACCTGGCAGCATATCTTCATAGATCCACAATTTATGGGTTCTTGACAGTATATTTAAAGAATGTCATAGGGGTTGGACCTCGTAGTAGAACATATTACCTGTACCGTACACAGGATAGGTGATAAGTATCCATGGTCATGCATTGGTGCTATTAGTGCATTAAAGGGGTTTTCCAGACTGCTAATATTGATTACCTATTCTCAGGATAAGTCATTACTAGCCAATCGGTGAGGGTCAGACATCCCCAACCTTACTACAGCGCTGTAACTATCACTGTGAATAGAACAGGAAGCTTTGTTCAAAGTGTAGTGGTCGTGCCGGGTTACTGCAGCTCAGCTACCATTCAGTTCAATGGAAACTGAGCTGCAGTTACATGGCATGACCACTACGCTTTGAATAGAGCTGTGGTTCCCTCACTATTCACAGGCTACAGGGAACAGCTGATCAGTGGGCGTGCAGACTGTCAGACCACCAATGATTGGATATTAATGACTGGTCCTAAGGATAGGTCATCAATATTGTGAGCCTGGAAAAGCTCCTAGTAATCAGCCAGTTCTGGTAGTGCAATAGAAAATGAACAGAGAGGCAATGCAGAGTTTACAGTCACGGTCATAATGCGTTAACTAGATGGGATAACTCACCAAGTGTGTGTAAACTTTGCTGCATCTGTACCTCCTTTCACTCAACCCTGTAACTCTGCTGCATCTGTATCTCCTTTCACTCCACCCTATAACTGTTCTACATCTGTTTATCCTTTCACTCCACCCTGTAACTCTGCTACATCTGTATCTCCTTTCACTCCACCCTGTAACTCTGCTGCATCTGTATCTCCTTTCACTCCACCCTGTAACTGTGCTACATCTGTATCTCCTTTCACTCCACCCTGTAACTCTGCTGCATCTGTACCTCCTTTCACTCCACCCTGTAACTCTGCTGCATCTGTATCTCCTTTCACTCCACCCTGTAACTCTGCTACATCTGTATCTCCTTTCACTCCACCCTGTAACTCTGCTGCATCTGTATCTCCTTTCACTCCACCCTGTAACTGTGCTACATCTGTATCTCCTTTCACTCCACCCTGTAACTCTGCTGCATCTGTACCTCCTTTCACTCCACCCTGTAACTCTGCTGCATCTGTATCTCCTTTCACTCCACCCTGTAACTCTGCTGCATCTGTATCTCCTTTCACTCCACCCTGTACTTTTGATCAGTAGGGTCCCAGCAGTTAAACCCTGTGGGTAGGTGACACATTCTTATGGACAGACAATCCCTTTAATTGTCCACTAAACCGGACAGAAATGTGTCCTGTTTAATTGTGTCCTTAGATATGTCTTCTGCATGTAATGATGCCCTCTTTTCCCCATGGTTAAAGGTATTCCGGGATTTTTTTTTTTTTACCTATCTATTGCATACCATAAGTGATGCTAGAATAGTAGATGTCCCACTAATAAAATCCACCATCTGTCAACTCCACCATCACTGCACAAGGAGAAGTTTTAAAGGAGCAACAGTCAAGCATGCACATACAAACCCTATAGCAGTAACAAACAGCTGTTCAAGGCGTGATAGGACCCTTTCTAACATTTATCATGCAATGTAGTCGTTTTAATCAGACTGTTATTTTCCCATCAAAAATACAGGAACCCCTAACAGTAAGAGAAAAGTGGAAGAGTAAACACAGTCTCAAAGGGGTTTTAAGGGTCTACTATGGTGAAGGTCTATCCTTAGGACAGTGAAGTAGGAAGATGGTCGGCACTCGACTCTGGGGTGCGTGCCGGCGCGGGAAGGAGAGAGCTCCAGAGAACAATACAACAAATTCCCAGCATTAGACTCGGTGAGAACGCTCGTTCTTTTCAATTCATATGCTTTTTATTATTCCAATAGGTATATCCAACAAAAGAAGGTTGGCGAAGCTGACGAAGGCTGGACGGGCTGAAACGCGTCCTTTTCTTTTGTTGGATATACCTATTAGAATTATAAAAAGCATATGAATTGAATAGAACGAGCGTCCGCTGGGAATTTGTTGTATTATCCTCAGGACAGGGCATTAAGATTGGCATTAGACTGGTGAGGTCCAACTCCTGGCACTCCTACTGATCAGCTAATGTGTTCCAGTGAGCACCACATTTCCTATGTTTACCAGACACAGCTCTGTACTCGTATTGCCAAGAAAAGCAGCTCAGTCCCTTTAAATTGAAAGGGACTGAGCAGCAATATCAGGCACAGCCAGTACAATATGTGTGAAGCTGGCCTTACCAAGAAATGAGCAGGAATGGTACTTGCTGATCTTCCATTCAGCTGATCGTGGGGGCACCAAGAGATGAACTCCAGAAGATATGGTAGTCTTGAATCACCCTTTTAAATGCTCTTGCTCTTATTTTCTGTTTGCCAAATTCTAAATTCATAAAGTTACATGTACAATAAAGAAATCAGCACCTCAGTGACTGAGCACCTCAGTTTTAGACTGAACAACCATGTTCTCCACAGACTGTGGCCTGACATGGAAAAAGAATATATATGTCATAAACATGGGAAAGGACATGTACGTGACACCAGTACATACTAAATGGTAAAACACTGGGTAATACTGACATGGAAAAGGACCTAGGAATTTTAGTGAACAGCAAACTAAGCTGCAGAAACCAATGTCAGGCAGCTGGTGCCAAGGCCAATAAGATAATGAGTTGCATCAAAAGGGGCATAGATGCCCATGATGAGAACATAGTCTTACTACTTTACAAATCACTAGTCAGACCACAAATGGAGTACTGTGTACAGTTCTGGGCTCCACTGAACAAGGCAGACTGTCACAACCAGACAGCTGAGAAGCTCTGACAGAAGCCTTTCAGAACCTCCTCCTTGAGTTTTCTTTGTTCTGGTGTTCAGTTCCTCATCTCGTTAGCCTCTCTCAGCTGTCATGTAGTTGGACTGATTGCTTCCCTTTAAATTCCTCCCCATAATGCATTACTGGGCGGCTTATACTTCTTCCTGGAGTGTGTGTGCGCATGCTGATCCTATTTCCCAGTCTGCTACTAAGTTAAGTGCTGTACATTTATCTGTTATTTTCTGTTTGCTGGATCCCAGGTGACCCTGACTCCCTCCGTGTCTGGTGTAGGGAGCCAGTGGTCGTGTCCCCTCACTATTGTAGGGTGTTCAGGTGTTATATAGTCGAGGTACGTGGATATGCAACCATCCACCTTTGGGATTTTTGCATAGGCTGAGCAGCCAGGGAAAGTGCCAGGTTTTGTGCAGGGGTCTCCCTTTTGGTTCCTTAGCTTTGGATCCAGTGAGTCATATATGCATGTTGCATTGTCTTGTTTCCTGTACACCGTCCGTGACACAGACATAGCAGAGCTGGAGAGGGTCCAGAGGAGGGCAACTAAAGTAATAACTGGAATGGGGCAACTACAGTACCCTGAAAGATTATCAACATTAGGGTTATTCACTTTAGAAAAAGACGACTGAGGGGAGATCTAATAACTATGTATAAATATATCAGGGGTCAGTACAGAGATCTCTCCCATCATCTATTTATCCTCAGGACTGTGACGAGGGGACTGGCATAAAAGAAGACTAAAATCTCTGCCAGCTCCTAGCTGGCATAGATTTCCGTTTAGGCCCACAGACAGCTGGAGTATATGCCCAATTTATTAGGTGCATCCTCAAGGCAGTGCAGGTGACACCAGTCTATTTTCCCCCTATGTTACTGTGTCACTGTCAGATGACAGAATTTAAACTAAACTGTCAACTGGGCAGAAAGACTACACATCACGTTTTATGCCTCCGTTTGACGCACAAGTTAAGGAAAATTTGATACAAAAACACAGCACACCACGTTATTATATCCTTCACAGTCTGGTAAAAAAAAAAGTATACTACGATGGAACTCTATGGGGAGCGGCATCAGTCTGAGGCATTTGTTTAAAGGGACACTGACAGGCCCGATAAACATATTTAGTTATTCCTATGCAGTCATAGGTCTATTAAAGTGTATTCCAATCACATAAGAGTACCCCCTGTCCGCATTTTAAACCATGTAAAAACAACTTTATAATCATCTGTCAATCACCTTCCTTTATGCCCACGGGGCGTTTTCTTCACATTTCTTCATGCCCAAGGGGCGTTTTTACTCATACCTTTGTGCCCAGCCGCGCCCCAACTGTCGCTTCCTAGCGCCACCCAGCTCATTATTATTCACTGCGCTGGGCGGCTTTTACAGTCCCCGATCCTCCCGAGCCGGCGCAGGCGCAGCAGGAAACGCTGGCCTTGAACTCATTTGTACCTTCTGCTCGTGCGCCGGATAACTTGCCCGGCACCCTCACTCGCAGTGCGCCTGCGTCCCTTATTCAATGCCAGCGTCTCCTGCTGCGCCTGCGCCGGCTCGGAAGGATCGGGGTAGGGCTGAAACGATTATTCGAATAACTCGATTAAATAGAGTCAAAAAATTCATCGATGCAGTTTCCCTGCATCGAGTAATCGTTTACATCACATGATCACGGAGCGGGAGTGAAATTAAGCGTCTCACTCACTGCTTCCGTGTCCTCCGGAGGCCAGAGAGGCAGGACTGAGCCGGCCGGCACAGCGGAGGGAGGAGGGAGTCTCTCCCTCCCCACTGTGCGCGGCTGCCGCTGAACACCAATGAGGACAGAGTAGGAGGAGGAGGGGAGGGACTGTGGCCACTGCGCCACCAATGAATGTGCCGGCCATATCCCACAGGGTCCCCCTCCTCCCCCCATCATTGGTGGCAGTTTGCAGTTCCGATCGGAGCCCCAGCAGTGTAATGCTGGGGCTCCGATCGGTTACCATGGCAGCCAGGAGTCACGCTACTGAAGTCCTGGCTGCCATGGTATGTTAGTGAGCAGAGAGCAGCACATTATACTCACGTGCGCTGTGGCCGCTGGTCGCTCCTTCTTCTGTCTGTGCGGCGGATTGCTAATGCTTACAGCATTAGCAATGCGCCGCACAGACCTATGAGAAGGAGCGACCGGCGGCCACAGCGCACGTGAGTATAATGCGCTGCTCTCTGCTCACTAACATACCATGGCAGCCAGGACTTCAGTAGCGTGACTCCTGGCTGCCATGGTAACCGATCGGAGCTTTAAAATGCCACCAATGATGGGGGGGAGGAGGGGGACCCTGTGGCCACTGCCACCAATGATTAATACTGGGGAGGGAGGGGGGGGCGGTTTGCGTTACCAGAGGGGGCAGGCAGATCAGAGGCTGGGGGCAGGCAGATGGAGAGAGAGTGGTTAATGGAGGCTGCAGGCACCACCTTGGCATGTATAAAGTTATTGGTTTAGAGAGGGGTTAATGAAGGCACCTCCAAGGTGCTTTCATTAACCTCTTCAAACCAATAACTTTATACATGCCCATTGGGTTTGGAGGGGTTAATGGAAGCACCTTGGCATTAGGCATGTATAAAGTTATTAACCCCTTCAAACCAATAACTTTATACATGCCTAATGCCAAGGTGCTTCCATTAACCCCTCCAAACCAATAACTTTATACATGCCAAGGTGCTTCCATTAACCCCTCCAAACCAATAACTTTATACATACCTAATGCCAAGGTGTTTCCATTAACCCCTTCAAACCAATAACTTTATACATGCCTAATTACGTACGTTATTTTAAGTAGCTTTTTCTTATTAGATTACTCGATGAATCGAGAAATATAAATCGATAGAATACTCGATTACAAAAATATTTGTTTACTGCAGCCCTAGATCGGGGACTGTAAAAGCCGCCCAGCGCAGTAAATAATAATGAGCTGGGCGGCACTAGGAAGCAACAGTTGGGGCGCGGCTGTCCGCATCCGTTGCACCGTTCTGTGGCCCCACAAAAAAAAATATAGCATGTCCTATTCTTGTCCGTTTTGCGGACAAGAATAGGCATGTCTACAATGGGCCCATTCTGTTCCCCCAATTGCAGAAGGCACACGGGCAGCTTCCGTTTTTTGCAGATCCGCGGTTTGCGGACCGCAAAAAAACGGCACGGTCGTGTGCATGTAGCCTAAGGCTACTTTCACACTCGCGATTTGGCTTTCCGTTTGTGAGATCCGTTCAGGGCTCTCACAAGCGGTCCAAAACGCATCAGTTTTGCCCTAATGCATTCTGAATGGAAAAGGATCCACTCAGAATGCATCAGTTTTCCTCCGTTCCGTCTCCATTCCGCTTTGGAGGCGGACACCTGCAGGGTTTTGGTGTCCGTCTGACGAAACTGAGCCAAACGAATCCGTTCTGACACACAATGTAAGTCAATGGGGACGGATCCATTTTCCATGACACAATTGATCCGTCTTGGCTATTTTAAAGATAATATAAACGGATCCGTTCTGAAGGGATGCAGACGGTTGTATTATCTGAACGGATCCGTCTGTGCAGATGCATGACGGATCCGCACCAAACACGAGTGTGAAAGTAGCCTAATAAATCACTGAATAAAATGTAATTAGAAAAGGCAGTAAAGGAAGAATCATTGATGTAAGTATATGATATTTGTATGTATGCATAAACATACGAACAACAAAACCTCTAGTCAAAAAGAAAAGTATATGTTCCCTTTGGCCCGAGAAGAGTCCATCATATGACCAGGGAAATTCAGCAGTGAAAGGTTCAGAAGGCAGACATTCATACAATAAATAATCCTATGTAGGAACGATATGAACTTTGCAGCCATCCATTCCCCTAACAGGCAGATGTGTTCTTGTCTTCAAGGCGTCTTGCTTACTTCTCAAAAACAAATATTAGTGCTCCCCATACACTTGGTGACAGCAGGAACAAAACCTTCACAGGCATCTGGGGAAATAATCACTGCTCTGACCTTTCTGTCGGATGGATCACAGGGTAAAAAGGGAATGTTAAACAGACAAAAAAAAGCCCCCCCCCCCCCAACCCCTTGAAATAAATCTCACACCATAGATAATAAGATGGGTCCAGTGACTTCCACTTGGCTCCTGACATTGCTCTGTCTGCCAGACTAAAAAGTAATGGCCTCAGCACCTCACAGTCTGCTGTGTGCCGATATATTGGCCTCTCTTTTCATCGTTCTGCTTTACTACTTACCAAGGTTCATTTCCCTTTTTAGTTTTGCTTTTATATTCCTATTGATATTGTTGTTGATAGCAAAAAAATACAACTTGTACAACGGCCCTGGCTACACAGGGGCTTCTATTGTTCTGAAATTTCCATCTTTCTTTCAAGGAATGAACTGCATCCCTTGACTTTCTATGATGGAATGAACTGCGTCCCTTGACTTTCTATCACGGAATGAACTGCGTCCCTTGAATTTCTATCATAGAATGAACTGCGTCCCTTGAATTTCTATCATAGAATGAACTGCTTCCCTTGACTTTCTATCATAGAATGAACTGCGTCCCTGGACTTTCTATCATGGAATGAACTGCGTCCCTGGACTTTCTATCACGGAATGAACTGCGTCCCTTGAATTTCTATCATAGAATGAACTGCGTCCCTTGACTTTCTATCATAGAATGAACTGCGTCCCTTGACTTTCTATCATAGAATGAACTGCGTCCCTGGACTTTCTATCATGGAATGAACTGCGTCCGTTGACTTTCTATCACGGAATGAACTGCGTCCTTTGAATTTCTATCACAGAATGAAATGCGTCCCTTGACTTTCTATCATGGAATGAACTGCGTCCCTTGACTTTCTATCATGGAATGAACTGCGTCCCTTGAATTTCTATCATAGAATGAATTGCATCCATTGACTTTCTATCATGGAATGAACTGCATACATTGACTTTCTATCACAGAATGAATTGCATCCATTGACTTTCTATCACGGAATGAACTGCGTCCCTTGAATTTCTATCATGGAATGAACTGCGTTCCTTGACTTTCTATCACGGAATTAACTGCGTCCCTTGAATTTCTATCACAGAATAAAATGCGTCCCTTGACTTTCTATCATGGAATGAACTGCGTCCCTTGACGTTCTATCACGGAATGAAATGCATCCATTGACTTTCTATCACAGAATGAACTGCAGCTATTGACTTTCTATCACGGAATGAACTGCATCCATTGAATTTCTATCACAGAATGAACTGCATCTATTGACGTTCTATCACGGAATGAACCGCGTCCCTTGACTTTCTATCACGGAATGAAATGCGTCCCTTGACTTTCTATCACAGAATGAACTGCATCTATTGACTTTCTATCACGGAATGAACTGCATCCATTGAATTTCTATCACAGAATGAACTGCATCTATTGACGTTCTATCACGGAATGAACCGCATCCCTTGACTTTCTATCACGGAATGAACTGCGTCCCTTGACTTTCTATCACGGAATGAAATGCGTCCCTTGACTTTCTATCACGGAATGAACTGCGTCCCTTGACTTTCTATCACGGAATGAACTGCGTCCCTTGACTTTCTATCACGGAATGAACTGCGTCCCTTGACTTTCTATCACGGAATGAACTGCGTCTCTTGACTTTCTATCACGGAATGAGATCCGTCCCTTGACTGGAATGAACTGCACGCCTTGACTTGAGAAACAAAACATGGCAGCCCTGGTGCAGTACGTTAGGAGAGCAAGGTGTCAAGTAGACAACTAAGTGCTCATCTGAGGTGGTTGTGCAGATAGGCACAACTCTATCGATGGGCATGTAGTGTTGAAATGGCTGCTGCATATCCCGGGGTCCTCAGATCAGAAGAGACTGCCGAGTGAGCGATGAACAAAATTGGAAGCAAAGTGAGCCGGTGCAGTTGGATCGCGCTGCCGATGAATTTACACTGTAGATAAGTTCTCACCAACCAGTTTATTGGGACGACGCATTTCTAGGGTGGAATGCTCCCTTCATCAGATCCAATTCACCGTAAGCGATGTGTTACCCTTTAAGTGATGTGACTGATTATAGTCATACTTTATCATTTATCCAGGGCTGCTGTCTCCATTGGCTTTCTTTCTTTATGTCTTGCTCCCCCATATCTATTCGCTGCTGTGCCCCTGCCCCGGCCACCCATCACCCATCACTCATCCTCTCGTGATGCTGTAAGACTGCTCCGATATATATATTACTGCTGTCATTGGAGCTTGTTTTTGTATATTATACTATTGCTACGACATAGCTAATATTATGTCCAATATCATTTCAGTCTAAAACCCATATCTAACAGGCTGTACAGCATAATAATTGGTTGTTGTTTTTACACAACTGGCTATTTCTTCCAAACATTTTATCTGGATGAACCATGTGGTTTTCAATGATTCTTTAAGCCACCAGCAAAACCCATTATAATCATCAAGGGAGCTGACATTACAGTAGCACGTGTCCTGTGGTTTTATTCCGCAGAGACTTCCCACCGTGAAATCAAATCCAGGATCTTTTCTTTCTTGGAAGATAAGTCATAAACATTACTTGACGTCTTGGATGGATTCCATGTCTCTGCATCATCTCAATGGCTTTTCTGTTTGTTCCTCAAAGGGAAATGAATCTCTTTTTATTCTGGAGTAGGAAGTATAAAAGTCGGCTGTTCACTGAAGTGGGGAGTGCTTCACATTCTTTCCTGAGGGGTTGTAATATCTGGTGTAAAGGTAACCACAGAGGCCATGAGCATGTATAGCCTTCAGCCGTTAGGAAGTTGTGGGCCCTTTTTTAGAAACAGACAAGATAAACACACATATATATATATATATATATATATATATATATATATATATATATATATATATATATATATATCTCACACCCCATAAACTTAACCAGACAGCATCAGAGGGAGCTCAGGACATTCCTTGGGCACCAGTCTGCCTTTCTGTAAACTAGAAAATAAGAAACTGAATCTACAGGAAAAACACAAATCTCACTTCTTACAGTATACAGCAAGCTTATCAGGGGACCTTTCATACATTTATTGGCAACAACTGTTCGAGCGAACACTCATTCTTGATAATGGTCTGCTATGGCTTGCTTGCCGGCAATGCCTCTCCTCCTTTCTTCATATGGTGCTTACTCCCTCCAGCTCTTAAAGGGCCAATGTGTGTAACCAAATCTAGCTAAGCCAAAGGCTGGCAACCCCTTCCCGACCACACAATGTAAATTTACATCAGGTGTAAGGATGGTGCCGGTGGAGATCCCCAGCAAATATGCCAGGATTCGGGTAGGCAAAAACTACTGCACGCAGCGGTTTCTGTCAGGCTGATTCCTGGCCTTCTCTGCTGGAACAGCCTACCAGAGAGCTGTGCCACAGAAGTGAAATTAGCCTAAGCATTTTAGTGACACCAGTGCTGGATTCACAGCTACACTTCTCAGTATCATGTCTTTCATGATGCTTCTGCGTATGTGTCTAGATAAAGACCTGACACCTGACAATCAGAGACAGGAAAACTGGATATGTCATATAATGCCAAAAATATTGTTATTTCTAATGTATAGACACAATGGCTTACTCTAAAAAGTTACCTGAAACGACATACACATTCAAGACAACCAGCTTTAAAGGGATCTCAGTGTTTATGTTGGAGGTTAGCAAATGACATGGGAATAAGACCTTTGATTACCGTTGTCTAATATTAAAGGGAACCTGTCACCAGGATTTTGGGTATAGAGCTGAGGACATGGGTTGCTAGATGGCCGCTAGCACATCCGCAATACCCAGTCCCCATAGCTCTGTGTGCTTTTATTGTGTAAAAAAAAACACACGATTTGATACATATGCAAATTAACCTGCAATGTGCGAGCTAGCGCATGCGCAGTGTCATCATAGTGTTCCTGCCCTGTGCTGGTATCAGCCTCAGGGGACGAACTGCGCATGCGCTAGCTCACACATCGCAAGATTTAGGCGCTCTATCTTTCTGACGTTGGGGAGCAAGGAGGAGATTCTGAGGATGCGGGGAGGTGCTGGGCTCCTTCACAATAAAAGCACACAGAGCTATGGGGACTGGGTATTGAGGATGTGCTAGCGGCCATCTAGCAACCCATGTCCTCAGCTCTATACACAAAATCCCGGTGACAGGGTCCCTTTAAAATGTTATGACACACTATGGGACATTTGGCGGAAAGAAGAAAATAATAACTAAAGATGGTAGTAGCAGTCCTCAGGTCTATACACAAAATCCCGGTGGCAGGTTCCCTTTAAGCTGTTATATTAGCATGCGGCAGATTTCTTACAGATATTTCTGCAAAAATCAGCTCCGTTTATATGAATGGGACTGTTCCAGAGGCAATCACATGGATTTCTGTAAGATCCAATCAGATACATGAGGAGTCGCAGGAATTTCTGCAACAATCTGTTGCCTGTGAATAAACCCTCAAAGTCAAATCCCAAAGTTCTCAGCACTTTTTTCCCCATATATATTTATTCTGGGGACATGTGCCTCAGGCATTTACACAAAGATCAATTTGGCTATTGATCTTTATGATTCTGGATTTTTGAGGAAACCCATGAGATCACAGGGACAACACGCAGACTGTATGTAGAAGACCACCCTGCCCCTGTGCCCCAGTAAACATCAAGTACAGCCTCTGGGGCCCAGATGTAAATATCTAGTCAGAAGTGAAAAGTTTCAACATGCATTTTAAATTTTGAACATTATTCCTACATGCATTCATTTATAGTCTGCTTACACATGTCGAAGTTAGAGTCTTGAAATACTTGCATATCTAATATATACAAATGCATCATTTTGGCAACTTGCTAAGTCAAAGTCTAGCTAAGATGTAATGGGGAATTCAACCTCGCCTTGGCTGCAACCTAAATCCCAGGGCAAAATAATAATGATTGCAAAATGTAAAACGCGCAGACTTCAACCTTTTACTCAGGAGACTTTCTAAGAATCGGAGTCACGTAATTCTAATTTAGCTGAACTTGGCAAGAGACGTCCTGTTGTTAATAAATTTTCTCAGAATGGCTTATCTACAAAGAATGCAGCATAATATGATGTGCAGGAATTATTGTATAGACGGCTCTCATTATGTCCTGTTCTATAAGATACAGTAAAGCCAATCCCTAGGCGAGGACCTGGATGGAGAAGGCTCGCGAACATCCAGACCATTTCTGTCTTGTAAAGAACATAAAGATAATACTACAAGAACTCACTCACAGATTTGTTCTGGCGTTTTTGCTCACCCAAAAAATACCGTACAAGCAGCTCACAGTTTTTACACCTTTTTTACCTGCATTTTGTTCTGTACAACATGTGAACCATATTTTTTGCTACCGTTTTTTCCCCATATAGAAAAGAAAATATGAAAAAGCCCCCCAAAAAATATCAAAAGTTTCAACATATTGCATAAAAAAAAAACACCCGCGACCCAGAAAAAAAAAAAATCAAATGACAATAATAAAAATGTCAGTACCAAAAGAAAAAATAATTAGTGTCGTGCGTTTCATATTTCCTATAGATGTTCACCGTACATCTGGAACTGGTATTTTTACTGCAAAAATGAACCAAAATGCCACAGAAATTTCAAAAGTGGACAAAAACACCATTAAAGGGAACATGTCACCAGCTGTGGTTACATTGCTCCTGATGGCCAGAGAATCGGGGTGCACTCACACGCTGCAGATCTTGTTGCAGAAATTTCCGCTACTGAAAATCAGTTCCACTCATCTGAATGGTGTGGCAGGCACATGGATTTCTGCAAGCCCCCCTCAGGGGCTTCTGCTTTATAAGACACACTTTTCCCCAAAAAAAGTTAGGGGGAAACAGCAGCGCGTCTTATAAAGCGAATACTAGTGGGCACTTTCATTATGGAAGTGCTCACTAGTATGCAGGAGTTGAGGGGAGTGACACGCTGCCTATTCTCACCTCTCTCTGATCTTCTCAGGGCACGGTTCTGCACTGTCCTAACTGCGCACAGCGTCAGTGCGCGCACTATGACCAGAAGCTGCACGCAGTCAGGTCACAGTGCAGCATGGGCCCAGAGAAGATCAGGGAGCGCAAATGCAGGAGAGAATGCTGGACCTGGAGAGTAGTGGCGGAGCAGGAGAGGTAAGTGAAATGGTTTATTTTATTTCTTATAGGATTCTGAGGTCGGACATGGGGGTCTGATCCGATATAGGGGCCTGATCTGAGGTCTGACAGTCTGACATGGGAAGTATGATCTGATACGTCGAATAGTGGAACGGAAAAAAAAACATCAAAATCACAAATTCACAATTTTTGGTCACTTGACCTGCCCCAAAAAATATTGCAATATACATACAAAATTGTATCAATAAAAATTTGAGATCGTCCCGCAAAAAATAAACCCTCACACAGCTCCATTGACGTAAAAATAAAAAGTTAAGGGGGAGGGATCAAAACATGACGACGAAAAGAAAAAAAAAGTTTTTTCCAAAGTTTTTTTTTGTTTCTATTGATGACCTGTCCACAGGATAGCTCATCAATATCTGATCAGCGGGTCCGATCTGATCAGCATCCTCACCCATCAGCTATCTGAAGAGAAGGAATATCTCCATGTGAGCGTTGCATCCTCTTCATTACACTGCCCGTCATCTCAGAAGTGCAGTATTCACTTAAATGGAGAGAGTGCTTATAATTACACTACGTCACCGCTACAGGGGAAATGACGCATAGTGTAATGGAGAGGAAGCAGAGCTCGCATGGAGCGCCACCTCCTCTTCAAATAGCTGATCGCCAGGGGTGCTGGGTGTGGACCCCCGCCAATCAGATATTGGTGACCTATCATAGGTCATCAATATAAACAGGCAGCACAACCCCTTTAAAGGGAACCTGTCACAGGGATTTTGTGTATAGAGCTGAGGACATGGGTTGCTAGATGGCCGGTAGCACATCCGCAATACCCAGTCCCCATAGCTCGGTGTGCTTTTATTGTGTAAATAAACCGATTTGATACATATGCAAATTAACCTGAGATGAGTCCTGTATGTGAGATGAGTCAGGGACAGGACTCATCTCAGGTTAATTTGCATATGTATCAAATCGGTTTATTTACACAATAGAAGCACACAGAGCTATGGGGACTGGATATTGCAGATGTGCTAGCGGCCATCTAGCAACCCATGTCCTCAGCTCTTTGCACAAAATCCCGGTGACAGGTTCCCTTTAAAACAAAAGAACAAACATATAAATGTGGTATCACCGTAATTGCGCAGACCTGGAAAATGAAGGGAACAGATCAGTTTTACAGCAGTAAAAAAAAGAGAAAAAAAAAGGTCTGGTCCTGAAGGGGTTAATGGCATCAGCAGAATGAACTATTCTTATTTTGGAGGACCATAATGCAGAGCCACACCAAGGACTCAGATATACACATAAAACAGAACAGTCAGTACAGCCCTGGACATAAATACCTGGAAGTATCAGGCCCCTTTCACACGGGCGAGTTTTCCGCGCGGGTGCAGTGCGTGACGTGAACGCATAGCACCCGCACTGAATCCGGACCCATTCGTTTCAAATGTGTTTGTGTACATGAGCGTTGTATATGCACTTGTATGTTGTGTGAAAAACGCACATCGCATGTTGTATATTCTGCGTTTTTCACGCAGCACTGGCCCCATAGAAGGGAATGGGGCTTCAGTGAAAAACGCATTGCATCCGCTTGGAAAAAACTGAACAACTGAACGCAATCGCAGACAAAACCGACTGAACTTGTTTGTAAAATGGTGCGAGTTTCACTGAACGCATCCGGACCTAATCCGTTACGCTCGTGTGAAAGAGGCCTTAGTGTCCACCATATTAAACGAATGACCCTTTCTTTTTGTCATTGAACTACAATAAGTAACTTGACATATACAACTGACCCAAGGGACAAAGGTTAACTAATGGTGGAAACATGTCCGAGAACAAAGGCAACACAAGCAAATGGCCCTTTAATGCTCAGCAAATATTCACTGTGTTCTGCAGACATATTGGGCAAGGGAATTAGGCTGACACAAAGGAATTTGACCCAATAACCCGGATCCTACATAGTATTGGTTTACAATTAAAGTGAGTGACATTAACACTTCTAGACATGATTATATATATACATGTATGATGTATCTGTATCTACAACCAGACTAGACTACAGTAGTCAGATGGTAACTCGCTCTCCACTCACTTTCTGCTCACTTTCACCATTTGCATTTGACATGCCTTATCTTGGGGTAGAATCAGCGCTGAATCTCCCCTTGAAATGAATGGGAAGCAGAAAAAAGCAGCTACATGCAAGTCCATGCGATTTTTGGGCATTTTCAGTGCTTTTTTGGCACACATCTGCTTCAAAAACCTCAAGCTGAAAATGCAGCTTTGTATTGAACCCACTGGTTAAAAAAAAAAGACGCGTAAAAAAAAGCACGAAAATATGCACTGAAAAAAGCCATGTGGATTCTGCACCGATTTTATACCCCAGAATCAGTGATGTGAACTGGTCCTTAGAGACGAAATGTGTACTAGGATCAAATGTCATGGTGGGAACCTGGCAACGTATGACTTCATGGGGCCACAGTTCTTGGTTAAGGGCTCATGCACAAGAACAATTATTTTTCCCCTTTCCATGCTGTTTGTCTTAAGCCCGTATGAGGATCCATTCACTTCTATAGGTCTGCATAAAAAACTGAAAATACTCAGTGTGCATTCCGTTTCCGTATGTCCACGTGGCTGTTCTGCAAAGGAAATAGAACATGTCCTATTATTGTCCACATTACGGACAAGGATAGGACTGTTCTATTAGGGGCCCACCATTTCTTTCCACAAAATGCGGAATGTATGCGGCCGGTATCCGTGTTTTGCAGATTTGCAATTTGCTGACTGCAAAATAGGCAACGGTCTTGTGCGTGAGTCCTGAGTCTGCTAACAATCAAATTATTATTACTAGAGTTGAGCGACGCTAGCTTCGGAAGCTCCATCAGAAGTCGCTTTGTTTAAAACTTTGGAATAATACTGTACGGAGATCCGTCTCCATACAGTATTAGAATGTATGGGCTCCGATGACCCGAAGTAAATCATTCGCAAAGTCGCGGGTGACTTCGTTGAATAACTTCGGTAATTGATTTTTAAATCGGAAACAAAGCAGAGTTCGGTTCCAAGTCAACTACCGAAGTTATTCAACGAAGTCACACTATAAATAACTTACTTCAGCTCATCGGAGCCCATACATTCTAATACTGTATGGTGACGGATCTCCGTACAGTTTTATTCCGAAGTTTTGAACGAAACGATTTCGGATGTTGATCCGAAGTTCGCTTCGCTCAACTCTAATTATTACAGACCCTATCCATATGTCATTAATGTGTTTATTTCTAGAGCTGATGATGCCCCAAAATACAAGACCAGAATTTTGTCATCAATGCATTTATCTGAAGGTGAGATATATTATTACACATAGTGCACAGAATGTTCTCCTTATATACTGTATACAGGGGTGTCCTATGTGCAGTGCTTTATTCTGTACACTACACATCCAAGCATCACACATAGTCCCTGGGCCACCACTAGTCCATGTATTCATTTGTCATATCAGTCTACTTTCACACTGGCGTTTTGGTTTCCGTTTCTGAGATCCGTTAAGGGCTCTCACAATCGGTGTTAAACGGATCAGTTTTGCCCCAATGCATTCTGAATGGATAAGGATCCGCTCAGAATACATCAGTTTGCCTCCGTTCCGTCTCCATTCCGCTCTGGAGGCGGACACCAAAACGCTGCTTGCAGCGCTTTGGTGTCCGTCTGACGAAACTGAGCCAAACGGATCCGTCCTGGCACATAATGTAAGTAAATGGGGACGGATCTGTTTTCTATGACACAATCTGGCACAATAGAAAACTGATCTGCCTCCCATGGATTTTCAATGGTGTTCAAGACGGACTGAACGGATGCAGATGGTTGCATTATCTGAACGGATCCGCACCAAACGCAAGTGTGAAAGTAGCCTTAGGCTGAGTTCACACGGGCGAGATTTCCGCGCGGGTGCAATGCAGTAGGTGAACGCATTGCACCTGCACTGAATCCTGACCCATTCATTTCAATGGGGCTGTTCACATGAGCATTTTTTTTCATGCATCACTTCTGCAATGCTTTAAAATCGCAGCATGTTCTATATTCTGCGTTTTTCACGCAGCCCTGGCTCCATAGAAGTGAATGGGGCTGCGTTAATAACGCATTGCATCTGCAAGCAAGTGCGGATGCAATGCGTTTTTCACTGATGGTTGCTAGGAGATGTTGTTTGTAAACCTTCAGTTTTTTATCAAACGCATCAAAACGCATTGCACCCGCGCAGAAAAAACTGAACAACTAAACGCAATTGCAGCCAAAACTGACTGAACTTGCTTGCAAAATGGTGCGAGTTTAACTGAACGCACCCTGAACGCATCCGGACCAAATCTGTCACGCTCGTGTGAACTCAGCCTTAGGCCCCTTTCACACGAGCGTGACGAATTAGGTCTGGATGCGTTCAGTGAAACGCACACCATTTCGCAAGCAAGTTCAGTCAGTTTTGTATGCGATTGCGTTCAGTTGTTCAGTTTTTTCCACGCGGGTGAAATGCGTTTTTCCCGCGCGTGATAAAAAACTGAAGGTTTACAAACAACATCTCCTAGCAACCATCAGTGAAAAACACATCGCACCCGCACTTGCTTGTGGATGCAATGCGTTTTTCACGCAGCCCCATTCACTTCTATGGGGCCAGGGCTGCGTGACAAACGCAGAATATAGAACATGCTGCGATTTTCACACAACGCAGAAGTAATGCGTGAAAAACAACGCTCATGTACACAGACACATTGAAATTAATGGGTCAGGATTCAATGAGGGTGCTATGCGTTTACGTCACGCATTGCACCCGGGCGGAAAACTTGCTCGTGTGAAAGGGGCCTTAGAGTGAAGTCTAAAATTGCAGTTTGACAGTGTATAAAATTTACAAAAACACAAGAGCAACCTCCTCCACACAAGCTGTCCTCAGCTGAGCAAATAGGAAATCCCTAGAACATACATGTTATCAACCGTGATTGACCTACTATTTACAAAGGACTCCAAGCTGTTTGCTCAGGTTTACAATGTACAGCAACTAAACAGAGCAGAGATCTGTGCGTTTCCACCTCTGTTCTTTCTTCCATAGACCGAAATAATACAGGACAAGCAAATTGTAAAAAAAATATATAAAGAAAGGGATTGTCCAGGATTAGTGAAAGAAACCTACTTTTTCCAGAAGCTGTGGGCTGCCTCTGTCCATGAGCAGTGTCTGGTAAAGTAGATGAATCCCATCTAAGGCTACTTTCACACTAGCGTTCGGGCGGATCCGTTCTGAACGGATCCGCTCATAATAATGCAGACGGAGGCTCCGTTCAGAACGGATCCGTCTGCATTATATTAGCAAAAAAAAGCTAAGTGTGAAAATAGCCTGGGACGGATCCGTCCAGACTTTCAATGTAAAGTCAATGGGGGACGGATCCGCTTGAAGATTGAGCCACATTGTGGCATCTTCAAACGGATCCGTCCCCATTGACTTACATTGAAAGTCTGGACGGATCCGCACGCCTCCGAACGGCCAGGCGGACACCCGAACGCTGCAAGCAGCGTTCAGCTGTCCGCCTGTCCGTGCGGAGGCGAGCGGAGCGGAGGCTGAACGCCGCCAGACTGATGCAGTCTGAGCGGATCCGCCTCCATTCAGACTGCATCAGGGCTGGACGGCTGCGTTCGGGTCCGCTCGTGAGCTCCTTCAAACGGAGCTCACGAACGGAAACCCGAACGCTAGTGTGAAAGTAGCCTTAGTGTATGGGGCTGTGTTACAATTGCAGACACAGCTCATCATTAAGGGTCCATTCACACATCCGCAAAATGGGTCCATATCTGTTCCGCAATTTTGCGGAATGGGTGCAGATCCATTCATTTTCAATGGGGCCGGAATGTGCTGTCCGCATCCGCATCGGTGTTTTAGCACGCTCCGTGGATTTGTGTTTATAGCACGGATGCATGCTCTATTTTGTCCGTGTTCATGGATCCATCACGCCCATTATAATCTATGGGTTCATGAAAACCAAGGATGCCATCCGTGTTACATCCGTGTTTCACGGATCATTAAGAAGAGATTCTTTGAAAATTATTTTTCAGCTGTTCAGTGTCAGTGAAACACGGATGCAACACAGACAGCAAAAAACGGACACACGGACCCAACACGGATCGTTCAAGGACAGCTTTACAAATGCTTCACTGACCATCTGCTCACAGATTTGAGCATGGACGTGTGAATGAGGCTTTACTTGGGCTCCTTTGGATGCTCCAGTTACAGTGAAAAAAAAGGTGCTGGTGTCTCTCATAGATATTTTAATTACTTCTTGGGGGACATACTATATGCCAAAAATATATAAATTTACAAACGAAAGAGAAAAGAAAACGCTCATACCAACCCAAACTATCGCATAATCGCCCCTCTCACACAAAACTATACAGTCAGGTCCATAAATATCAATGGATTTGAAATGAAACGAACAAGATGTTCTTTAACTGCAGACTGTCAGCTTTAATTTGAGGGTATTTACATCCAAATCAGGTGAACGGTGCAGGAATTACAACAGTTTTCATATGTGCCTCCCATAGAAACATAGAAACATAGAAACATAGAATGTGTCGGCAGATAAGAACCATTTGGCCCATCTAGTCTGCCCAATATATCTGAATCCTATGAATAGTCCCTGGCCCTATCTTATATGAAGGATGGCCTTATGCCTATCCCATGCATGCTTAAACTCCTCCACTGTATTTGCCGCTACCACTTCTGCAGGAAGGCTATTCCATGCATCCACTACTCTCTCAGTAAAGTAATACTTCCTTATATTACTTTTAAACCTTTGCCCCTCTAATTTAAAACTGTGTCCTCTTGTGGTAGTTTTTCTTCTTTTAAATATGCTCCCACTTGTTAAGGAACCAAAAATAATGGGACAATTGGCTTCTCAGCTGTTCCATAGCCAGGTGTGTGTTATTCCCTCATTATCCCAATTACAATGAGCAGATAAAAGGTCCAGAGTTCATTTCAAGTGTGCTATTTGCATTTGGAATCTGTTGCTGTCAACTCTCAAGATGAGATCCAAAGAGCTGTCACTATCAGTGAAGCAAGCCATCATTAGGCTGAAAAAAACTAAACAAACCCATCAGAGAGATACCAAAAACATTAGGCGTGGCCAAAACAAGTGTTTGGAACATTCTTAAAAAGAAGGAACGCACCGGTGAGCTCAGCAACACCAAAAGACCAGGAAGACCACGGAAAACAACTGTGGTGGATGACCAAATCAATCTCTGGTGACGAAAACACCCTTCACAACAGTTGACCAGATCAAGAACACTCTCCAGGAGGTAGGTGTATGTGTGTCAAAGTCAACAATCAAGAGAAGACTTCACCAGAGTGAATACAGAGGGTTCACCACAAGATCTACACCATTGGTGAGCCTCAAAAACAGGAAGGCCAGATTAGCGTTTGCCAAACGACATCTAAAAAAGCCTTCACAGTTCTGGAACAACATCCTATGGACAGATGAGACCAAGATCAACTTGTACCAGAGTGATGGGAAGAGAAGAGTATGGAGAAGGAAAGGAACTGCTCATGATCCTAAGCATACCACCTCATCACTGAAGCATGGTGGTGGTAGTGTCATGGTGTGGGCATGTATGGCTGCCCGTGGAACTGGTTCTCTTGTATTTATTGATGATGTGACTGCTGACAAAAGCAGCAGGATAAATTCTAAAGTGTTTTGGGCAATATTATCTGCTCATATTCAGCCAAATGCTTCAGAACTCATTGGACGGTGCTTCACAGTGCAGATGGACAATGACCCAAAGCATACTGCAAAAGCAACCAAAGAGTTTTTTAAGGGAAAGAAGTGGAATGTTATGCAATGGCCAAGTCAATCACCTGACCTGAATCCGATTGAGCATGCATTTCACTTGCTGAAGACAAAACTGAAGGGAAAATGCCCCAAGAACAAGCAGGAACTGAAGACAGTTGCAGTAGAGGCCTGGCAGAGCATCACCAGGGATGAAACCCAGCGTCTAGTAATGTCTATGCGTTCCAGACTTCAGGCTGTAATTGACTGCAAAGGATTTGCAACCAAGTATTAAAAAGTGAAAGTTTGATTTATGAGTATTATTCTGTCCCATTACTTTTGGTCCCTTAACAAGTGGGAGGCACATATGTAAACTGTTGTAATTCCTACACCGTTCACCTGATTTGGATGTAAATACCCTCAAATTAAAGCTGACAGTCTGCAGTTAAAGCACATCTTGTTTGTTTCATTTCAAATCCATTGTGGTGGTGTATAGAGCCATAAATGTTAGAATTGTGTCAATGTCCTAACATTTATGGACCTGACTGTACATATTATATATCAAAACACAAAATAGGTAACCCATTTTAATAATTTATTTTGGTGTCGGTTTGCATATTTCAAAAAGTCTATAGTATAAATATATTATTTTTTTATGCATAGTTTTGCCAAATACAAACTCTCTGGAAAAAAAAAAGCCCTAGGAATCATCTAAAAACACAGCAAAAATTATTTTGACAGTCCAACAAACAGTGATGGTCAGTTCGCAGTGTTTGCCAGCGAACACATGCAGGCTGCTATCTTTAGTAAGGTAGACTCAGCCGTCCGGTGATGCACAGGTAAGCCCTTACCTGTGCCTGTGCCGGGAGCCGGTCTGAAATCAAATGCAGTCACCGGGAGGAGGCAGTTCCGAGAACAGCCACCGGGGGCCTTACCTGTGCATCGCCGGACGGGTGAGTCTACCTTACTAAAGATGGCAGCCTGCATGTGTTTGCTGGCGAACACTGCAAACTGAGCATCACTGCCAACAAATAAAAACGTTAGGACTGAAACCAACACATGAGCTGAATCATGAAAAAGTGTCTGCTCATCAAGGCCTTTCCAGCCCTGGTCATTAAATGGTTAACTGGAGAGCGATGGTTATCAACGGGGGGGGCGGTACAAAAAGTCGCAGTATAGCCCTTAAAGCAATGTACAATGAAAACACAATAGGAAATCTGTCTTTGGTTGTAATACTATGGGATCTCCAGTAGAGGGAGCAAGTACAGAAAGAGTAAGATCTATCAGTGGCCCGGCACAGATAAAACGCATCAATGTGTCTTTTTTCTGGAAAATGAAAGAGCTTTTTTTTTTTTTTGCATGTTCAGATAACAGAAGAGATTTGGCATTTCTACAGAGTTTTATCTCTGGCTTTAGCAAAGGAAACATTTTTTTTTTTTTTTGTAACTACCCACATATTGCAGAACCTGTGACCTAGTTCTAAAAATTCTGTATTCTTACAGACATCTAAGTGATTAATGGTTGTGCTGTATAAACAGAAGAGGGAAAAAGAAAATGAGAAGATAAAAAGTGATGCTACGCAGAATTAGCAGCGTGTAAAATATGGACTTTTAAGGAAAAGATATGCCCGCAGGAAAAAAAATAAAATCAAACTGACGAGAACAGAAAGGCTGCAAGGCTAATAGAGAACTGCCTTCCAGGGGATCCCCTCATCTATATGCTTTCAGTGAGTAGGAAACTCATTAGGCCTCATGCAGATCTGTAAAATGGTCTGTGTGCTGTCTGCATGGATACGGAAAGTACACAGATCATCCGTGTGTTTCAGCATCCATATACAGGTCCTTCTAAAAAAATTAGCATATTGTGATAAAATTCATTATTTTCTGTAAGTAACTGATAAACATTAGACTTTCATATATTTTAGATTCATTACACACCAACTGAAGTAGTTCAAGCCTTTTATTGTTTTAATATTGATGATTTTGGCATACAGCTCATGAAAACCCAAAATTCCTATCTAAAAAAATTAGCATATCATGAAAAGGTTCTCTAAACGAGCTATTAACCTAATCATCTGAATCAACTAATTAACTCTAAACACCTGCAAAAGATTCCTGAGGCTTTTAAAAACTCCCAGCCTGGTTCATTACTCAAAACCGCAATCATGGGTAAGACTGCCGACCTGACTGCTGTCCAGAAGGCCATCATTGACACCCTCAAGCAAGAGGGTAAGACACAGAAAGAAATTTCTGAACGAATAGGCTGTTCCCAGAGTGCTGTATCAAGGCACCTCAGTGGGAAGTCTGTGGGAAGGAAAAAGTGTGGCAGAAAACGCTGCACAACGAGAAGAGGTGACCGGACCCTGAGGAAGATTGTGGAGAACGACTGATTCCAGACCTTGGGGGACCTGCGGAAGCAGTGGACTGAGTCTGGAGTAGAAACATCCCGAGCCACCGTGTACAGGTGTGTATTCAGGAAATGGGCTACAGGTGCCGCATTCCCCAGGTCAAGCCACTTTTGAACCAGAAACAGCGGCAGAAGCGCCTGACCTGGGCTACAGAGAAGCAGCACTGGACTGTTGCATGTCATTCGGAAATCAAGGTGCCAGAGTCTGGAGGAAGACTGGGGAGAGGGAAATGCCAAAATGCCTGAAGTCCAGTGTCAAGTACCCACACTCAGTGATGGTCTGGGGTGCCATGTCAGCTGCTGGTGTTGGTCCACTGTGTTTTATCAAGGGCAGAGTCAATGCAGCTAGCTATCAGGAGATTTTGGAGCACTTCATGCTTCCATCTGCTGAAAAGCTTTATGGAGATGAAGATTTCATTTTTCAGCACAACCTGGCACCTGCTCACAGTGCCAAAACCACTGGTAAATGGTTTACTGACCATGGTATTACTGTGCTCAATTGGCCTGCCAACTCTCCTGACCTGAACCCCATAGAGAATCTGTGGGATATTGGAAAGAGAAAGTTGAGAGATGCAAGACCCAACACTCTGGATGAGCTTAAGGCTGCTATTGAAGTATCCTGGGCCTCCATAACACCTCAGCAGTGCCACAGGCTGATTGCCTCCATGCCACTCCGCATTGAAGCAGTCATTTCTGCAAAAGGATTCCCGACCAAGTATTGAGTGCATAACTGAACATAATTATTTGAAGGTTGACTTTTTTTGTATTAAAAACACATTTATTTTATTGGTCGGATGAAATATGCTAATTTTTTGAGATAGGAAATTTGGGTTTTCATGAGCTGTATGCCAAAATCATCAATATTAAAACAATAAAAGGCTTGAACTACTTCAGTTGGTGTGTAATGAATCTAAAATATATGAAAGTCTAATGTTTATCAGTACATTACAGAAAATAATGAACTTTATCACAATATGCTAATTTTTTTAGAAGGACCTGTATATGTTCTGCAAAAAAGATAGAACCTGCCCTATACTTGGCCACAAAATGAGGACCACAGACCCACTGATGTCAATGAGTCTGCAAAAAATGCGGATACAACGTGGACTGCATCCGTATTTTGCGGACAGCAATTTGCAGACCGCAAAATACATATGGTAGTGTGCATGGGGCCTTAAAGTAGGGAGCACATATCAACTCCGTGTAAATAAAACAGCGTTTCTGCGACCAATGTACTGTCGTAAAATCACATACTTCACTATACTAAAGAGCAAGTTCAACGTCCAACATCTTAAAAACACTGGCAAAATATGATTGCCCAGTTCTGGAAGTATTGAAGAGAAGCTAAAAGGGTAAAAATAGAAAATTTTCAAATAATAGAGCCATCAGATGGTTTCTAAAAAGAAAGGATTCATGCACACTGCTCATGGGTTCCCAATCCAGAAGGTTCAGAACAGAGGTATGGCACCCCACGGAAGCACCACGGAGTGCTTCCGTGGGTTTCCTGTCCGTGCCTCCGCACCGCGAATAAGTAGTGCATGCACTACTTTTTTGCAGTATGCACCGTCAGATGCAGATCGCGGACCCCATTCAAGTATTCATGTCTATTCCAACTGTTCACTTTAAGGGCTGTTTCACACGAGTGGATGCCATGCGTGACATCCGCTGCGTTAATGATAGCCAAGACCCGATGCGGACAGCAGAAGCACGGAGCATTAACATGACTGATAATGCTTCGTGCCTTTCTGTGACCTCTTTACTACGAAATCACAGTGAGATAAAGTTGTCACCGTGATTTCATAGTAAAGAGATCACAGAGAGGCACCGAGCATTATCAGTCATGTTACTGCTCTGTGCTTCTCCTGTCTGCATCGGGTCTTGGCTGTCATTCACGGAGCGGATGTCACGAACGGCATCCGCTCGTGTGAAACAGCCCTAAGGGTACGGCTCCACAACGACATTTGTTGCATCACAAAATTGGTACAACACTTGTCGCACAACATTTTTGTAATGATAGTCAATGGTGTCGCACAAAAAGCCAACTTGGATGGGTTTTTGTTTGACTATCATAAAAAAAAAATGTTGCTCAACATGGCTGCGACAAATGTCATCGTGTAGCTGTACCCTAAAGCTGGTGGGATGTCCTCCTACATGAGGCCAGAGCTGATGGTTGTGTAATATTGCAAGCTCTGCTTCCCATGTAAGCAAATGGTAGAGCAAAATCCGTGTTGAAGGTCTAGATCAACTCTTCAGAGGTCTCTTGAGGAAGGATCATTTCATCGATATATGCCAATTTGGATGACGGCCATCTCTCCTGACTCGAGCAGAGGGTTCAAGTTTATTTCAGAGGATAAACTGGCAAGTCACCACTAAGAATCAAGGAACTGGAAATGCTGAACTCCAACATGCCTCATACTTCTCTCTCCCAACATGAGCCTTCAGCTCTGCCCCACACATATTAGGTTATTGGTGGCTTCTGACAACTGAGGGCCACATTTACAATGCCATATACTGCTACGCTACATACGCCTTTTAAAATCATACAAAGTTGTGAGGTGACTTCGCCCTACACATAAAGTTTACGGGTTATGGTAAGGTGTTACTAAGGCCCCTTGCAGATGAGCGTGTCCGAATGCGTTCAGTGAAAAATGCGCAGGCAAAGTCATTAAATTTTGCTTGCGATCGTGTTCAGTTGTTATTGCGCAGGGGCAATGCGTTTTGATGCGTTTTTAATGCACGTGATAAAAAACTGAATGTATACAAACATCTCTTAGCAACCATCCGTGATTTTCACGCAGCTCCATTCACTTCTATGGGGCCAGCGTTGCATGAAAATCGCAGAATATAGAACATGCTGCCATTTTCACGCAACGCACAAGTGATGCATGAAAACCAACGCGCAGCCCCATTTAAATGAATGGGTCTGGATTCCGTGCGGGCGCAATGCTTTTTGCATCACGCATTGCACCTGCACGGAAAACTCGCTCATGTGAAAGGGAATTAAGGCATTTGTGCTCCTGAAAATCTGCACATTTAGGGCTCATACAAGACTGTTTTTCTTGTCTGCATTTGATCTGCATTTTTTACGGGTCGGATGCGGATTCACTTGAATGGGGCAGCGAAAGATGCATACAGCACACCGTGTGCTGTCCGCATCTTTATGTCCAACCCTCAGACCTGTCAAAAAATAGAACATGTCCTATACTTGTTCGTTTTACAGACAAGAAAAGGACTGGTCTAGAGATGGCGAGATGTTCCGTTCTGCAAATATGGAAAGTGGAACGCACACGGTCAGATCAGCAATTTGCAGACCGCAAAAATGGCTACGGCAGTGTGCATGAGCCCTCACTTTGATACACCATAAAGGGATATTTCTCTTACATAATATGTTTGTGCACAGCGATCTATAAAAATGACATTAATATTTGTACCTGAATCCGATATGAAAATATATTCAGGAGAACATTGGAAGGGCTTTGCCGAGTCTTTTATACTGACGACCTATGCTCAGGATAAGTCATCAGTATGTAATTGGAAGGGACAAATTTCCGGCACCCCCGCCTATCAGATGTTTGAAGAAGCTGCAGCACTCCAATGAGCACTGCGGCCTTCTCGCAGTTCACCAAGCACAGTGCGTCCATTGGATAGCGGCTGCACTGGGTATCGCAGCTTAGCCCCTTCGCCTGAATGGGACTGAGCTGCACGTAGGCCATGTGACCGATGAACGTGACGTCACTGGCATAGGAAGAGGCTGCAAAGATCACCAAAGCCCTTCGGCCTCTTCAAAGCACTTTGTGCCAGGAGTCAGACCCCCACGATAAGATACCGATGCCCGATTCTGAGGAGAATTCGTCAGTATAACACAAAGTGATGGCATATCAGTGGGGGTTTGGGTCCAACAGGATCTTGGAGTAAAGGTGTCACAGCACTGGTGTGGTGCAGCAGTTCCTTCTGTGCACCTGCACAGCAGCGCTCCTCACCAACAGCTGTGCAGGGAAATGCGGGAAGCCCCATGTCGGACTCACTTGAATCAGGCCACACTGTGGTTCCCTGCACGGTGGGTGGTCAGGGCAACTCTGTGCAGGGAAAACCAGCTAAACCAACACTGTGACCCCTTTAATGTCAGACCCCCACCAATCATAAAGTGATGGCATATCCTAATGATAAAAGAAGCAATCAATATATTACTTACATTTGCCACAAATACATCCCCATTTACAGGTACAAATGTTCACATCCATTTCAACAAATCCCAATACACATAAATGTTACCGTTAGAAAGGAAACTAGACACCGCATCAGAGCAAAGCCTCCTCCGCTTCAATAACCCCGGAGGACTGCTCCATATCACTACTGTACTTAGGCCAAGGAGAGTTTGTTTTCCTAAATACACCTCAGCGGAGATATTCCTGGAATTCTGCACTGGTCCACATCCAGACATCTGGTACATTCCTGCAATGGCTATTAGAGCCGATTGTGCAAACATGACCCCGCTAGTGGGGACACAAAGTGCGTTTCTACCATTCTGCTCCCTAGAACCCAGTCTACTACTTATGTCTATTCACTCACCCCATACATCACCATTGTTCATTTCATCATCACAGCAGAGATCATAGCAGTCAGATCAGCAGCATCACAGTCACGTCTACAGCCAGACACAAATAGGAAGTTCTGTAAGGCTGGGTTCACACGGGCGTTGTGGGAGACGTGCGGGAAAAGATGCGGGTGCGTTGTGGGAAAATGCGTGATTTTTCCCAGCGAGCGCAAAGCGTTTTAATGCGTTTTGCACGCACGTGAGAAAAATCGGCATGCTTGGGTTATGTGTTATGTAGATTTTATTATTTTCCCTTATAACATGGTTATAAGGGAAAATAATAGCATTCGTAATACAGAATGCTTAGTAAAATGTCCATTGAGGGGATAAAAATAATAAACCAATTTAACTCACCCCATCCACTTGGTCGCGTAGCGGATCTCCTCTTCTTTCTTCAGGACCTGGCACAAGGACCTTTGATGACGTCACTGAAGGTCCTTTTCCTCCCAGGTCATCAAAGAAGAAAGAAGAGAAGCCGGGCTGCGCGAACAAGTGGATGAGGTGAGTTTAATTTTATTTTTTTATTTTTTAACCCCTCCATCCCTATTTTACTTAGCATTCTGTATAAAGAATGCTACTATTTTCCCTTATAACCATGTTATAAGGGAAAATAATAATGATCGGGTCCCCATTCCAATCGTCACCTAGCAACCATGCGTGAAGATTGCACCGCATCCGCACTTGCTTGCGGATGCTTGCGATTTTCACGCAGACCCATTCATTTCTATGGGGTCGGCGTTGCTTGAAAAACGCACAATATAGAGCATGCTGCGATTTTCACCCAACGCACAAGTGATGCGTGAAAATCTCCGCTCATCTGCACAGCCCCATTGAAGTGAACGGGTCCGGATTCAGTGCGGGTGCAATGCGTTTACCTCAGGCATTGCACCCGAGTGGCATTCTCGCCCGTGTGAAAGGAGCCTAAGTGTCCTACTCTAGATAATGGATGTGATGTCCATGGATGTCTGAATTTTACAGGAGCGTCACGTGACCCACTGTGAGGACTGGGAATACAAGCTGCATCATCTCAGTAAGTACATTAGAAAGTTGTTTGATGGCCCATTTTATGATTTAGGAATATGGCTTAATAAGCTGGAAACCCCCTTTAACGATTTGAAACCTGTGTATTAAGACATTATAACATCACTTTATCCAAGCCTTGTGAGACACTACAGGATTGTGTTACAAAATTAGTAGCCAGGAGAGGCCAGAAGAGGCGTCAAACAATCTGGGTATGGACTGCATACAGAATGAACACAGTAGATGTGTCCTTCCTCACTTTTCCCTTTGGCTCGAGATATCTAGAGATAAATGATGTGAAATGACAGTTTAAAAAAATAATAAAAATGTTTGCATTACTATGTTGGATACTGAGAGTAGCGCAAAAGTTTTTTTTTTTTTTTCAAAGCAGTCACCTCATGCCACTCTTCGTGCCACTCTTCATGCCACTGAGCCAAGAGCAGAGGTTAGGAAGGAAGTGAAAAGTGGTGTTTGTAGCAGCGTTTACGGTGCTCGCAGTCTTGGGTACCGGCCTGTAGTACCCCCAGTTAGCCAAAAAGTAAAAGAGGGACTGCAGCACTCCGTAATTTTCAATTTATAAATGTGATTTATTTACCAAACCGGCATGAGACGTTTCGACCGTGTTGGTCTTTATCAAGCAACTGGATGCTTGATAAAGACCAACAACACGGTCAAAACGTTGCATGTCGGTTTGGTGAATAAATCCCGTTTCTGAATTGAAGATTACGGAGTGCTGCAGTCCCTCTTTTGCTTTTTAGAGGTTAGTAAGGACACATCTGTATAGAAATTAGAGGGATGCACTAAATGGCATTTAGTAATTACAATATTCTTTGCATTGAATTCATTATAAAGAAAAGTTCTCTCGTCCGTTGTAGTGTCAGAAAGGTGAATTTAGCAATCTTCTTAAGCAGCACAATAAATCTGACTTTTCATCTCATGCAACAGTTTCCACACTATCCCGTGGTCGCTGGTCTAAGATTAGATAGCTATAATCCCTGCTCAAGTGCTCCTCAATGATGACTTGGAGCCGGAGACACAAACTAGCTACAAGCAGTTATTAATCGAGCCATGTATGAGGCATAGTCTTTATGACACATTGCACATAGTCTTCTATGTGTACAGTAATGGAGCTGAGGATTGGATGTGTACTGATTAACAATGCTGCCATCTACAGGACACTGTACCTCCATGCAAAAAAAAAGAAAATGAAATACTGCACCAACAAGTTACTTTTATTCTTAAAGAAGCTGACCCAACCAAAGATGTTATCTCCGTCTAGGAGCAGGACTTTTGTCTCCGCTTAAAAATCATCTTCTGAGCGGAAACATAACGGACCCCATTATAATCTATGGGGTCCTAAGGGCTCCGTTTGACTCAGTTTGGCGTCAGTTATGTGCCTTTTCCGTCCTTTCCGTTCTCCTGCTCCTAGACGGAGAAGGAGAACGGAAAGCCAGAACGGTGATGTGAACGAAGCCTAAAAGGTGAATTGCGTTATAAATTCTGTTATCACGGATCATAACGCAATTCTATGACAGAATGCATAATGGAATGCCTCTAGAGACATTCCGTTATTCATTCCGTCATAATAGAAGTCTATGGGCTGCATAACGGATCCTTACTCCGTTATGCAAGGGAATTCACCTTTTACCAGTAAATGAAGCGTGAATGAATTTCAAAATATGAAATTTGTTTATCTTAAATATGTCCACAATATTGTACAGTTTTTTATTATCGGTACACCAGATACTGTTCCGTGATATTTCATATTATATTGGGTATCTGTGGTAATAACCCGTACAATATAGTGAACATATTATTTGTGGCGATTGGTAAACAGTGTGAATAAAAATACAGTGGAAGGCGCAAGGTTTGCCTGTATGGAGCAGGGGAGAGCTGAGGGCTCTGGGGGAGTGGAGCTGAAGGCACTGGGGTGGGGGAGAGCAGAAGGCACTGGGGCAACGGAGCTGATGGCACTGGGGGATAGTGGAGCTGATGGCACTGGGGGGGGAGCTGATGCACTTGGGCTGATCGCACAGGGGGGAATGAAGGGTGTTGGGGACTGATGGTAGAAGATCCGATTTGTTTTCATAAAGGAAAACAGTCTATTAATTCATTTTTTTTTTTATTAGAATACTCGATTGATCTTAAAAAATAATCAATAGAATACTCGTTTACTAAAATAATTGTTTACTGCAGCCCTAAAAGGTACCTTTATTTAGAAATATAATTCTTGTCACAAAGTGATAAGAATGTGCATGTGTTCTTCCCAATTTCACCCTTTGCCACGCTGTTGCAGTAATGACAACATTTTCTTGGCTGCATATTTAAGAAAATATATGACATCACTCAAAATGACTCCATAGGCTCCCCCATTCTGCTGGCATTTCACGCTCCTGTCTTCTACTGCGCAGACTCCATAACAAGCGTTCGGCGTCTGTGCAATAGCATCAGTTCCTGCCTTAGTGTCCCAGCCTTGGGCTGAAAATACAAGCAGCCACTGAAGCAGGCTTTGTAAGTGCACGTAATTGTTTCTCTAGCCAGCTATGCTTCGAGGGCGGGACACTGGAAGCAGGAATTGATTCTACTGTGCAGACGCCGAACACTTGCTGTGGAATCTGCCCAGTAGAAGACAGAACAGAAGGGCACAATGCTGGCATGACGGGAGAGCCTATGGAGCAATTTTGAGTAATGTCATATCAAGGATCCAGAGCTGCAAAAACAATCCACGGGCCCTATTTACAGCAAGTCCCAAAAAAAAAAAAAGAAATTCACAAGAACAAGAATATGAATGAGCGTTAATGTAGACAACAGCTGCAGGGACAGAAATACACTTAGTAAACTAAAAATAATGCAAAGTAGCCAACTCCTTTAATAAATGCTCATGTTGAATGCATTTGGGCACGCAGATCATCAAGATCACTTGCTGGCAGCTCCCAGTGCAATTGCTGACCAATGCTGTCAGAGATATGCTCAATGGGAGACACGTGTGGAGATGCTGCAGGCCAAGGTAGAACTTTAGGCCACGTAGGCTGCTCACAGTAGAAACATGCAGCCTGGTGTTGTCCTGTTAAAAAAACAGTTCCTGGGACACTTTGGAGAAATAGCTGTACCATTGGCTCCTCTATAAAATCAATGTAAAGCCAAGCCTAGAGGGGTCCAAGTACATTATGCCACCTCACATTATAATCTTGGGAGTAGGACTGGTGTGACATTCTCTTGAGAAGGCCTCTTCCTGCTGTACCAATCTATCGGCTATCACTGTGTCCGAGACAGAAGCGGAACTCATGGCTGAAGTGTTTTAGGCTGAGCTGCAATACCACATACAACCTGTTGACAGCTCCTTTTGTTACACTGGATAACCCCTTTAAGACCTTCAGTAACTCTGCATTTGTCATGAGTCACAATGATTAGCACTAGGTAAAAGTCCAAATTACCAAGACAAGAGACACGATATCAACTGGTATATCTAATACGATGGGCTACAAAAAAGAAATGACACCATGCTTCACATAAGCATGCGTAGGAAGAATTTGCAGCCCACCACTTCCATACTAAGACCCCAATTTAATGCACACGAACACAAGCAGCGACATTTCAGCCCAAATCTTATTGCTTTTCTGGAGACCTTCAACAACCTTATTACGGTTAAATACTGAAGTATTCACATTATAGAAGCCTCTGCTACATGAAAAGGCTATAAACACCTTTGGGGCAATTTTTATGATAGAATTACTTGTTTTGGGTTAAAAATCATTATTTTTTCAACAAGTCTACATTAAATATTTTCAGCAGTTTTTGTCATATAGGGTTAAAGAGGACCTTTCACTAGTTTAAAAACTAAAAACTAACTATATCAGTGGGCAGAGCGCCTGCACTTACTAGTATGTCTGGGCGCCGCTCCGTTCGCCCGGTATAGGCTCCGGTGTCTGCAGCTCCCTCTGTTGTACTGGGCGGAGTTTTTGTATTAGGGCTGTCCCTTGCTGCAGCGCTGGCCAATCGTAGCGCACAGCTCATAGCCTGGGACTCCCAGGTATCTTCCTTTTAGATTCACACTGGATCCCTCATGTTGCTACTCTGAACACCTGACAGCTCATAAACACTCATTCAGGCCATATTCTTATCAGTCTGAGCTGTCAGGAACATGAGGGGTTCAGTGCGAGACTGAAAGGAAGAGGCTCTGCAAATAGACTGAAACTTAAAGGGAACCTGTCACCCAAAAATCGTCTATCAAGCTGTTTACAGTACCTTATAGTGCTGTGTCCTCGTTTCTCGATGCACTTTTTCTTCGTTTTGCCGCATGTCTGCTCATTCAGAAATCGTAGTTATATTCAGCTGCTGCCCCGTGCTGCAAGTCAGGCTTGAAGTCACGGGGGCAGCGGCCTCGGCGTCTTCCATGGCCCTCTCCCCGCCCCCTGCCTCTGTGACTGACACCCGAACATCCGAATCCGGGACCGCGCTCAACGGCCGCATGCGCAGTAAAGGGCGGCAGGAGCGCGGTCTCGGCTGCCGCGCGTACTACGCGCCGTCTTACTTTCGCCGCACTGCGCATGCGCCCGACATCCTGTATCAAACGCGCCCGCGCCCAGATGCCGGGCGCGGGCGCGTTTGATACAGGATGTCGGGCGCATGCGCAGTGCGGCGAAAGTAAGACGGCCCGTAGTACGCGCGGCAGCCGGGACCGCGCTCCTGCCGCCCTTTACTGCGCATGCGGCCGTTGAGCGCGGTCCCGGATTCGGATGTTCGGGTGTCAGTCACAGAGGCAGGGGGCGGGGAGAGGGCCATGGAAGACGCCGAGGCCGCTGCCCCCGTGACTTCAAGCCTGACTTGCAGCACGGGGCAGCAGCTGAATATAACTACGATTTCTGAATGAGCAGACATGCGGCAAAACGAAGAAAAAGTGCATCGAGAAACGAGGACACAGCACTATAAGGTACTGTAAACAGCTTGATAGACGATTTTTGGGTGACAGGTTCCCTTTAACCCTGTATGACAAAAAACGGCTGACATTTGTTTAATAAAGACTAATTAAAAATATATATTTTTAGGCCAAAATAAGTAAAATGCAACAATTAAAAATGCCCCTAAAGTGTTCACTGCAGTCAGATTGGCTGGGGTGGTCACATGGCACCCATCAACAAGATGTTAATCCCAAGATACCTGGGACCTGCAGAGGCATCCGCGGACCAGGTTTGTATGAACCCCAATGTAGAAGAGGTCTGTTAAAAAAGTTTTGCTTTGGATAACCCCAATAGCTGCATACTATCCATCTTCTACCAGTTTTTACTAATGATACACAAAAGAATGTCTGTCTTCTGGGTTTTAATACGTACGTTTTGTGCATCGTTCAGATCCAGCAGACTTGCTCCAGCCATGACAGCACTTTCCGCCACAGATGTTAACTCTGCAAGAAACACAGGCACCAAAATACAGTCAATAAGTGTGTAAATGGTTGCATCCAACATGAATATCTGTGAGGCAAGATTTACAATGTATCTTCCCCCATGTGTCTAGATTACTTTTAAAGGGCATCTGTCAGCAGATTTGTACCTATGACACTGGCTGGCCTATTGCATGTGCACTTGGCAGCTGAAGGCATTTGTGCTGGTTTCATTTATTTTACTCACTTATATGGCGCTGACATATTCCGCAGCGCTTTACAGACATTATCATCACGCTGTCCCTAAGGCTACTTTCACAGTTGCGGCAGGACGGATCCGACAGGCTGTTCACCATGTCGGATCCGTCCTGCGGCTATTTCGCCGTGCCGCCGGACCGCCGCTCCGTCCCCATTGACTATTCTAGTCCTAAGGTTCTATGAAGCAGGAGCTGATGGATGTGCTCCATGTCTCCTCACAAGCCTAGCTAGTGTAGTGTTCCACTCCAGGTGGATGGGAACACTGCAAAATAGTTTGTGTCATCCTATGTAATTTTGCACTATTTATTATATTTTCCTTTGTCAATGCTGTTAAATTACCATGTCAGGCTGGTTCAATGCACTACACATATCCACCTCTATGTCACTTTAACACCATTTATATAGGTCAGACACAGGACGTTAGAGAGATTAGGAGTGGAGAGGAGCCAGACTTGGCTCTGTCCTCCTGGGCCTACTCCAGGGAGTGAAGCTACTTCAAACTTTGTAGCCCAAGACTAGGACTTATTGATCCTTTACTGTAATACCCCTTCCAGGGACCCTTCCGGGGATCAAGAGCATAATTGCTGTATCTTGTGCAACCTTTTCAAAGAATGGAGCAGAGAGTTTGCCTGCCATGAGGGAGACCATCCTTGGTTTGCTGAATTACTAAAGCACTGAATATTGCTGAATTGCAGAATAGAACTTACAGAAGATCCAAACTATTATTGAAAGGCTGACTAACCAGAGGAAGATCAGGAACCAAGTACAAGTAAGATCACCATTCCTATATAGTTGAGCTGGAACCTACATACACCACCTCACTGAGCCTGCTAATTGGGATTTACAGCTTTACCATCTGTATTTACTCTTTCTGCTTCTTCTGTCAGCCCCTCCTTTTGATAGACCAAGCAAGGACTATGCAGGAACATGGCACTCTCAAACAGGAAGAGGGAGGAGCTGGCAGCAAAAACAGGAGGGGCAAAGGTGCGCACAACAGCTTGGGCCTGCCTTCAGTGCACTTCACTGCTCATTTGCATACGGATTAAAAGATCACTAAGTAAAAGCTATCATTATATTCAGATGGACTAGCTCTACAGGGCATGAGGCCTGGCTTACCAGTGAATTTCCTGGTGACAAACATCAAATAATGTTTATAAGACCATGTTCACACAGCAGGTACTTGCCGTAGGCAAATCTGCAGTGTAATTTACATAAAATCCTCGGCAGAAAATCAAGACTGAAATGTCAGATCTCTAATTGGGGTTTGCCAGTAGATCTACAAATGGACTTTTAATTTAAAGGACCTAAATCACAGTTTTTCTGTGCGGAATATGTTGCAATAATGAAGCAGGTTCATTATTCTGCCCAGATTTCTCCTACAACATGTGAAGGGGGTAGAAAATACGGCAAAATGTCAGCGGATCCTGTCTGGATTTACGCGCAGAACCCTGAACACACAGACTTACTATAGAGACAGCAAAAACCTCTCTCTCTAGATATATATATATATATATATATATATATATATATATATATATATATATATATATATATAGGGAGAGATCATATACCCTGATCACTAATTATGATACTGCACACTCTGATATATTTTGTATTCTGCTATAAAATAAACATATAACCATCAAAAACTTAAAAGGGGTTGTCTCACTAAAAATATTCTACAGTTTTCAAACCAGCACCTGGATGTAATTAAACATTTTGTATAGCCAGTGAGTTATTCAATAAAATGTATCTGCATAGCGCCATCTGTTTTTCTTATTTCTCTGTCCAGCTCAATGAGGAGGACGCACATGCTCAGTTTCATCATCTGCCTCCTGAGCTGTGATAGGGAGAGCATGGACACGCCCTCTGAGCTCCAGCAGAAAAGACACTCCTCAGCTGTCAGCTTGATATAAATCTATCAAAGCAATGAATGTGGAGATCTCTGGATCCATGTGAGGTACAAGGCTGGTTCTAGCTTTGTTAGAGATTGTCATGTACTATATGATGTCTGATTTTAACCCCTTTAATAATGGTGATGATGGTGGCTGATATAGGATTTACACTTTGGATGCAGACTCTCTCAGTGTGTACAGACATAAGACACATATGCTGTAGTAGCACATCTACAAAGAACTGTAGGGGTCATGGTGTGTTGAACGGGCCAGTCTAGTCACCTACTGCTCATGGTACATGCAGCAGAGGATCTACCACAAAACTGCGGTGTGACCATATGAAAAATCTGTCACTAGAGAGTGGCACACTTTTTCCTGGAGAACTGCAAGGAACTTGGTTTGTCATATGTGACTTTATGTAGAAACAGCGACACCACGTGGCATTCTTAGCTTATGGCTGAATTGCACTGCGAGCTGCTAACGTGCTTGGAAATAAATGAAGAAAAGCATGCAATGTCACACTGGCTGCAGTATTACCCCAGCCTAAATCATAGAGCTACAGCCAAAGACCTCTGGAGTAGCCCGTGTACAGGAAAAGACCTGCCTCTGAAGGAGCTAAGAGACCTGTCCTTCATTGCTGATTACTCTGGGCCAAACTGACACTATGCCGAAAGAATGGGGTTAGTGATTTACAAAAAGCACACAATGTATAGAAAGAACCTATAAAGATTGGTTTACATAAAGATATTGCCTAAACTGGACAACCCTTTCTATGGAAGAAGCTGCACGTCACACATTTCCCCTGCAGCCCTCATTGAATGCTCTCCTCAAGTGGTCTAATGGCCCTAGGGGGCACTGGCTAGGGTTAAAGGGGTTCTCCAGGCTTTTAATATTGATGATGCTTCTATGTCTATGGCAAGCAGGAAGAGAGAAGGCAGACGGCACGTGCACACTGCACTCGCTGTGTTCTTATACAGCTGATCGGCGGGGATGCCAGGTGTCAGACCCCCGCCGATCTGATACTGATGACCTATCCTGAGGATAGGTGTGTTCTGGGTGTGCCTGGGTGGCACTGGCTAGGTTTAATGAGCTCCTGGGTGGCACTGGCTAGGTTTATTAGGCCCCTGGGTGGCACTGGCTAGGTTTAATAAGCCCCTGGATGGCACTGGCTAGGGCTAATAAGCCCCTAGGTGGCACTGACTAGGGTTAATAAGCTCCTGGGTGGCACTGGCTAAGGTTAATAAGCCCCTGGGTGGCACTGGCTAGGGTTATAAGCTCGTGGGGGGCACTGGCTAGGGTTAATAAGCCCCTGGGTGGCACTGGCTAGGGTGAATGCACAGTGGGCAGTTATAGCCAAGTGATAAAGTACGGTCTCATGCACAATATATTGGACTGTGGCACAATTCAATATAGTGCGTCTGACTTCTCTATACTTTCTCACTTGGCTATAACTGCTTGCTGTGCAACCCCAGGCAGGCACCCTGCCCAACATCCACTAGTGCCTACTGCCCATCTGTTACAAGTGACTGGCACTGTAGTGAAGGTGGTGCCGCGTCCCCCTCCACAGTAGTCGGTGAATGGTCAGTTTTGGCGGGCTGCAAAACCAATCAGCTGTCAGCAGCCGCCTTCTATCTAACAACAAAGCCCTCTGGGCAGAATGAATCTTTGTCAAGTAAAAATGTCCTCCTCATAAAAATTGTAATTTGTCACACAACTGGGGGGACATAGTAAGGGGCCCTACGAGATTTGTGTGCGCCCCATTATGCAGATCACAGATCTAAGAGGAAAAAAAGGATTAGACATTTTGTATCTCAACACGTCTATTCCTTTGTTCTCAGAACCGTGTCCGGCAGTGGCCTTCTCCGCTCTCACCGCTGCCTGGCCGGTCAGCCACGCATGCACGTGTTCTCAACCTGTGATCAGTTCCATTCACCTTGCAGAAATCCACGTGCCTGTCGCCCCATTCAAATGAATGGAACTGATTTTCGGTCGAGGAAATGTCTGCAACATAATCCGCAGTGTGTGAAGGCGCTCTAGGAAAACAAGGACCTCACACCCCTGATTTCACAATTACAAGCCTGCGTCGGGCGCGGCAGCCCCGTCTCCGGTATTATTCTTAGGCCGTTTTATTTCTGTATGTGACAAACTAAGACTTGCAACATGAACCTATACAGGACATTTTTAAGCAATTCCTTCTGGCCACTTTTCAGCACATACAGATTTGGAACGTGCTAATATCTACATTCGCTGGAGAGCTTGCCAAAACGGTGCCAATCCCTGTGTAAACACGTTCCCCCCAGGTTCATTAAGTATCTGAGGCAATGCTATGTGCTATTATAGGTGCATTCCAGGAGACAGACCGACACGCTGCAGCTGCACCGACGGGAGAAATAAGGGGTCAGGTAACCCTATATCACTGGCTTTATTATTAGGCTGACGCTATTAATCCACACATACCAGGCTGAAGCAGCAATCCGATGCCTGCAAATGTGGTTTAACATTTCGATCTGTTCGGTTTCAGATGGTTCTGAACAATCTGCCGCAAGACGGGATAATGACCGATGTGACAAGGCAACGAGCAGACGTCTGCACAGTCCGTGCCTCGGCTTATCCATGTTCTTCGGAAAAAGAAATGTGGCCATGAACTATTATAGTTACCTCGTCATCACATATAATACTGACATGTCTTTTTTTTCAGTTTCTATTTTGTAGACATGTATTTCTTCCTTTGCTCAAGACAAGAGAACTTCACCTCCACCGAAGGCTGTTGACACTTTGGGGACATTTTTTCTATTATCGCACTGTACTCATTTTAGGCTAATAATAAATTTTTTTTTAACTGGTGTTTATTAAACATTTTCAGCATCTTTCCCTGTACAGCCGTCCATTTGCTTTCTCTTTACACTGAATCCTGTCAGAGGACTGCTCTGATGGGTCAATCTTTAGCTATTTAATTTGGTCAATTAGTTGCGCCACAATCTGCGACATCCCCTTCCCTGCCCACAATTTTAGACCTGATGTGGGAGGGGACGGGCCGGCAGGCTCATCTCATTTACCATTTTCTACTCCTGTTTTAGGCTACTTTCACACTTGCGTTCAGAGCGGATCCGTCTGAGACGGATCCGCTCATATAATGCAGACGGTGGCTCCGTTCAGAACGGATCCGTCTGCATTATATTGTAAAAAAAATTCTAAGTGTGAAAGTAGCCTGAACGGATCCGTCCAGACTTTACATTGAAAGTCAATGGGGGACGGATCAGTTTGAAGATTGAGCCACAGTGTGTCATCTTCAAACGGATCCGTCCCCATTGACTTACATTGTAAGTCTGGACGGATCCGCTTGCCTCCGCACGGCCAGGCGGACACCCGAACGCTGCAAGCAGCGTTCAGGTGTCCGCCTGCTGAGCGGAGCGGAGGCCAAACGCTACCAGACTGATGCATTCTGAGCGGATCCGCGTCCACTCAGAATGCATCAGGGCTGGACGGCTGCGTTCGGGTCCGCTCCTGAGCCCCTTCAAACGGAGCTCACAAGCGGACACCCGAACGCTAGTGTGAAAGTAGCCTTAGGTGTAGAAAATGGTCTAAAACAGCTAGGAGCGGCGGTGGATCTGCAGATGTTATGTAGAGGCCGGCATCTCTTCATAACTCCGGCGGATCCACCACCAGCTGTAGGGCTTTATTAAGACCAGCGTCTAAAACGCCAGTCTGAATAAATGTGCCCCTCAGTACCCCTTTGCAGACTTGGATCAGTGTCCACAGACTTAGAATTTCATCAAATAATATACAAACCTGGAGAACACGTACAGGAGGAGTGTATCAGCTTACTTTATGAAAAATGTTTAGAATCTCTCTGACTACTTAGTTAGAAGATGTCTGAGTTAGGCACCATGCACGCCAACCATATTTTTGGTCGGTATCCAATCCGCACCTTTTGAGGTTCAGACCCGTTAATTTCAATGGGGCCACAAAAGATGCAGACCTCAGACCGTGAGAAGTCCACATCCGTGTGTCTGTTCCACCTCCCCACAAATAACATTGAACGTGACAGGAATAGGCATTTCTAACCTAGGGCGGGACATGAGAAAGGTGAAAATGCTGGGTGCAGACGGCCGGTATGATTTGCAGATAAAGTCGTGCGCATGAGGACTTATACACGTATGGTAAATGCAGTATATACAAGATTTCAGGACTGTTAACTTGACACTCGTAACACATTAAATAAAAAATTGCAGCAAACTTTAACCTGACATTTGATGGCTTTATTGTGCTAAGTGTCAAGTTAAAGATTGCTGCATTTGTAATTTATTAAAAGTAGCTTTCAGATAAACAGTAAATTCTAAAAAAAGAGGTCAAAATTGGTATAGAGTATATAATGGGAAAGAGGAAATCAATACAGAGGAATTTTTGGATAACTGATTTGTTAAAATATTACCCAAGCCCCTGACCCAGTGCCTGCCCTGAACTCCAACCTCCCTCCAACTGCTTCACATTATCACAGAATTCCTCTATTTTTAAGAGATCAATAGGGATGTCCAGGGAAATGGCTTTTTCGTAAGGCTTCCTTTACATATGCGTTACAGCTCTCCGCCAGGCTCTTCTGGCAGACAACAGCCTGCCGAAGCGCTCTGGTTCTGGCATAGCCAGATGTTACCATGTGCCCGCCAGCTCCATTTACTATAAGGCCTAATGCACACAACCGTAGGAGTCCCGTTGCCGTATTGCAGACCACATATGCAAATCCGCAATAAACGGGCACCATTCCGTGTGCATTCCGCATCATGGATGCGACCCATTAACTTGAATGGGTCCACAAATCCGGAGATGCAGAATGGTGTGGAAAGGAAGCACGTAACGTAACCCTACGGAAGCACTACAGAGTGCTTCCGTGGGGTATCGTCCTGTACTTCCATTCCGCATAAAGATAGAACGTGTCCTATCTTTTTACGGAACATGCGGATAGCGGACCCATTAAAGTGAATGCCCCACAGTCGGTGTTTGTGCACTACGGCTCGCAATTTGCGGGCCGCAGCACGGCCACGAGGCGCACACATTTGTGTGCAGGAGGCCTAATGGGATCCGGTGGAGATCCGTCTGCTAGCTGGCCCCGCATCAGCTGTAATGTATTGTACTGACATAATGCCGTCAGTACAATTCATTACAGCCAATGTCAGACAGGAACACACAGAATTATAAATCGACTCATGAGGTCCTGTTATAGGAGCCCAGGAAATCACACTCTCAAATACAGTGTGCTTCCCGCAGACATCTCGCACACATCAGTGAATCACGCACAGCACACATAGCCATTGATATTATTGTGTTTATTAATACAGATCGAGGCAAAAAATGGACATATTTACTTTATAGATGAAACACTGACCGGCTTGTTATGGACGTGTGAGTGAGGCCTAAATTACATTAAAAATGATCTTCAATAGACTGGTCCTCTCAAAAGGGAATGAGCAGTTGGTCCGTACATGATGGAGAGGGGTTTGGAGAGATTTCACTGTATCTAAAATCACAAATGGGGCACAACGAACGTGCTGAAATCATTTACAGTAAACCTGATTATTATGGGGTTAAATACATGTCACTTTTTTGGGGGGGTTCTCAAGCTGTGCGTTTGTAACTTTTTTGGGGGGAAAAAAGTCGAAAGCGCCTCTTTTTACGCCACCATCGCCATTTTTCCAAAAGGGTGCGTGGTAACGGTGGGAGATACATTTATATTCATTTACATCAGTTTTCAGGCACAAATGAAGCCAGCAATTTCTGTGTAGGCGCACGGACTGCTGGAAGATGCGCTTCATTTATGATGAGGCTTGCCCCTTGTCTTAAATTAGGCGAACTCATCGGCAGTGCTGGGGCTATCAAGACTGGCGCAGAAAGGGCTGTTCTCTATAAATCTCCTCTGCATATTTTATAACTGGAGAAAAATAGCGGCACGTAGCTGTATCTTGCAATACTGTGGCTGTCATCTCCATCCATCATGTACCATCAGCAGAGGTCCTCACATAAGGAAACACTCTATGCCCATGTCTGCTTGGATGACATTATCAACCCCCCCCCCCAAAAAAAACTGCAATCATTTAGTGCTTTAAACTTCCTCCATAACAGACCTCATTCCTGAGCACCAAATGTGTGAAGATCCGCAGCAGGAATGTGGAAACCATTATGTAACCGCTCCCAGTATCAACATTGGACCACTGAGAGTGGTTCATTCAATGATTCATTTTCAAGGCTTCCGTCACACATGAACTGGGGGAAAAAAGCCATGAATTTCATGGTTTTTTTCAAATCATTTTTGGGTGGTCTTTTTTTTCTTTTTTATATACACTTTTTATACATTTTTCAACCATTCTTTTCATTAGTTTTTCTACTTCTATACAGAAAACTATAGGAAACTGAAGAAAAAAAAAAAAGGTCACAACTAAAATATGCTGCGTACTGTAATAAAACAAAGCAGACCTGAAAGATGCAAAGGTGCAGAAAAAAAACACCACGAACGAAAAAATATATATAAGTGTTTGCAGTATGTTTTATACTTCCCTGTTGGCTTTTAGGTAACATCTGGCAACAGATAGAACAGAAGAATGCAAAGAAAAAGGGGGGAATTCATCATGAAGGGAATTTTTTAAGTCAGTTTTGCAGAAGTCTGTGTTGCCATAATTTCGGCCAAATGTATCAAATGTAGCACAATGCTTGAGAAGTTTGGCACATCTTTAAGTGTAGCACATTTGTCTTGAGATGTTACTACCCCATCGATTTTTTTGAGGCAATTTTTGAGACTTTTAATAAAAGTTTAAACTGCTAATCTGGCTTTAATCAGTTTGAAAGGCTAACCACGTCTACTTTCCCACTGACTTTTCAAAACTGGAGTGAGTAGTGTCAAAATCTTAAAATGTTGTGCAAAAAAGCCCCAAAAGTCACAAAGTCCTATTCTGCAACTTTCTGAAGCCTGAATTCCGAAGCGCAAGGCTTCCCCCCACAAGTTAGTGTGAACAGCGCCTTAGCTAAACCGCTATAATGCAGTGGGACAATCTTTCCACAAGGCAAATCACCAGACACTGAGCCAACAAGGACTGCTAGATCTCAGGTCCAAGGCCTGCAGAATTGTGAATACATCTCTGGGTCATTTTACTTACTATAAGGCTCCATTCAGACGTCCGTATGAATGGTCCGATACCGTTCCTCAATTATGCGGAACAGGTGCAGACCCATTTATTTTCAATGGGGCCAGAAAAGTGTGCTGTCCGCATCCGCACTTCCATTGCGCGGCCCCGAACTTCCGGTCCGCGGCTCTCCAAAAAAAATAGAACATGTCCTATTCTTGTCCGCAATAGCGGACAAGAATAGGCATTTTCTATTATAGTGCTGGCCATGTGCACATGGCCGGTGTCAGTGTTTTGCAGATCCGCAATTTGCAGATCCGCAAAACACTTATGGTTGTGTGAATGGACCCTTAGACTTTTACATTTTACTGCTTAAAGCCACAGTGGGAATCGAACAATCTCCTATTACTCCTCAAAGCAAAAACATAACACATATTGGCGCTGTTATGGGATCTGTGGATGGCGCTGTTATGGGGGGGGGGGGATATGTGGATGACACATATAGCATAAGATGCTATGTAGTGTCATCCATAGATCCCCCCCATAGCATGGTCATCCACAGATCCCTCCAAAACAGTGTCATCCACAGGTCCCCCTCCCCATAACAGTGTCATCCAAAGATCCCCCTCCCCATAACAGTGTCATCCAAAGATCCCCCTCCCCATAACAGTGTCATCCAAAGATCCCCCTCCCCATAACAGTGTCATCCAAAGATCCCCCTCCCCATAACAGTGCACTCCACAGATCCCCTCCATAACATTCCATCCACAGATCCCCCTCCCCATAACAGCGCCATCCACAGATCCCCCATAACAGCGCCATCCACAGATCCTTCATAACAGCGTCATTCACAGATCCCCACTGTGACGAATACCACACCTCGTGCCCGCTTGACGTCAACTACGTCAAGCTCACGAGACACGGTATTGTCCCTGGTTACCAAAAACATGAGAAACCAACCCACGGTAGCTTATAACTAGGTCAAAACATGGACGTAGGGATTCGTGATCAAGATACAAGATAGCACAAGATTAAATAATATATTTAATCGCCGTAAGGGCACACTAGATTTAACACAATACACACAGAGAATATATACAGTGGTCGGAGGTTACAGATTATATGGGTACAACAGGGTTAAGCAGTGTAAAAGTCCGTTTTGGTTAGATGTTCTTTGCTGGAGTCCACATGAAGGGCCGTAATCTCAGCTAGTTCCTGGGTCCCTCTAAACACATCACACGATGAGACCCTTCTTCAAAGGAAGGCCCGCCCACTTGCTGGAACAAGCCTTTTAACCTGTAGCCGGCCTCTCCCCTCTAACCTCAGGGAGGGGTCCATCCCCCTCTTCTGGGCTGGCAGCAAATGACCCACAAAACCCTTTACGGTTCATAGCGCCAGACCAGAGGGTCACAGGGAGATGGTTCTGGGACCAACGGACCTGCCTGGGTTCCGGCTACAAGTTAAGTCCAAACCTGGTACCGTTATTTAGTTTCTGTGGGGAGATATGGATATCTCCACTCCCGGGCACCCTAGTCTAAAGCCAGGATTACGTGGATGTTTTGCTTTGCCCCAGGATCGCAAAAATATAACCGAATTATGCCTGGGATGGATGGACAATTCAAAATCCCTTATAACTCGCCGGTCCCAATATGTCTGCTAATCTGATTGAACTGAGGAAGGGTTGGGACCCCATACTGAGAGATCCTGCCTGTTACCTTGGCCTGGCTCCTAGCTGCTGCAAGAGGTGTGACCTTCTCCACCTGGGGCCTCCTTGAAGCCTGGACCCCTGGTGATTTTTTTTCCTTGCCAGCTGACACTCCCACCCCCCAGATGGCTTGGGGGTGGGAACTTATTTTGCATGTACACTGATGAACATGCCAAGAGGTGAATCAAATGACAGGACTGGGGGCTTTGAAGCAGGGCCCTCCTGTGGAGTTCACTACCTCTGCTATCTGTCAGCAAATGGGGGTGTGAGGACATGGCTGACAGTAAATATTCATCCATATTCCTCACACCCCCTATAATAGCGCCATCCACAGATCCCCCATAACAGTGTCATCCACAGATCCCCCATAACAGTGCGTCAGCCACAATTTGTTTTAATATGGCCTTAGAACATAATTGAACATAACTCCATGCAGATGTTGCCCTTGGTCGGATTCAAACCTAGGAACCCAGCGCTGCAAGGCACCAGTGCTAACCACTGAGCCACCGTGCTGCCCGCATCAGCCCTTTATTATTAACCCCGATCGGACGCCAGATCAGAATAAAATCACTCCCCTGTCTTCTTCGGCCCGCGCTGCACTGTCACCTGACAGCGTGCAGTGTCAAGCCATAATGCGCGCACTACGTCCTGATGCTGTACGGGGTCTGGACAGTGCAGCACCGGCTCTATCAAAGAAGACCAAGCTGGGTGAGAGCCGGAAGCGCTTGCTGCGCTTCTTCCCCACTTCCGGCACCTAATGTATACTAGTGAGCACTTCCATAATGGAAGCGCTCACTAGTATTCACTTTATAAGACGCACGGCCAGTGCGTCTTATAAAGCAAAAAATACAGTATCTCTCTTTATTTAGAGAATAGGATGCTGAAAAATATTTAAAATTTTGCTTAAAATTTTGCTTGTAGACCTTTATTATATCCATGCAGTAGCCTCTCTCTGAGGAAAGTGTATGGCTCATTTTAGTCTTGTAAAAAGCAAACATAGTAAAGCTGAATAGGACTAAACATGATGTCAGTCACGTAACCCCCACGTGTGTCATGTGATCTGGCTTTCAGTTAACGGGGTTCTCCAGGAATTAAGAAAATGAAAATATTACTTTATTATAAATATATTCCAAAATACCTTTCACTAGTTATTATGGCTCGATTAGTCTCTTAAGCAATTATTAGCAGAAGTAAAATGGCCGCTGTCCTATTAGTGCACACACAACCTGCCCTAATCACACAGCAGCACAAGTTACAGAACACTTAGCTAAAAAGCTGGCTCATCCTACTCCTCCTCTCTGATCCGCTTGCAAAGGCTACTTTCACACTAGCGTTCGGGGCTCCTCTTGCGAGTTCCGTTTGAAGGCTCTCACAAGCGGCCCGAACGCATCCGTACTGCCCCAATGCATTCTGAGTGGATGCGGATCCGCTCAGAATGCATCAGTCTGGCACCGTTTGTCCTCCTCTCCGCTCAGCAGGCGGACACCCGAACGCTGCTTGCAGCGTTCGGGTGTCCGCCTGGCCGTGCAGAGGCAAACGGATCCGTCCAGACTTAGAATGTAAGTCAATGGGGACGGATCCGTTTGAAGTTGACACAATATGGCTCAATTTCAAACGGATCCGTCCCCCATTGACTTTCAATGTAAAGTCTGGACGGATCCGTCTGAGCAACTTTCACACTTACAATTTTTTCTAAACTATAATGCAGACGGATCCGTTCTGAACAGATCCCATCGTCTGCTTTATAGGAGCGGATCCGTCTGTGCAGACACCAGACGGATCCGCTCTGAACGCAAGTGTGAAAGTAGCCTTAATATGATCTTCAGCTTAATCTCTGTAGGAATAGAGTTCATGGGAGACATAAAGTACAGAGATGAGGAGGGGATGTGGCTGTGAGATGCAGCACTTGTATGCAGTCTCCATTACCACAGCCCCATATTACCACAGTCTGTCCTCTCTGTACTTCATGTCTCCTCATGAACTCTGTTCCTACAGACATTCATCACACATAGATCATATTAACCTGCTTTCATTATGATAATCCCTGGCAAGTAGAACAGAGAGGAGGATGAGGCAGCTCTTTAGCTAATTGCTCTGAAGTAACTTGTCCTGTGTGATTAGGACAGGTTTTGTGGGTATGTATAGGACAGCGGCCATTTTATTTCTCCTAATGATTGCACCCTAGACTTAATGAGCCATTATAACTAATAAAAGGTATTTGGGAATATATTTATAATAAAGTAATATTTAGGTATTTTCATTTTCTTAATTCCTGGAGAACCCCTTTAACTGCCCTGGTTTTTAACAGAACATATACAGTATATACTGTATTACTACTTGCAGCATCTCTACATTGAATACACACAATGATGTAGTTACTGTAATAACCACAATAAAAATAATTATTCCACCACAAGTCCTATCTAGTTATGGATGTGTCCTGTGTGCCTAGCACATATATGTCATGACGATGCAATGATATGACTGACTATATGCAATGTTTAAGTTAGGCCATGGATACATTACACAGGTCTATACCATTCTACTGTGCATATAGATGTCAACTACCTGATACAAGGACGGTATGTGTGCAAAATTTTAACTGCATATATGTTTGAAAAGTGTATGATTTAAACAAGTACTTTTTTTTTAAATGGGATACCCCTTTAAGAGATATTGTTGATGTACAGTAAGTAGATGGCTGGCTTTAGTTCTAATATCCCATATGCAAGAAGGTATCCCCAAAGGAAAGAGTGGAGCACTTTAAGTGAGTCTCCATACAGGGCTGGTCTCTTTAATGGCTATGTACACCTTTGGGGCAATTTTTTATTATAGCATTGTACTCCATTTGAGCTTAAAATCATTTTTTTAATTGGTCTTTATTACAAATATGGAGACCTTTTTTTCTGTACAGGGCTGAGAAGCTATAATAGAGGGATCTGAATTTTCTGCCAGCTAATCTGACAGACACTATCTCTGCTCTCTGACCTTATAAACACTTATTATAGCTCAGTTCTTATCTTACTGATAACAATGTGGCTTAAAAGTTTATGACTTCCTAGTAAATTAGAGATAAGGGTTATCAGATGACCAGCACCATCATAAAGTGAAAGTAAAAGTACAATTTACACAGCTGGGTAAACAGTTACCCCTTTGTGATACAACGGTTCAATAATTTTAATAAAGACCAATTGAAAAAATTAATTTTAGCCCAAAATGAGCAAAAAAATGCAATCCTAAAAAAAATTGCCTCCGAAGGTGTACATAGCCTTTAAATTCAGATTTCAACACTGCTTTTTGGAAACTTCTAGCTAGGATAAGACCTCTCCATTCCCAGAGGCTATATTTTATGGTGCCATTGTAGGGAGACCTTGCTGAACTATCTGCAATCACTTGTCCTGCACTAGATTAGCTGTTATGAGGTCCACTGTCCCTAACACTGAGCTGCCAGCACACAACCAAGAAACAGTGTTAGGCTGGGTTCACACCTGAGCGTTTTACAGAGCGTCCCTACGCGCTGTAAAACGCTCAACAGGCAAAAACCAATGCTTACCTATGGGCATGGTTCTCACCTGAGTCTTTTACAGCGCGTACGAACGGGCTGTAAAACGCCCTACGCCCCAAGAAGTACAGGAGCTTCTTTGGGGCGTATTGTCGCGCGTTCCCCGCCCATAGATTCATTGGATGCCTCTGTGTTCAATCACACAACATATCCTAGCAACCATCAGTGAAAATGCAATGCGTTTTTCACTGAAGCACCATTCACTTCTGTGGGGCCAGGACTGCGTGAAAAACGCAGAATATAGAACGTGCTGCGATTCTCACGCAACGCAGAAATGATGCAAGAAAAACAAATGAATGAGTCAGGATTTAGTGAGGGTGCTATGCGTTCATGTCACACATTACACCTACGTGGAAAACTCGCTCATGTAAAAGGGGCCTAAGGCTAGTTTCACACTAGCGGCAGGGGAGTCTGGCAGGCTGTTCAGGTGGGTGAACAGCCTGTCGGATCCGTCCTGCCGCTAGTTCACGTGTGCCCCCGGACTGACGCTCCGTCCCCATTGACTATAATGGGGGCGGAGTTCCGGCAGCAGCACAGCACCGCACGGCGAGAGGCAGCCGGACTAAAGGTACCGCACGTCGTACTTTTTGTCCAGCTGCCTCTCGCCGTGCTGCCGCCGGAACGCCGCCCTCGCCCCCATTATAGTCAATGGGGATGGAGCGGCAGTCCAGGGGCACACGTGAACTAGCGGCAGGACGGATCAGACAGGCTGTTCACCCACCGAAACAGTCTGCCGGACTCCCCTGTCGCTAATGTGAAAGTACCCTAAGGCTTTACCAGTTCTGTGAGAACATCCTATTTGCCTGTATAGTCATAAGCTTGCAAATTTTAAGAATCTATTGTGAGGAATTCACCTGATCCTAAAAGACCCAGTACTACTGCATCAAGGGTATTGCACCCAGTCAGCCAGGATCCTACTCCGTACTGATGAGGGGCAAGTACCTTGAAACAGCTGTCTACGAGTGGATATTTGGCTTGGCTGTTTTCTCTTATCATATCCCAAAGCTTTCTAAAACTTCTGGTTTTGACCGCACGGAGCCACTTCCACAAGGCGGTGCTAGCAAGATGGTTCTGTTTCCTTAGGAGATACCTCTTTGCATATTGTTTCTCATAGAGCTGTGATGGTAACCTCCAGCACTCCAGCCGTGTAAAACTACGACTCGCAAGTTGTCAGAACTTCATAGAAATGAGTGGAGCATGCTGGGAGTCGTAGTTTCGCCACAGCTGGAGTGCCGGAGGTTAGCCATCACTGCCATAGAGCATTGCCAATAAGTCTCCATACTGTGGAGCACCATGGAGCACTTCCAGCAAGACTCCATACAGGGATGATCTCTTTACAGAGAGTAAACACCTTGCCTAAGCTAACAACCCTCAGAAAGTAATCTTGAAATGTGAGGTTGGATTAACATGGTAGGCACGTGAAGTACCCCAAATCACATACCTGCTCAGGTAAAAAGAAAACTGGAATTTGGAGAACCGCCTGGAAACTGGATACAATGATGCATTGTAAATTTGCTTAAAGGGGTTGCCTCTATCCCATGTCCATATGATAGAAGATAGGTATCCAATTGGCAGATGTCCAACCGCTGGGGTCATGGCAATCATGACATCAGGGGCCTTGCTCTCTGTTTGAATGGGATAGGTGTGCTTGTCCATGGCACCATTTAACTCTACTGGACTGCCGTAGATAACCAAGCGCTTCAACATAGGGCGTTCTTGTGATCTATGGCACCCTAGTGGCCAGACCCCTTACGAGAGATGTCTTCGTAATGGGATAATCCCGTTAAATTTATAACAAGAATACAAATAATAATACAAAATACCCTAAAAAAAACCTGAGGGAGACAAGACAACTTTGGAGGTGAAGATCTTTTTTTTTCTAACCCTATAGCCCATATTACTTATGGAGAGAGCTCTCCTCTTCAGAGACCAATCGCACATTCTTCACAGGATATGCTATAATTGTCTAATAGGTGGTGGTCCCTCTTCTGGAACCCTTATTCATCAGGAGGACAGAAATCCAGCTAACCTTTTTGATCAGTTCCTGATACAACGGCTGACAAACGATCTGACCCCAAATGTGGTACCTGCACTGATCTACAGCACGTCTTGGTGAAGAAGCGCTAGAAGTGCTTCTGTCTTCATTTCTATTACATACTTAAAAAAAATAAAATAAATGAAAAATGAAAGAGGTACTGCTACATAAAAAGTAAAAAATGGTGTGCTAGCAGCTGCGGACATGATCAAACCTCCAATAAATAGCCAAAGGAATTATTATTATTATTTATTATTAAAGCGCCATTCATTCCATAGCGCTGTACATATGATAAGGGGTGCACATACATAATTCCACGGCACTCCCAAGCAAAGTAAAAAAATAGTGTCCCTTATACCCATGCAACGTTTCAGTCCTGTTACTGGGACTTTTCTCAAGCCACAACACTTCTATTAGGTTTAACACGCAGCTGTTTGAAGGGAAAATACATGTAATTGAGCAGCTTTACTAGTAAATATACACTGTTACTACTGGACAAGGTTAACACCTGCAGTCTTCTGGCAAAGGATAGGTTCATAAATCACTGCTCGCAGCAACAGGGGGGCAGGCAGTGGGTCTCACACCATGTCCAGCCGATTGTCACCATATATTGTTCTAGCATTTGATAAGCATTCCACAATACCTTCAACTACCCCCTTCAAAGAGGGTCTGAGGTTTACCCCCAATACATCACAGCGTTCTCACTTTGATCCTGGATTCAACTGGATAATTAGATGGTTTTATGGGGACAATTAGCAGACACGTTTTTATTAAAGTAATGATATTCTAAAAGTAAGCCTGGGTTTCCGGGTCGTTATGCTGTTTTTGAAGCAAAAGCCATGAGTGGATTCCAAATGAGGAGAAGACTCTGGGGATCAGTGGTCAGGGAAGTGCCAGCAGGCTCTTCTTATTTATCATTTTCTACGCCTGTTTTTGGCATAGAAAATGGTCTAAATTTAAAGAGGTTGTTCGGGTTCAGAGCTGAACCCGGACATACCCTTCTTTTCACCCCGGCAGCCCCCCAGATGTTGGCATCGGGGCATCTGATGCTCCGATGCACTCCCTTGCCCTGCGCTAAATCCCGCTGGGCAAGGTCTCTTTTGTTTTTAATAACACACTGCCGGGCGGAAACTTCCGCCCGGGATCGCGCAGTAAAACAGAGGGCAAATGTTGGATCCATTTAGATTAAGGCCTTATGCACACGACCGTATGTATTCTGCGATGCACAAACCGCAGATCCACAAAATAAGGATGCCGGACGTATGTATCCCACAATTTTGGTGGGCACTATTTTCAAAATGCCTAGTCTTGTCTGCAACATGGACTGCCATGTGGACAGCACACAGATCCGATGTGGGGAAAAAATACGGTTGTGTGCATGAGGCCTAAGAAAAACAAAATGGTGTTTAAGGGCGGGCATTCACCTTACACAGTTTTTAATGGTAAGTATTTGACATTAGTAGAACTGATCAGCAAATCTGGTAAGGGCTCTGGTTTGTATATACCAGAGCTGCCATAGAGGTTCACCAGCAGATTTCATACAGTCTTACAGAGGCTACTTCAGTTGGATTTTGTTAGAAATCTCACGTTCAGTTGGATGCTGTATATAAAAAGATATACTAGCTTAGAAGCATGACCTCACAGGGGAGAATATCTCTGTACATACAGTGCCCTTCAGAGGCCGTGTCATGCGCATCAGCTCGAAAAGGAGTTCAATTCTCCAATATTTAAGAGGTTAATACATAAGAAACCGCATCAAGCCCCAAAGACTGTAGGGAAACCGCCTGAGGTTGAGCTAGCCGTCCAGGATTACAAGATGCTAGAAGTGATACCAGATGTCTCAGACACGCAGACAGCTCTCTGTCTAGCGCAGATGAGGATCGGTTTAAGCCTGATACAGAAAATGAAAGATCGATATCTTACCTCTCAGACCTTCCGCAATGTCTGTATCACTGACTCCAGATTCCAGATACTGAAAACAAGTTCTTATACAATCAGCCTCTGCCCTGAAGAGCTTACCCTCCAACCAAAGTGGAAATTCAGCAGATATGGTAAAACACTGGGGGAAGCCATCAAGCCCTGCACTGTACAATTCTGGCTTCAAAAAGTCCCAAAATAGGGACTTGCAACGTTTTGAGCTTATTTGCATAAAAATGTTGCAACATGTTTACCCCAATTACTCCAGTTTTGAAAAGTGAGCGTTGAAGTCAGCGTTATTAGCTACGTTAATAAGTTTCACTCCAGATTTATCACTGTGACTTTACCAAATTCAGCAAATCTTGTGTGACACCTGATATGGTTGGTACAAATGACGACAACACAGACTCCTTCAAAACGGACTGAAAATTCCCCTCATGATTAACGGGGTTATCCAACCCCTATAATGCCTGGGCCCCTCATACTGGTTATACTTACGCCGCTCTCCTGCATCCGCAAACCTTCAGATGCCTTCACAGCCGCCGCTGCATCTCTAGAGTCACCCATGATGCTAGGGAGGCTCGTTCCTGTTATGGCCTGCTATTGGGTGCCCCCCATCACGGCCGTGCAGGCATTAGAAGCGATGCAAGTGCTGGAGAGCGAGGTAAGTATAACCAGTATGAGGGGCATTTTGGGGGGCTTTATAGGGGTTGAATAACCCCTTTAAATTCCACCCGTCCAACCTGTCTGTTAGTACTTATCACTCGCTCACAAGGCATAGTGGTTAATGAAAAAATTAAATTGTTAACTTAAACAATTAGTAGTGACTGAATTTTCTGTACGTTCAGGGATTTCAATAGTCTACAGTCCCCCTGCCTGCTCTTTAGAGGAGGTGAGGGCAGCATTTACATGCAGCACTCATCTCTCTATGGAGATGAGATGATCCGTCCACTACACAGTGGATAGTGCTTTGTAGTTCCAGCACCGGAGCTACAGCAAAACAGCTGGCGGGTGTGAAGGGTGTGGGACCCCCACCGATCAGATATTGACGGCGTATCCCCTATAGAGAAGGAGGTGTTAAAGCACCAGAAGAAAAATGCCAAACGCTTCAACATACTGGGGGTCAATTACTAAGTCCAGCAACTTACGCCGATACAGAGCGGCATGGAGAACCATAAAGCAGCACTCGGCAATCCATTATTAGAAATTACATGGAATCTGCGTGCCTTACTACAACCTCCTGCAGGCGGTTCTGCCATATGCCTCAGACATAAACAGCCTACACTTCCACTGTCATCTTTGCAGATTTTGGACTGCTTTTCGCTGTGAAGGTTGACACTAGGTATAGTACAACAGTCTGACCATGTCCACTTCCCACCTTCTTTCCAAAACTTGAATGAGTGATATACAAATGTAAAATGTCAAAACTTCATGCACAAGTAAGCCTAAAAAACCACAACGTCCTATTTTGCGACTTTTTGAAGCCAGAATTCTGAAGTGCAGGATGTGATATCCCCCCCATGTGTACACATCAGGTAGGACCGACGTTTCACATGCTGGTCTAAGTAAAAGGAAGATCTGACTAAGGGCTCCTTCACACTTGCGGCAGGACGGATCCGGCAGGCTGGTCTCCCTGTCGGATCCGTCCTTCCTCTGTATCGCTGGACCGCCGCTCCGTCCCCATTGACTACAATGGGGACGGGGGCTGAGCTCCGGCACAGCACGGCGAAAGACGCCGGACTAAAAAGTCGGACATGCAGGACTTTTTATTCCGGCGGCTTTCACCGTGCACCGCCGTGCTGCGCCGGAGCTCAGCCCCCGTCCCCATTATAGTCAATGGGGACGGAGCGGCGGTCCAGCGGCTCGGCGAAACAGCGGAAGGACGGATCCGACAGGGAGACCAGCCTGCCGGATCCGTCCTGCCGCAAGTGTGAAGGAGCCCTTATTAAGAAACGCAATCCTCAATATATCTGTCGCATCTTCTGCTGCCTGTGCTCCAGGAGAGAAGAAGCTGGAGTAACTTTCTGGTGTAATGTTCTCCAGGTGGAGGTGGAAACATTTTGAATAAGTGGCGAGTGTGTCAGAAAAAGCCACAAAGTTTCAAATTTTGCCCAAAGCAGCACCTGTACCAACTATAGCAACTTTTCTCCACCAGTTTGTTGAGCTGTAAGAAATGGCTCGCGTTGGCTTCGGGGATTTTGGAAAACCTAGTTTACATACATGGATCATCTGTAAGGCCGTAAACTGCGGATCCGTAAAACCAGATACTGGAGGTGTACATCCTGCACTTTTGTAAAAATGTCTCCAAAATGGACAAGAATAGGACATGTCCTATCTTTTTTTTTACAGGAAGTATATGCGGACAAACGGATGCAGACCGCACATGGATGGTCTTGGGTGCTGTCTGCTTTTTTTTGCGGCTCGGTTGTGGACCAAATATATGGGCATGTGCACGAGGCCTTAAACAGCATGAACCCCGTCATCACGACCATACAACCTAGACAGTGTTAGAAACAATCTTGTATGCATACACAGTCACCAGTACGACACTAGAAGGAAATGTTGGGGTGACTTTTCATATGTAACGATGAGGGACTAAGCAAGAGCAAGAACCCTCTTGTGCATGGACGCCCTTAAAGGGGTTTTTCACGATTTTTATACTGATGACCTAGGCCATCAGTATCTGATCGGTGAGAGTCCAACACCCAGGACCATGAAATGGTGCTGAGCGCGATACCAAGCACAGCCGTTATACAATGTATGGCGCGGGGCTTGGTGAGCACAGAGAAGGCCCCTCACAGGAGCACTGGTGCCTTCCTAAACAGCTGATCGGAGGGTCCCGGGTGTCGGACCCCCACCGATCAGATACTGATGACCTATCCTAAGAATAGGTCATCAGTAGTAAAATCTCAGAAAACCCTTACACTGTGGAGGCAATGTATGGAAGTTTTAACTCAGTTTTCTGGCACAGAAAATCACAAGTTTTGGCACAAGTGCAGTTTTGAGCGAAAATTTGTTAACTTTTGCAGTTTTATGCCACCCCATCCACTTTTGAAAAGTGGGTGGGGAAGTGGGCATGGCTGGGTATGTTAATGAGTTTCACATCAGTTTTATCACTGTGAATTTTGTAAAAAGTTGTAAAAAAAGTTACTAAGTTACAGTAGGGATGGCATAAACAAAGAGGAGTAGCAAGCGTTAAAAATGTTATGACACACTATGGGACATTTGGTGGAAAGAAGGCAATAATTAAAAACTGACTTTAAAAATGACCCTCATAATAAACATCAGCCTTTTATCTAAAGATGTAACTCCAGATTTCTATAAAAAAGGCCCCCCTCGCTTCAGTGAACCGTGCCCACTACACCATGGCACTTTTAAAAAGTGGGTAGGGGTGTGAAATGGCAGAAAACGAAACTTGTGGCATAATCTGCGACTTTTCTGCACCAGTTCTGGCGTACCAATTTGATATATACCCCCCATATAACCAAGAAGTCTAAGCATGTCTCTTGTGATTACTGCCCTGAGATTGGCAAACCCTCTGCTCTACAGGCAGTACTAGAGAGTCACACTCTGCCCCAAAAAAGGTTTCACCCTCTCCCACATAGATTACTCGTGTTTCGCACAGTAGTGTCTCGCGCCCTATCACACAATGTAGTCATGTCCCCTGCCCCGCAGTGTAGTCATGTCCCATAGTGCCCATATCTACTATCAGAGTCCTATAGTAGTGGTAATAGTAGTAGTGTCTCACCCCTACTCAGTATGTACTAAAGTAACTAGCAGATATAGGTAGTAGCAGAAGTAGTAGTGTCTCACCCCTGCTTGGTAGGTACCAGTAGTAACCATAGTAACTATTGGTGGTAGTAGCAGTAGTAGTGACTCACCCCTTCTCAGTAGGTACCAGTAGTGCCCATATTAACTAAAGATGGTAGTAGCAGTAGTAGTATCTCACTTCTGCTCAGTAGGTACCAGTAGTGCCCATAGTAACTATTGGTGGTGGTAGTAGTAGAGGTAGTAGTGTCTCACCCCTGCTCAGTAGGTACCAGTAGTCCCCATAATAACTATAGGTAGTAAAAGCAGTACCTCACTCCTTGTCAGTAGGTACCAATAGTGCCCATAGTAACTATCGGTAGTAATAGTAGTATCTTACCCCTGCTCAGTAGGTAACAGTAGTGACCACAGTAACTATAGGTAGCAGTAGTAGTGTCTCACTCCTACTCAGTAGGTACCAGTAATGCCCACAGTAACTAGCAGATATTGGTGGTAGTAGCAGTAATAGTAGTGCCTCACCCCTGCTCAGTAGGTACCAGAAGTGCCCATAGTAACTATAGGTAGTAGTATCTCACCCCTGCCCAGTCCGGAATGCCCACAGTAACTATAGGTAGTAGTAGCATCTCACTTCTGCTCAGTAGGTACCAGTAGCACCCACAGTAACTAGCAGATATTGGTGGCAGTGGTAGTAGTGGTATCAGTAGTAGTGTCTCACCCCTGCTCAGTAGGTACTAGTAATGCCCATAGTAACTATAGGAGGTGGTAGTAGTAGCAGTAGTATCTTACCCCTGCTTAGTACATACCAGTAGTGCCCATAGTAACTATAGGCAGTAATAGCAGTATCTCACCCCTGCTCAGTAGGTACCAGTAGTGCCCATAGTAACTATAGGAAGGTGGTAGTAGTAATAGCAGTGTCTCACCCCTGCTCAGCAGGTACCAGTAGTGCCCATAGTAACTATAGGCAGTAATAGCAGTATCTCACCCCTGCTCAGTAGGTACCAGTAGTGCCCATAGTAACTATAGGAAGGTGGTAGTAGTAATAGCAGTGTCTCACCCCTGCTCAGCAGGTACCAGTAGTGCCCATAGTAACTATAGGTAGTAGTAGCAGTGTCTCGCCCCTGCTCAGTAGGTACCAGTAGTGCCCACAGTAACTATAGGTAGTAGTAGCAGTGTCTCACCCAGCTCAGTAGGTACCAGTAGTGCCCACAGAAACTATAGGTAGAAGTAGCAGTGTCTCACCCCTGCTCAGTGTGTACCAGTAGTGCCCAGTGCCCACAGTAACTATAGGTATTAGTAGCAGTGTCTCACACCTGCTCAGTATTAGTAGCAGTGTCTCACCCCTGCTCAGTAGGTACCAGTAGTGCCCACAGTAACTATAGGTAGTAGTAGCAGTGTCTCACCCCTGCTCAGTAGGTACCAGTAGTGCCCACAGTAACTATAGGTATTAGTAGCAGTGTCTCACCCAGCTCAGTAGATACCAGTAGTGCCCACAGTAACTATAGGTAGTAATAGCAGTGTCTCACCCCTGCTCAGTAGGTACCAGTAGTGCCCAGTGCCTACAGTAACTATAGGTATTAGTAGCAGTGTCTCACCCAGCTCAGTAGGTAGGTACCAGTAGTGCCCACAGTAACTATAGGTATTAGTAGCAGTGTCTCATCCCTGCTCAGTAAGTACCAGTAGTGCCCAGGGCCCACAGTAACTATAGGCAGTAGTAGCAGTGTCTCACATCTGCTCAGTATTAGTAGCAGTGTCTCACCCCTGCTCAGTAGGTACCAGTAGTGCCCAAAGTAGCTATAGGTAGTAGTAGCAGTGTCTCACCCCTGCTCAGTAGGTACCAGTAGTGCCCACAGTAACTATAGGTAGTAGTAGCAGTGTCTCACCCCTGCTCAGTGGGTACCAGTAGTGCCCACAGTAACTATAGGTAGTAGTAGCAGTGTCTCACCCCTGCTCAGTGGGTACCAGTAGTGCCCACAGTAACTATAGGTAGTAGTAGCAGAGTCTCACCCCTGCTCAGTGGGTACCAGTAGTGCCCACAGTAACTATAGGTATTAGTAGCAGTGTCTCACCTCTGCTCAGTAGGTACTAGTAGTGCCCAGTGCCCAGAGTAACTATAGGTAGTAGTAGCAGTGTCTCACCCAGCTCAGTAGGTACCAGTAGTGCCCACAGTAACTATAGGTAGTAGTAGCAGAGTCTCACCCCTGCTCAGTAGGTACCAGTAGTGCCCACAGTAACTATAGGTAGTAGTAGCAGTGTCTCACCTCTGCTCAGTAGGTACTAGTAGTGCCCAGTGCCCAGAGTAACTATAGGTAGTAGTAGCAGCAGTGTCTCACCCAGCTCAGTAGGTACCAGTAGTGCCCAGAGTAACTATAGGTAGTAGTAGCAGTGTCTCACCCAGCTCAGTGGGTACCAGTAGTGCCCATTGCCCACAGTAACTATAGGTAGTAGTAGCAGTGTCTCACCCAGCTCAGTGGGTACCAGTAGTGCCCAGTACCCACAGTAACTATAGGTAGTAGTAGCAGTGTCTCACCCCTGCTCAGTAGGTACCACTAGTGCCCAGTGCCCAGAGTAACTATAGGTAGTAGCGGTGTCTCACCCCTGCTCAGTAGGTACCAGTAGTGCCCACAGTAACTATAGGTAGTAGTAGCAGTGTCTCACCCCTGCTCAGTAGGTACCAGTAGTGCCCATAGTAACTATAGGTAGTAGTAGCAGTGTCTCACACCTGCTCAGTAGGTACCAGTAGTGCCCACAGTAACTATAGGTAGTAGTAGCAGTGTCTCACCCAGCTCAGTAGGTACCAGTAGTGCCCAGTGCCCACAGTAACTCTAGGTATTAGTAGCAGTGTCTCACCCCAGCTCAGTAGGTACCAGTAGTGCCCACAGTAACTATAGGTATTAGTAGCAGTGTGTCACCCCTGCTCAGTAGGTACCAGTAGTGCCCACAGTAACTATAGGTATTAGTAGCAGTGTGTCACCCCTGCTCAGTAGGTACCAGTAGTGCCCACAGTAACTATAGGTAGTAGTAGTAGTAGTGTCTCACCCCTGCTCAGTAGGTACCAGTAGTGCCCAGTGCCCACAGTAACTATAGGTATTAGTAGCAGTGTCTCACACCTGCTCAGTATTAGTAGGAGTGTCTCACCCCTGCTCAGTAGGTACCAGTAGTGCCCACAGTAACGATAGGTATTAGTAGCAGTGTCTCACCCAGCTCAGTAGGTACCAGTAGTGCCCACAGTAACTATAGGTATTAGTAGCAGTGTCTCATCCCTGCTCAGTAGGTACCAGTAGTGCCCACAGTAACTATAGGTAGTAGTAGCAGTGTCTCACCCCTGCTCAGTGGGTACCAGTAGTGCCCACAGTAACTATAGGTAGTAGTAGCAGTGTCTCACCCCTGCTCAGTGGGTACCAGTAGTGCCCACAGTAACTATAGGTAGTAGTAGCAGTGTCTCACCCCTGCTCAGTAGGTACCAGTAGTGCCCACAGTAACTATAGGTAGTAGTAGCAGTGTCTCACCCCTGCTCAGTGGGTACCAGTAGTGCCCACAGTAACTATAGGTAGTAGTAGCAGTGTCTCACCCCTGCTCAGTGGGTACCAGTAGTGCCCACAGTAACTATAGGTAGTAGTAGCAGAGTCTCACCCCTGCTCAGTAGGTACCAGTAGTGCCCACAGTAACTATAGGTATTAGTAGCAGTGTCTCACCTCTGCTCAGTAGGTACTAGCAGTGCCCAGAGTAACTATAGGTAGTAGTAGCAGTGTCTCACCCAGCTCAGTAGGTACCAGTAGTGCCCACAGTAACTATAGGTAGTAGTAGCAGAGTCTCACCCCTGCTCAGTAGGTACCAGTAGTGCCCACAGTAACTATAGGTAGTAGTAGCAGTGTCTCACCCCTGCTCAGTAGGTACCAGTAGTGCCCACAGTAACTATAGGTAGTAGTAGCAGTGTCTCACCCCTGCTCAGTGGGTACCAGTAGTGCCCACAGTAACTATAGGTAGTAGTAGCGGTGTCTCACCCCTGCTCAGTGGGTACCAGTAGTGCCCAGTGCCCACAGTAACTATAGGTAGTAGTATCTCACCCCTGATCAGTAGGTACCAGTAGTGCCCAGTGCCCACAGTAAATATAGGTAGTAGTAGCAGTGTCTCACCCCTGCTCAGTGGGTACCAGGTCCAGTAGTGCCCACAGTAACTATAGGTAGTAGTAGCAGTGTCTCACCCCTGCTCAGTAGGTACCAGTAGTGCCCAGTGCCCACAGTAACTATAGGTAGTAGTAGCAGTGTCTCACCCCTGCTCAGTGGGTACCAGTAGTGCCCAGTGCCCACAGTAACTATAGGTAGTAGTAGCAGTGTCTCACCCCTGCTCAGTAGGTACCAGTAGTGCCCAGTGCCCACAGTAACTATAGGTAGTAGTAGCGGTGTCTCACCCCTGCTCAGTGGGTACCAGTAGTGCCCAGTGCCCACAGTAACTATAGGTAGTAGTAGCAGTGTCTCACCCCTGCATGTGCAGCTTGTGCTGTAGTCCGCCGCTCCTCGGGGCGTCCTGCTGCCCTCCGCTCCGGGACAACGAGCGCTGGCCGCTGACAGCCGGGGCCGCCGCCTTCTCTCCAGTGAGCGGCTGCGGTCTGTGCACCACTGCTGGGCTGGAGCCGGCTCTGCTCATCCTGCGGCTCCCCTCCTGGGTACTGCTGCTGCTCAGCACGACGCTGCTCCGGCTCATAGCCACAGGTTGCTGGTGGTAGATGCCCGGGGCTCCGGGGTGCACCACATAGGTGATCCTCCGCACTCGCTCTATATTGGCCAGCACCGCAGATGCCAGGAGCAGGGCGCACAGCACAACTCCCCACCTGTTGGAATCAGCCATGTATGCTGCCGGGGGTCCTCGGGACTAGGTGAGCCGGCTGCACTATGTGTACTGTGCCTTCCTGGCTGTGTCCTCTTCTCCGAGCCGTCTCCTCCTCCTCCTCCTCCGCTGCTGCTGCTCTAAAGCCAAGAAAAGAAACTCCTCTTGTCCCAGGAAAAGTTCAGCCGGAGCAGCGCACTTGTGTGGAGACTGGAAGTGGAGGGAAAGAGGGGAAGGATAAAGGGTCTATCTGCTCCGGGGCCAGGGGACGGAGGAGGAGGGGTGAGGGGGCCGTCTACATGAGTGCGGCAGCCAGTGTGCGGTTACTGGGGCTCAGGGAGGCTTCATGGCAGCAAATCATCTGGAGAAATACATTCCGCACTGCTGGGACTATTGTCAAGTGGACACCAGGTTCATCTGTCCCTGGGAAAGCTGGGTTACAACTCCCATGGGCCTGACCTTAAGCAGTTTTTATAGGGGATTTCAGCAGCGTTTCTTTCTAAACTGGGTCAATTGTATTTTTTCTGGCATTTTTTTAAGCTTTAGCTTTCAGATGATAACTGGAGCCGGTGTTTTTACCACAAAAATACAGGGAAAAACTGCAGGTACAAAATAGCCAACAAAAACATAAAACGGCACAAAAGCACCACTAAAAACCTGTGTAAACGTGCCCTAAGCGACCATTCACATGGCGGATATTGACAAAATCCAAGCCACGCGTTTTTTCACTTGAGGTGCCGCAGGCCCGTTCACGGCTTAGCTCCAGTGAGTGCCGCCATCTGGTTTGACATCACCACAGCGGGTTCCGGCTCCCCTTACATCATGACAGGTGGTCACATGACACAAGCCGCGACCAGTGATTGGCTGCGATGATGTCAAACCAGATGTTGACATTGATGGAGATTCGCCAAAGAGCAGATTCACCGCGGATTTCCCATCTTACATTTTCTTGCAGCAGTTCCACAGCGTTGTACACATCCACACATTGCAAAAACCACCCTGCGTGTCTTAAATCCACCGCAATTCATGCTGCAGATCTCCACAGCGGATTTCCCCCATAAAACCATAGCAAATCCGCATAAGAAGGAAAAGGCAACAAATCTCCTGTGTGAATGCGCCCTTACAATGCTATAAAATTACTAAAGGAGTAATGATCACCCTGCCCATCTCTTGGCGGTCCCATGCTGACCCTTCCTTGGTCCCCTGCCATTCTTAGTTTTTGGGTACAATATGAGATGTCGATATGGCACGTGACTTGCGGTGCCCGCCACATTATCGCCAGAATCTGGTAGAAAGAGCCCAGTGGGGGGCCAGGAAAGCATCCTCACAGGAGCAGCAGCTCTTTGACAAGGTAAAAATTAGTCCATTTGTTATGTTATAGCATCTTAGGCCTTTTGAAAAAATTGGTTGGAAAAACCTAAAGCTAAAGAAAAAAGGCAATGCAGGGACCCGCATGAAGCCTAAGGCTTCATGGCAAAGTCTGTATGGTGCATGATAACACCATAATAAATAATGTATTAAATAATTAAAAACCACCATCATAATAATTTAACGAACCATCAAACCATTATTTAAATACCGGAATCCACTCAGAAACACTGAGTGATACAGCCCCTCTAATAAAGCAAAGCGACAGATAAGAATAATTAATTAGGGAGGGAGGGCGACGATCCGGTCCTCTTCAAACTGTCCCAGAAGCACCGCCAAATATCTCAATTTGAAGGAGAAATCCTTCCCGCCGAAAGCAGGACAACAAATCAGGACCCAGTATTCTCCCACAGCAACAGCATCAGCCAATCCGCTGTGGAGCTACAGTCGCCTTGAAGATCTTGTCCAAACCAGCTGGAACTGGACCATATTTCATATTGAAGTAAAATCTGAAATAAAAGGGCGGGAAAGGGGGGAGAAACAGAAAAAGAAGGGGGAGGGGAGACAAAACCATATATACTCTATCTAACTAAAATAATGGTGCCATTGCCCCATGTGTCCACCAAGCTAAACGCTCTGGGGGGCCCATAACATTGCATGTGGTGTGTCCATATGAGGAAGATCAAAACCGTAGTATAATAGGCAATGACCGCCATATGTAGGTACTTTAGTACCGTACAACCTCTTACTGTATGTCTGAACTGTCTGGGAAAAGCTGGGGAAAAATATGACACTCTAATGGGGATTGATACCCAGCATTTGTGGCAAAAATATTAGGAACCTTACAGAGGGGTCTTAGAGTCTTATATTACTGGTGGGTTTTTTCTAATTTCAGGGACAAATCAGGGAAGGTTTATCAAAACTGGTGTAAAGTAGAACTGGCTAAGTTGCCCATAGCAACCAATCAGATTCCACCTTTCATTGTTCAGAGCTCCTTTTGAAAATTAAAGGTGGAATCTGATTGGTTGCTATGAACAACTAAGCCAGTTCTCCTTTACACCAGTTTTGATAAATCAGGGCCATAGTCTTTTAAAGTTAGTTTTGTAACCTCAGTGGTCGATCACTTCCATCGACCTATGATGTAGTAAATGGGGGCAGTAAAACTTTCTTGGCAGTCTGCACTCAGTCAAGGAGGAATCATAAGATGAAACCCAGGAATTTTTATCCAAAAACAAGCAAAAAAAAACTGATGATCAGAACTTTTACAGGACAAAGGGAACAGATGTCGCCATTCTACATAAGAATAAAGCAAAGTCTACAGACAATCGCCTTTGTGTGCTCCTTCTTGGGATCTATTGTGAGGTGCAGGGTCACTTTAAGAAAAACCTGACAATCTGAAATAGGATTGAAGGGTTTTTACATTTTGTAATAAGTGTAAAATTAAAAAACAAATGCCCATTTAGTGACAGGAAGTAGCTAATCTATTGATATAAGTATGGCTACACGGCGGTTTTGGGCAGTTGCTTTGTGTCCGGGTATCGTAGTGTAGCACGGCTGCCATGGGAATGAACGGGGTCGGAGCGTGACTTGCACTTTGGCTATGAACATGACATCCAAATCACGAAAAATTACAGCAATTAGAATTTTTTTACTATTCATGTGTCGGGATTGCAGCAAACATGCGAGTCATGCTGCAACCCCATTCATTCCAATGGAAGCCCCTCTACACTGTGGGCTTTGGTCATCCGACAGCTGGCAAAATCGCCATGTAGCCGAACCCTAAAGGGATTATCCCACAGACAACCTTTATCACCTATCCACAGGATAGGAGATTTGTATAAGGCCGCTAGGGGGGCAGCTGCTGGGACCCTCGCCCATCAGAGGAATGGGTGTCCCAATGTGTGCGAATGTAGTGGTGGCAAGTCCTGTACATGGGCCTGCATGAAGAAGGGCGGGGAGCCTATGGAAGCCGATACAGTGGAGAGTGGTGCTTGCGGGGGCCACAATGTAAGTGGGCCCAACTGTAAAGTAACCCCCCTCCTGACCGCTCCGCTATCTGCACCTCTGCTTAGGCATGTTGGGTGCAAAGTGCCCTGTCCTGTTGTTCTCTGGAAAATAAGCCTCCACCACCTGAGCATGCATGTGTGTGGGGGTCGAGCTGTCAGGGGTCTCTGCATCCCCTAGAGCACTGTAAACAGCGTCATCTGAGATCTGTAGACAGAAGCTGTCACCTGAGAGGACACTCTCGTCTTTCTGTCTGGACTGTGCGGTACACGCTCGGCCATTCTTCCTCTAGACGCTGTAGTAGACCACATGCGTGATATATTTAGCCCGATGTTGTCTTGGAATCACATCCTTACCGATCACTTAAAGGCTGACACTATCTATAAGTGCCCCTTAAGACACTGAGCACTGGAATGTTTATATTGGAGCGACTGGGGCGCCATTTTGTTGTTGGCAGATAATCGGTAATGCTTCACGTACATTTTGTACACAGCGCCCTGTGGAAGGCATAGATCCAATAATCCAGAGTATTTTATAATCCAGCACCTCTCAGGCCAGACTCATTCAGAAGAAAAGTGAATTTTGCAGCATATGTTAATGTCTAGCTCCCTGACAGTGCCCAGCGATACGCCTCCGCTGCCACACCTCTACCTCCTCAGAATACTGATATCATTCAGAATGCATTGGGGCTGAACTGATCCGTTTTGAACCGTTTGTGACATCCCTGAAACGGATCTCACAAACAGAATTCAAAACGCCAGTGTGAAAGTAGCCTAACTGATGTACAGGTATAATTTTTTATTTTTTTTACAGGATACAGAAGAACGGAAAAATAACGGTGATGTGAACTCGCCCTTACTTTGCAAACCTGACCGCCACCACAGATTCTATCCACTATATCCTCTCTGTAGCCAACTTCAAGTGAATGGCAGACTATGGGTAACTGCTGTGACACAGTGAGGGGTTGTGTCTGGCAAGGCAGGTATTTTCCTCCCAGCATGTGCGGGTGGGCTGGTTTCAAACCAGGTGAGGTCCAATACCGGACCAGATTTTAAGTGCCAGGTTTTAAATCCGGGTTTTGGCAGCACCTGGCTGTCCTTAAATAGGCAGCTGGGCTCAGCAGAGATGTCTTTGTTTTTGGGATCTGAGGCTTTGTGCCGTGCTGGAGGGTTCAGAGCCGCATGCTTGGGAAACATGCCCCCTAAGGCCTCTTTCACACGGGCAAGATTTCCGCACGGGTGCAATGCGTGAGGTGAACGCATTGCACCCGCACTGAATCCGGACCCATTCACTTCAATGGGGCTGTGCAGATGAGCGGTGATTTTCACGCATCACTTGTGCGTTGCGTGAAAATCGCAGCATGTTCTATATTGTGCGTTTTCCACGCAACACAGGCCCCATAGAAGTGAATGGGGCTGCGTGAAAATCGCAAACATCCGCAAGCAAGTGCAGATGCGGTGCGATTTTCATGCACGGTTACTAGGAGACAATCGGGAAGGAGACCCGATCATTATTATTTTCCCTTATAAGCCATACTGATAGGGAACTTAGATTGTGAGCCCCTTTGGGACAGTGAGTGATAATAATGTCTGTAAAGCGCTGGGGAATATAGTAGCGCTATATAAGTGCACAAAATAAAAGTGACATCTGATGTGTGAGCGGTGCATTTTTAGTATGTTTTCATTAGCCCTGGTTTAGAATGGTATGCAGTAGGCATCTAGAGCTATTCATGGTGTATATTCCTGGGTGTAGTACGCTGTCCTGAAGATTCCTCACAGGCTGCCTGTCTTGGTGTACTTTAACACTATGGTTTATAAGACCCTTCATTGTGCTCCAGGCTTGTTTGCACAGTGGATTTCCTAGGAGACATTCCCACTGTGCACATGCCTTTCACCACATACCGCGCAGTGCGAGATTACACAATGCTTTCACCAGTGACCTAATCTCCAGTACGGCAGAACAATCCCTATGTCCTCAGGGTACTAGGACATTTAGGAACTGTCTGTCTCCTTCAGATTCACTTTCAGGTGGAGGATCATTCTTGTGTCACAGCATCTCATTCAGGATCAGTGATGTTTTATGACACCGTGGCAGATTTTTTTCCATCCACCTCCCGCCACTTAAAAAAGTTCCAGACATGTAAGAGTGAGTCCACACATAGGTTACTTTTTCTATAATGGCGTTTTTTTGTGCCCTTTTGCATTTGTAGTGAATTTTTCTGAACTTTTGTAGTGGCCTTTTTTTTTTTAACCTGCATTTTTTGGAGCTTCAGATATCATCTAAAAGTCTGTGCAAAATACAAAATTCAGGACACACAAGCATTTTTTGTTGCTGGTGTTTTTGTAAATTAGGTGTGTTTTTTGGGGTCTCTTTGAAAAGTGCAGCATGCCAAAGCTTCTGGCCTTTCTTCCTTCTGTATAGGAAAAAAATGGTGTTCACAGTCATTTAGGAAAAAGCACCGCTAATAAAATGCTGTAAAAGCCTTAGGCCCCTTTCACACAGGCGAGTTTTCCACAGGCGAGTTTTTTGAACGCATTGCACCCGCACTGAATCTGGACCCATTCATTTCTTTGGGGCTGTTCACATGAGCGATGATTTTCACCCATCACTTGTGCTTTGCGTGAAAATTGCAGCATGCTCTATATTGTGCGTTTTTCACGCAACACAGGCCCCATAGAAGCAAGTGCGGATGCGGTGCAATTTTCACGCACGGTTGCTAGGAGACGATCGGGATGGGGACCCGATCATAATTATTTTCCCTTATAACATGGTTATAAGGGAAAATAATAGCATTCTGAATAAGTAAAATAGGGCTGGAGGGGTTAAAAAAATAATTTAACTCACCTTAATCCACCTTAATCCATCTGTTCTGTCTTCATCTGTGAGGAATAGGACCTTTGATGACATCACTACGCTCATCACATGGTCCATCACCATGGTGATGGATCATGTGATGGACTATGTGATGAACGCAGTGACGTCAAAGGTCCTATTCCTCACAAATGAAGACAGAAGAGATGCCGGCTGCGCAAACAATTAAAGTGAGTTACATTTTATTTATTTATTTAATTATTTTTTTTTATAAATTTTTAACCCCTCCAGCCCTATTGTACTATGCATTCTGTATTCAGAATGCTATTATTTTCCCTTATAACCATGTTATAAGGGGAAATAATACAATCTACACAACCTTGAACCCAAACCAGAAGTTCAAATCTGGGTACCACATTCAGTTTTTTATCACGTGTGTGCAAAACGCATTGCATTTAAAAACTGAGCAATGGAACGCAATCGCAGTCAAAACTGACTGTAATTGCGTACCTACTCGCGCGGGTTTGCGGCAATGCATCTGGACCTTATCCGGACACGCTCGTGTGAAAGAGGCCCTATGGGCTCATTCACATGGCTGAATTCGCTGTCAGAATCTTGGCACAGCTTTTAATAGGGTTGTACCTACAGCATGTGCATCTGCAGCAACCTGCAGGGGGATAAGCGTGAGGTGGATAGGAGTGGTAGTTATGACACTGGGGCCATGCAGTGAATGGAAGGTGCATCCTTTCTTCCTTCAGGGCACACCCTAGGTCTGTGGGAACTCCCACCTGGTGATAGTTGGGGTGCCCTTGATGGTCTACGGTTGGCAGGGCAGGTGCAGAACAGGCCCAGCTGTCCCCCTGCTGAGTGGGGCACACTAACTAAGCTGTTTTCTCACTTTCAGCTCTTTGAATCACAATCAAATGGTAGATATTAATTCTTTTAGCAGTACATTAACTCTTTTAACTGTGATCCACAAGATTACCACACATGGAATCCTGCAAGCCCCATTCAGATGGAAAAAAATTCTATGTGTGAATATACCGTATACGCATTAGATAAATGTCAGTTGAACCCGCTGACAATCTAATGTTTATGGAGGAATCCCAACTCTCCTTCTATGGGCTCATGCACACGACCGTTGTTGTTTTGCGGTTTGTTTTTCACGGATCCGTTGTTCCGTATCTGAGGTTTTATTTTCTCTGATTTAAGTCCTCTTCCGTTCCGTTATTCCACAAAACATATCCGTATGGTTTCCGTATGCGATGTGTTTTTTGCGGAACGGAAACAGTAAAGTAAAACTTATCAATCACCATATCAACGCATGAGCAATATGGGCTGAGCATAGCATTTCTACAGTATGGATCCACAAAATATGGATGACTTACGGATGTGTTCCGTATTTTTTGGAGACCCATTGACTTAAATGGGGCCTCGGACTGTGATTTGCGGACAATAATAGGACATGCACTACTTTTTTGCAGAACGGAAATACAGAAACGGAATGTACACGGAGTACCTTCTGTTGTTTTAGTGGACCCATTGAAGTGAATGGTTCCACATACGGTCCGCAAAAAGAACGGAAGCGGAAAAAAAATACGTTTGTGTGCATGAGCACTATGGCAGATTTTCAAAAGATACGAAGATCAGATAAAGCCAAAAATCCAACTGCATAATCCTTTTGTTCTCTGGGCGATAAGCTGCTGCCAGAAGGATCTAGCAGTGGCTTTCTTCCCTCTCCCCATCCAGAATATATGAGCATTTGGCCGACTGCTATCTAATGTGTATGCCCATCTTAAAGGGGTTATTCAAAGTCTAAAAGTCCCCCCCCCCTTCATGCCCGGGCCCCTCGTATACATTATACATACCTGCACCCAAGGACCCGCATCGCTCTGGTTCCCTGCACAGCCGCGGCTGCATCTCCCCGTCGCGCGGATCAAAACATCTGTCAATGGGGGGGAGCAGCAAATTGCAAGCTGTGACGGGAACGAGCCTCCCTAGGAGCTAGGAGATGCAGCGGTGGCCGTGCAGGGACCTAGAGTGACGCGGCTGCTGGGGAGCAGGTAAGTATAATCAGGGGGGTGGATTTTTTTTTTTTTTAAACTACTTGTCGAAGGACTAAAGCGGGGGCTCGATCTACTTGTCTCTCATGACAATCTACTTGTCCTGATACAAAAAATTATTTTAAATCAAAAACCTATTTCAATGCACCGCCACGCTTCCTTATGCAGGGAGGTGGCTGGCTTGCGTTCCAGTCTTTGTGGTGTGAAATGACTCTAAATTTAGTTCTTGTTCACACCAGATGATTCTGTCCAGAATGCACTACATCGCGGCCGGCTCAATATGTTGTGAGGCAGGAGGGGGCATGATGATCCATTGAAGTTAATGGCACCGTAGCCACAGCCGCAGGCGATCGGATGCACAGGATCACAAGGCACAATTATGCCTGAGGTCCGGTCACAATGCTGCTGGGCATGATTATGGTGCCAATCACTTCAACAGACCACTATGCCCCCTCCTGCTCCACAATATAATTAGCCGGCTGCAATGCAGTGCAGTATCAGGCCGGAACGCACTGCCCGGTGTGAACGAGGCCTTAATGTGATCACAGCAATTAGTTTAGTGCACATTACTACCCGTATCTCTAAGTGGTTTAGGCAAATTAGCTGCTAACAGTGTTGGACTGGGGTACCTAGGGCCCACCAGTAAAATGTATTTTGGGGGCCCACCCAGGCCCGTCGCTAACAGACAGGCAAAACAAGTAATTGCTTGGGGCCCCGAGCTGGCCCGGGGCCCCAAGCAGAGCCGGTGCTTGTTTTGCTTCCTTTAAGGCTGCAGCCGACTGAGCGCTCTATAGAGAGCCTCAGACGGCTGCAGCACTCCTGGTTACCTCCCGAGTTCCTCCTCTGCTGACTGCTGCTCTGTCGCGTGGCCGAGCTCTCCTCCTCTACCTCCTGGCTGTCACTCAGTCCGGCCGGGTACCGCGCGGTACAGGAACAGGGAAATCAGTTTCCTGTTCCCGGCCGGACTGACAGGAAGTGTACACTGAGTGAGTGCTCACTTCCTTTTAGTCCGGCCACGGCCGGGAACAGGAAACTGAATCTCCTGACCTGTACCACGCGGTTCCCGGCCGGACTGAGTGACAGCCAGGAGGTAGAGGAGGTAGAAAAGGACACAGGGAGGGGGATGGGGGACTAAGAAGGACATGGGGTAGTGGAATAAGAAGGGAGGGGGGAGTAAGAAGCACACGGGGAGGGGAATAAGAAGGACACAGGGAGGGGGGGTAAGAAGGACAAACCCTCCATGACATTGATGCTGATGACTTGGCACTTGAGATCAATTCATCTCTCTACACATTTCCAGACCATGTAGCCACTTCCCCATTTGACATGCTTAATTACATATGCAGTGAGAAGCTACTGGATTTGTACAGTAATTTAAGCATTGCTTTGCGTCTACTCCTGACTCTCCCTGTGTCAGTGGCCTCTGGTGAGAGGAGCTTTTCAGCTTTGAAGCTGATAAAAAATTACATGAGGTCCACCATGGGCCAAGAAAGGCTCACAGGACTGGCACTTACATCAATTGAGCGTGATGTTCGCCAGTCTTTGGACATGGAGGACATTGTGATTGCCTTTGCAGAAAACAAGGTTCGCAAACAGCAGTTTTAGATCATTTGCACATGTTTGTAAGAACTGAAAAATGTTAATGTGTGTGTTTTAAGTATGTTGGATTTAGTTATTGTGCACTTTTTTAATGTATATTGGATTGTATGGTACAGTGGTGTTTTTTGCAAATGTTCATTTGTTGAAAATGTTCAAATTTCATGCACATTAAATGCAACAGCAGTATTTGCACTGTAAACCTCCTTTTTTATTTGTATAAAGTGTGGGTGATCTTAAACTGTATGGCTATACTGTGGTTCCTGTAGGCTTTGCGTGCGTAAGGTGGGGAGGGCGTGGAGGGGGGGGGGCTCCATGTCTATTTTGCTTGGGGCCCCCAAATTCCTTCAAACGGCCCTGGGCCCACCGTACGGGCACATTCAAATACAATAAATAATCTAACAAGTTTTTTTATATGAACATAGGCTGGTTGAGGTGCTGTACATAGCATATATATATATATATATATATATATATATCTGTAGTGCAGTAAGTGCCACTTGTGCAGGGGGTGGGAGACTAGGGGCCCACCTTGCTCAGGGGCCCACCGGGGGATTCCCCTGTACCCCTGTGGGCCAGTCCGAGCCTGGCTGCTAATGATGCATGGAATGGACCCCCCTCACCTTGCCAGTTTGACAACACCTGCAGAAAGGGGGTCCTCTGAGGGATGCTGGCAGAGTTGAGAGTTCTATCAATGCCCCTGGCTCTGTAACGGCTCTGTCACTGCTCCTCCCCCGAGCCGGAGACGTGACAGAACCTTTAAGTGCTACACCCCTCCAGCTCTGTCATTTCTTCTTCCCCCACACTGTCACTACACCAAAACCCCCCTGCTCTATCACCGCGGCTGCCTCACTGCTCTATGCCCACTGCTCGGTCACTGCCGCTCCATGCCCCCAGCTCGTCGCCGATCCACTGCGTCCACTGCTCCGGTAAATAAAGCCATCTCAGCCCTGCTACTTGCCCCGTGCCCGCAGCAGGGCTAAGCTACTGAGCAAACTACCTGCCCTGCACCTGGAACTGCATGTCCCGGGCGTTGGCCGATACGATTTCCACACCCCTTGATAATGTATACAAGGGGCTTGGGCATTGGGGGAAGGGGGGAATTTTAGACTTTAGATAACTCCTTTAGGTTATTATACCCCGAAAAGGACAGGATAACAACTATTTGATTTTCACCATCTGGCATCAGAGATCAGGAGTCTATATAAATAGGGCTCAAAGATAACAGCCATAACCCGTTTACCTATGGGAAGGGAATACAGCGGCTTATCCCTGCCACATACTAAGACACTGTTATTACTGTTTTATAAATGGCACATGGTATGTACGGGGGCGGTATTAATATAGAATTAGTATTGAACTCAGGAGCTTCAGGTTACAGCTTTGCAATAGCTAAGATGGAGAGTGAGGTATTTCCCCTTTGGGTCATTTTGAATACTGTATGTTATAACCTGTGTATATTATATAGGTAAATTATGACATATACAGTTTAATGGGTCACAGAGTTTTCAAAAAACATTTGATATGTCATTGAGACACATAAAAAGTTTTGATCGGTAGGGGCTGAGTGCTAGAACAAGGAGAGAGAAGTGCTCACACATCGCTCTCCTTACTACAGGGGATGGGCTCATTGCAAGTCTATGGGAGAGAGAGAGAGAGAGCGCAATATCTCCTCGTTCTGGTGATTGTTGGGGGTCTTAGCTCTTGATATTTTTTTGTGATGAGTTCTTGCTGTACAGTTAGGCCTGGCCTATATGGAGTATTTTATTTATTTTTTACTGTTTTGTATATGATTTACTGCTGATTCACTAAGGCTACTTTCACACTTGCGGCAGTGTGATCCGGCGGGCAGTTCCGTCGTTGGAACTGGCCGCCGGATCCGCCGATCTGCCACTGACTGAAAGCATTTGTGAGACGGATCCGGATGCGGATCCGTCTCACAAATGCATTGCAAGGACGGATCCGTCTCTCCGCTTGTCATGCGGACCGACGGATCCGTCTTGTACATTTTTTCACATTTTTACCGATCTGCGCATGTGCATGGCGGAACGACTGATACATTCTGGTATTCTGAATGCCGGATCCGGCGCTAATACATTCCTATGGGGAAAAATGCCGGATCCGGCGTTCAGGCATGTCTTCAGTTTTTTTCGCCGGAGAGAAAACCGTAGCAAAACGACTGAACTGAAGACATCCTGATGCAAACTGAACGGATTACTTTCCATTCAGAATGCATGGGGATAAAACTGATCAGTTCTTTTCCGGTATAGAGCCCCTGTAACGGAACTCTATGCCGGAAAAGAAAAACGCAAGTGTAAAAGTACCCTAAGCTGTGAATAACATTTTCTCCTTGCACATTATCATCTGGACCTCCAATACATGGGGCAGGCATCCATTAACATTCTTTTTCACACATTTTCTATAAGCGCCTTCGCACTATATACTGCTGAGAATTTTGACACTTTTATTTTAATAGATACCAAATGTGTTCTGTTTTTCCTAACGTAGACTTGTTTAGGCTATTTAGGTTTTATGGTATGTAGACATTCATCTGTCTGTAGCTGTAGCTAAAATTTGGGACTTTTACTCAATTATCCTGCAATATCATATAACAAAAGGTTTGTATTAACTATGACAGAAAGCCACCGTGAATATCAGGGTCTAACCAGTTTTGTGTCCCTTTTCTTTTTCATTTTTTTTTTTTACACAAGCAGACTGGCAATGCATTGATGTATTATTTCCTCCCGGCCATATACATGAGGTAAGGGCTCCTGCACAGCCTTCCTGATTTGTTTGTTGTGTTGTAAATAACCATAATAATGCTATATATGCCATACTATACCATTGTGTGCACTGTATTTTATACAGGCAGATATTCAGCACGATCACAGGCAGCAATTGGCGATAACATTACGGTGATCGGTGCTTGTTATCTGCATTTACATGCAGCAATTATCTTTAGTATGGGGACTAACGATCAGTAATCCCCATAGAGTTCTCATTTGTTGCCAGCACATCTCCTGTTTATGTGGGGCTATGTGTTGCTGGCAGATGATGGTTTTTGCTGCCACATTAAGGCCTCGTCACATTTCCGTGTCAGTGACACATCCGTGAAAAAAGCGTAGCTGTTTTATCCATGAAGATCTCCGTGAAGGATCTCTGGTTGGTCTGTGCGTCCTTTTTTACCATCCGCGTGTCATCCGTAATTCACTGACATTGCTCAACTAAAAATTCAATTCTAAAGAATCTCCTATTTCTAAAGAAAAGTGAACAAGATGTGGCCAGAGCCATACACAGATTTCATAGAGCGCCAGAATATATACACCAAACAACTGGCTAAATGCTCCATACAGCTCTAATGCCTCTGATCTTTTCATATTGTACATGTACGGAATACATATTAGGACATCCTCAGACATCATCCACAACTCCCTCCTCCGTCAGGCAAAACTCCATCAGTCCTCCTCCCTCAGACCAAACTCCCTCCTCTGTCAGGCTAAACTCCCTTCTCCGTCAGCCCAAACTCCCTCCTACCTCAGACGTCAGCCAAAACGTCCTCCTCCCTCATCCAAAACTCCCTCCTCCTTCAGACGTCAGCCAAAAATCCCTCCCCCCTAAGTTTTGAGTTAGGGGGGAGGGATTTTTGTCTGATGTCTGAAAGAGGAGGGAGTTTTGGATGATGGAGGAGGGAGTTTTGGCTGACGTCTGAGGTAGGAAGGAGTTTGGGTTGACGGAGGAGGGAGTTGTGGATGATGTCTAAGGATGTCCTAATATGTATGCCGTATACATGATACAACTGGTTGCCTTCAGCCATTACTAGATGGAGTTCAGTATAGAGGAATTTATACAGTTACCACTGAACCTAAAGAGCCTCTGTCTGCATCAGCCGTAGTAAACCAGGCATATTGCCGACAGGGTTGATCATGCTGAGAAAATTGCTATCTGTGTTTTGGCTATAGCATCAGCTGAGATATACAGGTCCTTCTAAAAAAATTAGCATATTGTGATAAAGTTCATTATTTTCTGTAATGTACTGATAAACATTAGACTTTCATATATTTTAGATTCATTACACACAACTGAAGTAGTTCTTGCCTTTTATTGTTTTAATATTGATGATTTTGGCATACAGCTCATGAAAACCCAAAATTCCTATCTAAAAAAAATTGCACATTTCATCCGACCAATAAAAGAAAAGTGTTTTTAATACAAAAAAAGTCAACCTTCAAATAATTATGTTCAGTTATGCACTCAATACTTGGTTGGGAATCCTTTTGCAGAAATGACTGCTTCAATGCGGCGTGGCATGGAGGCAATCAGCCTGTGGCACTGCTGAGGTGTTATGGAGGTCCAGGATGCTTCGATAGCGGCCTTAAGCTCATCCAGAGTGTTGGGTCTTGCATCTCTCAACTTTCTCTTCCCAATATCCCACAGATTCTCTATGGGGTTCAGGTCAGGAGAGTTGGCAGGCCAATTGAGCACAGTAATACCATGGTCAGTAAACCATTTACCAGTGGTTTTGGCACTGTGAGCAGGTGCCAGGTCGTGCTGAAAAATGAAATCTTCATCTCCATAAAGCTTTTCAGCAGATGGAAGCATGAAGTGCTCCAAAATCTCCTGATAGCTAGCTGCATTGACCCTGCCCTTGATAAAACACAGTGGACCAACACCAGCAGCTGACATGGCACCCCAGACCATCACTGACTGTGGGTACTTGACACTGGACTTCAGGCATTTTGGCATTTCCCTCTCCCCAGTCTTCCTCAGACTCTGGCACCTTGATTTCCGAATGACATGCAACAGTCCAGTGCTGCTTCTCTGTAGTCCAGGTCAGGCGCTTCTGCCGCTGTTTCTGGTTCAAAAGTGGCTTGACCTGGGGAATGCGGCACCTGTAGCCCATTTCCTGCACACGCCTGTACACGGTGGCTCTGGATGTTTCTACTCCAGACTCAGTCCACTGCTTCCGCAGGTCCCCCAAGGTCTGGAATTGGTCCTTCTCCACAATCTTCCTCAGGGTCCGGTCACCTCTTCTCGTTGTGCAGCGTTTTCTGCCACACTTTTATTTCTTCCCACAGACTTCCCACTGAGGTGCCCTGATACAGCACTCTGGGAACAGCCTATTTGTTCAGAAATTTCTTTCTGTGTCTTACCCTCTTGCTTGAGGGTGTCAATGATGGCCTTCTGGACAGCAGTCAGGTCGGCAGTCTTACTCATGATTGCGGTTTTGAGTAATGAACCAGGCTGGGAGTTTTTAAGAGTCTCAGGAATCTTTTGCAGGTGTTTAGAGTTAATTAGTTGATTCAGATGATTAGGTTAATAGCTCGTTTCGAGAACCTTTTCATGATATGCTAATTTTTTTAGATAGGAATTTGGGGTTTTCATGAGCTGTATGCCAAAATCATCAATATTAAAACATTAAAAGGCTTGAACTACTTCAGTTGGTGTGTAATGAATCGAAAATATATGAAAGTCTAATGTTTATCAGTACATTACAGAAAATAATGAACTTTATCACAATATGCAAATTTTTTTAGAAGGACCTGTATTAGTTTTTATATTTATGGAAAATACCTATTTCGGGCACCGAGGGCCTGCCGTAGCTCTTGCAGCATCACTACTGCTATACTCCTTAGTGCTGTGTGCACTTCCCCCACCCCTTTGATTGACAGGGCTAAACAGCCATGCCTAATGGCCCCTGCGCTGTGGCTCACAAAGTCATTGGTGGTCCAGTATTATTTATGGTTCAAAACAGTCATTGGTGTCAGAGTATTTTAGATAAACGATGCCTTCCACTAGGATTGGTTTTACACCCAAATAACGCAGGGCCATCAATAAATAAGTGAGCCACCACTCAGGCACCATTAGACAGGGCAATATAGGCAAATCTGGTTTAATAGTGTTGATCATGCTGTCAGAGGCTATTTAATGGAAGCTTTAAAACTCTCTCTGCATCAAGCTCCTCTTAGTGGCGGCCTTTGGCAGAAAAAAGTATGGCCACCATTATAGGTGTTACTGTGTTTATTCAGTACATACATTGTAAGCTCTTGCAAACTGGACCTTCACTCTTAAGCCTCTTTCACATGAGCGTCCCGGATTTGCTCCAGATGCGTCACACGTGCATTACGTTTTGCACGCACATGATATAAAACTGACTGTGGTACCCAGACCCGAACCCGGACTTCTTCACTGAAGTTCGGATTTGGGTTAGGTGTTCTGTAGATTTTATTATTTTCCCTTGTAACGTGGTTATAAAGAAAAATAATAGCATTCTTAATACAGAATGCTTACTAAAATGTTGATTGAGGGGTTAAAAAAAATAAAAAATTAAATAACCTCATCCATTTGATCGCGCATCTTCATTTAGCAGCACCTGCGCTGATGTGGTAAGCGCAGTTAGTCAGGTCCATAAATATTGGGACATCGACACAATTCTAACATTTTGGGCTCTATACACCACCACAATGGATTTGAAATGAAATGAACAAGATGTGCTTTAACTGCAGACTGTCAGCTTTAATTTGAGGGTATTTACATCCAAATCAGGTGAACGGTGTAGGAATTACAACAGTTTGCATATGTGCCTCTGTAGTGTCCCACTAGGTAAATGTGGGCACTACACAAGGGTTAATATGATCGTTGTAATTGATATGTTATTTATGTGCATTTCCCTGTGTATTTGTGTATCAGGCCTGTTAGGGTGTAGTTCCTCCTCCTAGGCAGTAGAGGGAGCTGGGGAACCCCTAATATATATAGTTAGGCCCAGACAGGAAAGAGTAGTGTAGTCCAGGAGACTAGTAAGTGCAGACTAGCCAGCCTGAGGTTCCTGAGCCATAGTTAGCTCAGAAGATTTACACCAGGAGAGGGGTTTGCCTCCTGAGAGAAACCAAGTTCCCATAAGCAGAGCAGAGGCAGTATTCCAGCTAGACAAAGGAGCTGAAGGGCAGAAGGGTTCACCCAAAGCAAGGATATACATACCTGAGGAAGTTTTCTATCAAGGATAAAGCCAGCATTAGGGCATACGGGCCTTGGGATTAAGACAGCCAGGAGTTCTGAGGAATAGTGCACAGGATTTCTGAGGAAAAGTGCAGCCTGGTCTGTAAGTGTTGTTTTTACCCTCTGAGTGTCTTGCAAAAAACATTGTACCTGCCATTGTTGTGAAAGCCTGCTTATATCTGCTGCTATGATATGGAAATTTACAAAAGACTATACAAAGTTAACTGTTTCCAGTAAAGGAAGTTTTGGTTCACAACAGCAAAGTGTTCCTCAATTATTACCACTATCAATCAGTGTGCCACCATTACAGGCACTGGCGTCACGAATCTTAAAGGGACCTTGCCCCAGGCACATTAAACACCTGCAACATCCAGGGCACCATACCCAACATCAGGCCTGGTCGCTACATACAGACAGTGCCCCAGAGGACCCCTGTGCCAGCCTCTCCATCACTGCTGTACGCCTGCCCAGAGTCCCCCTACAAACTGTGAGTAACCCACAGCAACCCTCGTATGCCTATTAACCGTGACCTCACATCGCAATACCCTGCAGGTCTGCGTACTGCACCTCGCACTTGTTAAGGGACCAAAAGTAATGGAACTGAAAAATAATCATAAATCACTCTTTTACTTTTTAATACTTGGTTGCAAATCCTTTGCAGTCAATTACAGCCTGAAGTCTGGAACGCATAGACATCACCAGACGCTGGGTTTCATCCCTGGTGATGCTCTGCCAGGCCTCTACTGTCTTCAGTTCCTGCTTGTTCTTGGGACATTTTCCCTTCTTTTTTATCTTCAGCAAGTGAAATGCATGCTCAATTGGATTCAGGTCAGGCGATTGACTTGGCCATTGCATAACATTTCACTTCTTTCCCTTAAACTCTTTGGTTGCTTTTGCAGTATGCTTTGGGTCATTGTCCATCTGCACTGTGAAGCACCGTCCAATGAGTTCTGAAGCATTTGGCTGAATATGAGCAGATAATATTGCCCGAATCACTTCGGAATTCATCCTGCTGCTTTTGTCAGCAGTCACATCATCAATAAATACAAGAGAACCAGTTCCATTGGAGAGCCATACATGCCCACGCCATGACACTACCACCACCATGCTTCACTGATGAGGTGGTATGCTTAGGATCATGAGCAGTTCCTTTCCTTCTCCATACTCTTCTCTTCCCATCACTCTGGTACAAGTTGATCTTGGTCTCATCTGTCCATAGGATGTTGTTCCAGAACTGTGAAGGATTTTTTAGATGTCGTTTGGCAAACTCTAATCTGGCCTTCCTGTTTTTGATGCTCAACAATGGTTTACATCTTGTGGTGAACCCTCTGTATTCACTCTGGTGAAGTATTCTCTTGATGGTTGACTTTCAAACACATACACCTACCTCCTGGAGAGTGTTCTTGATCTGGCCAACTGTTGTTAAGGGTGTTTTCTTCACCAGGGAAAAAATTATTCGGTCATCCACCACAGTTGTTTTCCGTGGTCTTCGGGGTCTTTTGGTGTTGCTGAGCTCACCGGTGCGTTCCTTCTTTTTAAGAATGTTCCAAACAGTTGTTTTGGCCATGCCTAATGTTTTTGCTATCGCTCTGATGGGTTTGTTTTGTTTTTTCAGCCTAATGATGGCTTGCTTCACTGATAGTGACAGCTCTTTGGATCTCATCTTGAGAGTTGACAGCAACAGATTCCAAATGCAAATAGCACACTTAACTTGAACTCTGGACCTTTTATCTGCTCATTGTAATTGGGATAATGAGGGAATAACACACACCTGGCCATGGAACAGCTGAGAAGCCAATTGTCTCATTACTTTTGGTCCCTTAACAAGTGGGAGGCACATATGCAAACTGTTGTAATTCCTACAACTTTCACCTGATTTGTGGTGGTGTATACAGCCAAAAATGTTAGAATTGTGTCCGTGTCCCAATATTTTTGGACCTGACTGTACGTCATCAAAGGTCCTTTTGCAGGTCCTGAAAGAAGATGATGCCGGCTGTGCGATCAAGTGGATGAGGTGAAAATTTTAACCCCTCAATCGACATCTTAGTAAGCATTCTGTATTAAGAATGCTATTCATTTCCCTTATAACCATGTTATAAGGGAAAATAATATAGTGAATTTACTTTAATGGGGTCCGGGGTTGCTCATCACGATCATCTCCGAGCAACCATGCGTGATAATCGCACCGCATCCGCACTTGCTTGCGGATGCTTGCGATTTACACGCAGACCCATTCATTTCTATGGGGCCTGCGTTGCGTGAAAAACGCAGAATATGGAACATGCTGCGATTTTCACACAACGCACAAGTGATGCGTGAAAATCACCACTCATCTGAACAGCCCGATTGAAGTGAATGGGATTCAGTGCGGGTGCAATGCGTTCACCTCGCGCATTGCACCCGGATGGAATTCTCGCCCATGTGAAAGGGGCCTTAGGCCTCTTTCACACGGGCGTCATGTTTTTTGCCCGGATAAGAGGCGGGTGCGTTGCGGGAAAATGCGCGATTTTTCCGCGCGAGTGCAAAACATTGTCATGCGTTTTGCACTCGCGTGAGAAAAATCGCGCATGTTTGGTACCCAAACCCGAACTTCTTCACAGAAGTTCGGGCTTGGGATTGATGTTCTGAAGATTGTATTATTTTCCCTTATAACATGGTTTTAAGGGAAAATAATAGCATTCTGACTACAGAATGCTTAGTATAATAGTGCTGGAAGGGTTAAAAAAATAAAAAAGTTAACTCACCTTATCCTCTTGTTTGCGTAGTTCGTTCCCGGTCTGTTCTTTGCTAGCTGTGGGCTTGGGCTGAATGACCTGTGGTGACGTCAGATCACATGCTCCAATCACATGGTCCATCACCATGGTGATGGAGCATGTGACCTGACATCACCACAAGTCCTTTAGCCCAAGCCCACAGCTAGCAAAGAACAGACCGGGAACGAACTACGCGAACAAGAGGATAAGGTGAGTTAACTTTTTTTATTTTTTTAACCCCTCCAGCACTATTATACTAAGCATTCTGTAGTCAGAATGCTATTATTTTCCCTTATAACCATGTTATAAGGGAAAATAATACAGTGAATAGACTGTCACCTAGAACCCATGCGTGAAAATCGCACCGCATCCGCACTTGCTTGCGGATGCTTGCGATTTTCACGCAACCCCATTCACTTCTATGGGGCCTGCGTTGCGTGGATTATCGCACCGCAACGCACAAAGAGGAGCATGCTGCGATTTTCACGCAACGCATAAGTGATGCCTGAAAATCACCGCTCATGTGAACAGCCCCATAGAAATTAGTGGGTCAGGATTCAGTGCGGATGCAATGCGTTCAACTCACGCATCGCACCCGCGCGGAATACTCGCTCGTGTGAAACGGCCCTTAGTGTTTCGATTGTACAGTAGCTTGTGATGTCTATTTTGATTTGTACATGTAACTTCTGAATTGTAAAGCGCTGCAGAATGTGGCGCTATATAAATATTATTATTATTATTGTTGTTACATGCATTTTGCATTATGAGTCATTGGAGGTTGGTCTTTTGCTATCCTTCAATGCAAACAGAACTGTTTATATTCTAGTAGTGATGAGAGTCTGGATAGTAGATATGGACATCTACAAATAGTCAGGTCAGCTGCGTCAGTAGAATGTAGATGTAATAAAAATAATTTCATATTTGTAACAACTGCAGTTCTGGGTGCATGCCATGTGTTACATTCTCTCTTGTCAGAGGATATTTCTTTTTTACAACAGTCCACCTGCCTTTGTTGCTATTACTATTACTGACTGCCATTGAAATGTATCTTTATCCCACCTAGTACTAATGACTAGTCTATAAACAATATAAATAATTTGCAGTAGTAAATAAACCCTGTGTAAGTTGGTCAACATAGCATTTGGCCGCAGAGTTTTTTTTATAAAAAAAAAAGTCAGCAGAAAACACAGATATTTTTTTCTTTTTAAAATGGTGTGAAAACACCCTCACAAGCCTCCACTACATAGTAACGTAATACATTAAAAGTAATGTATTCGCTTGTGCTCCCTGTGTCCGGCCCTATAAAATGATGCCCCCATAGCATGTTGGCATGCTCATCATGGAAAGCAGGGATGCCCAACCTGTGGCCCTCCAGCTGTTGCAAAACTACATCTCCTAGCATGCCTGAGCACCCTACAGCTATTAGGGCATACTGGGAGTTGTAGTTTTGGAACAGCTGGAGGGCCGAGAGTTCAGCATCCCTGATTTAAAGCATCACCTTTAGCAGCAATAAGGCCCCTTTCACACAGGCGAGAATTCCATAACATGGTTATATGGGAAAATAATAGCATTCTTAATACAGAATGCTTACTAAAATGTGACTTGAGGGGTTAAAAAATAAATAAAAAATTAACTCACCTTATCCGCTTGGTCGTCTTTCTTCTTCTTTCTATCTTCATTCAGCAGAACCTGCGCTGATGTCACCACGTGGTGAGCGCGATTACATCATCAAAGGTCCTTTGGCAGGTCCTGAAAGAAGAAGAAAGATGAAGATGCCAGCTGTGCGAACAAGTGGATGAGGTGGGTTAATTTTTATTTTTTAACCCCTAAAGCCACATTTTAGTAAGCATTCTGTATTAAGAATGCTATTATTTTCCCAATAACCATTATAAGGGAAAATAATAAAATCTACAGAACACCTAACCCAAAGCCAAACTTCAGTGAAGAAGTCCGGGTTCGGGTCTGGGTACCACAATCAGTTTTTTCTCACGCACATGCAAAACTGAGCAAGGCAATCGCAGCCAAAACTGACTGAAATTGCGTACGCACTCGCACTATTTTCCCTGATCGCAGACCCAATGCATCCGGACCTAATCCGGACACGCTCGTCTGCAAGAGGCCTAATACTTTCAAGCCGTTGCTGTAATTTGATATCAGTCTTTCATGTTTCTCTTCAGGACTTGTATTAGACACACTAAAATCCAGACAAGATTTCTTTATGAACTGCTTGGATTTGATTAGTAAATTATAAAAGGCTGTCTAGGATTAGAAAAAGGGATCTACAAACAGCTGCGTGCCCATCAATGGGTTGTGACTGGTATTACAATGTTACGCTTGAAAAACATGACCGCTTTCTTCCAAAATTTGAGATACAGTTGTGAAGTCTGGTATTACATCTCACCTCTGTTTAAGTGAATGGGCCTGAGTAATACCGCCCACAACCTATGGACATATGTGGCGCTGTTTTTGAAAGAGAGCAACCTTGTATTTCTAATTCTGAGCATTTCTTATTTTCCTACTGGCCCTCATTCCAGGTCTGACAGCACACAAAGCTGCACTGAAATATATAGTCTGGACTGCTATGCCATGCTAACATCATGGAGAGGACTCCTATTCCCAGACACAGCTGTCCCAACAAAGTATTTTAGTGCTGACAGCAGGAGCATGGGAGGACAGTAGGCAAAAAAATAGCAAACTGGACATCTTAATACTAACCATTTATTACAGCAGATAAAACTCCAAGATCATGGCGACATATTCCCTTTAAAGGGGATATGTTAGAAGTTGGGACCTGGGAAGAGCAATACAAATATACCTTTTGTGGAGCTTTTATTATCCAGAGCTGTGAGAATATGACATTTTATTCTGCCAGAATCTGCTCCTAAAAAGGGTATTCAGGTTGTAACAAGGTATAAAGCAAGGGTTTTTAATTGGTTCTTCCCCTTTAACTTCATGAAAATGGTTAGAGATGTCTAATACCTGGCAGCATTTCTGCAGTATGAGGCGTACTGACCTTTAGGTGGGGCTAGGAGGGGACAGGGGAGTAGAAAACTTAGGGGGTCATTTATTAAGGCCGCATTTTAGACACAGTTGTTAATAACCCCTATAGCTGGCGGGGGATCTGCCAAAGTTATGAAGAGGCGCAGGCCTCTACATAACTTTAGCGCATCCAGCGGCAGTCTAAATGTAAGCCAGCTTTCTTGCTGGCTTATATTTAGACCATTTTGTATGCCTAAAACAGGAGTAGAAAATGATGAATGAAATGGACCTGAAGGCCCTTCCCCGCCCACTCCACACCCACTTTTTTTAACCTTTTGTAAACAAGAAAAAGTCGCAGATTGTGGTGCAAATAGCCTTTGCACCACAATCTGCACCATTGAAGATATCATCAGGGTAAGATGTCTTGCTACCATCACCTCTCTTTGTATCATATGGGCATCGGCCATGTTGGGCACTGGTTGATGGAGCTGGCCCATTTGTTGACGACTCTTGTTGACTGCTATATTTTTGTATATATCTTTTGTCATAGTTTTGTCATAGTTCGTCTTTTGTCAACTCTCTTTTTGCACCTAAGTTAAGTCTATTTTTAACTTATTTATAATACACAAGGTATCCCCTATTCACAGAATAGGGGATAACTATTAGATTGGAGGGCTTCAACTGCTAGACCTCAGCCTCTCATAAGAAAGGGGCCCCCCAAGTGAATGGAGCAGCTAGTCAAGCATAAGTACTCCATTTATCTCTGTGAAGCAGCAAGAAATAGCCAAAACCTTGTACTCAGCTACCTGTGGCTGTCCCATAGGGATGGATGAAGCTTCACTGTACTACATTTATATGTAATGAGTTACAAACGGAATTCTCCTTTAAGTGAACTAGAGGCAAAGCTTTACTGTGAACTGCTCTCTGCATTGAGCTGTTTCACAGCCCCTCCCCTCTGCTCTGAGTGACAGCTGTAGTAGTCTCCTGGTTGTGTGATACAACTGCCATTCATATGAAAGGGAGGGCTGTAAATCATCTCAATGCAGAGAGCACTTCACAGTGCAACCTCACTTCTATTGCACTTAAAGAGGCTCTGTCACCTGTTTCAAGTATACCATGCTAGATATATAGTGAGGTAGGGCTCCAAACGCTGATCACAAACGTACCTTTATTTCCCTTATTTCAGGTCCGATCACACTGTAAAATCCACTTTAAAAAATATGCAGGGTGGTACTAAGAGGCAGGAGGGCGTTGGAGATGCGGTGCTCAGAAGCAATAAGCACGCCTCCGAGTGCTCCGTTTGCTCATTAGCATATTTTTTAAAGTGGATTTTAAAGTATAATTGGACCTGAAATAAGAGAAATAAAGGTATGTTTGTGATCAGCGTTTGGAGCCCTACATCCCCATATATCTAGCATGGTATACTTGAAACAGGTGACAGAGCCCCCTTAAACGGAACCTGTCATCAACTTTATGCTGACCGTACTGAAGGCAGTATAAAGTAGTGACAGAAATGCTGATGTCAGCGGTGTGTCACACATCAGCTAAAAGTAAGTGGTTGCCGAGAACCAGCATCATAATTATTGCAGCCCAGGCCTGGAAAAGAGTCAAATCTACCTGAGAAGATTCATGGTCATTCATAATCTCCTGCTCTCCTCGCCCATCTGCTGATGATTATGTGTGAAGTGGTTATGGTCCACTGTTTTCCGGTTCTTCTTGGCGCAAAGACACGACTTTAGGAGGTTATGAATAAATCCTTTATTGTTTGTATATAGAGGTGACAACGAATTTCGGAGTTGAAGACACTCTTTTTTCAAGTTTAAAAAATAGTCAAGTTCCATAAAAAAAAAGCATAAAATAAAGTGCATGGGTGGATTAAATACTGGGAATATATATGGCAGGCCAGGGACAGAATACAATATATAGTACTGTATTTTCCAGCATATAAGACAACTTTCTAATTATTTTCAAAAGTCGGGGGTCGTCTTATACGCCGGCTATAAGATCCGATGGTATATTCTAACCCCCAGGTGTTCCCATGGTGACGGGGACGCTTGCCTGGGGGTTACAAGCTCACAGGAGTATACATTTATAAACTGGAATCCGTATCCTGCAGTAACTTTAAATTTAAATCAGCGCTCATCTCTTTACTATCTTACACTAAATTCCGGTAACAGGCAGGGCGGGCGGTGCTCACTCACTGACGTCACGCGCCTGCTCCTCCCACTAGGCAGCGCAGACTCGTGACGTCAGTGAGTGAGCGCTGCCGCCCGCACTGCCTGTTACCGGAGCTGAGTGTAAGGTACGGTAGTAAAGAGATGAGCTCTGATTTAAAGTTAAAGTGACTGCAGGATACAGATTACAGTTAATAAATGTATACCCCTGTGAGCGGCGGGGAGGGGGATCTGTGGATGGCACTGTTATGGGGAGGGGGATCTGTGGATGACACGGTAATTGGGTGGATCTGTGGATGACACATATAGCATAAGATGCTATATAGTGCCATCCATAGATCCCCCCCCCATAGCAGTGCCATCCACTGATCCCCCTCCCCATAACAGTGCCATCCACAGATCCCCCCCCCCAATAACAGTGCCATCCACAGATCTCCTCTATAACAGTGCCATCCACAGATCCCCCATGGCAATAGACCCACCAACTTTTCCCTTCCTCTAGTAGTTCCTATGTGTAAAACTGGGAATGTGAAAAGAAAAAGATAGGTTACCATGGCAGCCAGGACGCTACTGAAGCCCTGGCTGCCATGGACTGGAGAAGATCTTCTTGGAGACAGAGAGGGCTGGGCAGGCAGGGGTAGTCTTATACGGTGAGTATAGCCCAAACCCTATATTTTAAATGGAAAAGTTGGTGGTCGTCTTACGCGCCCAGTCGTCTTATATGCCGGAAAATACGGTATATAAAAGAATAGAAAAGATATATATACCGGTACATGAAAATATAGAAATGACCTTATATGTATATACATATATATTAATTGCGATAAAATTCATATTTGGTAATATAATGCCTAAAATATTATGATATGATTGGATAAAACATTTGGTGGTGTCAAGCGGTATATCAATAAAAAATCAATAAAGGAAAATCATGTTTGTAAAATATTAATGTTGTCGTCTGGTTTGTTCAGAATGGTGGTCATTGATTATACATACACTCACATATATAGGCTACTTTCATACTGGCATTTTGGTTTCAGTTTGTGAGATCCGTTCAGCGCTATCAAAAGCGGTTAAAAACGGATCAGTTTTGCCCTAATGCATTCTGAATGGATAAGGATCCCCTCAGAATGCATCAGCTTGCCTCCGTTCAGTCTCCATTCCGCTTTGGAGGCAGACACCAAAACGCTGCTTGCAGAGTTTTGGTGTCCGTCTGACAAAACTGAGCCAAACTGTCACAATCTGGCACAATAGAAAACGGATCCGTCCCCTATTGACTTTCAATGGTGTTCAAGACGGATCCGTCTTGGCTATGTTAAAGATAATATAAACAGATCCGTTCAGAAGGGATGAAGACGGTTATATTATCTGAACGGATACGTTTGTGCAGATCCATGACGGATCCGCACCAAACGTGAGTGTGAAAATAGCCATAGTCGTATTAATAGAGATGAGTTAATGTTCGGTAGTAAATAGAATGGAGCGTGATAGAATTAAATGTATACCATGGTAATATCAATGATAATCATAAAATCATGGGTGATAAGTAGGGTTGAGCGAACCCAAACTGTAAAGTTCGGGTTCGTACTGAACTTTAGGATTTTTGGACCCCGAACCTGAACATTTCAGTAAAAGTTTGGGTTTGGGTTCCGTGTTCGGCGCTTTCTTGGCGTATTTTGAAAGGCTGCAGAGCAGCCAATCAACAAGTGGTAAACTGTCTGACCTTAGAAGCCATCACAGCCATGCATACTAATGCATGGCTGTTATTGGCCAGTGTAGCATGTGACCCAGCCTCTATATAAGCTGGAGTCACGTAGCGCTGCACGTCACTCTGCTGTGCTTAGTGTAGGGAGAGGATGCTGCTGGTGATTTCAGGGAGAGAATAGGAGAGACTCTTTGCTCAAAATCTGAATCTAACTCAGCGATCTACATACATTGTGTTTTGTGGGTGCAGGGCGGGCACCATTTTGTTTATCCTGCCCTGAGCCCAGTGACCGAAAAAAATAACTTTTATAAGTCAGTTAGGTGGGCGGCAGCAATTTTATGCAAGCTCAGTGCACCAGCACTGCATCTGAGCTTTTGGGACATTAAAAATCCCAATTGTTTGGGCAATATACAATATCTATATTAGTCAGTGTGCAATTTAAGCGAGAAGTACAGCCATAATTTTCAGGGGTTTTAAAAACACACTTTTTAGCCAAAAAACACTATTTTCCTGATCTGCAAGTGTTAAATTCAAGTTTAATATATACAGCTTTCATATTCTGTTACCAAAAAAACACTTTTTTGGCACTATACAACATCTGCATTAGTCAGTGTACAATTTAAGGTAGAAATACACCTATCGTTTTCTGTGGTTTTAAAAACACACTTGTTTGCCAAAAACCACTATTTTCAGGCGCCTTACAGCATCGGCACGTGTGAAATTACAGGCTTATATCCTGCTGTCAAATTCAGTTGTTAAACAAGCACTCGTTTGGGCAAAAAAAAAAATTGTTGGCAGCCTTTGATGCAGATGTCATTGTGAGATACACCCTTAATACATTTGGGTTAGATTCAGAGATTTGAAATACCGCCATTTGGTGCACCAATCTTTAATTCAGGCCTACTGTGGGCCAGGCCGTGTGAGATACACCCTGTATATACAGGGCTTATATTCTTTCATTAATAAAACACCCTTTTTGGGTCAAAATGCACAATATTTCAAGCCTTGCAGTATAAGCATGTTTGAAATTCCTGGGTTATCTACTGCCGCCATATTTAGTTATTAAACAAACAACCGTTTGGGCAAAAAAAGTTTCTTTGGCAGATTTTGCTGCATATGTCATTGTGACATATTGGGTTAGATTCAGAGATTTGCCATTTGGTGCACCAATATTTAATTCAGGCCTACAGTGGGTCAGGCCGTGTGAGATACAACCTTTACATACAGGGGTTTGATTCAGGCAATTGAAGTACAGCCATTTTGGGCAAAGAAATCTTTAATTGAGGCCTACAGTGGGTCAGGCCGTGTGAGATACACCCTTTACATACAGGGGTTTGATTCAGGCATTTGACATCAGCCATTTTGGGCAAATAAATCTTTAATTGAGGCCTAGTCTGGTTCAGGCCGTGTGAGATACACCCTTTACATACAGGGGTTTGATTCAGGCATTTGAAATACAGAATTACTATCAACATTAAAGTTTTCTTAGAAGATACTTTGTCACAATCGTTTTAGAAGTGAAAAGCATATATGAAAAGAGTGACTTTTTAAAATTACCTTTATTTAATATTTAAGCGGGTATAGGTATGTATATACCAACAGTGGTGTACTACATTTACCAAAATTAATCAGTGGGGGAGTAGTGACCCCCAAAAAGAAAAACAAACATGGTGATGGGGTAGACACTCGGATACAGGTAAAGGTGAAAGGGCCCCTGGTTTGTCTGTGGGTGAATCACCGGCCGGACAACCACTGAAGACCAATACACGTTGATAGGTATAAAATGGTTGCTGCTTTATTTAGACATCGTAGACAATTTATAGCTTCAAACCGCAAATTAATATAGACCTGCCCTACGTTACATCCAATCAGGTAGCGAATTTCCAAGGACATCTTTATTCAAACATAGTAAAAAAAAGTCATGGTAATTTCTTAGAAACAAGGTACATATGTGACGCACTTATTATTCTTAGAATTTAGATATCTTATCACCATCTTTGTCGCCCTTCGCTTTGTTCAAATATTTCGCGGAATTATCTTGGTTTATTTCGTACCAACATTTATCTGATAAAACATCCTTCACTTATCTAAACCAAAGATGAACGTCAATATACAAGATGCTTATATAACCAGTATTATAGCAAATGTAAAATATATGTCTAATGCACATATTAGATATAAGTGTAAAAAGGTATATATGTATATATGCATATATATGTTTCTGCAGCTATGATGTCATGCATTCAGCAATTCTCTCTCCAGATACCTTCATCATAAATGTGGCATTCTTTTGCAAAGCATGCATATCTCTTTCTAGCCATGCGGTTTTGAGCTTCAGACAGCCACTTCCTGCTAGCTTGTGTTACTAGACTTGTTGTTATAAGAATATAAAATATTTCCTTTAAAGAGGAACTCTGTATACATTAATACAAGCATATAAGGCTGAATATATATATACATGTATGTGTGGATACAGACATAATTTCCTTACAATCCCCTCTTTGATCATATGGAATTCCCATTCCATATGATCACTCCTTATACCACACACCATTTTCATTCTCTGAATCATCTGCTTACTAAATGGTTCAGGAAAGTTTTGATCTTTCAAGTCCTCAGTCTCTAGTTCATTGGTATATTCCCTGAACATGAATTCTTCCTCATACAAGTCCTGCATAGTCTTTGGATCCTCTGGACAAAGTGGTTTAGGATAGCCTCTTAGCCATTGCTCATATCTACTTTGCAGGCTTGGGGGTATGATCAAAGTCATTTCCTTTGAAGGCATCTTGTCCAAAAGACTCATGCTTGTCCGGGGAATTCCTTCAGGACTCCTTCCGGTGTCTTCTTGAGCCGGCTGGCGTGTATCCACTGTGGACTCTGGTCGGTAAGGACAGCCGTTCGAGCAACTCTCAGAACCTCAAATGGACCTTGATATATTGGACCAGTCTTGTGGCGGACAGCCAGTTGTTTCACCAGAACCTTGTCTCCGGGCAAGAATGGATGAGTTGGGTCTGTGGAAAGAGGAGGAAAGGTGACAGCAACCTTATCATGATTTTCCGAGAGTATACCTACCAAATGTTTCACGTACTGCTCCTGCAAGGCAAAAACGTTACTGTCAATATCTGGTTCCTCACGGGTATTAGGGGGTCTACCGAATAACACTTCATAAGGTGACAACCCTGTCTGTTTATTTGGTGTCGTTCTTATTTGGTAGAGAATGGCGGGTAGAAATTTCAGCCAATCCTTCAATGTTCCCGAAGTAGCCTTTTTTAACCTATCCTTAATGGTTCGGTTCATTCTTTCCACGACTCCTGCACTTTGTGGGTGATAGACTATATTGAGCTTCCACTGGAAACCCAGACTCTTCGTCAGTTCTTGTATTAGTTTGGACTGGAAAGCAGGTCCCTGATCTGAATGAATTACCCGAGGGAGTCCATACACTGAAATCCATTGATTTATCAATGCCCTAGCTGTCACACCAGCTGTTTCTCCTGAAGTAGGTACGGCTACACACCATCCGGAGAACCTACAGACTATTACAAGGAGATATCTTATATTCCCGGGTTGCTTTGGCATGTGTGTGTAATCCATCTGCAAATCTTGCAGAGGGCCTGTAGGGGGTGGTAGATTCCCATGTCTTCCGTGTGCTTTTCCTTGAACATTATTCTGTGCACAAGTCATGCATGAGTCGACCAGATCGTCTATCAATCTCTGCAATTGGTGTGTACAGAACAGTGACTTGTAATGTTCTGATATGTATTGTTTTCCCAAATGTCCAGGACCATGAAGATAGGATATTAGGAGCGGTGCTGATGCAGTGGGAACCCCCAATATCCGATCTTTTGTCCATATACCTGTACCTGTGTCTGCAGTCCCTGAGATTTCCAGTACTTGATATCCTCACTGGTAGACTGCTTCTGTAGTTGATATACTACTGACACCCAGTTTTCACTTTCAAAATCTGTCATGAATAATAACTTACTTTCCCTTCTTGTGTCTCTCTTGGCTGCCATTTTCGCTGCTCTGTCTGCTAAATTGTTTCCCATAGCTTGATAATCTCCTTTTGCAGAGTGTCCTTTCACTTTTATCACACTTATAGCTTCTGGCAGTTGAATTGCACGTAGCAGGTGATCTATGTATTTTTGATTCGCTATCTGCTTCCCATCTGCTGAGATATATCCCCTATTTTTCCATATTAATGCATAATCATGCACTGTTCCAAATGCATAGCTACTGTCAGTATAAATATTCACTTTGTGTCCTGCGAATATTTCACAGGCTCTTGTGAGCGCTACCAGCTCAGCTTGTTGTGCCGAAGTTGTGACAATTGGTTCAGCTTCTATCACTTGATTTGGGAGCATGACCACTGCGTAACCTGTTTGATATGTCCTGTCATCTGGTCTTGTGCATGATCCATCCACAAAAACATCTATACTGTCAGTCTGTGGCGTGTCCTTTAAATCTTTCCTAGGTGTTGTGCATGACAAGATCACTTCATCACATCTGTGTTCAGGTGTTGGGTCTACTTGTTCGTCAGAACCTTCACACTTAAGTCTCAAAAGTGTATGCAAAAATCTTATCACTGGTGAGGTGTCTGGACATGTCTTTATCACCAGGTTTGCCGTACTGAGTAATATGGTCTCATATCCGGACAGTCTCTGAGCTGTCATGTGTTGTGTGGTCATGTTTTGAAGGAGGGACAAAACTGTATGAGTGGTGAAAAGTTCCATTACATTTCCATGGACTATCTTAGTAACATCTTTTACTGACATGGCCGCGGCTGCTAATGCTTGGAGACAGTGAGGCATTCCAAGAACTACAGGAGGTAATTTTCTCGATAGGTATGAAACTGGCCTGTTTCTTCCCCCATGTGTCTGTGTCAAAACCGCTGCATAGGTTTCTCCCGATACTACACAGTATAATTGGAATGGCTTTCCATAATCTGCCAGGGACAAGGCTGGGGCTTGGGTCAGGGACCGAATCAATCTCTCAAAGGCTTCTACTCTGTCCTCTGTCCACTCCACTACCTTTGGTGCTTCTGTGAGTGTAGTTTTCCTTAGGATTGAATCCCAATGGGAGCAATCAGGAATCCACTGCCTACAATACACTATTGACCCTAGAAAGGACAGCATTGTAGCTTTGTCCCCTGGCCTGCTTAGGGAGGTCACTGCCTTGACTCTAGCGGGTGAGATCTTTCTCTCTCCTGCCTCTATTATGCACCCCAGATACTCTACCTGGGTACTTGCATATTGGATTTTCTTCTTCGAGGCCAGGTGTCCTTTGCTTGCCAAGTGGTCTAATAAACTCCGTGAATCTATTTCGCAGGCTTCTAACTCCGAATTGGAGAGTAAAAGGTCATCTGTGTACTGTATTAAGGTGGATCCCCTCTTTGGTTCCCAATCTTCCAATGTAGCCTTTAATACAATAGAAAAGGCTGGTGGACTATCCCCAAAACCTTGTGGGAGACGGGTCCAAGTCACCTGACCATCATCAGCCCACTGAAAAGCAAAAAGATTTTGTGCATCCCAAGCCACTGGTATGGAAAAGAACGCATTACTGAGGTCAACTACAGTGTAGTATTTGGATCCCGCAGGAATGGCCCCAAACACAGCTGTAAGGTCTGCCACCAAGGGGGGAAGTGGGATAATTGCCTTATTTACCTTCCTTAGATCCTGTACAAATCTCCATGTGCCATTATTTTTTTTTACGGGATTTATCGGTGTATTCCAGGGACTGACAATTTTCCTAAGAATTCCCATCTGCAAGTATTTCTCAATTTGCGGCCTTATACCCTCTAACTTTTCCTCACTCAATGGGTATTGTTTCTGAAAGGTTGGCATAACCCCCTCCTTCAAACAGGGCCGGTAGGGCTCACAGTTAATCGTTCCTACTGAGTCTTTACATTTTGCCCAAATTGGATGATTTTCCAGGGACATTGGTATGCTTAAAAAGAACCCATTCATGTCACGTCTTTTTGGGTTTGTCAGGTCACATTTCATTGAGGTTGCTGTCAGTCTTCCCTTTTTGTCAAAAACTAATGAAATCTGTAATGCTGCCATTAGATCCCTTCCTAATAGGCAAACAGGGCATTCTAGCAGGACTGCAAAAGACATGTGCGTCACTAGTTCTCCCGTAAGAGTACAAACCGGGAGCGGTGCTGTCACCTTATGTATCACTGTCGTCCCATTGATACCCATAGAACTTCCTTCGGTGCATTTGTCGTTAATGAAGTCTATTTTGTTTACGCTTGAAGTCGTTGCTCCGGTGTCAAGCAATAAATTAACTGTAATACCATCAATTTGCAGTATTACTTGTGGTAAAACTTGCCAATCAGTTGGAACAAAATGCATAATGAAGGACGGGACTCGTTCTGGGCACCCCTAATAGTGATTGTTCCCCCGTGGGGACGGGTGTTCATGCTCAGACCACCTCTGTATTGATTTGGGAGCCAGTGTCTGGGTCTATGGCTGAGAGTATTATCTGAATATCCTCCATTGTTAATTGGCTCCCTGCAGTATACTTCTGCAGAAACATTGCTGCTGCTCTAGGGTCCTTTTTTGGATTGGGACACATATCCTTCAGTTCTTTCATTAATCCTAAAGGAAGAGGGATATGGACTTCAGTGTCACCTACAGTGATCATGGGGAGCTGTAGTTTTGTGCCTCTATTATCCCCTTCCTCAGGTGTTAGAGCGAGTTTGGAAAATATGTCTGTCAGGGGTTGCATTATTCCAGGTACTCTAGGGGTGGAGGTTGCCAGGGGCCTACCATGTTCTAAACTGTCTGCCCCTATCTGTGTTTCAGTTCTCCTACTGTATTCTTCCTGAGCTCTGGTTTCCCAGTCCTTCCTCACCCTCCTGTACTCTTGTCTTAGTTTTTCTATCTCGGTCAGCAGCTGGTCCTTTTTGTAAGTTACAGCTCTGGTTTTCCCACATTCTCCTCCCAGAATGCCCTTCAATTCATCCATCTGTTCCTCACTAGGGAGGTCAGTATTATCGGGGTTCTCGTGATCATATATAACGGGAAAGACATTCTGAAGGGGAAGTTGTTTAATGTAGGCTATGTCTGTCCTTAGTTTATCCCTCAGTTGGGTCAGCTCCTGTACATAAATGTTCATACTTTTTCTATATTCCTTTCTCCTTTCCTGAGCCTGTTTGACTTGTGGAGTCACATTTTTTTGTTCCCTAAGTGCTGCTGCCACTATAACTGCAGTATTCACAAGGGAATCTCTATCCCCCAAATCCGGGTACAGTCCGGTTCTCTTTTGGTTCTCACCAGAAAATAATAATAATTCTGGTGCGGTTGCTTGTTTTGGACAGGGGACCTTATCATAAGGGTCTTGTAGCATGTCCTCCGTAGAGACAGCTGGGAGTGTTGCCTTTTCTGGTTCTAATACCGTCACATCATATGCCGGTGGTTTATCTGGTAAGGAGGGCAGAATTTCTGACCATGGAACTTCTTCCTCTTTACTCACTGTCCCCTTATCCTGTTTTAAGTATATGTGATGGGTTGGTGGAAATCTCTTTCTATACTCTTTTAATGCTTTCTCCCATTTCTTAAAACATGTTTTCATATAATTTTCATCCCAGGCACCGGCTGGATAGTTATATTTCGGGTGAAGTCCCACCATTTTTTTAACCTCCTCCCAGTCCCCTTCATTGCGAGGACCTACATCGCTGATCTGCGTAATACACAGTTGCTGACTGCGGTCACAGATATTTACCCAAAATGGATCAGTTACACTAATCCCACAGGTGCCTGATACAAAATGTAACGGTGTGGGTCTGGTCTCTGGCTCACCATCCAGATCCTTTCCCACGCTGTTACCCATAATGTTTAATGCAATCGACAATAAACTATATATATATATATTTGAGCAGCAAACAGTGAGGTGGAAATAGCAGCGTAGAAATAGCAGCAAGTAATTGTGTTAGTACTGTTATGTTGAGGATCAATTAAGCCAGCACAATCAGATTTTCCACCAGTACAATATTCTTATAACACGTGTAAAATATCTAATATGGGCAACACCATTTATGGATTTAATACACTGCAGTAATCAATGTCACCTTCCAAGTTATAACCGTACAGTTATGTTCTTTAAACAATTCACTCCACAGACAATCCTAGTGAGTTAGAAACCAACATCTGCATTGAGATGTATGCGTTTCCCTCACTGTTTCCTTTGTATCATATGTATTCCTTTACATATATTCCTGGTACCTTGTTTCCTTGTTTCACATAAATCCAGAGTTATCCTTTAACTCATTCACATATATCCGGAGTTATCCTGTAACTCAATAAACCGTCAAGTGAGACTAATTCCCACTTGAAAAATCCCTGCCAACGTCCGAAGAGACTAGTTCTACATTCGGAAAATTCCCTGCCATCAATATGATGTATGTTCCTGGAACAACATCCCCTGCCAACCACTGTGCCTATAGGAGACGCCGCTCCTATCAGGATACGCAGAACACTGAGTGCTGCCTCGTGTCTGTCCCACAGTCATATGAACACTAAACTAACCTGCCATCAACTAACCTGCCATCCAGTATACATCAGATATCCACCGTATCCAGGAGAGAAACATTCCAACCAACATAAATAGTGGCAGAAATTATTACTCACCTGGATAGTCAGTGAACCATCCTCTGCTACCAATTGAAAGGGCCCCTGGTTTGTCTGTGGGTGAATCACCGGCCGGACAACCACTGAAGACCAATACACGTTGATAGGTATAAAATGGTTGCTGCTTTATTTAGACATCGTAGACAATTTATAGCTTCAAACCGCAAATTAATATAGACCTGCCCTACGTTACATCCAATCAGGTAGCGAATTTCCAAGGACATCTTTATTCAAACATAGTAAAAAAAGTCATGGTAATTTCTTAGAAACAAGGTACATATGTGACGCACTTATTATTCTTAGAATTTAGATATCTTATCACCATCTTTGTCGCCCTTCGCTTTGTTCAAATATTTCGCGGAATTATCTTGGTTTATTTCGTACCAACATTTATCTGATAAAACATCCTTCACTTATCTAAACCAAAGATGAACGTCAATATACAAGATGCTTATATAACCAGTATTATAGCAAATGTAAAATATATGTCTAATGCACATATTAGATATAAGTGTAAAAAGGTATATATGTATATATGCATATACAGTATATGTTTCTGCAGCTATGATGTCATGCATTCAGCAATTCTCTCTCCAGATACCTTCATCATAAATGTGGCATTCTTTTGCAAAGCATGCATATCTCTTTCTAGCCATGCGGTTTTGAGCTTCAGACAGCCACTTCCTGCTAGCTTGTGTTACTAGACTTGTTGTTATAAGAATATAAAATATTTCCTTTAAAGAGGAACTCTGTATACATTAATACAAGCATATAAGGCTGAATATATATATACATGTATGTGTGGATACAGACATAATTTCCTTACAAAAGGGAAGTAAGTTCTAACCCGAAAAGGATTACAGGGTTTGAAGGAAAAAACTTACCCTAGAGGCCCTAGAGGACTGCTAAGCCCAGGGCGACCGCCTGATGGTGGAAGTTCCCTGTCCCCAAACCTAATGCTACCCGGTCCCTAGAAATCCCAAGACAGGAAGATACTAAACGATGATACGGTGGAGAGTGACTGGTAATCCTAATGGATGAATGTCACCATTACTCTCTTAAACCAAAAGAACAATTAATTATATACACAAAGCCCCCGCTTAAATATTAAATAAAGGTAATTTTAAAAAGTCACTCTTTTCATATATGCTATTTACATTTAAAATACAGCTATTTTGGGCAAATAAATCTTTATTTGAGGCCTACAGTGGGTCAGGCCGTGTGAGATACACCCTTTACATACATGGAGTTGATTCAGGCCTTTGAAATACAGCCATTTTGGGCAAAGAAATGTTTAATTGAGGCCTAGTCTGGTTCAGGTCGTGTGAGATACACCCTTTACATACTGTCGTTCTACTATTAATTAAACACCCATTTAGGGCAAGATCCTAAATTCGAAAAAATATGAGGAGAGCGTGAAATAAGGGACGTGGCCCAGGTCGTGGTGCTGCTGGTGGAGCTCCTGTTGCAGGGAGAGGACGTGGTTGATCTGTGCCAGCTACACACACAAGTGAAACTCCTTCCTCAGGTGCGAGTAGGTGACAGAACCTGCAGCAGTATTTGGTCAGGCCTAATGCGGCTCTACGAATGGTGAGGCCTGAACTAGTAAAGGCGATAGTAGATTGGGTTGCTGACAGTGGATCCAGTTCCTTCACATTGTCTCCCACCAAGTCTCCTGCTGAAAGACCACAGTTGGCACCTGCAGCCGATGTCCATCAGTCTTTCACCTCACCCCCTTGCAAATCGGCCAAACAGTCTGAGCCCCAAGTCATGCAGCAGTCTCTTCTGCTTTTTGATGACTCTGTTAGCAGGGTTTCCGAGGGCCATCCACCTAGCCCTGCCCCGGAAGTGGAAGAGATAGAGTGCACCGATGCCCAACCACAATTGTCATTTACATTTTCGGGTGAAAATTAGCATTTTTTGGGTGTATAGCACCACTGTTATACCTAGTAGGCCGGTAAAAAAAAAAAATTGTCAGTTACATTTTCAGTTGAAATTCAACAATTTTTGGGTGTGAAGTACCACTGCTATACCTAGTAGACCGGTAAAAAATAAAATAAAAAATAAATGGCAGTTTCTGGTGAAAATCAGCAATTCTTTGGTGTGATGTACCACTGATATACCTATTAGACCAGTAAAAAAAATAATTTACATTTGTCAGTTACATTTTAGGGTCAAATTCACCAGTTTTTGGGTGTAATATACCCCTCCTCTACCTTGTTGACAGCTTAATAAATTTCAATAATTTTTCTTTTACATTTTCGGGTAACAATAAACAATTGTTTTCTGTCATAGACCCCTGTTCTACCAAGTAGACCGGTTAATTAATTTCTGTAATTTTTCTGTTACATTCTTGGGTTGACATTATACAATCTTAGATGTGAATAAACCCCTGCTCTGCATAGGTGACAGGGAATAACATTTCTGAAATGCTTCTTTAATTGATGCGCGCCACCTCCTTTGATTCAATGCTTAAACTTAAACAAGTTGTACCACTTTTAAGCTTCAATACTTTGTCCCACATTTCCGCCTCAATAGCTTTTTCCTATTTTATGTTATTTTAAGTCATTTCCCTATCCACATTTGTTTGCAGAGCACTTGCCATGCTCTTAACTATATTTTGACGCCATTTGCAGCCCTCAAGCGCTTTCCATTACATTTTTATAGCCATTTTAGTGCTCAAAAGTTCGGGTCCCATTGACTTCAATGGGGTTCGGGGTCAAGTTCGGGTCCCGAACTCGAACTTTTTTCCAAAGTTCGGCCGAACCCGTCGAACCCGAAAATCCAGGTGAAACACGGTGTATTTACGTTCTGAAGACTTGGTTTGAATGATTATAATAGTTTTGTTCCCTTTTTGTAGGCTCCTCGGTGCTCCCCTGACCTGGATCTTGATGATCACTTGGTAAGTTTTTAATTAATTTTTAATGTAAATGGACTTTAACCTTTTTAACAGTTGGTTTGTTCCATTCATCTCAATTGTACTGGTGGTTGTCATATACTTACCTATCTGTTTCTTTTCCCTCCTTTTTGATCCTATTGTCAGCCTTTTGAAATTCTATCTGCCGAGTGATCATGACCATTACAAGTGTCTTAATTGGTTGATGATGTTTACATTTGAAGGACACTTTGACAAATTGGGTTTTTATACTTTGATCTGGCCCCTCCCCTTACTTTTTTCCTGTTTTTAAAGTATTGGTTTCTGTATGGGATATTGTATATATTTGTATATCATGTGATGTATTTGATTCATATATTATGGTATTAATTATGCCTAATTAGTGTTTGGTCTCTAATTGTGTCAATTTCTTGTTGCACTCATATAGCACTTTTTTGCACTGGGCACTCTTCTTGCACTTTTGCACTTTGCAGTTTTTAAGCATTATTGGTTTATTTTTTCTTTAGTGCATGCTCTTCTTTGTTTCATTCACTTTGCATATACATTTTATTTATTGATATATTTTTATATATTTATATATTTTTATATTGATATATATCTTCATACATTTCACATTATTGAGGAATTAATTGTTATTTATGTAATTTATGTAATCATGTTTTATTTATGTATAGGAATTTTGTAACACTGTAGGTTTCGTGTATTATGTCATTGTAATATTATGATGGTCGCTTTTATAATAGTGTGTGTGCAGGGTGAAGAACACACACAGCGCTGACAGGCAGGGGTCGTGTGCCGGATCGGCACTGTATGTATTTAGTGCTGGGGGGAGAGAAGAAGATGCGCAGTGCCGGGGTGCCTAAACACACTGCGCTGGTTAGGGGGTATCGAGCGCTATGCTGAAGTGAAATGAGGATACAGCGCTGACAGGGAGAATGTCAGGGTACAGCACAAAGTCCGAGCGCTGGCACCCAAAGTTGGCTAGAGGTATAGGGTAGTATGCTGGAGGGGAGAGGAGGAATGTAACTGGTGTGGAGAGTGGCTGATGATAGATGTTAGGGAAGGATGGGGACTGTATTTATCTAGAATAATATGTGGATAGGTTAATCATAATGGATGTGGGATATGAAAATAGCAGACATGGATGCTAATGGGAGAGATGAGGGATGAGTGAGGGAAAGGAAGACTAATTTGATGTAGATGGATGATGGCTTGGAGATAGTGAACATAGTGAATGTATGGTAATGGATAGGGAGTTGAAATGGGATGAAAGTAGCATGTGGAGGGGGATGGGGGGTGAATGATTAGGGGAGGAAGATTGGTGAATGTAATAGATACTAGATAAACATGACTGAAGGGGGAATGGGGGTGGTGGGGGACAGTAATTGATGGACCATGTAGCTGTAGGAATGGAGAGGGCTGATGAGGTGGTGATGTTATTGTGAGAGAGTATATGAAGGGGATGATGAGATGGAAGGGGTTGTTTATAAATGATTGGTGTAGGGTTGTTAGTGGCAACAGGGTGGTCATATATTGATTTTTGGAAAGGATGAATTGGGAGGGGTGGTCCTGTGAGGATGGATGAATGGCTCATTTTAGATGGGCAGTGGTTTATGTTCCCTCGGAGGACATAGGGGACTGCTATTAGATGGTAATGTTCAGACCGGATTTGATATTGTTAGCAGCAATTGCTTTCCAGAGATTCGTTAAGCCCGTATTGTTCTATGGTCTGTAGTTTGAATATCAAGTACATTTTTTACGTAATAGAAAATAAAGAGTGGATCACCATTTTTTGGTCATTTTGCTGCTCCCAATTTTTTTTAATAAAAAGTGATCAGTCATCTGTACCCGAAAATAGTACCAATAAAAAGCCCTCACACAGCTCTCTAGACCAGCTCTTCAGAAACTATGACTCCCAGAATACTTAATTCACTTTTTGTGGAAGTTAGAAGAACAGCTGAGCATTTGCATGCTGGGAGTTGTAGTTTTACAGCAGCTGGAGTGCCGAAGGTTGCTGATCCCTGCTCTAGACGAAAACAGTTGATAGTATATAATAAATAAGTGTAGAATATGTCAGTGCAAATTTTTTTTTTGTTTTCAAAAGGTTTAGATTTTTTTACAGTGTAAAAGTAGTAAAACTAAATAAAAACTATATAAATCTGGCATTGCTGTATTTATACTGACCTGCAGAATAAGGGTAGGTTCACATGGAGTTTTTTGGATAAGGCAGATCTGCCTGCGGGATTTTCAGCCAAATCCAGAAGTGGATCCACCAGGAAGGATAAGTATAAATATTTCCTTTATATTTCCGATTCCTTTCAAACCACTTCTGACTTTGGCAAAAAAATCCTACTGGCACGTCTGCCTCAAAACCTCATCCAAAAAACTCTGAGTGGCCGTAGCTTTAGATTGCCATGTTATTTCTAGCACATAGTGAATGCCCCAAAACAAAATACACGTAAATGATAATATAATGATATTCTTAGGTAGGAACAAAGGAGATATTTGACTCATGGTAGTCAGGGCCAATGTATACATGGTCAATTTTACTTATAGACATGGTGGAGGTTGCCCAGTGGATTCACATGATGCAACAAAATGGTGGAAAACAGGTATCAATTCCACTGACTTGGAAAACCAAGAGTCTCCCTAAGGCACCCCTTGCACTATCCCTGTGTGCAGGGAGAGCATCCACCCCAAAAGGGGCAACCCCATCTCTTGGTGGCTAAACCCTCAACTGCTCCCTACACTCCCGACACATTTCCTTGACCAAGAGCCAGTTCATCAGGGGACCAAAAGGCAAAAATGTAAAACAAATATGTCACTTCGGTGAACAATGGCACACAAGATACAGGTGCTGCATACAATGTGGAAGCACAACTGGCTTGAATAAGCCGCGCTTCCTTTATACCCTTCCTGCCTGGTTAGAGACTCCTACTTCCTGTTCACATCTGTTCCACTGTGGAAGACACTCCAAAATCAAGTACACAAGTAGATACAATATAACAAGGCACCCTATATAGGACATCATCCTCCCCTCAGTGGGTATGGCTTTGTCCTCTAAAGATAGTCCAAGGGACAAGTGAATAGTGCTGCAAATGATCGCTGCACGCACGCGTCAAAGTCATCAAATTTCCTCTTCACCTCGCGCTGACATCATAGCATGGTGAGTAGACCACATTCTGTCGCATTAGTTGCACATTCGAACGCACATGTCACAGCCACAATTTTATACCACCCCACAGTGTAAATGTCAGCTTGTTTTTATGAGAATGATTAATGTCAATAATTTTATCTGCATTAGGTGTGCACTCCACAATAAGAAGTAGGGCATAATCCCTATATAAAGCACAAGGGGCATATCTCCCTCATCCAAGTGATGGGCAAAGCTGGTAATACCCCTCCAAAAAATTGAAAGGGGGGTACAAGATAAGGGTTGGGAAGTTGCTTCCTAGATATTGCTTCTCTTTAGAGGGAACCAGATCTGATTATAAAAGGATAATTAGTACCCATGAAATACAGAGGGTTCGGAAGGCTCTAAGGCAGAATCTAACTATATTTGTCACTTGGCAGAACTATGGGATGAATGATGTCATGCCACTCCCTCATATCCCTGAAGGGGATGCTGAGAAATATGAATGGCGAGGGGACAGAAGAAGTGAAGCCAACATCTCATGGCCATCTGAGCCCTGAGGAGGATGAAGAGGCTAAGGAGGACGAGGACAAGGAGGAGGACATAAACACCCAGGAATTTTATAGGTGATTTATCTGCCCAAGCGACAGGAGAGGAGCAGGAGGACCATGAGGAGCTGAAGGCTGTCAAAGCAGATGACCTCGACAGACCATGGCAGTATGCAGTGGAGATGGAGGCAGGTAGGCACTCTGAGTCCCTTTTGCAAATGGCTAGATGCGTGCTTTCTTGTTTGTGTAATGATAGCCGCATTGTCAGGAATCGGCAGATGGATGACTTCTGGCTATCCACATTGTGAGACCCTCACTAATGATCAATGATGGGAGTGTTTTTTTAGACCTTCTGAGAGGGATGTAAAATTGGTCTACTATAGAGACATGCTGTGTAGATGGTGGGTCACTGCCTACGAGCGTCATCGCCCATCCTCAGGAACAACTGACCGGGGGGAACCTCTGTGCCTATGCTTTACTACCATGACTGGTGGGAGGAAGGGGCAGGAGCAGCACCATCTCCATAAGCAGCAACTACAGTCTGGAGTCTCTGGTGAGCAGTTTTCTTTAGCCACCTTCTAAAGAAACCACCCAGCAGCAGCAGTGGTACATGCAGCAGAACCTCAACCAGCAGGTGGTGGCATACTTAGACTGCACCCTGTCACTCATGATCCAAGATCCCACGCACTACTGGGCATGCGAACTTGAAGTGTGGACGCAACTGGCTGAGTTTGCCATGGGCATACTTTCCTGCCCAGCCAGTTGTCACGGCGGACAGGATCTCAGATACACAGATAAACCAACAAACAAGTTTCTAGGCGAGAAGCTGGGGATAAGGTCACCTCCTAGCAAATCCCTAACAGCTCTCCCTATACTGCTAAGCCCACATTCAGACCCTAAAGATGGGAATAATGTGTCCTCGTGCCTGGGCTGAAAATACCCTAGAATCCCTGAGATGGTGAAAGGGGAATAGGGGCAGCCTGCTCCCTCAGAACCTGGAGGGGACAGACGTCACACAAACAGCCTAGACAGCAAACCACAAAAAAACAGAAACCAAACTTATCTTATCTGAGCCAGAACAGACAATCCTTCCTTCCTTGCTTCCAAGGCCAGACTGATTTCTATAACCCACACGGAACACTGGGATTGAGTATAATTTAAACCAATGACCCCACCCAGTGCACCTGAAGGGAGGTGGGTCTAGTATGACTCTAAAACAAAACAAAAAACTAAACACGTGCTGCTAATCTGGCCGACCTCCACACATAGTCAGAGCAGGGCATGACACCAGTAGTGTGACAGAGCGGGTGTTCAGTGTGGCAGGGGTCATAGTTCCCTCTAAGAGAACTCACCTTTCCTCCCAAAATGGTGATAGATTAACCCTCATAAAGATGAATCCGGCATGGATCAACCAGGACTTCCGGACATCGGTGCCTGCTACGACTGATCATACTGTAGTGTGCTGGCACACTTGAATATTGTGCAAAATGGCCATTACTTCTGGCCATGTGCTACTGCCACCATTCTGATGCTGCCACTCGCCTGCTGCCTCTACTATCATTCCTACAAAGGGGCTTCTTGACCTACTGATATATACATGTTACAGTTTTACAAGGATATGCATACTACTAGCTCTTGCTATCTCACTGCTGTTGTTGGGTTCTGCCACTACTGCGATCTGCCACCATCTTGTGCTTTGTGCCACTGCTGCTGCCCCCCTCCCCACTCTGTCATAGGGAGACTGTGACGAATACCAGACCTCGTGCCTCCTTGACGTCGCCTACGTCGAGCTCACAAGACACTGTATCGTCACAGGTTACCAAAAACGTGACGTTACAGGAGCAGGTAAGGTCAGCTTGGTACGGTTTACACACACACCTCCTGTCCACGCGGGCACAGAGAGGCAACAAGCGTGAGGAATCTGACCCACTGGTCCTCTGGCAGCTGGTACTGATGGCAGGCCGTCTCAAATGCCAACAAAAAGGTGTTCAGTTCCCCATCCTTGTCCAGTAGGGGAAAGTTCTCCGCCCTCAGTTTGGGAATCTGGACCTCTGGAGACTCACATCGGGCTGGGGAGGGCTGCTGGAATTGGAGCTTCAGCTGGAGCATTTGTAGCTGGTGCTCATGCTCGGCCTGTGCTTGCTCTTGTCGTTCTGCAGCCTCTGCTCGCTCGCGACGCTCTGCAGCCGCCAGGAGAAGCTCAGAGTCTGCCTGGTCTCTGGCCTGGAGACGGTCAATGGCAGCTTGTAGGAGAGCAACTGAGCCAGCTTGGCTGGGGGAATGGGCAGGAGGAGTGAGGCCCACCGCGGACCTCACCTCCGGCAACTGGCTTCGTGGGGAGTTTTGGCTGTTCTCCCCCTCGCCTTCTACCTCCTCTGGGCCCATTATCTGGACTGCGTCCTCCCCACCACCATTCAAAGCATCGGTCATCTCCTTAGCTTTGCTCCATGTGTAACTGGCCACGGATGGTCACTGACACAGACTGCAGCCTGATGTACACACACCTTATTGTATTTGTACTCAGACTGTCTAGTGTTGAGCTGATCTTAAGACTCCAGCGGCAAAAGCTACTGCTAGTCGTCTTTAGTGTCTGGGACTATGGGTCTCACATTCACACACACTAGTATCTCGATCCCACTTTGCTGCCACCAATATGTGAGGAATACCAGACCTCGTGCCTCGTCGAGCTTACGAGACACGGTATGGTCACGGGTTACCAAAAACATGATGTTACGCCCTCCAGAGGAGCAGATAAGGTCAGCTTCTTACAGTTTGCATACATACCTCCTGTCCACGCGGGCACAGAGAGGCAACAAGCTGAGAGAGCCTTTTCACTGCCCCAGTTAAAACAGCGCTGTCTCAGCCCTGGTATCTGCCACCAGCTTCTCGTTTGATATAAGTCTGGTCCGCTAACGGGATTATATAGGGTGAGAAACCAACCCGCGGTAGCTTATAACTAGGCCAAAACACGGACCTGGGGATTCGTGATCGAGATACAAGATAGCACAGGATTAAATTATATATTCAATGGCCTTAAAGGAAAAACTAGATATAACACTATACACAGAGAATATATACAGTGGTCTGAGGTTACAGATACAGGTTATATGGGTACAACAGGGTTAAGCAGAGAAAAAGTCAGTTACCGGGTAAGATGAAAGTTCCTTTCGGTTGTGGTGTGTTCTTTGCTGTAGTCACATGAAGGGCAGTGATCTCAGCTAGTTCCTGGGTCCCCCTAAACACATTACACGATGTTACCCTTCTTCAGATAAAGACACCCCCGCTTGCTGGCACAAGCCATTTAACCTGTTGCCGGCCCCTCCCCTCCTGGACTTTGGGAGGGGTCCACCCCCCCCTCTGCTGGACTGGCTGCAAATGACCCACAAAACTCTTTAGGGTTCATAGCTCCAGTCCAGAAGGTCACAGGCAGATGGTTCTGGGACCAACGGATCCGCCTGGGTTCCAGCTACAACTAACATGGTACCGTTAGTTGGTTTCTGTGGGGAGATATGTATATCTCCATTCCTTGGCATCCCACCATTAAACCCATCATTAAACCAAGACCATGGACACGTTCATCGTGGCCCCTGGGACACAAATATGTATCCAGTTTGCACCTGCGATGGCCGGGCGATTCATAATTCCCTATGAAATGTAGGTGCCAACATGACTGGGAGGTAGCATTGATCCTGGCAAGGGCTGATACCTCCTGCTGGGGGGTTTTCCTGCAGGATCCGGGCTGTCTGACTGGAGGTGTTAAATGTAACAAAAGGTGGCCTGCTAGGAGTTTTCTACTAACTGGCTTCGGCTTTGAAGCAGGGCCCCCCTGTGGAGCTTGATTTCCTCTGCATCTTTCAGCAAATAATGGGTATGAGGACATGGCTGACAGTAAATATTATTCCATATTCCTCACATAGACTATTGTCACTGTTACTGTCACTGCTGCTGCCCTCTCCCCACTCTGTCATGGGGCCACTGCCGCTGCTCTCAGTATACAAATAGTGGGGCATGCGCACTTCATCCAGCTAGACGCCATCCAGCTCCATACTTCTGCCTGCAAACGGTATGTACAGCGAGGCTGCTCTCTCATAATATTACCCTTAGAACTGTGCACTCCGTATTTGATCTGTGGTCCTATTCTCACTACATTACCCAATACTATATCTTATGACATGAGGTGTACTCCTAGTGCTGAGCTCAGCTCATATACTTTGACTTTGTTTTTCCTATATGCTTAAAGGGGTTGGCCACTACATAAGTCGTGGATCAGACGCGCTCTTACTTTTCTTCCCGCTCCGAACTCTGACAGGAATAAGCCAGTTGTAGAGACAGAGTCAGAGCGGGGAGAGTGCCAGTGGCAGGGGCAGACTGGGCATGCGCTTCTCTTATTAGGAAAAGCAGCGCATTTGCAGTTAGAATAAAGCCATGGACGAGCTTTCTCTAAAGCTCCTCCATGTCGCGTGCAGCCATGGACGAATTGGCTGCACACAGAGCGGGGCTGAGGGGACGAGGCTCATTATAAAAACATTACCATTCAGAATTTTTTTAATAAAGTATATTAGGGAACTCGTTTTTTTACCCTACCTCCCACTATATAGTGGAAAGTACTTATATAGTGACCAACCCCTTTAATCCTTGTTAATTAAATCTATGTTGTGATACAGATATAAGTGTATTACCTATGTGACCACTATTGATGAATTGGAGATACCAACTATGCTACTGTATTTACCTATATACAACTTTAATATGATGACCCCCCTTTTTAGATGGCTCCAAGCAAAGGACAACAGAATGCCCTCACCCTGTAAGACTTTCCATCTTGTACTTACCTTTATGTCCATCTTTTCAAATTTTGCTTTCAATTTGTCTTTATGTTTATGTAATATATGACGTCCAAATTGGACTCATTACTGTATCCACTGTATATTTCATAGGCCGTGAACAAGATCCGGGATGGACCGAAACGTTGGCCACCAACAATGATAACAATTGGATGCAATTAAATGTCTTCTCTTATCTGCATTACAAATCCGAGTACTGTGATTCCTTTACTTGGTGAACTTCAGCGAAGCTGCTGAATCAAATGTCACTCCTCTCTAGTTTTTTTGCTAGGTGATTTATTTGATACCCCCTTGTATATATCTTCTATTACTAATATATATCTTATTTTACTTGACTAAGAATTTTCCCCCATATTTATCAGTACAAGATATATTAAATTTAATGGTGCCATTTAAAAAACTAAGCCCTCGTAAAGCAGTGTGAACTTAAAAGTAAAAGAGTCTTGAAAGGCGAGGAGGAAAAACGCAAAAATTTAAATTTGACTGGTCCTTAAAGTTAAATAAAGGTGCAGAAGCACTCAACTGAGCGCTGTGCCACTCCGATTCTGATTATTTTTGCTTGACTCTCCTCAGACAGTCCAGTGCGTGGTGTACAGATTCATAGAACAGCCGTGCGATTTCCATGAATCCATTCACTGGACGCTTGGCACCTTGAGGAGATATGAAAAAAACGCTCTGCTATTTCGTGTAAGAAAACGGTGACTCTCTCAGCACCAGGACCACTCCAGGTAAAACTTCTGAAATGTCATTATGACTCGCCAGAAGCCTGTGAAAATTATCGGTACCCTTAAAATATTCATATGCAAACCAGCCAACTCAGGGCTCCAGATGGCGACCAAAACGGTCGCCAATGCACCTTAAAATTTGCAGATGGCGACAAGACTGTCGCCACTGCGCCACCAATGGATGTAAAACATAAGTATAGGCAGCGGTATCACAGACCCGGCACCCGGCCCCAATAACAGGGCATGCGATGAGCGGCAATTAACCCCTCAGGTGCCACATCTGAGGGGTTAATTGCCACAGATCGCATGCCCTGTTATTGAGGCCGGGTGCCGGGTCTGTGATACCGCTGCAGACAATTGTATAAAGGAGTTAAAGCGGACCTTTCATGGGTCCAAAGAATATGAACTTAGTAGTAGGCTGCATAGAGCGGCACCCAGGGATCTAAGTGCACTTACTATTATTCCTGGGCGCCGCTCCGTTCACCCGCTGTGGCCCCCGGTATTTTCAACATTCAGAGCAAGTAGGAGGAGACGCCAGTGTCTCTCCGTCTCCATGACAGCAGCGCTGTCCAATCAGAGCTCAGAGTGAGGGAGTTTATTTTTTTCTTCGTGACTCTGAGCTGTGCGCTCTGATTGGACAGTGCTGCTGTCAGGGAGAAGGAGAGACACTGGCATCTCCTCCTCCTTGCTCTCAATGTTGAAAATACCAGGGGCCACAGCGGGTGAACGGAGCGGCGCCCAGAAATAATAGTAAGTGCACTTAGATCCCTGGGCACCACTCTATGCAGCCTGCTACTAAGTTCATATTCTTTGGACCCACGAAAGGTCCTCTTTAATTACATTCATTGGTGGTGCAGTGCGCCCCCCCAAAGCCTCATCCCCCCCATTATCACTGGCCACAAGTCCCCCCCCCTCATTGTTATATGGTGGCCACAGGGTCCCATCCCCTCCATTGGTGGCAGTGGCAGATTACACTGCTGGGGCTCAGATCGTTACCATGGCAGCCAGGACGCTACTGAAGCCCTGGCTGCCATGTTCAGTGCCCTGCTGCTGTGTGCACAAAGCACAGGGCAGCAGGGAGATGTGTGAGATCCTATTCACCCTGATAGATCTCTATCAGGGTGAATAGCACAAGGGATGAAAAGATCCAGGTTCTAGTCCCTGAGGGAAGAAATGGTTATTAAGTAAAAAGTAAAACAAAAAACAAAAAAAACACCAAAATACTAAAAGTTTAAATGGCCCCCTTCCCAGTTTTACATATAAAATTTACAAACAATAAAGAATAAACATATTACATATCGCCACGTCCCAAAAAGTGTGAGCTATTCAAATATTAAAAAACATTTGTGCTCGGTGAAGGCCGTAACAGAAAAAAAAACTCTAAACCACGCAATTCACCATTTTTAGTCACCTTGTCCCCCAGAAGATGTCCCTGGATGTGAGAGGTATGTGGTGCTGTTTTCTCCTATATGTAGTGCTGGCTCACTACTGTGACCTGCGTCTCATCTTCTCAAAGTCCTTTTTTTTTTTATTATATGCATTTTAAATTTGGCGACAAAAAAATGTAATTTGGCTCCTAAATTTTTTAGTTTAGGAGCCAATGGCTCCTGGTCATTTTTTTTTTGTCTGGAGCAATGCAACTGACCAAAAAGAGAGGCTTGTGGCATACATCTGGAATATAGAAATCATGGGTATGTTGCAAACCTTGGTCTTTCCAAATGCAACATCTCTCAAGTGCAACTCTTAAGTGTAAAGACTGAATTATACTAGAATTTGACCAGAAGGGGACCACAGGTAACTACAGACATAGTCAATGCTAACAATGTTTACATTTTTCCTCTTACTCTTCCCACTTCTCCACAACCTCCTGAAATACCCCCACATCCATTCACATAGCAAGGAACTATTCATCTCTTCCTACATCTTACCTTCTCATCTGACCGCTTGCACAAACCTGTTTGCCAACATAAAACACTTCCTTCCCAAACACACATCATGCCCTCTCTTATTCTCATCTATTAACATTTTCTCTGCTATTCCTTACTGCTGGTGATATCTCTCCAAATCCACGACCCCCTCAGCAAATCCCCACTATCACCTCCATGTCCCACTACAAATTTCCTTCTATAAATTTCTGCAACCCCTTAAACCTAATAACCATTCCTCTGACCCCTGCTCCTTTGGTTCCTCTTGCAGGAGCATTATGGAACGCGCGCTCTGTATGTAACAAACTGTCGTACATTCATGAACTTTTCATCTCTCAAAACCTTTCCTTTCTGGATCTCACAGAAACATGGCTGACACCCTCTGACACCTCCTCCCATGCTGCACTCTCTTATAGTGGATTTCAATTCACTCACCCCCCCCCCCCCACCCCGGCTGCAAACATGGTGGAGGAGTTGGTCTTCTCCTATCAGATACCTGCTCCTACAGCCCAACTCCACTGCCACCCTTCATTACGCTCACCTCATTTGAAGTACACTCTGTTCGCATCTACTCTCCCTCCAACCTTCAAGTAGCCATCATTTACCACCCTCCAAGCCCAGCCACCATCCTTCTTGACCACTTTAACACCTGGCGACAACACTTTCTTTCTGCTGACATCCCCACTATCATCATGGGTGACATCCCTATTGACAAGTGTCACTCGGCCGCCTCTAAACTCCTATCACTCTCTTCCTTCTTCGGCCTATCACAGTGGTCTTCAGCTCCCACCCACAGAGATGGTCACACTCTGGATCTTATCTTTACCCGCCTCTGCTCCCTATCTAACCTTTCTAATTCGCCTCTCCCCCTATCCGACCACAACCTACTCACCTTCCTTTCACTGGTCTCTTCTGCAGCTCCCCCGGTCCACACACTAGCACACCCCCGCAGGAACCTCAAACATCTTGACTTTTGCTTGCTTTCTGACTCTCTTCTCCCACTCTCTACCATCTGTTCCCTCCAAGACGCTGCTACCACCCTATATAACACCACAATAAGTACAACTCTGGACACTGTTGCCCCCTCACACACAACAAAACCCGAAAGATTAACAGACAACCCTGGCACACCAACCTGACCAAAAAACTCAGACAAGCTTCCAGGTCTGCTGAGCAGCGATGGAAGAAATCCCATTCTAAAGATCATTTCACCGCATGCAAGCAATCCCTTCTCATATTCAAATCCTCATTCGCTGATGCAAAACAGGCCTACTTCTCATATCTTCCCTGTCACAGCCCTAAACAACTTTTTAGCACTTTTAACTCCCTTCTCCGTCCTCCAGCGCCCCCACTCTCTCCTCTCTTCTCAGCTGAGGACTTTGCCAAATATTTCAAACAAAATATAGTCAACATCAGAGAAAGCTTTACTACACAGTCCCCACAGACCCTCTACACTCTGTCGCTCAGTCCTCTTCTCCCCAAACCCTCTTCTCCGCCATTACAGAAGAAAAACTCTCCACTCTACTCTCCAAATCTCATCTGACCACCTGTGTACTTGACCCAATCCCATCCCACCTCATCCCTAACCTCACCACAGTGTTTATCCTAGCCCTAACTCATCTCTTCAACCTATCACTAAACTCTGGTGTCTTCCCCTCTGCTTTTAAACATGCTACCATTACACCCATCCTCAAAAAGCCTTCACTTGACCCATCTTCCTTGTCCAGTTATCGCCCCATATCACTTCTTCAATATGCCTCAAAGCTACTTGAACAACATGTCCATTCAGAACTGTCCTCCAACCTCTCCTCCTGCTCCCTCTTTGACCGCCTACAATCTGGCTTCCGATCCCACCACTCGACCGAGACTGCCCTTACCAAAGTCACCAATGACCTACTGACAGCCAAAACCAAGAAACAATACTCTGTCCTCCTTCTCCTTGACCTGTCCTCTGCCTTTGACACTGTGGACCACTCCCTTCTGTTGCAGACTCTCTCATCTCTTGGCATCACTGACCTGGCCCTCTCCTGGATCACATCATACCTCACAGACCGGACGTTTAGCGTCTCCCACTCTCGCACCACCTCCTCGTCTCATTCCCTCTCTATTTGTGTCGCACAAGGCTCTGTCCTAGGACCCCTGCTCTTCTCTATCTACACTTTTGGCCTGGGACAGCTCATAGAGTCCCATGGCTTTCAGTATCACTCCTACGCTGACGACACACAAATCTACCTCTCTGGTCCAGACATCACCACCTTGCTATCAAGTATCCCACAATGTATATCTTCTATATCATCCTTCTTTGCCTCTCACTTTCTAAAACTTAACATGGATAAGGCAGAATTCATAATCTTTCCCTCATCTTGTTCAACCCCCCCAACAGACCTATCTATCATAATCAATGGCTGCACACTCTCCCCAGGCAACAAAGCCCGCTGCCTTGGAGTGACCTTGAATTCTGCCCTTTCCTTCCGACTGCACATCCAAGCCCTTTCCACCACCTGCCGCCTCCAACTTAAAAATATCTCCCACATCTGTGCTTTCCTTAACTTTGAATCTGCGAAAATGCTTGTACATGCCCTCATTATCTCCCGCCTAGACTACTGCAACATTCTCCTCTGTGGCCTTCCATCTAGCACTCTCGCACCCCTCCAATCTATCCTCTGCTGCCCGACTAATTCACCTCTCACCCTATTACTCCTTTGCCTCTCCCCTCTGCCAATCCCTTCACTGGCTCCCCATTGCCCAACGAATTTACTTCAAACTACTAACAAATACATACAAGGCCGTCCATAACCTGTCCCCTCCCTACATCTCTGAGCTACTTTCCCAATACACCCCCACACGCACTCTCTGATCCTCACAAGACCTCCTTCTCTCCTCTCCTCTTATTGCCTCTTCCCACAATCGACTCCAAGATTTCTCCCGTGCATCCCCCACACTCTGGAAATCGCTGCCCCAACATATCAGACTCTCACCTACAGTGGAATCTTTCAAAAGAAACCTGAAAACCCACCTCTTCAGACAAGCCTATAACTAGTGACCCTGCTGCCTCTATACCGCCATGACCAACTTAACCCGCACCTACTGTATCCTCCTCCCATACCATGTAGATTGTAAGCCCTCACGTGCAGGGCCCTCTCTCTTTCTGTACCAGTTTGTAACTTGTCTTGTTTATGATTAGTGCAATTGTCTATATTATGTATGTGCACCCCTTATCAAATGTACAGCGCTATGGAATGAATGGTGCTTTAATAATAAATAATAATAATAAAACATGATTGAGACACGTATACAACAGAAAAACAGATCCACTAAATGAATTGAACAAAGGATAAAGATAAACACCTCCCGTTTCTATTTGTTTATTGACTATAATATAAAAAATATAAAAATGGGAAGCCCAATTTCATCATGTATCCATAATTTTTGGCAGAAATAAAATTCCTGCAGATAATTTTTCTTCTGCCAAAAATACCAGAAACCAAATTGAGCAGAAACTGACTGAAAAGCAACCCTTTTAACAAAATTGCTATTGAAATTGATACATTTTCCCATTTTTCTGTTCCTCTGAAAGAACAGAATAATGTAAAAATCAACGCAGGTGTGAACAATCCCTAACAGACATACTGTATGTGCTGTATGTAGTTTGGCAAATGTAATGGGAACAGATGTTTTTCTCTCAGATTATTCATCGTGACATTTCACAGCATTGTAATCACTTATCACAAGAAGAATTCAATATTGGTATTTCAATAAGTACAGCACGTAAACTACTCCTGTGGGGCCAGTGATTTGACACAGTGTGATCATTTGGCCTGCTATTAACACTACTGTGACAAATAAATACCTCATTTATGATGGCACTGAGGTTGACACAGCAGTGACTGTTCACAAAGCAAGGGGAGATGCCATTGGGTGACAGCAAACACTCGATCTTATAAGGCAAGTATGTTCACTAAGGGCAGATTCACTTCTGCACTGGAGGCTCAGTTCGGTCAAAAAGACGGGACAAAGCCGGTTGTTTAAGTTAGGTGCCGGATCCCATACTTCCGTTATTTTTGTTGTTCTGTGAAAGGGTATGGCTCTTACAGGCTCAATGTATGTAAAATTGCTGTAAATCGCTTATCCTTCAAAGAAAAATCTTCATATGTCTTATTGTAAGGCGGGTTGTTATAGTGTACAAAAGTCACAAAGGTCTAAAAATTGTAATAAAATATTAAATAATATAGAAGCTAAAACTTGCCTTGGCAGTAAGGGGTTGAAATTAGCTTTACTGATTTTTGTTTATTTTCAGTCCCCCATGGGGCTTCAAAATGTGATCATTAGATCACTTATACCATAGACTGTAATGGCTTTTCATTGAATTATATGAGAAAATCAGTGTTCCCATTAATGGAGCTGTTCAGGATTAGAAAAACATGGCTGCTTTCTTCTTAAAACAGCACTATCCCTGCTCACGGGTTGTGTGCAGCTATGCCTAATGTCCCAAGGCCTCAGACTCTTCAGAAGGCCCAAGTTTGCCATAGCCATTAAACGACTCCTGAGATCTAGTCATGGAGAGGCTGTTCAGTCACAGGGAGCACCCTGCTCCCAGCAAATAACTTCTCCGATACTGTGGGTGCAATTGATCACTATATCTGAGGGGTTAAAATTCTGTGTTTAGAGTTGTGTCAGTTCACAGGCTCTGCCACTCTGTCATCCTGACCGGATGCCATCTCTAACCCTTTAGTGGCCAGTCTGTTTTGGATCTTAATGATGTGAATTTTTTGGATTTTTTTTTCATTGTCACATTCCAAGAGCTATAACTTTTTTATTTTTCCATCTATGTATCCATATAAGGACTTGTTTTTTTGTGGGCCAAGTTGTAGTTTTTAATGGTGCCATTTTGGAGTACACATAACTTACTGATTCACTTTTATTACCTGTTTCTGGGTGGAAGATGGCAAAAATGCAGTGTCTCACTCCATAATAGTAGTAAGGCCCTATAATATATATAAGGCTATTTTCAGAATGTCATTTTATAAGATGTATGCATATTGTTGTAATTCCTTCTAACAGGCTGTTTACACCTTGCATGTTTATACACCCAGTCACCCCTAGGTGGTGCTGGCACTATAAATATGTACATATACAGTGCTGCCCATAATTATTCATACCCCAGGCAAATTTTGATTTAAAGTTACTTTTATTCAACCAGCAAGTAATTTTTTGGATGGGGAATGACATAGGTGTCTTCCAAAAGATAATAAGACAATGTACAAGAGGCATTATTGTGGGGAAAAAACATTTCTCAGCTTTTATTTACATTTGAGCAAAAAGTGTCCAGTCCAAAATTATTCATACCCTTCTCAATAATCAATAGAAAAGCCTTTATTCGCTATTACAGCAATCAAACGCTTCCTATAATTGCAGACCAGCTTTTTGCATGTCTCCACAGGTATTTTTGCCCATTCATCTTTAGCAATGAGCGCCAAATTTTTCAGGTTGGAGGGTCTTCTTGCCATCACCCTGATCTTTAGCTCCCTCCACAGATTCTAAATTGGATTCAAGTCTGGACTCTGGCTAGGCCACTCCAAAATCTTAATGTTGTCTGCTAAACATTTCTTCACCATTTTTGCTGTGTGTTTTGAGTCATTGTCATGCTGAAATGTCCACTGGTGCCCAAGGCCAAGTTTCTCTGCAGACTGCCTGATGTTGTCGTTGAGAATCCTCATGTATTGCTCTCTTTTCATGGTGTCGTTTACTGTGATTAGGTTCCCTGGTCCATTGTCACGGATGGTGTAGCAGAAAACAAGAAGTACAAATATGGATCCGACTGGCTTGAGCCAAAACTAAGGAACAAAAGGGTGAGCCCTATTAAATCCCTGAAGCTCTCCCTGTCTTCTCAGCCCATGCAAAGATCTCAGTGATAGAAAGTTGCATGTCCACGTACCTAGACTGAGTGACACCTGAAAAACCTAGAACAGTGAGGGGACACGACCACCGGCTCCCTGCACTTAATACGGAGGGAGTCAGGGTCACCTAGAATCAAGCCAACAGGAAAACAACAAATACAGAAATAGACTTATCTGAAGAACCAGCTGTAGCAACTTCAAGCAGAGAACACAATCCAGGAAGTAATATAAACCGCAAAGTGAGGCAGTATGGGAGGAGATATATAGGGAGGCAATCACTGCTAATAGATGACAGCTGGGAGAGGGAGGAGAGATGTCAAAGCGAAAGGAGGTACTGAAGAACGTCTATCAGAATTTCTCAGAGATCTGGCGGTGACATCCATTGGCTGAAAAACACCCCCAAAGCATTAGGTTCCCAACACCATGTTTGACAGTGGGGATGGTGTTCTTTGGGTTGAAGGCTTCTCCTTTTTTACGCCAAATGAAGGAAACATCATTGTGACCAAACAATACATTTTTTTTTCATTTTTTTATCTGACCATAACACAGAAGACCAGAAGTCTTCTTCTTTGTCCAGATGAGCTTTTGCAAAGGCCAAGTGAGCTTTTGTGCGCCTTATTTGGAGAAGTGGCGTGCTTCTTGGTCTGCCTTGTGCAGTGTCCGTTGGATTGTCTGCCTTGAGACATTGCCACCAGCAGAGCCCAGATTCACCAGGATGGCATTGATGGTGATCCTTGGATTCTTTTTCACCTAACTATCCTCCTGGCCAGCACAGGTGTCACTTTTGGCTTCCGACCATGTCCTCTGAGATTTTCCACAGTGCGGAACATCTTGTATTTTTTGCTCAAATGTAAATAAATGCTGAGAATTTTTTCCCCCACAATATTGCCTTTTGTACATAGTATTATTATCTTTTGGGAGACACCTATGTCATTTCCCGTCAAAAAATGACTTGCTGGTTGAATAAATGTAACTTTAAGTCAAAATGTTCCAGGGGTATGATAAATTATGGGCAGCACTGTATATAGGAGGTGCAAGGCAGTAAGCAGTAAGAAGATGAGTTGGAGGAAGTGAGAGGAGTGAGTCGGTGAAGTGCAGCAGCTGAGAGAAGTGCAGTGCAGTCAGGTCAGCATATGTTTACTCTGAAGCCAATGAAAGCTAACTCCAGAGTCAGACACAAAAGTCAGACACCTCAGCCAGACTGTAGAGTCAGATAAAAAGAGTCGACTAACCAAAGCTAGGGCTGGACCTGCTGAACCCAAGAGAACTCAAGAGAGCAATAACAAAAACCCAGAGTGTTAAGAGAGTATAAAGAGAGACGAGTGGAGATGAGAGTGTTACTTCAGCCTATAGACTCCATTAGCACCCAATGTGAGACATTCGGATGAGACAGGAGTTAGCCTACGGGTGCCTGTTCACATTCTGCAGTGAAGTACAAGCTGTATTTGGAGTTGCATTCCTCTATGAACATTGTGGATGTGTTATTGGAAATTGTAAGTAAGCCAGGAAGGCAAGATATATGTACCGGATGTGTGAAACAGAGACGTTTATTGATGTATACTCCACACCTGGAAGATATACGATCAGCCAGAAGTTGCAATAGCCTAAGTGTGACCAAAGTCAATACCTCACCAAGAGCCTGTTATTAGGATTACAGATACAACTAACTTGTGATGTCCTCTGAATGGATTACGACTACCGCTTTGCATTGCAATAATCTGCACATCTACCTCAAGACAAATGATTATCGGTGAATGTTCTTTATTCAAACAAACTCCTCTTTATTTCACCACCTAATTTGCACCCAAGGGACTTGGCATCACAACATCAGGGACCCTGCCTTCCCTGCATCTTAAACCCTATACCATCAAGGGCACTTCAACCAACATCTGGCAGGAGATCCCTCAACACCAAATTGTGCCCCGAAGGAATCCGGTGCCTTCCTTCCTATCACTGCACGCCGGCCCAGGGAACTGCAGAAATGTGAGAACCAACTGCCTCACCCATCAGGCCACCACACTCACACATTGCCCCTAGGATCCCGGTCTGTTGCATGAAATGCTGCGATGCTCATGTCCGAGGGACTGCCTGGCTGAAAACGGGGATATGTCTCTGTTCAGCTCTGAACCCGGAAAACCCCATTTACAGGATCAGCAGAGGTCAAGAGAAGGTCTGGAAGACTAGATAGATTCCAGAGACAGCTGCTTGTAGATTGCTAGAAAGTCATATCTAAACCCTCACTTGATTGCAAAAGAACTTTAGGAAGATTTAGACTGGAGTTGTGGTACATTGTTCTACTGTTCAGCGATAACTGCACAAATATGGCTTTCATGGAAGAGTCATCAGAAGAAAACCTCTCTTCCAACCTCACCACAAAATTCAGCATCAGAAGTTTGTAAAAGAACATCGAAACAAGCCTGATGCACTTTGTAAACTGTGGACTGTTGAGGTTAAAAGAGAACTCTTTGGCCACAGTGAGCAAATGTATGTTTGTAGAGAAAAAGGGCACAGAATTTCATGAAAAGAACACCTCTCCAACCATTAAGCATGGGGATGGATCAATCATGCTTTGGGGTTGTGTTGCAGCCAGTGCCACGGGAAACATTTCACAGGTAGGAGGAACAATAGATTCAATGAAATTCCAGCAAATTCTGGAAGCAAACATAACACCAACTGTAAAAAAAAAAAGCTGAAGTTTAAAACAGGATGGCTTCTGCATATGTATAATGATGCGAAGCAAGCCTTAAAATCCAAAATAGACTACCTCAAAAGGTGCAAACTGAAGGTTTTATCATGGCCCTCACAGTCCCATGATCTGAACATCATTGAAGATCTATGGATAGACCTCAAAAGAAGTGCATGCAAGACGGCCCAGAATTGAAGACTTTTGCAAGGAAGAATAGATGAAAATCCCTCAAACAAGAATTGAAAGACTCTTGGCTCTGATACTTGTCTAAGGGCTCTTTCACATTTGCGTTGTCCGGATCCGTCGTGTACTCCGTTTGCCGGAAGTGCCCGCCGGATCCGTAACACCGCAAGTAAACTGAAAGCATTTGAAGACTGATCCGTCTTCAAAATGCGTTCAGTGTTACTATGGCAGCCAGGACGCTATTAAAGTCCTGGTTGCCATAGTAGTAGTGGGGAGCGGGGGAGCAGTATACTTACCATCCGTGCGGCTCCCGGGGCGCTCTAGAATGACATCAGAGCGCCCCATGCGCATGGATGACGTGATCCATGCGATCACGTCATCCATGCGCATGGGGCGCCCTGATGTCATTTTGAAGCACTCCGGGAGCCGCACGGACGGTAAGTATACTGCTCCCCCGCTCCCCACTACACTTTACCATGGCAAACAGGACTTTAGCGTCCTGGCAGCCATGGTAACCATTCAGAAAAAGCTAAACGTCGGATCCGGTAATGCGCTGAAACGACGTTTAGCTTAAAGGGCTTCTGTCACCCCATTAAACCATTTTTTTTTTTTCTTTACTAATAATCCCTACACTGCGATCTCATCATACATAAGCTAATTAATGATTTTCGTTCAGTAGAATTTGTTAAAAATCGATTTTTTAAATATGTAAATTACCTTGCTACCAGCAAGTAGGGCGGCTACTTGCTGGTAGCAGCCGCATCCTCCGATGGTAATAACGCCCCCTCTGCTTGTTGATTGACAGGGCCAGCGGACGGGATCTTTCTCTGCTGGCCCTGCCTGTTTTGATTCAATATCTGGCGCCTGCGCCGCGGCCGCTCGCTCCTCAATGCGCCTGCGCCGGGTGTAGATGTGACGTCATCGGCGCAGGCGCATTGAGGATGGAGCGGCCGAGCGAGTGGCCGCCTCTCAGAGCGCCTGCGCAGATTGAAGAGAGGTACGGCTGCATACTGATATTGAATCAAAACAGGCAGGGCCAGCAGAGAAAGATCCCGTCCGCTGGCCCTGTCAATCAACAAGCAGAGGGGGCGTCATTACCATCGGAGGATGCGGCTGCTACCAGCAAGTAGCCGCCCTACTTGCTGGTAGCAAGGTAATTTACATATTTCAAAAATCGATTTTTAACAAATTCTACTGAACGAAAATCATTAATTAGCTTATGTATGATGAGATCGCAGTGTAGGGATTATTAGTAGAGAAAAAAAAAAAACGGTTTAATGGGGTGACAGAAGCCCTTTAAGGTCGGATCCGGATTAATGCCTTTCAATGGGCATTAATTCCGGATCCGGCCATGCGGCAAGTGTTCAGGATTTTTGGCCGGAGCAAAAAGCACAGCATGCTGCAGTATTTTCTCTAGCCAAAAAACGTTCCAGTCCTGAACTGAAGACATCCTGATGCATCCTGAACGGATTTCTCTCCATTCAGAATGCATTGGGATAATCCTGATCAGGATTTTTCCAGCATAGAGCCCCGACGACGGAACTCTATGCCGGAAAAGAACAACGCAAGTGTGAAAGAGCCCTAAGGGGGTGCTACTAGATACCATGCCTGATGTCTAATGTTTTGCTTCAGGTCCTTTTCCTTTTTTGTATTTTTGAAAAAGTTAAAGATAAAAATATTTTTTTTTTAGCTTAAAATACAAAGGGAATGTGCCTTTTGGAGATCATTTCATCTTCAACTTGCTTAGCTGTTCACAGTAACAGTAATTTTGCCACGGGGTGCCCAAAGTTTTGCATGTCACTATATGTATAATGCAGATATAAAATGTTTGCAGAGTGGTATTGCATTGTATGTTTGCAATTTTACAGTTAGGGTTGTTACGGAGATGGCAATAACAAATTTGTTTACTTTTTTCTTTTTTTTCACATGCAGCATTTTAATGGCGAGAATTGTATTTTTATGTTTATTATTGTTAATATATTTTTAAGCATTTTTTTGAGTTCCCATTGAAATGAATTGGTCCACATCCAATCCACAAAAAATGTGCATCGGATGTGGAGAAAAATACAGTCTTGTGAATGGGGCCTAAGCACTCAGCTCTCACATTCTAATGGGGCTATAGGAGTGACAGTACAACTATCAAACCCCCAGTGGATGCCCCATTAGCTATTAACCACGGGTTTTATGGGTTTAAGAACATCAATCACTTCTACCTGACTCACTACCCACTGCCATGTAAGTACTTGCAGTGAGTAGTTAGTGGGGTGAGAGAGGGGAAACCATGGCACTGCTATCCTGCGGGACAGCTACACTGCCTTTTCATATCCTTATGGAGAGTGGTATGTCCATTAGGATGTGAAATGGCAGTGCAATGATGGAAAGCGGTTAAATTACATAGGCTGATAAGGATTAATCAAGTATGACGTTATTGTTTTTTATATTTAAAACATTGTTATAATATGTGCTTGTTCACTTGATGCAAAGAAGATGCTCATGACATGTTTAAAATCAAGTTCTCAGTTTTGAAAGTAATTGTTTCCTATTAGATAAGCAACTACATGAAGGCAAATTAGAAACTGAACAAGTATGTCATCCAGATGTCACTGCTTCAATGGATTTGTTTTCCTTTATTCCTTATTTTGTGCTCCATAACTGTAGATCATCTCCTAGAAAACAATGTGTGGAGTTCATTATCCCACTGGTGCTTATAAATTGTCATGACTCATCCACAAATTACATAGGTACACCTATAGGACAAGTGCGGAGACGGCAAACCTCCTCCACTGTACCTATTCTCTGGTATACCAGAACAGAAGTTTAATGGATTCCACTGGACTGGAGAGAAGTCAAATTTCTCAAGATGTCTACTGATGAAAAAAAAAGCTAATGCGTGCAATGTGTGGCTCTGGTCACAAGGTAAGGAGCTTTATTGGTAAAATAAGAATAATATTAGTTTTTAATTAAGACTCATGAGTTGAAATATATATATATATATATATATATATATATATAAGTCCAGTAGCTAGAGTGCCACTATGATGATTAATTATCAAGCTCTGTGGGCTGTTATCATGGAAGTAAAGATGAGAATGCTGTCAGGGTCCCAGTCCAAAAAAGGCCCATTCCAAATTACTCTAGTCTCCTTTGCTGTACAGTAGGCATCCGACCTGACCCATACATTTTCTGTTTAACCACTACCATGCAATAACAACTCTCAAGCATCTTTTCTTATAACTCTGTCATGTGCCACCCCTATATTATTCCTGCTAAATTCATGAATACATGTACAACTGAGTGTTATCAGTTAGGATTGTGACCCTGTATAGTCTGGCAATGTCCAGTCAATCCTGCCAGCGACACCTCTCCCTCCCCAATCTGGTAAAACCTGGTTGTACATTTATTCATTAATTTCTAGTAAGAATAATAGAGTAATAACACAGCATTGAGTCATAAGAATACATGCTGTAGAATATTCATCTGCATTCAGAAAGTCTTTTTTTCCCATTTTGTTATGTTGCCCTGTGCTAAAAAAAAAAAAAGTCTTCCCCAACCATTCTGCACTCAATACCCCATAAAGAGAAAATGACAACAGAATTGTAGAAACTTTAGAAAATTTATAAAAAATGGGAAACTAAAATTTAGCATGGATATAAGTATTCAGATCAGATGTTTTCTGTGACACTTCCCATTTCCCTTGATGATCTTTTAGATGTTGCCCTGATATTGTAGGTGGGTCCAAGTTGACAGAAGACAGGGAAACACAAGTAGTGTGTCATAATGCAGCACAAAATACTGCTTTAACAGGACCAAATACCACAGTGCAGCATTAATTACTGCCGTCCTCACCATAATTTTCAACTGTATCACTTTCCTGAGGAAGGTAATACAGTTGAGTTCAGGAGGGCACCTGCGGCCATTGGCCAGGTGCATAAGTACCTGATGCTCCCAGCATTAATTAAAATGTTTTTCCAGAATTTTATAACTGATGACCTATCATTTGGATAGGTCATCAGTATGTGATCGGTGGGGGTCCGACACCTGGGACCCCTGCAGATCAGCTGTTTAAGAAGTCAATAGTTTAATACAGGCACTTACTAATGTATTATGATTGTCGATATTGCCTCCTTTGCCGGCTTGATTCCTTTTTCCCCCACATTATACACTGCTTGTTTATTGGGGTTATGACCACCCTGCAATCCAGCAGCAGTGGTCGTGCTTACACACTATAATAAAAGGCGCTGGGCTCTCTGGTGGTTGGATACAAGCAAGGTATTATGTGATGGAAAAGTGAATCAAGGAAGCAATATGGACAATCACAAACATATATAGAAACATAGAAACATAGAATGTGTCGGCAGATAAGAACCATTTGGCCCATCTAGTCTGCCCAATATACTAAATACTATGGATAGCCCCTGGCCCTATCTTATATGAAGGATGGCCTTATGCCTATCCCATGCATGCTTAAACTCCTCCACTGTGTTTGCAGCTACCACTTCTGCAGGAAGGCTATTCCATGCATCCACTACTCTCTCAGTAAATTAATACTTCCTGATATTACTTTTAAACCTTTGCCCCTCTACTTAAAAAACTATGTCCTCTTGTAGCAGTTTTTCTTCTTTTAAATATTCTCTCCTCTTTTACCTTTACATTAAGTGACTTGTATTAACTTAATCTACATGATAAATGCCATTTACTGAACCCCTTTAAGATAAAACATATTCTGGTCCTTAAAGTGTTAATGAAGTTGTCCTGCCATTTATATTGATGACCTATTGTCACGATAGATCATCAATATCTGATCAAAAAGCATTAGCCCACTCACCACGCCAAGGTTGTCTCCTTAAGTGGGAACCTACTATAAATTTTGCACGGCACTGCATGGCAACCACCGATGCTGCAGCACCGCACCAGCAGGCAGCAGGACACAGCAGTCAAACAGCACTTCTGCTGCCTGACAATGCCCAGGCACTGGACACCACTAACCCACCAACACAGCACCACAGCATGAATGGAGAGAGTACTTATCATTACACTGTACCACCGAAACTTTGGAGACGGGGGGCTTCAAACAGCTGATTGGCGGGGTGCAGGGCGTCGGACCCCTGCAGCAGGGGTGTTGTTTGACTGCCGTCTGCTGGTGCGGTGCTGCGGCGTCTGTGGTCACCACGCAGTGCCATGCCAAATTTAAAATAGGTTCCTACTTGAAGAGACAACCTTGGCGTGGTGAGTGGGCTTATGCTTTTTGATCAAAATGTATACTAATGCCTCATGTATAGCATGCAACATAGGGGGCTGTATACTAGTTATTACGCTGATAAGCAATGTTAATTATGCTGAGAAGCAGTTATTAGATCAAAGCATAGCATGTGGATGTGCGATCTAGGTTTCACTCCTTTTTTTTGGATACTCTCTCCATTCACTTGAATGGAGCAAGTACTTGGAGATGCACTACACTACCACTGCAAGGGAGACGATGCATAGTGTAATAAAGAAGAAGCAGCGCCACCTCCTCTTCAAAGAGCGAATCGGCAGGGGTGCCGGTGTTGGACCCCCCTCGGATCTGATATTGATGACCTATGTTGATGAAAGGTCATCAATATAAATGTCAAGACAATTCCTTTAAGCAAGTTCCTAGACCCAATGGGGTATACATTTCAGCAGGCAAAAATAACATTTTATAAAAAAAAAATTGATCATGGAACTTTATATCCATGCCTTGCCTGCAGTCAAATTACTTCTCAATACAATTTGCAAAGATATTTTATCTTAGTCTATGGCTGCTATGCAATGACATAAACATTTTGGAACCTCAAAGTTGTGGCAATACCAAGCAAACTTTGCAGAATACCCTAACTTTAAGACTCAAGCTGTCCGCAACCTCACTATCTTACTGACAGTCCAAAGAGCCATAGGGCGGTGTCAGTCATGCTCGTCAAGCTGACTTAGTAGTGTCTGTGCAAAGCAGAAAGCAAGCACTACTCAGTCTTTATTTCTCACTTCTTCTTATAGAAAAATAAATATATCCAGCTCACCCGTAGTTGTCCTGTAATAGGTGCACGGAATGACCCAAGTAAGTCCTTATGTATTCTCATAAAAAAAACTGAAATCCAGCACCATGTAGATCTTTTCGGTCCAATCTTTATTTCACTAAAGTAACATGAACACATCCAGTGGCACCTTCTCCCACTTACACATGATTTACGCGTTTCGAACACTTCTGTTCTTAATCATAATCAAATGTGTCTGTCTCGCCCTAGACTTAAATAGGTTGCACCCCTCTCTCCGACCCAGAGGGAGGGGGCAGACCTGATCATTGGCGTGACAAACACCTGTTCAGACACGTATACACCCGTGATACATAAAACCAATAATAAATTGAAAACATAAATAGATGGGTATCTGCACTTATGACATTAGCTGTATGCGGTATACGTCTGCAAATGAGCACATTCACGGCTATATTCGGTTCCCGATACCACTGCAGTAAGATTTGCAGGCCAACCGCATATTATCCATAAACGCAAGGTATTTACAAGGTCCAAGAAATATATTTAAAAAAAAAAATTCTCAAAGACCAAATCCATTCCATAAATAGGATATAGTGCATGAAAACCCCGAATACATATCATAATAAAATAGTTGTAAAAACAAGTATAAAAACAAATGACTTCTATTATCTATTATATAAGTTTAATATAAATACATTAGTTCCTTTTTCATGTTCAGACCATATGGATGTTGAGTGTTCAATCTGAAGATCCCAAAGGCTTCACGTAGAAGGATCTTTTGTTTAATATCACCTCCTCTGAACGGAACTGTTACTCTTTCAATTGCAAAAGTACAAAAACCATTAAGACTGCCGTTATGCACATTTATGAAGTGATTGGCTGCAGTGGCTGTGGGATTAGAAATATAATTCATGTGTTCCTGTAATCTATCCTTATATTTCCTACTGGTGCTGCCTATGTACATAAGATCGCAAAAAGTACATTTGATGACATAGATCACTCCCGTAGTATTACAATTGATATACATTTTTATAGGGAAAATTTCTGTATGTGTTGAATTATGGAATTCTTTGCACCTTGCTGTCATGCCCTGCTCATGTTATGTGCGGAGGTCTGCAAGGTTAGCAGCACGTGTGTCGTTTTTTGTTTTGGGTTTGGAGTTGAGCTGTATCCGCCTCCCTTCGGGTGCACTGGGTGGGGTCGTTTGTATGAGATTAAATATGCCCCTTCCCAGTGTCCTGTGCGGGTTATAGCTTCTAGCTTGCTCTGAGGAAAGGAGGAGTTGCTGTTTCTGCTAAGCTACAAGATAAGTTGGCTTTGGTTTATTTTTTGTGTTCTGTCTAGGCTGTTAGAGAGACACCTGCCTCCTCCAGGTCCTGAGGAAGCAGGCTGCCTTTTTCCCCCTTTCCACCATCTTAGGGACTTTAGGGAATCTTCAGCCTTAGGCACGGGGGCACGCTGATTCCCACCTTTGGGGTCTGAACGTGGGCACAGAAGTCCAGGGAGAGCTGGTAGGGATTTGTCAGGAGGTGACCTTTATCCCCAGCTTCTGGCCTAGACGCTTGTTTTGTGTTTTTTTGTGGTTTTCTGTGTGTTTATTGTATATTGTATCTTGTATCCTAGCCAGCGTGACACTTGCATGTTTTGCAAGGATGACCACCACATTTTGCAAATCCTGTATATTTTAACCAGGTTGTTGAAGTCTGATTTTTAGTCGATATGTACATGGATGGTGATAATGTCCTACCCAAAGTATTAGATCTTCTGGACACAATCCGACACCCATTTTACAATACTTCCTGAAATATATATCATCTTCGTTTAAGATGGGAAGGCACTTATTAATAACCTTTTGTAAAATGTACGACTATATGTGGGTTTGAACTCCCCATCTTGCTTTGTGGTAAGTGTATTACATTTTTTATATATTTTTTCGTTTGTGTCTTTGTTAGTATTAGTATTTTTATTGTTATTCTTATTACTGTTTGTATTGTGGTTGAACGTTTTATTCAGAAGATCTGATCGCAATTTATTTCTGGCAATATTAAAACCTCAGGAAAGCATCCAATGAGGGTATCCCCTCATCTCCAGATGTCTCCAAATTATTTCAGATTCTCTGAAAAATGCAGAATCTGTGCTGCAATTTCTGCAAGCACGTATAAATTCATCCACTAGTATTCCTTTAATTGTGTGGGTAGGATGATGGCTTATAGCCTTGAGAATTGTATTGCCAGATATTTCTTTGCTATAGGTTTCTGGATTTATTATATGGTCCGGGTCCCCTATCAACTTTAGATCTAGAAAGTTGATGGTATGTACATCTTGTGCATGAACGAATCTCAAATTATATGCGTTGACATATGTTATGAAGTCTGGTATGGCAGACACATCTCCCCTCCAAGTGAGGAGCAGGTCATCGATGTATCTGCCATACCAGACAAAAAACTCTGAGAAAGGATTGCCTACAGAAAATATGTATCTTTCTTCCTAGTAGGCCATAGTGAGGTCGGCTAAAGAAGGGGAAAATTTGGCTCCCATCGATACTCCTGCAATTTGGACATAAAACACACCATCGAATAAAAAATAATTGTGCGTTAATAAATATGATGTCACTTCCAAAATATAACCTATAAACATATTAGGATGTTTACTGTACTTATGTAGATGGCATTCAAGTGCTAAAAGGGCATACAGTGGATACAGCGAAACCACATCTAATGTTAACCATTTGTATTCCTTTTGCCATTTTAAATCACACATGTTTTTGAGTACATCCGTGGTGTCCTTGATATACCCAGGAATTATTTTAACAAGTGGCTATAACACTGAATCCAACCATTCACTCATTCTTTCCGTTAGGGATCCAATACCCGTTACTATGGGCCGTAATCGCGGAGGGCTAATGTCTTTATGTACTTTCGGAAGAGCGTGTATGATTGGCGTAACTGGTGAGTCAACATCAAAATGGTTGATAAACCCCCTCTCTTTCCCTTTGTCCAAAATGAAAACTAATTTTTTCTGTATTTGGGGAGGGGATTAAGTTTTAAAATCTGGTACGTGGTGTCATCCGACAGGACCTCTAACATCTGTTGATGTTAAGAAGCCTTGTCTAGTACCACCACCAAGCCCCCTTTGTCAGCCATCTTGAATATGAGATCTGTTTTATTTTCTAATTCTTTTAATGCAACCTGTTGTTTTTGTTTAAATTATGTCCCTTCATTGTATGTTCAGAATTGTGTATTAACAATAATTATTTTTCAATGACCTTGAAATACATCCATACTGGGTGTACGGAAATTTATGGGATAATATTTATTATTAGTCATTTTCAAATCATGTGCATATAATTTGAGATTTGTTCATGCACAAAATGTACATACCATCAACTTTCTATATCTAAAGTTGATAGGGGAGCCGGACCATATCATAAATTCAGAAACCGGTCGCAAAGAAATATCTGGCAATACGATTCTCAAGGCTATAAGCCATCATCCTACCCACACAATTAAAGGAATACCAGTGGGGGAATTTATATGTGCTCGCAGAAATTGCAGCAGAGAATCTGAAATAATTTGGAGACATCTGGAGATGAGGGGATACCCTCATTGGATGCTTTCCTGAGGTTTTAATATTGCCAGAAATAAATAGAGATCAGATCTTCAACCACAATTCAAGCAGTAATAAGAATAAAAATAAAAATACTAACAAAGACACAAACGAAAAAACATATAAAAAATGTAATACACTTACCACAAAGCAAGATGGGAGTTGAAACCCACTCTTGTACTGACATATAGTCGCTCATTTTCTGCAGTACAAAAGGTTATTAATAAGTGCCTTCCCATCTTATACAAGTCGGATTGTGTCCAGAAGATCTAATACTTTGGGTACGACATTATCACCATCCATGTACACATCGACTAAAAATCAGACTTCAACAACCTGGTTAAAATATACAGGATTTGCAAAATGTGGTGGTCATCCTTGCAAAACATGCAAGGTGGCATGTCCTGCAAAAGAATTCCATAATTCAACACATACAGAAATTTTAGTTTGTTACTCCAATGATCAGGTCCGCTCCCCCTCCCTCTGGGTCGGAGAGGGGTGGAACCTATTTAAGTCTAGGGCGAGTCAGACACATTTGATTATGATTAAGAACAGAAGTGTTCGAAACACGTAAATCGTGTGTGAGTGGGAGAAATAAGACTGGACTTTGGTGAAATAAAGACTGGACCGAAAAGATCTACATGGTGCTGGATTTCATTTTTTTTATGAGAACACTTCTTATACTCTGATGCTGATGGAGCCTTCATAATGATTGTCATTAGTAGCCGGAAATACTAAAATGGCATTATATTTTTCATATTGGTGCTCTAGGAAGATAAATCTAATTACATTTGTTTGTCAGTTAGTCACATCGTCAACCTTATGTCAATGTTTTATGCCAATACTATCTCCTTGATTCCTACAAAACAACATGGACAGAGCCCAACTGGGTAGATCAGCCAGTTGCACCCAGACCCTGGGGCTTGAGGGACCTCAAAGTCCCTTGCATTTGGACCCAGGACCTTCAAGTTATCATGTCTTCTATATGGGTAAAAGGCATTTGATAGATACCATTATTTCTCTGGACACTGTATGAAACTGTTCATCAAGGCATTGTGTGGTGTTGACCGTGTACCATACGGTACTACTTATCTGGGCACAGAGCCATATACTGTATATACCTGTCTAATGGGACTAATTATCTGGGCTAGGTTGTATTTTCCTACCTCTTTTAATTTCATTTATTTTAATTTTTGGAAAAAACTGCTGCAGTTCGGTAAAATCCAGTTAAAAAGTTTTCATCTTGACATCTGGATATACAGGAGAACAGTTCAAGAGATCTTTGTCAAAGGGTCTTTAACCACCTACTGCAAATGCAGAGCTTTACCTCAGTTCTCTAAACATTAATAAGACATTAACAAAACATTTAAAATGACTCGAACTGCCAAATAGCGCTTGGTCCACTGAAATTTATTGCACGGTCTAAATACTCAATTTCAATTTTATTTTTCCTATTAAAATGTTTCTTCCCCATCCAAGGGAACAATGACATAGCTAATGGAATAAAACATGTTTAATCAAAATGTAACCAAAATGTCAAATAGATTTTATAAGAAACCACATCTTGGAAAACTGTATGCAGCTGCATTGCAGAATGTTCCATATAATGTAATTCTTTGTATATAGAGCATGTTCACCTCTGCTTCGAAGGATACGTTTGGGGCTTCCATCACAGAATTTGTAGAAAATAGTGGAGAGAAAAGTCCTAAAAAAATGTTCTCCCGCCAATAAAGCCAATAAACGTGCGGGGAAGTACTGGTACTCATTGTAATGCTGTAGCCATGTTGGTTACTGGCATTACAGTGATTGGCTGGCCGAAACGCGTCATCGGGTGCTAAATATCTGTGACATTCAGCGCAATTGTTTGGCCGCTGCTGACAGCGACATTACGTGTGCTACATTTCCTGTAAACTTTTACACATCCTAAATATCTGTGACATTCAGTGTAATTTTTTCTTAGCCGCTGGTGACAGCAACATTACCTGCGCTACATCTCCTGTATAACATTTGCGCATCCTAAATATCTGTGACATTCAGTGTTATTTATTTGTGCATGCACTTACAAAACCTGCGCTACTGTACGTGTGACATACTTGCAAGCATATATACCACATAATATGCTTAAAGCGAGCAGTAAGGGACGGGGAAGTGGCCGTGCTGCTGATGGTGCACGCAGAGCCCAGTTTGCAGGGCGGCACAGGACACCACTCTCAAAGTCACACCAGTGCAACCAGGTGGTTGGTTGGATTGCAGCAGATAATGCTTCCAGTCAGTTAAACACCACCCTGTCTGTTTTCCACAAGGTCCAGTCTCAGTAGCCAAGAGTCTGGTCAACAGAATCTTCACCCTGATCCTCCTTCCTCCTACCATGGATGGAGAGTCTTGGCAAACAAGTGATCCCACACTCGGATATTCCGAGGAGCTCTTTTCAGCGCCATTCCTTGATTTGGGCCTCTCGCCAAGCTCGCTTGAAGAGGGACATGAGGAGATCTTGTGCCCTGATTCCCAAACTCTAGATCATCCACAGTCAGAAGAAGATGATGGTGGGGAACGGCAATTAGTGTTTCACCAAGTGGATGATGATGAGACACAGTTGCCAATAAGTCAACGGCAATTAGTGTCTCAAGAGGTTGATGATGAGGATAAGACACGGTTGTCAATAAGTGAGGTTCTTCTTAGGTCAACAAGTCAGGAGGATGACCAGATTGAGGAAGTGGAAGAGGAGGAGGTGGACGATGAAATCACTGACCCAACCTGGGAAGGTTACAAGCCGAGTGAGGACAGCAGTACAGAGGGGGAGGGATCCGCAGCACCGCAACAGGCTGGAAGAGGCAGTGAAGTGGCAAAAGGGACAAAGTGGACCACACCAAACAGGCCCGCAACTGTTCTCTGGAGCACCCCCTTGCGGCAATCTCCCTTGCCAAGGGGTAGGTGGCTAATAGTTATTAAATAAAAAATACAATATATAATATAAAATATACAGTATAAACAAAACAAAAATAAACCTATTACCAATTTCCATGGCCGAAAAAGTCTGAACTATTAAAATATTAAAATATATCTTCTATGCTGTGAACGCCATAACTGAAAATAAAAATAAAAACATGTCATTCACCATTTTTTTTTGTCATTTTGTCCCCAAAAATAGGATAGGGCTGTTCTATTATGGGCCAGACTTTCCATAAAATGCAAAATGCATGCGGCTTTTTGGTGTTTTATTTTTCTTTTTGCATAGTATCGGATATCGCAATACTTTTTTATGGTATTGAAATTTTGATATCGTGACAGCCCTATGTTTACCAGCGTCATATAAGTCACACCTACCAATTGCATCCCAGACACACAAACCTCAATAGAGTTTACATTTTACTCTGCCCCTATTCTGTCCATTCAATATACAGAAATCTTCTTTAAAGATACCTGATACACGCTACAGTAATAGCGATAACAATTATCACTGCAGAGGAATCTAATACATTTCTTTTCATATTTCTAATAGTCAGAAAAGATTCTTTCTCACTTACTGTGGACAAGAAATTATTGTTTTGCAAACTAGGGTAAGCTGGGCTTCTGCATAGGGCTGCATGGAACAGGGGACAGCACTGAAATAGGTGTAGGGTATTTGTCCTGGCTTTATAGTTATTTGCTTCTCATTTTTCGCTGCTTTTTATTTTATAAATGACAGGAAGAAATGTTTTTACAAATAAAACACAAGAATGCTGCCAGGTTTTCTAGGTGAAGCGGTTTTGGCCCCTCTGTCTGAAGCAAGGAAAGCGGCTGCCACAGTAAGAATTGCTGACCGCCTCTCCTCTAAACAGGCTCAGGAGGCCAGGGAGTTTATTAGCCGGAACACGGATGTGTTCTCGGACCTCCCTGGACGCACTTCCACAATTCGGCATGACATTGTCACTGAGCCTCAGACGAAGGCCGGTTAAAACCATACCGGGTACCCGAGGCTCGGCGACAAGCCATCTCGGAGGAAGTGCAACTAATGCTGCAACTACACGTCATAGAGGAGTCTAAAAGTGAGTAGGCCAGCCCTATAGTATTGAAACTCAAACCGGACGGAACGTTATGGTTTTGTAACGACTTTAGAAAATTGAACGAGATTTCTAAGTTTGATGCATATACCTGAGTCGACGAGCTAATTGAAAGGTTAGGACAAGCCCGATATTGTTCAGTTTTGGACCTCACGAAACGGTATTGGCAGGTGCCCTTAACAGAGGCTTCTAAAGAGAAAACTGCCTTCATCACACCGAAGGGGCTATATCAGTACAAGGTGTTAACCTTTGGTTTGCAGGGCACCCCTGCCACCTTTCAAAGGCTAATGGATATTGTACTTTGTCCACATCGTTGGTACACTTCGGCGTACCTGGACAATATCGTCATCCACAGTACCGACTGGGAAAGTCACCTACTCAAAGTACAGGCTGTAGTGGACTCCCTTAGGAAGGCTGGGCTAACCGCTAACCCCCCCAAAAATGTGCAATAGGGTTAGAGGAGACTAAGTACCTGAGGTATGTCATTGAGCGCAGAGTTATCAAACCTCAAGTGAACAAATTAGAGGAGATTCGAATTTGGCCCCGACCTTTCACCACTAGGCAAGTAAAGTAATTCCTGGGAATGGTGGGCTATTATATGAGGTTTGTTCCCCACTTTGCTGCAGTGGCCGTGCCATTGACAGGGATGCAGGTCGGTGATGGTCCGCTGGGATGATCAGGCAGAAGAGGCGTTATCCGCTTTGAAGTCAGCCCTGTGTGGGTGCCCGGTTTTGGTGACGCCTGACTTCAAGCAGGAATTTATAGTACAGACGGACACCTCCGAAGTAGGCCTCGGTGCTGTACTGTCTCAGGAAGTTAACGGGGAGGAGCATCCCATTGTCTTCCTAAGCTGCAAGCTTACCCCAGCTGAAACCAGGTACAGTATAGTGGAGAGAGAGTGCCTGGCTATCAAGTGGGCACTCAAGTCTCTCCGCTACTATTTGTTGGGGAGAAAGTTCCGCCTGATGGCTGACCACTCCCCTCAGAAGTGTATGAGCCAGGCCAAAGAGAGAAATGCCCGAGTCACCAGGTGGCTCCTGTCCTTACAGAACTTTAAGTTCTCCGTAGAACATAGGGCAGGCCGCTTGCAGAGTAACGCGGATGCCCTGTCCCAAGTGCACTGTCTGGCGTGTGTTAACCCCCTCAGGGTTAGGCGGTGGAGGCGGTGGAGTAAGAGCCAGTGTTCATGTGTCAGCAGCAGTTGCTATGTGACACCTTGCTATCTAGTATGGTTGTAAATAGCTGTTCCAGGACGGCTCTTACTGGGAGTAGTCAAAGTGCTGGGTGGGTGACTACTCCCCACGGTCCAGGCTGGGTTTTGACAGGCCTATAAAAAACAGCCAGCAGTGTCAGGTGGATGGTTTATTCCTCTCTGAAACTGGAGCTGTGTGAAACTCTGCTGAGATCTGAGGCATGTGTGTGGGGTGAAAGCTGAAGACAGTGTGTCGGGCAAGAAGGCCGCCTAAAGCCTGCAGGTGGACTTTCTGAGGCTGAGCATTCAGCTGGGTGTGGATTAAACACCCAGGATCAAAGGTGAATTTTTTTTTTTTAATTAACTGTTTTGGGTGTGAACTAACACCAATACTGAAAATGGACTGTCATACTGTGAACCTGCAACTAGTGTGAATAAACACTGCCGTTTTTGAGTTACAAATGTGTCTTTGCCTTTATACTGCACCCGCTTGTCCTGTCTACCAGAGCGAATCCCCACATAGGACACTGTTTTTTTTCCTCTCTCTTCTTCTAACAGATCAGAAGAACAGAAAGCTAAACGGTGATGTGAATATACCCTTAAGCTACATCTCTGAAATCACATGCACCTTTTTGTGGTTCTGTATTTTTTGTTGGGAAAGGTGGCAACCCTAGATATGCTGCATCTGTAATGACACTACTTTATACTTTAAACATAATACATTTATAGGTTACAGAAAACACAGCAAAAAATTATAAAACAATACCAGAATAATCAAACATGGTACCAATAAAAACTACAAATTGGCCCGCAAAAAAAAAAAAACCCTCACAAAGTTCTGCTGTCAGAAAAATAAAACTGTTAATGGGACTTGGAATGTAGTGGCACAAAAACTTTAAAAGGGCTGTCAAAGGGCTAGGGCAGCGCTAAAGCCTGCCCATCAAAGCTGGTGACATCACCAGGAGCACTGCTAGGCGGAAGCCTCCATCTAGCAGTGTAGAAATATAAACAAAAAAGCCCTTCCCCTGTGCGAGTGCAGGGCAAGGGAGATCATTGGAGCATGAAATCCTCCTATACTCATATCAGGGGGCCTACCTGGGTGAAAACAGAGATATGTCTGAACCCAGACAACCCTTTAAATGGCCTGCATTAAATGGGCACTGTTGTTTCAAACATAAATTGATGCTACAATTGAAGCTAAATACCTATGTAGTATATCTTCACCACATATCAGACTACTCTTCTCATTCACCCACTCTAAATTCACAGCTAAATTCCATCTGGAGGAATACAGGTGGATTTGCAGCTTCACTAATAGATCAGGTTACACCTGCTGTCCATAAAAGTCTAAGAGAGCGAGGCACTGATGCACAGAAATGCTGATATTACTCCTAATAAGTGATAAGTGGATTTACTGCAAAATTGTTCAGTTCATCTTTATACTGCTGCTGCTACTTAACCACTTAAGGACCACAGGTTTATACCCCCCTAGTGCCCAGGCCCTTTTTTACAAATCGGCACTTCACAACGGTTTATTGCTCGGTCATGCAACTTGGCACCCAAATGAATTTTACCTCCTTTTCTTCTCACAACTACAGCTTTCTTTTGGTGGTATTTGATTGCTGCAATTTTCTCCAAAAAAAGTGTATTTTTAACTTTCTCTGGTTAAATTGTTCAAATATAATTACATTTCTATACAAGTTTGTGTCAGAATTTATTGTGCTACATGTCTTTGATAAAAAAAAAATCAAATAAGTGTATATTTATTGGTTTGCGCAAAAGTTATAGCGTTTACAAACTATGGTACAAAAATGTGAATTTCCGCATTTTTAAGCAGCTCTGACTTTCTGAGCACCTGTCATGTTTCTTGAGGTGCTAGAATGCCAGGATAGAATAAATACCCCCCAAATGACCCAATTTTAGAAAGAAGACACCCCAAAGTATTCGCGAGGGGCATGGTGAGTTTATGTATGATTTAATTTTTTTTCACAAGTTAGCGAAAATGACACTTTCTGAGGAAAAAAAATAGAAATAAAGTTTCCATTTCTGCTAACTTCTGGCAAAAAATAATAAAATCTCCCACGGACTCACTATGCCCCTCAGTGAATACCTTGTGGTGTCTACTTTCAGAAATGGGGTCATTTGTGGGGTGTGTTTACTGTTCTGGCATTTTGGGCGGGGCTAAATTGTGAGCAACCCTGTAAAGCCTAAAGGTACTCGTTGGACTTCCGGCCCCTTTACGCACCTAGGCTGCAAAAAAGTGTCACACATGTGGTATCGCTGTACTCAAGAGAAGTAGGGCAATGTGTTTTGGGGTGTATTGTTACATATACCCATGCTGGGTGAGAGAAATATCTCAGTAAATTGACAACTTTGTATAAAAAATATTAAAAAGTTGTCATTTACAGAGATATTTCTCACACACAGGATGGGTATGTGTGAAAAGACACCCCAAAACATATTTCCCTACTTCTCCTGAGTACGGCGATACCACATGTGTGACACTTTTTTGCAGCCTAGGTGCGCAAAGGGGCCCAAATTCCAATGAGTACCTTTTAGGAGGGTATTTTTAGACATTTGGATTCCAGACTTCTTCTCATGCTTTAGGGCCCCTAAAATGCCAGGGCAGTATAAATACCCCACATGTGACCACATTTTGGTAAGAAGATTTTTTTTTTTTGGCACAAGTTAGCGAAAATAGATTTTTTTTGTTTTCTATCACAAAGTCTCCCTTTCCGCTAACTTAGGACAAAAAGTTCAATCATTCATGGACTCAATATGGCCCTCAGCGAATACCTTGGGCTGTCTTCTTTCCAAAATGGGGTCATTTGTGGGGTGTTTGTACTGCCCTGGCATTTGAGGGTCTCCACAATCATTACATGTATGGCCAGCATTAGGAGTTTATGCTATTCTCCTTATATTGAGCATATGGGTAGTGAGATTTTTTTTTCCGTTCAGCCTCTGGGCTGAAAGAAAAATGAACGGCACAGATTTCTTCATTCACATCGATCAATGTGGATGAAAAAATCTCTGCAAAAAAATGTGCAAAAAAAAAAGAGGGGAAAGGCGTCTTTCAGGACATAGGAGCTCCGCCCAACATCCAAACCCACTCAGCTCGTATGCCCTGGCAAACCCAATTTATCCATTCACATCAATCGATGTGGATGAATAAATAATTGCCAGAATTTTTATTTATTTTTTATAAAAAATGTTTGCCAAAGCATATGAACACCGCCCCTCAGCTCATAAGCCTCGGCAAACGTATCTTTTTTACTGCAGAGGAGAAATCTCGTCTTGCAGCGCCGCATACATCGACTTTGTGTAATCTGACAGCAGCGCAATGCTTCTGTCAGAATGCACATCAGTGCTGCAGCTGGTTGATCGCTTGGTCCACCTAGAAGCTAAAAAAAAACAGGCAGCAATGCAATAAATGTATTAACATCAACTTTTATAAACTTTATATAACATTTGAAACAGAACATTAACTTTTTTGCTTACCTGTAATTTATTATTATTTTTTTTTACCTTTTTTTTAAATTTATATTTATTTATCATTTTTCTTCTTCTCAATAAAACATGACATATGTGAAAGCTGGTCATTACAAAAATACATATATATACCATAATAAATTACAGAAGAGTATCATAGCAACACAAATATACACCATTATAGAAAGTCATGTCATAACAGTTTATCTCCTTCATTTTTAACACGGATAAGTTTCCCCCCCCCCCTCCCATCCCAACCCCCCTTCACCTCCTCCCTCCCCTCCACCCTATTTGGTTGTCTTGGGAGTGTCCCAATGGCCTTTTCTTTCAGTAACCTCATTTCGAAATCTTGTAGTTCCCCCCTTTTTTTACTCCGAATTTATTTATTCATTGGCTTCACCTGCCTGGCTTTCTCATATCTTGTCACCCTTTCACATAGATTTTTCCAGTCTACCACGTTTGGTGGGCTAGCCGCTCCCCATCCTCTGGCCAGAACAACCCGTGCCAGCATCAATCCTTTTTCCCATTTTCCTTCACTTTTTCTATCTACTCCAATTCTTCCAGTATCTCCCAGGACTGCTATACTGATCTCAAAAGGGGCCGGTTTCTTTGTCTCTACCTCAAGGTGCTGGAAAACATGAGACCAGTACCCTTGTACAATCGGGCATAACCAGATCAGATGGACAAAGTCGGCCCTCTCCTCTCCGCATTTCCAACATTTTGCTTCTCTTGCTTTATACATCTTGCTCATGACCCTTGGGGTAACATAGGTCCGATGAAGGATAAAGAACTGCGTCAATCGGAAGCTGCTGGAAATTGTACTCCTTTTAACATTTTTATATATGTTTCTCCAATCCAAAGTTAAAGGTGCCACCTCCTGTGCCCATTTCTTTTCACTGTTAAACCTAATCACCCCTCCCAAACCCTTCTTTATCCTTTTATAAATCTGTGAAATTGAAACTTTACTCCCTATTTCCTGAACACAGAAATTAACAAATTCTGAGTGCTTTGTAGTAAAATATTCTTTATTCTTCGTTTTATCAAAAGCGTGTTTCAATCTACTATATCTAAACCATGTGAGGTAATCTTTATCTATACTTAAACCCATTTCCTCTGGTGTCTTCAACCTTCCTTCCTCTACTATCTGGGGCACAAATCTAATACCCTTTTTATCCCAAAACAAATAATCCTCAAGCTTCAAAAATTATTTTAGATTTATATTTCCCCAAATAGGTGAAACCTTTAGTGTATACTTTATTCCTAATAATTTTTTAATATTAACCCAAACTAGATGTACCATCTTACTAATTGGGCAATACCTCCCTCTAATTTTTATCATTCCTGCTTCCAATGTGCTGATAATATTATATTGGAGAGCTCCCAACTCCCCTTCCAAAAAACGACGCAGTCTATCATCCTCCATCATTAACCACTGGAGCTGGGCTGCAAAATAGTACCCCCTAAAACATGGGACGGACAAACCTCCATCTTCCTCACCTAGCCATAGATATTTTTGTTTCAGCCTGACCCTTTTCCTCCCCCAAATAAGATCATTTATTGCTCCTTCTAGCGCATTAAAGAAGTGGTCCCCTATCCAAATTGGGCAGGAGGAAACAACATACAGAATCTGTGGCAGTAGAACCATCTTTATTATTGCTATTCGGTCCGTTTGTCGGATCAACAGCTTTTGCCAAACCCTAGTTTTTTCCCTAACCCTTTTTAATAGAGGGTCAATATTAAGTTCTAAATATTCCTGTATCCTGGAGCTGACTTTTATTCCCAGATATTCAAACGATTCCGTAGGTTTTAAAACCTTAATGTTAATTTCCTCCGGTCCAATTTCATGGCCAATTGGGAGCAGCACCGACTTCGTCCAGTTCACCTTAAAACCAGAAACACGGCCAAATTGGTTAACTACCTCCATCAGGTGCTGTACCATTGGTATTCCTCCATCCACAAAAAACAAAACATCATCAGCATATAGGCATATCTTGTCCAATGCACCATCTCCCCCAAATCCCCTTATCTTTCCGTCTGCTCGGATCTTACAAGCCAATGGCTCAACAAATATAGCAAACAATAATGGTGAGAGGGGACACCCCTGACGGGTTCCCCTCTGCAAAGGTATTGCCTCTGTTATTACTCCATTAACCCTGACCCTCACTTTCGAGTTATTATATAAAAGCTGTACCCATTTAATAAATTTCTCCCCCAGATTGAACTCATGCATAATCTTCCAGAGGTATGCCCACTCCACCCTGTCAAACGCCTTTTCGGCGTCCAGCGACAGGATGGAGTGGGCACCCTCCCCAGCCATCTGCATATTCAACAAAGTCCGTCTAATATTCGTCTGCGCCTGACGTTTCGGCACAAACCCAGTCTGATCCGGATGTATTAATTTCCCAATAGTTTTTCTTAAACGATTTGCCAACAACTTAGTGCATATTTTAAAGTCGGTGTTGAGGAGAGAGATGGGGCGATACGACTCCACCTTTCTCCCGTCCTTCCCTTTTTTGAGTATCAAACTTATTACCGCCTCGGAGAGAGAGGGCGGGAGTTCACCACCATCCAATGATTCATTCAGAACCTGTACCAACACTGGAAGAATGGCCTCTCCATACCTTCTATATATCTCAAACGGTAGGCCATCCAACCCAGGGCTAGTATTCCCCCGAATAGTTTTCAGTGTATCTCGTAATTCCTCAACTTCAATAGGGCCATTCAGCCAATCCCTTTCCTCCTCCGAGAGTCTGGGGATGGGGACTCCCTCCATAAATATTCTAATTTCTTCAGGCCCCCCCCCCCCCCTCCGAGGAGTAGAGGCTCCCATAATATTCCATAAATTCACGCTCTATCTCTCCTTGGCTGGATACCATCCCCCCATCTCTCCCCTCAACACCGTCAATCCTATTACCGCCCCTCTGATTCCGCACAAGTGTAGAGAGCAATTTTCCAGATTTTCCAGATTCTCTGAAATATCGTTCCCCCTCAAAAAAAACCTTTTGTTGTGCCTTATCATTCAGGTAATTCCTCAATGTACTTTTAGACTGATCCAGTTGACTTATAAATTCAGGGTTTTTCTTGGTCATAAGTTCCCCTTCTATTTCTTTTATCCTATCTGTCAGATTTCTCTCCTGTTCCGCAAAACCCCTTTTCAGGCTCTTAATTTTACTTATCAAGATACCTCGTAGAAATGCCTTAAAGGCATCCCAGACGTACCCTGAGCCTGTGGACCCTAAATTATGTTTCCAAAATTCATCTATATTCACTCCGATATCATCTTCCTCCTTAATTAAATTCAGCCAGTGAGGATTCAGCCGAAACTCGCGAGTTATTGGTTTTAAATTTGTTTTAAACCGCAGACAAACAGGGGAATGGTCCGAGATACTATTCACTTCATACTTCATACTGGAAATTTTATGTACTAATTCTGAGCTAACCAGTGCCAAATCTATCCTGGACATTATTTTATTTCCCCGGCTAAAACAGGAGAACCCTGGCTTATCATCATAAAGATGTCTCCACACTAGAGTTGAGCGAACACCTGGATGTTCGGGTTCGAGAAGTTCGGCCGAACATCCCGGAAATGTTCGGGTTCGGGATCCGAACCCGATCCGAACTTCGTCCCGAACCCGAACCCCATTGAAGTCAATGGGGACCCGAACTTTTCGGCACTAAAAAGGCTGTAAAACAGCCCAGGAAAGAGCTAGAGGGCTGCAAAAGGCAGCAACATGTAGGTAAATCCCCTGCAAACAAATGTGGATAGGGAAATGAATTAAAATAAAAATTAAATAAATAAAAATTAACCAAAATCAATTGGAGAGAGGTTCCATAGCAGAGAATCTGGCTTCCCGTCACCCACCACTGGAACAGTCCATTCTCAGATATTTAGGCCCCGGCACCCAGGCAGAGGAGAGAGGTCCCGTAACAGAGAATCTGTCTTCATGTCAGCAGAGAATTAGTCTGCATGTCATAGCAGAGAATGAGGCTTCACGTCAGCCACCACTGCAACAGTCCATTGGCATATATTTAGGCCCAGCACACACACAGGCAGAGGAGAGAGGTCCCGTAACAGAGAATCTGGCTTCATGTCAGCAGAGAATCAGTCTGCATGTCATAGCAGAGAATGAGGCTTCACGTCAGCCACCACTGCAACAGTCCATTGGCATATATTTAGGCCCAGCACACACACAGGCAGAGGAGAGAGGTCCCGTAACAGAGGATCTGGCTTCATGTCAGCAGAGAATCAGTCTGCATGTCATAGCAGAGAATCAGGCTTCACGTCAGCCACCACTGCAACAGTCCATTGTCATAAATTTAGGCCCAGCACCCAGGCAGAGGAGAGAGGTCCCGTAACAGACAATCTGGCTTCATGTCAGCAGAGAATTAGTCTGCATGTCATAGCAGAGAATGAGGCTTCACGTCAGCCACCACTGCAACAGTCCATTGGCATATATTTAGGCCTAGCACACAGGCAGAGGAGAGAGGTCCCGTAACAGACAATCTGGCTTCATGTCAGCAGAGAATCAGTCTGCATGTCATAGCAGAGAATGAGGCTTCACGTCAGCCACCACTGCAACAGTCCATTGGCATATATTTAGGCCTAGCACACAGGCAGAGCAGAGAGGTCCCGTAACAGACAATCTGGCTTCATGACAGCAGAGAATCAGTCTGCATGTCATAGCAGAGAATGAGGCTTCACGTCACCCACCACTGCAACAGTCCATTGGCATATATTTAGGCCTAGCACACAGGCAGAGCAGAGAGGTCCCGTAACAGACGATCTGGCTTCATGTCAGCAGAGAATCAGTCTGCATGTCATAGCAGAGAATCAGGCTTCACGTCAGCCACCACTGCAACAGTCCATTGGCATAAATTTAGGCCCAGCACCCAGGCAGAGGAGGGAGGTCCCGTAACAGAGAATCTGTCTTCATGTCAGCAGAGAATTAGTCTGCATGTCATAGCAGAGAATGAGGCTTCACGTCAGCCACCACTGCAACAGTCCATTGGCATATATTTAGGCCCAGCACCCAGGCAGAGGAGGGAGGTCCCGTAACAGAGAATCTGTCTTCATGTCAGCAGAGAATTAGTCTGCATGTCATAGCAGAGAATGAGGCTTCACGTCAGCCACCACTGCAACAGTCCATTGGCATATATTTAGGCCCAGCACACACACAGGCAGAGGAGAGAGGTCCCGTAACAGAGGATCTGGCTTCATGTCAGCAGAGAATCAGTCTGCATGTCATAGCAGAGAATCAGGCTTCACGTCAGCCACCACTGCAACAGTCCATTGTCATAAATTTAGGCCCAGCACCCAGGCAGAGGAGAGAGGTCCCGTAACAGAGAATCTGGCTTCATGTCAGCAGAGAATCAGTCTTCATATCATAGCAGAGAATCAGGCTTCACGTCACCCACCACTGTAAGAGTCAATTTTCATAAATTTAGGCCCAGAACCCAGGCAGAGGAGAAAGGTCCCGTAACAGACAATCTGGCTTCATGTCAGCAGAGAATCAGTCTTCATATCATAGCAGAGAATCAGGCTTCACGTCACCCACCACTGTAAGAGTCAATTTTCATAAATTTAGGCCCAGAACCCAGGCAGAGGAGAAAGGTCCCGTAACAGACAATCTGGCTTCATGTCAGCAGAGAATCAGTCTTCATATCATAGCAGAGAATCAGGCTTCACGTCACCCACCACTGCAACAGTCCATTGGCATATATTTAGGCCTAGCACACAGGCAGAGCAGAGAGGTCCCGTAACAGACAATCTGGCTTCATGACAGCAGAGAATCAGTCTGCATGTCATAGCAGAGAATCAGGCTTCACGTCAGCCACCACTGCAACAGTCCATTGGCATATATTTAGGCCTAGCACACAGGCAGAGGAGAGAGGTCCCGTAACAGACAATCTGGCTTCATGTCAGCAGAGAATCAGTCTGCATGTCATAGCAGAGAATGAGGCTTCACGTCAGCCACCACTGCAACAGTCCATTGTCATAAATTTAGGCCCAGCACCCAGGCAGAGGAGAGAGGTCCCGTAACAGACAATCTGGCTTCATGTCAGCAGAGAATTAGTCTGCATGTCATAGCAGAGAATCAGGCTTCATGTCAGCCACCACTGCAACAGTCCATTGGCATATATTTAGGCCTAGCACACAGGCAGAGGAGAGGTTCATTCAACTTTGGGTAGCATCGCAATATAATGGTAAAATGAAAATAAAAATAGGATTGAATGAGGAAGTGCCCTGGAGTCCAATAATATATGGTTATGGGGAGGTAGTTAATGTCTAATCTGGACAAGGGACGGACAGGTCCTGTGGGATCCATGCCTGGTTCATTTTTATGAACGTCAGCTTGTCCACATTGGCTGTAGACAGGCGGCTGCGTTTGTCTGTAATGACGCCCCCTGCCGTGCTGAATACACGTTCAGACAAAACGCTGGCTGCCGGGCAGGCCAGCACCTCCAAGGCATAAAAGGCTAGCTCTGGCCACGTGGACAATTTAGAGACCCAGAAGTTGAATGGGGCCGAACCATCAGTCAGTACGTGGAGGGGTGTGCACACGTACTGTTCCACCATGTTAGTGAAATGTTGCCTCCTGCTAACACGTTGCGTATCAGGTGGTGGTGCAGTTAGCTGTGGCGTGTTGACAAAAGTTTTCCACATCTCTGCCATGCTAACCCTGCCCTCAGAGGAGCTGGCCGTGACACAGCTGCCTTGGCGACCTCTTGCTCCTCCTCTGCCTTGGCCTTGGGCTTCCACTTGTTCCCCTGTGACATTTGGGAATGCTCTCAGTAGCGCGTCTACCAACGTGCGCTTGTACTCGCGCATCTTCCTATCACGCTCCAGTGCAGGAAGTAAGGTGGGCACATTGTCTTTGTAGCGTGGATCCAGCAGGGTGGCAACCCAGTAGTCCGCACAGGTTAAAATGTGGGCAACTCTGCTGTCGTTGCGCAGGCACTGCAGCATGTAGTCGCTCATGTGTGCCAGGCTGCCCAGGGATAAGGACAAGCTGTCCTCTGTGGGAGGCGTATCGTCATCGTCCTGCCTTTCCCCCCAGCCACGCACCAGTGATGGACCCGAGCTGCGTTGGGTGCCACCCCGCTGTGACCATGCTTCATCCTCATCCTCCTCCACCTCCTCCTCATCCTCGTCCTCCTCGTCCTCCAGTAGTGGGCCCTGGCTGGCCACATTTGTACCTGGCCTCTGCTGTTGCCAAAAACCTCCCTCTGAGTCACTTCGAAGAGACTGGCCTGAAAGTGCTAAAAATGACCCCTCTTCCTCCTCCTCCTCCTCCTCCTCCTGGGCCACCTCCTCTTCCATCATCGCCCTAAGTGTTTTCTCAAGGAGACATAGAAGTGGTATTGTAACGCTGATAACGGTGTCATCGCCACTGGCCATGTTGGTGGAGTACTCGAAACAGCGCAACAGGGCACACAGGTCTCGCATGGAGGCCCAGTCATTGGTGGTGAAGTGGTGCTGTTCTGTAGTGCGACTGACCCGTGCGTGCTGCAGCTGAAACTCCACTATGGCCTGCTGCTGCTCGCACAGTCTGTCCAGCATGTGCAAGGTGGAGTTCCACCTGGTGGGCACGTCGCATATGAGGCGGTGAGCGGGAAGGCCGAAGTTACGCTGTAGCGCAGACAGGCGAGCAGCAGCAGGATGTGAACGCCGGAAGCGCGAACAGACGGCCCGCACTTTATGCAGCAGCTCTGACATGTCGGGGTAGTTGTGAATGAACTTCTGCACCACCAAATTCAGCACATGCGCCAAGCAAGGGATGTGCGTCAAATTGGCTAGTCCCAGAGCTGCAACGAGATTTCGCCCATTATCACACACCACCAGGCCGGGCTTGAGGCTCACCGGCAGCAACCACTCGTCGGTCTGTTGTTCTATACCCCGCCACAACTCCTGTGCGGTGTGGGGCCTGTCCCCCAAACATATGAGTTTCAGAATGGCCTGCTGACGTTTACCCCGGGCTGTGCTGAAGTTGGTGGTGAAGGTGTGTGGCTGACTGGATGAGCAGGTGGAAGAAGAGGAGGAGGAAGCCGAGAAGGAGGAGGTGGCAACAGGAGGCAAAGAATGTTGCCCTGCGATCCTTGGCGGCGGAAGGACGTGCGCCAAACAGCTCTCCGCCTGGGGCCCAGCTGCCACTACATTTACCCAGTGTGCAGTTAGGGAGATATAGCGTCCCTGGCCGTGCTTACTGGTCCACGTATCTGTGGTTAGGTGGACCTTGCCACAGATGGCGTTGCGCAGTGCACACTTGATTTTATCGGATACTTGGTTGTGCAGGGAAGGCACGGCTCTCTTGGAGAAGTAGTGCCGGCTGGGAACAACATACTGTGGGACAGCAAGCGACATGAGCTGTTTGAAGCTGTCTGTGTCCACCAGCCTAAATGACAGCATTTCATAGGCCAGTAGTTTAGAAATGCTGGCATTCAGGGCCAGGGATCGAGGGTGGCTAGGTGGGAATTTACGCTTTCTATCAAATGTTTGTGAGATGGAGAGCTGAACGCTGGCGTGTGACATGGTTGAGACGCTTGGTGACGGAGGTGGTGGTGGTGGTGTTGGTGGTACATCCCCTGTTTGCTGGGCGGCAGGTGCCAACGTTCCTCCAGAGGCGGAGGAAGAGGCCGAGGCGGCAGCAGCAGAATAGGCCGAGGCGGCAGCAGCAGAAGAGGTAGCAGGGGGAGCCTGAGTGACTTCCTTGGTTTTAAGGTGTTTACTCCACTGCAGTTCATGCTTTGCATGCAGGTGCCTGGTCATGCAGGTTGTGCTCAGGTTCAGAACGTTAATGCCTCGCTTCAGGCTCTGATGGCACAGCGTGCAAACCACTCGGGTCTTGTCGTCAGCACATTGTTTGAAGAAGTGCCATGCCAGGGAACTCCTTGAAGCTGCCTTTGGGGTGCTCGGTCCCAGATGGCGGCGGTCAGTAGCAGGCGGAGTCTCTTGGCGGCGGGTGTTCTGCTTTTGCCCACTGCTCCCTCTTTTGCTACGCTGTTGGCTCGGTCTCACCACTGCCTCTTCCTCCGAACTGTGAAAGTCAGTGGCACGACCTTCATTCCATGTGGGGTCTAGGACCTCATCGTCCCCTGCATCGTCTTCCACCCAGTCTTGATCCCTGACCTCCTGTTCAGTCTGCACACTGCAGAAAGACGCAGCAGTTGGCACCTGTGTTTCGTCATCATCAGAGACATGCTGAGGTGGTATTCCCATGTCCTCATCATCAGGAAACATAAGTGGTTGTGCGTCAGTGCATTCTATGTCTTTCACCGCTGGGGAAGGGCTAGGTGGATGCCCTTGGGAAACCCTGCCAGCGGAGTCTTCAAACAGCATAAGAGACTGCTGCATAACTTGAGGCTGAGACAGTTTCCCTGGTATGCATGGGGGTGATGTGACAGACTGATGGGGTTGGTTTTCAGGCGCCATCTGTGCGCTTTCTGCAGAAGACTGGGTGGGAGATAATGTGAACGTGCTGGATCCACTGTCGGCCACCCAATTGACTAATGCCTGTACCTGCTCAGGCCTTACCATCCTTAGAACGGCATTGGGCCCCACCATATATCGCTGTAAATTCTGGCGGCTACTGGGACCTGAGGTAGTTGGTACACTAGGACGTGTGGATGTGGCAGAACGGCCACGTCCTCTCCCAGCACCAGAGGGTCCACTAACACCACCACGACCATGTCCACGTCCGCGTCCCTTACTAGATGTTTTTCTCATTGTTATGGTTCACCACAACAACAAATATATTATTTGGCCCAATGTATTGTATTCAAATTCAGCGGGATATAAATTTGAGGCCTAGTATTTAGGCGCTGGGTGACCGGTATGGATTTAGTGACAGAATTAGACTTGGAAATGCACAGAAGCGTGTGTGTGAAGTTATTCTGAATGACCCTATGTGCACCTTCAATATGATCTACCCTTTTAGGGATAGATTTCAAATAGCTCTGATATAGCAGAAACGACTAAATTATGAAATTGCTAAATTGGGAATTGTATTTCAACCCAGAACAAAAAATGTGCTTTGACGGACACTAAATAACTTTCCCAGCCACAACAGGACAGCGGTAACGAGAGATTTAGCGGGATATAAATTTGAGGCCTAGTATTTAGGCGCTGGGTGACAGGTATGGGTTTAGTGACAGAATTAGATTTGGAAATGCACAGTAGCGGGTGTGTGAAGTTATTCTGAATGACCCTATGTGCACCTTGAATATTATATACCCTTTTAGGGATAGATTTCAAATAGCTCTGATATAGCAGAAACCACTAAATTATGAAATTGCTAAATTGGGAATTGTATTTCAACCCAGAACAAGAAATGTGCTTGAACGGACACTAAATAACTCGCCCAGCTACAGCACTAGGGACAGATTTAGCTGGATATAAATTTGAGGCCTAGTATTTAGGCGCTGGGTGACCGGTATGGATTTAGTGACAGAATTAGACTTGGAAATGCACAGAAGCGTGTGTGTGAAGTTATTCTGAATGACCCTATGTGCACCTTGAATATTATATACCCTTTTAGGGATAGATTTCAAATAGCTCTGATATAGCAGAAACCACTAAATTATGAAATTGCTAAATTGGGAATTGTATTTCAACCCAGAACAAGAAATGTGCTTGAACGGACACTAAATAACTCGCCCAGCTACAGCACTAAGGACAGATTTAGCGGGATATAAATTTGAGGCCTAGTATTTAGGCGCTGGGTGACAGGTATGGGTTTAGTGCCAGAATTAGACTTGGAAATACACAGTAGCGGGTGTGTGTGAAGTTATTCTGAATGACCCAATGTGCACCTTGAATATTATATACCCTTTTAGGGATAGATTTCAAATAGCTCTGATATAGCAGAAACCACTAAATTATGAAATTGCTAAATTGGGAATTGTATTTCAACCCAGAACAAGAAATGTGCTTGAACGGACACTAAATAACTCGCCCAGCTACAGCACTAAGGACAGATTTAGCGGGATATAAATTTGAGGCCTAGTATTTAGGCGCTGGGTGACAGGTATGAGTTTAGTGCCAGAATTAGACTTGGAAATACACAGTAGCGGGTGTGTGTGAAGTTATTCTGAATGACCCAATGTGCACCTTGAATATTATATACCCTTTTAGGGATAGATTTCAAATAGCTCTGATATAGCAGAAACCACTAAATTATGAAATTGCTAAATTGGGAATTGTACTTCAACCCAGAACAAAAAATGTGCTTTGACGGACACTAAATAACTTTCCCAGCTACAACAGGACAGCGGTAACGAGAGATTTAGCGGGATATAAATTTGAGGCCTAGTATTTAGGCGCTGGGTGACCGGTATGGATTTAGTGACAGAATTAGACTGGGATATGGCCAAAAAATAACCACACTATTGCTGGTTAAATGCACTTGGTGACGGGCGCAGCTTGCCCCTGATGTAGTATATGGCCAAAAAATGAACAGACTATTGCTGGTTAAATGCACTTGGTGTCACAGCTTGACCAACCACACTACTGAGGGTTAAATGCACTTGGTGACGGGCGCAGCTTGCCCCTGATGTAGTATATGGCCAAAAAATGAACAGACTATTGCTGGTTAAATGCACTTGGTGACGGGCGCAGCTTGCCCCTGATTTAGTATATGGCCAAAAAATGAACAGACTATTGCTGGTTAAATGCACTTGGTGTGATAGCTTGACCAACCACACTACTGAGGGTTAAATGCACTTGGTGACGGGCGCAGCTTGCCCCTGATGTAGTATATGGCCAAAAAATGAACAGACTATTGCTGGTTAAATGCACTTGGTGACGGGCGCAGCTTGCCCCTGATTTAGTATATGGCCAAAAAATGAACAGACTATTGCTGGTTAAATGCACTTGGTGTGATAGCTTGACCAACCACACTACTGAGGGTTAAATGCACTTGGTGTGATAGCTTGACCAACCACACTACTGAGGGTTAAATGCACTTGGTGACGGGCGCAGCTTGCCCCTGATTTAGTATATGGCCAAAAAATGAACAGACTATTGCTGGTTAAATGCACTTGGTGTGATAGCTTGACCAACCACACTACTGAGGGTTAAATGCACTTGGTGACGGGCGCAGCTTGCCCCTGATGTAGTATATGGCCAAAAAATAAACAGACTATTGCTGGTTAAATGCACTTGGTGACGGGCGCAGCTTGCCCCTGATTTAGTATATGGCCAAAAAATGAACAGACTATTGCTGGTTAAATGCACTTGGTGTGATAGCTTGACCAACCACACTACTGAGGGTTAAATGCACTTGGTGACGGGCGCAGCTTGCCCCTGATGTAGTATATGGCCAAAAAATGAACAGACTATTGCTGGTTAAATGCACTTGGTGACGGGCGCAGCTTGCCCCCTGATTTAGTATATGGCCAAAAAATGAACAGACTATTGCTGGTTAAATGCACTTGGTGTGATAGCTTGACCAACCACACTACTGAGGGTTAAATGCACTTGGTGTGATAGCTTGACCAACCACACTACTGAGGGTTAAATGCACTTGGTGACGGGCGCAGCTTGCCCCTGATGTAGTATATGGCCAAAAAATGAACAGACTATTGCTGGTTAAATGCACTTGGTGACGGGCGCAGCTTGCCCCTGATTTAGTATATGGCCAAAAAATGAACAGACTATTGCTGGTTAAATGCACTTGGTGTGATAGCTTGACCAACCACACTACTGAGGGTTAAATGCACTTGGTGACGGGCGCAGCTTGCCCCTGATGTAGTATATGGCCAAAAAATAAACAGACTATTGCTGGTTAAATGCACTTGGTGTGACAGCTTCACCCTGATGTAGGCTTTAGCCAAAAAACAAACGCACCATTGAGGGTTAAATGCACTTGGTGACAGGCGCAGCTTGCCCCTGATGTAGTATATGGCCAAAAAATAAACAGACTATTGCTGGTTAAATGCACTTGGTGTGACAGCTTCACCCTGATGTAGGCTTTAGCCAAAAAACAACCACACCATTGAGGGTTAAATGCACTTGGTCGCAGCTTGTGCTGGCGCACCACAAGACACAAAATGGCCGCCGATCACCCCAGAAAAATGTGACTGACAAACGGTCTGGGCAGCCTAAAAACAGTGAGCAATTGAGGATCAGCAGCTCAATGATCCACAGCTGCAGATCGATCAGTTAATCAAGTCCTTTGGAGGAGTTAATCTGCCTAATCTCGCCCTACTGTCGCAGCCGCAACCTCTCCCTACGCTAATCAGAGCAGAGTGACGGGCGGCGCTATGTGACTCCAGCTTAAATAGAGGCTGGGTCACATGGTGCTCTGGCCAATCACAGCCATGCCAATAGTAGGCATGGCTGTGATGGCCTCTTGGGGCAAGTAGTATGACGCTTGTTGATTGGCTGCTTTGCAGCCTTTCAAAAAGCGCCAAGAAAGCGTCACAAAAGCGCGAAGAAAGCGACGAACACCGAACCCGAACCCGGACTTTTACGAAAATGTCCGGGTTCGGATCCGTGTCACGGACACCCCAAAATTCGGTACGAACCCGAACTATACAGTTCGAGTTCGCTCATCCCTACTCCACACGTCTATTAAGCATAGTTCCTGCGATATTTTCCACAGCGCTGATTGTCGCCCTGTCGTCTGTTTAACCTTTGGGGTCACAGAATATCTATCTAACTCGTCATTCATAACATTATTTAGGTCTCCCATAATTACTATGGGGCATTTACCTCTTGAATCTACATACTACAATAATCTATGAATGACCGTTAGGGAGAATGGGGGGGGTATGTACACTAAAGCCAGAATACATACAGTGCCATTCCATTGACAGTGAAGGAATACATATCTACCCCTGTCATCTATTTCGTCGTCAATTGGGCGGTAATCTACTTTATAGTGAACGTATACACTAACTCCAGATGAGTACGTAGAGAAACATGAGTGGTATTGATACCGGGCCCACTTCTTCTGTAGCTGGTTTATTTTATCCTTTATACTATGTGTCTCCATTAATCCTACAATCGCAGGGAGATGTTTAGAGACAGTGTCAAAGACCATTACCCTTTTAACCCTATCTCCTAGGCCCCTTACATTCCATGTTATAATACTGTTCATACTACTCATCTGGATTGGTCATTGATTTTTTTCTTCACCTTAGACCCTATTAGGTCTCCCAAGACAACCATTCCCACCCTAATCCTCCCACTCATCCCTCCCTCTCCCCCCCCCTCCAACTGGTCGGCAGAAATCGAAAATTTCCCCCACCTCTTACACACGACCCCTTCCCGCCCCCCAACCCCCCCCCCCCCCCATGCGTCGGCCTGGCGCCTTCATGTTCCTATTCCCTTAGCGTCAAGCCACTCCACCACCTCCTGTGGAGAGCCAAAAAACCTAACCTGTTTACAATGTATTATACGTAACTTAGTATTATACGTAACTTAGTAGGATACAGCAGAGAATATTGTATCTGGGCGTCAGCTAGTCTCTTCTTCACTTCTTTAAACTCACGCCTTTTAGTCTGGGTGGCTCTTGAGTAATCCGGATAAATCGCTATATTATTTCCATTGAACTCAAATGTCTGCAACGTTCTTTTCGTTCTCATTAAAGTGTCCCTGTCTTTAGCATTTTGTATTTTAACTAGTATAGCCCTCGGGGGAGCCCCTTTTATTGGGGTTCTCCCTGGTATTCTATAAGCTCTTTCCACTGAAAACATGTTGGTTAGGCCCTTATCTTTAAAGCTATCCTGCAGCCACAGTTGTATAAACCCTGCTGTATCCTCACCTTCCGCTCCCTCAGGAAATCCGACCATTCTAATATTTGATCTCCTGGACAGATCTTCCATTATTGTAACTCTCTCTAAAAGAGTCTTCTTTCCCTCTTCCATTCCTTCCACAATTTTCATACTTCCAGATGCTATCTGTAACTCCTTCACCTTCTCCCTCACTTTATTCATATCCTCCTTTATGAAGGAGAGATCAACCTGTACCGAAGCAATTTTGGCTGTCAGATCCTCCAGGCTGTGATTAGTTTTTTGCACTGCGCCCAGGATTTCCATCAGCCTATCGTCTACCCGGTTGATTCTCTCCTCCATCCCCTCTCCTTGACCCGTCCCCATCCTCCCATATTCCTCCAAGGGGGCCGCTTCACTACTATCCTTTTGTATTTCCCTGTTCCCACGCAGGGAACTCTTAGTTCTGGGGGGGGATCTAAGATATTTCTCCAAACTGGTTGTGGTGGTACTCCCCTTCCCACCCCCTGGCGAGGAGGAACCAGCCGTGCCAGCGGATCGTCGATTTATCCCCTTTGGCGGCATGTTTTAGGCCCCCGAAACCCCCAAAAGCCAAAAGCCAAAAATGTAGACAAGCGGTTACAACGGTTGCAGGGAGGGGAATGAAACGGGGGGGGGGGGGGGGAGAGGGAGAGAAAAAAAGGGAACAAAAACAGGTCAGTACACAGCAATTGGCTAATAATTTAGCTATCAATTACTAAAGGGGTCAGCAGTTTTTAGGATTTATCCACAGAGGGGGATACAAAAGTAATTTATGTCCAGCAGAAGAACGATCCCCTTCATCCAATCAAATGTACATCTCAAGCACCTGCAGAAACGTATATTCCATCCAATCCGATAACACCAGGGAGAATGGGTTTGAGAGCGGAGACAACTCCTCCCAGGTAAAGTCTCACACTTGCAGGTCTCAGACCTCCTTTTTACCCTTAAGGTAACAGTACATATCCTCTCTGACCAGTTCGGATATTCAGTATATCAACGCACCAGCTCGCACCATCTCGCACAAAGTAAATCGATCCCCAAAAATAGCAGTGCGTCCCCTCTGTGACCGGTTCATCCACAAGTAGTCAGTGCATCAACACATCAACTGACGCAGGACATGGAGAGAGGAAAAAAACTCCGGTACCTTCTTTCCTTACAAGGAGTCCAGATCTAGGATGCAGTAAGGTGATAGGAGGACTTGCCACTTCTCACATCCGACTCCGTTTTCTTCCTTTGATGGAACGCTGCTATACCCGAATCGCCCTGATCAGAGAGGGCAGTCACACCCCCCTGTAGCAGCCGCAGCTCCAGAGCACACCAACGGTCATCAGAAGAGACACGGAAATCTCAGCTCACCGCGGACTTACAACAGGCCATCAAGCCACTAATAACAGGCAGCAGGCAGCAGGCAGCAGGTACCGGCACTCAGGCACTCAGGAGCTCAGGCACTCAGCGTCCGCAGCGCTCGCACACATGGACGTGCACCGCTGCACCACTGCGACCCATGAGGCGGGGGGGGGAGGGAGCAGGAGCACGGCACGTCCTACGTCATGCCGTTACGTCCCTTGAGGGCGCATGCACACAGAGTTAGGGCGCATGCACACAACCGTTTTTTTTTACCTTTAGAGGACAAACCTCTATTTCCCCATGGGACAATGTGCTAAGCGCAAATCGCCTAGAGATGTGGCGAAGTACATTATGCACTTTGTCCCAGGTGAAAGGAGAGGTTTGTAGCAGCTCTGTGTGAAAGGGCCCTAAGACCCCTGTGTGCCTGTCCTGTGTCACGTGATCCCTACACTAATAGTGTACCTGTGTGTGTGTTACTTGCGGAAACACTCCCCTATGCATAGGGCAGGCTGGTCAGAACAGTCAAGACAAAAAACGGTGGTGTCACGCCTCATTCCAGCCCTGCTACAGACACATCTTTTTCTTGGGGAGCGGTGAGTTGGGGTACCAGGATAGACACTCGGGAAGTGTCTGTCATGTAGCCGGCTAACTACATCAGTAACTTCGGGCACGGACCCTCCTGGATACAGGAGTTCCGAAATGATCTCTTCCTGGAATTTTAGGAAGGATCCCATTCTCCCAGCCTTACTGTAGAGAACAAAACTATTATAGACAGCCAATTGAATTAAATAAACAGACACCTTCCTATACCAGCGTCTGGTGCGGCGGGACACTAAATAGGGAGCCAACATCTGGTCATTGAAGTCCACCCCTCCCATGTGAAGGTTATAGTTGTGGACACAGATGGGTTTCTCAATGACTCCAGTTGCCCTTTCAATTTGTACTGTCGTGTCTGCGTGAATGGTGGACAGAAGGTAAACGTCCCTCTTGATCCTCCACTTCACCGCGAGCAGTTCTTGGTCACACAAGGCAGCCCTCTCCTCCCGTGCAAGTCGGGTATTAACGAGCCGTTGGGGGAAGCCCCAGCGACTAGGTCGCGCGGTGCCACAGCATTGAATTCCGACTAGATGTAAGTGCCGAAAGAGGGCCACAATAAAATGCATAAAGCGCATGATGCCCTCAAAACGTGCCCTGGACATAGCAGCAGAGAACATGGGCATGTAATGTATTGGGTCTTTAGACCAATAGGACCGCAATAAAAAAATAAAATAGTTAGACCCATGCTGAGGATAAGGCCCAAAAATATTTTAAATTAGGAAACTGTGACTGGTTTTCACCTGAAAGGCTGGGCAAAGAAGCTTTCCGGACTGGCGATTATATACTGTGTGGCGTAGCGGTTGGTTTCTGCCACAACTAAGTCATAGAGAAACTGTCACTACCAGAGCTTTGAGACGTTCTCAAAGCTCTGTGTCTCCACCCCTGTGATGATGTCACTTAGGGTTGGAGGTTTTCTCACTGTTCTATTTCTCCGCCCCTGTGATGAGGTCTTACTCTCAGCTGTCTCTCCTGCGTTTGATTTCTCTGCCTTTAAATCACCCCTCCTCCTATTGCAGGGCGTGGATTATATTTCTCCTTTCAGTTGTAGCTCTGCCTTGAGTATCTTCACTCCTTTAGCTACTAGTTCTCTGGACCTGTGTTCTGCTGCTGCAAGCACTCCGGATATTGCCAGCGGTCCTTGGATCCGTCTTCTCTATGGCTGCAGCTCCATCAGCTAAGTGTGCAGACTTTGTTATGTACCTGGTGATTTCCTGACTGGATCTGAGGTGGCCCCGGTTCCCTCCTTATTCTGTGCAGGGCATCGGAGGCCGTGCCCCTTCCACTATTGTAGGGGTTACAGGGCTCATCAGTCTAAGGTACGCGGGCATGCCTCGTTCCACCATTTGGATCCGGGCATGTGCTTTAGCAGCATAGGGAGAGTGTTGAGGGTCTGACAGGGGTCACCCTTTCTCTTCCCTAGTTTGGGTCCGGTCAGTAGCTCTTTTTACTGTGTATACTCTTGTTACCCTTAAACAGCCGTGACATTATAATCCACCCAAAACCGTCCTTGTTGACATGGATCCGCTTTCTGACCTGGTTGACCGCATGCAGGGTCTTTCTTTGGAAGTAGCGGATCTCCGTCAATCTCTGACTCAGCTACAAGCATTGGGCTCTGCTCCGGCTCATGGAGTCTGTTGCGAGCCAAAGGTCTCACTTCCGGAAACGTTCTCCGGGGGCAGTGAGAATTTTGTTCGCTTCAGAGAGGCATGTAAACTCCATTTTTGTTTGTGTCCCCACTCCTCTGGTAATGAGGAACAGAGGGTGAGGATTGTCATCTCCCTGCTCAGAGGTAATGCTCAGACTTGGGCTTTTTCGCTGCCATCAGGGGATCCTTCCCTGCGATCCGTGGAGAGGTTTTTTGTGGCCCTGGGGCAGATATATGATGACCCGGATCGTGTTGCTCTGGCAGAATCAAACTTACGTGTTCTATGCCAGAACAAACTGTCTGCGGAGCTTTATTGTTCTGAATTTCGGAGATGGGCAGCTGATTCAGGCTGGAATGATGCTGCACTCCGAAGTCAGTTCTGTCATGGTCTCTCAGAGGGTTTGAAAGATGCCTTTGCTTTCCATGAGAGACCAACATCCTTAGAGTCTGCCATGTCATTGGCGGTACGCCTTGACAGGCGTCTAAGGGAAAGAAACAAGACCTCTCCGTCCAGCCATTGTCAGTCTAGGGGCAATGGTGCGGACTCATTCAGTATGCAGGGGTCTCATCCTGTCTCGCTCCCCTCTGAGGAGGAGCCCATGCAGCTAGGCCGACTTGCCCCTGATAAAAGAGGATTTAGTCCTCAGAATATGGTGTGTTTTTGTTGTGGGGGCATAGGTCATTTGGCAAATGTTTGTCCGTCTAGGAGATTCCTGAACTGTACTAAGAGCGATAATAAGAGAAAAACCTCAAGAGGTAGATCATCAAGTTCTGCTTCATCTGCTACTTTGGGCAAAGTTGATGTGGGATTTGATGCTTTTCCTCTGACCTGCAGTTCCCGTTTTCTCCTGTCTGCCAGGGTGGCGCTAGAGAGCAAGGTCATTCCTTGTGAGATTTTTGTCGATAGTGGAGCGGCCGTCAATCTTATTGACACTCAATTTGTAGCTTTGCATGGCTTTCAGGTTTGTACATTAGAAAAGGATATACCTGTTTTTGCTATTGACTCTGCCCCACTCTCGCAGAGATCTCTGAAAGGCATTGTTCACAATATCCGGCTAGCTGTAGGTGACACTCATGTGGAGGTGATATCTTGTTTTGTCCTTAACGGATTGCCTTCTCCTCTAGTTTTGGGGCTACCCTGGCTCACTAGACATAACCCCACTATTGATTGGCAAGGAAGGCAAATAAATGAGTGGAGTGACTTTTGTAGAGAGAATTGTCTCACAGCCACTCTTGCTGAGGTGTCTACTAAAACTCTGCCATCATTTCTCTCTGATTTCTCGGATGTGTTTTCCGAGAGCGGTGTTCAGGAGCTACCTCCTCACCGGGAGTTTGACTGTCCCATTAACCTCATTCCCGGCGCCAAGCTGCCAAAGGCACGCCTCTACAATCTCTCACAACCGGAGAGACTCGCAATGCGAACCTATATCTCTGAGAGTCTCGAGAAGGGGCATATTCGTCCCTCAAAGTCGCCTGTTGCCGCGGGTTTTTTTTTTGTTAAAAAAAAAGATGGCTCTCTGAGACCTTGCTTAGATTTTAGGGAGCTGAACCGTATCACGATTCGCGATCCCTATCCCCTTCCTCTGATCCCGGACCTCTTCAACCAAATTGTTGGGGCCAAGGTGTTTTCCAAATTGGATCTGAGAGGCGCGTACAACCTGGTCAGGGTCAGAGAGGGGGATGAATGGAAAACGGCCTTTAATACCCCTAACGGGCATTTCGAGAATCTCGTTATGCCTTTCGGCCTGATGAATGCTCCGGCCGTCTTTCAGCATTTTGTTAATAGTATTTTCTATCATTTAATGGGGAAATTTGTATTGGTGTATCTTGATGATATTTTGATTTTTTCCCCTGATGTTCAGACTCATCAGGATCATCTTTTTCAGGTCCTGCAGATACTGCGGGAAAATAAACTGTATGCCAAGCTGGAGAAATGTCTTTTTATGGTATCAGAGATTCAATTTCTGGGTTTTCTCCTCTCTGCTTCTGGTTTTCGCATGGATCCGGAGAAGGTCCGTGCTGTGCTGGAGTGGGAGCTTCCTGAAAATCAGAAGGCATTGATGCGCTTTCTGGGTTTTGCTAACTACTACAGAAAGTTCATTTTGAATTATTCCTCTATTGTCAAACCCCTTACTGACATGACAAAAAAGGGGACGGATTTTTCCTCTTGGTCGGAGGAGGCGCTTGCAGCCTTTTCTAAGATTAAAGAGAGTTTTGCGTCTGCCCCCATCTTGCTGCATCCCGATGTTTCCTTACCTTTTATTGTTGAGGTGGATGCTTCCGAGGTGGGTGTGGGTGCAGTTTTGTCCCAGGGCCCCTCTCCTGCCAAATGGCGACCTTGTGCCTTTTTCTCTAGAAAACTCTCCCCGGCAGAGAGAAACTATGATGTGGGAGATAGGGAGTTGTTGGCCATCAAGTTGGCTTTCGAGGAATGGCGCCATTGGTTGGAGGGGGCCAGGCACCCTATCACCGTTTTTACCGACCATAAGAATCTGGCGTACCTGGAGTCGGCCAGGCGTATGAATCCGAGACAGGCCAGATGGTCTCTGTTCTTCTCCAGATTTAATTTTGTTGTTACTTTCCGCCCTGGGATCAAGAATGTGAAGGCTGATGCTCTCTCTCGCTGTTTTCCGGGAGGAGGAAACTCCGAGGACCCGGGTCCCATTTTGGCGGAGGGGGTAGTTGTTTCTGCTCTATATTCCGATTTGGAGGCCGAGGTCCAGGCTGCCCAGTCTGAGGCACCTGCCCGTTGTCCCTCCGGGAAGTTGTTCGTGCCTCCTGAGCTACGTCACAAACTCTTTAAGGAACATCATGATACAGTTCTTGCTGGTCACCCCGGGAGTAGAGCCACGGTAGATCTCATTGCTCGGAGATTTTGGTGGCCGGCTCTTCGTAAGTCTGTGGAGGGTTTTGTGGCGGCTTGTGAGACGTGCGCTCGCGCTAAGGTCCCTCGTTCACGACCTTCAGGTTCCCTTCTCCCGTTACCCATACCTTCCCGTCCTTGGACACACCTGTCCATGGACTTTATCACGGATCTTCCTCGTTCCTCGGGGAAGTCGGTGATCCTGGTGGTCGTGGACCGTTTTAGCAAGATGGCTCATTTCGTTCCTTTCCCTGGTTTACCCAATGCTAAAACGTTGGCGCAAGCTTTTGTCGATCATATTGTTAAATTGCACGGCATTCCCTCTGAGATTGTTTCCGATAGAGGCACGCAGTTTGTGTCCAGGTTCTGGAAGGCTTTCTGTTCTCGCCTGGGGGTTCGGCTGTCCTTCTCTTCTGCTTTTCACCCGCAGTCGAATGGTCAGACTGAGCGCCTCAATCAGAATCTGGAGACATATTTGCGCTGTTTTGTGGCAGAGAACCAGGAGGATTGGTGTTCATTTCTCCCTCTTGCTGAGTTTGCTTTGAACAACCGTCGTCAGGAATCTTCTGATAAGTCACCATTTTTTGGTGCATATGGGTTCCATCCGCAGTTTGGGACATTCTCGGGAGGGGCTCTTTCTGGTTTACCTGAGGAGGAGAGATTTTCCTCGTCTTTGTCTACCATTTGGCAAAAGATTCAGAGTAATCTCAGAAAGATGAGTGAGAAGTATAAGCGTGTGGCTGATAAGAGACGTGTGCCTGGTCCGGACCTGAATGTGGGTGATCTGGTGTGGTTGTCTACAAGAAATATTAAACTGAAGGTTCCCTCCTGGAAATTGGGCCCCAAGTTTATTGGGCCTTATAAAATTTTGTCAGTCATCAATCCTGTTGCCTTCCGCCTTGATCTTCCACGGGTTTGGAAGATACATAATGTTTTTCACAGATCTCTCTTAAAACCATATGTCCAGCCCACGGTACCCTCCTCTTTGCCTCCTCCTCCGATTTTGGTTGATGGCAATCTGGAGTTTGAGGTTTCCAGAATTGTGGACTCTCGCATTGTCCGCGGTTCTCTTCAGTACCTCGTTCATTGGAAGGGTTATGGTCCTGAGGAGAGGATGTGGGTTCCGATGTCGGACATTAAAGCCACTCGCCTTATCAGGGCATTTCATAGGGCTCATCCTGGGAAGGTGGGTCCTGGGTGTCCAGAGTCCACCCGTAGAAGGGGGGGTACTGTCACTACCAGAGCTTTGAGACGTTCTCAAAGCTCTGTGTCTCCACCCCTGTGATGATGTCACTTAGGGTTGGAGGTTTTCTCACTGTTCTATTTCTCCGCCCCTGTGATGAGGTCTTACTCTCAGCTGTCTCTCCTGCGTTTGATTTCTCTGCCTTTAAATCACCCCTCCTCCTATTGCAGGGCGTGGATTATATTTCTCCTTTCAGTTGTAGCTCTGCCTTGAGTATCTTCACTCCTTTAGCTACTAGTTCTCTGGACCTGTGTTCTGCTGCTGCAAGCACTCCGGATATTGCCAGCGGTCCTTGGATCCGTCTTCTCTATGGCTGCAGCTCCATCAGCTAAGTGTGCAGACTTTGTTATGTACCTGGTGATTTCCTGACTGGATCTGAGGTGGCCCCGGTTCCCTCCTTATTCTGTGCAGGGCATCGGAGGCCGTGCCCCTTCCACTATTGTAGGGGTTACAGGGCTCATCAGTCTAAGGTACGCGGGCATGCCTCGTTCCACCATTTGGATCCGGGCATGTGCTTTAGCAGCATAGGGAGAGTGTTGAGGGTCTGACAGGGGTCACCCTTTCTCTTCCCTAGTTTGGGTCCGGTCAGTAGCTCTTTTTACTGTGTATACTCTTGTTACCCTTAAACAGCCGTGACAGAAACGCGGTGAAGAACAGCTCAAAAAACTCAAGGGCCGATCCTAAATGAGCTGTCTCCACGCGAACTCCAGATTGGGCGGTGAAAGGGGGCAATACGGGTGCGGCGGAAGCAGGGGATTGCCAATTTGGGTTTGCCAGCATTTCTGGGAGACTAAGGGCTCTACGGGCCTGTGAACGTGGTGGCTGCGACGGGGAAGTTACTGCACGTGCCACCGTACCAGCTTGAACTGCCCTACTGGTGCTCGCCACTTCACCAGGGAATACGGCAGTGCTGGTAGAAGGTCCAGGATGTGCTGCGCTGCTGGTGTATGCCGCGCCATAAAAAAGATCAGCGCTAGCACCACTCTGCTGCAAATGAGGCTCATCACGCGGGGTATGCAGTACACTGACATGGGGTTGGGTACGCCTGACCATAGAAGGGACCTCAACCTCGTCATCTTCACTACCGGTTAGAGTGCCACTGCTGTCTACAGGTTCATATTCTGAACCACTGGATTCAGCGGGTGAGGCGTCCCCATCCCTTTCATCCATCAGGGCCAGAATCCTGTAGGCCTCTTCAGCGGAATACCCCTTTGACATTTTGGGCTAACTAAATATAGGGGGTATTCCTCTGAGACTACCCAGGAAAAAGAGCACACCTGCCTAGTAAAAAGGAGTGCTTGCGAAGTAAAGCTGCGATCACTAATAAAGATCCAGAAAGCTAAAAAGTGATCTTTATCGCGCCGCTGCGATTTTACAGTGTTTTTGCAGTGATCAGAAAGAAAAAAAATTCTGTCACTGCGGTGGGGCGGACGGAACGCAAGTGTGCGCACAAGATCAGGCCTGATCGGGCGAACACTGCGTTTTTCGTAGAGCCTAAGGTGACCCTAATGTACTGATATAGATCTGATTGCGATCAGTCTTGATCATTTACAGATACTATATAGTACTAGTGCTGATTAGCGACAGTGATGACGCTAATCAGTGACTAATCAGTGACTGCGGTGCGGTGGGCTGGGCGCTAACTACCTAACAAGTAGCTAAGTAACTGGCGGGTGATAAGGGACCCTTACAGGGGGGTGATCAATGACAGGGGGGTGATCAGGGAGTCTATATGGGGTGATCAGGGGTTAATAAGGAGTTAATAAGTGACAGGGGGGGTGTAATGTGTGTGTGTGTGGTGTTTGGTGCTACTTACAGAGCTGTCTGTGTCCTCTGGTAGTTGATCCAAGCAAAAGGGACCACCAGAAGAGCAGGTAGCAGCATACCTATTTCATTGGTTATTTTAAAAATATACAGCCTGCCAGCCAATGATCAGCGCTGGCAGGCTGTAGTTCAACTTGTTTACTGCGCGATCCGTTCACAGGAAATCTCAGGTCTCACGAGATGACGCTAATAGGCATCGCTGAGACCTGAGAGTGCTGCCGTTCGTTCACCTTTCGGCGTTACAGTGGCGGCAAGCAGTTAATGTGTATACAAGAGAGAGTTAGGGAATCTAATATTTGCTGTGTGTTATGTATGTATATGGGAGACACCATAGCTGATAGTCTCTGTCCATGTATTTGAGACATTTAGAGATACAGCATGCAGAAGCAAAGTCATGTAAAAAAAAAAAGTACATTTTAAAAATAATTAAACCTCTCTGTGAGCACATGCAATTAATCATAAGAACTTTGTTTATCCTTGCATCCCTGAAGAAATTATTATTTTACTTACAGGGCATTTGTCAGCAGGATCAATCCTATTAAACAAGCCATAATGCTTAGAAGGGCTGACTCTGATGATTGAAACATATCTTCCTCCCTTAATCCAATTCTGCATTTAGGAGAAATAAGTGTTTTTAGAAATATGCAAATAAGGGCTTCTGTGCACCCTAACTCCTGTGTTCTGCTTCCCTGAACAATCCTCCTTCCACTTGATTCACAGGAACAGGCAGGTGGAGGGGGGAGCGGCGGCAAAAGGCTGCACAATATTGCTAAGGCCCATCCTTGGTGCACTTAAAGGGGTTATTTCATGATTATTGTAAAGAATTAAAATCAGACATCATATAGTACATGACAACCTCATTCTAACAAAGCTAGAAACATTCCTCTACATGGATCCAGAGATCTCCACATTCGAGGGTAGTGTCTTTTCTGCTGCAGCTCAGGAGGTGTGTCCATGCTCTACCTATAACAGCCCAGGAGGCAGTTGATGGATGAAACTGAGCATTTGCGGCCATCTCAGTGAGCAGGACAAAGAAATAAGAAAAGAAAAAAACAGCAGGAGGCGCTATACAGATACATTTTATTGAATAACTCAATGACTATGACACATTTTTAATTACCGTATTTTTCGCCGTATAAGACGCACTTTTTCTTCCCCCAAAATGGGGGAGAAATGCCCCTGCGTCTTATACGGCGAATGCAGTCAGTTTTACATCGCTGGATGCGATGTAAAGCGAGCGGGGACTCGGGGAGGGACTGGGAGGAGGAGCTGGGGCCGGCAATAGCGGCGGGGCGGTGCAGTCACTGTACTAAAGGCCCGCCCCGCCGCTCCGGTGTACTAATAAAATGTCATATTCAATTAATGGTTACTAGATATGCCCCTTTATGCCTAATGGTACCTTAAATCCTAAGCGCATCCGTACAATGCAGGCCGGGCGGGCGGCAGCGTAACTCCCTGATGTCACGTGCCTGCGCCGCCTACTTTATGAATGAAGCAGGCGGCGCAGGCAAGTGACGTCAGTGAGTGACGCGCCGCGCCGGCTGCCCGGCCTGCCGGCATTGTACTAAAGCGCTTAGGATTTAAGGTACTTTTAGGAATAAAGAGGCATATTTAATAACTATTAACTGAATAAGACATATTATATTAGTATACTGGAGCGGCGGGGGATCTGTGGATGGCACAGTTATGGGCTGGGAGGGTCTGTGGATGACACATGTATAACAGTGCCATCCACAGATCCCCCCCCTGTAACAGTGCCAGCCACAGATCCCCCCATAACAGTGTCTGTCATCCACAGTTCCCTCATAACAGTGTCCGTCATCCACAGTTCCCCCCATAACAGTGTCCGTCATCCACAGTTCCCTCATAACAGTGTCCGTCATCCACAGTTCCCCCCATAACAGTGTCCGTCATCTACAGATCCCCCCCATAACAGTGTCCGTCATCTACAGATCCCCCCATAACAGTGTCCGTCATCCACAGATCCCCCCATAACAGTGTCCGTCATCCACAGATCCCCCCATAACAGTGTCCGTCATCCACAGATCCCCCCATAACAGTGTCCGTCATCCACAGATCCCCCCATAACAGTGTCCGTCATCCACAGATCCCCCCATAACAGTGTCCGTCATCCACAGATCCCCAGTAATAGTGCCATCCACAGACCACCTAGTTCCAAACCCACAGCACACCTTTTGGTTAAAAAATTTTTTTTTCTTATTTTCCTCCCCAAAAACCTAGGTGCGTCTTATACGCCGGTGCGTCTTATACGGCGAAAAATACGGTACATGCAATTACAAAAGTATTCAGATCCAGCAACCCCTTTCAGTGCTATTTTGAATACATACCGGACTCCAAAAAAGTTGGGACACTATACAAATCGTGAATAAAAACTGAATGCAATGATGTGGAGGTGCCAACTTCTAATATTTTATTCAGAATAGAACATAAATCACGGAACAATGTACCATTTTAAGGGAAAAATATGTTGAAACAGAATTTCATAGTGTCAACAAATCACAAAAAAGTTGGGACAAGGCCATTTTCACCACTGTGTGGCATCTCCCCTTCTTCTTACAACACTCAACAGACGTCTGGGGACCGAGGAGACCAGTTTCTCAAGTTTAGAAATAGGAATGCTCTCCCACTCTTGTCTAATACAGGCCTCTAACTGTTCAATCGTCTTGGGCCTTCTTTGTTGCACCTTCCTCTTTATGATGCGCCAAATGTTCTCTATAGGTGAAAGATCTGGACTGCAGACTGGCCATTTCAGTACCCGGATCCTTCTCCTACGCAGCCAAGATGTTGTGATTGATGCAGAATGTGGTCTGGCATTATCTTGTTGAAAAATGCAGGGTCTTCCCTGAAAGAGAAGACGTCTGGATGGGAGCATAGAACCTGAATATATTTTTCTGCATTGATGGTGGCTTTCCAGACATGCAAGCTGCCCATGCAAGCTGCCCATGCCACACGCACTCATGCAACCCCATACCATCAGAGATGCAGGCTTCTGAACTGAGCGTTGATAACAACTTGGGTTGTCCTTGTCCTCTTTGGTCCGGATGACATGGCATCCCAGATTTCCAAAAAGAACTTCGAATCGTGACTTGTCTGACCACAGAACAGTCTTCCATTTTACCACACTCCATTTTAAATGATCCCTGGCCCAGTGAAAATGCCTGAGCTTGTGGATCTTGCTTAGAAATGGCTTCTTCTTTGCACTGTAGAGTTTCAGCTGGCAACGGCGGATGGCACGGTGGATTGTGTTCACTGACAATGGTTTCTGGAAGTATTCCAGAGCCCATTCTGTGATTTCCTTTACAGTAGCATTCCTGTTTGTGGTGCAGTGTCGGGCCCGGAGATCACGGGCATCCAGTATGGTTTTACTGCCTTGACCTTTACGCACAGAGATTGTTCCAGATTCTCTGAATCTTCGGATGATGTTATGCACAGTTGATGATGATAGATGCAAAGTCTTAGCAATTTTTCGCTGGGTAACACCTTTCTGATATTGCTCCACTATGTTTCTGCGCAACATTGTGGGAATTGGTGATCCTCTACCCATCTTGGCTTCTGAGAGACACTGCCACTCTGAGAAGCTCTTTTTATACCCAATCATGTTGCCAATTGACCTAATTAGTGTTAATTGGTCTTCCAGCTCTCCGTTATGCTCAAATTTACTTTTTCCAGCCTCTTATTGCTACTTGTCCCAACTTTTTTGGGATTTGTTGACACCGTGGAAATTTGAATCAACGTATTTTTCCTTTAAAATGATACATTTACTCGGATTAAACATTTGATCTGTCATCTACGTTCTATTACAAATAAAATATTGACATTTGCCATCTCCACATCATTGCATCCAGTTTTTATTCACAATTTGTTTAGTGTCCCAACTTTTTTGGAATCCGGTTTGTATTTTTAAAATTCTTATTTCTCCTAAATCAAGCAACAGATCGGGGGAAGAAAGCTTTTAATCAGTCCTACCGGGCATTATGGCTAGAGTTGATCCTGCTGACAGATGTTCTCTTTATTTAAAAAAAACTGTATGGACTGGACGGCAGGAAATAAGAAACTAAGTACAACTGCCTGCATCCCTGAATAGTACCTCATTATTTTCTCTGCAGGGCTACTTAAATGTATGTGGATATAAGTTTCAGTTCAAGGCCCTGGGGTGAGTATGAATGGCATTTGGATGATTCAAACTGAGATTTTTTTTTTTAAAAGGACCTCATTTGTGAAAGATATACTTTTAACCCCTTACCAGTCTCTCAAGCCATAAACCAACACACGTGAACAGTGATTGTACACATCATAAACTTACATTGTACCCTGAACATATGCTATGCAAGTTTGTAAAGGAACATTTCACATAACTTGGTGTTTATAAAAGGAATACAAAGCTCCCAACAAGTCACTAATTGACAATAAAACATGTCCCGAACTTGAAAATAATGTAGAATGATATCATGGATATGAGTGCCAATATGTAATGGCTTTAAAAATTATAAAAATACATTCAACAAGACAATACAAGGACTCAGACAGGAAAACAAGGACAGTGTGGGATTGTAAAATGAAATGCCCTTTGATGTTTGGGAGTGGGAACTGTAGAATTAGTTACTACCTTTGTTGTCTTTGTGGTTTGCTTTTGTAATGAAAATATTAATCAAGGTTAATAAAAATGTCTTCTGATGTATTATTCTAGTTTCTTTTAAAGTTTAAAATCAGAGTGAGTGTATGCATTTTAGTAAGCCTGCCATACATATCTCTGTTCGCTGTTTTAAAGGACAGGGCAAGTTCTCATGGTACCCAAGGCAGAGATATCAGATTGCACCTAGTTTAATTTGTTCATTTTTCGTCTTCATCCTGGCAGAATGCTTTGAAAAATCTTAATATTGTCTGCTCTATCTTCTATAAATACATAAATATAGAAGTTTTTATTTCAGTGTACATTTTATTGCATATTAACAGCCTCTACGTGAACATTCTATGTCATTTATAATTACAAAAAAATGGCTGGATGGTTATCGTGATGTAATTTTTTAAGTCACCCTATATATTCAATTTCCTGTCCTGGCTCTTTAACTTCCTTTTTGCACAGCCAATAGAATTTCAGAGAGAACAATAGAGCTGTTATACTGTCATCTGAATTCTACACATACAATTATCATGATAATTACCCTTGCAATAACATATATATATATATATATATATATATATATATATATATATATAGATTTTTCAAAGAAGAGGCAGCACTCCAAGATACGGTGAAAAAACGACCCTCTTTATTTCCCCTGTGCGACGTTTCAACTGCTCATTGCAGTCTTTCTCAAGCATAACAGTGGTGTCACAGCATTTACATTTATACCCACAATGCTTAGTGGGTCAATTAACACAGTAATTGACAATAATATAGTCATATCAAGTATAAAAACGTGAATTACAATAACATGTTATCATGATCGTAGATATAACATGTGTGCCGGTTACAATCTTTACATACATCGTACCATTTCATAAAAATCACAAATCAATAGACAGTACCAAGTGCATAAAGTGCCTTGTGCTTTGTGCCCAATTATAGTGATCACCTGTGTAACTTAATTACGCGGTACAAGACCGCATGGTTAAAAACTTACATAGTGGAAGAGTATAATGATGGCAGGCATCTCGGCGTCCCTGTAGCCTCACCGCGCATGCCCGGTATCCTGGATACCGACGTACACAAAGGGGAGACGCAACCGGAAGTGACGTCAAACCCAATGCGCACATCCGCATCCCGGCGCCAACCCCACAGCCGACGGAATGGAGGGCAACATCTCCCTGTCCAGCCTCCCGATCACATGTTTATAAGGAACTGCCAGGGGACCCAAAATTTGAATATATCAAAAAATAAAAACTGTCTTAGATTTGGCACGTGATCATGGGATCATTGATGAGGGCGTATACAATTTTTTGCTCATTGAGAATCCACGTACACCAATGATCTACGTATTGCCAAAAATACACAAGTCCCTGACGAATCCCCCTGGGAGACCCATTGTGTCGGGCATTGATTCGATCTGTTCCCATGTTTCAATTTTTTTGGACCGCTTACTCCGCACCTATGCAATTAATACCAAGTCCTATATAAGGGACACAGAGGATTTCTTGGAAAAGATTTCCTCAGTAAAAGTGCCTGATGGATGTTTGGTGGCATCTTTCGATGTCACCAGTCTCTATACCTCCATAGACCACGAGCGAGGAGTTAATGCGGTCAGAAGATGTTTGGAACATAGTGACTACTCAGGAGTGTGTTGTGATTTTATTATTCAGCTCTTGAATCTGGTCCTGAGACATAATTATTTTATGTTTGGGGAGCAGTTTTTTCTGCAATTGCGTGGGACCGCAATGGGGTCCAATGTGGCCCCCACGTATGCAAATGTATTCATGGCGTCACTTGAGGAAGATCGTGTCTATGTGTCCCACCACTTCAGTAAAGTACTGGGGTGGTGGCGATACATAGACGACATCTTCCTCATTTGGCGAGGGGACATTGAATCCCTGGAACAGTTTCACGGCTATCTGAATGAGATGGACAGTGAGATTGCATTCACATTAACACATTCCGATAAACAGGTTCAGTTTCTCGACACAATGGTATCCATTGTTGGTGAGAGATTGTCTACGGACATCTTCACCAAATCCACCGACTGCAATATGCTATTGCGGTATGAAAGCTGTCACCCTAGAGCATGTATTGATTCCCTACCACGCAGTCAACTACTGCGGGTGAGGAGAATCGTACAGGACCCAAAAAACTTACCTGTCAGGTATGGAGAAATGGTCAAGAAGTTTAGACAGAGGGGATACCCGCATAAAAATCTAGCGAGACATCTGAAGAGACTTCAGTATCCACAGGAAGAGGGAGAGAGAAGACCAAAATTTGAACAGATCCCGTTTGTAACAACTTACTCTGAACAAAGTAAGGATATAGCCGGTATTTTAAAAAAACACTGGCCTATCCTACGGAGTAATTTCCCCAAGATTGAGAAATTTATGAGACCTCCTCTCTTATCGTATAGACGGCCCACTAACCTGAGAGATAGATTAGTGAGAGCCGATGTCCCTATTAAAAAGAAGGTGCAGACATTTCTTGGTGCAAGGAGGACGGGGTGTTTCCCGTGTCTTTCATGTGTAAATTGCACCTATATGATTAAGGGTAATGTCTTTATACATCCGGGAACTGGAGTACAATATGACATCCGTCATTATTTGACGTGTGATAGCACGTTTGTAATTTACGTGTTGAAATGTCCATGTGGTCTCCTCTATGTGGGGGAGACCACATGTGACATGAAAACGCGGTTAAACAACCACCGGTTCTCGATAAGACGCAAAAGATTGGACCTACCGGTCCCTAAACACTTTGTGGAGTATGGACATACTGAGAAAGACCTTAAGTGCATTATTATAGACCAGGTACAGAGGGGTAGGCGAGGTGGCGACCGTACAGTGGCCCTTAAGCAACGGGAACTGCGGTGGATACATCGCCTACAGTCACTCAAACCTAAGGGTCTGAATGTAGACTTTAAGTGGAATATCATGTAAACTGGGTCTTATTGCGCCTGTGTGGGGTTTCAGTCCGCCGAATTGATTATGTGACCACCTTTGGTGTCAAAATTATATATTTTTTTTTTATTCTCTTTTTAGGACTATTTGGATCCTAAAGTGATATACTTACTCTTCAAGTTATTTCCATGGTGGAAGAAAATGGTGGCGGTCGTCTTGGCAACATAAGTTTGAAATGGGAGAATGGGGCACACAATTGAATCTTGGTATCACTTTGAAGGAGACAATGGATAAATCGTGAATGGAGGAAGTCATGGCTATAGGAGATGTATGGAGGGTAGAAGAAGGCATGTGGGGTTGCAGGGTGTGGATAACATTTTGCGCCCCGCAGACCTTCGGGTTTATGGGGATGGTCACTTGTGTGGCTCACCCTTATGGACCATACCCCCCTTTCTCCATAAAAACAGTATAAAACAATATATGTGGTGTCCACTTTAAGGAGTACAATCCTCCGATATTCACGATTTGATATCCTTTTTTTTTATATATATCTCTACATTTTCAGTTTTTTACTATAACCATGAGAATAGTGTGCATGACTTTATCATTCTCCAACTAATTTGTCCCTGATATAGCTTGCACGATCGTGCCCGGATCAACTCCGAGGGCGGCGTGGTGTTGAGGGTAAACATTTCCTCACTGCCAGGTAACGATTCACGTGACAAAGTCATGTGATCGGGAGGCTGGACAGGGAGATGTTGCCCTCCATTCCGTCGGCTGTGGGGTTGGCGCCGGGATGCGGATGTGCGCATTGGGTTTGACGTCACTTCCGGTTGCGTCTCCCCTTTGTGTACGTCGGTATCCAGGATACCGGGCATGCGCGGTGAGGCTACAGGGACGCCGAGATGCCTGCCATCATTATACTCTTCCACTATGTAAGTTTTTAACCATGCGGTCTTGTACCGCGTAATTAAGTTACACAGGTGATCACTATAATTGGGCACAAAGCACAAGGCACGTTATGCACTTGGTACTGTCTATTGATTTGTGATTTTTATGAAATGGTACGATGTATGTAAAGATTGTAACCGGCACACATGTTATATCTACGATCATGATAACATGTTATTGTAATTCACGTTTTTATACTTGATATGACTATATTATTGTCAATTACTGTGTTAATTGACCCACTAAGCATTGTGGGTATAAATGTAAATGCTGTGACACCACTGTTATGCTTGAGAAAGACTGCAATGAGCAGTTGAAACGTCGCACAGGGGAAATAAAGAGGGTCGTTTTTTCACCGTATCTTGGAGTGCTGCCTCTTCTTTGAAAAATCTATAACAAATTGACCCGACAGCCTAAGGTCAGAGGATTTTTTGCACTCGGCTCCACCAGTTAAGTAGTGCTGCTGCTATTTTCTTTGTGTTTTATATATATATATATATATATATATATATATATATATAGTATATATAGCACTGCTGAAATGAAAATTGTTTACTATGAGTATTGAGTTAAAAAATACCCCTTTCTAATGGAAGTCTCCCTTTAAGAAACTGGAAGAAGATATGTAAGAATGAAGGGTATTGTCATACCATAGATGTGTCTGGTTTTCCGAATAGACAGTTACAAGTGTCAGTTATAAAGCTTTATAATAGTAAATTACAGTGAAACTTGTAAAAAAGGCAACCTTTTTTTAAATGACCACCCCCTTATCTAGTAGATTTTCTGTGACAAATTTTCAGTTCCTCCATATATTATGCATAATAGCCATCTGCTTAACTAAATGGCATTTATCATGTAGAGAAAGTTAATACACGGCACCTACTAATGTATTGTGATTGTCCATATTGCTTCCTCTGCTGGCTTGATTCATTTTTCAATCACATTATACACTGCTCTTATCCAAAGGTTGTGACTACCCTGAAATCCATTAGTGGTGACCTTGCTTGCACACTACAGGAAAAACCACTGGCCTCTCTGATGGCTGGGACTGTGGGAGTGCGCATAGGCACACATGCTTAGCAGCTCTTGTCCAGTGTATAATGTGATGGAAAAATGAATCCAGCCAGCAAAAGAGGCAATATGGACAATCACAATACATTAGTAAGTGCCTTGTATTAACTTTATCTACATGATAAATGCCATTGGCTGAAGTGAAGCAACCCCTTTAGGATGCATCAATGGAAATGTATTGTTGCAACATAAGTAGTACAATGCATGTCAATTTATTACTGTAAAGTAGGTGCTCCAAACATGACAACTGTGGCCGAAACTAGTGTTTTGGTCCGTTCCAGACCTTCACGGACACTAATGAAGTCATGGAGCAGTGGTACTATGGGAATAGCTTGGCGGAGTGGATGATAAATTGACATACGCCTTGCATTTTATAATTTATGTGTGCCATGGTTTACTACTACAACACTTTATGGAACATTCCTACCACTGAGCACTACTCACCAGTGTGTCTACTAGAAACTTTTGTATTTTACTGGAAGTATTCTGTTGACAAAATTTGATGATTCCTTCTTTTGTGCCAACCACTTAATGACTGAAATAAATTGCTTTCCTGCTGATTTTTAAGGGTACTGCCACACATAGCTTTGTCTTTTTGGGCCTGTATGCTGGAGGGACTAAAGGCCAGTGGTGAAGAGAGGGAGGGTGATATTATCTACATGGGCTGTATGCTGGAGGGGCTGAAGGCAGGGGGAGTTTTGTATTTTACATGGGACTGTATGCTGGAGGGGCTGAAGGCAGGGGGAGTTTTGTATTTTACATGTGATGTATGCTGGAGGGGCTAAGGCAGGGAAGTGATGTGTCTTACATGGGACTGTATGCTGGAGGGGCTGAAGGCAGGGGGGAGTTTTATCTTACATTGGACTGTATGCTAGAGGGGCTGAAGGCAGGGGGAGTGATGTATTTTACATAGGACTATATGCTGGAGGGGCTGAAGGCAGGACGAGTGATGCATTTTACATGGGACTGTTTGCAAGAAGGGCTGGAAGGCAGGGGTGTGATGTATCTTACATAGGACTGTATGCTGGAGGGGATGAAGGCATATGGCAAAGAGAGGGAGTGTGATATAATTTACATAGGACTGTATGTTGGAAGGGCTGAAGGTGGGGAGTGATGTATTTTACATGAGATTGTATGCTGGAGGGGCTGAAGGCAGGAGATTGATGTATCTTACATGGGACTGTATGCTGGAGGGGCTGAAGGCAAGGAAGCGATGTGTCTTACATGGGACAGTATGCTGGTGGGGCTGAAGGCAGGGGGAAGGTTGTATCTTACATGGGACTATATGCTGGAGGGGCTGAAGGGGGGCATAATTATTAATATAATACTACAGAGGGGGCCATTATAATATTAATAATAATAATACAGAGGAGGAAATAATAATAATACAGAGGGGCCAATATATATTATAATTATACAGAGGGCATTATAGTTATGGGCACTATGGGGGACGGGAGGTCTGTTATCTGAGGATACGAAACAGGGTTGAAAGAAGTTATCATGACGGTCCTATCTCCGAATGAAGATGCTGAGGAAAGTGTACATCACAGGAGATGTCACTGGATGTAACAGGTATGGTGCTGTATTCTCCTGTATATTTCATAGCAATGTATGTTATGTCCATCCAAATATTTTTTGGGGGGGCTGGAAATTTAATTTGGCCCACACTGCCGAAGCCTGGCCCCAGACTTCAGGTCACACTGTGTGTTCTGAATTCTGGGGCCTCACACCCATCTACTACATTATCTGTACTCAGAGAGTTATCCCTGTGTTATCTGTAGTGTTACATAGGACTTCAGTTGACATCTACTACATTATCTGTACTCAGAGAGTTATCCCTGTGTTATCTGTGGTGTTACATAGGACTGCAGGTGACATCTACTGCATTATTTGTAAAAAAAGGTGCATGGTCACAGGTCGGGGGGGCCCAATACTTGGCTTGCCCCGGGTGCTGGCAACCCACGCTACGCCACTGGATACTAGTAATAAATGGTATGACATGGGACCAGTTGACTGCTTATTGAGATAGTGACCGAAGAGTCCTTGCAGGACGTTGTGGGCTCCATGGGGAAAGGCTCCATTAATTATACGAGGAGCCGACCCGATGGCTCACTCCGTTCTCAGATAGACTTTGTGTTTACCTCTCGGGCAGTCAGGCGGTGTAGGCACTCTATGATCCCTTGCTTTTTCTCCGATCACAGAGCCATTCAGGTCCAGTGCATCCTTGCTAACGGGTTCCCCCCCGGCCCTGGATCCTGAAAACTGAACTGCGCTCTATTGATCGGGAGGACGTGCTTGCGATGCTAAGAGAGGTCTACATAGCTTGGCGGAATGAAAAATGGTTGTTTGAACGGACTAGTAACTGGTGGGAGTATGTTAAATTCCAGTTTTGTTCTTTCAGGCCAAACAATAGGCGTGTGAGAAGAAGAGGGCCTTCAGAGAGCTGCAGTCCCTGCAAGACCTTCACCAGTGCGGCTGGAGCATTAGAGAGGAGCTGGAGGAGACCAATAGGAGCCTGAAAAGTCACTTTGAGGAGGAATCCAATCAAATCATCTTCCGCTCCAAAGTGGGGAACCTGGAGAAGGGTGAGAAGTGTAACTTGTTCTTTTTCAGGAAACTCCACGCCAGCCACACGCCCTTGAACGAACTTCGATACAAGGATGGCAACATACGATCAGGGAAGAAGGAAGTGATGGGAGTCGTCACAGACTACTACAGAGACCTCTACTCCCTGAAGAACACCGACCCAAAAGCCGACGATAAATTCCTGTCAGGTATCACTAACCATCTTGACCCAGCAGGTGCGGAGGCCATGGATGACCCTCTGACGGTGAGGGGAGAATCGTTCACCCGGATCAGACCTGTAGCATTCTTGGCTGCAGGATCGCACATAGATCTCATGAGAGACACGGTACAATACATCAAAGATCGCAGTGTACAAGCGGCACTGGTCAGCCTTGATCAGGAGAAGGCCTTTAACCGAGTGTCTCATGAATTCATGGGCAAGGCTTTGCGCAAGCTGGGTCTAGGCAGGAGGTTCTGCTCGTTTGTTAACCTGATGTACCTTGACATTTGCAGCGCGGTGCTGGTGAACGGCTGGAAGACTGACTCCTTTCTGGTGTGCTCTGGGGTCAGACAAGGCTGCCCTCTTTCACCTCTCCTTTTTATTTGTGTTATAGAGCTCTTTGCGGAGTCTGTCTGGCAGAATAGAGAGATCCAGGGATCACCGCACCAGGACCAGGACACTACGAGGTAAAGTGCTCGCTGTACATGGACGACTTGACCATCTTCTGCGCTGATCATCGTTCGGTGACTGCACTTGTTCAGACCTGCGAGTTCGGACAAGCTTCAGGGGCCAAAGTCAACTGCGGGAAGTCAGAAGACATGCTCTTCAGGGACTGACAACAGGCTTCTTATGCCCCCTTCCCATTTACCATCAAATCGGACTTCATCAAGCTTCTGGGAGTCTGGTTCGGGAAGGAAGGCACAGTCTTGGGAAGAACGCTTGGCCAAAGTCAACCAAAAAATTGAACTGTGGAGCCTCAGACAACTCACAATTGAGGGCAAAGCACTCCTCCTGCGTAACAAAGTTCTGCCTGTGCTACAGTTTCCAGGGCCATCACCAGGACAGTGTTTCGCTTTGTTTGGGGATCCAAGATGGACAGAGTGAAGCGAGCCATTATGTACAAAGAACCCTGCAAGGGTAGAAAGGGCATTACGGACCTGCCCAGTTTGCTGCGGATCGCCTTTGTTTGTGACAGCGTTTGTTGGACTCTGAGAACAGCTAACAGCTCTGCGGGCAAGGCTATGGCTCGCTTTTTCCTCCTGCCCCTCTGGAGGGGTCTGGGCTTGGACAAGTGGGACGGCTCCATCCCTTACAACTGGCACGCTCCCTGGTATTACGGAGATGTTGTCAAGTTCGTGAGGGAACACCAACTGGAGGGCCTTAAGCCCGAATTATGGAAACCAAAGACTATCTGCAAGCTCAGAGCAAAGGATGCGGAGGAGTCAATTCCAGGGATCCATGATGACACCGTAGAGACAGTTTGGACTAATTTGTCATCAGACAGGTTAACCAACGGGCACAAGGACTTCCAATTCTGCCCCAGGTGCCCTTTCGTGAAGGAAACATTGTACCACCTGTTTTGGGAGTGCCCCTTTGCGGAGGGCCTGTTGGATGCCCTGAAAAATGAACTCAAAGACTCTGTGCCCAGGAACAGCCTGCAATACACTCCAGTGTTGTACGGACTATTTTCTGGGATTCATACTGTTGAGGCCATCCAGGAGGCCTGGTGCCTTATGAACTGTTTTAAGGACGCTATATGGCTTGCCAGGAACCGGCTTTTTCTCAGGAGGGAGAACATGTCTGTCCTGGATTGCTGCAGACTTATCCATAGTCGGCTGTGGGACTACAACATCTTGGATGTCGACGAAGAGGACTAAACCCCTCTCCTTCCCCCTCTCCCCCCCCCATTTGGTTCTATCTTCTCAACAATGCTGAGGCATGTCCTTCCCATCTCCCTCACCTCATCCCTGTCTAAATGCTGTGGGGTATTGCTCTGGTAGACAGGCTAGCGGACACAGTATAGAGGCAATCACAAAGTCTCTAACTTAAACAGTTCGGTGTTTACTCACACATAAGGAAAAACAAAATGACCGTTCACAGTCTTTGTTTTTGTTCACACCATGCAATGTCCATAGAAAAAAATCTTTACCTGGTTAGCAGTTTTCCACCCGCAGTCCACAGCAGGCTTTAGCGGCCTGTTTTCCAACATGCGGCTCTCAGCCTTTTAGCATGGCACAAATTCACAGGTCTCAAAACACAGAGACTCCCCAGCTTCTCTGTCAGAGAAACCCAGAGACTGCTGGCTGGGTTTTATATAGGTCAAAAAAGACCCGACCTGGAGCTTGGGGAGGATCCACCCACCCAGCACTTTGGCTACTCCCAGTAAGAGCAGGCCCGGATCGGCTTTACAGCCATACTGACAACAGTGTCAGTCAGCACTAGCTGCCGCTGACACTTAAAACTACCGACTCTTACCTTACCCAGGCCAGGAATCTCGGTGACACATACCTTACATCAATGATGGCCTCTTGCGCCTTCCTACAATGCTTTGTTAGAAGGTTTTGTGATTGAATAGGTATGTGTCACGGGTAGTACGGGGAAGGAAAGACAACCAAAGGGAACAACAACAAAACAACTACAGACTAGGCCCCAAGCCTAGGGAATAAAGAGGTCACCTCCTAGCAAACCCTGACTCTCTCCCTAAGCTGCTAACCACATGTGCAAGTCTCAAAGGTAGAAAAGCACATGCACGGGAACTTAAGACTGCTGACACACTGCACCAAACCGTCAGCTTAGGGAACAGCGAAAGAGGCAACCGCTCCTTCCAACCTGAAGGAGCCAGTGTCTCCCTGAGGCCTAGTCAGGACAGACACAACAAGAAAAGGGAAAAGACTTAGCTTGAGAAGCAACTGGAACAGGAGAATCACCACACAACCAGAGCACTCCTCAGAAGAACTATTAGCCGCAGGGAAACCAGTGAAAGGCGGAACATATAAAGAGCCACCTGACTGATAATGAGCAACATCTGCGAAGGGGTAGAAACCTGTCAGCAACAATGAAAACAATAGAGATCTGTCAGATCGACTCCTGAGTCTTCCGTCTATCTGGACTTCTAAGATTTCTCCCAGGGTCAGCGGTGACAGTATGCTAGTGTAGCATACATTGTGATGTATAGTGTAGATTAGCCTGTGCTTTACATAACAATGCCATTCTCTCAAAGAAGACTGGCCTGTGCAGCGTCACAGTACTAATGTATGTATGTATGGATTGTAATAAAGGTGTTTTCAATCAAAAATGGGACAAATTGACTTTGACAATTCATTTTTACTATAATTACCTAAACACAATTTTGTGATAATATATTTCTATTCTTCTAAATTAGGCTACTTTCACACTAGCGTGTTTTGCGGATCCATCGTGCAATACAACTGCATGCATCCGTCATGAATGGATCCGGTTGTATTATGTCTTCTATAGCCATGACGGATCCGTCTTGTACACCATTGAAAGTCAATTTCTATTGTGCCAGATTGTGTCAGAGAAAATGGAACCGTCCCCGTTGACTTACATTGTGTGCCAGGACGGATCCGTTTGGCTCCGCTTCTTCAGGCAGTGTTTTGGTGTCAGCCTCCAGAGCGAAATAGTGACTGAACAGAGGCAAACTGATGCATTCTGAGTGGATCCTTTTCCATTTAGAATGCATTAGGGCAAAACTGATCCTTTTTGGACCGTTTGTGAGAACCCATCACGGATCTAAAAAAAAAAAGGAAAATCAAAACGCGAGTGTGAAAGTAGCCTTAAAGGGAACCTGTCACCATGGAAATTTAAAGTAATCTTCAGGCAGAATGTTATAGAGCAGGAGGAGTTGAGCAGATTGATATATAGTTTTGCGGGAAAAGATTCACCAATATTTCATGCATTTACATTCCTGCTGATTCTAAGCTTTGAAGTCCAGGAGGCGGTCCTATCAGTGATTGACAGCTATCTCTGTATACACAGTCATAGAGGGAAGGCTGTCAATCACCTCCTTGACTTTAAAGTCCAGAATGAGCAGGAATTTAAATGAATAAATCACAAGTTATAATGAATCTCTTCCCATGAAACCATTTATCAATCTGCTCAGCTCCTTCTGCTCTATAACATGCGGCTTTCAGCTCAGACACCATGTTCAATGTGATAGGTTCACTTTAAACCTCTAATATTGAATACAGTATGACACATGTTATTACTTGGTGTTTCATAGTGCAAGTCCCATTTCCATACCTTTCCTGAGATTTTTGTGCCCGTACACTTGGATTGATGCCTGGAAACTGGCGCAACAAGTAGTTTTATATCGCATACGATGGAATTCACTCGTAGTGTGTTCGTCATTAACCAAAGTTTCTGTTAAGAGTGTAGAATAAAATGAAATGGAAAGAATTTCAGCTTTCTGTTAAACAAGCTAACAATGCTTACAGAATCACTTATGTGGAGAATGTCAGTTCATGCTGACTCTGGAAAGGAAATCTTGCTTGCAAGCTGCCAGATAAAATAATGTACAGATCTCTTTCCTTTCCTTGGCATGCGTCCAGTTTAAGTAGCTGTGAGCCTTCCTGGTGGGCTTAATATTTCATTGATTGGATTGGGGACACCAAAAATAATTTGGAACTACTTACAAAAGCCGGTTTACTTTTTGAGAAGTACCCCAACTGAAGGTAATTGCACCCATAACTCTGCTATTGACTGACATTGGTAGTTATTCATAAAATGACAGAGGCTTCCCGTTTTATAGCATTTCATGGCTCAAGGACTAGGTCCTTTATTCTGTTTGGAGGCAGCTTTCCCATTTTTTTCAATAGACGCAAGGGAACCCTGACAACAATTTTATAATGTAAAAAGCCTTGATTACTGGTGTGAAGTAATGTGGACAGTAAATCCTGGCTCTTACACATAATAAAGAGTTCACTAGATCTACTGAGACCAAGGAACTTCCAAGAGCCATGAGAGTTAAGCCATTAAATTTTAGATTAATGGGGGACATGTCTGTGCCAAGTATGGATTCACAAATATAAAGCAGTGGAGTAAAAATAAGTAGAACTTATACACAGAAGACCAATAATTGACAACTGGAGGCTTGAAGTGCTAAGTGGACTGAAACATGAAACACAGTAACATAGCTAGCATGGATAAAAGACCATAAAGCCCAAACTTATTGTATTTGTGCGATGTATTTTGTAAGAAACCAATAATGGTAAATGCTTTAGATCGCTGGTACTGTTCTAAAGGTGGAATTAGAGATGATTGAATCGTTTAAAATTGTCTTCATTGGCATTAAATTATATTCGTCTAATATAGAGTGGCTGAAAAATCTTTCTGATTTTAAGCATTTCAACAATTGACTTCTATGTGCTAAATACACTTGCATAAAAGTACATTTTCCCATCACCGCAATGCAGTTGAGGGGAATTTTCAATGATTCACTAATTTCTAGTTGAGAGTATTGTTCATGATGTCCTGTCTCCTTGGGGCTAAAACTATGCAAGGATGCTTGGCTTAGTTCGCATACTGTTTTTCTTCTATGTGTAACCTATATGAAAAAAAATAAAAAAATCATGATGCATATGTCAAATATATGGCCCTGATCTATTATTCAACACTGGAAAAAAGCAAGGTGTGAACATATGTATTCAAGAGAAAGTTTATTCAGCTCACCTTCCCAAGACACATGGACAATCTGTTTTCTCCAGTAACAACCAAATCCAAAATCCAGCACCACTCCACTTGATAAAAGAACTTGGATTTTATTGAACAAAACTTATAAAAATCAAAATTCACTGCATAAAGGGATACATCATAGCAGCATGAAGAAATGCTTGACTATAGGTTGATGCGTTTCAGAACACCGATTATGAGGAAAGAGCAGGTTGTGATCCAAAACACGTCAACCAGAAGTCATGCGTTTTTTCATGCTATTATGATATATCACTTTATGCCGTGAATATTGATTTTACACATTTCAAATTAAATCCAAGTTTTTTTTTATCAAGTGGAGTTGTGCTGGATTTTGGATAAGGTGTCATTTGAAATTAAACTTAGGTACAGTAACAGCATTCATGGCTATGGGCTCCACTAGATACCCTTGGGAGAATTGGCTTAGTAGAAACTCTGCTGTATTTTTACCACCAAAATAAGCTAGCACTGGAGCTTTCATGTTTATTTTCTCAACCGCCGTAACTACATTACGCATATACATTTGTAAAACTGTATATTAAGATTGGTTCTCTGAGTCGAAATCTCTGTGGTCTATACAATAGTCCCTATGAACTTTTTGCATGCATAAAATTCTATGTAGTAGCAGTGAGCTGTGGTATTCCTTCCAGTTATCATAATTATCCTTTCTAAATATAGGGGAGGATTTCGGAAACTATTTACAAGAAAATTGATTTACCCATAGCATCCAGCCACAGAACATCTTTCATGTTTTATTCTGTTCTTGAAAAATTAAAGCTGCGCTGTCATTGGTTATTTCTTTTAGACAGTTTTTTTTCACAGATATGCCCCGATATATACAAACCACTTTTACATTTCCTTAGGTTGAACCATCCTTTCATATTTGCATCTTTCATTTCTAGTTTCATATCACATTGGGATGTGAATACATTATTTTTTTAAAGTTGTGTATATTTTTTATTTAGTCATTTTTATCATTTTGATATATTTTGTGCCCTGCATATGACTAATCACAATAATTACGATGAAATCTTACAGTGACGTTTGATTGAGGAGAACCAGTGACGCAAAGTAATTGCTATGAAACGTCTGGAATAATATTCACAGTTACAAACTCAGAAATGCCGACTAAATTCAACCCTATTGTTTTAGAAGCTAGGTTTACAACTGTGGAGACAATCTTCTGTGCTGAAATGTACTGAACTTCTGAACACCATGGTAGGCTAGACAGTAATTAGAAACATGTTATTCTATGCTGAATGCATACTTTAGGCCAGAGGCTTTTTAACTGTGAGGGAGGCTTTAGTAGGCAACCCACCTATTGTTGTTGAGGTGCAGCCAGGACGACAGTATTGCTCTATTGATCTATAGTTTTGGGTTTAGATATATTTAGGGGGAAACATAATTTTGACAGATATCTCAACCATGGGTGAGACCCAGGCATCAAAATGTTTTGGCTGGTGAAGGCCTATTAGAAGAAGGTTGAGAAGACCTGCTTAAGACAGCTCAAAAAGTTTACATCTGCAGGTACTGAATATGGACTTAAGGAAGAATGCATGTTTGTGTATGAAAAGCAAAAAAGATGATGAGTATACAAAAATGCCTAAAGTTAGTAAGGTACCCAAAAGATCCATATTTGGAACAGTCCTTTTAATATGTTTTCAATACTTTACGATTGGATTAGGAAATACCCAAAACGTGAGAGGATGTACGGTTATGTACTTAGTATAAAACAGTGGTATAGTTATGTACACAGGATGATTTAGAAGTCTTCAGTTACCGGAATGTATTAAAAATACTCAAAGACTTTTTAATTCACTGTGTATATTAGATAAGAGCAAGTTAAGATGCGCAAGAACATTCGATTCAACAATTGGAAAGCCTCATATCAGTTGTGAGGATGTGGGATTTAGTTTTGGCAACCTTATTTCAGAAAGGAAAAGGTGGCCTTGTTCGGTGTGAACAAAGTACATTTATCTATCTATCTATATCTCTATCCATCTATATCTATATTTTACATCAGATTGCTACAGCAAGGTCAATCGCTTAAACTTCTGCATTAGATGTGTCAGTCACAACCGACTCCAACTTCCTGCTCCCTTATTCTGTCTTGCTGACATTATCTGTTTTTTTTAAAGCCTCTTCCCACCATATTACCTTGCCCCCCAAAACCATGAATTGTACCGTTTGAAATGAGCTGGCTTAGGTAGGCCAGTTACTCAAAAAGGCATTCATCCCAACAGCAAGCTTCAACTCCAGTAGACTAAAGTTATTGATACTTTTCTTCCCTAAAATTAAAAGGTTCACCTTAAGTGAGTTACTTATGGAGTTATCCCCCATGTCTACATGTCTCACTCAGTATTTCTCAATTTTTTAGCAGCATCTTATTAACAGATCGGGGAAGCTACACTTATTGCAGACATAGACCTCTTTTAGACACACCACCCACCCATCATCAGGGAAGCACACCAAATGCCAGGTTCACCAACTGATTTGTATTAACTTTACACATGCTGTTTTCTTTTAACCCTTCTAAGCGTACGGCCACATGGCAGAAATGCTGCAGATTTTCCACTGCATTTTACAGTAACAGTAAAGTGGATGAGATTGAAAAAAAAAAACTCTTGTCATTCAGTGTGGATTTTAAGTCTTCAGACTTCTGGCACATATCTCGTCCACAGGAAAATTCTCCTTGTGTGGACATACCCTAAAAGTTTTTCTCTATCTTTGGTTGGTAATGCCCACAATGAATTACCTGGCCTCCAGGATTTATATGCAGGTAAGTAGGAACCACTGGCTGGATGTCACTGAATTAGACCAGATAGTTTACCTTTAGACTTAAAGTTTCTAGTCACATGAAAAGGCTGACAGCTGAACGCTCATTTGACTGATGCCTTCTTTATTTCAATGGGCAAAAAGGAGTAAGCCACTGGGATACCCCTTAGCTTGGGTTTGTCTGACACTCTAATGTATATGGGGGGCTCCGGACTCCCTCCCAGCAGATGATGTTGGGGGAGGGAAGGATCGAGCAAAATTTATATTTTGGCCTGATCCTTCTCTTCTCCTGGTAGATAAGCAGCTGCCAAAAGTGTCTGGCAGCAGCTTTCTCCACTCTCCCCATGGATAACACTTACACATTTAGTCAAGTTAAATGTATGCAGCATGTATGGAGGAGTAGTTGGGAGAAATAGCTGTAAGTCAAATGGACATGTGTATGCCCAGCTTTAGTTCCTGTGAGAACAAAACACCAAGCATATTGAAATACATCTGCTGTGGGACAGTCTGGAGACCCCAAAACACATAAAATCATTAGCCAATCCCACCAAACCAGGGTTTTACTATCTTCTACCTCTTTGACTGACATGTAAGTTGGCGTATGCCAAAAGTCAAGCCCACCAATATGTAAAATACTTGGGATACAGCTGATAACATGATAGATTTAGCTTGTAGAATGCCAATCAAACCTATAATGAATTCTGCATAATGATTATGTGGAAATGAAACCAGCTGTTCTTAGCTGTTACGAGGTCCTCGAAGCAGAGGTTGTCATTGATGTATATACACAAGTTTTGTGAACCATTGCATCGTGTAAAACATATGCTTGTATTCTGTGAGCAGTGATGTCATCACTTACATTGTTCATTGGGTAATATGGTTCTATGAAATATACATTTATAATGTCATGACTTCACTTGTGTTACTTGATTGAGCATACATATGGGTATTCAATTATACAAGGAGGAAGAATGTCTGCTCAGCTCCTTGTAGGTTACATTCAAGTTCATTGACACATACATTATACAGACCACTTTTATTTCTATGTCTTTACTGTGCAGTTTTAAAGGCCCCACTGTTGTCATTTGTACTGTGATTTCTGCCAGACTAATCCATTAATGAACAGTATAATCCTGTCTCTAAAATGTGTCAAGCCTTTCACCTCGGGTAAGTTGAATCCTATACTGAAAATGGAAATCTTTTTTCAAGTCTACCTTGATCTTTTCTATCCCTCCAGCTCTGCAAACTGAAAGAAAGTTGATTGGGCAGGAAGGTAGAGAACTAGCTGAAAGTTAAGCTGTGCTGACCATGGTACCACCAACACCTCATATACCAGCAACACTTCATTTGAGGTGAAACAGCAAGTCAAGCGTATTAGGATAAGTATAGAGAGATTATTATGAAGCCACATTCACATGATGTTTACAAAGCAGTGAAGCAACCTCTTGGGGTATTTAAGTCTTTAATTAAATGCACACAGTAAAAACCAGGGATAATTGACCTACAGCTGTGTATGATGGGGTTTTCTGACCAATGTTACTGTTGACTTTTTACAAGAATAACTTGTAACATAGTAACTTTTTGACTAAATAATTTAAGAAAAAACACAGTAAACAGTTTAGAGTTTTTATTTTATTTATTAATGGATAAAAATATCAAAATCAAAGCGGTCATGTATAGAAAAAAAAAGGAAATGTAATACTTAGTTGTGCCACCTTTAGCAGCTTGCAACTAAACTCTTCTGATGCCTTGAGATCAGGCTTTCGCGTTAGGGTAGGGCCACACAATCAAGTTTCTGGATGCAGTTTTGGGAAGCCAAAATCAGGAGTGATCCTAAAAGGAGAGAAAGTAAATAGGACAGATAAGACTTCTCTATTTTGAATTCATTACATTTTCCTCTCTGGTGGTGTCTCTTGCTCTTTCTTCTGTGGCAGAACTTCTAGTATTCCCTTTTCTACATTCAGTGCTGGACTAATATGCTCTCTTCTCCTCAGGGCTTTTTTTCTCAGAGAAAAGGTGGTGGAACTCACCCCCCCTCCCTTGGCCACGCCCCTACCCACCCCTAGGACCTCCCCCTAAAACTGCCCCTTTAGAGAACAGTGATGCAAGTACATTTTTTTGGGGGGGCGGGGGCTATAAAAGTAAATGTATGGAATTAAATAAAAAGCAATGCAGTAAAATGCGCAAAAAAATTTGAATACTTACCAAAAGGCCATGTGTGGACTAGGGTACTGGCAGGCAAGGAAGGCAGTGGCACAAGGGGGGCCCGCCGCCCCAAGTAGTGTGCCAGTGCCACTGCCTGCCTTGCCTAGTGCCACCATGCCATTGCCAGTGACGGTCGTGACAGCCAGGCTGCCAGTGCCCGCGGCCGCCGCCGCCCTAGTCCACACATGGGCAGCGCAGCCTGGCCAGGCCCCTTCCTTCCTTGTTCCTGTTCCCCTAATTGGCCAATTCAATCTTTCTTTTTTAATTTAAAAATGAAATAAATGAAAAATTATCTTTTTTTTATTTTGTACCCTTTTCCTGCCTAGTGCCGCTCTGCCTCCTGACTCCTGCTCGTGCCTCCAGCAGCCGCCCTGCCTGCTGGGCAGGCTTGTCAGTGGAGCCGGAGGCGTGGGGTCCCGGGTCTGGGGCCGCAGACAGCGATCCCACTCTCCCTGCCGCTGTCAGTGGTGGGCGGGAGCTGGGCGGGCCTGAGCCAGTGGAGAGCCGGAGGTGCCGGAGGCTGCAAGTAAGCAGCCTAAGCAGCGGGCCGGCTAGGCCCAGTAACTAAAGGGGGGTGGGGCTAGTCGGCAGAAAGTAGGTGGCGGAACGCAGTTCAGGGGCGTTCCACCAGAAAAAAAGGCCTGCTTCTCCTCCTATCATTGCCAGCATAGTGAAGTGCCCCAGGCACCTTTCATTCATTTGTCTCTACATCTAAATTCATAAAATGATATAGCTATATCACTCTCTCACTCTCCATTCATCGGAGAAGCAAATTGGGGGATTGCATACTATAATTGTATTTATTAGTGGAATCACTGGGGCTGTGTGTGAGGGACTATTTTCTATGAGGGGAGGAAGGGTTTAGCAAGAGCTGTCTACAATGCACTCTTGGGAGATGCAGATGCTTACATGGGACAAGCTGCTGCCTGCCAACAGAATTTAAAAAAACAGGGCTGCAAAGGTGTGAGTAAAGCTAAAAAGAGGTATACACACATGCAATTCAGAGTCCACAGAAACAGAATTAAAGAAAAAAAATTGTGTCTAATTTCCAAATTTCAGAATCACTTCTCTCATTTCTATATTCTAAGAGTAGTAGACACTTTCCAGAACTGAGATATCTCATACCGGACAGTTATCTGCCAAACAGACATTCTTTTGGTTCCTTTGGCCTACATCTGGCACATTATAGGCTATGAATATGCTTGGCATATATGATCTGAGCTTTTCCTGGAGTATGCTCCAAACATATGATACCTACAAATCTGGATGGGTGACGCTCTTCTAACAAGCAATAAATAATATAATAAATACATACAACACACCAGTAATGTCAGAATTCTGCATACAATAAACAATATTACTGTACTCTTACTGTATATTCATTATCTTACAAATAAGTAAGGCATGTCTATGTCAACTTTTATTTAACCTCTTAAATGGAATATTATCTTGCCATTCCTAAAATTAAAATAACACCATTATTTAGTCAAAAAGAGGTCACAGACTTCGGCTGATGCAGTTTAGGAGTTTTCTTATTACAAGGCATTTTTGGAGGTTTCTCCAGAGCTGGCTAATTTCCTTCCAGACCACACAGGCATTGTACTGTGTATACATTAAGACATGTAGGGTCTGGAGGAGGAAAGCTTCCATGTACCAACACGTGTGGTTTCAGCTAAGATAGCTAGATGAATTAGCATTACTCTGTACTGCTAGAAAAATATCAATATAAAATTAGTGCATGACATATCAATGGAAGAATGATGAGTGCTCCTTTCCTTTATTGGATATGCAATTATAATAATGTTGTCCATCAGAAAACATTGGGGGACATTTATTAAAGCTTTTATGCCATTATTGTGATATAAAAAAGCGCCACAAATTATGGGGCAAACCATATGTGCGCCATAATTAGTAAATTTTTCAGCTTTTCAACACTTTTCTGAAGAAGCTAGAAAGGGGTGGAGCTTAGAAGTAGGGGAGGAGCTTCTGATGCCCACCGGATTTACTATAATGTGCGCCAGAAACTGTGATACAGTTAGATCCTGAGGACAAGGAAGCAATGTCTCCCTGACCCACCTTTCCCTCTGATAGGCTACAGGCACTAGTCCTGAATAGAGATGTCGCGAACATAAAATTTTCCGTTCGCGAACGGCGAACGCAAATTTTAGCAAATGTTCGCTAACGGACGAACCGCCATAGACTTCAATAGGCAGGCGAATTTTAAAACCCACAGGGTCTCTTTCTGGCCACAATAGTGATGGAAAAGTTGTTTCAAGTGGACTAACACCTGGACTGTGGCATGCCGGAGGGGGGTCCATGGTAAAACTCCCATGGAAAATTACGTAGTTGACGCATAGTCGGGTTTTAATCCATAAAGGGCATAAATCACCTAAAATTCCTAAATTGTTTGGAATAACGTGCTTTAAAACATCCAGTGTGTGTATATTGTCTTGATGAAGGGCTCAATACCATAGCCCGAAACGCGTCACAACTACAACTTGTCTTTCCATGTGATGTATGTCGGATCTTAAATTTTGGAAGCCAATAAAGAACCAATTATTTTTATACGTCAGAAGCTGGAGTCGATCCTTTGTTTTAGTGTATACGATCAGGTATGATGTTGTATCGATCAGGTAGTGCAAGGGTTACGCCCGCTTCACAGTGACAGACCAAACTCCCCGTTTAACGCACCGCAAACAACACAAACAGTCCATTTGCACAACCTCAAACTACTCATTTGCACAAGGTTGGATACCAAGCTAGCCATGTCCCGTTCCTTGTCCTCACTGACGTCATTGAAGGTCTCTTCCTCCACCCAGCCACGTACAACACCAAGGGTCCCCGAAAGGTGACAACAAGCCCCCTGGGATGCCTGCTGTGGTTGGTCTTCCACCTTCTCAAAGCCACCTTCCTCCTCTGACTCCTCTTCTTCAGACTCCTCTCTCTGCGTTGCCGCAGGTCCAGCAATCGACGACGACAAGGCTGCTTCTGCAGGTGATGGTGACCACAACTCTTCCTCTTCATGCTCATCTACGGCCTGATCCAGTACTCTTTGCTCCAGAAAAAATGCATATGGGATGAGGTCGATGATGTTGCCTTGGGTTTGACTGACCAGGTTTGTCACCTCCGCAAAAGGACGCCTACAGCCATTGTGCATGAGCGTTCAGTAACACGGCCAAAAAATACCCAGCTCCGCAGAGGCTGTCCTATTTTTTTTTTTATAAAAAAAAAATCTGTTCTTACCAGTTTAATCTCTGTTTTGTCCCCTATCAGGGGCTGGTGTATGGAATAGATTTTAGGAACCGGGAGATGGAAAAAGATGCTTGGTTGGTCCTCCTACTTCCAATTTGGGGCACTGCGCGTGTGCCGTGCAATGTACTGTGCCACCAGATATGAGTGGTGTGTTAAGTAGTACTATTCCTATCAGTTTAATCCCTGTTACATCCCCTATCAGGGGACGTGTATCGAATAGATTGTAGACAACCGCAAAGAGTTGTCAATAGTTGACACACTCATGACATAAATTTTATTCCTCTATGCGTCAATCTTGGTGTAGTGATGACTGTGCTCGTGCGCACGTTTGGGAGATTGCAGGCGATGGCGGTTTTTCAAAGCCTATGGTTGTGCTGAGGTAGTTCAGTGACAGTTAAGTGACCCAGAAAACAATGATTCTGCAGTGTGGGACCATTGTTGGCCTAGTAGGCTTTAATGATCACCTTAGATGATCACAAAGAAAATGAATGTTTTTTCTATGCAAAATTATCCAGCCGATCGCTTTTGGTCTGTTCACAATGAAGCAACGACCTTATCATCTGGGGTGTGCCAACATTGCTATTGCCAACACACTCATAGAGGTGATCGCTTCATTGAGATACGCAAGCCCCCTCACCACAACAAGGTAACGATCACGAAGGGGAATTGACACATGTATGTGCCTTTTTTTTGTTTTGTTTTTGCAGCCACAGTGCAGCACCAGCGGCCAGAAAAATTAGGCATGTACACATACCTGAAAACTAGGTATTGTTGCAGCCGCCGCTGTAGCAGCGGCCGGACAAATTGATGTTTTCCAGGCAGAAAGGGCCTTAAAACATTGCGGCTTGAACCCTAGTTGGTGGTGGAGAAGTCACGCAAGTGATCCGGCATGCAGAGATAAAATACAGCAGCGATTGGACCATTTTTAGCCCAAGGGATCTTATCTCATCAGGCCTTTTTTAGTCAAATGTATCGCCCACTGTCAGTCCAGTTGGGATCCATGCCTTATTCATCTTAATAAAGGTGAGGTAATCTAGACTATTTTTACCTAGGCGACTTCTCTTCTCAGTGACAATACTTCCTGCTGCACTGAAGGTCCTTTCTGACAGGACACTTGAAGCGGGGCAGGCCAGAAGTTCTATCGCAAATTGGGATAGCTCAGGCCACAGGTCAAGCCTGCACACCCAGTAGTCAAGGGGTTCATCGCTCCTCAGAGTGTCGATATCTGCAGTTAAGGTGAGGAAGTCTGCTACCTGTCGTTCTCTGAGGGTGGACCCCGAAGTGCTGTGGCGATGCGTAGGACTTAAAAAGCTCTGCATGTCCTCGGCACAGTTTTGGGGGTGCCAGGATCTGGTGTTGAGAAGGTAGGACGATGATGGAAAAGTAGGAAACTAAGCTCTCTGTTTGTCAAGCAGTGACAAGAGATGGCTGAAAGAAAGCATCATGGTGTTCTGGGCTGAATATAGAAGAGGTATGTTGCGCTGTATTACCCTGTATGTTTAGTACTGGTGTATGTAATGTTTTCCACGTATGTGTTTAACAGTAAGGCTGGAGGGAAGGGGTGAGGTTAATAATTTGACATGGAGGGGGGAACCTCAGACAACAAAAAGGCGCCCCCCTGCCCCTTGCCACAAAGCATGAGGGAAGGGGGGCCAAAGCTGAACACTTGCACCAGGGCCCATGAGCCTTTATCTATGCCCTGTCTACACCAGCTCCTGGCTGGTATAGGCTTTAGTTTCTGGAACACTCAGAAATGTGTCTAATTTATTATCATGCATTTGCCTCTTAATAAATTAGACGGATCTTACTCCAACACAGGGATTCAAGACTGGCGTCACATTTTTCTGGGACTGAATTAAATAATGAAAGGCATATCCCTTATATCTCTCTTCCCAGTAACAACATCTGAAGAAGAAGGTTCATTTAAGAGGCTGCTGCGTTCTGGTGAGCACAATGGACGGCTCACAGCTTACCAAGCACAGCGCCCTTCAATGGACAGTGGCTGTGCTTGGTATTGAAGATCAACACTTTTTAATCAAATGGGATTGAGCAGTGCCCTAGGCTATGTGAACTACAAACTTGACATCACTGGCCTAAAAAGAGGCCATGGCACTCATAGATCGACTCTTCAAACAGCTGATGGGCAGGGGAACCGGAAGTCGGACCCCCACTTTTCAGATACTGAGACTAGGGCATCAGTATTAAACACTAAGACAATGCCTTTAAGTTGTCCCAATATGATTTATAATCTTTAAATACAGGTATAAGTTGGGTTATAATGAGTATTCTGGTTTGGAAAAGTATCTTTAGCCCTGGGCCCTTTGAAGTAAGGTTACTTTCACATCAGCACTTTCCTTTCCGGTATTGTGATTTGTCATAGGAGCTCGAAACCGTAGTTTTGTCCCCATTCATTGGCAATAGGGACAAAACTGAACTGAACAGAACGGAATGTACCAGAATGCATTCCGTTCAGTTTGGTTGCATTCCCATGCCGGACACAAAACCGCTGTAAGCAGAGTTTTTGTGGGTGTCATGGGACACTGATCAAGACAGATCCGGCATGAAACACAATGTAAGTCAATGGTGCCAAATCTGTTTTCTCAGACACTAAAGAAAATGGATCAGGCACCCTTTGCCGGATCCGTTTTGGTCATTTTAGAGATAATACAACCGGATCTGTTCATAACTGATGTGATGTCAAAGAACATGTTTCAGAATAGAGGGAGAACATATTGACCACTTGTATTTTAGAGTAGTATGTGATTCTATTTTAAATAGATGTCAGGTCTCAAAGTATTAACCAGACATTCTTGTCCAGCGATTTCAGACAGTTTTCCTTTATTAAAATATGGCGAAATTCCAGAACATTTTTGAAGACCATAAGGAAGAGGCTGTTCTTTCCAAGCTGTAAAGTAATTAAGGGGCTAGACAAAGTCATTCAGTATGAAATGTTCTGATCGTTTGTGTGAGACAGTCCCTAATCAGCTCAGAATTAGACCTCCTGAATAATTAGCCTTAATAAGGATATATAAGCTATGAGAGTGCATGAGCTCCATTACTAAGCTCTTAGTGTTCTGATTTTGCTAGGACAGCATAATGTGAAAATTAAATTGGCAGTCATGTTGTTTAAGAAGCAGAGAATGAACTCGAATATACTCACCACTTCACAAAAGATAACAAATATTGTTATTGTACGGATGACCCTGAAACTGAACAACAACACAGGCAAATTTATAGGCTACAAAAAATAGAAATTGTGATGGAAATTGGGCCTAATGGATATACTTTCACAATGAAACTCAAGAAAATACTCTGTAAATGTACATATACTAACCTGGGTATTTACATATGTTTTGCTCTGAATGGTACTAATATTAGTACAGTACACATAGACTCATTATCTCATTTATCAGATTCTGTTGGTATGTTAACTACTGGTGAAGAAAGTGGGGGGAGGGTAATAAAAGCAGAGTAGCTCCCCACTTTGTTTAAAAAAAATGCAGAAGGCACTATACCATATTGACTGCCTTCCTGAAATGGCTAATCTAGGTATTTTTTTTAACAGCATGTGCATTAGAAAGTATTTAGTTTTTCACTCATAAAAAATAAATAATAAGACAACCCTTTTAAGGTGTGGTCTACTCAATGAGCGGTTTCTATGTCACCAGACAATTTAGATCTATAGGCTGCATGTAAAATTCGGTAGCATGCTTTTAAAAAAAAAACTTTTTGAACATGGAGTTGATGTTTATGTAGTAGGTGCCTAAATTGTGGGCTGGATTTGTAGCTTTTGCTCCAAAATTTTAACATGAGCTGTGTGACGGATACCATGCGTCGTGCCCACTTGACATCACCTACATCGAGCTCACGAGACGCAGTATGGTTACTTGTTACCCAAAGCATGACACTACGCCCTGCAGAGGAGCAGGTAAGGTCAGCTTGGTACAGTTTACACAGACACATCTTGTCCACGCAGGTACAGAGAGGCAACAAGCTGAGAGAGCATTTTCACTGCCGCAATAAAATAGCCCTTTCTCAGCTCAGATAATCTGCCACTCAGCTCTCGTTTGATATAAGCCCTTATAACTAGGCTGAAACACAGACGTGGGGATTCGTGATCGAGATACAAGATAGCACAAGATTAAATTATATATTTAATCACCTTACATGGCACACTAGATATAACACAATATATACAGAGAATATATACAGTGGTCTGAAGTTACAGATACAGGTGATATAGGTACAACAGGGTTAAGCAGAGCAAAAGTCAGTTACCGGGTAGATGAAAGTTCCTTTGGGTTATGAGGGTAGAATAGTCCTTGGCTGCAATCACCCAGGGGCAGTGATGTCAGCTGGTTCCTGGTCTCTCCAAACACATTGGCATGATGTGACCCCTTCAGAAAAGACAACGCCCACTGGCTTGCATGGGCTTATGATCTGTAGCTGTCCGCTCCCCTCCCCACCCCTGGGAAGGGTCCAACCCTCCTTCTCTGGTGCTGGCAGCAAATGACCCATAAAACCCTTTAGGGCTCGTAGCCTCAGACCCGAATGTCGAAGGAAGATGCTTCCGGGCCTAATTGATCCGCCTGGGTTCTGGCTACAACTAGAGTCCAAGCATGGTACCTGAAGAGAAATGTGACTCTATCTTGTTTGCTCTAAATATGTAAAGAATTGTGATAACATCTCACCCACACACTGTTTCAAGTTCCCCCGCTGTGAGTTAAGTTTCGCTTATCTGTCCCAGGACAGATTCTGGGAATCCTCCAGAACTAGTACAAACGTTCTTGCTTTATTCAGGGTCATTCGGCCCAACTGCATACATTCTTATATGTGACTGATTAAAACCTATTCTTTTTACTTCCTGCACGTACACATACCATATAAGGATGTTCCGGTAGTATGTGTATGAGCAACAATGTGTATCTTTATGATTGGTTTAACGCTGTTGTTTGCACACACCTTCTCATTCAAAAACTTTTCTTTATTTTCATGACTATGAAAATTGTACATTTACACTGAAGGCATCAAAATTATGAATTAACACACGTAGAATTATATACATAACAAAAAAGTTAGTATGTCATATTCTAGGTTCTTTAAATTATCCACCTTTTGCTTTGATTACTGCTTTGCACACTCTTGGCATTCTCTTGATGAGCTTCAAGAGGTAGTCACCTGAAATGGTTTTCACTTCATAGGTGTGCCCTGTTAGGTTTAATAAGTGGGATTTCTTGCCTTATAAATGGGGTTGGGACCATCAGTTGCGTTGAGGAGAAGTCAGGTGGATACACAGCTGATAGTCCTACTGAATAGACTGTTAGAATTTGTATTATGGCAAGAAAAAAGCAGCTAAGTAAAGAAAAACGAGTGGCCATCATTACTTTAAGAAATGAAGGTCAGTCAGTCAGCCGAAAAATTGGGAAAACTTTGAAAGTAAGGGCTATTTGACCATGAAGGAGAGTGATGGGGTGCTGCGCCAGATGACCTGGCCTCCACAGTCACCAGACCTGAACCCAATCGAGATGGTTTGGGGTGAGCTGGACCGCAGAGTGAAGGCAAAGGTCCAACAAGTGCTAAGCATCTCTGGGAACTCCTTCAAGACTGTTGGAAGACCATTTCAGGTGACTACCTCTTGAAGCTCATCAAGAGAATTCCAAGAGTGTGCAAAGCAGTAATCAAAGCAAAAGGTGGCTACTTTGAAGAACCTAGAATATGACATATTTTCAGTTGTTTCACACTTGTTTGTTATGTATATAATTCCACATGTGTTAATTCATAGTTTTGATGCCTTCATAGTCATGAAAATAAAGAAAACTCTTTGAATGAGAAGGTGTGTCCAAACTTTTGGTCTGTACTGTATATAAGGCCAAGCTATAGCATAATAAAGTTAGAGTATTTCTCAGTGATACCTGGGTGTGTGTCATGTTATTGCCAGCTGAGAAATATCTCTCCTGACGTCAGTAAGATCAAACCAAGGTGGTCGTAGAGGTCCAGAAAGGTCCAAATGCTTTCAGTCTGGGGGCTCGTCCGGGATAGAGAAGGCCATCCTCGTGTCCGGTAAGAGAGACATCCCTTTTGTCCACTGCCCGGTCCGAGGGCACTGGCCACATCTCTACCCATGAGTTTTCTTTATGTATTCGGGATACATTGTTAAGCCTTAAAAGTAGACTCAGGGAGTTTATAATAAGTACTTGGAGTACTTTCATGAATGAGGCCGGCACTTGGAGTGCCACGCACGGCAAAAAAGTCTCAGGGAGACTGACCTACTTTGGTTTGATCCATATAGATAAGATTACTATTACTATAAAGTAATAAGATCAATTATTGATTATCTGTCTTGTTTTATGAAGGTCTTGTCTGGGTGGTAAGTGTACAGACATACTGTACCTCCTTGTTACTATTGCTGTGTATTGTCATATATTATTATGGGTGGACAAGGTTCAAAAGTGGAGTTTTCTCCTCCAAATGTCAGAGAAACACGTAAAGAATATGTTGCAAGGGTTAGTCCCGCAAATTACTAACTCATCAATCCGTGGGTAGATAACTTGGCAGGATGGACAGAGTTTATGGACACATGTAGTCCATTTTCACGTGCCGGTGACAATAGTCCCTAACACATGGATATGGTCAAAGGACTGTGTTTGGGAGACAAAGTCGCCTGGCCAAACTTTGACCCAGACCCACAGTGAGACACAACATATATGCAAAAAGGAGGAGAACAATGGTTAGAAATAGCATGTCATTGGAATGATAGGCCAAATCACCTAAAAATGTACCCAATGACTCAAAGAAATACGATCTTGAGGCAGACCTCAGAAAGGGAAGAGCGAACAAAATCCTAGAAAAACCACCGCCATACAAAACCCCGAGTGTAATCAAAAACCACACGGTGACTGAAAAGAAATCGAGCATTCAGAAGCTCTATCCTTCTTTCTCAGAGGAGGAAATATTGACTGCGGGGCATATTGTCCTGCAACCAGTGCCCACAGCACCCTGCCCGCCTGTGTCTTTGGTGGAACAGATATCAGCATCTGCCTTTCAACAACCTGATTCTTCCACTGAAGCAACAGGAGGACAAGCGTCCACACCAATAGAATCACCCAGTGTTCGGGATAAAATTGATATGTTCAACAAATCACCCCCTAGTGTCTCATCAATGCGACATCTCCCACCTACCCCCCCCCCCCCTTCCCCTCCCTCAGGTTTTACTGAAAAGACACAAAGGGAGGAAGATAGGTTAACCAGGCCCTACATACTAGGAGTAAAGAACAGGATAAGGGACATGGGGATTTTTCGAAGGGACATGAGGATTCATTCCCCTTTATGACAATAGGAGATCAGTTAATGAAGAAACCCATATAAATAGAGGACATCAATAGGATTATCAAACATTGTCCAAAACCCACTATAGCACTATTAGGTACTATCACCTATCTAAAAAGGGCATGTAAGGGGAGAAATTACACACAGGAGGATATGAAGCTGATAGTGGATGGTATAATAGGGATTGGGTTAAAATACCCAGCATTAGCCTCATTCAGACAACCCCCGATGCTACTACATACAGCTGAACACAGAACAGGGCAGGAACAAGATGTGGGAGGAACTCACGGAACACACGAAAGAGGTTTTCAAACAGAGGTCCTCCCTCCCCATAGCCGTAGCATGCAAACAAAATAAATGAGTCAGTTACTGATTTCTGGAAGCAGTTCATAGATTGCTGGAGACACGAAGCAGGTTTCACAGTGACTAACCAAGATAGTTTGGTTATCTCAACCTATTGCCTAGTTTGATGCTCACCGTGAAACAAAACGTATCCTCCTGGACTTCTGATGACGTTGCGGTTTTTGAAAAGTATTTATATGAGAAAGAGGCAGCAGGCTGTTTCGAGGTAAGGAAATCTATAACTACTCATGGGTATGCCGGCAACAGAAACCAGAGGGGACGGGGAAACAGGAACAGAGGCTATCAAGGTCAAGGTAACAGAGGTCCACCCCAGTCTCAGCAGAAACCTTACAGCCCAAATCAAACCTCTGAGCAGCAGCAGCCACCATCTGCCACTGTATGTTTTAATTGTGGTAAAGAGGGACACCGGGCGAGGCAATGCCCGTTGCCCAGACGACAGCGCTACTCAAACCCTGGCACTCAGCCCCAGGTAAGGGATAGCCAGAACCCAAGGTTTCCCATTGACTGATGCTGCCCAGAGGATGTTACCCCCACTTTCACACAGGTCACAAAACATTGGAAAGACTCACCTGTCATTCTCTTAACAGTAGCGGGGAGAAAGGTAGGTTTCATGGTAGATAGCAGACCCACATCCAGTGTCCTGTGTAAGGATTTTTACAAAGGTCCTTTAAGAAAGTCTGATCCTTCCATGGGAATCAATGGGGTTCTTACAAAAACATACAAAACTGACCCACTGACACTTGAAACCATAGACGGAGATTACATCACTGACCACACTTTCAGCATCATCCCTGAGTGTCCAGTAAGCCTCTTAGGCAGAGATTTGCTATGCTGAACAAGGTTTGTGCATCTGAGGGAGGACTGGATGTGCGATCAGATCTCATACCCATTGCCAAACCCTCATCATGATTTTTTCCTGCACTCATCACATTTTAGTCACAAGAATTGGAGGACATTAACCCTAAAAAATACAAAGGGTGGTCCCTTGGGGTGGTGCAGAACCTTGGGGGTGGTGCAGAACATTAACCCTAACCTGTGGTCATCCGGAGACTATGACACAGGATTCATTGACTGTACTCCATATAGGGCCACACTCAGAGCAGATGCAACCACTGTGTACCAAAAACAATACCCACTATCAAAAGATAAAATCGAAGGGATAAGACCCATGATACAGGAATTCCTACGGACCGGAGTCCTAAAGGATACTGTGTCACCATACAGTACACCCATCAATCCGGTGACGAAGGCTGATGGTACGGTAAGATTTGTACAAGACTTAAGGGCAATTAATAGTCTCATCATCCCTATTGAGCCCATTATACCTGATGTGACACAACTGCTTTCATCCATCCCTGCAGATGCTGTCTGTTTCAGCATGATAGACCTGAAGAATGCTTTCTTCTCTATCCCGGTTGACAAGCAGACCAGACTCCTTTTTGCTTTTTCCTTTAAGGGTCATCAACTCACCTGGTGCATGATGTCCCAGGGATATGCTGATTCACCTGTAGTGTACAGCATTGTCCTCCAAGCCAGTTTAAAACCATGGCACCCCCCCCCCCCCCCCCCCAGGGTTCTGTACTCTTGCAATACGTGGATGATTTGTTATTATGCAGTGTGTCAGAGGAGGCCAATGTAAAAGGTGGTTTATCTTTGTTGAAATGGTTGTCTGAATGTGTCACGCAAGAAAATGCAATGGTGTAAAAAGCAAGTTGAAGTCAATTTGCCATTATATGTGACATGTTGTTGTTGTTACTGGAAAGTAAATTATAAAATCTAATAAAGATTATATTTAAAAAAAAAAAAAAAAGCAAGTTGAATACTTGGGCTTTGTTCTCACAAAGGGAGAAAGGGGAATCAGCACAGAAAGAGTCCAGTCTGTTGCGGGTGTGGTCACCCCGCACACCAAGAAAGAAATGTTATACTGCAGACAATGGATTCCTGATTGCTCCTACTATGACAATGTAATGAGACAAGCGACTCTGGCAGACATGCCAGATCTCATCAGGTGGTTTGAGGAAATGTTTAATGCATTTGATTATTTGAAATGTTCTTTAATGACAAGTCCAGGGTTGGGCCTCCCTGACTACAAACTCACATTCCACGTATATGCTCAACAAAATTGTAAAACCATGGCGGGTGTGCTGACACAATATCACGGAGGCAAGTTACGTCCTTGTGCCTTTTTGTCAAAGTTGGTTCCGGCATCCATCCAAGGAATGCCGGCCTGTCTGAGATCTCTTGCAGCCTGTGCTATGATGGTTGAGCTTGCAATGCCACTCACAATGGGACATGAGACTATGCTGTACACCACACATGATGTATTAGGCCTTCTCAAAGGCATACACACACAGCACATGTCCGCACAAAGACTATCTGGATATGAGATTCTACTCAGGTCCAGCACCTATCTTGAATGCCGTATTAGGACTTAAAGGACCTGAGGATCACTTGACAGAGGCAAATTATTGTAAACACGCCATACAACATGAGACATCACCCTGCTCTGATTTACAATCTGTACCAGTAGAAGGGGCTCCTGATGTTTTTGTTGATGGATCCTGCAGCAGACCAAATGACAACACTTATCATGCAGGATATGCTATTGTTATGCTACCCGATGTTGTCATGGAAGCCAGACCCATCACATACCAATCTGCACAAGCAGCAGAATTAATTGCACTCACTAAAGCATGCATACTACACGAAGGTAAGCCAGTCACCATTTACACTGACAGCAGGTACGCAAATGGAGTGGTCTGGGACCACGGGGTAATTTGGCAAAGGAGAGGACTCATTGCAGCTGATGGTAAGCACATCTCACATTCACAACTTGTCGTACAACTTTTAGAAGCCATAAGATTGCCCTCACAGATTGCAATTGTCCACTGCAGGGCGCATACTGGTGGTAAAGATCATGTGTCCCAAGGCAATGCCCTGGCAGACACGGAGGCCAAGAAGGCTGCACTGATGGCCCTGGCCACATTGCAAATGGTGAATTTAGTACCTCCTTCACTTGAGTTAACTGCTTGTGGATCTCCAGTTCTCAGCTACTGACAATGAAATGGCCGATTGGTGTTATCCAATCTTGTAGAAGAATCCTAAGACAGGATTAATCTGCAAAGAGGGGAAACCATGCATACCACAGCACAGCTCCCCTCTGTTCATTGCACATTTTCATGGAGTAGGACACAACAGCATTCAAACAACACACAAGTCCCACATCAACACCTTGATTACCCCACCACTCCTTTTACACATCTGCAGGTAGACTTCACACACATACCTAGACAGAGAGGTAAACAAGAATACGCCTTGGTCATAGTTGACATGTTCTCAAGATGGCCAGAGGTCTACCCTACAAGATCAGAAGATGCCAAAACAGTAGAAAGGATACTGACACATGACATCATTCCAAGGTGGGGCTGTCCATTGGTAATTGAATCTGACCAAGGGACAGCTTTCACCTCAAAGGTAAACAAGGAGCTGACAAGACTCCTTAAGGTTGAATGGAAATTTCATATCCCATACCACCCACAAAGCTCCGGCATTGTGGAACGCATGAACAAAACCCTAAAAGATAAATTGAGAAGGCAACAGGGGGCACATTTGAGAAATGGAAAGATATACTGCCAATAGTCTTAGCTGAGATCAGGATGACCCCTAATAAAAAGCTAGGGATATCACCATTTGAGATACTTATGGGGAGACCTTTTCCCACACCATGGGCAAAGAACCCCCTGGTAGTACAGGAAGGAGACCTCAACCTCATTAGAGAAGAATATGTAACCAGATTGATTAAAGCCCTAAGTGAAATTGAGGAAAAAGTTGCTTGTAAGTCTCCTTGTCTTCCACAGGAGCCAACTCACCCATTCCAAGTGGGAGATATTGTGCTGATAAAGAAATTAAAGAAAGGCAAATTTGTAGGAGACTTCACTTACGGACCACCGACTACAGTGGTAGCCGTGACCCGCACAGCTGTACTTACAGAAGAGGCACCTACCTGTGTCCATGCAACCAGAGTAAAACTGGTAAAGGAGTCAGACAGTCCGGACCTCGAAAAAGGACAAAGTGAGGTACTAACGGGAGCAGACAGCTCTGACCTCCACCAGGATGCACTCCCTCAATTGTGGAAGAGGGCACAGACAGTCCACTTGGACTGTGGGATTACTGATGATCCTAATGACTCTGCCGGAGGATAACAAAGCTGAAGTTGCTATAACTCAGAAAGGTGGAATCACTACCTTCTGGTACAATTCCTTCAGTACTCATATTGCAACTTACTCCTTCTGTTTATGCAGCATAATGAAGTGCAGTCCTTCCACAAGGTGCGGAAACCACTATAAGAATGGACAGGCTTATATCTGTATTACTGACCCTTATTGGGGTAATAGATGCGCATACTGGGGGTCAGTAGGATGGAATACAGGAGAAGACTGGGGGTATAAACCACAGAATGCCCTTAATCGAAAGGATAAGAATGGTAATTCCTTGATTAGTAGAATGACAATTATCAACGGAGGGGACTGTCACATAGATGTTAGCCTATATCCTACAGGCTGGGCATGCCCTAAGATGGTGTCTGAGATGAAAATAATTATAAACATAGAAAACCCCAACAAAGGTGATGAAGGAGATTACGTGCTGGGATGGTACTTTCACAACATGGGGTGGAGGGGGGGGGGGGCAGAGATTTCAATGGTCACCAAACACTTTGAAATAAGAGATATGTGTCAATCCTCAGAATGGACATACCCTCAGAAACAAACATACCCTCTAAAAACCCATATACTGTCCCTAGGAAACATACTGGCTATTTCTGACCCTACCTATGAGGATACCCTGGCAGCAGAAACTGGGTTCTCTGATGCCAACCTATGGTTAGAATGGATGAAGTACAGTGCAGATTCAGTAAATAAAAGTAATTGTTATATTTGTGGGGCTGCAAAGCCACATTTAGGGACTGTACCCCTGAACCTTCCCCCATCGTAGAAGCATGCCTCCTTGAACTCTTTACGAACTCCACCCCCAAGAGTTCTTTTTGCGAGCATTGAAAAACAAAATACCCTGCCCTCACAAAAATACCAAAGACAGGGGAGGGAATACACGTTTACCCAGGAAATTAAACCTGTTACAAGGGAGGGAAAACGGGGAGGTTTTTGGGAAACTTTAGTAGAGGGTATTGCCACAATTACAGCCATCAAAACATTAACACGACCCAAGGCCAGGTGCAACCATTGGGGGACATATACTGGATATGTGGAGACGGGAAGATAAGATCTAGGTTAGAGGGGGCTTGGAAAGGAGAATGTGCCCTTGCTAAAGCCATCATGAACATACACATCTTCACTGAAAATGAAAAAGACACCAACACATATATACGCAACCGTCGCACTCTCCCAAAAGGTAACTTCGACCCACACGTGTATATGGATGCAATCGGGGTCCCAAGAGGGGTCCCTGATGAATTCAAGGCCAGAGGTCAGGTGGCAGCAGGATTTGAATCCATAATTCCCCACATAACAATCAACAAAAATGTAGACTGGATCAACTATATTTACTATAATCAACAAAGGTTTGTAAACTACACCAGGGATGTGTTACAGGGTGTAGCAGAACAGTTACAGGCAGATTCCATTATGACATTTCAAAACCGCATGGTACTCGGTATGATACTTGCAGAAAGAGGTGGTGTCTGTAAGGTATTGACGGACCCCTCATGCTGCACGTTCATACCCAACAAGACCGGCCCTAATGGTAAGGTCACACTGGCAATGAAGAAACTCGAGGATTTATCAATCGAGCTCAAAAGAAACTCAAGTATCGATAACCCTTGGGATCAGTATTTTGGCTGGTTCACTAACTGGAAACAGGCACTTGTACAGTTGGGAATCATTATCCTGATAATTATTATAGTAATAGTTGCAACATGTATTATACCATGTGTACGGAAACTGATAATGAAAGGAGTATCAAATATGTCATTTTATGAGACTCTGCTCCCTAATCCTGAAGGCAACTTACCTGAAGGATATCGAAAATATCTGGCGGTATACAGGGAAAAGGGCAAGGGTAAGAACCATATTATCTAAGAAATTTGGTTCTAAGAGGGCATTGAAGAGAAATGTGACTCCATCTTGTTTGCTCTAAATATGTAAAGAATTGTGATAACATCTCACCCACCCACTGTTTCAAGTTCCCCCGCTGTGAGTTAAGTTTCGCTTATCTGTCCCAGGACAGATTCTGGGAATCCTCCAGAACTAGTACAAACGTTCATGCCTTATTCAGGGTCATTTGGCCCAACTGCATACATTCTTATATGTGACTGATTAAAACCTATTCTTTTTGCTTACTGTACATACACATACCATATAAGGATGTTCCGGTAGTATGTGTATGAGCAACAATGTGTATCTTTATGATTGGTTTAACGCTGTTGTTATGCAAACTTTTCTACTGCCTATAGAAGGCCAAGCTATAGCATAATAAAGTTAGAGTATTTCTCAGTGATACCTGGGTGTGTGTCATGTTATTGCCGACTGAGAAATATCTCTCCTGACGTCAGTTAGATCAAACCAAGGTGGTCGTAGAGGTCCAGAAAGGTCCAAATCCTTTCAGTACCGTTATTTGGTTTCTGTGGGGAGATATGTATATCTCCCCTCCCGGGCATCCTAGCAACAAGCCAGGACCACATGGATTTTTGGCTTTGCCCCAGGATCGCAAAAAGATAACCGAATTATGCCTGGGATGGATGGATGATTCATAATTCCTTATGAAATGTAGGTGCCAACATGTCTGGGAGGTATCATTCATCCTGGGCAAGGGCTGAGACCTCCTGCTGGGGGTTTCCCTGCAGGATTAGCTTGCCTCCAACCTGGCTGGTTGAGGTGTGACTTTATCCACCTGGGGCCTCCTTAAAGCCTGGATCCCTGGGGCTTCCTCCCTTGCTAGCTGACATCAGATGGCTGGGGGGGTGAGAACATATTTTGCATGTACACTGACTGTGTACACGCCAAAAGGTGAATCAAATGACAATCAGGGCTGCCAATAAATGATAATCCATATTCCTCACAAGCTGTATTAGGAATGCTACTAATTCCAAAATTTTTCTAATTTCTAAAGTCCTGTGATTCTTAAAAAGAAATCTTGCAATTATGGTGTTTTTTTTCATTTACATATACTATATTTTATTACAATGTACAGTTTATAGGGGTTAAGGCGGGTGTGCACATCCCAATGTATAAGCCGATTGTTCGGAAGTAAGCATTCCTTCCCAACAGTCGGCTGGCCACTGTATTTACATGCAGAGATCTCCTCCACAGTATGAGAACAAGGGAAAGCTATTGTGACCACTTATCCCCATATAGAATCATTGTTTCTGGGCAGCAGATCGCTGTTTAGACAGCATGATCTGCTGCCTAGAAACGATAATTGGTGTGCCTGCATGAACGACAGGATTACAAGATGAACAAGCGTTTTGCTTGTTTATCGGGTGATCGGCGGCACATTTAGATGGGCAGTCACAGGAACATTCGTTCCCAATAATCTGCCCGAATATCGGGCAATGTAAATCTACTTTTAGCTTGTAAATGCATGCATTACTAAAAATAAAATTGAAAAGACAAGCTATGATACCTTGTTGCTTATACACAATTAAATGTCTTTTTACATAGAACAATTGCTCCAATGGTCTAAATGGTAAACAATACATGATGCTTATTCAACTATTGCAATAAATAAGATGAAACTTGCATTTGAGAATTTCAATGTGTACAATAATTGTAATAGAAATGTTTAAGCAACTTTTAAAACTGTTAGTACATCGTTAGATTAAAAATGGCTATATATGAGCCTTAAAAGGGTTGCTCCAACATTAAATGTTACTTAAACAAATTACTTTTGCAATGTACTTACTTTTGCAAAAATGCTTCAGTAGCAAGATATTCCTTTAATTCAGTGTGTCTAGTAATGTGCTCGTCCTGCTCCTGAGCTGAATGACATAGTGTAACATTCTCTGGTCCAGAAGTCAGGCAAACAGATATTGTAGTCTGATGGGTTCATCTGTTCTAGAGTAGAGAAGCAGACAAAGGCTTGGATTGAGAGCCAATCAGGGTAGATTTGTGCTATAGGGCTGCTTTTTGCCAAGTATTGCATGCAACATGGTTCATGTGTGTCTGTTAGTTTTCTGTGTTTTTGACCCATCTTGTTTACGTAACATCTCTTTGCCTGCTACTGTGTTTCATTGTTCAATGACGACTCCCCTGCCTTATTGTGTCTGTACCCTTTGTTTCTCTTGGTTTTGACTCTGTGAATGCAGGATAGATTTCTTTTCAACCACAGACACTACTAAGGGTTCCTGATTGCAGTTATCAGGGTGGCTATTCCACTGTAGACAGGGCCCTGTAAGAGTGTTACAGGGCAAATTTGCCTGATATTGTTGAACCAGTGGGCTAGTGCCAAGTCTGGCAGTTGGTGCATGGTTTGCTGGATCAGCTACTTTGCTACACACACACACACGAAATCACTAACATGTGAAAGCAGCCTTACAGAGAGAGCTGTAGTAGAAATTATACATCCCAGAGCTGCAGCAGAAAGGACTTGGCCACTGAGTTACAGAACAAGGGACATGACCCCTAATCTACCAGAAGGAAATCTAGCAGAGCAATGAATGGGGAGAGCTCTAGATCTTTGTGAGGTACATGGCTGGTTCTAGCTTTCTTAGAGAGAGATTGTTACATACTGTATGGTATACAGTGATCTATTTTATCATGGTCACACACAGGGGCGTAGCTATAGGGGGTGCAGAGGTAGCAGTCGCTACCGGGCCCAGGAGCCTGAGGGGCCCAAAGACCCTTGTGCCACATAGTGTATGCTGGTCAATTTACACCTCTGGCTGGAGGGAAGGGGTTAGGTCAAGAATTTGGTATGAGGGGTGCCCTTTCAATGTTTGCCTCAGACAGCAGGAAGGCTACGTGCTCCTCTGCCCCTTTCCAACAAGCACTGAGGGAAGGCGGGCCCAAGCTGAACTCTTGCACTAGGGCCCATGATCTTTTAGCTACGCCCCTGGTCACACATGCTCATTTCCATCCTTCAGTTGCCACTTGATACTTTTAGAAGCTGTGACAGTTATATCAGTGTTTTGGTGATAGTGATTACAATCAGTGTGAGCTGAAATCAGGAATGGAGCTGACGCAGAGATAAGGTATAATGGGAAAATTCATATTTGTTCTGTGTTTTTAATCTGCACCCAGTTTTTGGTAAAAACTGTTGATGCAAAACACTGACCAAATACTGACGAAATCACTAACATGTGAAAGCAGCCTTACAGAGAGAGCTGTAGTAGAAATTATACATCCCAGAGCTGCAGCAGAAAGGACTTGGCCACTGAGTTACAGAACAAAGGACATGACCCCTAATCTACCAGAAGGAAATCTAGCAGAGCAATAATTGGGGAGAGCTCTAGATCTTTGTGAGGTACATGGCTGGTTCTAGCTTTCTTAGAGAGAGATTGTTACATACTGTATGGTATACAGTGATCTATTTTATTTTCTTATTCTAGTGATCTTTGTGATCTTGTGCTTATTGACACCAGCTCGCTGATTCCGCGGTACTTTTCTCCTTACCAATAAGGGTCAAGAACCCTAAAACAGCTACCTACAGCCTTTTCCCTCTAGAGGAGAGCTAGTTTGCATACCCATTTCCAAAGGAACAGTGCCTATGAAGGCCCTATTACACGGGCAGATTATTGTTAAGATGATTGCTAGCGAGCATTCCTCTGAACACTTGTTAGCGATCATGTGGCAAAGTAATACTACTACTAATTCTCCGACACTCATTTATTGGGTAATCAAGATGTTTTAAAATGTAAAAAATCCTGGTTTGCTGGCGTTAGATCGCGCTGTGTAATAGGCACTCTTCTGCATGCAAACAATGAAACAGTATAGGGTCGAGCGATGCATTAGTGATCGCTCGTCCCTATACTGAGGAGGAGATCGCTGCATGTAAAAGCAGTGGTCTCCTCCTCTAGTGAGCAGGCGATTGACGGGAGGGAGCACTTCACTCCCAACAATCTTCTGCTCCTTCTGCCCGTGTAAATTGGGTTTTAAGTCTCCATACACCAGCTGGATCTCTTCAATAAGAACTAGAAAGCTAATGATTGACCAAAGGTATTTAGAGTCCATGAGAATATGAGTTTGTCTTTTTATCATAGACACATCTTGTTCTGCATTGTATTTTGTAATGATTTAGCCTATTTGACATTCTTGTGGTTGTGTAAGCTGATCATATAGCAGAAAGGTTGAATTCACTTGCTATTTCAGTTCTACATTGTCCAGCAAAGAATTTAATTAGCAATAAGCAAACAACACTTGGGTCTTTGGTCTCAGTTGTTTTATTCTATTAAAATGTCAAAGATAGGTGGTAATGATTGTGTGGCTTCTTTGTTCCCAGTACAGATTTTAACCTGAAAAACGGTATTACATTTTCATCATTGTTATCAAGGAATCTGGGGCTATATGAAATTTATTTTCAATTGGACACAGTTGTCAGCTCAATGAAAAGGAGTGCATCAACATCCATGACCCTCCTTCACACTCCCCATTTTCTTCATGAGAACAGGTCAGAAAATCATTAATCTTAATTGTCAGAGCAACTAAAAGCAGACATGTTTATATCTATATTTGGGGAGAATTTGCTTTTCGTGCTTTTTTTTTAATGACTTGTCAAAAGAGGTCAAGGAAGGAAACTCACTGCAACTCTGTGCATTTTTATGGTTCTGAAAATTTATTCTGTCTTGTAACCCCCACAGATGTGGTCTAGTTTTGGTTTGGGTATTAAAGGGATTGTCCCATCTTGGACATTGTGGCATGTCCTAGCAATATATTATTATTATTATTTATTATTAAAGTGCCATACATTCCATAGCACTGTACATATGAGAAGAGGTATACATACACAATACAGACAATTGCACTAATCATAAACAAGACAAGTTACAAACTGGTACAGAAGGAGAGAGGGCCCTGCCCGTGAGGGCTTACAATCTACATAGTATGGGAGAAGAACAAAGTAGGTGCGGGTGAAGTTGGTCATGGCTGAATAGAGGCAGCAGGGTCACTGGTTGTAGGCTTGTCTGAAGAGGTGGGTTTTCAGGTTTCTTTTGAAGGATTCCACTGTAGGTGAGAGTCTGATATGTTGGGGTAGTGAGTTCCAGAGTGTGGGGGATGCACGGGAGAAATCCTGGAGTCAATTGTGGGAAAAGGCGATAAGAGGAGAGGAGAGAAGGAGGTCTTGTGAGTCTTGTGAGGATCGAAGAGTGCGTGTGGGGATGAATCGAGAAAGTAGCTCAGAGATGTAGGGAGGGGACAGGTTATGGACGGCCTTGTATGTATTTGTTAGTACTTTTAAGTGAATTCACTGGGCAATGGGGAGCCAGTGAGAGAATTGGCAGAGGGGAAAGGCAGAGGAGTAAAAGGATGAGAGGTGGATTAGTCAGGCAGCAGAGTTGAGGATAGATTGGAGGGGTGCGAGAGTGCTAGATGGAAGGCCACAGAGGAGAGTGTTGCAGTAGTCTAGGCGGGAGATGATGAGGGCATGTACAAGCATTTTCGCAAATTCAAAGTTAAGGAAAGCGCGGATGCGGGAGATGTTTTTGAGATGGAGGCAGCAGGTGGTGGAAAGGGCTTGGATGTGTGGTCGGAAGGAAAGGGCAGAATCCAATGTCACTCCAAGGCAGCGGACTTGGTTGACCGGGGAGAGTGTACAGCCATTGATCGTGATAGATAGGTCTGTTGGGGGGGGGGGGTGAGCAAAATAGGGAAAAGATGATGAATTCTGTTTTATCCATGTTAAGTTTTAGAAAGCAAAAGGCGAAGAAGGATGATATAGCAGATAGACATTGTGGGATTCTTGATAGTAAGGTGGTGATGTCTGGACCAGAGAGGTAGATTTGTGTGTCGTCAGAATAGGAGTGATACTGAAAGCCATGGGACTCTATGAGCTGTCCCAGGCCAAAAGTGTAGATAGAGAAGAGCAGGGGTCCTAGGACTGAGCCTTGTGGGACACCAATAGACAAGGAATGAGACAAGGAGGTGGTGCGGGAGTGGGAGACGCTAAACGTCTGGTCTGTGAGGTATGATGTGATCCAGGAGAGGGCCAGGTCAATGATGCCAAGAGATGAGAGAGTTTGCAACAGAAGGGAGTGGTCAACAGTGTCGAAGGCAGAGGACAGGTCAAGGAGAAGGAGGACAGAGTATTGTTTATTGGTTTTGGCTGTTAGTAGGTCATTGGTGACTTTGGTAAGGGCAGTCTCAGTCGAGTGGTGGGGTCGAAAGCCAGATTGTAGGTGGTCAAAGAGGGAGCAGGAGGAGAGGTCAGTTCAGAATGGACATGTTGTTCAAGTAGCTTTGAGGCATACGGAACAAGTGATATGTGGCGATAACTGGACAAAGAAGATGGGTCAAGTGGTTTTTTGAGGATGGGTGTAATGGTAGCATGTTTAAAAGCAGAGGGGAAGACACCAGAGGTTAGTGATAGGTTGAAGAGATGAGTTAGTGCTGGGATAAACACTGTGGTGAGGTTAGGGTTTAGGTGGGATGGGATTGGGTCAAGTGCACAGGTGGTCAGATGAGATTTGGAGAGTAGAGTGGAAAGTTTTTCTTCTCTAATGGTGGAGAAGCGGGTTTTGGGAGAAGAAGACAGAGCAGAGTGTAATTCAAATGAGGTGAGCGTAATGGAGGGTGGCAGTGGAGTTGGGCTGTAAGAGCAGGTGTCTAATAGGAGAAGACCAACTCCTCCACCATGTTTGCAGCCGGGGGAGGATGTGTGAGTGAATTGAAATCCACTGTAAGAGAGTGCAGCAGGGGAGGATGTGTCAGAGGGTGTCAGCCATGTATCTGTGAGATCCAGAAAGGAAAGATTTTGAGAGATGAAAAATTCATGAATGTAGGAAAGTTTGTTACAGACAGAGCGTGCATTCCAAAATGCTCCTGCAAGAGGAACCAAAGGAGCAGGGGTCAGAGGAATGGTTATTAGGTTTAAGGGGTTGCAGAAATTTGAAGAAGGAGATTTGTAGTGGGACATGGAGGTGATAGTGGGGATTTGCTGATGGGGCCTGGATTTGGAGAGATATCACCAGCAATAAGGAGAAGCAGAGAAAGTGTTAATAGGTGAGAATAGGAGAGGGCATGAGGTATCTGTGTGTGTTTTGGAAGGAAGTGTTTTATGTTGTCAAACAGGTTTGTGCAAGCAGTCAGATGAGAAGGTAAGATGGAGGAAGAGATGAATAGTTCCTTGCTGGGTGAATGGATGTGGGGATATTTCAGGAGGTTGTGGAAAAGTGGGAAGAATAAGATGAAAAATTGAAACATTGTTTGCAGCAACTATGTATGTAATCACCTGTGGTCCCCTTCTGGTCACATTCTGGTATAATTCAGTATGTACACTTAAGAGTTGCACTTAAGAGATGTTGCATTTGGAAAGACCAAGGTCTGGAAGACCTAGGAACTTCGATTTATACAACTCAGTGTTCAATCAGGTGTGACCAAGAGGGGAGGGGGTTACATTTGGCCTAATCAAGGAGGACCGGATACAGGGGTAAAATAGTCAATGTAAACAAATAGTCAATAAATCCAGCAGGGAAAGAGACATTAATAGTTCAGTCAAGACATACCAGGATTTAGAAGGAAAGATGAGAGGGGTGGACAATATCAGACTGTGGAAAAGCTGGGTGCAGCAGTAAGCTTCAGTCAAGACATACCAGGATTTAGAAGAAAAGATGAGAGGGGTGGACAATATCAGACTGTGGAAAAGCTGGGTGCAGCAGTAAGCTTCAGTCAAGACATACCAGGATTTAGAAGAAAAGATGAGAGGGGTGGACAATATCAGACTGTGGAAAAGCTGGGTGCAGTAGTAAGCTTCAGTCAAGACATACCAGTATTTAGAAGGAAAGATGAGAGGGGTGGACAATATCAGACTGTGAAAAAGCTGGGTGCAGCAGTAAGATTCAGTCAAGACATACCAGGATTTAGAAGGAAAGATGAAAGGGGTGGACAATATCAGACAGTGGAAAAGCTGGATGCAGCAGTAAGCTTTAGTCAAGACATATATGACCCACACCTATCCTTAGAACGGAGCCCACACCGTGCATGCGTGACCACCCTCCATTTCTATGGGACTCACAAAAATAGCTGAGTGGCACACTTGGCTATTTTCAGAAGTCTGCAAATAAATAAAATGGGGGATAGTCAGCACATGCTAGTGCACAGGTGCACATTACCATGGCTGGAAGCAACACAATGCAACAGCACTCTGCAAACACAAATAATAAAGTAAATACAATAGTGCTATACTCACTATAGAGAATGTACTAGTGCTAGCGTATAAATGTCACGTCCAAAAGCCTATGTGTACAGTGCCAACAGAATTCTCAAAGGCGCATCAAGGAGTCAGCCAGAATAAGAGACCCCATTGCGATATCTCACTGTTGGAATAGGCAACGGGATGCGCACCATACTGTTGGGCGTGCAGCTGTCAAAGCAGCTGATCAAACACCCATTGATATTCAGACCCACCAGTGTGGGAGACGCTGTAAGATCATAAGGCTCAGGCTTATCTCTGACCATCAAGCTGAGCCAGGGAAGCAGCCACTCTTATTGCCAATAGGGATGCTGGTTGCAAATCCCAACAGCGCCAGACCGCACAAAGGCTGTAATAAGATGCACCTATGCCTAGCTCGCCCTGTACATGCTACACATCTGTAAATCTAACCCCTACCTCTACGAGTTTCTGCATCATCCAGATGCATCATCAGGAGCGTTATATGTGAGCTAAAAAGAAGAGCGTCCGAGAAACTATAATTAGGCACATGAAGATGCGCTACCCCATCAACACAGGAGCTTGTGGACTTGTTGCTATACTTTTGGTATTTGCGGTCCGCTGGTGTGGGTGGGACCTACCATGTGTTGTTACATAGGATCAATTTTTTTATCGCATTGATGTTATTATTCTATGATATTTATATTTATTTTTATTGTATTGGATTTAATAAAGACTGTTAATTTTACTAGTTTTGCGTGGCCTTTTTGTTGTTAATAGGGTTTATTACCACGCTTTTGGCAATTACTTAGGTGTTATGGGAGTTATAAGAAAAAGTATTTCCAAGTCCATAGCAACCTGAACTATTAAATTATCCCATTATTTAACCCACATGGTTAATGTTGTAAAAAAATAAAAATGCTGAATCACAAAATTTGATCAAAAAGTCAAAAGGTTGTATGTACTTCAAAATGGTACCAGTAAAATATCAACTCATCCCACAAAAAAACAAGCTCTCACTTAGCTTTGTCCATGGACAAAATAAAAAGGTTATGGTTCTAAGAATATGGCACATAATAAGAATAATTCAATAAGTATTTCTGGGAACATTCTTTCCTTGAACAAAAGATCTTTCATCCTATTATCGGACGAAAATATTAAACACGGCCAATTTCTTTTCAAACGATGATGCTGTGTCATCAATCAGCTAAAATGATCATTTGTTGTTAAATTTCAACAGATGAATGTTCGTTTTGGTTGAAATCACCCATATTCATCAACTTTAGACTAATGTTTATGGCCACCTTTAGTCATGTAGTAGACTGGTAAATAGTAGACCTTGGCCCCAGGCTTCTATGGAAACCCCAAACCACTGCATAGTCACCTCAAAGGTATCCTGATGGGCTTAGGCTACTTTCACATTAGCATTTCTATTTTCCGGTATTGAAATCTGTCATAGGGTCTCAATACCGGAGAAAAATGCTTCCGTTTTGTCCCCATTAATGGTTAATGGGGACAAAACGTAACTGAACAAAACGAAATGCTACAAAATGCATTCCGTTCCATTTGGTTGCATTCTCATACCAGAGAGCAAACATTGAATGTTTCTAACAAGCAAGATTGAAGTTAACGCTAATCCAAGGCCATCTAGTAGGGTGCAAGCTGTATCTTACAGGTGACAACTGCTGGGGATGGTGAGAATACCTCACATGACCAATGATCATTGATTGATTGCAGCAGTCATGTGAAGTTGTTAGTTATGTCATCACAGTCACACCAGAAATCTAAGAAGACCAGGAACAACAGTGGAATGGCAGGAGACTGAGCAGGTGAAATAGCCTCACTTTTTATTTTAAAAACATACCAGCATTCTGCAAATTTTTTATTTATTTTTTTGAGGGGGGTCTTCAGGTCTGACCAGAAGACCGGCTTCCTACTCTCTCATACTGAGCCACCTAGCTGCTGAGTGGTTTTATTACACTTCAGCCAGACACACAATGGAGCCACTGATTACAGGTTAACTGTGCGCCTGGCTAATGTAATTTGGAGCCACCTAGCAGCCCCACACTAGAGGCTCAACATAAGCATTGAAAGAAGCTGCAGTGCAGGGCACAAGTAAATCTGTTTGTAAACCTGAGCCCAGGGTTTGGATCTACATGTCTGGTGACGCCTCTAGATTTATTTTTTCAATATTAAGTTATATTATGGCATTTCTCCTTAGTGATTTCTGTATCTAGTTTTTGGCTAGAGCAATGTGTATAGGTGAATATGGTAACCATCTGGGTAGTTCTTGATTTGACCTGACATTGTCTAGCCACACTGTAGGACTTTTACTGCCCTCATTCATTGGAGCTATTACACTGTGTCTTGGTTCATGCGCTAGTATGCCATAGGTAAGTAATAGGCTCATTCTTCTTTGGTCTGAAATGTGTTGGAACTGCACTTCAATAGCAAAGGTTAGTGATGAGCGGCAGGGGTCATATTCGAATTCACAATATTTCGCGAATACTTTGTAGAATATTCGTCGAATATTCGCAAATTCGAATATTCGATATATTCTACAATTTTTTTTACTCGAAAAATCGGCAAGGTAATGATTGTGTAATATGCAAATTTTCCGTAATTCGAATTTTTTATTGCTAATTTTTCTACTTTCAACTATTAGACAAAGAAGATTATAGCACTATATTAGCTAAATTGCTCTATATTCGATTTTTTTTTGAATATTCGCTATATTGCTATAACTTAGTTTTTTCAAATATTCGTAATATTCTAAAACAAGAATATATAGCAATATAGCGAATATTTGAAAAAAACGAATATAGAGCAATTTAGCTAATATTAATATTATAATCTTCTTTGTCTAATAGTTGTAATTTTTTTCTCATCTGAAGATCAGATTGGAAAAAAATTACAACTATAAAAAAAAAAGGTTATAGCACTATATTAGCTAAATTGCTCTATATTATTTTTTTTCGAATATTCGCTATATTGCTATAACTTTGTTTTTTCGAATATTCGTAATATTCTAAAACAAGAATATATAGCAATATAGCAAATATTTGAAAAAAACGAATATAGAGCAAAACACTACTACTCCTAAAGTCAAGTATATTGCAGCCTTCTTACTGGCCCACAAGCTAGAAGCAGGGAGGGATCATGTGTACTGATAAAAAAATAAAAATAAAATGAAATAAAAAAAAGGGGGGGGGGAAAATGTGAATATTCGAAATTACGAATATATATAACTATATTCGAAATATTCGCAAATTTTCGAAGTACCTATATTCGCGATAAAGATTCAAAATTCGAATATTCGTGATCAACACTAGTAAAGGTAATCTTCTAACTGGTAACTGTGTTTGTGAGTTAACCACTCCATTCTGGTCCTCAGCTGTTTCATGTGACCAACTCTCTGACTCATCATCTGACACAGTGGGGGAGATTCAGGGGCGTTGCTAGGGTCTCAAAAGATCCGGGGCACAAGCCCGAATAAATATGTTTCCCCCTCCCCCCCCCCCCCCCGCACTTTGCTGTACTTGCTATACAGCAGCACTTACCTATCACATCCAGGGCCTCCAGGTGATCTCTCCTCTCTGTCATCATCTTCTCTATAGATCTTCTCTCTCATCATCTTCTCCACTCGGTCTGAACAACTTCCCTCAGCCGCCTTGTCTCTGCAGAGTGTGACACACAGACAACTTCCTCACATTCTATCATTATCCCACAACTGGAGTCCCCACAGTGTTATCCTGCTGCTTGCTGTGCCCCTTCCCCCAGGGGTGAAGCTATAAAAGGGTGCAGAGGTAGCAGTCACTACCGGACCCAGGAGCCTGAAGGGGCCCAAAGACACTTGTGCAGCATAAGAAGAAACACAAAGCACTGAGGGAAGGGGGGCCCAAGCTGAACTCTTGCACCGGGTCCCATGAGCCTTTAGTTACGCCCCTGCCCCCTTCAATACCCCCAAATACTATCCTGAAGAAACATTACTGCCCCCCATAGTAATAGTGCTCCTCATAGTCCCACAATAGTAATTCCCTCCTAGAATGTCCTCATTAGTAACACTGCCTCAACCGTGATAATGCTCCTCAACAATGCCCCCATTATTAGAAGAGCCCTCCCATATTAATAATACCCTCACAGAGTCCCAGTAGAAATAAGGGCCTCTATTGTTCCCCCAGTAGTAATAAAGCTCCCTACAGACCCCTCAATAGTAATAAGGCCCCCATAGTGTGCTTAGTAGAAATAAGTACCCTCCTATAGAGTCCCCAGTAGTAATACGACCGCCTATAATGTCCCCTGGATCTGCAGTGCCCCCTGCAGTTATAATCCTCCCTCCACCATACAGTCCCATGTAAATAACATCACCTCCTCTCCATCCGCCTCCAACGCACAATCCCATGTAAACATCACCCCCAAGGCTACTTTCACACTTGCGTTCGTGTGGATCTGTCCTGTACTTGTACAGGATGGATCTGCACCTATAATACAAACAAATGCATCCGTTCAGGACCAATTCGTTTGTATTAGATTTGAATTTCTAAGTCCCAAAACGGATCCGTCCTGATTTAAATTGAAAGTCAATGGGGGACGAATCCATTTACAATTGCACCATTTTGTATCAATGCAAAGGGATCCGTCCCCATTGACTTACATTGTAATTCAGGACGGATCCGTTTGGCTCCACAAGGCCATGCGGACACAAAAACGCTGCTTGCAGCATTTTGGGGTCCACCTCCAAAACGGAACGGGGGGCCATACAGAGCTGAACAAATGCATTCTGAATGGATCCGCATCCATTCAGAATGCATTGGGGTTAAACTGATGCATTTGGGGCTGCTTGTGAGAGCCTTGAAATGGATCTCACAAGCGGATTCCCAAATGCAAGTGTGAACATAGCCTAAACATTAAATCCCATGTACATAAACATCAGTCCTCCCCACTATCCACTTTCAACATACAGTCCCATGTAAATAACATCACTCCCTCCCCCAGCCACCTCAAGCACACAGTTCCATGTCAATAACATCCCTCCCTTCTGCCCTAACATACATCCCAGTTAAATAACTACAACTCCTAGCATTGCTCTGCCTCTCCCTTCACTTACCGTTTCTCATGTACAGGCTCCTTCTCCTCTTCACTCCGGTCCAATCCTGCACTGGTCACATGATGGACATCATCCAGGTCATCCTATCACAGCCTGTTTTGCTGATCACATGACCTGTGATGTCACCACAGGTCCTTCATCTCTTCCCAGTGTATTAGATTCAATTGTATTGCCGTTCTGTGTATGGCAATACAGTTCTATCTAACAGGCAGGCAGGACATTCGGGGCATGTGACAAAACATCCGGGGCCCAGGCCCCGAATGTTTTAACCTAGCGACGCCCCTGGGGAGATTTATCAAACTAGTGTAAAGTAGAACTGGCTTAGTTGCCCATAACAACCAATCAGAATCCAGCTTTCTCTATCCAAAATGAAAGGTGTAATCTGATTGGTAAGCCAGTTCTACTTTACACCAATTTGATAAATGACCCCTAGTGTCTTATGTGTGGACAGAAAGTCAGTTTCTTTATTCATTCCTATTACAGCCTTGATGGAATAAGCAGAGAAACTGACTGTCTGTCCATACATAAGATGTGTCAGTTGAAGGGTCAATGTCAGTGACGCGACAAATACACTCACAAATACAGTCAAAAGTAAGAAAATAATTTTTACTACAATCTCCATATTGAAATTTTTGTAGGTGTCCTTCTTCTTTAGAGGGGGTTCACATCATAGAAATTTGTGGCATATCCAAAAGATTCTGTGGATCAGCCATAAACAGGCTCTGACTAGCCCACATGGTAGCAGGTGAATCCCCTGGTGGGCCCCTGAGCAAGGTGTACCCCTAGTCTCTCATCCCCTGAACAGGTGGCACTTAGCACAGTAGACTGACATATAAATAGGTTGGCTAAGATGCTATACAGTATATTTTTTATTTTATTTTATGCACTTATATAGCGCAACTGTATTCCGCAGCACTTTTAGACATTAGCATCCAACTGTCCCAATGGGGCTCACAATCCAAGTTCCCTATCAGTATGTCTTTGACGTGTGAGAGGAAACCCACGTAAATACGGGGAGAACATACAAACTCCATTCAGATGTTGTCCTTGGTTGGATTTGAACATAGGACCCCAGTGCTGCAAGGCACCAGTGCTAATCACTGAGTCACCATGCTGCAAGCCACCATGCTGCCCAATATTGCCTATGTTCATATAAAAAAAACTGGGTAGTGTAGACAGGTAATACTGTACATGCATACAGCTTTAGGCCTCCTTCACACGAATGTGTGCTTCCCGTTGCCGTATTGCAGACCGCATTTGCGGATCCGCAATACACGGGCACCATTCTGTGTGCATTCCGCATCACGGATGCGGACCCATTCACTTCAATGGGTCCGCAAATCCGGAGATGCGGAATGGTGCAGAACGGAAGCACTGAATGGAACCCTACGGAAGCACTACGGAGTGCTTCCATGTGGTTTCGTCCCATACTTCCATTCCGCAAAAAGATTGAAAATGTCCTATCTTTTTGAGGAACGGGCAGATCACGGACCCATTAAAGTGAATGGGTCCGCGATCCACTGCGGCTGCCCCACGGTCACTGTTTGTGCATTGCTGGCAGCTGCACGGCCACGGGCCTCACACGTTCGTGTGCAGGAGGCCTTACAGTGGACCCCCAGATTGAATTTTACTGGTGGCTTCTAGGCACCATATTCTGAAACTGTCCATAAATGCTAAGATGGGAAACTCCTTTAATGTATTTGCTGCATGTAAGGAATGCATCCAAAGATTTTGAAACTTTGACCCCTAGGAATATAACCATGTCATGTACAAAATCAAACATTGCTATTATGGAAACCAATACATTTTCTACATGAAAAAGTGTAAATGAGAAGTCATACAATACAAAGTTATATACAGTCCTGATCAAAAGTTTAAGACCACTTAAAAAAATGGCAAAAAATCTTATTTTATATTGTTGGATCTTAACAAGGTTCCAAGTATAGTTTCAACATGCAACAAGAAGAAATGAGAGTGAGACAAAACATTTTTTGAGCATTCAATTAATTGAAAAGAACGATTAAACTGAAACAGGCAGTTTTTCGGCTGATCCAAATTTTAGGACCACATGCCAAAGAGGCCAAATCTGTGCAAAGATGTGGATTCATTGTCATTTTCTGTCAGGTAGTCACACGTTGTGATGGCAAAGGCAAAAAAACTCTCCCTTTTTGAACGTGGTCGGGTTGTTGAACTGCATAAGCAGGGTCTTTCACAGCGCGCCATCGCTGCTGAGGTGGGACACAGTAAAACAGTCATTTGGAATTTCTTAAAAAATCCTGAGGGTTATGGAACAAAAAAGTCAAGTGGAAGACCCCAAAAAATTTCATCAGCACTGAGCTGGAGCATCCATTTTGGCTGCCCGTCAAGACACTAGACGATCATCGACCCAAATTAAGGCCCTTACTGGAGCTGACTGCAGCCCCATAACCATCAGATGGCAAAAACGTCTTCAAAGACCTCGTCTCCTTGAACGCCACAGAACTTCTCGTTTGGACTTTGCAAGAGAGCACCAAACATGGGACATTCAAAGGTGGAAAAAAGTTTTATTCTCTGATGAGAAAAATTTTTAACCTTGATGGTCCTGATGGTTTCCAATGTTACTGGCATGACAAGCAGATCCCACCTGAGATGTTTTCAATGCGCCACAGTGGAGGGGCGCCATAATGTTCTGGGGTGCTTTTTCTTCAGTGGAACAATGGAGCTTCAGGAAGTGCAGGGGCGTCAAACGGCCACTGGCTATGTCCAGATGTTGCAGAGACCATTCCTCATCACTGAGGGCCCTCGTCTGTGTGGTAACGACTGGGTTTTATCAACAGGATAACGTTACAGTACACAATGCCCGCAGGACAAGGGACTTCTTCCAGGAGAATAACATCACTCTTTTGGCCCATCCTGCGTGTTCCCCTGATCTAAATCCAATTGAGAACCTTTGCGGATGGATGGCAAGGGAAGTTTACAAAAATGGACAACAGTTCCAGACTGTAGATGGCCTTCGTGCGGCCGTCTTCACCACTTGGAGAAATGTTCCCACTCACCTCATGGAAAAGCTTGCATCAATTTTTTGAAGTGATAAACAAGAACGGCGGTGTCAGTATGGGATCTGCATCTCCACTGCAGGGTGGCAGATCGCTGTCTACACATTGCAGCACTATGGGTCCCAGTACTGGCTTACCTTGTAGGAGACGCAGGTGCCCGCCAGCATACCGTCGCATCCGTCCTCTTTGCCAGGTGTCATCTGATGAGCTATAGCACGCGCGCGCGCACCTCTCCCTTTCTTATAGGAGTAGGCAGCTGGTTCCTAATTACCATCCCCACCCGGAGGCGGGACTATTTGTATTTAATGCAGCTTCACTCATCATGAAGTGCCCAAGCGTGGTTGTTGTACCTCTTGACTCCCGCTGAAGCACTCCACTGTGTCTGTTTATTGGATTTCCTGGATTCTGACCTCCGCTTCATTTGACTACGCATCTGCCTGCTGTCTGTTTACTGGACCTCCTGGATTATAGACCTCTGCACTGCCTGACAACGCATCTGTCCATCTCTTCCTGTAAGTCTGCCTGGATCCAGACCCTGTGCTGCCTATGAGACTGCTTATATCTGCACTGCCTGATTATGCATCTGCCCATGTAAAGTCTGCCTGGATCCAGACCATGCGCTGCCTCTGAGACTGCTTATATCTGCATGCTATATTGCTCTGAACTTTGTGTTGCCTGTATCTGTCAAGTGACTTTTTGAATACTGTCTGCCAGTAAAGACCATCTGTTACTTTATTCTGCCTTTGTTGGACTCTGTTCACACTACTGCAGGTAGCTGCATTCAAGGTAACAGGTGCAGACACCAGGGTCCTGTCTCTGAGAGTCAGCAGTCTGCGATATTGGACTAATTCCAGTCCTCTATCAGCTGACACAGAGGATCCACATCCTCTGGTCGTAACAGGCGGAGCTACTCATTACTGAGTTCATGTTTGGAAGTTGGATTTCTGTTTTGGGGGGGTTTAGTTTTTTTGGGGAAGTGTGGTCCTAAACTTTTGATCAGCTGAAAAACAGCCTGTTTTCGTTTATTCGTTGTTTTCATTAAATTGAATGCTCAAAAAATATTTTGTTTCATTTCCATTTCTTCTTGTTGCATGTTTAAGCTCTACTTGGAACCTTGTTAAGATCCAGCCTTGCTAAATATGATTTTTTGCCATTTTTCAAGTGGTCTTAAACTTTTGATCAGGACTGTAATACTACCTCCCCTTCAGCCTTATTTTTACATTATATATTACTCCAGGTAACTGAATTCAATCTTATTTTTCTTGTCTGGATTTTAAGATTATTTGGCACAACTCTGCTCATATAGTTTACAGTTAGTATCAAGAAATCTGATACAAACAGCATATACATTATTTCAGCACTAGTGTTTTAGAACAAATGTAGAGCTGAGAATTTAACTGGAAACTGATGTTTCAAATTTCAAAAAGTCTTTCAAATGTTAAGAAAACTAAATTTGTCACACTGGCTAATTGATTTACCATTACGGGCAATAAATGGCAATTTAACAGCACGTAGCTGTTTATTAACACATTTACAACCACAGCCATATAACCATAAATGAGAAAAGCAATTAGTCTGCTATCATTACTGGCAACAAAAACTACTGTTTGGGTTTTACTTCTTGCAAATGAAATAACTGTAATAAACCTGCAGTTCCTAATGGCATAGGTTACAAGAAGGCCACCTAGCCTATATCTCCACCGTTTAGATAGCCTAAGGCAGTAACAAAATGAATTTTTATTAGGCTCTGTAACAAAGAAGTGACAATAAGCTCCTTATCCCAAGTAAAGCCATTAACAGCTTCCAGAGAACATAACTTTATAGAAGCCAGAGCCGCCTGTCTTTGTGAATAGACTATTCAAACAGAACCACCTTTGTTTTACTCTGTTTTGCTAAATTCTTCAGTCCTTGTACAAAATAACATAATTCTTGTTAAATTCTCAAAACCCAGGGCAGATATTATGGCATTCTCAATAGGGTATAAAAAATGATTATAAAATAATCCCATAAGATCCATAGATGAATATTACTTTTCTGTTTTCTTTTGTATCAGTACTTTATTACAGTATAGTGTAATAAATGTTTGTATTGCATTCTGCTCTTCGGTTTGTGTAACTGTACTACATGTTGGTTGGCATTAATTATTTTTATTCTGCTTGAACATTGCATTGGCACTTAAAATTTATTTTGTGTACTGTATATTAATTGCTGTGAATACAGTATATTTTAATACATAGTTTATACTGAAAGTCTCATTACATTGCACGTTTGACCTTTTGGTATGTATGTATCATATGACTTAAAATTCACGACTAGAATTTGGAGCACCTCTCACCCTTCCTGGTGTTTACTTTTAATATTTTTTAGCTAGTATTTTGTGCTTTGCTAATATAAATGAAGATGAATAGGGTAAAGTATAAATTGTAATTTATTGTGAGTTCAGGACTTTGTGTTATTTTAAGCTCTGTTCACATCATGTTTGAGCCCTATTTTAAACATATGATGTCTGCTGGCAAAGCTCCCTGCATACGTGCCAAATATATCCATAGGGTTCCTGTCACATGATGGATGCCGTAAGAGTGGTCTTTTAGCATCCATAATGCTGGTATACTTTTTTTTTTCTATACAGAATGGCAGAAGACTACAAATACAAAGGCATACCACAAAAAAAATCACACAATGAGATATTGATATTGAGAGCATTAAAATGTAAGGGCTCTGGCAAGGTGAACAGAGTTATCAAAGTCTTGCGAGACTAAGGTGAATAACTTCAGGCATGGATTTTTTAACTTTAAAACCATTTTAGCTTCGGTACCAACTGGTACCTCGGTACCGAAGCCAACTTTGGATGTTGGTTTTAAAGTTGAAAAATCAAATCTCGAAGCTATTCCCTGAAGTCTCTGAAGACTTTGGTAATAACGAATATCCCTCATCGGAGCCCATACATTTGAATGCTATACAGAGACAAATCTCCGTACAACATTCAAATGAAGTTTTGAATGAATTGACCTCTGGTCTAGTATTCGAACCTCGATTCACTCAAAACTAAAAGCCATGCCACAAAAATAAAAATGACACAATGAGGTATTGCTTTTTAACCACAGTATATGAGCAAAAGTATGCCTATACACACTGTGTCTAAGAAAATCCTCCAAACATTTACCTCCAATGGAAGGCTCAAATTTGATGTGAACAGAATTTTTTGAAAAAGGCCCCTTTATACTACGCAAAAAATTGTTAGCAATAATCTGCTTGTGTAAAGGTGCCACTGATTACCCAATGAAAGAGTGAAATGCTCGTTCATCGGATAGTAGTATGATCATTTGTGAGGACTGAGGACACCTAAATCATTGTTTGCCAGCAGCAGATTGTACAGTCTAAACAGCACTCTGTTGCGGAAAAAAATCATTCTGTTTGGGGACAAGCAATTACATTAGCAATCGCTCCTCCCCATACTGTGGAGGAGATCGCTGCATTCACATGCAGCCATCACCTCCACTGACAAGCATGTGATTGTCAGGAAGGAATGCTTCCTTCCTGACAATCACTAGTACAGTCGTGGCCAAAGGTTTTGAGAATTACATAAATATTGGAAATTGGAAAAGTTGCTGCTTAAGTTTTTATAATAGCAATTTGCATATACTCCAGAATGTTATGAAGAGTGATCAAATGAATTGCATAGTCCTTCTTTGCCATGAAAATTAACTTAATCCCAAAAAAACCTTTCCACTGCATTTCATTGCGGTCATTAAAGGACCTGCTGAGATCATTTCAGTAATCGTCTTGTTAACTCAGGTGAGAATGTTTACAAGCACAAGGCTGGAGATCATTATGTCAGACTGATTGGGTTAAAATGGCAGGGTGATGCTTGAAATCATTGTTCTTCCATTGTTAACCATGGTGACCTGCAAAGAAACGCGTGCAGCGATCATTGCGTTGCATAAAAATGGCTTCACAGGCAAGGATATTGTGGCTACTAAGATTGCACCTCAATCAACAATTTATAGGATCATCAAGAACTTCAAGGAAATCGGTTCAATTCTTGTTAAGAAGGCTTCAGGGCTTACAAGAAAGTCCAGCAAGCGCCAGGATCATCTCCTAAAGAGGATTCAGCTGTGGGATCAGAGTGCCACCAGTGCAGAGCTTGATCAGGAATGGCAGCAGGCAGGTGTGAGCGCATCTGCACGCACAGTGAGGCGAAGACTTTTGGAAGATGGCCTGGTGTCAAGAAGGGCAGCAAAGAAGCCACTTCTCTGCAAAAAAAAACATCAGGGACAGTCAATTTTTTTCTGCAGAAAATATGGTGAATGGACTGCTGAGGACTGGGGCAAAGTCATATTCTCTGATGAAAACTCTTTCCGATTGTTTCGGGCATCAGGAAAAAGGCTTGTACGGAGAAGAAAAGGTGAGTGCTATCATCAGTCCTGTGTCATGCCAACAGTAAAGCATCCTGAAACCATTCATGTGTGGGGTTGCTTCTCATCCAAGGGAGTGGGCTCACTCACAATTTTGCCCAAAACCACAGCCATGAATAAAGAATGGTACCAAAACACCCTCCAACAGCAACTTCTTCCAACAATCCAACAACAGTTTGGTGATGGAGCACCGTGCCATAAGGCAAAAGTGATAACTAAGTGGCTCGGGGACCAAAACATTGACATTTTGGGTCCATGGCCTGGAAACTCCCTAGATCTTAATCCCATTGAGAACTTGTGGTCAATCCTCAAGAGGCGGGTGGACAAACAAAAACCCACTAATTCTGACAAACTCCAAGAAGTGATTATGAAAGAATGGGTTGCTATCAGTCAGGAATTGGCCCAGAAGTTGATTGAGAGCATGCCCAGTCGAAAAGAAGGGCCTTTGAAACGTATGAAGTGCATGTAATTATATTTCACTACATCACAGAAACAACTGAAACAAAGATCTAAAAGCAGTTTAGCAGCAAACTTTGTGAAAACTAATATTTGTGTGATTCTCAAAACTTTTGGCCACGACTGTACATTGGCCAAGTAAAGGAGCCTAAGGCCTCGTGCACACGGCCTTTGTGTGCCCGCATACGGCGGTCCGCATTACACAGGCACCGGCCCGTGTGCACTCCGCATCACGGAGATGCAGAAAGGAAGCACGGATCGGAATCCCATGGAAGCACTATGGAGTGTTTCCGTGTTGTTTCCGGCCGTGCCTCCACACCACAAAAAAATAGAACTTGCTCAATTTTTTTGGGGTGTGGACAGATCACGGACCCATTCAAGTTGACTAGGTCTCGATCCATCCCGGCCGCCGCACAGACATTGGGGACAAATTGCAGGCCCCAATGCACGCAACGGACGCACAACGGCCGTGTGCATGAGGCCTCAAGGCATTGTAAGCATGAGCAAAGATAAGCTATAGTAATTTGACAACTAAACCTTTAGATAAACAAGGGAAAATCTCCTCTTCAATGTCACTAGAGATGAGCGATTTGAAGCTGACAAAGTGGAGTTCAATCCAAATTTCAGGAAAAACTAAATTCTCACCGAAGCTGAATTTCCTCGCACAAATTGCATTTTTTTCCTAAAATGGCTGCTGCACGTGTGAGGACATGGAGAAAAGAACTCTGGGAAGGGGGATCACCAATAATGCCATGCATGCAGCCAATCAGCAACCAGTCAGTCCTGTGATGTCACAGCCCTATAAATAGTGCAGCCATCTTAGATTCTGCCATTTACCAGTGTGCTAAAAAAATGATTTACAAGTGCAGGGAAATATTATTCAAGGTGTAGGGAAAAGATTGGAAGGAATCATTCCACAGCATTTATGTTGAACAGGGTTCAGTAGGGGAGGTTACAGCCTGGGTAATAGGAACAATCCTATTACACCTTGCTGCACTGACTGGGGATTCAAATCACCATTATACAGCTCTTTAATTCAAGCAAACCGTTCCTATTAGGGTGCAAGTGCTGTTTGAAACAGGCATTAACAGGGTTTATTACAAGGAAATATTTCTACATCTTATTTGCCCTTGTGCGCTGCAGTTATATGTTCTAAAGCTTTTTTGGCTTGTATTAGTGGGAAAAAAGGGCTTATTAGCCGTTGTGTGGTGAAGTGCTAAAATTTCAGCCCCTTTTGTTGTGTATTAGTGGCAAAATTAAAATATATTTGCCGTTCAGTGGTGCAGTTACCGCATTTTTAGCCCTATAAGACGCACTTGCTCATAAGACGCACTTGCCCATAAGACGCACCTCGGTTTTTCAGTAGGAAAATAAGAAAAAAATTGTTTTTAACCAAAAGGTGTGCTTTTGGTGGGTTTGAACTAATGGCGGTCTGTGCATGACACTATTATGGGGGATCTGTGGATGATGCACTGTTATGAGGTGGGGGATTTGTGGATGGCACTGTTATGGGGGGATCTGTGGATGGCACTGTTATGGGGGATCTGTGGATGGTACTGTTATGGGGGGATCTGTGGATGGCATTATGATGGGGGGTCTGTGGATGGCATTATGATGGTGGGGGGATATGTGGATGGCACTATGATGGTGGGGGGGATCTGTGGATGGCACTGTTATGGGGGATCTGTGGATGGTACTGTTATGGGGGGGATCTGTGGATGGCATTATGATGGGGGGTCTGTGGATGGCATTATGATGGTGGGGGGATCTGTGGATGGCATTATGATGGTGGAGGATCTGTGAATGGCATTATGATGGGGGGTCTGTGGATGGCACTGTTATGGGGTGATTGATCTGTGGATGACACTGCTATATGCGTCATCCACAGATCCCCCCCATAACAGTCCCATCCACATTATGATCCCCTCATCATAATGCCATCCACAGATCCCCCCACCATCATAATGCCATCCATAGATCCCCCTATCATAATGCCATCCACGGATCCCCCCCAACCATCATTATCCCATTCACAGATTCCTAGGGAGGTACTGTAGTAGGCCGGGAGAGCGGCAGGGCCGTGCAGACACTGTACTCTGGCCCCGCAGCTCAGTATGTACTGTATTATATGTAGATCTAAACTGAATAATGATGCACTCCCCCTGTTTCCCATGTGTACCGTACTTACTGGTACACTTCACACTCCTGTAGTAAGCACTAGCAGCTAGCAGGCAGGCTGGACGGCCGTAACTCACTGAGGTCACGTGCCTGCTCCGCCTGCTTTATTCATAAAGTAGAGAAGAAGGTTTCTGGTCAGGCGCAAGACACATAGGATCCAATCCGTCTTTTATCGGTGAAACTTTTTTTTATTTCATAAGAGATGTAAAACAACGCGTTTCGGGGCTCAAAATGTCCCCTTCATCAGGTTAGCAATAATCACAATAGATAATGTTGATACAGGTATATAAAGGTGCAAAAAAACCGCCAAAAAACGGATTACCTGAGAGCTGCCCACAAATGGGAGGGGCTAAGCTACAGGCAGTCTGTCAAAGGTGGACATAAGATCGGTCAAATCATATATATAGTTACAAGATATAGTTACAGGCCATCATTATAGATAATCCAGGCGGATTTATTTCGAATAATCTATAGTTATCTCCTAATTTTACTATGAAAAAAACGGAGTGTCAGAGTCACATGACCGCAGTGATGTGGTCATGTGATCGGAGCGGAGCGGCTCCTGTTTAAGGCGCTCGGCGTCTGTGATCTGCCCATCTATCCTGCTTGTACGTGCGCCCGGTCATGTGATCGCTACCATCGCGATCACATGGCCAGTATCCATGACTACAGGGACGCCTCTCTACGGAGGCACAGAGTGTGCGCTCGCACTAAACACATAGAGGGCGGCTGTTTGGATGAAGGCACAGTAATGGTCAATCTCTATTTAACTATTGGAAATGGTATTGGGGGGGGGGGGGCGAGGATTAAAAGCAATGGGCTTAGTATATTAAAATGCTGTACTGTGGATTAGTCCGCACCTAATATGAAAAGTACATATATGGGCCAAATCAATCTACATATAAATACATGTACAGAGAAAGATAGAATGAACCATAAAAACTGAAAAATGAAAAATGAGTATAAACAAATATATATATATATATATGAAAATAATGCGCTCAAATGATTTAATTTATATAAATAAAAAAATAATGAATAAATAATGAATTAATAATGAATTAAAAAGGGTATATGTATTGTTGCTGAAGGAACTAATACTCATGAGGACCGTTTTTTGTCCTGGGGTAAAAATATCTCAACGTCATAAATTAATATGTAAAAAAATGCATATATATAAAAAAGTGCATATATAAAAAAATTTTGCATATATAAAAAAATTGTAAAAAAAAAAAAAAAAAAAAAAAAAAAAAAAAAAAAAAAAAAAAAATCTGTATATATAAAAAAAAAATTATATATTGTTATAAAATTTATATATAAATTTCCTATAGATTAATCTCTAATTTAGACAGTGGGATCAGACATTCTTCTTGGGTGAGTTCCATAGCCTTTATCCTCGAGGATAAAGGCTATGGAACTCACCCAAGAAGAATGTCTGATCCCACTGTCTAAATCTAAAAATAAAAAGAAGAAAGAAATTAGTAATGGAGAATATGGTTGCAATTTTATTACTACCTTTAACCAAAACCATCTATCAATCAAAGCGGTTTTAGAAAAACATTGGCACATTCTAAAAAGAGACCCGATTCTGAATCAAATCATTCCCGAATTTCCTAGACTTACATATAAAAGAGCACGTACCCTCAAAAATATTCTGGCACCTAGTAAACTGAATTCTGCCACAAATCACAATGAGAATAACGATGTTGTTACCCCCAAAGGTAGCTTTAAGTGTGGACATAAAAAATGCCTATGCTGCCTTAATATATGCCAAACTTCTGTTTTTTACAGCCAAGTGAGTGGGGAATCATTCCCCATTATGTCCGCACTTAATTGTCAATCTAGTCATATTATATATCTCCTAGAATGTCCATGCAACTTACAGTATGTGGGGCGCACGATCCAAACACTGCGAAATAGAGTAAACACGCATAGATCTAAGATCAAGAAGAAATTTTGGAAACATAGTGTTTCTAGACATGCTGCGGAACACCATGGGGGTAGTTCAGCCGAATTTAGAGTAACCCCAATCGAACAAATTCCACGTCACCTACAAAAAGATATCCAGCACATTAGACGTAGAGAAATGTACTGGATCTTCAAGTTGAACAGTTTGCATCCGTATGGCCTCAATGAAGCTTTTGAGATTAATCTATAGGAAATTTATATATAAATTTTATAACAATATATAATTTTTTTTTTATATATACAGATTTTTTTTTTTTTTTTTTTTTTTTTTTTTTTACAATTTTTTTATATATGCAAAATTTTTTTATATATGCACTTTTTTATATATATGCATTTTTTTACATATTAATTTATGACGTTGAGATATTTTTACCCCAGGACAAAAAACGGTCCTCATGAGTATTAGTTCCTTCAGCAACAATACATATACCCTTTTTAATTCATTATTAATTCATTATTTATTCATTATTTTTTTATTTATATAAATTAAATCATTTGAGCGCATTATTTTCATATATATATATATATTTGTTTATACTCATTTTTCATTTTTCAGTTTTTATGGTTCATTCTATCTTTCTCTGTACATGTATTTATATGTAGATTGATTTGGCCCATATATGTACTTTTCATATTAGGTGCGGACTAATCCACAGTACAGCATTTTAATATACTAAGCCCATTGCTTTTAATCCTCGCCCCCCCCCCCCCCCCCAATACCATTTCCAATAGTTAAATAGAGATTGACCATTACTGTGCCTTCATCCAAACAGCCGCCCTCTATGTGTTTAGTGCGAGCGCACACTCTGTGCCTCCGTAGAGAGGCGTCCCTGTAGTCATGGATACTGGCCATGTGATCGCGATGGTAGCGATCACATGACCGGGCGCACGTACAAGCAGGATAGATGGGCAGATCACAGACGCCGAGCGCCTTAAACAGGAGCCGCTCCGCTCCGATCACATGACCACATCACTGCGGTCATGTGACTCTGACACTCCGTTTTTTTCATAGTAAAATTAGGAGATAACTATAGATTATTCGAAATAAATCCGCCTGGATTATCTATAATGATGGCCTGTAACTATATCTTGTAACTATATATATGATTTGACCGATCTTATGTCCACCTTTGACAGACTGCCTGTAGCTTAGCCCCTCCCATTTGTGGGCAGCTCTCAGGTAATCCGTTTTTTGGCGGTTTTTTTGCACCTTTATATACCTGTATCAACATTATCTATTGTGATTATTGCTAACCTGATGAAGGGGACATTTTGAGCCCCGAAACGCGTTGTTTTACATCTCTTATGAAATAAAAAAAAGTTTCACCGATAAAAGACGGATTGGATCCTATGTGTCTTGCGCCTGACCAGAAACCTTCTTCTCTACAAGCATCCTTTGGGGGATTGGGCCTCCGATCCCAAAGACACCTTTTCTGCGGCTGCATCCACGGATCCGAAAAATCCCTCATTCACTTATATATCTACAATAGAGTTGTGTCTATTATTGCACAACCCAAAAAGGTGAGCACCTTAAAACTTGTTTTTAAAAATTAAGTTTTCATTGAACGTATTACCCTATTGTGCGCTCCCCATACCCCTTCTTTTGTCTTTTCGTTCCCCTCGTGACCGAGGGGTACTCTAGACTCGCCTGTGGTTATTAAGACTTATTCATAAAGTAGGCGGAGCAGGCACGTGACCTGTGAGTTACGGTCGCACGGCCTGCCTGCTAGTGCTTACTACAGGAGCATGACATGTAAGTACGGTACACATGGGGAGCAGTGGGAGCGCATCATTTTTCAGTTTAGATCTGATGATTAACACTAGGTATAATACAGTACATACTGCGCTGCGGGGCCAGAGTACAGTGCCTGCACGGCCCGCCGCTCTCCCCGACTACTACAGTCCCTCCTCCATCCTCCCTCCTTACTAATACATCGCAGATATTATACCTATTGGGGGCACCACAGGAGGGCATTATTAGTACTGTGGAACTGCAGGAGGGCATAATTCCTATAGAGGCACCATAGGAGGCCTTCTTACTGCTAGGGCAGTACAGGAGGGTATTATACCTATTGGTGGCATCACAGGAGGGCATTAAACTACTGAGGCACTACAGGTAGAAATAACTACAGGGGCACTATAAGGGGCATTGGGGGTCTTATAGGGGACATTATATGTTCTGCTCACCAGACATTCCTAGACATGCAATCCCATGTACAGGCAGCCATTTTACCATGTGTTTCAGTGCAGGGGCGTACACAGAAATCATTGGGCCCCAAAGCAAGAATCTGAATTGGGCCCCCGTAACTCCACCCACTACCCACCCTTGGACAATTCCACATCTAAACTCCTTGCTGCTGATGCTTAGGGCTCATTCACATGACCGTATGAATGGGTCAATATCCGTTCTGCAATTTTGCAGAACGGGTGCGGACCCATTCACTTCAATGGGGCCGCAAAAGATGGGACCATGTGCTGTCCGCATCCGTTCTGTATTGCGGCCCTGTGAAAAAGATAGAGCATGTCCTATTTTTGGCTGCAATTGTGGACAAGAATAGGCATTTTCTATAGAGGGTTGGCCCTGTGCATTCCACAAAATGCAGAACGCACATGGCCTGTATCCGTGTTTTGCGGATCCGCAATTTGCGTACTGTAAAACACGGCACAGTCACGTGAATGCACCCTTAGTGTGCAACAGGCCTCCCCTCCACTTCATGGTGCCTAAGTTGGGATGGACACACTCTATATGACCAATTCAACAGCAAGTAGAGTTCATGACCCTACATAACAGTGTCCTCCCAACCCTACAGGAACTTTGCTTGCTGCTGCTCTCTGTCTTCCCCCCATGAACTTTTTTTAAACAGAGTTACTGGCACTCACTGCTGTGCCGACTGTGGTCAGGTGGCATTGCCACACCACAGGGGCAAGTGTTGCTGCCTGCTGAGCCAGCGGCGGTGATGCTGGGGCAGGGCTGTTGGAGTCCATTCTCTTCTGCGGTCCGGTGGGTGGCTGACTGAGGCAGAGTGCGTGAGCGTGGTATACAACTGCCGCCCATGCTCACCTGCACAGTTCTGTCAGCTGAGCGAGCGGTGCACTAGCCAATAAGTAGCAGGAGCTTTGCACTGCTAAATGCTGATTGGCTAATGCAGTGCCCAGCAGACAGAAGAGAGAGCGCTGTGCTGAATGGCTGGGTCACACAGTGAGGAACATCGGTGTCACGGGTAGAGTCACAGGAATCAAGATAGAGCGGAGGTGCACCCCCTGAGCTGCCACCCGGTCCCCTGTCCCTGCCTACTTGCACCACCTGCCCTAGGTGACGGAGCGCAACTGGGCGACAGTCCCTAACCTACTAAGTGCAAGCAGAGAGAAAGAGACAGCAGTGAAGAGGACAGCCACTGAGAAGTTACAATAAGCGGACAAGAGGTAGAACAAAAACGGAAGGCGAGGCGGGTCAACTAGCCGAGGTCAGTCCAGGAGGTCACGTCAGAACAAGGGAAGAGGCAAACACAAATCCGTAAACAAGCCGAGGTCAAAATCCGAGAGGTAGCGTCAAGATACAGGGAGCAGGGCGCCTGTATTTATAGTGGGGAGTGAGGGTCATGTGACGTGGCCAGCGTCACATGACCGACAAACAAACAAGTCGAGCACCAAGTGATCAGCTTGATGCTCAAGGCAGACTCAGGAGCAGGGAGCCTCCCAGCTAGCAAGGCTGCCCTGGGAACGAGGCCAAACACAGATACTTGCTCCCGAAGCTAAGCAGCAGGTCTGTGGCTGATGGGACATCGAGTGTGCCTTCGGCACCCCGTTACTGTACCCCCCCCTTTTACGAGGGGCCACCAGACCCAAGCGTTGTAGACGAGGTTTCTCAGGGTGTTCCAGGTGAAATTTAGTAATTAACCTGGAAGCATGCATCCTAGACATAGGTATCCAGGACCTCTCCTCAGGTCCAAAACCTTTCCAGTGAATCAGGTATTGAAAGGAATTTCTAATCTTTCTGACATCTATTGTTTTAGAAATAATGAATTCCTCCTGACCCTCAACCTCCACAGGTGGAGGAGGTTTTTTAACCAGAACCACTGGTGATGCATATTTCTTAAATAACGACTTATGGAACACATCATGTATACAGAGGGAGTTGGGTAGCTTAAGTCTAAAAGATACTGGGTTAATAAGCTCAATAATATTGTATGGTCCAATGAAACGCAGCGAGAATTTCTTAGAACAATGTTTCAAAGCAAGATTTTTAGTCGACAACCACACCTGTGCACAGTCTAGAGGTAAAAGAATCTGCCTGCGGGTTGAGTGAGGATACAGAGGGATTAGAACTAAAGCGAGGATGTAAACCACTGTTACAAAAAAAAGGAGACACCCCCGTGTAAGAGTTAACCCGATTGTTGATGGCGAATTCTGCCAACGGGAGGTATCTCACCCATAGGAGTTGATTATGTGATATATAACACCTAAGAAAAAGCTCCACTGCCTGATTTACCCGTTCCGTCTGCCCATTGGTCTGTGGATGGAAAGCAGACGAATAGGACAAAGAGATGTTGCATCTTCTACAAAAAGCCCTACAAAAGCTAGAAACAAACTGAACGCCTCTATCAGAGACGATATTCTCAGGGACACCATGCAGACATACCACACGTTCAATGAACAAGGATGCTAAGGTCTCTGCATCAGGTCAGCTTACTTAAAGGAACAAAGTGCACCATCTTGCTAAAACGGTCAACCACTACCCACACCACTGACTTCCCCTCAGAGAGGGGCAGATCAGAAATAAAATCCATGGAGATGTGAGATCATGGCTTACAGGAAATGGGTAGTGGTTGTAGTTCACCAGCGGGATGTGTTATTGGGGTCTTAGACCGGGCACAAACATCGCAAGCTAAAACATAAGACCGTACATCTTTAGACAAAGTGGGCCACCAGAAAGACCTCAGCAGCAATTCCTTAGTGGCAGCAATACCTGGATGACCACAGAGCACAGAGTCATGACATTCACCCAATAATTGAACACGACAGCATTCAGGAACAAACAACTTATCTGCCGGTGTTTATGGAGGAGCAAGTTGCTGAGCCTGTTGAATCTCATAGGAAAGATCCGCAGAAACTGCTGCCACAAAGATGTTTGTTGGCAAGATGGGTTCCGGGGGTGTATCAGGAGGTTGGACGGCATTAAAAATCCGGGACAAGGCATCTGCCTTAACATTTTTACTTCCTGGTCTGAAGGTAACAGAAAAGTTAAAACGAGTAAAAAATAGGGCCCCTCTGGCTTGCCTAGGATTAAGGCGTTTGGCCGCCTCAAGAAACACTAAGTTCTTATGATCAGTGAGAAAAGTAATACGGTGTCTAGCCCCTTCTAAAAAATGCCTCCACTCCTCAAATGCCCATTTAATGGCCAGTAACTTGCGGTTTCCAATATCGTAATTTCTCTCCGAAGGAGAGAACTTGCGAGAAAAGAAGGCGCATGGCTTTAAATTAGTGAGGTTAGAGGACCCCTGTGAAAGGACGGCCCCCACACCATCCTCTGAGGCATCCACCTCCACCATAAAAGGTTCCTCGGTATCGGGCTGAACCAAGACTGGAGCCATTTGGAAAAAAAAAATTAGGGTATCAAAGGCTCAACAGGCCTCCAACGACCAGTTAACCAGATCAGAACCTTTTTTAGTTAGATCCATGAGGGGTTTGGCAATAACAGAAAAATTCGTTATGAATTTACAGTAAAAATTGGCGAATCCTAAAAAACTTTGGAGTGCTTTTAAGGAGAATGGTCTTACCCAGTCTTGGATAGCCTGAACCTTACTGGGATCCATTTTAAATGAATGAGGAGTAAGAATATAGCCAAGATAGGGGATCTCTTGAACTCCAAATACACATTTCTCTAATTTAACAGACAAATGGTTCTCCCTGAGGATTTTAAGAACCAGTCTGATGTGAGACACATGAGAATCCCAGTCAGGTGAAAAGACAAGAATATCATCGAGATAAACAATCATAACTTTGCCAATAAGTTCTCTAAAAATATCATTCATGAAATTCTGAAACACAGCTGGGGCATTGCAAAGACCGAATGGCATAACCAGATACTCAAAGTGTCCCTCTGGAGTATTAAAAGGAGTTTTCCACTCATCTTCCTCCTTAATATGAACTAGGTTATAAGCTCCTCTCAAATCAAATTTAGAAAACCAAGAAGCACCCAAAATCTGGTTAAACAAATCAGGAATCAACGGGATGGAATACTGATTCCTAATAGTAATTTTATTCTAATTTCTGTAGTCAATGCAGGGCCTGAGACCACTGTCTTTCTTTTTAACAAAAAACAATCCTGCTCCCAGGGGAGAGGTGGAGGGCCTAATATGCCCTTTCTTGAGACTCTCCTGGATGTAGTCTTTCATGGACTTGCGCTCAGGACTGGACAGATTATAAATCCATCCTTTAGGAAATTTGGACTCAGGTATCAAGTCAATAACACAGTCATAAGACCTATGGGGAGGGAGAGTATCTGTCTCAGAGGTGGAAAAAACATCTGAATAATTAGCAATAAAATTAGGAATATCTGATGAGACCCCAGCTTGAACTACGGTTAAGCAAGAATTACAGTTAGGCCCCCATCTCTCTAACTCTTCCGAACTCCAGTTAATGACCGGATTGTGTTGCTGAAGCCAGGGCATAGCAAGGACTACCTGAACTGGAAGATTCTCTAAAACAAAGAAGGAACATTTCTCAGAGTGGCAGATCCCTACAGATAGGGTAACCTCCGGAGTACGGAGTTTTACTGTGCCCCCTAGCAGGGGGGTAGAATCGATGGCGACAACCTGGATCGGGGTGGGTAATTCTAGTATAGGAATTCCTATCTGATCAACGAATTTGTAATCAATAAAACTAAAAGCTGACCCTGAATCCACAAAGGCATTTCCTGACCCCTTTAAGACCCCAAAGGCAATAGAAACCGGCAGCAATAGTTTACTTCTTACCACCTCCGGGATTACCTTGTCCTTGAATCACTCAGACTTGTATGATTTTACAGAAGGCAGAGCTTTAGGACACTGACGGATGTCGGGATCCCCACAATAAAAACAAGAGCCACAATAAAAACAAGAGCCGCGACGACGACGTAGTTCTCTTCGCGTCATTCCAAGTTGCATGGGCTCGTCCGAGTGGGCTTCCATCCTGGGTTCAAGGGGGGGGGGAGTCTCAGGTTGAAGAAGGGTGTAAGGAGAAAACAAATGCTCCCGCTGTCTCTCTCTGATCCGTCTATCTAGTCTGATGGCTAGCTTCATAGTCTCCTCTAAAGAGTCAGGACAGGGATCACAAACCAACATATCTGTCATGGTCTTACCTCCTTGCTGTTCCCTTCGTTTGACATGTGCTGGCGGCCATCTTGGTTTCTGGGTTTTCTTGTAGCCTCCCACCCTGCGGCTCCTCCTTCCCACTGGGAGGAGCTGGATGCCTAGCTCATATATATAGGAGGTCTGTGGCTTCAGTTCCTTGCTTGGTCCTCCTGTGTTCACATGCTTCCAAGACTGCTGCTGCTTCTGGTTCCTGATCCTGGCCTCGTCTGACTACCCCGTTGGTTCCTGATTCCGGCTTCGTCTGACTACCCCGTTGGTTCCTGATCCTGGCTTCGTCTGACTACCCTTCTGGTTCCTGACCTCTGTCTCCGCAAGACCCTGCTTCGGTTTAGCCATCCGTTTGGACTTTGCTTACGGCTTGCTCTTCAATAAAACCTTCTTATTTTCCACTTATCTCTTGTTGTACGTCTGGTTCATGGTTCCATGACATTAGGACCAAGCCATGAATTCTGACGGTATAGGGCCACCCCCGCTACCTACGCTGGTTGCCAGACTTGATCAGCAGGATCACCTGTTGGGTCGGTTCGCTGTGGCGTTGCAAACCCTGCTTGAACGCACGGCTCATTTAGCTTCCGTTGCCGATGGGTCGGTTGTCGCTCCTGGGCCCGCTCCTACTGCCGCTCCGGTTGTTGCGCCAGAGTCTACCCTGACACCTGTTGCTGCGCCTGTGGTGTTTCAGGGTATGACCGGTTCTGCCCCCCTTCCACAGCGCTTTGGGGGAGAGCCAACTCAGTGCCGAGGTTTCCTTAACCAGGTGGGCATTTACTTCGAGTTGCTGCCACATGCCTTTCCTACTGAGAGATCAAAGGTGGGCTTCTTGATCTCGCTGCTCTCGGACAAGGCCTTGGCCTGGGCCAGCCCTTTATGGGAGAACAACAATCCGGTGGTTGCCGAGTTTTCCGGTTTTGTTGCTTCTCTTCGGAAGGTATTCGATGTGCCGGCTCATGCTGCCTCTGCTGCGAAGCTCCTTATGTCCATCAGACAGGGTTCACGATCCGTAGCTGAATACGCCATTGAGTTTCGTACCCTGGCAGCAGAGGTGGGCTGGAATAATGAGGCTCTGGTCGCTGCTTTCTCTCATGGTCTCTCGGATGCCTTGAAGGATGAGGTTGCAGCTAAGGACCTACCAGTGGAGCTCGAGTCTCTTATTTCTTTCCTGATTTTGATTGACACCAGACTCAGGGAGAGACCTTCCTTTAAGGAGAGCCTGCGGAGGCCTTCTAACAGATTGGCGCCTACGTTTGCTGTCCCACCCGTGCCTCCCTCTCCTCCCACGCCTCCTGGGGATGACTTGTCTGGGGGTGAACCCATGCAGCTGGGGTTTGCTCGCCTGTCCGAGGGGGAGAGGGTACTCCGGAGACGCGAGGGCCGATGCATGTACTGTGGTCTCGGTGGGCATTTTCGGTTGGCATGCCCGAACCGTCCGGGAAACGCTCGCACCTGAGATCCTGTCGGGGGCAGATCTTGGGTGGAGTCTCCTCGTCCCCGGTTTCCCGTGTTGACAAACCACTGATTACTGTTGTCCTCTCCTGGGTCGGGGGCTCGGTGACGACCCAGGCGTTGGTGGACTCTGGTGCTGGTGGTTTGTTCATTGATAGTGTGTTCGCTGCCGCCAATTCCATTCCTCTGCAGCCTCGAGGTTCCCCACTGGCTCTTGAGGCGATAGACGGCAGACCCCTTCTGCCGCCACACGTGACTCAGGAGACCCTTCCAGTGGGGATGGCCATTGGTGCCGTTCACAGAGAGTCGGTCTGTCTCCAGGTTATTTCGTCTCCACACTACTCGGTGGTCTTGGGGTACCCCTGGCTCCAGAAGCATAATCCGACTTTCGATTGGAAATCGGCCGAGATCCTCTCGTGGTCACCGCAGTGTGGGGCTAGTTGCATCCATGGGCCTGTCAAGTTGCTGAGTACTTCCTCGGACTCTCTGTTGCCTCCTGAATACGAGGAGTACCGGGATGTATTCGATAAGGTGCGTGCGGTTGCCCTACCTCCGCACCGCCCATACGATTGTGCCATAGAGTTACAATCTGGTGCCGTTCCTCCTCGTGGCAAAGTCTATCCACTGTCGGTAGCGGAGAATGAGGCCATGGAGGAGTACGTGAGGGAGGCGCTTTCACACGGACACATTCGCAAATCCTCGTCCCCGGCAGGGGCTGGATTTTTCTTTGTGAAAAAGAAGGGCGGTGAATTGAGGCCTTGCATCGATTACAGGGGTCTCAATCGCATCACGATAAAGAACGCTTACCCGATACCCTTGATATCCGAGCTGTTCGATCGCCTCAAAGGGGCCACGGTCTTTACCAAACTCGACCTGAGGGCGGCATATAACCTGGTAAGGATCAAGGCGGGCGATGAGTGGAAGACCGCGTTTAACACCAGGACCGGTCATTATGAATCCTTGGTTATGCCCTTTGGGTTGTGCAATGCGCCCGCAGTCTTCCAGGAATTCATCAACGATGTTTTCCGTGACCTGTTGCAGCAGTGTGTGGTGGTCTATTTGGATGACATCTTGGTATATTCTGAATCCATGGAGGCCCACGTTCTGGATGTCAGACGAGTGTTGCAACGGTTACGAGAGAACAAGCTGTTCGGTAAGCTTGAGAAATGCGAATTTCACCGATCCCAGGTAACCTTCTTAGGTTACATCATTTCCGCTGAGGGGTTCTCCATGGATCCTGAGAAGGTTTCGGCTGTCTTACAGTGGCCCCAGCCCAGTGGTCTTCGTGCCCTGCAGCGCTTTTTGGGCTTCGCCAATTATTATCGGAAGTTCATCAGGGACTTTTCCATGCTAGCCAAGCCTCTCACGGATCTGACCAGGAAGGGCAGCAATCCCCAGGTCTGGCCGCCCGAGGCCATCCGAGCTTTTGAGGCTCTAAAGTCCGCCTTTGTGTCGGCTCCGATTCTGTCGCATCCCAACCCTGGGTTGCCGTTTGTCCTTGAGGTGGACGCGTCTGAGACGGGAGTAGGCGCCCTCCTGTCTCAGCGTAGAACACCGGAGGGTCCTCTGCTTCCTTGTGGGTTTTACTCCCGGAAACTGTCTTCCGCGGAATGCAACTATCAGATTGGTGACAGGGAGTTATTGGCCATCGTGCAGGCCCTTAAAGAATGGAGGCACTTGCTCGAGGGCTCGGTGGTTCCGGTTCTCATCCTGACGGACCACAAGAATCTGACCTACCTCTCTGAGGCCAAGAGATTGACACCACGTCAGGCCAGATGGGCTCTGTTCTTGTCACGTTTTAATTACGTGGTCTCCTACCTACCCGGTTCCAAGAACATCAGAGCGGATGCCTTATCACGGCAGTACTCCGAGCTGTCCGGGGAGGAGTCGATTCCGACTTCGGTCATACCTCTGAATCAGATCCTGGCCGCCATTCGCACCAGCCTGACCTCTCCCCTGGGTGAGCAGATTTTGGCGGCTCAATCTGGTGCTCCCTCTGGGAGACCCAACGGCAGGTGTTTTGTGCCTGAGGAGTTGCGCACTCGGTTGTTGCGAACCTACCATAAATCCAAGGCCGCGGGGCATCCTGGAAAGAATCAGCTGTCCTGGGCTGTTTCACGTCTGTTCTGGTGGCCTTCCCTACGTTCCGACATCGCCGCATATGTAGCGGCATGCTCCGTTTGTGCCCAGAGTAAGTCCCCTCGGCACCTTCCGTTGGGCCTTTTGCAACCCATAGCCACCGGGGAGCGTCCATGGTCACACCTGGGGATGGATTTCATTGTGGACCTCCCTGCATCCCGAGGCCATACGGTCATTCTCATGATAGTGGATCGGTTTTCCAAAATGTGCCACTGTGTTCCTCTCAAGAAGTTACCCTCTGCACAAGAGTTGGCCTCGATTTTTGCCAGGGAGGTCTTCCGGTTGCACGGTTTGCCCAAGGAGATTGTGTCGGATCGGGGGAGTCAGTTTGTGTCCAGGTTCTGGCGCGCCTTTTGCTCCCAGTTGGGGATTCATCTCTCTTTCTCCTCGGCCTACCACCCTCAGTCCAATGGGGCCGCAGAACGATCCAATCAGGCCTTGGAGCAATTCCTTCGTTGCTATGTCTCCGATCACCAAGACAATTGGGTTGACCTCCTGCCTTGGGCTGAGTTTGCCAGGAACACGGCGGTGAACTCTTCCTCTGGGACGTCTCCCTTCATGGCCAATTATGGGTTCCAACCTGCCGTGTTACCGGAGGTATTCTCTCCCCAGGATATTCCGGCTGTGGAGGATCACCTTTCCGTCCTACGTGCTTCTTGGGTACAGATCCAGAGGTCCCTTGAGGTCTCTGCGCAGCGCCAGAAACTCCAGGCTGATCGCAGACGAGCGCCCGCTCCTTCCTACCAGGTCGGAGACCGCGTATGGTTGTCCACCCGCAACCTCAACCTTCGAGTGCCCACTCCCAAGCTGGCGCCTCGCTTTGTTGGTCCCTTCCGAGTGCTTCGCAGGGTAAACCCGGTAGCCTATGCCCTTGCGCTTCCTCCTGGCATGCGGATCTCCAACGTGTTTCATGTCTCCCTGTTGAAGCCACTGGTGTGTAATCGTTTCACTTCCTCGATTCCTCGGCCTCGTCCGGTCCAAGTGGGCAATCGTGAGGAGTATGAGGTGAGCAATATCCTGGACTCACGCCTGGTCCGCGGCCAGGTGCAGTTTTTGGTCCATTGGCGTGGTTATGGTCCAGAGGAGCGTTCCTGGGTTCCCTCCGCAGATGTCCATGCTCCTGTCTTGCTCCGAGCCTTCCACGCACGCTTCCCTCAGAAACCGTTCCTTACTCCGCGGAGGAGGGGCCCTTGAGGGGGAGGTACTGTCATGGTCTTACCTCCTTGCTGTTCCCTTCGTTTGACATGTGCTGGCGGCCATCTTGGTTTCTGGGTTTTCTTGTAGCCTCCCACCCTGCGGCTCCTCCTTCCCACTGGGAGGAGCTGGATGCCTAGCTCATATATATAGGAGGTCTGTGGCTTCAGTTCCTTGCTTGGTCCTCCTGTGTTCACATGCTTCCAAGACTGCTGCTGCTTCTGGTTCCTGATCCTGGCCTCGTCTGACTACCCCGTTGGTTCCTGATTCCAGCTTCGTCTGACTACCCCGTTGGTTCCTGATCCTGGCTTCGTCTGACTACCCTTCTGGTTCCTGACCTCTGTCTCCGCAAGACCCTGCTTCGGTTTAGCCATCCGTTTGGACTTTGCTTACGGCTTGCTCTTCAATAAAACCTTCTTATTTTCCACTTATCTCTTGTTGTACGTCTGGTTCATGGTTCCATGACAATATCCTTTAACTTTTCAGTCAAGCCTGCCCTAAATTTACATTTGAGCACTGGTTCGTTCCAGCCCGAAGGAACGCACCACTTGCGAAACTGCGTACAATAATCCTCCACAGGACGATTTCCCTGAGTGAGGGCCTTAAGATTGGATTCTGCCACAGAGGCTCGGTCAGGGTTATCATAAAGAACCCCTAACGCCTGGAAAAAGAGGTCCACAGAGCTAAGACAAGGGGAATCTTGTGGTAAAGAAAAGGCCCATTCCTGGGGTCCCCTTTAAGCAAGGAAATGATAATACCAACCCTCTGTGGGTCAGGGCCGGAGGAGTGGGGTCGTAGTTGAAAATAAAGTTTACAGCTTTCCTTGAAAACCGATCGGCAATTTAATGTGAGGTTCCACCTGAACGGTGGCGGGAGCAAGAATAGAGGGAGTTCGGACTGTCTCCTGAACTTATAGTATTATGGAATTATGGAATCGATGGGATGACAGAATGTATTCTTGATTTACATGTCTCACTCTCTCTCTTGTCTCTTCCTGTCTCTCCCTCCTGTCTGTCTGTCTCCCCCTCCTTCCCCTTTTCAGTATTGCAATTACCAAATAATCACATGCTAGCTTTTTTTTATAAAAGTATATTACGTACATGAGTACAAACCGGATTCCAAAAAAGTTGGGACACTATACAAATCGTGAATAAAAACTGAATGCAATGATGTGGAGATGGCAAATGTCAATATTTTATTTGTAATATAACGTAGATGACAGATCAAACGTTTAATCCGAGTAAATGTATCATTTTAAAGGAAAAATATGTTGATTCAAAATTTCACGGTGTCAACAAATCCCCAAAAAGTTGGGACAAGTAGCAATAAGAGGCTGGAAAAAGTACATTTTAGCATAACGAAGAGCTGGAAGACCAATTAACACTAATTAGGTCAATTGGCAACATGATTGGGTATAAAAAGAGCTTCTCAGAGTGGCAGTGTCTCTCAGAAGCCAAGATGGGTAGAGGATCACCAATTCCCACAATGTTGCGCAGAAAGATAGTGGCGCAATATTAGAAAGGTGTTACCCAGCGAAAAATTGCAAAGACTTTGCATCTATCATCATCAACTGTGCATAACATCATCCGAAGATTCAGAGAATCTGGAACAATCTCTGTGCGTAAGGGTCAAGGCCGTAAAACCATACTGGATGCCCATGATCTCCAGGCCCTTAAACGACACTGCACCACAAACAGGAATGCTACTGTAAAGGAAATCACAGAATGGGCTCAGGAATACTTCCAGAAACCATTGTCAGTGAACACAATCCACCGTGCCATCCGCCGCTGCCAGCTGAATCTCTACAGTGCAAAGAAGAAGCCATTTCTAAGCAAGATCCACAAGCTCAGGCGTTTTCACTGGGCCAGGGATCATTTAAAATGGAGTGTGGCAAAATGGAAGACTGTTCTGTGGTCAGACGAGTCACGATTCGAAGTTCTTTTTGGAAATCTGGGACACCATGTCATCCGGACCAAAGAGGACAAGGACAACCCAAGTTGTTATCAACGCTCAGTTCAGAAGCCTGCATCTCTGATGGTATGGGGTTGCATGAGTGCGTGTGGCATGGGCAGCTTGCATGTCTGGAAAGGCACCATCAATGCAGAAAAATATATTCAGGTTCTAGAACAACATATGCTCCCATCCAGACGTCATCTCTTTCAAGGAAGACCCTGCATTTTTCAACAAGATAATGCCAGACCACATTCTGCATCTATCACAACATCATGGCTGCGTAGGAGAAGGATCCGGGTACTGAAATGGCCAGTCTGCAGTCCAGATCTTTCACCTATAGCAGGGGTGTCAAACTCAAATTCATCGGGGGCCGCATCAGCAGTTTGGTCACCGTCAAAGGGCCGGTTGTATCGGACTTATGGGGGATCTGTGGGTGACACTTATGGGGGATCTGTGGGTGACACTTATGGGGGATCTGTGGGTGACACTTATGGGGGATCTGTGGTGACACTTATGGGGGATCTGTGGGTGACACTTATGGGGGATCTGTGGGTGACACTTATGGGGGATCTGTGGGTGACACTTATGGGGGATCTGTGGTGACACTTATGGGGGATCTGTGGTGACACTTATGGGGGATCTGTGGTGACACTTATGGGGGATCTGTGGGTGACACTTATGGGAGATCTGTGGTGACACTTATGGGGGATCTGTGGTGACACTTATGGGGGATATGTGGTGACACTTATGGGGGATCTGTGGGTGACACTTATGGGGGATCTGTGGGTGACACTTATGGGGGATCTGTGGGTGACACTTATGGGGGATCTGTGGTGACACTTATGGGGGATCTGTGGTGACACTTATGGGGGATCTGTGGTGACACTTATGGGGGACTGTGGTGACACTTATGGGGGATCTGTGGTGACACTTATGGGGGATCTGTGGTGATACTTATGGGGGATCTGTGGGTGACACTTATGGGGGATCTGTGGTGACACTTATGGGGGATCTGTGGTGACACTTATGGGGGATCTGTGGGTGACACTTATGGGGGATCTGTGGGTGACACTTATGGGGGATCTGTGGGTGACACTTATGGGGGATCTGTGGGTGACACTTATGGGGGATCTGTGGTGACACTTATGGGGGATCTGTGGTGACACTTATGGGGGATCTGTGGTGACACTTATGGGGGATCTGTGGGTGACACTTATGGGGGATCTGTGGGTGACACTTATGGGGGATCTGTGGTGACACTTATGGGGGATCTGTGGGTGACACTTATGGGGGATCTGTGGGTGACACTTATGGGGGATCTGTGGTGACACTTATGGGGGATCTGTGGTGACACTTATGGGGGATCTGTGGTGACACTTATGGGGGATCTGTGGTGACACTTATGGGGGATCTGTGGTGACACTTATGGGGGATCTGTGGTGACACTTATGGGGGATCTGTGGTGACACTTATGGGGGATCTGTGGTGGCACTTATGGGGGATCTGTGGTGACACTTATGGGGGATCTGTGGTGACACTTATGGGGGAACTGTGGTGACACTTATGGGGGATCTGTGGTGACACTTATGGGGGATCTGTGGTGACACTTATGGGGGATCTGTGGTGACACTTATGGGGGATCTGTGGGTGACACTTATGGGGGATCTGTGGGTGACACTTATGGGGGATCTGTGGTGACACTTATGGGGGATCTGTGGTGACACTTATGGGGGATCTGTGGGTACTTACAACTACAAGCGCTCGCCGCTCGGTAGGCAGGAGGGAGGAGGCAGGCCGGGAGGACAGGTGCTGACAGCGTGAGTCATACGTCATGCGCCCACGCCGCCTGCTTCATTCATAAAGTGGGCGGCGCAGGCGCGTGACGTATGACTCACACTGCCAGCGCCCAGCCTGCCTCCTCCCTCCTCCCTCCTCTCAGTCTCGGCGAGCGCTTGTAGTTTTATTATCACTTCCTGCAGGGGCCGCCTGCAGGAAGTGATAATAAAAGGTGAAGGCTGGCGGCCGGCGGCCGGCGGCGGGCCACATGACAAGGTCTGGCGGGCCGGATTCGGCCCGCGGGCCTTGTGTTTGACACCCGTGACCTATAGAGAACATTTGGCGCATCATAAAGAGGAAGGTGCAACAAAGAAGGCCCAAGGCGATTGAACAGTTAGAGGCCTGTATTAGACAAGAATGGGAGAGCATGAAATTCTGATTCAACATATTTTTCCCTTAAAATGGTACATTTTCTCAGTTTGAACTTTTGTTCCGTGATTTATGTTCTATTCTGAATAAAATATTAGAAGTTGGCACCTTCACATCATTGCATTCAATATTTATTCACGATTTGTATGGTGTCCCAACTTTTTTTGAATCCGGTTTGTATAAAGCTTGTATGCGATAGGATAACATATAATCTGCGCACTTTTAAATCCATATATAGCAAATTGCAGAACTGCAGAACTAAGTACGTGTCCTTGAGATACTGGACATTAACATTAAGCCTATCATAAATACGCTTATTAGCTTATTAGATAACGCCCTGATAAGGGAATATCAAAAATGTAACTTCCTCAAATAAAGCAGAGTATTGTCTCATCCTAAAAATAGGATAATTGGAAACAGCTGTCACAAAGTAACTGACATTTGGGTCAGAACCAAAATAGAACCAGGACAGTAGTCTCTCCCCAAGTTCCTGTACTATTTGAGCAAGACCCTGCACATGTTCGGTGAGGCTCTGTATAGGGTCCATGCTGAATTTGGGCCTGTGATTCTGTCACGGGTAGAGTCACGGGAATCAAGATAGAGCGGAGGTGCACCCCCTGAGCTGCCACCCGGTCCCCTGTCCCTGCCTACTTGCACCACCCGCCCTAGGTGACGGAGCGCAACTGGGTGACAGTCCCTAAACTACTAAGAGCAAGCAGAGAGAAAGAGACAGCAGTGAAGAGGACAGCCACTGAGAAGTTACAATAAGCGGACAAGAGGTAGAACAAAAGCGGAAGGCGAGGCGGGTCAACTAGCCGAGGTCAGTCCAGGAGGTCACGTCAGAAAAAGGGAAGAGGCAAGCACAAATCCGTAAACAAGCCGAGGTCAAAATCCGAGAGGTAGCGTCAAGATACAGGGAGCAGGCAGAAGAGGTGTCAAGAGGCGGATCGAGGTTCAATTCCAGAGGTAGCTTAATAACAATAAAGTACACAGCCTATAGGACGGAAATCACAGGCAACCTGTAGCTAGCAGGGCGCCTGTATTTATAGTGGGGAGTGAGGGTCATGTGACGTGGCCAGCGTCACATGACCGACAGACAAACAAGTCGAGCACCGAGTGATCAGCTCGGCGCTCAAGGCAGACCTAGGAGCAGGAAGCCTCTCAGCTAGGAAGGCCGCCCTGGGAACGAGGCCAAACACAGATCCTCGATCCCGAAGCTAAGCAGCAGGTCTGCGGCTGATGGGAGACCGAGTGCGCCTTCGGCGCCCCATTACAATTGGTGTGAATTGTGTACACAATGGGGGAGAGGGCCCTGAGCAGAGAGGAAGCAGGGCCCGGGAGTCAACGGAAGACAAGCCTGATGTGGGCCTGTGCCAATGCCCGACAGCGATCTCGATCATAATAAATAAATTGAGTCTGCAGATGTAGGGGGCAGGTCCTTCCAAGCACTCTGGCCCCCCCCTGCCACGGGCCCCATAGCAGCTGCATGGTCTGCCTATATTGGCGGTACGCCACTGCTTCAGTGTTAATGTAATGTTATAGTACATGCTACGCTATGCTTAATACTTATACATGTTATTTGTATTCTTGTAGTTTTACCACACACATGTACATTCTCTGACTCGCGTGCATCGCGCAGAGATGCCCTCCTGTGGTGCCCCCAACATTATAACTACTGGGGACACTATAATGGTGGATACGTACTACAGGGGGGCCTTATTAATATTATAGAGAGCCTTATTATTGCTGGGTGCACTATGGTAGCCATTATTATTGGGCACAATATGGAAGGCACTATAACTAACAGGGGCAGTCTTGGGGAGTAGTATCATTATTGGGGGCATTGTAGTGGTCAGTATTACTAAAAAGGGCACTCTAGGAGGAAATTATTGCTATAAATAGGACTTTTATATTACTATAGGTGGACTAATCTGTATAGCAGTATAATTTCTGTGGAATAGTATTTAGGGTCATTGGGGAGCACAGTAGGCACAGTATTCTGGGCAGCACCAGGATAATGCTGTTAGGATAGCAGGGTGGGGAGGATGATGATATTAGAAAAGTGAGGAACCTAAGATGACTACTGTTTGGTAAACTCTGCAGAGGCTAGATGCGGTTAAAAGAAGTTGTCTGGCCCGAATGGAAAAGATGGGGAAAGAAACCGTCTACATCAGGAGACATCACCTGGGAGGTACTGGATGTGAGAGGTATATAGTGTTGTATGTTTGTTAGTGTCCATGCAGCAAGTAAATTATGTCTTTAGTCCTAGGGCGAGCTTGTGTGTGTTTAGGGCAGATACTTTGAGAATATGGCACATATCGGGGCTTGGGCCCTGGCTCTTTAGAGACCCTAGCAATGCCCCTGGCTTACAGATCCTCTTTTCAACAACCACTACATATTCATTTCTGTGAAACACCTGTCAGGTCAAAAGTGCCCTTCCAACCCTTAAAATGTTCGTACCGGGGTGCTCTTTCCAAAATGGGGCCACTTCTTGGGGTTTTTAATTTCTGGGGACCTCTGGAATCTTTTAAATGTGACATGTTTCCACCGTGGGGCCACCACAGGGTATCTTCATATGCGACATAGCTCCCAATCACCATTCTAGCTAAATCCACTCTCCAAAAGCCATATGGTGCTCCTTCCACTCTGCAGCTTGCTGTGCGCACATACATTATTTTTTGAGCTAATATATGGTGTTGCCGTATTTGGGGGGAAATGGGGAACAAAATGTGGGGTGCATTTTGTCCTGTTATCCTTTGGAAAAGTGAAAAATGTGGGTGTAAAGCAACTTTTTTGTGAAAAAAATGCAATTTTTCTTTTTCACTGCCAAGTTTTTCCTAATTCTAGGAAAGACCTTTAAGATCAAAGTGCTCAGTACACACCTTGAAAGATTCCTTAAGGGGTGTAGTTTCCAAAATAGGGTCACTTTTTGGGGGTTTCCACTGTAGGGCCACCTCAGGGTGTCTTCATATGCGACATAGCTCCCAATTACCATTTCAGCTAAATCCGCTCTCATAAAGCCATATGGTGCTCCTTCCACTCTGAAGCCTGCTGTGCGCCCATACATCATTTTTTGAGCACATATGGGGTATTTCTGTAAACTCCAGATTCAGGGTATTAGATTTTTTTGGGCTGTTAACCGTTGATGTGTTGCAGTGAAATTAGATACAAATTTAAAATCTTCTAAAAGAAGTGAAATTCTGAAATTTTATTCCCATTTTTCTTTAACTCTCGTGGGGGCACCTAAAGTATTAACAAAGTTTGTAAAATCAGTTTTGAATAGCTTGAAGGGTGTAGTTTCTAAAATGGGGTGATTTATGGGTGGTTTCTAATATGTAAGCCCCACAAAGTGACTTCATAACTGAACGGGTCCTTAAAAAATTGGGTTTTGGAAATGTTCTTAAAAATTTTAAGATTTGCGTCTAAACTTCTAAGCCTTCTAACGTCCCCCAAAAAATAAAATGTCATTTTTAAAATGATCCAAACATGAAGTAGACATATGGGGAATATAAAGTAATAACTATTTTTGAAAGTATTACTATCTATTATAAAAGTAGAGAAACTGGAATTTTCAAATTAGCAAATTTTCCACTTTTTTTGTAAATTTGGCATTTTTTATAAATAAAAATTAAATATTTAGACTCAAATTTACCACTTTCATAAAGTACAATATGTGACGAGAAAACAATTTCAGAATGGTCTGGATAAGTAAAAGCGTTTTAAAGTTATCACCATATAAAGTGACACATGTCAGATTTGCTAAAAATGGCCTGGTCCTTAAGGTGAAAAATGGCAGGGTCCTTAAGAGGTTAACATGGCCCTGATTTCATTACAGTGGGAAGTATGAACAGTTTTCAAGATTATGTAAATAACTCATGCTTTATTTGACTGCAAAGCTTCTTAGACAAGATAAAAGACTTACATGAAATAATATCTTGTAAAGACAGATTTGCCTCCTGCAATTTATTTGTGACTGAAAGGTTTACATGTAAAATATATGCGGAAGAGAATAAAGCTAATAAGAAAGTTTCTCGGATTCTTCTAAAGAAAGGTTTTTGGGGCATAGAGATTAGATGTTTGTAGGAAGAAAGTAGGGAAATATAACCCAGAAAGCAAATGCTAAATAAAAGTTTACGCAATCAACTTTTTACTTCAAAGTTGGTTAATTTAACTCTCTTTTTTCAGGTGTTGGTTTAATGTTAAAAATTGTAGTAAAAAATTTAACATTTAAGGTGGACTTACACCGAGCAAATTTTCTGCAGATTATCTGGAATGAGCATTAGTACGAATGCTCATTCCCAATAATAAACCTGTGTGAATGTACTGCTGATCACCAGAAGAACGATTAGAACGCTGGTTCTTTGGGAGAAATCATCTTTCATTCAGCACATTAAATCATTGTTTCTGAACAGGAGATCGTTCTTTGTGAACAGCGATCTGCTTCCCAGAAATAATGAATCTGTATGAGGATGAATGATGGTAGTAGCCATTGCTTGTCCCCATACAGTGGAGGTGATCACTGCATATAAATGCAGCTCTTCACCTTCACTGTTAAGCAGGCAGGTATTGGGAAGGAATAGTCCCTTCCCAATAATTGTTGTTAGGTTGGAGCATGTAGATGCACCTTAACTTTGCAGAGAACAAGATAATTTCTTTCTACCACCTAGAATTGGCACTGGTCAGGATTGGCATAACTAACAGACTTTCCCCATTGACCAGCACCCTTAGAATGCCTCACACTGCAACACTTTGAATGGACTATTGCAGTAGGGTATTAGATAGCACAGGTTGTTATAGGCCATAGCAACGTTGTAAAATGTAACTTCAAATAACTTAAGCCCAATGTAAAATCCACCACAGGACCTTTCAATTGGTGACTTGTTATGTGGCAGATGGAGCTTTGGTTCATTACCCTTGTCTCAGGCCTCTAAGTTATACACATATTGATGGCTAACTACTAATACTTCCACACTTTGTTCCATGGAAGATGCCTGACAGTACCCATGGTGGAGTAAGACATTGAAAGTACTGTTTCTCTTCGATGAGTTATAGAGTAAAAGTAGGTACACGTGTGCCCAGCAGGAGACATGTGTCTCTGCCAGTGATTTCCATTAAAGTGGTATGAAGCTGACTGACTGTACCAGCTGAGAGGTAAGCATTGCTTGCTGTGCTTATTAGTATCTGTAGAGTTTCTCCAGGATATGTCTCGACAGTTTTATCTTGAACCTTGAGGCTACGGACAGGGAATCAATCAACAATACCCCATCAGGTTTTATTTAGTCTGTGGACAGCTCATATTTAATCTTCTAGTTACTTAGTTACATAGTTGTTACATAGCTATTTAGTCTGTGGACAGCTCAGATATTTAATATTTTACTGTAGCTAATAAAAGTAGCACTGATGAATTTAGAACATAGAAGTTGTACCCAGCATGGAATTGTTATTTGGGATAGAAGACTGCACAATGTGAGAACAGCCATAGGGCTCATGCACACGAATGTATTTCTTTTCTGTGTCAGTTCCATTTTTTTGCGGCCCATATGCGGAACCATTCACCTCAATGGGGCCACAAACAAAACGGAAATGACCCTGTGTGCATTCTGCAATTTGCGGACCACAAAGCACTCAACGATCGTGTGCATGAGCCCTTAGAAAGTTCCAGATCAGTAAAAATTGCCCCCCAGGCCACCCTAAAAAAACGGCCAATTGCCCACCAGGCCACCCTAATCCCAGTTGTCACTGTGATTTCGTAGTAAAGAGGTCACAGAGAGGCATGGAGCATTATCAGTCATGTTAATGCTCCGTGCCTCTGCAGTCTGCATCGGGTCTTGGCACTCTTTCACAGAGCGGATGCCACGCACGGCATCCGCTCTTGTGAAACAGCCCTTAGTGTCTGGGCGCAGTTATTTTTTAGAGCAATGTGTGCCAATAATTGTTGAAGGGGGCACTATCTAAGTGGTAGCAGTATTTCCAGGGGGTCTGTTTCTGCAGTATAGTATTGGGGGCATAGCGGGCACAGTATTGGGGGACTATCTGTGTGGTAGCAGTATTTCCAGGGGGACTATTTCTGCAGTCTAGTATTGGGGTGGCAGGAAAGGGTGTTCAGAAGATGTGAAGATGATGGAAATGTGGGAAACTAATGTCTGTTTCTCAATCTCTGCAGAGATGGGAGATGGCTGAAAAATCATCATGGCGGTCTGGTCTGAATGGAGAAGATGAGGAAAGAGAACGTCTACAAAAAAGGTGACATCACTGGATGTAAGAGGTATGTGGCGCTATGTAGGAGAGGAGATGCTCCAGCTCCTTCCCCTGCCATTTGCAGAAGGAGGATTCAGAGCTGGGTGAGGACGATGAAAGGGGGCAGCAGGCCACGGGCGGGTGACAGATAGTGGGGGGAACCACAGGCCTTGAGCAGGATCAGGGGAGGGAGGAGCTTCCTGGCTGTAGCCTGCTGTTTATTGTATAATGTGAAGCAGGCAGTGCAGCCAGGTCAGGTCTCCCCTCTCCGTATGATGTGTAGAGACAGGCCTCAACTATAGAATGTCAGCTGTACAGTGTTTGTTGGGAGTGGCCTATTATATGTAGGAGGGGCTTTTAATAATGGGCGGGGCGGGCTAAAAATGGGCCACTTGACTGGATTTGCCCCCCAGGGCTAAGGCTGCCAGCCCTCCCCTGCACTGGGTCCACGACACATGGGCAACACGTCACCTCTGCAGCATGTCATTGACTGCAGAAGCCTCCTGACCTGCGTCAAACCAGATGTTGATACAGGGAGACCCAAGACCTGTTGTACCCGAGGAGGAGCAATGATGCTGGAACCCAGTGTCAGGGATCAGGTAAATACGAATCCCACTGTAGGTCTGGCCATGGTATGGTTTCTGCAGAAAACTCCCTCATGGGTGACCAACCCCTTTAAGCACTTTTATGCCTAATGGAGTTGTAAAGTTCTAGGAACCAAAAAAATAGCAGTGAGTATGAATGTTTATCCAGTTAATACCAACATTTTATGCACTTCTAGGGTTTTCCAACCTGTAAACATGGGCTTGCATTGGTGGAGCCATTTGTTGCAATAAGTTCCATGTGACCTTAACTTCCAGTAACCTCCTTGCTTCTTTAACCACCTCCGGACCGCCTAACGCAGATTCGCGTTCCGGAGGTGGCAGCTCTGCGCAGAGTCACGCATATATGCGTCATCTCGCGAGAGCCGTGATTTCCTGTGAACGCGCGCACACAGGCGCGCGCGTTCACAGGATCGGAAGGTAAGCGAGTGGATCTCCAGCCTGCCAGAGGTCGATCGTTCGCTGGCAGGCTGGAGATGTGATTTTTTTAACCCCTAACAGGTATATTAGACGCTGTTTTGATAACAGCGTCTAATATACCTGCTACCTGGTCCTCTGGTGGTCCCTTTTGTTTGGATCGACCACCAGAGGACACAGGTAGCTGTGTAAAGTACCACAAAACACCACTACACTACACCCCCCTGTCACTTATTAACCCCTTATGAACCCCTGATCACCCATGATCACCCCATATAGACTCCCTGATCACCCCCTTGCATTGATCACGCCCCTGTAAGGCTCCATTCAGACGTCTGTATGATTTTTACGGATCCACGGATACATGGATCGGATCCACAAAACACGTATGGGCGTCTGAATGGAGCCTTACAGGGGGGTGATCAATGACAGGGAGGTGATCACCCATATAGATTCCCTGATCACCCCCCTGTCATTGATCACCCCCCTGTCAGGCTCCATTCAGACGTCCGTATGATTTTTACGGATCCACGGATACATGGATCGGATCCACAAAACACATACGGACGTCTGAATGGAGCCTTACAGGGGGGTGATCAATGACAGGGGGGTGATCACCCATATAGATTCCCTGATCACGCCCCTGTCATTGATCACCCCCCTGTCAGGCTCCATTCAGACGTCCGTGTGATTTTTACTGATCCACGGATACATGGATCGGATCCGCAAAACACATACGGACGTCTGAATGGAGCCTTACAGGGGGGGATCAATGACAGGGGGGTGATCACCCATATAGATTCCCTGATCACCCCCCTGTCATTGATCACCCCCCTTGTCATTGATCACCCCCCTGTAAGGCTCCATTCAGACGTCCGTATGATTTTTACGGATCCACGGATACATGGATCGGATCTGCAAAACACATACGGGAGGGGCGGAGCCTGGCTGCAGATCTGGCCGGACGTATGTAGGAGAGCTCTCCTCCTCACCACTCTGCTAACTGGTAAATTTTGCGGTCTAAATTGCTCAAGAATGGGAAAAGTGGGTAGATACATACCCAAAGAGAAGACTGAGGCCAGCAAACCAGAGCGCGGTGCCTCCGACATGGAAAGATATCTGAATAAAAAATCTCCAGCTCCAGCGCCGGCCGGCCCTAAGATGGCGCCGCCGGAAGCCAACGACTGGGGCAGAGAATCGGAGGAGGATGAAGAGGCCATAACTGACCGGGAAGCATGCCCCGCTTCACAAAGCGCTGCTTCGATATCTAAAAAGTTTCTGCAGCAGGCGTTATCGGTGGCCCTCACCCCAGTAGTACAGGAGCTGCAGGAAATAAAAGCTGACCTGAAACAAATCGGCGGGAGGGTGGAAACGCTGGAAGACAACCAGGCGTCCATCACGAAATATATAAGAGCTGCGAGCGACAACACCATGGCTCTAGCAGCCTCCCTGGACACAGCATACTCCCTCATAGAGGACCAAGAAAATCGGAATAGGAGGAAGAACCTCCGCATCCGCGGCCTGCCTGAAAGCATCGCACACGAGGGCTTACCAGAAGCTGCAGGCGCCATCTTCTCCCTACTCCTAGGAAGCTCCTGCACAGCCGAGATCCAGATTGAGCGCATCCACAGGGCGCTCAGGCCGAAGCCAAAGGAGAAGGAGAACCCTAGAGACGTGGTGTGCGGTCTCTTGAGGTATGTGGATACCGCTGCGCTAATGCAGGCTGCCAGAAACAGGAGAGAAATCCTGTATGAAGGCGCCAAAATCACCATATACCAAGATCTGGCATCCTCTACATTGAATAAAAGAAGGGCGCTGCGGCCCCTCACCGAGCATCTGCGCCATCACAAGGTGCCATATAAATGGCTATTCCCCTTCGGCCTTACATTCGCTGTGGATGGGAAGCGCTGCACCATTCGCCTGCCACAAGACCTCCAGGCTGCCTGGGAGCTGTTACAGACGGATCCGCTTGATGTGCCATCCTGGCTGCCATCTGCAGACATCGGAACACAGCTGCCAGAACTACCAGAAGCCGCAGGTTGGCTTAAAGCTTCACAAAAGAGGAAGACTCAACACAGATCAAGAGACACCTGAAGTCCTAGAGACTGTCCAGTAGCTTTATCTAATCCATGGGAGTGACTTTCCACAGATCCCATGGAAGGACAGGTTCATGCTGGCCCTTTGCAATATCATGAGGCTGCAAGTATACCTGTCTGTTATACGTATTGAAGAGTTCCCGTTCTTGTTGTATCCAGCAGGGTAGATATTTTACCTTGCAATACCACATTTCTGTATTTTTACTTAGACCAATATTTGTAAAGTGCTATCCCGCACCAGTCCAGCAGGTGGTGCAGTGTGGACACCATTGAGTAATGTGGTTCCATACTACATCCCCCCCTACCTACCAGGGTTACACTGGCACAAACCTGGTACATGTGCCTGATTGCATGGCTGTTCACGCCCGCTTCACTGCAGCCAATAGATCCGCTGCAGTGTTGCTGGCATGGGAGCCATTGCACTGTTCTATTTGTCATGTTGACAGAATCTTTAGTTGTGATGTTCTTAGTTCACTCCCTAGATACGGTCGATGTGCACGATTGGAGCTCTCCGGTTCCAAGGTTGCCTCATTCTTGCAATGATGTCGTCAATTAAATGTACAACGTACAATGTCAGGGGCTTCAACACCCCACAAAAGCGCTCTCAGGTCATCCGTCTGTTAAAAAAGAATAATACAGATATCTGCTTCTTTCAGGAGCTACATTTTAAAGAGAAACACATACCCAAAATCCAGAACCCATACTTTCAACACTGGTATTTTAGTGCCTTTGAAAAAGCAAAGAGAGGGGTGGGTATTGCAATTTCTAAGAAAGTACCATTCACACCGATATCTAACCTGACGGACCCTGAGGGCCGCTTCATTTTCGTGAACGGCCTCATTGGCACTCAAAAGGTTACGCTTGCCAGTTTGTACAGCCCTAACCGTGGTCAGAAACAATGGATCAAAATCACACTGAGTAAATTAGAGTTATTCGCAGAAGGGATTAGAATAGTTGGGGGAGACCTCAATGTAACTTTAAACCCTATCATGGATGCCTCTGATGGCTCCTCCCAATTGACCCAGTCGGCACTAGGATGCATTAATAGATATATTTCAGATACGAACCTGCTGGATGTCTGGCGACTAGCCCACCCAGATACTAGGGACTTTACTTTCTTTTCAGCACCGCATAAATTGCATAAACGATTAGATTACATCTTACTGTCCAGTAACGCCGTGGATATGGTGGACTCGGCTGACATAGGTGTTGTGTCCGTCTCTGATCACGCCCCAGTATCTGCTGCCCTCAGATTCGCTAGCTTACCGACCGCAGTTAGACAGTGGCGTTTAAACGAGACGCTGTTGGATAGGCAAGCAGATACCTTGATCCTAGAGCAAAAACTAAGGGATTTCTTTGTGACCAATGCGACACCGGGTATGCCCCAGACGACACTTTGGGAGACACACAAAGTGGTTATCCGGGGAGAGTTAATAGCCTTAGGCAGTAGAGTTAAGAAAGAGAAACAAAAGATCTTACATGACCTCTTAGTTCAGATAGCAGATAAGGAAGCGGTCCATAAACGGTCTAAAGCACTAACAGTTCAGACCGAACTGAATCAGCTGAGATCGCAACTAAAAGACCATTTAAATATTCAAAACGCAAAAGCCTATCAGTATGCCCAATATAAACATTATTCCCACGGTGATAAGGGATCTAAGTTGACGTCCTCCCTCACTAGACAAAAGAGAGACTCCATGTTTATACCCAACATCAAATCCAGCAATGGAAGTATACTACATAAAACAGCTGATATTGCAGAGGAATTCCAGGTATTTTACAAACAACTCTACGGCCTATCAGACCCCGACCGCCCAGATCTTTCAATACCAGAAGCAACAGATTTGTTTCTGAGAGGCTTAAATTTGCCTCAGATAACCCCCCAAGAAGGTGATACGTTACTAGAGCCAGTCACTGAACTTGAAGTAAAAACCTTACTAGCCTCCATGCCCATGGGTAAGAGTCCTGGCCCGGATGGTTTTCCAGTGGGCTATTATAAAAAATTCCCGGATATACTGATACCCCATCTGGTAACATGGTGTAATGCACTACTGAATGGGGAAACCCTACATAAGCAATCATTGGAGGCCACGGTTACTATACTCCCAAAACCTGGGAAAGATCCCCTTCTCTGCGGTAGCTATAGGCCAATTTCGTTACTCAACGTAGATATAAAAATATGGGCCAAACTCCTAGCGATGCGGCTGGGTCGCCTGCTCCCCAAACTTATCCACCCCGACCAATCTGGCTTTGTTCCGGGGAGGGAGGGGAACCACAATTCCTGTAGATTGATCACTGCAATACAGTGGGCCAAAAAGAAAAACCTCCCTTTGACGCTTCTCAGTGTAGATGCGGAGAAGGCCTTCGACCGGGTGAGCTGGGACTTTATGAAGAGGACACTGTTGAGGTTTGGAATCCCGACAAGATTCCAGGAGGCAGTCATGTCATTATACAAGGGCCCGAGTGCAAGAATAAGGGTTAATGGTACATTGTCCCCATCCTTCCCTATTTGCAACGGGACACGTCAGGGCTGCCCCCTATCTCCTGCCTTGTATATACTGGTCATGGAGACCCTCCTTCAGGCCATCAGGGATCACGTAAATATTAGTGGGGTGAAAACAGAAAATAACGGTGCAGAATATATTAATGTGGCTTACGCCGACGATCTTCTGATCATGGTCTCCAACCCGGTCGAGGCCTTCCCGCATCTCTTAAAACTGTTTGAAGAGTATGGTAGGCTGTCGAACTACAAAATGAATTATACCAAGTCAGAAGCTTTAAATGTTAACGCTCCGGCGAGCTCCATAGCCATTTTGAAAACCACTACACCCTTTAAATGGCAATCCTCATGCGTCTCCTATCTGGGGGTTAAGATCTCTGCGTCCACTGAAGACCTATTTCGGCTTAACTATACTCCCCTAATAGTGGAGGTCCAAAAACTGCTCCAATCGCTACGCCTCCCTTATTCCTCGAGGATGGGTAGGAAAAACATCCTAAAAGCGTTTGTCCTTCCAAAAATTATGTATGTATTACAGATGCTGCCAATATTTTTACCTAACTCGTACTTTACAAAGATCCGCAGGCTTTTTGCGACTTACCTGTGGGGTGGTAAGAAGGCTAGGGCCCCTCACCAGAGGCTAATACTGGGGCGTGGTCATGGAGGAATAGCACTGCCAGATGTCCAGACATACTACAGGGCCATACACCTGAAGAGGTGGTTGCAGCTCCACTCCCCTGCCTACCACACATTGGGCACGGAATTGGAACTAATACAGCTTACCCAACAGCAGAAAGCAGCTTTATGGGGGCAATCAAATGCATCACTCCATTCTCATGTACTCCTAAAGGGGACCAGTCTGGTCATTAAACAGCTCAACAATGCTCATGGGCTCCTACAGAACCCTCCCGGTGCGATGCCAGCAGACCTTATACCACACGCTATCAAACCTCCAGGGGCTCAGGTCTCACAGATTTGGCACAGATTAAGAGGCTTCTCCACAGCCGATTTTATAGGGAAAGTAAACGGCAACCTGTCGGAACAACACCCCCTTAGCCAGGCTTGGAAGGCAACTAACTTCCTAGACCTAATATCTTTACAATCGGCTGGGAAACAGCTACTCACTCAGAAACCATGTGTACTGACCTCGACATGGTTTGAGAAGTTAGCAAACCCCCCCTCCCCTCAACGCAAATTGATATCTAACATATATACGGCCCTGACCTCACCTCAGCGCCGCATAACCCCACAATATGTACACACCTGGGCCAACGACCTTAAAACTACTTTCTCGGAGACAGATGTTCTCCGCATGCACGCACACTCGCATGGTTTTTCTCGCTGTGTGAAGATCCAAGAGCATTCATATAAGGTCCTCACGCAGTGGTACCTTACCCCCAAACAACTATTTCTCAGTGGCTTGAGTGATCACGACAAGTGTTGGAGATGTGGAGAGGAGGGTGGCACTCTTCTACACATTTTCTGGTCCTGCCCTAAAATAAGAGATTATTGGGACAAAGTTTCTCAGATCATTGACAAGATTCTAAACACTAACCTGACATTAACCCCTCAACTGGTTCTTTTATGGCTTCCTACAAAGGACCTATCGCCGTCAAAGAACAAGCTTAGCACACACCTGATCCAGGCTGCACGTTTGCTTATTCCCCAAAAATGGCTGGGTTGCGACCCCCCCACTATCTCTCAGTGGTTTAGCAAATTGGACCATATACAGCGTATGGAGGAGCTAGCAAGCTGGGAACTTAGGTCACACGAGAAGCACAAGAAGTTATGGGCCCCCTGGGTTGCATATAGGCGTGCGAATGGTACTTCAGCATCGTAGCGAGTTTTGTCTGACAACAACCTTTACGAAATCTCCATAGCTGTGATCGACACATCAGCGAGAATAGAAATAGCTAACTGTCTTCCTCTCCTTGGAAGCGTCAAAGGCATCTCAACAGCCTTGGACCGTATCTGTCCAGTTCAAAGGACACACTGTATCCCCCCTCTTCCCTCCCCCCCACCCCCCCCCCTCTTCCCCTCTTCCTCCCCCCCCTACCCCCCCCCCCCCTCCTTTTTGGTTCGTTTGACCTTGCCTACCTCAGGTTACACTCTACTTGTCAATTACTGGCCTTTGCTGACCTAGCGGTGAAAATCGCGCCTTTCATATGAAGTATGTATAAAGTCTATGCACCCGTCAATTGCGTATTTGATTGCATGTTACATTCATGTCTTGTACATCAATGTATGTTATGCTTTTTCTTTGCTGCCTTTCAATAAAAAGACAATTGACAAAACACATACGGACGTCTGAATGGAGCCTTACAGGGGGGTGATCAATGACAGGGGGGTGATCACCCATATAGATTCCCTGATCACCCCCCTGTAATTGATCACCCCCCTGTCATTGATCACCCCCCTGTAAGGCTCTATTCAGACGTCCGTATGATTTTTACGGATCCACGGATACATGGATCGGATCCGCAAAACACATACGGACGTCTGAATGGAGCCTTACAGGGGGGTGATCAATGACAGGGAGGTGATCACCCATATAGATTCCCTGATCACCCCCCTGTCATCGATCACCCCTCTGTCATTGATCACCCCCCTGTAAGGCTCCATTCAGACGTCCGTATGATTTTTACGGATCCACGGATACATGAATCGGATCCACAAAACACATACGGACGTCTGAATGGAGCCTTACAGGGGGGTGATCAATGACAGGGAGGTGATCACCCATATAGATTCCCTGATCACCCCCCTGTCATTGATCACCCCCCTATAAGGCTCCATTCAGACGTCCGTATGATTTTTACGGATCCACGGATACATGGATCGGATCCGCAAAACACATACGGACGTCTGAATGGAGCCTTACAGGGGGGTCATCAATGACAGGGGGGTGATCAGGGAATCTATATGGGTGATCACCCCCCTGTCATTGATCACCCCCCTGTAAGGCTCCATTCAGACGTCCGTATGTGTTTTGCGGATCCGATCCATGTATCCGTGGATCCGTAAAAATCATACGGACGTCTGAATGGAGCCTTACAGGGGGGTGATCAATGACAGGGGGGTGATCAGGGAGTCTATATGGGTGATCACCCCCCTGTCATTGATCACCCCCCCTGTAAGGCTCCATTCAGACATTTTTTGGGCCCAAGTTAGCGGAAATATTTTTTTATTTTTTTGTTTTTTTTTCTTACAAAGTCTCATATTCCACTAACTTGTGTAAAAAAATAAAATCTCACATGAACTCACCATACCCCTCACGAAATCCAAATGTGTACAATTTTTTTGACATTTATATTCCAGACTTCTCCTCACGCTTTAGGGCCCCTAAAATGCCAGGGCAGTATAAATACCCCACATGTGACCCCATTTCGGAAAGAAGACACCCCAAGGTATTCCGTGAGGGGCATATTGAGTCCATGAAAGATTTACATTTTTGTCCCAAGTTAGCGGAAAGGGAGACTTTGTGAGAAAATACCAAAAAAAACAATTTCCGCTAACTTGTGCCCAAAAAAAAAAAATTCTATGAACTCGCCATGCCCCTCATTGAATACCTTGGGGTGTCTTCTTTCCAAAATGGGGTCACATGTAGGGTATTTATACTGCCCTGGCATTTTAGGGGCCCGAAAGCGTGAGAAGAAGTCTGGGATCAAAATGTCTAAAAATGCCCTCCTAAAAGGAATTTGGGCCGCTTTGCGCATCTAGGCTGCAAAAAAGTGTCACAGATGTGGTATCGCCATACTCAGGAGAAGTTGGGTAATGTTTTTTGGGGTGTCATTTTACATAAACCCATGCTGGGTGAGATAAATATCTTGGTTAAATGCCAACTTTGTATAAAAAAAATGGGAAAAGTTGTCTTTTGCCAAGATATTTCTCTCACCCAGCATGGGTATATGTAAAATGACACCCAAAATGCATTCCCCAACTTCTCCTGAGTACGGCGATACCACATGTGTGACACTTTTTTGCCGCCTAGGTGGGCAAAGGGGCACACATTCCAAAGAGCACCTTTAGGATTTCACAGGTTATTTTTTACACATTTTGATTTCAAACTACTTTGCACACATTAGGGCCCCTAGAATGCCAGGGCAGTATAACTACCCCACAAGTGACCCCATTTTGGAAAGAAGACACCCCAAGGTATTCCGTGAGGAGCATGGCGAGTTCCTAGAATTTTTATTTTTTTTGTCACAAGTTAGCGAAAATGATGATTTTTTTTTTTTTTTTTTTTTTTTCTAACAAAGTCTCATATTCCACTAACTTGTGACCAAAAATTTAAAATTCTAGGAACTCGCCATGCCCCTCACAGAATACCTTGGGGTGTCTTCTTTCCAAAATGGGGTCACTTGTGGGGTAGTTATACTGCCCTTGCAATTTAGGGGCCCTAATGTGTGCGAAATAGTTTGAAATCAAAATCTGAAAAAAATGGCCGGTGAAATCCTAAAGGTGCTCTTTGGAATGTGTGCCCCTTTGCCCACCTAGGCTGCAGAAAAGTGTCACACATCTGGTATCGCCGTACTCAGGAGAAGTTGGGCAATGTGTTTTGGGGTGTCATTTTACATATACCCATGCTGGGTGAGATAAATATCTTGGTCAAATGCCAACTTTGTATAAAAAAATTGGAAAAGTTGTCTTTTGCCAAGATATTTCTCTCACCCAGCATGGGTATATGTAAAATGACACCCCAAAACACATTCCCCAACTTCTCCTGAGTACGGCGATACCAGATGTGTGACACTTTTTTGCAGCCTAGGTGGGCAAAGGGGCACACATTCCAAAGATCACCTTTCGGATTTCACCGGTCATTTTTTACAGATTTTGATTTCAAACTACTTCTCACGCATTTGGGCCCCTAAAATGCCAGGGCAGTATAACTACCCCACAAGTGACCCCATTTTGGAAAGAAGACACCCCAAGGTATTTCGTGATGGGCATAGTGAGTTCATGGAAGTTTTTATTTTTTGTCACAAGTTAGTGGAATATGAGACTTTGTAAGAAAAAAAAAATCATAATTTTCCGCTAACTTGTGACAAAAAATAAAAAGTTCTATGAACTTACTATGCCCATCAGTGAATACCTTAGGGTGTCTACTTTCTGAAATGGGGTCATTTGTGGGGTGTTTGTACTGTCTGGCCATTGTAGAACCTCAGGAAACATGACAGGTGCTCAGAAAGTCAGAGCTGCTTCAAAAAGCGGAAATTCACATTTTTGTACCATAGTTTGTAAATGCTATAACTTTTACCCAAACCATTTTTTTTTTTTTGACCCAAACATTTTTTTTTTATCAAAGACATGTAGAACAATACATTTAGTGAAAAATGTATATATGGATGTCTTTTTTTTTTTGCAAAATTTTACAACTGAAAGTGAAAAATGTCTTTTTTTTTCAAAAAAATCGTAAAATTTCGATTAATAACAAAAAAAGTAAAAATGTCAGCAGCAATGAAATACCACCAAATGAAAGCTCTATTAGTGAGAAGAAAAGGAGGTAAAATTAATTTGGGTGGTAAGTTGCATGACCGAGGGATAAACGGTGAAAGTAGTGTAGTGCAGAAGTGTAAAAAGTGGCCTGGTCATTAAGGGGGTTTCAGCTAGCGGGGTTGAAGTGGTTAAGTTACACTTGCAGCTTGAGCTTTGGTTAATGCTAATCGCTAGCCGGCTGCTCTGGCAACTGGAGACCAGAGCAAGTACATCTGCATCCTGGCAATTAATAGTTACTGCTCGGCTGCACACATGCAATAGCGTCCTAAGGCTTATCTTTGCAGGATGTTGCTGGGGTATTTTGTTAGGGCTTGTAATTTATTTGAGCCATAGGTCTATCTAGTGTTCATGGGCTTGCTGCTTCTGGCATCCAGACCCAAAAATTCCTGCTTGTTTCAGATCCTACTGTTCCTTCCTCATTCCTCCTATTCCTAGTATCCTATTCATAGTACTGTTCTGTGACATCCTATGGTTCCTGTGTATTGTCCTATTGATTTGCTGTGGCTGGATTCACGTTTAATGTACTCACTGTTTTGCAGTTGAGTTTATAAAAATAAAAATTTTAGACTACCTTATGCACACAATGCCATTATGTCCACACAGGTAGTCTGAGAACCTGCAAGCAGCTCCCAGCATCTAAGCTCTGTTGATAGCATAGGATACTTACTAAGCATCCCTAGCCCTAGCTCTTTCAGTTAGGTCATTCCTTTCTTTAGTAAAAAGATTCTAATACAAAGTCATAATGCAGATCCCAATTACTTATATGGGTAATTCCTCAAGAAGTATTTATCACCTATCCATAGAATAGATGATAAATATCAGTTTGCTATGGATCCAAATGCTGGGACCCCCACAATCCCGAGAATGAGGGGTTCCCAAGTCCTATCGTCAGAACAGTATTTTTATTGAGGCTCCTGCACTTCATTAATATCTATGGGACTGAGGTAGACAGTGCTTCATTAGAAGTGAATGGAGCAGTGAACTGACATGTGCACTGCTGCTCCATTTAGAAATGGGGCTCAGGGATCCTCCGTTCATTTCGGCATCCCTGGAGGTATTAGTAGTTGGACCACCCGTTATTTAATATTTATCGCCTATCTTGTGAATAGGTGATACATACTTTTCATGGGATAACCCCTTTAATCCCCTGGCAGAGACACAGGGACAAAGGCACGCTGACAAGATCCCATAGTCTTGCAGTGATGTACTGTAATTCCTGTGAAAATTTGCTCCCACTGCCAAACCACACAGAAAATAAGGAGAATGGAATTAATTTTGAAAATCCATAGCAATGTGAAGGTAAAGGTGTGTGTTTGTTTTTATTTTATTACCCCCTACCCTAACAAATAGAGCAGACTTTTTTGGGGGGCCAGAAAGTTGCTTTACAAATTTTGGAAAGTGCAAATATTTTGTATAAATGTCTAATTTTGTTTGAACATTTTTGCATTATATATTTATAAATGTAATCTGAAATTATTCATAGTTAAACTAGGTTTGATACAAATCAAATCCAATTAAATTCATACTAGCCTGGTTACCAATTGTTTTCTTCTATTTCATGTCATGATTCACAGCGGGTCTGTACATAAACATTGTTCTTAAGAAAAATCTAAGTGATAATAAGTCAGCACCGCTGGTATTTCCTTAGTTTAGCCATATCAGTTTTTTTAATCATCTGTACCACTGTGGAAGTAACAGAGACAGAAGATATAAATGTACTTTTCTGCAGTCTCAAACCAAGAAAATAAGAAAGCAATGTATAATATCATTGGAATTGTTAAGAGATATAGTGCCACAACACATGTGATCATTGTTAAATATGCAAAATGTGAATGTAGTTGAATGTACAGTAAATATAATATATTTACTAGAGATGGCTGAACTTCCCAAAATTAGTTTTATGTCCGAGTCGGTTAAATTAGTCTTAAGAGTCAACTCGGTCTGAATAAATGTGTCCTGAATTAAAAGAGCTGCAATTACAATGAAAAGTTGCGCATGACACTCTGAGGTCTCCTAGGACTGTGTCTAACCCCTTTCAAGCTCTTTAACACCAATACAGCATTAGTAATATAAAAAAGACAGCTATATATATATATATATATATATATATATATAAAGAAAAAAAAAAGAAAAACGTATGGCAGCACCAATTCACACCAAAAAAGAGGGTGCTAGGTCCAGGGAATTCACTGCTTACCCTTGTATACAGACGAAAACGGACAGCAACTCCAGTAGTACAAAATAAAAGATTATTTATTGGGCCACAGTGGCACACTGTGGCCCAATAAATAATCTTTTATTTTGTACTACTGGAGTTGCTGTCCGTTTTCGTCTGTATAGAGATATATATATATATATATATATATATATATATATAAAACACGGAAAACAGGTATTTTCCTCCCAGCGTGTGCTGCTGGGCTGATTTGCAGCCAGGTGGGGTCAAATATCGGACTGGATTTTAATTGCCGGTCTGGGTTTTTGGCAGCACCTGGCTGTCCTTAAATAGGCAGCTGGGCTCAGCAGCAGGATCTCTGTGTTGGGATCTGAGGCTTGGTGCCAGGTTGGAGGGCTGAGACCCATGGGCTGAGGAAACAGTCCCCCTAAAGCCTGACGTGGACTGCTGGAGGCAGAACTGACATCAAGGTGACTTGTCTTATATGAACTTTCCAATTTGTGTGAAGTAACACCAAGATGTACTTTTTTTTATTTCATGGAAAATAAAGTTTTGGGGAAATTTGTAAGGGATTTGATTACTTTAGAATCAATTCATGCATCTCTAGTATTTTTCTTATGTGTCTAGTATATAATTTACCTGATATTTACACTGAATTGCAGAGAAACCTCTTTGAGATGACCACTAGTTAATCGAGCACTAAAGTGCTCGGGTGCTCGAGTAGAACACCTCGGGATGCACCCGAGCACAATGGAAGTCAATGGGAGAACCAGAGCATTAAACCAGGTACCCCCTGCTCTGAAGAGGGGAGGGTGTCTGGTTCACAGGAAAAAGTCAGAAATTGATTTAAACACCACTGAAATGGTTCGGGAATAGCATGGGAGGATGTCTGGATGCTATAATATGCACAAAACCAAAGATAAAATCGATTTTAGAGGAAAAATTGTTAGGAAACATTCTTTCCTGTATATTTACTTGTAGATAAAGTGCAAGTGCTGCCAAAAATGACAATGAAGAGGCACTCCGGTACAACCTGTATATCACATAAAGGAGGGCCTCATTCACATTGTGGTACAAATGTTCAGGTAGTGGGACTCCTACGCTCATAAAGCCTATGCACTAAGTAAAAGGGCTGCCAAAAATTACAAGGAACTGGCATTACAATACACCCTTTATTACACATAAAGGAGGGCATCCTACACACCCTTGAAAAATTATGATAGATGGCCTGCTGGTTACCCTCAAAAACTATTGGAGCAAAGGCCTGCTGATCTGACCATCAAAGACATTAGGGGCGAGGGCCTGCTACTGATGTGACCATCTAAAACATTAGGGGTGAGGGTCTGCTGCTGAGCTGACCCTCTAAAACATTAGGGGCGAGTGCCTGCTGCTGATCTGACCTTCTAAAACATTAGAGGCGAGGGCCTGCTGCTGAACTGACCCTCAAAAACATTAGGGGTGAGAGCCTGCTGGTGACCCTCAAAAACATGGTTGAGGGCCTGCTGGTGACCCTCTAAAACATTATGGGTGAGGGCCTGCTGGTGACCCTCTAAAACATTATGGTTGAGGGCCTGCTGGTGACCCTCAAAAACATTATGGTTGAGGGCCTGCTGGTGACCCTCTAAAACATTATGGGTGAGGGCCTGCTGGTGACCCTCTAAAACATTATGGTTGAGGGCCTGCTGGTAACCCTCAAAAACATTATGGTTGAGGGCCTGCTGGTGACCCTCTAAAACATTATGGTTGAGGGCCTGCTGGTGACCCTCTAAAACATTATGGGTGAGGGCAGCCTAATAAGAATGTTAATATGATAGAGGAGGAGGACGAGGACGAGAAAAGGTATCGTATCCCCTCCTCGGTTGGCCAGGGAACTACATACTCTACAGCCAGCGTTGTCAGCTGGAAATTTTTGGAGCAATTTTTCCACAAGGACCTTCTGGTATTGCACTATTTTGCTCGTCCTCTCCACCACAGGAATGAGAGATGAGAAGTTCTCTTTGTATCGGGGGTCGAGAAGGGTGAACAACCAGTAATCGGTGTTGGCCAAAATGCGTACAACGCGAGGGTCACAGGAAAGGCAGCCTAACATAAAAATAGGCCATGTGTGCCAGAGTCCCAACAGACAAGACTTCGCTGTCCTCATCAGGAGGATGACTCTCAATCTCTTCATCCTCTTCCTCCTCTTCTACACATCCACACTGAGAAGATGGAATAAAACTTCCATGGGTATTACCCTCTGTAACGGTGGCAACAGTCTCCTGCTCCTCCTCCTCATCATCATCCAATTCGCGCTGAGGGTGATCTTGCTATCACCCTGTGTACTTTCTTCCCCCATTTCCACCTCTTCCACATGCAAAGCGTCCACCTTAATTGTGAGCACCGAGTGTTTGAGTAGACACAGAAGTGGGATGGGTACGCTGATAATAGAGTTATCACCGCTCACCACCTGTGTTGATTCCTCAAAGTTGCGTAAAACTTTACAGAGGTCTGATATCAATGCCCACTCGTCCCTTGTAAAGAGCGGAAGCTGACTGGAAAGGTGATGAAACGTTGAGTTCCAGCACGTGCTGAGAAACTGCTGAACCACTAGATTGAACACGTGGGCTAGGCATGGTATGTGTGTGAGCTTGCCGAGCTCCAAAGCCGCCACCAAGTTACGGCCAATATCAGACACAACCATGCCTGGTTCTAGGTTGAGTAGAAAGAGCCACTTCTCATTCTGGTCCCTTAGCCCCTGTCACAGCTCTGCAGCAGTGTGCTGTTTGGCACCTAAGCAGATCAGTTTAAGCACGGCCTGTTGCCGCTTCCCCACTGCAGTGCTACACTGCTTCCAGCTACTGACTGATGTCTGACTGGTGCTGCAAGATGATAATTCAGAGGTGGAAGTGCAGGAGAAGGGGGGGTTGCAGCCATTAGCGTAGGTGATGGCAGAAACTCTGATGAAAGTAGGGCCCGCAATCCTTGGCATCGGTAGCACCTGTGTCGTCCTAGGGTACGACTCGCTCCTGGCCTCCACAACATTCACCCAGTGTGCCGTCAGGGAAATGTAGCATCCCTGGCCAAAAGCACTTGTCCATGTGTCAGTCGTTAAGTGGACCTTCCCAATAACTGCGTTGGTCAGGGCACGGGTGATGTTACGGGACACATGCTGGTGTAAGGCTGGGACTGCACACCATAAAAAATATTGCCACCGCCATAAGGCTGCGGAAAGCCTCAGTGTCCACAAGCCTAAAGGGCAACATTTCCAGGGCCAGCAATTTGGAAAGGTGAGCATTTAGTGCTATGGCCTGTGGATGGGTGGCTGGGTATTTGCGCTTCCGTTCAAAGGCCTGGGGTATAGACATTTGTACGCTGCGCTGGGACACAGAAGTGGATGTGCTAGCTGATGGTGCTTGCGAAGGTCCAGGTGCATGGCGGGAGGCATCAAGGCCTGCGTCTTGGACAGGGGATTGGCCAGCACGTAACTCTGGGGAAGAGGAGGTAGTGGTGTGACCCGCAGACACTGATTGTGGACCCAGGCACTGTCACCAGCGGCTAATAAAAAATTACACTGAATGAATGTCACTGATATTTAGGATGCGCAAACGTTATACAGGAGGTATAGCGCCCAGTAATGTCGCTGTCACTAGAGGCTAATAAAAAATTACACTGAATTAATGTCACTGATTTTTAGAATGCGTAAATATTATATAGGAGATTTAGCGCTGGAAATGTCACTGTCACCAGCGGTCAAACAATTGCGCTGAATGTCACAGATATTTAGGCTGCACAAATGTAAAATAAAAGATGTAGCAGAGGTTGTGTCACTATCAGAAGCATGCAATTTGATGATAGAGGTGCTACCGACACCAAGGATTGCGGGCCCCACTTCCATCAGAGTTTCACCTACGTTAATGGCTGCAACCCCCCTTCTCCTCCACTGAATTATCATCTTGCAGCACCAGTCAGACATCAGTCAGTAGCTGGAAGCAGTGTAGCACTGCAGTGGGGAAGCGGCGACAGGCCGTGCTTAAACTGATCTGCTTAGGTGACAAACAGCACACTGCCGCAGAGCTGTGGCAGGAGATAAGGGACCAGAATGAGCTGTGGCTCTCGCCACTCAACCTAGAACCAGGCATGCTTGTGTCTGATAATGGCCGTTACTTGGTGGCGGCTTTGGAGCTCGGCAAGCTCACACACATACCATGCCTAGCCCACGTGTTCAATCTAGTGGTTCAGAAGTTTCTCTAAATCGACCCCAATTTGCCTCAGCAACTGGTGAATGTGCACCTCGTGTGTGCCCATTTCCGCAAATTATCGACAGCTTCCGCCGGTCTGTTGTGCGACGGGAGCACGTGCTGGAACTCAACGTTCCACATGTTGGCCAGGCTTTGTGAGCAGCAGAGGGCAGTAGTGGAATACCAGCTAAAACATGGTCATCACCTTTCCAGTCAGCTTCTGCTCTTTACAAGGGACGAGTGGGCATTGATATCTGACCTCTGTAAAGTTTTACGCAACTTTGAGGAATCAACACAGGTGGTGAGCGTCGATAACGCTATTATCAGTGTACCCATCCCACTTCTGTGTCTACTCAAACACTCGGTGCTTACAATTAAGGCGGACGCTTTGCATGTGGAAGAGGTGGAACTGGGGGAAGAAAGTACACAGGGTGATAGCAAGACCACCCTCAGCGCAAATTGGATGATGATGAGGAGGAGGAGGAGCAGGAGACTGTGTCACTAACAATTGCACAATTTAGCCCAGGTTGCGCTAATAATATATATTGCAGCCAGATACAACAATAGTCCTTAAAAGGACTTTTGGGTCTCTATCAAGTTTTTTCACTAAAATATTACTATTTCACTCCCTACACCATCTGTCCCTTCTTCAGCACAGCTTTTCCTGACTAAGACTGAGCCGAACACATGTCATCAGGTGCTATATAGCACCCAATGACGCACTCCAGCCAGCCAACATGGCTATGGCATTACAGTGAGTGCCAGTACCTCCGCACACGTTTATTGGCTCGCCCAACACTAATTACCAATCAAAATGGTCATGGAAAATTGTCTTCTAGAGGAGTGGTCTTTTCAGAGAAGATGGCTAGTATACGTAGGCCAGGATTTACCATCAGTTAGAATGCATAGACATTTAGACAGGGAGTCTTTAAGAGTGCCAGTGGATCAGTTTGTATGATAAATCTGATGCAGCTATTGACTGCCAGTCTAAAAGTTTAAGTGTACTTTTAGTTGTCTTACTTTCTTTAAGAAATTTTAGGCTATTTTGGTGCACAAATTTTCATCTTAGGTCACAACTCCTTTCAATTAAGGCACACCCCTTGCGAGTCTAAAAAAGATTAGATGTAACTTTTTGTGCCAAATTTAAGCCCCAAACACAAATCTAGGCTTCTGTATACAGTGGCGTAGCGTGGGTTGGCAGCACCCGGGGCAAGCCAATTATTGCGCGCCCCAACCTGTCGACATGCACTTTTTTTTTAATTTTTTTTTTTTACAGATAATGCAGTAGATGTCAACTGCAGTCCTATGTAACACCACACGTAACACAGTGATAACTCTCTGAGTACAGATAATCTAATAGATGGATGGGAGGCCCTAGAATTCAGAACACGCACAGTGTCGCCTGAAGTCCTCTCCCCTAACCCTACCACGAAAGAAATATGTGGATGGACATTGCATATATTGGTACACAAAATACAGTAGAATACAGCAGCACATACCTCTTACATCCAGACACGTCACGTGATGTAGACTCTTTCCTCAACATCTTTATTCAGAGATAAGACCGCCATGATACCTTCTTTCAGCCGTGTCTCGTCTCTGCAGAGTTTATGACAACATTTTTTTTTTTGATTCCTGACTTTACGATCGTCCTCTTCCTCCTGGCGCCTCAACACTGTCATCCTGCTGCTACCCCCAATACTGTGCTGGTGCCATACAGATAGTACCCCATAATAATACACTCCCAAACTGTCCTCAATGGTAATAGTGTTCAACCCCACTACTAATGGGGTTGCATCACCCTCAATAGCAACCCCATTAGTAGTAATGTCCTCCATATTGCGCTCAATTATAAACCCCCTCAGCATCCCAGTATTAATAATGCCCCCATATGGCTCCTAGTAGAAATAAGGTCTCCTATAGTGTCCCCAGCAGTAACAAGGCCCCTCTATAAGGTACTCCTATAGAGCCTGCAGTAGTAATAGTCCCCTATAGTGTATGCAGTAGTTATAATACCTCATACATTGGACCAAGTATTTATAAAGACCCGTCGCAGTGACCCCTCTGTATAATTATTATTATTATATATACTATATCCCCCCTCTGTACTGTTATTATTATGGCCCCCTCTGTATTATAAGTATAATGGCCTTTTCTGTATTAATAGTATGATGACCCGCTCTATGAGCTGTGTGAGTGCTGTTTTTTGTGGGGTCACTGGGGAGCTTTTATTTTTATTTTGGGGGGGACATAATTTTTTTGCTAATTTTTTTAGGAGGGCTAAAAACATCGAATCACCAATTGGCAAAGACACCCATTTTACCCACAAAAATGACCCCTCTAGGCAGCAAGCCCGGGTCTTAACTGAAGAATACTTCTCTGAGCAGTACTAGCTAGCAGTGCACTCCACTCCCTAACTAGTCTGAGTGATGCAGCAGGCACTGTTTACTTTACTTTATTGAAATTGTGCCTGAGCTCAGTTGTTCAGGCCCTGAGCCTCAGGGGGACTTGCACTTGGTCAGTGACACTTGTGTCAGCCACACTGTGTTAGTCACTCTCACACTCAGACACTCAGGCTGCATACTTGAGTCCTGAAGCGGCAGCCATCTTCTTCTTCTTGCCCCGCAGTGTCTTTCCCGCTTGGAAGGAGGTCGGAGCCTATCAGTGACTGGGTAGGACAGGACTGGAGTGCCAGGACTGCCGTGCGCGCCCTGGTCATTCATAAGGGCATGTACGCTCCTTCTGCTGAAACCGCTTCTCACGCTGCGCAGTGCAGCAGAGCAGAATTAAAAGTCAGTTTACATTTGGGGCCGACGGCAACGACCCCCCTGGCCCCCCCTACGCTACGCCACTGACTGTATATGATGGAAGGTTTTCTGGAGGGTTTTCACTATATTTGGTATGTGCAAGTTCACCAGTGTGTTTGTATGTTTGTAATAAGGATCATCTACATTACAATGATCCTTTTTTGTCCAAATCTTTGTAACAGATTTACATTTGCATCTATCTACTCATACTGTGTTGCATGTTTTTAGGATGTTCGGTCTTTATGTTTCACAGAACAGCGTCCCACTAACACCTTTTCAGCTCTAAACTCTAATTGAATGGAGGCAGTTTACATTTACAAGGGGCAGACAGGTGTTCTGTTGGCAGAGCTACATTTTTTGCCACATTTATTATTGCAAAAGTAGCACAAAAAGTCGCAAGTTAGCCAATCTTGACCTAAGCTTCAAGTAATTATTCTGCTGGAACACTATGTCGTCCTTTTCATACCCATAGTACTCGAGTGTACAAAGTAAGTTTTCTTGAAGGCTACTCACATGTAGCTCAGCACTGAGACCACTATCGATACTGGTCAAGTATCCAACGCCTTTGGCTGTGAAACAACCCCATATCATCAGGCTTCCTCCATCGAACTTGACAGTTCCTTCTATTTCTCGATCAGTTAGCCCCCTTTTTCTTTTGTTTCTTCTAGACCCATTCGCACTGAACAGAGCCCAGTCTATTGACTTTTGTCTCATCGCTCCAAATCACCCGTTTCCAATCTTCTACTGTCCACTGTTTGTACTTGCCAAAGCCTCTTATGAAGATATTGAAGTCGAGGCTTCTTACCTTTTTTTTAACCCACATTCCAGACTTGTGTAATGCGCATTGCACGGTGCTTGCATGGACATCTGTAATCTCACTAATATGAAGCATATGAACCAACTCCATTGCCGTGTTTGTCACGCCAGAACTTACAGTCATGTGAAAAAATTAGGACACCCTTTGAAAGCATGTGGTTTTTTGTAACATTTTTAATAAAAGGTTATTTCATCTCCGTTTCAACAATACAGAGAGATTAAAGTAATCCGACTAAACAAAGAAAACTGAAGAAAAGTATTTTCAAGATCTTCTGTAAATGTCATTCTACAAAAATGCCTATTCTAACTGAGGAAAAAGATAGGACACCCTCACATGTATTCCCTCTTAAATTGGCTCAGATCTCACACAGGTATATCACACCAGGTGCACATAATTAGTAGATCGTTACTCTGCATGTTGAATGAGGCTTGCCCTATTTAAACCTCAGACATTTAGTTTGGTGTGCTCCTGACTGTTGAAGTGAGAGTGAGCACCATGGTGAGAGCAAAAGAGCTGTCAGAGGACTTCAGAAAAAAGATTGTAGCAGCCTATGAGTCTGGGAAGGGATTTAAAAAGATCTCAAAAGATTTTGAAATCAGCCATTCCACTGTCCGGAAGATAGTCTACAAGTGGAGGGCTTTCAAAACAACTGCCAACATGCCCAGGACTGGTCGCCCCAGCAAGTTCACCCCAAGAGCAGACCGCAAGATGCTAAAAGAGGTCTCCAAAAACCCTAAAGTGTCATCTCGAGAACTACAGCAGGCTCTGGCTACTGTTGATGTAGAAGTACATGCCTCTACAATCAGAAAGAGACTGTACAAGTTTAACTTGCATGGGAGGTGTGCAAGGAGGAAACCTTTGCTTTCCAAGAGAAACATCGAGGCCAGACTGACATTTGCCAGAGATAAAGTTGACAAAGACCAGGACTTCTGGAATAATGTTCTTTGGACAGATGAGTCCAAAATTGAATTATTTGGACACAACAGCAGAGGACATGTTTGGCATAAACCAAACACAGCATTCCAAGAAAAGAACCTCATACCAACTGTGAAGCATGGAGGTGGAAGTGTCATGGTTTGGGGCTGCTTTGCTGCAGCAGGACCTGGTCAGCTCACCATCATAGAATCCACGATGAATTCTACTGTGTATCAGAAGGTGCTTGAAGAACATGTGAGACCATCAGTTAGAAAATTAAAGCTGAAGCGGAACTGGACCATGCAACATGACAATGACCCAAAACATACTAGTAAATCAACCAAAGATTGGCTGAAAAAGAAGAAATGGAGAGTCCTGGAATGGCCAAGTCAAAGTCCAGATTTGAATCCCATTGAGATGCTGTGGGGTGACTTGAAAAGGGCTGTACGTGCAAGAAACCCCTCAAACATCTCACAGCTGAAAAAGTTCTGCATTGAGGAGTGGGGTAAAATTTCCTCAGACCGATGTCGAAGACTGGTAGATGGCTACAAGAACCGTCTCACTGCAGTTATTTCAGCCAAAGGAGGTAACACTCGCTATTAGGGGCAAGGGTGTCCTATCTTTTTCCTCAGTTAGAATAGGCATTTTTGTAGAATGACATTTACAGAAGATCTTGAAAAGACTTTTCTTCAGTTTTCTTTGTTTAGTCGGATTACTTTAATCTCTCTGTATTGTTGAAACGGAGATGAAATAACCTTTTATTAAAAATGTTACAAAAAACCACATGCTTTCAAAGGGTGTCCTAATTTTTTCACATGACTGTATAGACCTTGTGATGAGCCGACTTGTTGACTCGGATATTTTGCCTGGACGTCCACCTCTTGGCTTTGGAATGGATGGACGGACTTAATTTTACATTCTTCCAACTGTCATGGCACTCACATGATGTAGTTTGGCAAATTTCTTGCCCGAAATACTGCGAATAATGAGCTGGATAAATCTGTTTCTCTTTTCTTGGGTATCATCTTTATGGCTGCTCCTGGATTCGAACCAGTGCCTTGGGAATCAATCTAATAACACACTAAGCTATTAGGGAATGTGAGAACAGGTTGTAATTTGTAGTATTCAAGAAAGAAAAGATTGTTCCACCACCAAGAGCAAAACAGTAACAATGCAGTTAAATGAGTTAACTAGTCATATGCTAAATAGTTGCAAGTCCAATTCATGTATGAGATAGCCAAGATGATTGTCTATAAAATGATGGTAGTCTCACGTTTGAAGCTGTAGTAGACGGTGAGATATGGAGCCTGGATTTCAAAAGTTCAAAACATTGTTACCCTTTTGCTTGTCCGTGTACAAGGTCCTTGAACAAAAATGGTACAGGTGTATGTTACCATAGCTGCATGGTAGAATTGCCAAGAAAAACCCATTCTTGCTCCAAGGCAACAAAACATCCTCTTACAGGTACCGTGCTGTGCTGTGTCTTGATAGCTTCTAGGTTCAGGATGTAGTGCATGTAAGCATGCACTATGACCTGATGCTCTATAATGTCAGGTCACAGTGCAGTGTAGTGCTGGAAGAAGACCAGGGGCAGAGAGTGCAGGAAGAGTGCACCATCTGGAGCAGGAGAGGTAAGGTTTTCTTTCTTTTACTGTCTGATCTGAGGTCTAAAGAAGATTTAGCGTCTGATTGTGAGGGTCTGATTTGGGGTTTGATAAAGATTAGTGGTCTAATCAGAAGTCTGATAAACTTGGGAGTCTAATTGGGGGGGGGGGTCTGATCCGAGGTCTGATAAAGATTGAAGGTCTGATTAGTGGTATCTGATCTGAGGTCTGATAAACATTGGGGGTCTGAAAACCCTTGGAAGTTTGATTTAGGGGGTCTGATCTGAGGTCTGATAAAGATTTTGGGTCTGATGAAGATTGGGAGTCTGATCTGAGGTCTGACAAAAAATATAATATTTTTTATTTTCCTCTAGGTACCTAGGTACGTCTTATAAAGCAAAAAATATGGAAATGTGGAGATCAAGACCAAAACTTGTGCAAGCTGGAGCATCTAGTTTTAGAAAAATACATTCCACCTAGCTCTCAAAGGATTGTGACTTGCCAGAAATAAAGGGTGCCTAAGATGCAACATTTTGCACCAAAATTGTGGTGTAAAACACAGGTACAATTAAGCAAACTAAAAGTTTGTATAAAGCTAGATAAAAGTGTATAGCCATGGACCAAATGTATCAACCAGCTTGAGGAACTTGTGCAGGTCTAGACAGCCTGTCTAAATTATGCCATCTATGGGATCCATGAAGAGAAGCACACCAAGAAGAAAAATGGTGATGAATCTGTCTATTTTGCCCTACATAGTACAATTGGATGGAAATATGAATATAGCATCTTATCAGAAAATATGAGAGGAGAATGTGCATTAATTAGGAAGGAAGCTGTGTATAAGATGCACTTGTGCTTTCCAAGATAATAATAACATGGTAACATAGTATATAAGGCTAATGATTCAAAACATGTGTAAAACCAGCTCTTAAGTGATTGCACATCACAGTCTTCTGACCTCAATATCGTCAAGGCACTTTTAGGAAAACTGAAACATGCAGTTCATGCCAGACAGTCAAAGAATTCTTAGCATCTGGAGACTATTTGCTTAGATAAATGGGTAACTTCACCACAAGAGAAAATAAAGTTCCTCGTTCAAAACTATCCCAAGCCATAAATATTATATTAAGACTGAAAGGTATACTTACTGTTCAATAGGAGCATTGTGTTAGTTCCTTCTATCGCTATGGACTGTTTAATGATTATGCCATTCATCTATGCATAATATTTGAATTTCACACACAAAATACAAAAAAAGGAAGGGATTGTGATTTTTCCAATCACTTATGTTTTCCTAGAGATCTTACAAACTCTTCTAGTGGTAAGTATAGTAAATACATAATAATACAAATAAAAACAGAAGTATATTATCATTCATGCACTTATTCTTAGTGAATACATGCTACAACACTCTACATGTATTTATAAAACTATGCTAACATTTAAATCAAGCTATTTGGCAGTAGGAAGCAAGGATTCAAGTTGTTAGGCTACCACAAAAATAAAACTGGAGATTTCAGCCAAAGTGTGAATAGTTTGCCAATGGTAAACACCCTACTGTGAAAAATAATAAAGTGTAGATAATCATTGCAAATGGAAAGTCACATTATAAAATCTGTAAAGTACTTATGTATGCAAATATGGTATATACCCAGTCTTTGCTTAGCACATGCATTTGGCCTTATTTTGCTGAGGGACCAGTCATAGGCACTGTGTATTCCTAGTTGAGAAAACGAAAAGACTGACAGAGCTTTGAACCCCTGACATATGAAAGTCCAGCTGAAATTACTGGATAAAAATACTCCCAAAAGAGGGAAATTACATATTGGATGACGATCATACTTAACTTCCCATACAAATTTTTATCTTTGTGTCTCCACCTTGTTCCTGTCCTACTGAACAGCTTCTGGCATGAATTCAAGCTCTGAGTAACCGGTCAGTTGAGCACCAGCAACAAACGAGCAGTAGATTTACAATGTTAGATTTGCTACCGGAATCACCGCTGTTCCTAATTCCATACATCCAAATTCATTTGGGAACTCATCAGCATTTCTACATCACAAATTATTAATTCGACACATGCAGATTTGAGTTCTTATAAATAGTTTCAACTTTAATTTTCAAGGGTAACTGTCATATATTTTTATTTATTTGCTAGTTTATTAGAGCTTGGCGTGTACACCTGAGTTAGTCTGTCAATAGATCTGTAATTACCTTATAATAACAGCTTTCATTAATGTCCTCTGTCCCTTTCCACTTCTCCCTTAAAAGACCATTGCTAGGGCTTGTCTGTCTTCCTTTTAGTATAAACAGAAGACAGAGGGGCGGTCTTCCACACTGCATGCCTGCATTAGGCTTCAGAGTGAGGAGGCGTGTCTTTTTGGCCTCAAAGAACTGGCAGAAGAGCCATCTTGAGAAGGTCCTCATATTGTAAATGTTTAAACAGCCGTAACTAAGGGAAAAACTCAAGGAAAACAGTGGTATGTGAAGAAACTAAATATTGCTTTATGCATAATGCTGCTGCTGCAGTAACACATGCAAAAAAAACATTTTGGGAGGAAAACATGACAGTTACCCTTTCAGTCTTGGATTGTTAATAGCCATTTTACTACAACAATTTTTTATTCATGAAGCATGGATTCCCCACCACTGCTCACAAGTCATCGTAAAATTGTGGGGGACTAACGAAATGATTTCTAGATAGAAAAGACATCCCCAATAAATAACAAATAATTAGGGATCCACAGAAAACACTAATTGAAATCCATTTATCAGAATATAACAGTTCAGCAAGCATGGCAATCAATATATGTTGCAGCAGCATGAAATCAACATATGGATTTCCAAGGTTTCCAAGAGCAAGCATTTCAAAAGACCTTGTGTCAAGCCTCAGTCCTACAATGGAAGTCTTACTGCATAGAGGATACAAAAAGGACAAGAGAAAGGTGAAAAAAGAAAGTCTATTAGCGAATGTCACAAAGTTTATAAATATTTAAGTGGTTTTCTAGGACTATAAGTTTGATGCTTTAGGCTTAGTTTAGGCCATCAATATCTGATCGGTGGAGATCCAACTCCTGACAACGCCATCAATTAGGTGACTGTTTCATCTGATGGTGTAAAAGAACCCTTTATGGGCAAAAAAATTGCAGCAAAGTGTAATAAAAGAAATAGTAAGACATGCTGAGCTGTCAAGGTCTTTGTAGAGGACAACTAGGTATACATTTTTGTATGTTGTTTAAATAAGGAATAACAACCTTAGTATAGTAAGGTGTGAAGATGTAGTCAGCTAGATCAGAGCATGGCAGGTGGTTAAGGCACCGTTCCGTGTGCATTCCACATCATGGATGCAGACCCATTCACTTCAATGGGTCTGCAAATCCAGAGATGCGGAACGGAACCCTACGAAAGCACTGCGGAGTGCTTCCGTGGGGTTTCATCCTGTACTTCTGTTCTGCAAAAAGATGTCCTATCTTTTTGCAGAACAGCCGGATCGTGGACCTATTAAAGTGAATTGGTCCGCGATCAGCTGCAGCTGCCTCATGGTGCATGTTCATGCATTGTGGCCCGCAATTTGTGGGCCGCAGCACGGCCATGGGGCAAGAGGCCTAAGTATGCGAGAAATATACTTTTTTTTACTAACCCAGTTTCTGTAGGTCAAGCATTGTGGAAGAACGTGAGGGATCAGAGGAGATCATTGTTAATTTAACATGGATATCTAGTTGCTACACTCTTGAAACGACTTGTCAGTGAACTGGTGAACAGCAATCTTTAAGTCTGACCACAGATTTTCTATTGGATTGAGATCTGGGCTTTGACTAGACCATTCCAACACATTTACATGTTTCCCTTTAAACCACTCAAGTGTTGCTTTAGCAGTGTGTTTGGGGTCATTGTCCTGCTGGAAGGTGAACCTCCGTCCTAGCCTCAAATCACGCACAGAGTGGGACAGGTTTTGCTCAAGAATATCCCTGTATTTAGCACCATCCATCTTTCCCTCAACTCTGACCAGTTTCCCAGTCTCGGCTGCTGAAAAGCATCCCTACAGCATGATGCTGCCACCACCATGTTTCACTGTGGAGATGGTGTTCTTTGAGTGATGTAATGTGTTGGGTTTGCGCCAGTCATGGCGTTTGCTTTGATGGCCGAAAAGTTCAATTTTAGTCTCATCTGACCAGAGCACCTTCCTCCATACATTTTGGGAGTCTCCCACATGCCTTCTTGCAAACTCACAGCATGCCTTTATGTTTTTTGCTGAAACTAATGGCTTTCTTCTGGCCACTCTGCCATGAAGCCCAACTGTATGGAGTGTGTGGCTTATTGTCATCCTCTGTACAGATACGCCAGTCTCTGCTGTGGAACTCTGCAACTCCTCCAGGGTTACCTTAGGTCTCTGTGCTGCTTCTCTGATTAATGCCTTCCTTGCCTGGTCCGTGAGTTTTGGTGGGCGGCTGTCTCTTGGCTGGTTTTCTGTTGTGCCATGTTCTTTTCATTTGGTTATGATAGATTTGATGGTGCTCCTGGGGATCATCAAAGATTTGGATATTATTTTATAACCTAACCGTGACTTGTACTTCTCAACAACATTGTCCCTTACTTGTTTGGAGAGTTCCTTGGTCTTCGTGGCAGTGTTTGGTTAGTGATGCCTCTTGCTTAGTTGTTGCAGCCCCTGGGGCCTTTCATAAAAGGTGTGTATATTTAATCACCATGTGACACTTAGGCCTCTTTCACACTTGCATTGTCCGGATCCGGCGTGTACTCCACTTGCCGGAATTACACGCCGGATCCGGAAAAACGCAAGTGAACTGAAAGCATTCAAAATGCTTTCAGTGTTACTATGGCAGCCAGGACGCTATTAAAGTCCTGGTTGCCATAGTAGTAGTGGGGAGCGGGGGAGCGGTATACTTACAGTCCGTGCGGCTCCCAGGGTGCTCCAGAATGACGTCAGAGCGCCCCATGCGCATGGATGACGTGCCATGCGATCACGTGATCCATGCGCTTGGGGCGCCCTGACGTCACTCTGGAGCGCCCCGGGAGCCGCACGGACGGTAAGTATGCTGCTCCCCCGCTCCCCACTACACTTTACCATGGCTGCCAGGACTTTAGCGTCCCGGCAGCCATGGTAACCATTCAGAAAAAGCTAAACGTCGGATCCGGCAATGCTCCGAAACAACGTTTAGCTTAAGGCCGGATCCGGATCAATGCCTTTCAATGGGCATTAATTCCGGATCCGGCCTTGCGGCAAGTCTTCAGGATTTTTGGCCGGAGCAAAAAGCGCAGCATGCTGCGGTATTTTCTCCGGCCAAAAAACATTCCGGTCCGGAACTGAAGACATCCTGATGCATCCTGAACGGATTTCTCTCCATTCAGAATGCATTAGGATAAAACTGATCAGGATTCTTCCGGCATAGAGCCCCGACGACGGAACTCTATGCCGGAAGAAAAGAACGCAAGTGTGAAAGAGCCCTTAGATTGCACACAGGTGGACTTCATTTCACTAATTATGTGACTTCTGATGGTAATTGGTTGCACCAGAGCTTTTTATGGGCTTCCTAAGAAAGGGGGTGAATACATACGCACATGTTAATTTTCTGTTTTCTATTTCTAAACAATAGTTTTATTTATATTTTTTTTTTATTTCACTTCACCAACTTAGACTATTGTGTTCTGATCCATCACATAAAACTTAGATTAACAAAGCATTGAACTTAAGGCTGTAATGTAACAAAATACAAAAAAAGTCAAGGGGGGTGAATACTTTTGCAAGGCACTGTATTAGTGTTTTATGTATTCCTACATATTTTCTATCAGTCTCATACAGGTAGAGTGAGATATGTTCTCCCAAGAGACCTAGGTAGAGTTCAGGGTTCAGGCATAGCTCTAATGTATACGTAACCTACACATACAAACATGTCAGTTATTTATGATTGTTATTGTGTAATTGTCAGCTGTTTATATTAGCCATTCTTCTAAACCTGGTCCAAGTTATCAAAATGTCAACAATACAAGAATTCATATTTACCAAGGAATTTAGCTAGTACTGGAGGGAAGTATATTTAAAGGAAAGAGGCATTGAGAGCTTGAGGAAACTGGAAGGTCATAAGCTCAAGGGATATAAGAGGAAATATTGCTTAGCAAAACATTTGATGATTCCTGGAATATAAATGTCAATATAAATAGAATTTCAGTTGCTCAGAAAAGTAAGTGAACCCTTTGGAATTACCAAGATTTCTGAATTGTTTACTAATAAAATGTTATTTGTCACAGTTACAGTATGGACATACACAGTACAACTGATCTAATAACACACAAATAGTTTACCCTTCATGTCCTTCAACACATTCTGCAAACATCCACAGTGCAGAAAGAAACATCAACTGAAACTCTGTGTTAATGACTTTTCTATTGAGATGTAATAAGTTAGAAAAAGCCATAAAGTGTTGCTAAAGACCTATGTATCTAACAGGTAGTAGTTAGACAAATTATCTACAAAAGTAGAAAATGCAGGGCTATTACTACTCTCCTAGGATCACTTAAAGAGTATAATGGGTAATCCAGAAAGAGGTGAAAGAACCAAATACATACATATGGCAGCCTGGACCTACTGGCCCTCCTCTGCCCACCTGCAGTGGACTCGGCCACCAGAACTCAGTGTCTTATCTCCTGATGCAGGCCCCATCCTATGGCTGGCCACCTAGCGGGGGGGTGCCTAACCAATAAGTTGATCTAGCTTGCTAGTTCCTTAGTAAGGTGTGCTGTTCCATTTGTCTGCCAATGCATTGCCTTCTGCCTAGTTCCTGAATCTGCAAAAAAAACTAAGTTAGACCAGCACCTCCAGACAATATGTAAAGTACAGGTGTATGTTACCATAGCTGCAATGCAAAAACAAACAAACACTATATGCAGTACACACTGCTCCATGCACAAAGACACAGAGAAACACTAGAAACATGGATAATCTGAATTATATTACTGCTATACTTACTGCATGAAAATTTGAAGTTCCTTCTGCACATTTCTGATCAAAATTGCGTTGGGCCCATCTACCAGCGACAAGGTAGCTTCCAACAGACAGGATCTACACTATCAGACTTTTAATCAGAGGATTCTACATTGCAATTAATTTTGTAGGCTTAGGCCCAGGAGAGGCAAGTCTGATAATGTAGGTCTCCTCTGGTAGATGGGCCCAACATAATGTTGATCAAAAATGTGCACAAAGAGCTTCAACAAGTGCAAGTGGTGGTTGTGTATATCTGGCATTATGTTCATATAGTCGACCATGTGAAGCTTGGGATACTAATTAAAACGCAGTAACATTTAGTAGCACAAGACGGCCCCATGTATAGGGCTTTCAGCCCTATACAATCTTCGGCTTTCTGTGAAGGGGTGGGTGCCCTGGTCTGACGGGGGATCGCAGTCAGGCTGTTTTCCAGCACTGGGATCCCCTCTTAGGTCCGGGCCCCCATCCCATATTCGCCATCTCAATTTTTATATCAGGACCCAAAGCTGAAAGCCCCATACATGGGACCGTCTTGTGCTACTAAATGTTACTGCGTTTTAATTGTTATCCCAAGCTTCACATGGTTGACTATATGAACATAATGCCAGATATACACAACCATTACTTGCACTTGTTGAAGTCTAAGAGACTTTCTGTAAATAACACAATTTATATTTATACTATGTATTTCAATATCAAGCACATTGGCACTATACACATATTGTTATTTTACAAGATACACTAGATGAAGACATATCTTCAAAAGATGTCTATAGTGCCCCAAATTGAGAGATACTTGGTCACTTTAAATTTAGTCACAATCTTTATTTGTATTTTTCTTTTTTGGTTGTCACCATGATTATATTTAATTTTGCACAGGTATACATTTGCAATCACCTAAGAAAATGGAGCTGTTTGATTCCAATGCAACATATGCAGTGAAAAAAAAAACACAGTAATCTTATCACAGGAGATAAAGGCACCTTGGCCCAAAATAATGCAGGAGCTTATAAAAACGCAGACATACCGCAAGGCAACCGCAAGGGCAACATTCAGACACTGTTCCTCTAATCGGTACCAACAAGATTTAGAGATACTCCTATATCCCAATAGGAAGAATATGATATGCAGGTAGATATAATAACGATTGACACCTCCTACTGAATTAGAGTGATCCGTCTGCATTGGACCTTTAGTAACCCTTTCTATTATCATTATAAGTTCAAGCCAAATTGCACAATGCAAGCTAACATGAAAATATACTATTTGCGAATATCGAATTCCCTCTTGAAAAAAAATAAATACTTTTATAGTTTTCTACACATAACATTCCATTTTTTTTATTGAGAAATATCTAGACAGTATATTAAATATATTTTCTAATGTCCTAATAACCATTCTGCTGATACTGCTATTACCACACTTTCTATGAGAAATTTATGAACGTGTAGCGTTTTGACATTAACGGAAAACACAGAGTGAAGAATAATACATAGAGACTGTTCTATAAGGGATGGAGATATCCTTAACCAAAAAACAAACGATTTCACCAAAAGACGCATCTATATCGCAAAAGAACCGCAAGGACAAATTTCCAATAATTGAATATGAAATCCAGTCCATTGTTTCCAGGCAGTCTGGAGAGGACACGTATAAAACCCGGCTATACACAGAGACCGAGCAGAGCCACTGAGGAAGGAGACAGGAATAGTCCCCGAAACGCGTCTGGCATAGACAAGATACTCGGTAATCAGATTGAAAAAGTCGGACACATGCCGGTCAATACCGACTTAATTATCCACAAGTGAAGCGCTTCATCAAAAGGTATCCACCAGCGGAAAACCCGGTTCCGTGAGTCCAATAGGAAGAGGCATACAGCCAATTAGCCATTAAGCACTGGGGCTCTAGAGACTTTTAGACACGTTGGACGCCAAAGGAATCCCAGCGACAGTGCAACGAGCCGAATTACCGGGACCGCGAACGTAACAACTTGATATAGTTCCAACCTGCTACAACCTAGCAGAGGATTAAAGAGCCGATACACAACCCAAACAAAACAGCGTTGTATTGGATAAAGCAGTAGGTAAACTTACCGTCTCAGTTACAGCACGTGGGACGCCACGAATGGAAGCTACTACACGTGAGTACTATCTCCATACACTGAGAGTTGATTGAACTGCTTTAACAGTGACTTTCTGCTGCACAACAGCTACAGCGCAACAGACCGACGATATATGTAAAGGTGATATTGCTCATGGGTTCGTTTTACCGCTATCACCTACAATATAACATTGCTGGGAATTTTTGAATATTATCCCACACCTGTGGACATTACCTATAAGACGTCCTATTGCAATAGAGGCTTTTTCTATACAAAAACAACCAGGCCACGCACACTGTGGAGTTATCTGTGTTTATACTGCTCACAGAAATTGTGTGATACAGCTGCCACACTGCGCAAACAATTTGTCAGCTATATATATATTTTTATATATATATATGTATTGTACAATCTTTTATCTAGTATTATTTGTATTTTATTTACTGTCTGTATATAATTATGCATGCTATTTAAGACCCAGGTACAGATAGGGTCCTTTTAACAGCCATCATCTGAAACCATTGTGTGATATTAATACATTTTCGTAATTTACCGATTTCTATATGTGACTCCATATATCAGAGTGCTCATTCACTTTTACAAATTATATTAACTTGGTGAGTAGGGTGTTGCACTAGATTGGAGCACCTATACATCATCAGGAAAAGGGTGAGCCGTCCTACACTTTTTACTGAGTTATGGTTATGCCAGGAAAAACAGTGTGTGGTATTGTGGACTTGTATTTACTCGCATTTTTTTTTTTTCGTTGGCTCAATATCTGCTACTACCGGTGGCGTCCCACGCGGCAGTCAAGCGGTACTCACACTGTGGTCAAGCTTGTCGCTGTGCGATAACAATTCTGTTTTAGGAGATGGTCCCCGGCGTACTGCTTCTTCTCGCTGTAAGCTGCGCGGCTTGTGTGGCCGGGTCGGAGACGTAAGACCCTACTCCTCACTTTTTTGACCTCACAACCTTTTTTTCTCATTTTTAGCTTTTTTCAACATATTTTAAAATATATTAAAATAAAATACTTATTTTATTTTGAACATAATTTATATCTAATAAATAAATATAATTTGTGTAATAACCAGATATAAAGTGCCTGCCTAATATTTATTTATACATTTTCTACACATAAAACAGTCGTCCCCTCCACCATCATGCCCACTTTTTTAGACCTGGCATTAGCAGGGAGAAGTCACAGATTGCAGAGCAAAGGACCTTTGAGCCACAATCTGCGCCAGATATACGCCTAATATAAGCGTATTTCTGTTTCATAAATGATCTCCTATGTTGAGAGGAAAAATAAGACACATCAACACCAAAACCACTTCCCTCCTGTGGGGCTGAAAGAGCTGCATTCCTTGGGATCATAAAGGAGAGAATAAGCATAGCTATGAATGAGGGAGATGGAGTTCATCAATGAAACTGTGTGGCAATGACAATGGCATACAGGTGGAGAGTGATGAGAGTAGGTAAGAGAAAAAAACTAGCAGAAACTTACCCTGAACTGCTAAGGCTAGTTTATACTGCTCTAAATTGTTCATCGCATCTGGCGCATCTGCAGCAACACCACCAGGCCCCATTGACTATAATAAGACTCGGTGGAGATCTGGCCTGTTTCTGGGACAGTTTTTATTTCTTATGCTGGAATACCCCTGTAAATATCAGCACAAAAATTATCTGCCATCAGAAATTTTGGGGCCCCTTACACAGCTCAAGGCCTGGGCCCCCCCCTCCTACCCCGCCCCTTTAGAGTCTTTCCTGACTCCGCCTCCCTGCCCCCTCCACACCCAAGGACCCACCCCCAATTTCATTATTTTTTATAACTACAAAGAGAGTAAAAAATGATAATCAGTGATTTCAGTAAGGAATTATTTTTTAACCAAATAATATGAAGCCTGCTACCACGACAAGGTAGACTCTTTAAAGTAGGACCCTACACTAACACTAACTACACTACCTGTTCTAATATGCCCTAGCAATCTTCCCCTGGCACATTTAAGAAAAAACACCTTAACCCCTTAGGGACACAGCCTTTTTACACCTTAGGACCAGGCCATTTTTTGAAAATCTGACCAGTGTCACTTTAAGTGCTGATAACTTTAAAACGCTTTGACTTATCCAGGCCATTCTGAGATTGTTTTTTCGTCACATATTGTACTTCATGACACTGGTAAAATAAAGTTAAAAAAATATTTTTTTTTGCATAAAAAAAAGTCAAATTTACCAAAAATTGGGAAAAAATTTGCAAATTTCAAAGTTTCAGTTTCTCTACTTCTGTAATACATAGTAATACCCCCAAAAATTGTGATGACTTAACATTCCCCATATGTCTACTTCATGTTTGAATTATTTTGGGAATGATATTTTATTTTTTGGGGATGTTACAAGGCTTAGAGGTTTAGAAGCAAATCTTGAAATTTTTCAGAAATTTACAAAAACCCAATTTTTAGGGACGAGTTCAGGTCTGAAGTCACTTTGCGAGGCTTGCATAATAGAAACCACCCAAAAATTACCCCATTCTATAAACTACACCCCTCAAGGTATTCAAAACTGATTTTACAAACTTTGTTAACCCTTTAGGTGTTGCACAAGAGTTATTGGCAAATGGGGATGAAATTTGAGAATTTCCTTTTATTGCCTAATTTTCCATTTTAACCCATTTTTTCCACTAACAAAGCAAGGGTTAACAGTCAAACAAGACTGTATCTTTATTGCCCTGACTCTGCCTCACTTTTTTGACCTCACAACCTTTTTTTCTCATTTTTAGCTTTTTTCAACATATTTTAAAATATATTAAAATAAAATACTTATTTTATTTTGAACATAATTTATATCTAATAAATAAATATAATTTGTGTAATAACCAGATATAAAGTGCCTGCCTAATATTTATTTATACATTTTCTACACATAAAACAGTCGTCCCCTCCACCATCATGCCCACTTTTTTAGACCTGGCATTAGCAGGGAGAAGTCACAGATTGCAGAGCAAAGGACCTTTGAGCCACAATCTGCGCCAGATATACGCCTAATATAAGCGTATTTCTGTTTCATAAATGATCTCCTATGTTGAGAGGAAAAATAAGACACATCAACACCAAAACCACTTCCCTCCTGTGGGGCTGAAAGAGCTGCATTCCTTGGGATCATAAAGGAGAGAATAAGCATAGCTATGAATGAGGGAGATGGAGTTCATCAATGAAACTGTGTGGCAATGACAATGGCATACAGGTGGAGAGTGATGAGAGTAGGTAAGAGAAAAAAACTAGCAGAAACTTACCCTGAACTGCTAAGGCTAGTTTATACTGCTCTAAATTGTTCATCGCATCTGGCGCATCTGCAGCAACACCACCAGGCCCCATTGACTATAATAAGACTCGGTGGAGATCTGGCCTGTTTCTGGGACAGTTTTTATTTCTTATGCTGGAATACCCCTGTAAATATCAGCACAAAAATTATCTGCCATCAGAAATTTTGGGGCCCCTTACACAGCTCAAGGCCTGGGCCCCCCCCTCCTACCCCGCCCCTTTAGAGTCTTTCCTGACTCCGCCTCCCTGCCCCCTCCACACCCAAGGACCCACCCCCAATTTCATTATTTTTTATAACTACAAAGAGAGTAAAAAATGATAATCAGTGATTTCAGTAAGGAATTATTTTTTAACCAAATAATATGAAGCCTGCTACCACGACAAGGTAGACTCTTTAAAGTAGGACCCTACACTAACACTAACTACACTACCTGTTCTAATATGCCCTAGCAATCTTCCCCTGGCACATTTAAGAAAAAACACCTTAACCCCTTAGGGACACAGCCTTTTTACACCTTAGGACCAGGCCATTTTTTGAAAATCTGACCAGTGTCACTTTAAGTGCTGATAACTTTAAAACGCTTTGACTTATCCAGGCCATTCTGAGATTGTTTTTTCGTCACATATTGTACTTCATGACACTGGTAAAATAAAGTTAAAAAAATATTTTTTTTTGCATAAAAAAAAGTCTAATTTACCAAAAATTGGGAAAAAATTAGCAAATTTCAAAGTTTCAGTTTCTCTACTTCTGTAATACATAGTAATACCCCCAAAAATTGTGATGACTTAACATTCCCCATATGTCTACTTCATGTTTGAATTATTTTGGGAATGATATTTTATTTTTTGGGGATGTTACAAGGCTTAGAGGTTTAGAAGCAAATCTTGAAATTTTTCAGAAATTTACAAAAACCCAATTTTTAGGGACGAGTTCAGGTCTGAAGTCACTTTGCGAGGCTTGCATAATAGAAACCACCCAAAAATTACCCCATTCTATAAACTACACCCCTCAAGGTATTCAAAACTGATTTTACAAACTTTGTTAACCCTTTAGGTGTTGCACAAGAGTTATTGGCAAATGGGGATGAAATTTGAGAATTTCCTTTTATTGCCTAATTTTCCATTTTAACCCATTTTTTCCACTAACAAAGCAAGGGTTAACAGTCAAACAAGACTGTATCTTTATTGCCCTGACTCTGCCGTTTACAGAAACACCCCATATGTGGCCGTAAACTACTGTACGGCCACACAGCGGGGCGTAGAGTGAAAGGTGCGCCGTATGGTTTTTGGAAGCCAGATTTTGCTGGACTGGTTTTTTGACACCATGTCCCATTTGAAGCCCCCTGATGCACCCCTAGAGTAGAAACTCCATAAAAGTGACCCCATCTAAGAAACTACACCCCTCAAGGTATTCAAAACTGATTTTACAAACTTTGTTAACCCTTTAGGTGTTGCACAAGAGTTATTGGCAAATGGGGATGAAATTTGAGAATTTCATTTTTTTGCCTAATTTTCCATTTTAACCCATTTTTTCCACTAACAAAGCAAGGGTTAACAGCCAAACAAGACTGTATCTTTATTGCCCGGACTCTGCCGTTTACAGAAACACGCCATATGTGCCCGTAAACTACTGTACGGCCACACAGCGGGGCGTAGAGTGAAAGGTGCACCGTTTGGTTTTTGGAAGGCATGTTTTGCTGGACAGTTTTTTTGACACCATGTCCCATTTGAAGCCCCCTGATGCACCCCTAGAGTAGAAACTCCATAAAAGTGACCCCATCTAAGAAACTACACCCCTCAAGGTATTCAAAACTGATTTTACAAACTTTGTTAACCCTTTAGGTGTTGCACAAGATTTAATAGAAAATAGAGATACAATTTCAAAATTTCACTTTTTTGGCAGATTTTCCATTTTAATATTTTTTTTCCAGTTACAAAGCAAGGGTTAACAGCCAAACAAAACTCATTATTTCTGGCCCTGATTCTGTAGTTTACAGAAACACCTCATATGTGGTTGTAAACTGCTGTACGGGCACACGGCAGGGCGCAGAAGGAAAGGAATGCCATACGGTTTTTGGAAGGCAGATTTTGCTGGACTGGTTTTTTTGACACCATGTCCCATTTGAAGCCCCCCTGATGCACCCCTAGAGTAGAAACTCCATAAAAGTGACCCCATCTAAGAAACTACACCCCTCAAGGTATTCAAAACTGATTTTACAAACTTTGTTAACCCTTTAGGTGTTGCACAAGATTTAATAGAAAATAGAGATACAATTTCAAAATTTCACTTTTTTGGCAGATTTTCCATTTTAATATTTTTTTTCCAGTTACAAAGCAAGGGTTAACAGCCAAACAAAACTCATTATTTCTGGCCCTGATTCTGTAGTTTACAGAAACACCCCATATGTGGTCGTAAACTGCTGTACGGGCACACGGCAGGGCGCAGAAGGAAAGGAATGCCATACGGTTTTTGGAAGGCAGATTTTGCTGGACTGGTTTTTTTGACACCATGTCCCATTTGAAGCCCCCTGATGCACCCCTAGAGTAGAAACTCCAAAAAAGTGACCCCATTTTAGAAACTACGGGATAGGGTGGCAGTTTTGTTGGTACAAGTTTAGGGTACATATGATTTTTGGTTGCTCTATATTACACTTTTTGTGCGGCAAGGTAACAAGAAATTGCTTTTTTGGCACCGTTTTTTTTTTTTTGTTATTTACACCATTCATCTGACAGGTTAGATCTTGTGGTAATTTTATAGAGCAGGTTGTCACGGACGCGGTGATACCCAATATGTATACAATTTTTTTTATTTATGTATGTTTTACACAATAATTTCATTTTTAAAACAAAAAAAATGTTTTAGTGTCTCCATAGTCTAAGAGCCATAGTTTTTTAAATTTTTGGGCGATTATCTTAAGTAGGGTCTCATTTTTCGTGGGATGAGATGACGGTTTGATTGGCACTATTTTGGGGTGCACATGACTTTTTGATTGCTTGCTATTACACTTTTTGTGACGGAAGATGACAAAAAATGCCTTTTTTTACACCGTTTTTATTTTTATTTTTTTACGGTGGTCATCTGAGGGGTTAGGTCATGTGATATTTTTATAGAGCCGGTGAATACGGAGCGGCGATACCTAATATGTATACTTTTTTTTTATTTATGTAAGTTTTACACAATGATTTCATTTTTGAAACAAAAGAAATCATGTTTTAGTGTTTCCATAGTGTAAGAGCCATAACTTTTTCAGTTTTTGGGCGATTATCTTGGGTAGGGTATGATTTTTTGCGGGATGAGATAACGGTTTGATTGTTACAATTTTGGCATAGATGCGACTTTTTTGATCACTTTTATTACCTTTTTTGGGAAGTAAGGTGGGCAAAATTCCAATTTCATCATAGTTTTTAATTTTTTATTTTTATGGCGTTCACCGTTCGGGTAAAGTAACATTACCGTTTTATAGATCAGGTCGTTACGGACGCGGCGATACCAAACATGTGTAGGGAATTTTATTTCTTTCATTTTTAATCAGTGATAAATGTGTTTTTTGATTTTTACTTTATTTTTCACTTTTTTCACTTTTTTTTTGACCCAGACCCACTTGGTTCTTGAAGATCCAGTGGGTCTGATGTCTACATAATACAGTACAGTACAATATATAGTACTATACTGTATTTTACACTTTGTCTGAACAGATCTATGCCTTTCAGCATAGATCTGTTCAGCACCATGGACAGTAGGACGCCTGAGCAGGCGTCCTGTTGTCATGGGAACCTTCCCCGTCTGCTCAGTAGTGGCCAGAGCTGCGCAGACGGGGAAGGGTAAGGACGGGGCTTGGGGGGGCTGCCTGGGAGCTCTCTCCCTCTCCATTCGGGGGACTGCAAAGGCACAGCAGCCCCCCGATGGGAGAGGGAGGGAGCTCCCTCTTACTGTTAACCTTTTCCATACAGCGGTCCGTACGGACCGCTGTATGGAAAGGGTTAAACGGCTGACATCGCATCACCGATGTCAGCCGTTTATACCAGGGTGCCAGCAATGTGCTGGCACCCTGGTATACCCACTAGACGCCAACGATTACGCAATGGGAGGCGGGCGGGGGATCGCGATCCCGCCTACCGCACCGCCCGCCTCCCGCACCACCCGCACCGCCCGCAACCCTCCCCCTGCACCTCCCACCGTGCCCAAATAACTCAGGGGTGCAGGGGGAGGAATACTGGACAAAGTTTTGAATCCTAAAGTTTCTGATCCCCGCGGTCAGGGACCGCGGGGATCATAAACTGCAGATATCGCAGCAAACCGCAGGTCTGAATTGACCTGCGGTTTGCCGCGATCGCCGACATGGGGGGGTCACGGGACCCCCCCGCGCATTTAGCCTAGGTGCCTGCTCAATGATTTGAGCAGGCACCGGGTTCCGATCACTGCCAGCCGCACGGCAGTGATCGAAAATGCACAGGGCGTACATGTACGCCCTGAGTCCTTAAGTACCAGGGCACAAGGGCGTACCTGTACGCCCTGTGTCCTTAAGGGGTTAAAGGGAACCTGTCATCGGGATTTTGTGTATAGAGCTGAGGACATAGGTTGCTAGATGGCCGCTAGCACATCCGCAATACCCAGTCCCCATAGCTCTGTGTGCTTTTATTGTGGGAAAAAAACGATTTGATACATATGCAAATTAACCTGAGATGAGTCCTTTCCCTGACTCATCTCACGTACAGGACTCATCTCAGGTTAATTTGCATATGTATCAAATCGGGTTTTTTACACAATAAAAGTACACACAGCTATGGGGACTGGGTATTGCGGATGTGCTACTGGCCATCTAGCAACCCATGTCCTCAGCTCTATACAAAAAATCCCGGTGACAGGTTGTACAAATAAAACCACAAACAAAACATTTCACACAGTATCTATATAAATATATATATATAAATAAAATAAATAAATTTGTTAAATATTTAACTATGGTAAGTTGACCATCTCCTCAGTTTTAGGCTTGCAAAGTCTTCAATCAAATACTTAAAACTCAGCTTACGTGCAAGTTCATGCTCAATGGAGAGAAGTGCAAGACTATTCAGACATTGCTCACTCATTGTTGCCCGCAGATAGTTTTTAATTAAAGATAGCTTGCTAAATGCTCTCTCTCCTTCAGCAACAGAGAGTGGAATTGTGGTGAAAATTCTGAGAGCAATAGATATTTCTCCAAATATTTCTTCAAGCTGTAATTTATGTATGGAGTTCAACAAGTCAAGAGGGGCTAAGTCTCTTGTAAATGTGGCATCATATACCTTGCGAAAATGCTGAAGTTCGCCTACTAGAGAGCTTGAGAGATCGTCAGAGTAGTAAGAGATCAGGTTTTCTGTGGAGCTTACCATTTCCGTATCTGAAAGGGTTTTTAATTTCAAAATGGGAGTAAACAGGCAGCAAACCTTTTCCATTGATTGAAACCGCTGGTTCAACTCACTAATTTTAGAATCAAGTGCCACAAAGAAAACATTGATCTTGAATTCCATTTCAGCTTCTTCTGGTTCAATACATACATCTGGCTGCTGCTTTCTTGACCTATTCAGCCGCCTTGGTGCTTTCAGGATCTTCGGTATTCCCATTTCTTCTGCCACAAGTTTTGCCTCAGAAAGTAGATCTGTCCACCTATCACGAAGTGCCTGCATTTCCACCGAAAGGGATTTAATATTTTCTCCTCCGATATCCATTGAAATAGATCTGGCTTGTAGAATCTTGTTTCCCTCTTCAAAACTCTGCAGAACTTTTAACCAAAATGTCGCAAGTATCATAGCCTTAAAAGATAAAAAATAATCTTTCAGTCCCATCGCTTCAGAATGAGCCTCACTTGAAAGTCTTTGGGATGAAATTACTTTTTCGAGGGCTTGAATGATGCCTGGAAGTCTTAAAGCAACTGGGCGAACAGCTTCCACTCTAGCACTCCAGCTGGTGTCACTCAAGGCATGCAGTGAACTTCCAATTTCATCCTTCAATATTTTCGACCTTTGTGGACTTCCACTAAACAGTACATATAAATGATTGACACATCCAAAAAACGTAATCACATCAGGGCAGCAGGATGCGGCATGTACACCAACAAGGTTTAAAGAATGGGAAGCACAGGGACAAAATACAGCCTTTGGAAACTTCTTTTGTATGGGTGCTCTAACGCCTTTGTTTTTCCCCGACATATTTGCACCTCTGTCAAATCCTTGACCTCTGCAATCATCAAGATTTATTCCATGCTCAGCCAGTCTCAATAACAGCTTTTCTGCTATCTCTTCGCTAGTCTTTTGGTGAAAATCAAAAAAACTCAATAAACCTTTTTTGAATAACCCAATTTTCAGTCTCTGAATTTCTATGCACATACCTTAAAACAATGACATTTTGTTCTGTATGTGAAATATCAGGTGTGGCATCACACATCAGAGAGAAATAAATTGCATTCCTCCTTTCAGACAGAATGGTGTCCAGAACATGTTTCCCACATATATTTATAAACTCATTTTGGGTTGCCCAAGATAGATAATGAGCATGAACTTTTCTTCCACTTTCTTGGCTTCTCTTTACTTTTTCCAAATGTTCATGTAGCATTGGATCATAGTGTGCTATCAATTCCAGTACACCAAGGAAATTCCCGTTGTGCAAGTCTCCAATTCTTTGAGAGCTTCCACGAAATGCCAAATTTCTTGATGCCAGAAATAAGGTAACATCCAGAAGTCATTCTAATAAAGCAGAACATTTTTTGGTTTCATTGTCCAAACCATGACCTGCAATAGATGTTTGAAGCTTTCTCCAACTCCAATAGTGTTGCTTGTGATTGATGGAATTCTTATGTTCTGGCAATCGATTGTACAGAAAATGCCACTTGTTTTTTGACGGATTAAATCCCTCTTTCCGACAAAGAAAACTAGTAGCTTTGCCACGGTCAGAAGAGAATGTAAGGCAAGTCACACAGTACAAAACGTGCTTGCTGGTACTCCACTTTAGCCAGTCCCGCACTATTTTCTCACGTCCATTTGATGATTTTGCATAGAGTAAAAACTCACTGAATGAACGTTCTTCACAATCCTTGTCCATGCCTTTTATCATTTCATTTCAAATTGGTGGTGTGAAGGATATACCGTATATAGATGTGCTGACATTGCAAAACATTTGGATAAACGCGCATGCATGTGTATTCAATAGAACATGAATAATAAAACTTACACAAGTTTACTATAAAGGAGCGCTTGAAGAAACCACACACGCAAGTGGGGGACTCATCACTGGAAGCATTACAGTGACCCCTATGAGTGGTTACTCACAAGTACTATCAGTTCTATTATAGTTCAAGATTTTGTTATTACATATATATGTCCAATAAATGCTCTATATTTTACAAGACAAACCAGTAAATGTAAGTCCATCTATTTGAGTGCCAGCCAGCCCAGAAGCCTTTATAATGTTAGCATCAGGGTTGCATGCACTATTACTATGTACCATCCGGTTAGGGAGGGTGACCTGCTGTCAGTTTCTTAATGAAGACATTACGTTCTATGTTAATACAAAGACCAATATTCCCCCATTACAGTGACCATAAAGTTGTATATACCACTGTACACAAGTGCTCTGCAGACCGTACAAATTATTACAGTATAGTTTTGTTTAAAGACTCACAGGAGATGTCTTCTCTAAACGAATCACAGGGGGTGTCTTCTGTAATGAGAGTTGTCCACTTTTTCTTTTCTTCACTATTCGGCTCAGACCGCCATGAAGATTTCTTCCAGATTTCTTCTGTTTCCACAAAACCTATCAGATAAACATTTTAGGCTCTTTTCTTCAGCACAATAATGCCTACCTCTTTACAAACTCCCCATGTGTATTACCCCACACAGTAATAGTGCCCGCTTTGTGCAACTATTAACAGAGCGGGTCCTACACAAACTATAGGGGCAACTATTAACAGAGGGTCCTACTGAAACTATATGGGGGCGGGCAACTATTGACAGAGGGTCCTACTGAAACTATATGGGGGCAACTATTAACATAGGGGCCTACCCAAACTTTATAGAGGCCCCATAGTTTGCATATGCCCCTTTGTTAATAGTTGCCCCCGTATAGTCGTTGTAGGTCCCTCTCAGCAAAGAGGGGCCTGCTATAACAACTATATGGGGCCCCCATAAAGTTTGGGTAGGCCCCTCTGTTAATAGATGCTAAGGGCATGCTCTTCTTTCCGGGCGCCGCTCTACTCCTCTTTAGCCAGCAGACTGATCCTCTTGCCTTGCTCCTCTTCCGAGCTCCGCCACAGCGCTACAGATGTCAGGTAACGAGTGACGTCATAGCGCAGTGGACGTACCTCCCGGCGGCCACTGCTGTTTTAAAGTGGCAGTGGCCGCCGGACCCAGAGGTATGACCGGGTGCTGCATGAAAATGTACGATGTCAGTGTGTGTGAGTGTGACTGCACTGAGTACAAATTGCAATCAGTCAGTCAGGTCAGTAGCGACTCTAGTAACAATATATAGGGGGGGCACATAAGATGCCACAGTCAAAAAGGTGGGGGGCACTAATAATTTTCACCGCTAAGGGTACTTTCACACTTGCGTTTTTCTTTTCCGGCATAGAGTTCCGTCACAGGGGCTCAATACCGGAAAAAATATCTGGTTCCTGTCAAAGCCTGAGAAGGTTTTGTTTGTTCCGATATTTTTACAGGAGACGCAATCCCTGCATCTAAAAAAAAAAACACTGGCCTAGGGGACTTCACATCCCTGGGGTCTGAATGACCAAATGAGTTACATGTGTTTCATTTGACCCCCATTTTTGCAGCCCCGGTTGAGCTACATGTGTTTTATTTTATTCTACCCCACATTGCTGCTCTCAATGGGCATTTTGCCCCTACATACAGCACCTCCTTCCCCTTCTTGGATAACTGGTCTTTCCCCCAGATTTGGTGTCCAATATTTTTATATTGGCACCATTATTAAATCTATGTGCCGCCATCAGCGCTCATCTCCAGTTTATATTCACTGGGTACCGCTGCTTTGCATCACGCAAGTGTCTCTACACGGCATTCATAGCATCTAATACCACCGGCTTATTGATCCTGGTTGGTATTGTTTCATTTCTCCTCCTGCAGTTTAATACTTTATTTTTCTTTCCTCATTGGCCTGCCTTGTTCCCTTTTGCCTCCCCTACCAATTCAGATTTTCAAGCCACCTAATCATTACCTCGTACCAGCGCTTGGTGCCTAGCACCATCTGGAGCCAGGCTTCGCTGCATACCAGTGAGCGAGGGGTGCAGAGGGGGTAGATTTACTATGGAGGCTCATTTCCATCCTCCCTCTGTGCGGTCTCTCGCTCCGGGTCCTGACCCCTCCTCAGGCAGAGTGTCCTTTGGCTTAAATACATGAGTGGCATGCATGCGTGCCACTGCCATGATAGCGCAGGATGCCGCTGCACACCACGAGTGCTTCGGTCTCCCTCCTGATTTCTCCCTTATATTACCCATGGATTATGCTCCTGATGAAATTATATACAATAGAAACGCGTCAAGCACTACTGGGGGTAATTATAAGTAGGAGGTTTTCAGCTTTCCCTAGGCTGTAGTCTTGTAGCCAACTCTGGGAGGGGTGCTTTATTATTTGGTGGGCTTTAGTGCGTACTTAGCACTGTGCGCAAACGCACAACAAGCATCACCACACTTCTACCAGTGGGGCTTACATTGGGCATTGTCCCTGCACGCTGTAGGAAGGCGCAAGGGGTCATCATTGATGGAAGGTATGTATCACCGAGATTCCTGGCCTCGGTGAGGTAAGAGCTGGTAGTTTTAAGTGTCAGCGGCAGCTAGTGCTGACTGACACTGTTTTGTTGTTAGTATGGCTGTAAAGCCAATCTTGGCCGGCTCTTACTAGGAGTAGCCAAAGTGCTGGGTGGGTGGCCTCTCCCCACGCTCCAGGCCGGGTCTTTTTTGGTCTATATAAAACTCAGCCAGCAGTCTCAGCTGGGTGTGGTTTTTCCTCCATCGACAGAGAAGCTGGGGAGTCTCGGTTTTGGGACCTGTGAATTTGTGCCATGCTAAAGGGCTGAGAAGCCGCATGCCAGGAAACAGGCCCCTAAAGCCTGCTGTGGACTTTGGATAGAAAACTGCTAACCAGGTGAAGATTTTGTTCTATGGACATTGCATGGTGTGAACAAACACCAAGACTGTGAACAGTCATTTTGTTTTTCCTTATGTGGGAATAAACACCAAACTGTTTAAGTTAAAGACTTTGTAATTGCCTCTCTACTGCATCCGCTAGCTTGTCTACCAGAGCAAAACCCCACAATTGGTGGAGGATGCGGGCAAATGCAGTGAGGCAGGCATGAAGGCCAAAAAGGTTTTTTAGTTTTTTTCCCGGCCACAAGTGCATATCCTACATTAAGCCGGCAAGGTTACGACCCGTGTCCCCTGGCAAAATGGAGGCGGTCGTGAAAGCCCTCGTAGAGGCTAACTTGCAGCAGCGGGAGGCTAACAAGCAGTGGTGGGTGCACCAGTGGGAATTTAATTAGGCTGAACCCGCCAGACCATAATATTATAATCTGCTACACCGGTTGCAGAAATAGCTGCAGCCTGACATATTGACTCCCACAGCTATGCTGGACTGTCTGTTGGCGGATGTGTTTTGGAGGGCTTTGCCGTACCCTCTCCAGCACTGGATCGGCTAGGTGTCCCCTGGTAATGCCTTAGAGATGGTCGACCTGGTGGAGCGCTACGAGGCCACCAGAAATCTGCAGGGGGGTTCTTTTGGGAGGAGCCTGTCAAACCCCAGAAATATCCACCCCAGACCCAGAGGCCGGTGCCAGCCAAACCCGCCCAGGACGCATCCCCTGCAGACCCAGCCCCGGTGGTTTGCTGGTGGTGTCACGAGCCTGGACACATAAGGGCCGACTGTCCGCATCGGGGTGAACCCATGGATACCAACTATGGCTACCACCACTCATTGTATGCCAGGAAGCTGTGTGCCATATGTGCCTCTGAGACTGTAGACGATAGCCACCTGTGCCAGGTGGAAGTGGGGGACACTCTGTTGGTGGCACTGCTAGATTCAGGGAGCCTGGTGTTCCTGGTAAGAGCTGCCCTGGTGCGGCCGTCGAGTAAACTGGCTGAAGGATCAGCATTGTGTGCATTCATGGGGACTTAAAGGACTAGCCCACCGCCCTGGTCTCTGCGTTGGCCAGCAGGTGGACTCATGAGGTGGCCGTCGCCACAAAATTACCGTATGAACTAATAATTGGGAGAGACTACCCCGGCACTATGTCCCGACACGAAATTTACCGATACCCGTGAGACAGATGTGACACTAGCAGAGTGGCCTGGCTCAGGGGGGAGACCAGAACCCTGAAAACCTGAGTCTGAAGGGCCAGCAGTAGGCGTGACCGCCACTTCGGTGGAAGAGGGGGAAACAACTCCGCTAAGTGTTATGGTGGGAGACATGGAGGACTTGCCGCCAGGTCCGGAGCTAGTCAACCTCAATGTCTCCGGGGATAATTTTGGTACTGCACAACATCGGGACCCAACCCTATCCTGAGCCTGGGAAAATGGATAAATAATAGATGGGGAACCACAACAACCGGGGGCAGAGGCAGTGTTTACCCGTTTTGTGGTTCATGAAGAGATGTTGTATGAGTAAACCAGCTGCGAGGTGAATCCATTGAACAGTTGGTGGTGCCCCAGGTTTATCGCAAACTCGTGTTAGAGTTAGCCCACCAACATGTTCTTGGGAGTCATCTGGGAATGAAAAAACTAAGGATCGGATTCTACAGCGGTTTTACTGGCCCAGTGTGTTCAGAGAGGTAGAAGAATATTGCCCAAGTCTTGCCCAACCTGCCAGATAACTAGCCCCAACCACATTTCGGTAGTCCCCTGGTACCCCTCCCGATTATTGAGGTCCCGTTTGAGCGAATCGCTATGGATCTCGTAGGCCCGATACCAAAGTCTGCTAGAGGACTCCAGCACATCTTGGTTTTCCTCGACTACACCACTCGGTACCCGGAGACGGTGCCACTGCGGCATACATCAGTCAAACGCATAGCTAAGGAGTTAATGGAGATGTTTTCTCGCGTGGGTCTGCCTAAGGAGGTTCTGACTGACCATGGGACCCCGTTTATGAGGGAACTCTGTAAGTTGCTCCACATAAAAAAAAGCTACGGACGTCCATGTATCCTCAGCAAACTAATGGCCTGGTAGAGAGTTTTAATCAAACATTAAAAATTATGCTAAAAAGAGTGGTCTCTAAGGATGGGAGGGACTGGGACCTTCTTCTGCCCTATCTCATGTTTGCAGTGCGAGAGGTGCCCCAGGCCTCTACTGGGTTCTTCGAACTGCAAAATGGCAGAGACCCTCGCGGTCTGTTGGATGTAGCCAAAGAGGCGTGGGAACAACAACTCACACTGCACAGAAGTGTTGTTGAGTACATCACCCAGTTGCAAGGACAGAAGGAAACAGTTTTAGCTCTGGTTAGGGAGTATTTAGAGGCAGCGCAGCGAGCCCAGAGTAGGATGTATAATCAGCAGGCTCGGGTCCGGACCTTTAACCCGGGTGATCAGGTATTGGTTCTGGTACCAACCGTAGACAGCAAGTTCCTAGGTAGGTGGCAGGGGCCCTTTGAGGTGCTTGAAAAAATTGGAGAGGTAGATTACAAGGTACACCAGCCAGGGAGGCGAGAGCCGGAGCAGGTGTACCATGTGAATCTGCTCAAACCCTGGAAAGATAGGGAAACCTGTACGGAATGCAGCCCACGACCAGGGTTCCTAGAGGAAATGGTTTTGGACCCTCTGTCTGAAGCAAGGGAAGCGGCTGCCACAGTGAAAATTGCTGACAACCTCTCCTCTAAACAGGCTCAGGAAGCCAGGGAGTTCATTAGTCGGAACACAGATGTGTTCTCGGACCTTCCTTGACGCACTTCCATAGTCCTACATGACACTATCACTGAGCCTCAGGCAAAAGTCCGGTTAAAACCATACTGGGTACCCGAGGCTCGGGGACAAGCCACCGTGGAGGTAGTGCAGTTAATGCTCCAACTAGGTGTCATCGAGGAGTCAAAAAGTGAATGGACCAGTCCGATAGTCTTAATACCCAAGCCGGATGGGACATTGCAGTTCTGTAATGACTTCCGCAAACTGAATGAGGTGTCCAAGTTTGACACATATCCCATGCCCCGAGTGGATGAGCTTATTGAGAAGTTGGGCCAAGCCCTGTATTTTTCTGTGTTGGACCTCACCAAAGGGTACTGGCAGGTACCCTTGATAGAGGCTGCCATGGAAAAAACAGCTTTCATCACGCCAGAGGGGCTGTATCAGTACAAAGCATTACCCTTTGGTCTACATGGCGATCCCGCCATGTTTCAAAGGCTAATGGACATTGTACTCCGTCCACATCATCGGTATACTTCGGCGTACCTGGATGATATTGTTATCCACAGCACCGACTGGGAAAATCACCTACCTAAAGTACAGGCTGTAGTGGACTCCCTTAGGAAGTCTGGCTTAATCGCTAACCCAAAAAAGTGCACGATAGGTTTAGACGAGACCAAGTACCTGGGGTATGTAATTGGGAGTGGAATTATTAAACCTCAGGGGAACAAAATTGAGGCAATTAAGAATTGGTGCCAACCTGTCACTACTTAGCAAGTAAAGTGGTTCCTGGGTATGGTGGGGTACTATGAGGTTTGTCTCAATTTTGCTACAGTCGCCGCACCATTGACAGGCCTTTTGAAGGGATGCAAGTCAGTGAGGGTTCAGTGGAATGAGCAGGCAGAAAAGGCTTTCTCCGCTTTAAAGTCTGCCTGTGGCGAAACCAACCTCGCCACTGGGTGGTGGAGAGGCCTGGTTGCCAGCCTGTTGCCCCAGGATTATGGGCCCTCTCATCAGCCATGCTTCCTTTGTTCACAAAGGACTTTTACTAACGTTTGAACCCCTGGTCTAATTCGTGCAATTTTGGGATATGTTAAATGTCTATGTGTACTGTAAAGGGTGGGACATTGTATATTTGAGTAGTGATGTCTGTCCTATTGTCCCCACGTGTGTATTGGCGATTTCCCTTTGTCCTGAGAGATAATTGACTTACTCCTCGGTTGTCTCCAGGACAGAAGACACTGTGTATTCTCCTGCCTGTGATACAATTGCATAAACCCATTGTGTGGGGTAACTGTATCACAGGCAGAGGGAGTGGGAGTGTCTTAGTGTATTGTACGTGGTTATTGGTTGTTTTTACAAAACCCTGTGGGTGGTAACCTTGTTGGAAAATGTATATAAGTCAATGCTTTTGTGTTCAAAAAAGAGTTCCTATTTTACCCTTCATCATGTTGAGGCTGGTGTTTGGGTAACTGATCGACACTGGGGATTGCTAAACGCTGAAGATTTGCTATACTCCCCGGGCTATACTATTAGCTCTTGTAAGAGCTGTTCCTGCTCTCTGGATTTAGGAGAGGTTCACCCACTGGAGCCTGGAGCCTTGTCGTAGGTCCAGGGTGGGTAGGAGACGGTGAGACCTCAACCAAGCTTCGGCGGTTCGTGGGGTCTGCAACGCTTACGGTGTCAAGTGGTGTTTGGTGCTTGGAGTCCTCGGGAAGCGCTAAGAGCATCTATCGACGGAGGTACTCGGTCGGGGTGCCAGGATATCCGTTACACTGCCCTATGTGGGTCCCCGATATTGGTCACGCCTGACTTCAAGAGGAAGTTTGTGGTACAGACCGATGCCTCTGAAGTAGGCCTCGGAGCTGTACTCTCTCAGGACATCAATGGGGAGGAACATCCTGTTGTTTTCCTGAGCTGCAAACTTACCACAGCCGAGACCAGGTACAGTATAGTGGAGAGAGGGTGCCTGGCCATCAAGTGAGCACTCGAGTCTCTCCGCTATTATCTGTTGGGGAGAAAATTCCGTCTGGTGACCGACCACTCCCTTCTCAAGTGGATGAGTCAAGCCAAAGAGAGGAATGCTCGGGTCACCAGATGGTTCTTATCTTTACAAAACTTCAAGTTTTCCGTGGAACATAGGGCGGGCAGGTTACAGGGAAACGCAGATGCACTGTCCCGGGTACACTGTCTGGTGGGTATTCACCCCCTCAGGGTTGAACAAAGGGGGAAGGTATGTAGGACGGCGCAAGGTTCCGTCATTGATGGAAGGTATATGTCACCGAGATTTCTGGCAGAGTCTTTTTTGGCCTATATAAAACCCAGCCAGCAGTCTCAGCTGGGTGTGTTTTTTCCTCCATCTGACAGAAAAGCTGGGGAGTCTCTGTTTTGGGACCTGTAAATTTGTGCCGTGCTAAAGTGCTGAGAAGCTGCATGCCAGGAAACAGGCCCCTAAAGCCTGCTGTGGACTGTGGATGGAAAACTAACCAGGTTAACATTTTGTACTTTGGACATTGCATGGTGTGAACAGTCATTTTACTTTTCCTTATGTGTGAATAAACACCAAACTGTTCAAGTTAAAGAGTTTGTGATTGCCTCTATACTGCGTCCGCTAGCCTGTCTACCAGAGCAAAACCCAACAACACTTAGAGGGAACTAAATACCCAAATCACTGGGTTCCCTCTCCCCACCACTGGCTTGTGGAGTTGAATTGCCGCCACACACCCGCATTGGATACACTAGGGTGTGTGATTAACTGGTTGGGGCAATATACCCCTATACTTTAAAGGCGACTCAACCCTCACGCTTTTGTTCTTTCCTCCAGTCCCTGCAGTCACTGCTATCTATTATGTGCAGAGTGGCTACGCCATTGCTGGTTTTTCATTGGGACTTGGAGAATAATCACTGCTGTTTGCAAATATTCTCTGTCTTTTATCAGCAGTTATACCAATAAAGATTTATTTATTATTTTTTCTTTTGATAGGGGAGTGTCTATGCATCTTGCTGGGTGGGAGGAACTATAAACTAGCTGGGGGTGCTGGGACTGTGGCTAAGAAAGGTGAAGTGCATCATGGGTTTGGTTGGATGCAGCATCGGGAGGTGCCACATACAGAATGTAAACAAATTAAAGAGATTGATTTGCAAGTGCCGCCCCCAGAGCCGATTGCGTGCCAGGTCTGTAGGAATGACGAGTATGTTTGTCATGGCACTAAACTGTCACCATGTCTATAAACTAACTAACTTGCCTGGGACCAATGAGGGTGGTCCCGAGCCCGCGATCACTCTGATTGCCTAGTCTGTACTAGCCGATCAGAGGATTGTAATGCCAGCTCTGATCCCCACAGCTCTTAACTGTGAGGGTCAGAACCTGGTGAAATGGTTAGATGCCCCCCTTCCCCCCACAGCCACCTGCTGTGCCCTGATCCGGTCCTGTAGTCCCCAATGTGCCCCTGCAGCTGCCTGTCCTGTTTTAGGATGGCCCATAACCATAGCAGCGAATGTCATTTGGAACATACAGCTGACACTCTTCTGCAATGGCCGACATCGGTGTTGGCACTGATCCCAGCCATTTAACTCCTTCCATGCCACGCTCCCGCCAATTATCTGTTGGAGAAGGTAGTGATGCTGGCAGTAGCACCGCGACCTTCTCGCTGTTTACCTCAGGCTCAGTGACGTCACTAGTATCACTCACCTGGCCGTGACTAAGCCTCAATCAAGTGAATGGGGCTTAGCCGTGTCCAGGCCAGTGATACTAGTCGTAACGTCACTGGGCCTACTGGAAACAGGGAGAAGGCTGCGGCACCACTGCCAGTACTGCTGCCTTCTCAAATAGCTTATTGGCAGGGGTCCCAGGTGTCTGACTTCCGCTGATCAGATGCTGACAATCTATCCAGACGATAGATCGTCAGTAAAAAAAAAAAAAAAGGTGCAGAACACCTTTAAGGTGAAAAATGGCACGGTCCTGACGAGGTTAAGGTATGGTTGTGTTTGTAGGCAACCAACTAGTGAGTATATCTCATAAATCATTTAGAAATCGGGGGTGGTAATGTAAAGCCCCAGTGTGGCATTACCACTTCTGCACCTCGCTACTATTGCCTATAGTTAACCTAGTGTCATCCGGTGTAATTATTTACACGTCCTTCACAATGTGCATTTCCTATTTTGCAACTGTTATGTTCAAATGTAATATGCGTGGTTCACCAGCAGGTGGCAGCATACATGGCAGAGCTATAAGTACAGAGAATGGAGCTTTCCCTCCCATTCTAACACCCCCTCTGTGGTGTGGTGGGCGTGTCCCAATTGCTGCAGGAAGGGTTAGGAGTTACAAACTGGTACAGAAGGAGAGAGGGCCCTGCCCGTGAGGGCTTACAATCTACATGATATGGGAGAAGGACAGGAAGGAGGTGCAGGTGAAGTTGGTCATGGCGGTAAAGATACAGCTATCCTGTCAGCACAGCAGAGCCAGAGAGCAACAGATGTAGCAAAGAGGAGTTTGCCTGCCACAGTTAATGCTAACGCCTGCTGGAACCAAGATAATGCCTGTAAACTGTTTGGAGAAACGTTTATTCAAGTAAAGCTGCTTTTCAACTTCCTCACAAGGTCTGGACTCAATTTATTCCATCACCCTTTTCATCAACAACCCCCCTTTTCATTGCTTTGGAGCCAACGCCTAGGGTCCAGCGTATCCATGTAGGAGCACCGTGACACGTGTACCAACATCTACCCCTTAACCCCTTAGTGACCACCCATACGTGTTTTTACGGCGGTCACTAAGGGGCCTTAGGCTGGGCCGCCGCGTTTTTACGGCGGCCCGGTCTAAGCGCTGAACGGCTCCCCCGTGCAGCGGGGAGCGCGGATCAGGCTCTCACATGAGAGCCGGGGCCATGCTCTAACAGCCCGGACCGGCAGAAGTGCCGATCCGGGCTGTTTAACCCTTTACATGCCGGGCGCAATGGCGCCCGCTGCAAGTAAAGTGGTGACAGAGGAAGCGGACTCTCTCTGTCTCCCATCATCACCCTAAAAATGCGATCGCGGGGTGCTGATATGTTCAGAAGCTTACCTTGCTTCCGTTCAGGGCCCCGAGCCTGTCTTTTGTTATCTCCAGCAGGCTGTGCCTCTCTGGCGCAGCCTGCTGGTCAATGTTTGAAATGCATTGCTATTGAAATGTAATGCTTTATAGAGATAATGCATTACATTTTAAAAGCAATCAAAATACTGTATATTATAGTCCCCTTGTGGGACTTTTAAGTAGTAATAAAAATAGAAAAAAATACACATTTTATAAAAAAAATATTCCATAAAATAAAGAAATATGCTTTTTTTCCCATAGAAAATACGCTTTCAATGAAAAAAATTGCAAAAAGAAAATATCTCCCATATGTTTGGTATCGCCGCGTCTGTAACGACCCGGACTACATAAATATTACATAAATTATCCGCTATGGTGAACGCCGTAAAAAAATAAAATAAAAAAGACTGAATTTCTAATTTATTCTTAGTTTCCACTGAAAAAAACATAATTACAAGCGATCAAAAAGCGCCAGTTACTCCAAAATGATACCAATAAAAAATACAAGTTGTCCCTCAAAAATCAAGCCCTCACACAACTCCATAGAAAAATAAAAAAAAAGTTATGGGTCTTGTGAAGTGGCAATGCAAAATCATTTTTTGGGTTAATATAAGGGGTTTTATTGGAAAAAAAAAGTTGTAAAACGTAAAAAAAAATTATAACTATTTAGTATCACTGTAATTGTACTGACTCAGAGAATAAAGATATTATGTTATTTGTACCGAAAAATGAACGCCGTAAAATTTATAATGTAAAAACGCAGTGGCAGTATTGCTATTTTTCCCCATCTCCCTCCCAGAAAGAGTTAATAAAAGTTAATCAGAAAGTTATGTGTACCCCAAAATGGTGCCATTAAAAACTAAAACTTGTCCGCAAAAAACAAGCCCTCATAAAGCTATATAGACGAAAAAATAAAAAAGTTATAGCTCTTGGAATGAGACCATGAAAAAAGGAAGAAAAAACGATTGGTCATAAAGGCCCAAACAAGCTTGGTCACTAAGGGGTTAAGGACTTAGCCCTATTTCACCTTAAGGACTTGGCCATTTTTTGCAAATCTGACGAGTGTCACTTTAAGTGCTGATAACTTTAAAACGCTTTGCCTTATCCAGGCCATTCTGAGATTGTTTTTTCGTCACATATTGTACTTCATGACACTGGTAAAATGAAGTAAAAAAATAATCATTTTTATTTATAAAAAAATACCTAATTTACCAATTTTTTTTAACAAAATTGCAAATTTTCAAGTTTAAATTTCTTTACTTCTATAATACATAGTAATACCTCCAAAAATAGTTATTACTTTGTATTCCCCATATGTCTACTTCATGTTTGGATCATTTTGGGAATGATATTAAATTTTTGGGGGATGTTACAAGGCTTAGAAGTTTAGAAGCAAATCTTGTAATTTTTCAGAAATTTTCAAAAGCCCAATTTTTAGGGACCAGTTCAGGTCTGAAGTCACTTTGTGAGGCTTACATAATAGAAACCACCCAAAAATGACATTCTATAAACTACACCCCTCAAGGTATTCAAAACTGATTTTACAAACTTTGTTAACCCTTTAGGTATTCCACAAGAATTAATGGAAAATAGAGATACAATTTCAAAATGTATCTTTTTTGGCAGATTTTCCATTTTAATAATTTTTTTCCAGTTACAAAGCAAGGGCCAAACCAAACTCAATATTTATGGCCCTGATTTTGTAGTTTACAGAAACACCCCATATGTGGTCGTAAACCGCTGTACGGGCACACGGCAGGGCGCAGAAGGAAAGCAATGCCATACGGTTTTTGGAAGGCAGGTTTTGCTGGACTAGTTTTTTTGACACCATGTCCCATTTGAAGCCCCCCTGATGCACCCCTAGAGTAGAAACTCCATAAAAGTGACCTCATCTAAGAAACAACACCTCAAGGTATTCAGAACTGATTTTACAAACGTCATTAACCCTTTAGGCATTCCACAAGAATTAATGGAAAATAGAGATACAATTTCAAAAATTCAATTTTTTGGCAAATTTTCCATTTTAATAATTTTTTTCCAGTTACAAAGCAAGGGTTAACAGCCAAACAAAACTCTATATTTATGGCCCTGATTCTGTAGTTTACAGAAACACCCCATATGCGGTCGTAAACCGCTGTACGGGCACACGGCAGGGCGCAGAAGGAAAGGAATGCCATACGTTTTTTGGAAGGCAGATTCTGCTGGACTGTTTTTTTTTACACCATGTCCCATTTGAAGCCCCCCTAATGCACCCCTAGAGTAGAAATTCCAAAAAAAGTGACCCCATTTTAGAAACTACGGGATAGGGTGGTAGTATTGTTGGTACTAGTTTAGAGTACATATGATTTTTGGTTGCTCTATATTACACTTTTTGTGAGGCAAGGTAACAAGAAATAGCTGTTTTGGCACCATTTTTATTTTTTGTTATTTACAACATTCATCTGACAGGTTAGATCATGTGATATTTTTATAGACCAGGTTGTCATGGATGCGGCGATACCTAATATGTATACTCTTTTTTTATTTATGTAAGTTTTACACAATGATTTCTTTTTTTTTAAACAAAAAAGAAATCATTGTGTAAAACTTAAGAGAGACATAATTTTTTCAGTTTTTGGGCGATTTAGGGTATGATTTTTGTGGGATGAGATGACTGTTTTATTGGCACTATTTTTGGGTGCGTGTGACTTTTTGATCGCTTGCTATTACACTTTTTGTGATGTAAGGTGACAAAAAATGGTTTATTTAGCACAGTTTTTATTTTTTACGGTGTTCATCTGAGGGGTTAGGTCATGTGATATTTTTATAGAGCCGGTCGATACGGACGTGGTGATACCGAATATGTATACTTTTTTTTATTTATGTAAGTTTTATACAATATCATTTTTGAAACAAATTTTTTTTATTTTAGTGTCTCCATATTATGAGCCATAGTTTTTTTATTTTTTGGGCGATTGTCTCAGGTAGGGGCTTATGTTTTGCGGGATGAGGTGACAGTTAGATTGGTACTATTTTGGTGGGCAAACGCCTTTTTGATTGCTTGCTGTTGTATTTTTTGTGATGTAAGGTGACAAAAATTGTTTATTTAGCACAGTTTTTATTTTTTATTTTTTACGCTGTTCATCTGAGGGTTTAGATCATGTGATTTATTTATAGAGCCGGTCGATACGGACTTTATTTGGGGAAAATTACGTTTTTGTTTATTTTTACTTGAAACTTTACATTTTGGGGGGGGGACTTTATTTTTTAAACTTTATTTTTTGTTCCACTTTGGGACTTCAACTTTTGGGGGTCTAATCCCTTTTACAATGCATTACAATACTTCTGTATTGGAATGCATTGGCTGTATGAGTAATACTGTGAGTATTACTCATACAGCTTCCGGCCTGTGAGATCCAGGGGGCTGGATCTCACAGGCTCGTCACCGTAAGCCTGCGCAGATGCCTAAGGAAGGCATCGCGCTGCCTTCCATGCCATCGGATCCCCCCTACAGCCGCATGGGGACCTGATGGCACCTCCGATCACTGCCGCCGCATAAGGTAAAAGCCGCAAACCGCAGGTCTGAATTGACCTGCGGTTTGCGGCGATCGCCGACACGGGGGGGGGGGGGTCACGAGACAGGATGTCCGCTGAATGATTTTAGCGGACATCCTGTTCCGATCACCGCCCGCAGCGCCGCAATCTAGTTTTAAACTTAGGACTCCTTAGGGTCCTTAAGGACTCGGAAAACATGGCGTACCGGTACATCCTAAGTCTTTAAGGGGTTAAGGGACATTATAGGCTACTCTACACCACTCTGGCATTCCTACACCTGGTGCACCATCCACAGTATCACTAAAAGAGGCCCTGTGCCCTTGTTGCTTCACTGCAACTGGCGTCACAAAACAAGTACTCTTTTTGCTCTTTAAGGGCCTTGGGGAAGGCACCCGCAAATACAAAGAAATGTGTGTGGTAAATCACACACGTGTAGATATATCTTTCATTTTGCACTACGATGAGTTAGGCTACTTTCACACTTGCGGCAGTGTGATCCGGCGGGCAGTTCCGTCGTCGGAACTGGCCGCCGGATCCGCCGATCTGCTGCTGCCTGAAAGCATTTGTGAGACGGATCCGGATGCGGATCCGTCTCCCAAATGCATTGCAAGGACGGATCCGTCTCTCCGCTTGTCATGCGGACTGACGGATCCGTCTTGTACATTTTTCTCATTTTTACCGATCTGCGCATGCGCATGCCGGAACGACGGATCCGGCATTCCGGTATTCTGAATGCCGGATCCGGCGCTAATACATTCCTATGGGGAAAAATGACGGATCCGGCGTTCAGGCATGTCTTCAGTTTTTTTCGCCGGAGAGAAAACCGTAGCATGCTACGGTTTTCTCTTTTGCCTGATCAGTCAAAACGACTGAACTGAAGACATCCTGATGCAAACTGAACGGCTTACTCTCCATTCAGAATGCATGGGGATAAAACTGATCAGTTCTTTTCCGGTATAGAGCCCCTGTGACGGAACTCTATGCCGGAAAAGAAAAACGCTAGTGTGAAAGTACCCTAAGTAACGTCTCTCAGTTATCTATTTTACAGCTATTTCTTTAAATATTACATGAGGCTTTCCATTGATATAAAAAATATATATAATATATAAGCTCACATAAATATTTTATATTGTACTATTCGTCATTAGATTCATCATTGCGGATACTGTCTGAACCTCCTTATCTATTACTAAAACTGCAGAAATTGGGAAATGCGCAAATAAATTGTGGAGACGTCCCATAAGTAGATAATACAGTTCCCTCGGGCAAGTCACTATATACTCAGTCTATTGACCTTATTCTGCATAGAGGGCTTATTTCTTCATCTCTTCCCACCAGGAAGCACACCATAAAAACTTTGAGTCATGCTGTGCGGATTCTGCTCTGCATGGATCACGTTATAAAGCTCAGCCAACTATATGAATTTACAATGGACATTGCTGTGTGCGTCCTGGTGGTGAAAACAGGAGCAAAGGTGATACAGACTGAGATCAATAAGGTGCATAACATGGAAAAGCAAGTGCAATGATCTCATTTCATAGATAGCAGGCGAGAGACGCTGTTATTTTTAGCTGTCCTATATCATCAGGCTGCAGCGATTCAGCCCACATAGCGATGATTCAATCTGTTTAACACTCTGGTTGCTGCGCTTTGCACCTGTCACTGGACCAGGTTCTAAACCTAGAGTATCGATTGACTTCCAGGAATCTTAGCCTCAAAGCATTGCCGCTCGCACTTCTTCCTTCTTATTATTGCTCTGCTGTCATCTCTGGGAATTCACAGTACAAAACTGCATCTAGTAAGCTGTGGAGAAGCGTTTGATTGTTTTCCAGTTCAGTGATCTTCAGGCTTTGTATCCTATGGAGTGGGCAATACACGTATCTCCGGAAGCTCAAGAGAAGAGCTGTCGGTATGCGAGCTATATCGCTGTACCTCATGTCACATAATAATTGCAGTTCTGCATGGTTTACAGTGGCTGAGCACAATCCACGATCAGGTCCGAAATATGACAACAGACCCAAAGCTGACTTTGCATTTCCTTTACAATATTATGTCAAATTCAGAATTTGTGTGGTTGGGACATACATTTAGTGATTTGGGATGATTTTACATCAGGTTACGCTCTGTTCACACTAGTGGCCATCATGTTTACAGCAAGGTTTCCTTTAACAACCCCATTGCTTTTGTGAAATTTTTCTGTTGAGAGTCCAATGTTTATTGGTACTTTGCTATGCTATTCTATCCATTATTTAAAGGTAAGTCTTCATGGTCTACATCTTGGTCATGCGACAGCCGTTGCACCCCTGGATCGCAGTGTAGCAGGGCAGCCATAGAAATGAATGTGGTTGCAGCACGACTTAAACGTTTGCTTCGACTGCGACCCTACAATTAAAAAAGTCCAACCTGGTCAGATTTTTTTTACGATTCTGGGGTCGCTGCAAACATGCAAGTTGTCGTGCTGCGACCCCATGCTTTTCTATGCACTACGATCCCTGGGAGCGGTAGCTGTTGTGTTACCAAGACCGCCATGTATTCGTGCCCTAAATAAATTGAAAGCTGATGGATTCCCTGGGGATCTGTTATACAAATGGATAGGCCACAGACTGATAAAGAATAAGATCCCTTAAAGAGGGCCTCCCCCCCTTAACCCTGTCTGTTTTAGTATATAATTGAATTCCTCATCCCCCCCTCAATTCTGTAGTGTCTTTTCTTAGCGTTCTATGTTGTACCGCTCGGCTATTCTTCCTAGAATTGTGTAAATAAATTGAAAACTGTGTGTTAACCTTCCTCTTGTTAAAAGGTCGAGTGCCTACACAGTCCAATCAGTGCTGAGAGCATGAATGTAAAAGAACACAAGGGGAATGGTAACAGGGTCCCTGACTATCCCTCAGCCCAGAGATGCACCCTAGTGGTGGATGCACTGTGTCCACGAACCTCCCCTGATCCACCCTAGTAGTACACCCTACACCATCCCACTACGAGAGTGTACTAGGGTGGATCAGGGGTAGGTTCATGGACAGAGTGTATCCACCATTAGGGTGCATCTCTGGAATGAGGGGAATTCAGCGACCCTATAGGGAAAGACTCCATATCCTATGTATTCTCTCCACTACCCCACCCATTGATTTGATCTAATTATTATTGTATGCATCTAATTGGGGTTTAAGTTACAGTACTTTCCACATTGTGTTTTTTTTAATTGGTATTTATTAAAAGTTACATTTTAAGAGAGTCATGCCTTCTGTGCTACGGAATCTAAACAAAGCCTTACCCTACATATTTAGGGCTATAAAACACCATTAAGTTATGCATATGATCAAGGTAATAGATTTAGGCCTCATGCACATGACTGTATGTATTTTGTGTTTTGCAAAACATGGATCCACAAAATACGGGCATGTGTGGCATCTGTGCTGCATCCATTATTTTTTTTGTTTGCAGACCCATTGACTTTAATAGGTCCGTGGTTCACATTTCCACATTTGTGGCCGTTCTATCAATGGACATGCGTATGAAGAAAGCAGTCTTGTAGATGCATTGCATAGAACCAAGGGGTTAATCTACTGCTGATCACTTCCATCTTTGGGTAGCAGTCAACTGCGGAGGTAGGGCTCATGAAAGGAGACAGGGTGTAAAATCTTTTTGCTCTACTGCAGACAGGGCAGAGCAGGGAGGCTCCTGCTGTAGCCAGTTGTCTTAGGATGCGTCATAGGACAGTTAGGAGGAGGAGGGAGGAGACTTGCCGGAGCTTCTAGGGCACAGAGAGATTTCTCTATATAGTTTACTGATGTAATTGTCATATGAGATAAAACATGATCAGAGGAAAAGAACAAGTGCTGGAATTTTTCAAAACCTTTTTCTGTTTTCTATGTGTTTAGTGTTCGTTTGGAAGGTGCTAGAACAATTAATTATTCGTATCTATACTTTAGGACAATGCAATTTATATGCTGAACACAGTTCAAAATATAGCCACACCTATCAAAAAATCCACACAAGGAGAGTTGATACTGTTATTTAGTGAGTCATTATGCCATACCTATGACTCATATATGAAGCATCTTCATGTCTTTTAAATTCATACGAAATCACAGGTTACATGGGTAAATTTCAATGTGTGAAGGATGCCGAACCCAACATCTTCTTGGCCTCCTCCCCTGCCATTTCAGGGGACTCCGTCGCCTTACTAACACAGAAGTTATACCGGGCGGACTGGGAACTTAGAATAGCCCTGGAAAAAAACTAAAAGTGGCTCCATGTTGTAGGCGGGTCTAACTTGACAGAAGACAAGTAGGCAGGGCCAACACAAATAGGCAGAGACGACAAAAGTAGGCATGGCCTGCAATACCATATTGCAGTACAAAATACCACCCCAGCAGAACCAAATACCACAGTGCAGTGTAAAAAACTGCATCAGCAGAACCAAATATCATAGTGCAGCATAAAATACTGCCACCCTCACCATAGTATTCAACAGTATGGAGCATCAGATCATTATGTGACTGAGATGGCAGTCATGAGGAGGGTTTAGGCGGCCCCCTGGGCATCTATCCACCGGGAAATATTCCTGTAGGGTCTAAGGCCAGTCCACCCATTAGTAAGTATGAGCAGGGGGGCGGAATCCCCCAAATGTTGAGGTTTCCATGATTGAGTTGCAATGCAATTCATAGGTACAGTTTTCTGTATTGATTAATTCCTTAATATATCTTTTGAACAGATGGTGCTCTGTTTCTTCTGATACAGATCTTTACTCATAGACCTAGAATTAGAAGAGTTATCTTGTGCAAGACAGATATGTCTATTGCAGTGTTTCCCAACCAGTGTGCCTCTAGCTGTTGCAAAACTACAACTCCCAGCATGCCCGCACAGCCAAAGGCTGTCCAGGCATGCTGGGAGTTGTAGTTTTGCAACAGCTGGAGGCACACTGGTTGGGAAACACTGGTCTATTGTATTGCACTAGTATGTTCCAATTATCAAATCACCAGACTCATCAAACCGCCTCACTGTTGCCTTTGCCCTATGCCAGTCACTGCACCAGTCGCCCATTCAACATCGAATATAATTAAAACCCCTGACCATCACTTGCAAGGCTCTCCACAATGCTGCACCACCCTATATCTCCTCGTTGATCTCTGTCTACCATGCTATCTGTGCTCTTCGCTCCACCAATGATATCAGACTGACATCCTTCATAATCTGAACTTCTCGCTCCCGTCTACAAAACTTTTTATGAGCTTCACAAGTTCTCTGGAAAGCACTGCCCCAGACAATCGGATTGATTCCCAATATCCACAGTTTAGGCTTGCCTTAAAAGCACATCTCTTTAGGCAGGTGTCACGGTCCCTCCAGTGACAGAGGTTAGAAGATCTGAGAGACTGGCTGCATGTTAGGTTATCTGACAGCCTATCTGTTTTCAATTGTTGCAGTGTTGTTGGTAATGACCACACCTCTTGTCTCAGGTGTAGCTTGTGGTCATTACTGCTCCTCTATTTAGTCTGGGCTCACACTTTATACCATGCGGTTGATATTCTCTGCCTGGAGTTGGAAGAGCTGGTGTGTTGTCCTCATCTGAGTTACTGCTCATCCATTTTCTTTTGAAGATAAATGTACTTCTCTTGGCATTTTGTTGCTCATTTGCTTGTTGTTTACTAGGCCTCAGGGAGACGCTGGTTTGTTTATCTGGGAAGGAACTAGTAGTCTCAGACCCTGTCACTATACCTAGGGATTTTCAGGGTTTCTAGGGCCTAGGTTTTCAGTGTATGAATATTCCCACCTTCAGGGTCTATGCATACTGACAGGAGTCAGGGCTAGCTTTAGGGTTTCCTTAGGTGGTCACCATTTCCCTTTCCATAGCCTTGAGGCCTAGTTCCTAATCATTTTCCTTCTGTTGTCATTCTGGTGTTCCTTCCCTCCCTCTACATTGTGACAGCAGGCCTATGACATTCCCTGATGTAACTCTTTTCTGCCCCCTTCTATATTGTCCACTAGGATTTGTACCTCTCATCCGACCCATCCAAACTATGTTTTGGTGACATCTGGATCAGTTCAATAGCTAATTCAGCCCCGCTATCTATCATTGTATCAGCAGAGATGAGGAAGGAGGGGGATGACTTAGCTGAATTGATCCAGACAGATTTTTGCTTCAAATGATAATTTTTAGAGATCAAGCAAGAGGGAGCATGTTCAGGGTGATGTGACTGTTCCCATTCCACCCCTTTGTCCTTCCCCTTTCTATTCCCTACCTCATTAAAGTGTTACAAATGTTATATTATCAAAATGTTTTTTCCCCTGTCTATTGTTAAAGCTGGTTAACTTCTTGATCAAGTCAACAACAGAGATGTACCACCACTTTGCTTAAATAAATGTTCATCATGACATTAATTGAATTTTATTTTTTAATAAACACATATTCTAAACTAAATAAATGATAAAATTCTTACTGCTCGCATCCACCACTAGGGGGAGCTTACTTCATACTTTTAAATATTAAGTTCAATGTCTAAAAAGTATGTACTAAGCAGTAGCAGACAGGCCTAGTCTGTATAGGACCAGTATTCAGCAGCTACTAAAATTGCCTGCCCACTTTTATTTAAAGGGCTTGTCTCATCTCGTCATTACTAAGGCTAAATGAGACACAGTTCCGACCACCTCTTGGCCGGGAAACAGCAGAGCGCTCCAGATCTTTGCTGTTTCAGTAGCTCTCATTGCTGTGCATGATAGCTATGCTGTTCCTGAGTTAGGGATACAGCATAGATTGTTGTGCTATGCGGTTTCCATAGATCTCATGCACAGCAATGAGAGCTACTGAAACAGCAGAGCTCCGGGGCGCTCTGCTGTTTCCCAGCCTGGAGGTGGTCGGAACAGTGTCTCATCTTGCCTAAGTAACGGTGAGATGAGACAACCCCTTTAAAGAGTCACCTACACTTTTATTTAAAGAGTCACTGTACTTTCAAACAATTTTATTTAATAGAGATTGGTGTAACTAGCAAATTTCTAAATCAGTTTATTTAAATAATTTGCCTGCATCCACCTGAGAAAATGCTGTAACCTTGTGGCCACTAGGGGTCTCACTTCCACCTAATTTTCAGTCCATTGCCTGCTGCTACACTGCTTCTGAAGAGCAGAGAAGCTCCTGTGTGTTTGTAAGTCTGATTTCTCCTTCCTTAGCAGCTTTCTGAGCTTCCTAGAAGAAAACAAACATAGTGGGAAGTAAGGGAAGTGAGATCACTGTGCATAGTACTGGCAGATTCAACAGAAGGGTGACACCCACAGCTTGTGATTAAAATGCATCTAGCTATGCAGCTAAAACAGGGAATAATATGGCTGAAAGAGACTTTAAGGAAGCCCAAAAACACCAGTTCCTTCATAGTTATGATTGTACAAAGAAGCATAAACAGGAACACAGTAAAATAAATAAAAAACAGTTACACTCTGAGCTCCTCCTTGTGGCGGCTGCTGGCAGCCAGGATTTAATCATTTAACCATGATGGATATTAAGTATACTGGATATTAATCAGAACAGAATTCTGGGACTATTTAGGTTTTTAAAAAAAAGTATTCCAGGGTGAACCTTTAATCTTTGACAATTCATGTTCATTTTCTAGATAGATTTCCCCAATTTTGGGAACACCTTTATAGCGATATTCTACTGTGTCCTTTAGTACATGTTTATTGGGAGAAGTAGCTAGTGTTGAAGCATCAGCTTGAGTTAAAAAGGTCAGCAACATTAGAAAGGCTACATAGTAATTACATGAATGGATTTCTCTTGGCAGGACCAGGCCAATGATAAGATATAACTCACATACTTGAAATGCTATTTGCCATGTTGTGTTGTACTAACTTCCTGACACATACAGGGCTCTGCCATCCTTGTCCAGCTATATTAGGTGTCATGCTTCTCTGCTTTGCTGTGAAGACCTTTTCAATGTCAGCGTATTAGTAGCTGGCAGTGTAAAAATGAATAGAGCAAAAAACACCACCTGTCATCTCCCTGCCATGTAGTGCTGACAAAGTAAAGTCTATACCTATCATTTGTTCCGTCTGATTTGTATTCCAGTTCTCAAACTTTGCTTTTGACATCAGTACAGTAGCTATAGGCTGGGTGCCATTAAAACGATATTTTAGAGAGATGAGAACAATGATGTCAACATAAGATTTTGGCCTTTACATGGCCTCTGTCACTAGGACCAACCCCATCAAACCAGCCACAATGTCTGGTAGTGCTTACCAGGATAATTAAAAAACCTTTTTTTCCTCAATTCATTGCCATTTTTAGGAGAAATACTTGTTTTTAAAATATGCAAATTAGTGTTTAAGTCCACCAAGGGAAGGCCCTAGCAACTCTATGCACCCTACCTCCTCCACTCTGCATGTCTCCTACATTCTTACTTAAAAATTTGAGGCATTTAAGCCCAAAGACCACCCACATATTGGTGGGTCTAATATAAGCTTAACCCATTTTTTACTTGGGATAGCCCAAATTTGCCAGGATTGTCTCTAAAAATTAGGGTCTTTTGGCAACTATGGCTCTACTTCCCTGGAAACTCCCCTTTACAATGGTTAGTTTTGCTGCAATCTGTGTCTTTCCCGCTCACGTCAAGTCTAAAAAAAGTGGGCATGGTGTGGGTATGCCTGCTTTAGGCATAATAGCAAATATAAGCCAGCTAGGAAACTGTCTTACATTTAGACTGGCACTGGATGCACCGAAGTTATGTAGAGGACTGCACCTCTTCATAACTTCGGCGGATCCACCACCAGATATAGGGGTTATTAAAAGGGGTTCTCCTTGAATTAGGAAAATTAAAATACCTAATACCTTTTTTTGAATCCAGAGGGAAAACAAACCAGGCTGGTGTAGTAAGCTTCATTTATATTTATATAAACAGATATGAGTGAGTTTGACCGCAATGCGTGGATGATTAAGTGTGTGGTTGTGTAAGTGCGTGACTTAAGATTAACCTTTAGATTCAGGAACTTCAGTGGGGGACTGCAATTAACCAGTTTCTTATTACTACAGTATATTGTATTTTTCGCTTTTGTGGTGTAATCCCCATTTAGTATGTGTTGCACAATTGACAGCCAGTCCAGTGCACATCTTGCTTGATGTATGCAGTCCTGGAACAGCCGTTCAAGGATGTATATCTTTGTTCAAGATGTGAGCAAATTACCCATTTGGAATCGCAAATCGAGTCTCTAAACGGGCAAGTTGCAACACTGAGAGGCATTGACATTTTGCAAAAGAGTTTGCTTCTCACCGAGCAAGCACTCTTTGGGGTAGATGAGGGGGAGGGTGACAGAGAGGAGGCTGAGGAAAGTGAGGTAGCTAGCTGGGTAACAGTTAGAAAGCAGGGTAGAGGGAAGAGTGCCAGGGAGGCTAGCCCTGATCTGACACACCCCAACAAGTTTGCACGTTTGGCCAATGAGGGAGATGTCAGTTCAGGGAGAGCACTGCTGCAGCCGGACACTTCCTATGCCAGTCAGGGGAATGTCAGTTCCAGTAAGCAGGGAACCAGGAGAGCAGGGCAGGCCAGACAGGTGCTAGGAGTGGGAGGCTCCACTATTAGGGGAACAGATAGGCAATCTGTCACAAAGACCGTGATCGCCAAACAGTGTGCTGTCTTCCTGGTGCTAGAGTTCGACACATCGCGGATCGAGTTGACAGATTACTGGGATGGGCTGGAGAAAATCCAGCGGTCATGGTCCATATCGGAACCAATGACAAAGTTAGAGGTAGGTGAAGAGTCCTTAAAAATGATTTCAGGGATTTAGGTCAAAAGTTTAGGGCAAGGACCTCAAAGGTAGTATTTTCCTAAATACTACCTGTACCACGCACCACACAAGAAAGGCAGCGGGAGATTAGGGAGATTAACAAGTGGCTCAAGAACTGGTGTAGGAAGGAGGGGTTTGGGTTCTTTGAGAACTGGGCCTACTTCTCTATCGGCTACAGGCTCTATTGTAGGGACGGGCTGCAGCTCAATGGGGAAGGGGCAGCTGTGCTGGGGAGAAAGATGGCTAGAAGGTTGGAGGAGTGTTTAAACTAGGGACTGGGGGAAGGGAAATAAAATTTTAGGAGGGGAAGATAGTGCAGATAGAGACCGGGGCAAGGTAGTGGGACTGGGGGAGGAATGGAAGGAGGGACTAGAACAGTTCAGAAGGCAAGGTATAGGGTAAAAAATATACATAAACCTCGCTAGCATATGTATACTAATGCCAGAAGCCTGACTAATAAAACTAGGGTACTGGAATTAGTGATGTGTGAGGAGGACTATGACATAGTGGGAATAACGCAAACATGGCTGGATGATAGCTATGACTGGGCAGTTTATGTACAAGGTTACAGTCTGTTTAGAAAGGATCGTCAAAACCAGAGAGGGGGGTATGCCTTTATGTAAAGTCCTGTCTAAAGCCCACACTCCGGGAATATATAAATGAGGGACATGAACATGTGGAGTCACTGTGGGTAGAGATACATGGAGCTAAAAACAATAATAAATTACTAATAGGAGTTTACTATAAACCACCTAATATACCAGAGTCCACAGAAAATCTACTACTAAACGAGATAGACAAGGCGGCAAATCATAATGAGGTGGTTATTATGGGGGACTTCAACTACCCAGATATAGACTGGGAAACTGAAACTTGTATATCTCATAATGGAAACAGGTTCTTGGCAATAACCAAAGACAATTACCTCTCCCAACTGGTTCAGGACCCGACTAGCGGGACGGCCATACTGGACTTACTATTAACCAATAGGCCTGACAGAACAACAGACGTGCAGGTTGGGGGACACCTGGGAAATAGTGACCATAAAGCAATAACCTTCCAATTATCATTCAAAAGAGCGTTTCTACAGGAAGGAACAAAAATACCAAACTTCAAAAAAGCTAAATTTAGCCAACTAAGAGAGGCCATAGGCCTAACTAACTGGGACAAAGTCCTCAAAAATAAAAATACAGCCACAAAATGGGATATCTTTAAAAGCCTCCTAAAATCTCATTGTGAGAGGTACATACCGTATAGGAATAAAAGGTTAAGAACAAAAATAAACCAATGTGGATAAATAGAACTGTAAAGAAAGCAATAAATGACTAAAAGAAAGCATATAAATCACTACAACAGGAGGGTAGCACTGAAAAACGATAAGGAAACAAATAAAACTGTAAACAAATAAAAGCGGCCAAACTAGAGACCGAGAGATTAATTGCCAAAGAGTAACTAACCCTAAAATGTTTTTCAATTATATAAATGTTAAAAAGTATAAATCTGAAGGTGTCGGCACTTTAAAGAGTAATGAGTGGGGAGTCACAGAGAGCAATGAGGAGAAAGCAAAACTGTAAAAAAAAATTTTCTCCAATGTATTCACTGAGGAAAAAAAAATGTCAGATGACATGCAGAATGTAAAAATAAATTCCCCATTAAAAGTGTCCTGTCTGACCCAGGAAGAAGTACAACAGCGACTTAAAAAGATTAAAATAGACAAATCACCAGGACCGGATGGCATACACCCCCGTATTCTAAGGGAATTAAGTAATGTCATAGCCTGACCCTTATTTCTGATATTTGAACTGACAGGGAATGTCCCACAGGATTGGCGCATAGCAAATGTTGTGCCAATATTCAAAAAGGGTCCAAAAACGGAGCCTGGAAACTATAGGCCGGTAAGTTTAACATCTGTTGTGGGTAAACTGTTTGAAGGTTTTCTAAGAGATGCTATCTTAGAGCATCTCAACGGAAATAAGCAAATAACGCCATATCATCATGGCTTCATGAGGGATCGGTCATGTGAAACTAATTTAATCAGTTTCTATGAGGAGGTAAGTTCTAGACTTGACAGCGGTGAATCAATGGATGTCGTATATCTGGACTTCTCCAAAGCATTTGACACTGTACCTCATAAAAGGTACCTCATAAAAGGTTAGTATATAAAATGAGAATGCTCGGACTGGGAGAAAATGTCTGTATGTGGGTAAGTAACTGGCTGAGTGATAGAAAGCAGAGGGTGGTTATTAACGGTACACACTCAGATTGGGTCACTGTCACTAGTGGAGTACCTCAGGGGTCAGTATTGCGGCCCTATATTTATTAATGATCTTGTAGAAGGCTTGCACAGTAAAATATCAATTTTCGCAGATTACACTAAACTGTGTAAAGTAATTAACACTGAAGAGGACAGTATACTACTACAGAGGGATCTGGATAGATTGGAGGCTTCGGCAGATAAGTGGCAGATGAGGTTTAACACTGACAAATGTAAAGTTATGCACATGGGAAGGAATAATGCAAGTCACCCGTACATACTAAATGGTAAAACACTCGGTAACACTGACATGGAAAAGGATCTAGGAATTTTAATAAACAGCAAACTAAGCTGCAAAAACCAGTGTCAGGCAGCCGCTGCCAAGGCCAATAACATAATGGGTTGCATCAAAAGGGGCATAGATGCCCGTGATAAGAACATAGTCCTACCACTTTACAAATCGCTAGTCAGACCACACATGGAGTTACTGTGTACAGTTCTGGGCTCCTGTGAACAAGGCAGACATAGCAGAGCTGGAGAGGGTCCAGAGGAGGGCCACTAAAGTAATAACTGGAATGGGGCAACTACAGTACCCTGAAAGATGATCAAAATTAGGGTTATTTACTTTAGAAAAAAAGACGACTGAGGGGAGATCTAATTACTATGTATAAATATATCAGCGGTCAGTACAGAGATCTATCCCATCATCTATTTATCCCCAGGACTGTAAATGTGACGAGGGGACATCCTCTGCGTCTGGAGGAAAGAAGGTTTGTACACAAACATAGAAGAGGATTCTTTACGGTAAGAGCAGTGAGACTATGGAACGCTCTGCCTGAGGAGGTGGTGAAGGTGAGTACAATAAAGGAATTCAAGAGGGGCCTGGATGTATTTCTGGAGTGTAATAATATTACAGGCTATAGCTACTAGAGAGGGGTCGTTGATCCAGGGAGTTATTATGATTGCTTGATTGGAGTTGGGAAGGAATTTTTTATTCCCCTAAAGTGGGGAAAATTGGCTTCTACCTCACAGTTGTTGTTTTTTTTTGCCTTCCTCTAGATCAACTTTCAGGATGACAGGCCGAACTGGACGGACAATGGATGTCTTTTTTCAGCCTTATGTACTATGTTACTATTTATTACTTTATTTTAAATATATTCCCAAATGCCTTTCATTAGTTATAATGGCTCGTTTTGTCTGGGGAGCAATCATTAGGATAAATAAAATGGCCGCCAACCTATTAGTGCACACAAAACCTGTTCTAATCACACAGCAGGACACAGCCACATCCCCACCTCCTCTCTGTACTTTGTCTCCTCATGAACTCTGTTCCTTCAGAGATTCAGCTGAAGATCATATTAAACATATTAAACAGTATTTCGGACCATAACCCCTGACAGAGCAGAGAGGAGGATGAGGCAGCCCTTTAGGTCAGTGCTTTGAAGTAACCTGTCACTAATAGGACGGGGGCCATTTTATTTATCCTAATGATTGCTTCTTTAGAGAAAACAAGCCATTATAACTAATCAAAAGTATCTGGGAATTTATTTATAATAAAGTAATATTTACGTATTTTCATTTTCTTAATTCATGGAGAACCATTTTAAGAGCGGCGTCTAAAATGACGGTCTTAATAAATGACCCCCATCATTTTTAATGTTACATTTTTATTGTTAAATTGTTAATGTTAAATATAATTCAATTTTTTTATTGTTAAGTATATAGAATTTTTATTGTTAAGTACCTTTTGTTTTCCGCTAGGGTCAACATTCTGAGCTCCTGGGGAGAAAAAGTGTGAGCTATATTATTTCCTGGTTTTTTTTTCCAACATTCTATGCTGATTGGTTTCTTAATATATCTTTATTCGTTTTCTGATACAAAGCTCTTTATTCCCTTCCTAGACATAGATTTAAAACCTAACAGTCCAAAAACCTGCAGAAGCCACTAGAGGGAACATAGTAGCTAGTACATACACTTAGACAGTTAACGGGGTTGTGAGGCCTAGGTGCTGAAAGCCTCAATGGTGGTAACCTATGGTCAATGAAAAAAAAACACCTGTGCACAGACCCGCTGTTCCCACACTGCTGACCCATTTCTTGTCAACTTCTGCTCCCTGCTGGACCATAAGTGGCTTGGCCCCACAACCATTGCAGCTTTTCAGTAGCCTCAACTGTCACATGTGCTAGAATGGCACGTCACTGGTCACAGGTTATGATCATTGTTGAAACCCCCTTAACGCAATAACACAGTATGCAGTTAGCCACAAAGCTCCCTCTAGTGGCTACTGCAGACTGCCACAACTTTGTATGCTCTATGTCAGTGTTTCCCAACCAGTGTGCCTCCAGCTGTTGCAAAACTACAACTCCCAGCATGCCCGTACAGCCAAAGGCTGTAAAGGCATGCTGGGAGTTGTAGTTTTGCAACAGCCGGAGGCACACTGGTTGGGAAACACTGCTCTGTGTACATATGTGCAGGGGTTTTGGGACTGTATCCGAAAAATTTAGCTCTCACTGTTGAAAAGACAAGCTAAGAAATTAATCAATAAACAATTTTGAACTTAAAATTACATTAAAATAAAAAGGTGGGCATTCACTTTGACAGAAGCTAACACCTGATTGTCTAGAAATGGGAAGGGGGTTGTATCTCTACTAAGAGAGAGTTTACATCACCGTTATTTTTTTTACGTTCTTCTGATCCAGCAGAAGAACAGAAGAATAAAGAAAAAATATATATCCTGTAAAAAGAAAAATGGATCCTGTGCACATATGGCATCTATTTGAGCTATTTCCATCAGGGATCCGTTATTTGAGATGGAGAAAAAATGGCTAAAACAGATGCCAAATGTGCACAGGATCCGTTTTAGTTTTTTTACAGGATCAGTTTTTTTATTTTTATTTCTCTGTTCTTATGGAGAAGAGCAGAAACATAAGGGTGATGTGAACTCTCCCTAAGAATCTGATGCGCAGCATAATAGCTCAGTGTTTAAAGGGAATCTGTCAGCAGTTTTATGCTGCTAGGTTCTAACAGCTCCAGCACAAGCCAACAAGTCCTGATATTCATGAGCTTCTGGCTTTCTCCTCCATACCCCGCCACTGATTGACAGTTTATTTCCATCTGAATTAGCAGCAGAAGGCAGAGAAAGCCAGGAACTCATTAATATTCAGGACATATGAGCTGGAGCTGTTCAGTACAAGATTTTAGTAAAACAGCTAGGTTAATTAAAGAAAGTGACCCAATATTTTCTAGTTTATGTTGTGCTTAGGACACCATAAAACTGCTGACAGATTCCCTTTAACACCTTTCCTTGCAGCACTGGGGCCCTGTGTTCAAATCTGAACAAGGGCAAGATCAGCATGGTGCTTGTATAGGCACTCAAAAAACATTCAAAAAGGTTAATTTAGAATTTGGATTGAGAGCTGCAATGTGGACAGGGACCAGCCTGACTGATGACAATCTCAGTACAGCACCGCAGAATATGTTAGTGCTTTGTAAATAAATTGGCTATTTGCTAAGGAGCTGCAACGTAACAGTTAAAATATGGAATCCAATTTTCTTCCAGGCCCAAGAGCCTCTCTAGACTCAGTTTCAGCTTTTGGTTATGATCTCTGTATGATGACATATTTAAACCTATGTTCTGAAAAGAGATTATGGCAGGAATAAGTAAAATCCAGGTGCAGTGCATATAGAAGCAGCTAACTAGACACACAAAGGAATTTTCTAGTAAAACGAACCAAGGAGCAGTAACTACAGTCTTATTTCTTGAGTTGCTCCAAAGCTATAAACATTGATTGTCACATTTAATCTCATGTTTAATTACAGCCCCTCCATCCATCAACTCCACAGAGCTAGGTATCATAAAACATTCCACGCCAGGCTCCTCTGAGCTGCAACAAATATCTCCTCTGTAAAAGTACAACCTGGGGCCATAATAATCAGCACATACGTATGACATCCCGAGGATAAGAACATAAATCTTATATTTCATTTCCTCCTCATCCTCATTGCATTTTACTCATTTTGGGCTAAAAATATTTTTTTTCATTTGGTCTTTATTAACATATTTCAACAGTTTCTTTTCTACAGCCTCCACTTTCAGTATATCTGTAGACTGGCCTGCTTTCTGTTTCACACTGAATCCATCAGAAAGCAGCTCTGATGGCTCCATGTGGATCAGTTATCTCTGAATTCCTTACAGCTCAATAACACTAATATACAGCTATACAATATGTAAGCTAAATTCTTATAAAACTGATAAGGGTTTAGCTATGATGAGTGTTTAAAAGCTGTCAGGGGTTCAGGGATAAGGGCTACAGATTTAGGCATCAGAACAATTCTCTGATCGGATTCTCTGAGGATGGGCCTGTGTCAGCCTCAAAACAAAAGAGAAACCTGTACAGGAAAAGCTGTTAATTTTTTTTTTAATAAAGACCAATTGAAAAAGAGATGTTTAACCCAAAAGGAGTAAAATGCAATAATAATAATAATTAGAGATGAGCGAATTTAATATTTTTAACCCCTTTGGGACACAGCCTTATTTCACCTTAAGGACCAGGCCATTTTTTGCAAATCTGACCAGTCTCACTTTAAGTGGTGATAACTTTAAAACGCTTTGACTTATCCAGGCCATTCTGAGATTTTTTTTTTGTCACATATTGTACTTCATGACACTGGTAAAATGAATTTTAAAAAAATATTTTTATTTATAAAAAAGATACCAAATTTACCAATTTTTTTTTTAAAATACCAAATTTCCAAGTTTCAATTTCTTTACTTCTATAATACATAGTAATACCTCCAAAAAATAGTTATTACTTTACATTCCCCATATGTCTACTTCATGTTTGGATCATTTTGGGAATGATATTTTATTTTTGGGGGATGTTACAAGGCTTAGAAGCCTAGAGGCAAATCTTGAAATTTTTCTGAAATTTTCAAAAACCCAATTTGTAGGGACTAGTTCAAGTCTGAAGTCACTTTGCGAGGCTTACATAATAGAAACAACCCAAAAACTGATTTTACAAACTTTGTTAACCCTTTAGGTGTTTCACAAGAATTAATGGAAAATAGAGATACAATTTAAAAATTTAACTTTTTGGGCATATTTTCCATTTTAATATTTTTTTTCCAGTTACAAAGCAAGGGTTAACAGCCAAACCAAACTCAATATTTATGGCTCTGATTCTTTAGTTTACAGAAACACCCCATATGTGGTTGTAAACCACTGTACAGGCACATGGCAGGGCGCAGAAGGAAAGGAATGCCATACGGTTTTTGGAAGGCAGGTTTTGCTGTTTGTTTGTTTTTTTGACACCATGTCCCATTTGAAGTCCCCCTGATGCAACCCTAGAGTAGAAACTCCATAAAGTGACCCCATCTAAGAAACTACACCCCTCAAGGTATTCAAAACAGATTTTACAAACGTCGTTAACCCTTTAGGTGTTCCACAAGAGTTATTGGCAAATGGAGATGAAATTTCAGAATTTCTATTTTTTGGCAAATTTTCCATTTTAATCCATTTTTTCCAGTAACAAAGCAAGGGTTAACAGCCAAACAAAAATCAATATTTATGGCCCTTAATCTGTAGTTTACAGAAACACCCCATATGTGGTTGTAAACTGCTGTACGGGCACACGGCAAAGCACAGAAGGAAAGGAATGCCATACGGTTTTTGGAAGGCAGGTTTTGCTGGACTTTTGTTTTTTTTTTAAAACCATGTCCCATTTGAAGCCCCCCTGATGCACCCCTAGAGTAGAAACTCCAAAAAAGTGACCCCATTTTAGAAACTATGGGATAGGGTGGCAGTATTGTTGGTACTACTTTAGGGTACATATGATTTTTGGTTGCTCTATATTACACTTTTTGTGAGGCAAGGTAACAAGAAATAGTTGTTTTGGCACCATTTTTATTTTTTTGTTATTCACAACATTCATCTGGTATTTTTCTAGACCAGGTTGTCACAGATGCAGCGATACAAAAAAAATCATGTTTTAGTGTTTCCATAGTCTGAGAGCCATAATTTTTAGTTTTTGGGCGATTACCTTGGCTAGGGTATGATTTTTGTGGGATGAGATGATGGTTTTATTGGCACTATTTTGGGGTGCGTGTGACTTTTTGATCGCTTCCTATTACACTTTTTGTGATGTAAGGTGACAAAAAAATTGTTTATTTAGCACAGTTTTTATTTTTTACGGTGTTCATCTAAGGGGTTAGGTCATGTGATATGTTTATAGAGCCAGTCAATACGGACGCGGCGATATCTAATATGTATACTTTTTTTTTTACCCCTATTTTTTACCAATTTTTTTTATTTTATTTGAGGAAAATGACATTTTTGTTTATTTTTTGTTGAAACTTTTAATTTTTGGGGGGAAAACTTTATTTTTTCAACTTTTTTTCACTTAATTTTTTTATCCCACTTTGGGACTTGAACTTTTGGGGGTCTAATCTCTTTACAATGCATTCCAATACTTCTGTATTGGAATGCATTGGCTGTATGGGTAATACAGTGAGTATTACTCATACAGCTTCTGGCCTGTGAGATCCAGGGGGCTGGATCAGAATAAAGCAACTTGTGGATGAACACGGTATTGGTGAGTTCAGCTATCTGATGAGGATTGTCCGCAGTGATTATGTCTGCTTATACAGGACAGGTATAGAGGTCTTACAAGGGATAGATCGCTATCACAACAATTGGAGTCAGTATAGTCAAAAGATGCATAGAATTCCTACAGCCTGCTGTGTATATGTGTGTGCCTAATCTGCAATCAAGCTCAGTGCCATCCGCCATCCTGTGAAACCACATGGTCGCACAAGCTTACTGCACTTCACGTGAATGTTGAAAACTGTTTCTCTACATTGAACTGTGTTACCTCACCTGTCTAAGCTGCTGTTCGTCTTCTTAAAGAGACAGTACAATTTTCGTAAAACCGTAAAAAATGTCTAGACAAGGTTCTGAACACTCCTTTATGGCCCAAACCAACACAGATACATCATGCCTCTGAACCGGCAGACGTACAGGGAGCAGATTCTGCAGATATTACCGAACAGAGTGTAAGACCCAAGCGTACAATAAAACCGACACAGAAACTCAGGGAGAACTATGAAGCCACTAGAGATGAGTTCTCCAGTAATCTGTCAGACCTCTGGGACAGAACTTCACACTGCATGTCAGTTTTGTCACACTTTAATGATCAAGCAGCTGAATTAAGAGACTCTATAAATCGACTATTTGCTGCGTATGAATGCTACCAGCGGCTGTCTGCAAACTACTCAGCTTTCTTGCAGGACTCTAATATAGAGGATTCTTCAGCATAAGTGACCAGGACTGAAGCACTTAACCAACAAATGGATCTTGCAGTGCAAAATGCTAAGCTTAAGGCAGAACTCCGCATTACTCAATTGCAGGAGACCAGATCTCACAGATCCACCTCAACCAAACGCACTGCACTTTCTTCTAGATCCTCTTGATCCAGAAGTTCTACATTAAGCGACAAACTAATAGAGGCCCGCGCTGATGCCAAATCAAAAAAGGCGCAAAGCTCTTTTACCAGAAAGCAAGCAGAGGTAGAAGCACGCAAGGTAGCTCAACAAGCAGAGATGGAAGCTCAAAGGGCAGCTCACTAAGCCAAGAGGAAGCTCAAAGAGTAGTTCAACCAGCAGAGAAGAAAGCTCAAAGAGTAGCTCAACAAGCAGAGATGGAAGCACAAATGGCTGCTCAACAAGCAGAGGCAGATTCACAAATAAAGATTCTGCAAATGAAAGGGGAGGAAGCAGCTTCCTTAGCAAGGCTGAAAGTCCTTGAACAAGCAATGGGACAATGTACTAATCCAGACTGTCTTATCCAAGCAGAACTGGAAAATCCAGTTGAACGCACCAATGAATACGTACTAAAGCATAACATTTGCAAAGATACAGAGTCATCTCCTGTACCTCCTACTAACAACACTGTTCTGATTCTCAACATATAGACCTCTCAGCTCCCTATGCCTGAGCCTCTTCAAGTCTGCAACACAAGTACATATACGCAGCAAACCACATCAACTCCTACCAACAACAAGGTCACTTCCAGTGACAAGCCGCAGCTCAAGCCACAGCCAGCACAAGCCTTAGAGACTACACCACAGTTAAACACTCATGCAACATCATTTTACCCTGGTAAACCTCATCCTATATCACCAGAGAACTCTCACACCAAAGGGGTTCCATAAGTTACTTTGGCACCAAAGAGTGAGAGATCAGACTTGAACGACTTTGCCAGATATATGGTACGCCATGAGCTTAATAACACCAGCCTCTCAAGGTTTGACGACTGTCCAGAGAGCTACAGGGCCTTGAGATCCACCTTAAAGGCTGCTATTGCTGATCTCAACCTTACTGCTAAGGAGGAACTTAATTTGCTCATAAGGTGGCTGGAGCCAGAATCTGCAGATTGGGTTAAAAAACAGAGAATGGTACATGTTGACCACCCAGATGCAGGTCTTGTTGCTGCATGGGCCAGACTTGAGCAAGCCTATGGTAGCTTTAAAGCAATAGAAAGCGCTCTATTCCAGAGACTGCAAAACTTCCCAAACATAGGGAACAAAGACTATCGCAAGCTCCAAGATCTAAGTGACCTCCTCTTGGAGCTAGAGTTGGCAAAGACAGACCCAGGTCTACCTGGACTAAGCTTCCTGGACGCCGCTCATGGTGTCAACCTAGTGGTGTCTAAACTGCCACACGGCCTGCAAGAAAAATGGACACAACAGGACTGAAGGTACAAAAGAGACTATAACGTATCCTTACCTCCATTCTCATACTTTTGCAGGTCCATTAGTGATCAAGCCTGGACGAGAAACGATCCCAGCTTCAGTAAACCCAACTTGCCTGCTTCATCCTCATTATCATCAAGGTATGATACTTCTGTATTGGAATGCATTGGCTGTATGAGTAATACTGTGTGTATTACTCATACAGATTCCGGGGCCTGTGAGATCCAGGGGGCTGGATCGGCACGTCACAGAAAGGCAGCGCAATGCCTTCCTCAGACATCACGCTTCCTTCCATGCCATTGGGTCGCCCCCACAGCCCCATGGGGAGCCGATGGCACCGTCGACTGCAACCGCCGCAATAGATAAAAGCCGCAAACCGCAGGTCTGAATTGACCTGCGGTTTGCGGCAATCGCCGACATGGGGGGGGTCATGTCGGCGATTGCCGCAAACCGCAGGTCAATTCAGACCTGCGGTTTGCGGCTTTTATGCCCCCCCCCCCGGGCATTTAGCCGAGGTGCCTGCTCAATGATTTGAGCAGGCACCGGCTTCCGATCACTGCCCGCCGGGCGGTGGGGATCGGAAATACACAGAGCGTACAGGTACGTCCTGTGTCCTTAAGTACCAGGACATAAGGGCGTGCCTGTACGCCCTATGTCTTGAGGAGGGTAAGGCACCTTGTTGATGAGATTCCTGCAATGGACATGAGTGATGAAATCTTAGTCCTGCTTGGAAGGGACATTCTCAGAATACATTGAGTATGCGACCAGTGAGATGGACCCGACGATGCCCCTCATGCACAAATACTTGACCTAGGCTGGGTAATAGTGGGCGATGTATGCTTGGCCAGGATGCGTATGTCATCTGAGATCCACTTCTTCAAGACTTGGCCAGGATGCGTATATCATCTGAGATACACTCCTTCAAGACTTCAAACAGTGCCCTCACTATTATGAAGTAAAGGAGAAGCCTCATGACAGCATCGAAGTACCAGATGTTACTTCTGTCCTTTGTGATGACAACCTAGGTACCACAGTGTTTTGTACTCCAAGAGATGACAACAAAATAACCTTGTCAGTTGAAGACAGAGGGTTCATCAAAATAATGGACAAAGAATTCTTCCAGGATAAGTCTAACAGCTGAGTTGCACCATTACCTCTTCGTGCTGCAGAGGCCAAGCTCCCAACTAATCGTGAACAGGCTTTATCCAGATTCAACTCACTTCAACGAACACTAAAGAACAGGCCTGAAATGAAGGACCATTTCATTGCTTTTATGAAATGGATCTTTGACAATGATCACGCCGAACCAGCGCCACCACTTCAAAGACACGATGAGTGCTGGTACCTACCTTTCTTCGGGGTATATCATCCACGTAAGCCAAAACAAATCAGAGTAGTATTTGACTCCAGTGCCAAGCATCAAAACGTATCCGTAAACGATGTTCTTCTCACTGTCCCGAATCTAACCAACAACCTTGTAGGTGCACTTATGAGGTTTAGAAGAGAACCAGTTACCATAACTGCTGATTAAGCAAATGTTTCACTGCTTCATTGTACGCAAAAACCATAGGAACTTCCTAAGGTTTCTGTGGCACCGTAACAACAACATGGACAATGAGATTATTGAATACCGCATGAAGGCACATGTTTTCGGAAATAGTCCCTCACCCACTGTTGCAATATACGGTTTACAAAGGACTGCCCTTCATGGAGAAAAGGAGTATGGCGTGGATGCTCGACACTTTGTTGAGAGAGACTTTTATGTTGATGATGGACTTAAGTCTTTACCTACAGACGAAGAAGCCATAGACCTGCTCCAAAGGACACAAGGTATGCTTTCTGAGGCTAACCTCAGACTACACAAGATTGCCTCAAATAGTGTTGCTGCTATGAAAGCCTTTCAACCTGGCGATCATGCCACAGGGTTTAAAGATTTAAATCTTGGAATGGACATGCCACCTGTACAGAGAAGTCTGGGCCTACAGTGGAACTTATTCGGCTTTCAAGTCAGCTCTGCAGACAAACCATTTACCAAGCGTGGTGTTCTGTCAGTGGTGAACAGCCTATATGATCCACTGGGTACTGAAATTAATCCTGCAGATCATGCCACCATGCCAGTGTTTACAGATCCAGAGACCACAACTATCCTTACCCCAGCTACCCTGCTTACCCAGAAGCTTGGGTCCATTTCTGTTCCACCTGGAGACTTTAAAGCAGGAAATCTGTGCTACGACCGGTGGAAGCGAGTACAACACCTTGCCAACTGCTTCTGGAATCGTTGAAAGATGGAGTATCTTTGCACTCTGCAAGGACGCAGGAAATGGCAATGCCTGAACCCTAACATACAAGTTGGAGATCTCGTTCTGCCCAAGGACCAGCAAGCCGAAAGAATCGAGTGGCCTATGGGACCTATTGTAAAGAGCGTTCCTATTGATGATGGTAAGGTACGCCAGGTGGAGGTGAAAGTTGCAAGACAAGGGACTGTAAACACTTTCATCAGACCTATCACAGAACTTATTCTGCTCTTGCCCTTTGTAGAATAACTTGCTTGCGTATGCTGCTGGATCTTACCTGTGACTTCAAGAAGGAAGTGTCTTGAACTTTAATTTATACAACTTGAAACCTTACATTATAGTTGTTGCATTATATGCATGTTCTCTTTTATGTCTTTCAGGTCTTCAAGACATCAAAGCAAATTGCACTGTTGTTTATTTGCATTTGTATAACTACCGTTATGGTATAAATATTGACATTTACAATGCCGGACGGGGACTATGCTGTTACACAGTTAATATTTACAGTAATGTAGATGGGAATTTATATAGTTTATTCTTTTGTACCATGTTCTATGGATATTTCTATGGTTAGTTATATGCTGAACTTGTTTTTCATGTTCCCTTCCCTGAGATCTATGACTAATTTCCTTTTTAATGCTCCACCCTTCTTCTGGAGTACAGCACTTCCTGTATCATGGATGCAGCTAACAGATGTAACAGGGACACATATAGTCTTCATGGTACGCTAAAGAAAGTATCATCTTTTGACTGCATAATACTGAGATCCATTCATTCTGCTGTATCCTGTTATCTGATATACAGAATAAAGCAACTTGTGGATGAACACGGTATTGGTGAGTTAAACTATCTGATATGGATTGTCCGCAGTGATTATATCTGCTTATACAGGGCTAGAAAAGGGGGTTAGTCAGCACATTCCAATGCGCAGGTGCACGCTGCCATGGCTAAAAACATACTATGTTTTGAGCCATGGCAGCGTGCACCTGCGCATTGGGATGTGCTGACTAACCCCCTTTTCTTTGCAGATTTACAGTGCTGGAGATGTGGCACTCCAACGAGTCGTGCACTCCTGATTAGCCTGTCTGCCCCATAGGCTAACTTTAATTAGTCTCAGTAAAAAGCTGTTGCCTGCTCTTACTACATTCATTGGAAGCTGTCTGGCACAAGGAAAGGTATGGAGTGGGCTCGGCATGCATGTTGGTACCTGCATCCCTTGTAAGTAATGGCCATTATGGCAACAAAAATGGTAGAAGGCAAAGTGGACCCAGCATGCATGTGGATCCAACACTTCCTGAACTTTATGGTGGCCATTATGGCGCATAACAGGTAGTATTTTGTGTTAGGACCTGTCTTACAGAGATCACCTTGACGCTCTGCAGACGGGCTCAGATGGTTTCGTACAAAATGCATTTGCCAAGCATCTCACTTTATAAATAAGCGTAGCATTAGCACTATAATATTTTTTGTGACTATGGCATTATTGTACTTTATTTGGTATGCAGGGTGTTGTTGCATTGTCTTATTTTTTTTTCTCTATGCTTATACAGGCCAGGCATAGAGGTCTTACAAGGTATGGATTACTATCACAACAATCAGAGTCAGAATACTAATAATAATAATTAAAATGATTGCTCCTGAATGTAGGAAACAGCATAGCTTGCTGTGCTACTTTGATTCTGTAGCTCCCGCCTGTAGCTCACAATCAGCAGAACATCATATGGCAGAACATGGATCGCAACTTAGGGCACTTTCACACTAGCATTATTCTTTTCCGATATTGAAATCCAGTAAAGGGTCTCAATAATGTCAAAAACGCATCAGTTTTGTCCTAATGTATTCTGAATGGAAGGCAATCTGTTCAGTATGCATGAGGATGTTTTCCATTCCGTCCCTTGTACGGTATTTGACTGGACAAAATCCCAGAACAATACCGCACTTACGGGGTCCGGCATTCTAACAAGATGTTAGTTTGCATACTGTTTGCCGGATCAACAATGGAACTGCCTGCCGGATTCTAACAATGCTAGTGTGAAAGTAGCTTAAGCCATGGGGGACTTTGTGTGCCACTATAGATTGTGTCGGACTGGCCCACCAGGGGATCCTCCGGTGGGCCCAGACTCTTATACATTAGGGTCTAGGGTCTAGTTCTTTGAATAAAAACCTATTAGACTTTATTTATGGTATGGAAGGTTAGGCCCTGAGAATAATTTCCTCTGGTGTGCCCAAGGAACCCTAGTCTGACCCTGACTATAGAGAATCTTGCACAGGGCTCTACCATGTGCTTAAAGCCTATGGCCAATTCAGGCAGCCATAATGCGGGTACTTTTTTGTGCTTACAGTATATTACAGATGCAACACCCTGGACCTCGCCAGGTCATCAGAATGCGAGCACTGCACTGTTCACAGCTGGGGGTTTGCGACAATGTTTTTAGTTCTGCGAGGATCAATATACTATTAATATAAATATATTACCACAATGTGTTCTTTTAGATGGATATTGGACTTTTACTACCAAAAGGCGTATTACGTCTATGTTTGTGAACATCTAGCTCTATAAACACTGTACATCTGGGAACAAAGTGACTTCATGTTCTAGCAGATGTGTTACTTGTAAGCTCAGCGCTGGCTCCTTGTGTAAGTACTTGTGCTGCCAGACAACAAGTAGGATACAAATGTCTTAGAAATTGAATGTCAGTGGCGTAGCGTGGGTTGGCAGCACACGGGGCAAGCCAATTATTGCGCCCCACAAAACCTGTCGACACGCACTTTTTTTTTACAGATAATGCAGTAGATGTCAAGTGCAGTCCTATGTAACACCACACGTAACACAGTGATAACTTTCTAAATACAGATAATCTAATAGATGGATGGGAGGCCCTAGAATTCAGAACACGCACAGTGTCGCCTAAAGTCCTCTCCCCTAACCCTACCATGAAAGAAATATGTGGATGGAAATTACATATATTGGTACACAAAATACAGTAGAATACAGCAGCACATACCTCTTACATCCAGACACGTCTCCTCAACATCTTCATTCGGCCGTGTCTCGTCTCTGCAGTTTATCACAGAAAAATATTTTAGATTCCTCACTTTACTATCGTCCTCTTCCTCCTGGCGCCTCAACACAGCTGTCATCCTGCTACTACCCCCAATATTGTGCTAGTGCCATACAGAAAGTCCCCCATAATAATACACTCCCAAACTGTCCTCAATAGTAATAGTGTTCAACCCCACTACTAATGGTGTTGCATCACCCTCAATAGCAACCCCATCAGTAGTAATATCCTCCATATTGCGCTCAATTATAAATCCCCCTCAGCACCCCCATAGGGCCCCTAGTAGAAATAAGGCCTCCTATAGTGTCCCCAGCAGTAGCAAGGTCTCTCTATAAGGTAGCTCTATAGAGCCCACAGTAGTAATAAAGTCCCCTATAGTGTATGCAGTAGTTATAATACCTCATACAGTGGACCAAGTATTTATAAAGACCCGTCGCAGTGTCCCTTCTGTATGATTATTATTATTATATATAATATCCCCCCTCTGTATTGTTATTATTATGGCCCCCTCTGTATTATAAGTATAATGGCCTTTTCTGTATTAATAGTATGATGACCCCCTCTATGAGCTGTGTGAGTGCTGTTTTTTGTGGGGTCACTGGGAAGCTTTTATTTTTATTATAGGGGGGGACATAATTTTTTTGCTAATTTTTTTAGGAGCGCTAAAAACATTGAATCATGCAATTGGCAAATACACCCATTTTACCCACAAAAATTACCCCTCTGGGCAGCAAGCCCGGGTCTTAACTGAAGAATACTTCTCTGAGCAGTACTAGCTAGCAGTGCACTCCACTCCCTAACTAGTCTGAGTGATGCAGCAGGCACTGTTTACTTTACTTTATTGAAATTGTGCCTGAGCTCAGTTGCTCAGGCCCTGAGCCTCAGCGGGACTTGCACTTGGTCAGTGACTGTCAGTCACACTGTGTTAGTCACTGTCACACTCACACACCCAAGCTGCATAATTGAGTCCTGAAGCTGCAGCCATCTTCTTCTTCTTGCTCCGCAGTGCCTTTCTCACTTGGAAGGAGGTCAGAGCCTATCAGTGACTGGGTAGGACAGGACTGGAGTGCAAGGACTGCCGTGCGCGCCCTGGTGATTCATACGGGCGGGTATGCTTCTTCTGCTGAAACTGCTCCTCACTCTGTGCAGTGCAGCAGAGCAGAATTCAAAGTCAGTTCACATTTGGCGCCAGCGGCCAGCGCCCCCTGCAGTCTGGAACCCGGGACAACGGCCCCCCTGCCCCCCCCCCCCCACACGCTACGACACTGGTCAGCGTGGTGTCATTGCTATTTCCTTCCACTACACTATATTTTCCAGGTTTTCCCTAGTAATGTAATGTTTAAGTTAGTCATCTGTAAGTTGTTCCTGCACAAAATCATTACTCTACTTAACTACTTCCAGACCGTTCCATTTACCCCCTTCCTGACAGAGCCTAATTTTACAAATCTGACATGTGTCACATTAGGTGGTAATAGCTTTGGGACACTTTTATTTATCCAAGTCATTCTGAGACGGTTTTCTCGTGACACATTGTACTTCAGGATAGTCAAATTTTAGTCAATAAATTTCACCTTTATTTATGAAAAAATCCCAAATTTACCCAAAATTTACCAATTTTCAATTTCTCTGCTTTTAAAACAGAAAGTGATACCTCATAAAATATTTATTACTTAACATTCCCCATATGTCTACTTTATGTTGGCATTAGTGTTGGTCAAGCACCAAAGTGCTCGGGTGCTTGAGTAGAATTCCTCGGGATGCTTGGGTGTTCTACTGAGCATAATAGAAGTCAATGAGAGAACCCGAGCATTAAACCAGGAACCCCCTGCTCTGAAGACGGAAGGGTGCCTGATTCATAGGAAAAGGTCAGAAATTGATGGAAACACCACTGAAATGGTTCGGGAACAGCATGGGCATGATGTCTGGATGCATCTTGGACTCGCTGCTGGGAACGATGTTGTCTGAGTAGTACGCCACTTTTACACACTGACAATAATCCACACAAAACTGAAGATAAAATCGATTTAGAGGTAAAAATTTTAGGAAACATTCTTTCATATATATTTACTTGTATATAAAGTGCAAGTGTTGCCAAAAATTAGAAATGAGAGGCACTCCGATACAACCTGTATATCACATAAAGGAGGGCCTCATTCACATTGTGGTACAATTGTTCAGGTAGTGGGACTCCTACACTCATAAAGCCTATGCACTAAGAGAAAGAGCTGCCAAAAATAGAAAGGAACAGGCACTCCAATACACCCTTTATTACACATAAAGGAGGGCATCATACACATCCTTGAAAAATTATGATTGATGGCCTGCTGGTGACCCTCTCAAACATTAGGGGTGAGGGCCTGCTGCTGAGCTGACCATCTAACCAATTTTGTGGGTGAGGGCTTACTGCCGAGCTGACCATCTAAAAAATTAGTGTGCGAGGGCCTGCTGCTAAGCTGACGATACCCCAAAAATTTGTAGGTGAGGGCCTGCTGCCGAGCTAACCATCAAAAAAATGTTGTGGGCGAGGGCCTGCAGCCGAGCTGACCATCTAAAACATTATGGGTGAGCGCCTACTGCCGAGCTGACCATCTAAAAAAAAATTGTGGGAGAGGGCCTGCTGCCGAGCTGACCATCTAAAATTTTTTGTGGGCGAGGGCCTGCTGCTGAGCTGACCATCTAAAAAATTTTGTGGGCGTGGGCTTGCTGCCCAGCTGACCATTCAAAAAATGTTGTGGGTGAGGGCCTGCTGCTGAGCTGACCATCTAAAAAAAATTGTGGGCGATGGCCTGCTGCCGAGCTGACCATCTAAAAATTTTTGTGGGCGAGGGCCTGCTGTCAAGCTGACCATCTAAAAAAATTTGACAGGCGGATGCGCTTATCAGTTACGCCCCCAGCAGCACTAAATACACGCTCTGACAAAAGGCTGGCAGCGGGGCAGACCAGCACCTCCAAGGCGTAGAGCGCCAGTTATTGCCACGTGTCCAGTTTGGACATCCAATAGTTGTAAGGCACACAGGGATCACTAAGGACATTTACACGGTCTGCTACATACTCCTTCACCATCTTCCAAAATGTTTTATTCCTTGTGACACTAGGCCGCGCATCAGGGTGCTGGTGGGGAGTCCTAAAACTGTCCCAAGCCTTGGAGAGTGTTGCCCTGCCTCTGTTGGAACTGTGTTCACCTCGTCTACCCTCTTCAGTTGGACAAAGAACTACGTACTCTGCAGCGAGCGTTGTCAGCTAGAAATTTTTGGAGCAATTTTTCCACAAAGACCTATGGTATTGCACCATTTTGCTCGTCCTCTCCACGACAGGAATGAGAGATGAGAAGTTCTATTTGTAGCAGGGGTCGAGAAGGGTGAACAACCAGTAATAAGTGTTGCCCAAAAGGCGTACAACGCGAGGGTCACAGGAAAAGTCAGCCATGTGTGCCAGAGTCCCAACAGACAAGCCTTCACTGTCCTTATCAGGAGGATGACTCTCAATCTCCTCATCCTCTTCCTTCTCTTCTACCCATCCACGCTGAACAGATGGAATAAAACTTCCATGGGTACTACCCTCTGTGGCAGAGTCAACCGTCTCCTCCTCAGGCAAATTGGGATAGGTTTTGAGAAACCGCTGAACCACTAGGTTGAACACGTGGGCTAGGCATAGTATGTGTGTGAGCTTGCCGGCCATTATCAGACACAACCATGCCTGGTTGTAGGTTGAGTGGCGAGAGCCACAGCTTAGTTTGGTCCCTTATCCCCTGCCACAGCTCTGCGGAGGTGTGCTGTTTGTCACCTAAGCAAATCAGTTTAACCCCTTAAGGACATAGGACGTACCGGTACGCCCTATTTCCCGAGTCCTTAAGGACCAAGGACGTACCGGTACGTCCTGACTTTAAAATCGGCATTCCGGCGCCGCAGGGGTTAATTTGAACAGGATGCCGGCTGAAATCATTCAGCCGGCATCCTGTTAAAACGCCAGGGGGGGTCATGTGACCCCCCCGTGTCGGCGATCGCAGCAAACCGCAGGTCAATTCAGACCTGCGGTTTGCTGCGCTTTTTGCAGTTTCTGATCCCCGCGGTCCCTGACCGCGGGGATCAGAAACTTTAGAGTGCCTAAAATCAATATAGTACACCCCCCCCTGCACCCCTGCATGAGTTGATGGCGGCGGGTGGTGCAGGGGGGGTGTCGCAGGCGGTGGGGGGCGTTGCGGGAGGCGGGCGGTGCGGCAGGCGGGATCGCGATCCCCCGCCCGCCTCCTATTGCGTAATCGTTGGTGTACAGTGGGTATACCAGGGTGCCAGCACATTGCTGGCACCCTGGTATAAACGGCTGACATCGTTGATGCGATGTCAGCCGTTTAACCCTTTCCATACAGCGGTCCGTACGGACCGCTGTATGGAAAAGGTTAACAGTAAGAGGGAGCTCCCTCCCTCTCCCATCGGGGGGCTGCTGTGCCTTTGCAGCCCCCCGATGGAGAGGGAGAGAGCCCCCAGAGAGCCCCCCGAAGCCCCGTCCTCACCCTTCCCCGTCTGCGAAGTTCTGACCATAACTGAGCAGACGGGGAAGGTTCCCATGGCAACAGGACGCCTGCTCAGGCGTCCTGCTGTCCATGGTGCTGAACAGATCTGTGCTGAAAGCATAGATCTGTTCAGTGTAAGTAAAATACAGTGCAGTACCCTATATAGAGTACAGTACTGTATTTTACAGACATCAGACCCACTGGATCTTCAAGAACCAAGTGGGTCTGGGTCAAAAAATAAAAAGAATAAGTGAAAAAAGTTAAGATAAAAAAAAAAACATTTATCACTGAATAAAAATTAAAAAAATAAAATAAACTACACATATTAGGTATCGCCGCGTCCGTAACGACCTGATCTATAAAACGGCCATGTTACTTTCCCCGCACAGTGAACGCCATAAAAATAAAAAAATAAAAACTATGAGAAAATTGAAATTTTGTCCACCTTACTTCCCAAAAAAGGTAATAAAAGTGATCAAAAAAGTCGCATGTACGCCAAAATAGTACCAATCAAACCGTCATCTCATCCCGCAAAAAATGAGACCCTACTCAAGATAATCGCCCAAAAACTGAAAAAACTATGGCTCTTAGACTATGGAAACACTAAAACATCATTTTTTTTGTTTCAAAAATAAAATCATTGTGTAAAACCTACATAAATAAAAATAAAGTATACATATTAGGTATTGCCGCGTCCGTATCGACCGGCTCTATATAAATATCACATGACCTAACCCCTCAGATGACCACCGTAAAACAAAAAAAAAAAAACGGTGTAAAAAAAGCTATTTTTTGCCATCTTACGTCACAAAAAGTGTAATAGCAAGCGATCAAAAAGTCATATGCACCCCAAAATAGTGCCAATCAAACTGTCATCTCATCCCGCAAAAAATTAGACCCTACTCAAGATAATCGCCCAAAAACTGAAAAAACTATGGCTCTCAGACTATGGAGACACTAAACAATTTTTTGGTTTTAAAAATGAAGTTATTGTATAAAACTTACATAAATAAAAAAAAATTGTATACATATTCGGTATCGCCGCGTCCGTGACAACCTGCTCTATAAAATTACCACGTGATCTAACCTGTCAGATGAATGTTGTAAATAACAAAAAAAAAAAGTGCCAAAAAAGCTATTTCTTGTTACCTTGCCGCACAAAAAGTGTAATATAGAGCAACCAAAAATCATATCTACCCTGAACTAGTACCAACAATACTGCCATCCTATCCCGTACTTTCTAAAATGGGGTCACTTTTTTGGAGTTTCTACTCTAGGGGTGCATCAGGGGGGCTTCAAATGGGACATGGTGTCAAAAAACCAGTCCAGCAAAACCTGCCTTCCAAAAACCATGTGGCATTCCTTTCCTTCTGCGCCCTGCCGTTTGCCCGTACAGCGGTCTACAACCACATATGAGGTGTTTCTGTAAACTACAGAATCAGGGCCATAAATAATGAGTTTTGTTTGGCTGTTAACCCTTGCTTTGTAACTGGAAAAAAAATATAAAAATGGAAAATCTGCCAAAAAAGTGAAATTTTGAAATTGTATCTCTATTTTCCATTAAATCTTGTGCAACACCTAAAGGGTTAACAAAGTTTGTAAAATCAGTTTTGAATACCTTGAGGGGTGTAGTTTCTTAGATGGGGTCACTTTTATGGAGTTTCTACTCTAGGGGTGCATCAGGGGGCTTCAAATGGGACATGGTGTCAAAAAAACTGTCCAGCAAAATCTGGCTTCCAAAAACCAAACGGCGCACCTTTCCCTCTACGCCCCGCTGTGTGGCCGTACAGTAGTTTACGGCCACATATGGGGTGTTTCTGTAAACGGCAGAATCAGGGCAATAAAGATACAGTCTTGTTTGGCTGTTAACCCTTGCTTTGTTAGTGGAAAAAATGGGTTAAAATTGAAAATTAGGCAAAAAAATGAAATTCTCAAATTTCATCCCCATTTGCCAATAACTCTTGTGCAACACCTAAAGGGTTAACGAAGTTTGTAAAATCAGTTTTGAATACCTTGAGGGGTGTAGTTTCTTAGATGGGGTCACTTTTATGGAGTTTCTACTCTAGGGGTGCATCAGGGGGCTTCAAATGGGACATGGTGTCAAAAAAACTGTCCAGCAAAATCTGGCTTCCAAAAACCAAACGGCGCACCTTTCCCTCTACGCCCCGCTGTGTGGCCGTACAGTAGTTTACGGCCACATATGGGGTGTTTCTGTAAACGGCAGAGTCAGGGCAATAAAGATACAGTCTTGTTTGGCTGTTAACCCTTGCTTTGTTAGTGGAAAAAATGGGTTAAAATGGAAAATTAGGCAAAAAAATGAAATTCTCAAATTTCATCCCCATTTGCCAATAACTCTTGTGCAACACCTAAAGGGTTAACGGAGTTTGTAAAATCAGTTTTGAATACCTTGAGGGGTGTAGTTTATAGAATGGGGTCATTTTTGGGCGGTTTCTATTATGTAAGCCTCGCAAAGTGACTTCAGAGCTGTAGTGGTCCCTAAAAATTGGGTTTTTGTAAATTTCTGAAAAATTTCAAGATTTGCTTCTAAACTTCTAAGCCTTGTAACATCCCCAAAAAATAAAATATCATTCCCAAAATAATTCAAACATGAAGTAGACATATGGGGAATGTTAAGTCATCACAATTTTTGGGGGTATTACTATGTATTACAGAAGTAGAGAAACTGAAACTTTGAAATTTGCAAATTTTTCCAAATTTTTGGTAAATTAGGTATTTTATTATGCAAAAAAATTAATTTTTTTGACTTTATTTTACCAGTGTCATGAAGTACAATATGTGACGAAAAAACAATCTCAGAATGGCCTGTATAAGTAAAAGCGTTTTAAAGTTATCAGCACTTAAAGTGACACTGGTCAGATTTGCAAAAAATGGCCTGGTCCTTAAGGTGAAAATGAGCCTGGTCCTTAAGGGGTTAAGAACGGCCTGTTGCCGCTTCCCCACTGCAGTGTTACACTGCTTCCAGCTACTGACTGATGGCTGACTGGTGCTGCAAGATGATAATTCAGAGGTGGAAGTGGAGGAGGAGGCGGCGGAGAAGGGGTGTTTCAGCCACTAACGTAGGTGGCAGCAGAAACCCTGATGGAAGTAGGGCCCGCAATCCTTGGCATTGGTAGCACCTATGCCATACCAGGGTATGACTCGCTCCCAGCCTCCACAACGTTCACCCAGTGTGCCGTCAGGAAAAATGTAGCGTCCCTGGCCAAAAGCACTTGTCAACGTGTCAGTCGTTAAGTGGACCTTCCCAATGCCTGCCTTGGTCAGGGCACGGGTGATGTTACGGGATACATGCTGGTGTAAGGCTGGGACTGCACACTGTGAAAAATATTGGTGGCTGGGGACAGAGTAACGCGGGACAGCCCACCACCATCAGGCTGCAGAAAGCCTCAGTGTCCACAAGCCTAAATGGCAGCATTTCCAGGGCCAGCAATTTGGAAAGGTGAGTATTTAGTTCTATGGTCTGTGGGTGGGTGGGTGGCTGGGTGGCTGGGTATTTGTGCTTTTGTTCAAAGGCCTGGGGTATAGACATAATGTGGCCAGCACATAACAGAAGGGAAGAAGAGGCAGTGGTGTGACCCACAGACACTGGTTGTGGACCCAGGAATTCGGCCCACCTATTAGGGTGCTTTGATGCCATGTGGCGGATCATGCTGGTGGTGGTGAGGTTGCTAATGTTTACGCCCCTGCTCATTTTGGTACGGCACAGGCTGCAAATGACAATTCTTTTATGGTCCACACTTCCCTTAAAAAAAGGGCCATACAGCGGAACACCTACCCCTTGGCAAGGGAGATTGCCTCAAGGGGGTGCTCCGGGGAACAGTTGCGGGCCTGTTTCGCCTTCTCCCTTTTGCCACCCCACTGCCTCTTCCAGCGTGTTGCAGTGCTGCAGATCCCTCCGCCTCTGTACTTCTGTCCTCGCACGGCTTGCCACCTTCCCAGGTTGGGTCAGTGATTTCATCGTCCAGCACCTCCTTTTCCACTTCCTCACTCTGGTCATCCTCCTGACTTGTTGACCTAACAACAGCCTCAGTTATTGACAACTGTGTGTCATCCTCATCATCAACCTCTTGAGACACTAATTGCGGTTGACTTATTGTTGGCAACTGTGTCTTATCATCATCATCCACCTCATGAAACACTAATTGCCGTTCCCCACCATAATCTGCTCCAGAGTTTAGGAATCAGGGCACAAGATCTCCTCATGTCCCTCTTCAAGCGGGCTTGGTGAGAGGCCCAAAATAGGAATGGCGATGAAAACAGCTCCTCGGAATATCCGAGTGTGGGATCACTTGTTTGCCAAGACTCTCCTTGGATGGTGGAAGGAGTATCAGGGTGAGGATTCTGTTGACCAGACTCTTGGCTACTGAGACTGGACTTTGTGGAAGACAGGGTGGTGCTTATCTGACTGGAAGCATTATCTGCTGCAATCCAACCGACCACCTGGTCATACTGGTCTGACTTCGAGAGTGGTGTCCTGCGCCACCCTGCAAACTAGGACATGAAGCTAGGTATCGTGGATGAGTGTCTTTTTTGTGCTCTGGCAGCAGGCACAGTTTCACCGTGCCCAGGGCCACGGCCTCTACGTGCACCATCAACAGCACGGCCACTTCCCCGTCCCTTACTGCTCGCCTTGCGCATATTAAATTGTATATATGCTTGCAAGTATATTACACGTACAGGTTTTTAAGTGAGTAAATGCACAAATAAAGTACACAGAATGTCAGATATTTTTAGGATGCGCACACGTTAAACAAGAGATATAGCGCAAGTCATGTCGCTGTCACCACTGCCTATTTAAAAATTACACTGAATTAATGTCACTGATATTTAGGAAGGGCAAACTTTATACAGGAGATGTAGTGCTGGTAATGTCGCTGCTACCAGCAGCAAAAAATTTGACTGAATGTGACTGATATTTTGGATACACAAGCGTTATACAGGAGATGCAGCGCAGGTAATGTAACTGTCCACAGCAGACACCGTCAACAGAAAAAGTACACTGGATGTCACAGATATTTTTAGGCTGTGCACACGTTACACAGGAGATGTAGCGCAGATCATGTCGCTGTCACCAGCGGCGAATAAAATTTGACTGAATGTCACTGATATTTTGGATACCCAAACGTTATACAGGAGATATAACACCAATATAAGAGCACTAGCCCTAAAGTAATAGCTGTGAGGTAGCTACAAAGCAGATAACCCCTAAAAATAGACTACACAGCAATTGATAATAGATTACCAAATATAATAAAAATACATATAGAAGTGGCTTCAGGGCCGACGCCACCACCCGGCAAACCCGGGCAAGTGCCTGGGCCCCCTGCTCCTGGGGGGGCCCACTGTGCCCGCTCATTCCTGCAGCTGTGTCCTGCCCTTTTTGAATTCTAGGCAAGCTTACCCCAGCAATGCAGACAATTTTCGCCATGTGCACTGCTGGGGTAAGCGGCCCCAGAACTCAGAACAGGGTAGATGGAGTTTCGGTAGATCGATCATATGCTAGAATGTAGTTGTTAGAAGGAGGTCTGTGACATCACTGGTCACATGCTCCTTCATGATCACATGACAAACCCCCCAGCAGCAGCAGCAGCAGCTTGTTGAAGGAGGAGGGGCTGTGTGTGCCTGCAAGATGCAGAGTGAGGTAGGATGTGCTGCTGGAGAACCAGAACTTTATAAGGGGCAGCATATGGAGCTCATATATGAGTGGGCAGGTGGAGCACAAATATGAGGGGGCAGTGGGGTTCAAGTGGAATGGAATCTGGTGCAATTAAGGGGGTTTATCATACAGATCCGGGTGTATTCTGAGGACCATGATGTGTGTGCGTCAGTCTGTCTGTCCGTGTGTGTGTCAGTCTGTCCCTGTGTGTTTCAGTCTGTCTGTCTGTCCCTGTGTGTGAGCCCCTTTCTGTGTCTATGGCCTCATGCGCACCGGCTGTGTGCATCACCGGCCTATTCACTTGAATGGGTCCTCAATCGCTCAATGGGAAGTACTATGGAGTGCTTCCGTGGTGTTTCTGTCCATGCCTCCGCACTGCAAAAAAATAGAACATGTTCTATTTTTTGTGCGGTGTGGACGGATCATGGACCCATTCAGGTTGAATGGGTCTCAATCTGTCCCGGCCACCGCACGGACGTTGCCAGTGCATTGGGGACCACAAATCGTGGTCCCCAATGCACGGAACGGACGCATAACAGCAGTGTGCATGAGGCCTGAGGCATTGCTTAGACTCCATCCCACAGTCTAGCCAGTGCCTAATGGGCTACGGTTTAGACCACCTTTTTGTACATGTTGATAATTCCCTTTTAAACTCCAGTCTATGTCCCCTCAGTACTGGGAATCAGTGGGAGTCATATTATAAAGGTAACAAAAGGTTGGAGCATAACTAAAGGTGGAATTCCCTTTTAATGCCCCCTTAAGGTGGCCACACATTAGATAGAAGGTGATTGATGATCGCACAGGTGTCTGTCCCCGTGTGTGTGTCTGTCTCCGTGTGTGTCTGTCCCCGTGTGTGTGTCTGCCCCCGTGTGTGTGTCTGTCCCCGTGTGTGTGTCTGTCCACGTGTGTCTGTCTGCCCCCATGTGTGTGTCTGTCCCTGTGTGTGTGTCTGTCCCCGTGTGTCTGTCCCCGTGTGTGTGTGTCTGTCCCCGTGTGTATGTGTCTGTCCCCGTGTGTGCGTTAGTCTGTCTGTCCCCGTGTGTCTGTCCCGTGTGTGTGTGTGTGTGTCTGTCCCGTGTGTGTGTGTGTGTCTGTCCCTGTGTGTGTGTGTGTCTGTCCCCGTGTATGTGTGTCTGTCCCCGTGTGTGTGTGTGTGTGTGTGTCTGTCCCCGTGTGTGTGTCTGTCCTGGTGTGTGTGTGTGTCTGTCCCCGTGTGTGTGTGTGTCCCCGTGTGTGTGTGTCTGTCCCCGTGTATGTGTGTCTGTCCCCATGTGTGTCTGTCCCCGTGTGTGTGTGTGTCTGTCCCGTGTGTGTGTGTGTCTGTCCCCGTGTGTGTATGTGTCTGTCCCCGTGTGTGTGTGTGTCTGTCCCTGTGTGCGTGTGTCTGTCCCCGTGTGCGTGTGTCTGTCCCCGTGTGCGTGTGTCTGTCCCCGTGTGTGTGTGTGTGTGTGTGTGTGTCTGTCCCAGTGTGTGTGTGTGTGTGTGTCTCTGGCCCCGTGTGTGTGTGTGTCTCTGGCCCCGTGTGTGTGTGTGTCTGTCCCCGTGTGTGTGTCACTATCACCATGCCCACAGTGTTCCCTTTGTCTTGACACAGCTGCATCAGGACATTCTGTGTGGGGCAAGATGAAGAAGGAAGAGGAGGCAGCACCGCCAGCATGGAGTCCGTGGTAGAGTGCAAGTGCATAAAGGAGAGAGTAACAAAGGGAGAGTCAACTGCCAATTGTATACAAACCAATGTAGTCCAGGCCCCCGATGCACATTTCACTATCGCTTCCTCAGGGGATAAAGATAAACTGTGCCCTGTAGTCTAAGGCTAGGTCTACACAACGACATTTGTCACGCGACATTTTGTTGGGGTTTTTAAGGCTAGGTCTACGCGACGACATTTGTCGCGCGACAATAAGTCGCGTGAAAGATAGGGCACAACAACACTGCAACATTTGTAGCGCAACATTTGGTTGCACCAATGTTGCGAAACAATTTTTATAATGGCAGTCTATGGTGTTGCACTGCAACATGCAACATGCTGCGACTGCAACGCAACAGTCGCAGAAAATCCATTCGAGATGGATTTTTCTGCGACTGTTGCGTCGCAGTCGCAGCATGTTGCATATCGACACTATAGACTGCCATTATAAAAATTGTCTTGCAACATTGGTGCAACAAAATGTTGCGCTACAAATGTTGCAGTGTTGTTGTGCCCTATCTGTCACGCGACTTATTGTCGCGCGACAAATGTCGTCGTGTAGACCTAGCCTTAAAAACCCCAACAAAATGTAGACCTAGCCTTAAAAACCCCAATGATTAGGGGAATACTAGACACCTGAGTGGAGAAGGCTGCAAACCAAATAAATAAGAGCTGACACAATTGACAAGTATTACTCTGTGGCGTATGATGTCACATCCTGTCATGATGTGTGCCGCCCACAGTACTATACTAGTGCAAACACCCATCACATAAATAAATGATCCAGTTCCATAATCAAAAGAAAGTGACAACAAGTGCCACATTAATGCGCAAATAAAGGGGTTTAACCCAGAGTGTATATAGGGGGAGGAGTCGGAGCTGCGTTTAGTCATAGTGGAGCGCCTTCTTCACAAAAACACGTGACGCGCCCGCAGCCAAAGTCCACCCACTCTAGTTCCGCCCCCCATCACATGGTGAACTAGTCAAACCACTATTGGTTGAAAAGTGACACGTGATAAGATCATGTGAGATCATGTGATCCAAAAGGTCCTAAAAGTAAGTAGTCAACCTAAACAGATAACTGCTATAATATAATAATAATAATAACAAGTGACAAAAACAAAAACCCTGAGACATAAATGATGTGTAAGGGCAATATTGCCATAAAAATAATAATAAATAAACCATATCACAAAATAACAGAATAAAATAATGAAATAACGAGCATACAAATTGACTGTGTAACCTGCAAAGTGCAGGGTGCGAAATAGGAGTGCAAAGCGAAGAACAAACATATTGCAGTAGATACATTTAAAAAAACGTTATAAATGAGAATATACAACGTATATATTTGTGTGGTGGATGGCAGAGCACTTCAGATATACATATATAAGACAGTTAGTCAGCAATAATCAAAACCATATAGAATAAAATTATTATGGCACAAGGGTATAACTCAATCAATAAATCTCGGCTCAGGATCTAGAAACAAAAAAAGATAAGTAAATAAATAAATAAGGAAGCTACAATACACTAAAAAACAATAAGACAATACAACATAAGATATATAACAAAAACATCATCCTAGATAACAAAGACCAAACCTGTTAAAAGAAGATAAAAAATAGAGCACATCACAAAACTAGATGCACATAAATGTAAGTATAAATCAAGAACGACCAGGAATATAGAGATATACAAGAATTGCAACAAGGAAAAATTACACAAACGCAAGTACTTAGGTGTTCAAAAAAGGGGCAAAACTAAGACCCACGTTAAGGTCCAGGGGGGTTACTGTATTTAACCTAAAGATCTATTTAGCTTCTCTCTGAGCTAGTAATCACTTCCAATTCCCTCCCCTCTCTCCAATTAGAATCCTATCAATGCCTGTTAGCTTCAAAAGAGTTCCATCACTGCCATGATGGATCTTGAATTGTCTTCAAGTTCGATAGGTCATCTTTATCCTTAGATGCATTGATCCCTAGGACATGTTCGCGGGTACGTTTTTTCACCTCCTTTGAAGTCATACCTACATAAAGAAGGTTACAGGAGCACATTGCCACATATATAACTTCCTTATTTCTTTATTTATCTTTTTTTGTTTCTAGATCCTAAGCCAAGATTTATTGATTGATGGCTGCAGAATTTACACATACTTACCTGTTTGTCTGGACTAAGTTATACCCTTGTGCCATAATAATATTCTAGCTGGCTATTTTATCATTGTCTTACGGTATATGTATCTCTGAAGTGCTCTGCCATCCATCACATAAATATATACGTTGTATATTCTCATTTATTAATTAATAGATATATTTTTTTATGTATCTACTGCAATATGTTTTTCGCTTTGCACTCCTATTTCACACCCTGCACTTTGCACGTTACACAGTCACTTTGCGTGCTCACTTTCTGTCTTGTTTGTTCTTTCATTATTTTATTCTATTTTGTGACATGGTTTATTTATTATTATTATTTTTATGTCAATATTGCCCTTACACATCATTTATGTCTCAGGGTTTTTGTTTTTGTCACTTACTTTTAGGACCTTTTGGATCACATGATCTTATCACGTGTCACTTTTCGACCAATAGTGGTTTGACTAGTTCACCATGTGATGGGGGCAGAACTAGAGTGGGCGGTCTTTGGCTGCAAGCGAGTCACATGTTTTTGTGAAGAAGGCGCTCCGCCATTAATACGCGCGGCTCCGACTCCTCCCCCTATATTCACTCTGGATTAAACCCCTTTATTTGCGCATTAATGTGGCACTTGTCACTTTCTTTTGATTATGGGACTGGATCATTTATTTATGTGATGGGTGTTTGCACTAGTATAGTACTGTGGGCGGCACACATCATGACAGGATGTGACATCATATGCCACAGAGTAATACTTGTCAATTATGCCAGCTCTTATTTATTTGGTCTGCAGCCTTCTCCACTCAGGTGTTTAGTATTTATTCCCCTAATCATTGGGGGTTTTAAGACCACAGAGCACAGTGTATCTTTATTCCATGAGGAAGCAATAGTGAAAGGCGTGTCGGGGCCTGGACTACATTGGTCTGTATACAGTCGTGGCCAAAAGTTTTGAGAATTACATAAATATTGGAAATTGGAAAAGTTGCTGCTTAAGTTTTTATAATAGCAATTTGCATATACTCCAGAATGTTATGAAGAGTGATCAGATGAATTGCATAGTCCTTCTTTGCCATGAAAATTTACTTAATCCCCAAAAAAAACTTTCCACTGCATTTCATTGCTGTCATTAAAGGACCTGCTGAGATAATTTCAGTAATCGTCTTGTTAACTCAGGTGAGAATGTTGACGAGCACAAGTCTGGAGATCATTATGTCAGGCTGATTGTGTTAAAATGGCAGACCTGACCTGTTAAAAGGAGGGTTATGCTTGAAATCATTGTTCTTCCATTGTTAACCATGGTGACCTGCAAAGAAACACGTGCAGCCATCATTGCGTTGCATAAAAATGGCTTCACAGGCAAGGATATTGTGGCTACTAAGATTGCACCTCAATCAACAATTTATAGGATCATCAAGAACTTCAAGGAAAGAGGTTCAATTCTTGTTAAGAAGGCTTCAGGGCGTCCAAGAAAGTCCAGCAAGCGCCAGGATTGTCTCCTAAAGAGGATTCAGCTGCGGGATCGGAGTGCCACCAGTGCAGAGCTTGCTCAGAAATGGCAGCAGGCAGGTGTGAGCACAACTGCACGCACAGTAAGGCGAAGACTTTTGGTAGATGGCCTGGTGTCAAGAAGGGCAGCAAAGAAGCCACTTCTCTCCAAAAAAAACCCATCAGGGACAGATTGATCTTCTGCAGAAAATATGGTGAATGGACTGCTGAGGACTGGGGCAAAGTCATATTCTCAGATGAAGCCTCTTTCCGATGGGGCATCATTTTGGGGCATCAGGAAAAAGGCTTGTCCGGAGAAGAAAAGGTGAGCGCTACCATCAGTCCTGTGTCATGCCAACAGTAAAGCATCCTGAGACCATTCATGTGTGGGGTTGCTTCTCATCCAAGGAAGTGGGCTCACTCACAATTTTGCCCAAAAACACAGCCATGAATAAAGAATGGTACCAAAACACCCTCCAACAGCAACTTCTTCCAACAATCCAACAACAGTTTGGTGAAGAACAATGCATTTTCCAGCATGACGGAGCACCGTGCCATAAGCCAAAAGTGATAACTAAGTGACTCGGGGTCCAAAACGTCGACATTTTGGGTCCATGGACTGGAAACTCCCCAGATCTTAATCCCATTGAGAACTTGTGGTCAATCCTCAAGAGGCAGGTGGACAAACAAAAACCCACTAATTCTGACAAACTCCAAGAAGTGATTATGAAAGAATGGGTTGCTATCAGTCAGGAATTGGCCCAGAATTTGATTGAGAGCATGCCCAGTCGAATTGCAGAGGTCCTGAAAAAGAAGGGCCAACACTGCAAATACTGACTCTTTGCATAAATGTCATGTAATTTCGATAAAAGCCTTTGAAACCTATCAAGTGCGTGTAATTATATTTCACTACATCACAGAAACAACTGAAACAAAGATCTAAAAGCAGTTTAGCAGCAAACTTTGTGAAAACTAATATTTGTGTCATTCTCAAAACTTTTGGCCACGACTGTACAATTGGCAGTTGACTCTCCCTTGGTTACTCTTTCCTCTATGCACTTGCACTTTATATATTTGACTAGTGAAATTTTTTCTTGCTGTTATTTTGGGAATGTTTAGGATTATCTGCAACTATTTATTGACAAAGTATATGTAGTCTGTGTTTTGTCCTGTGTCTGTATAAGCCACCTCTATATGTATTTTATTATATTTGGTAATTGTAGAATAAACGTTTTTTCTATTATCAATTGCTGTGTAGTGTATTTTTAGGGGCTATCTGTTATACAGGAGATGTAGCGCAGGTAATGTAACTGTCCGCAACTGTACACTGGAAGTCACAGATATTTTTAGGATGCGCACATGTTACACAGGAGATGTAGCGCAGACAATGTTGCTGTCTGCAGCGGCCAAACAATTGCAAGCTATTTAGCGCAGGTTGCGCTAAAAATATATATTGCTGCCACGCACAACAATAGTCCTTAAAATTATATAAGTATAAAAACTAAAATATTCCTATTTCACTCCCTACACTATCTTTCCCTTCTGCTCTCCAGCTCTCCATGACTAAGACTGAGCCGAACACGTGTCATCAGGTGCTACATAGCACCCGATGACTCGTTCTGGCCAGCCAATCACTGTAACGCAAGTAGCCAACATGGCTACCGCAGTACAGTGGATGGTAGTACTTACCTGCATGCTTATTGGCTGCATAGCAGCCAACAAACGTGCAGAGAAACCACGATAGTCAGTCGAACACTGAGATGTGCCGAGCATCGCGATGCTCGAGTAAAATTAGTGTTCGGCCTAGCATGCTTGCCCAACACTAGTTAGCATCATTTTGTAAATGTCATTTTATTTTTTTAGGACGTTAGAAGGCTTAGAATTATAGAAGCAAATCTTAAAATTTTTAAGAAAATTTTCAAAACCCCCTTTTTAAGGACCAGTTCAGGTCTGAAGTCACTTTGTGGAGCTTACATAGTGGAAACCCCTCATAAATGACACCATTGTAGAAACTAAACCCCTCAAGTTACTCAAAACTATTTTTACAAACTTTGTTAACCCTTTTGGTGTTCCACAAGAATTAAAGGAAAATGGAGATCAAATTTCTAAATTACACTTTTTTGGCAGATTTTCCATTTTAATCAACACATCGAGGTTAACAGCCAAACAAAACTCAATATTTATTACCCTGATTCTGCGGTTTACAGAAACACTGCACATGTGGTTGTAAACTGATGTAAGGGCACACGGCAGGGCACAGAAGAAAATATTGTTTTTGGAAGGCAGATTTTGCTGAACTGTTTTTAGATGACATGTGCCATTTGAAGTCCCACTGATGCACCCTTACAGTAGGAACTCCCAAAAAGTGACCCCATTTTGGAAACTAGGGGATAAGGTGCCAGTTTTATTGGTACTATCTTGGGGTACATATGATTTTTAATTGTTCTATATTATGTTTTTTGTGAGGCAAGGTTACAAAAAAATGTCTGTTATGGCACAGTTTTTATTTTAAATTTTTTACAACATTCATCTGACAGGGTGAAATCATGTGCAGGTTGTTACAGATGCAATGATATCAAATATGTCTACTTTACTTTGTTTGTTTCAGTTTTACATAATAAAGATTTTTATTTTTTTTATTATGTTTTTGTGTCTCCATATTCTGAACGCCATATATTTTTTTATTTTTCTGCCGATCGTCTTGTGCCGTGGCTTGTTTTTTGCAGGAAGAGGTGACGTTTTTATTGGTACAATTTTTGGGTACATTTTATTTATTTTTACAGCGTTCACCTGAGGGATTAGGTCATGTGATATTTTTATAGAGCAGATCGTTATGGACGTGGAAATACCTAATATATATACTTTTTTTTTACACTTTTATACTGTTTTACACAATAATATGATGTTTTAGTGTCTCCATAGTCTGAGAGCCATAGCTTTTTTATTTTTTGACCGATTGTCTTAGTTAGCATCTCATTTTTTGCGGGATGAGGTGACAGTTTGATTGGTACTATATTGGGGGGCATATGCCTTTTTGATCGCTTGGTGTTGCAAATTTTGTGATGTAAGGTGAAAAAAAAAGGCTTTTTTTGGCACTGTTTTTATTTTAATTTTTTTACGGTGTTCATCTGAGGGGTTAGGTCATGTGATATTTTTATAGAGCTGGTTGTTATAGATGCGGAAATACATAATAGGTATACTTTTTATTTTATTTAACTTTAACACAATAATATAATTTTTTAAACTAAAAAATTATGTTTTAATGTCTCCATGTTCTGAGAGCTATAGTTTTATTTTTTGAGCAATTTTCTTATGTAGGTGCTAATTTTTTGCGGTATGAGGTGACAGTTTTATTGGTACCATTTTATGGGACATATGCCTTTTTGATCACTTGGTGTTGCACTTTTTGTAATGTAATGTGACAAATGTTTATTTTTTATTTTTATAAAACACATTATAAAAAAAAAAATATTTTACACTTTGAGTAAAATAAGACCTTTTTTTTCACTATTGATTTCTCCTGTAACTGGGGCTGGCATACTAGCCCCAGTTGCAGGGAAAATACACCCCTCCCCCAGAGAGGCTGTACAGCATAATACTATGCTGTACAGCCTCAGTGCCGGGCTGATCGTGGTCTATGGAAGACCAGTCAGCTCCTGCACTCTTCCGACCCCGGCGGTCACATGACCATCGGCCAGGGACAGGAAGCGCTTCCTGATCTGTATACACAGCGCCCGCATACAGCGATCTAGACGGCAGGCACACCTGGGAACTGTCCCTGCCTTCTCTTTGGGGTGCCCTGCTGTTACTGACAGCGGGCCCTCTACTCTACAGCTGCAGGATTAGCTTGCAGCTGCCATTTCTGAATGGACATTCTAAAACATCCATTCAGAGATAAATAACCACTCATAGGACGTTTATAGTCTATGGGTGGTCATGAAGTGGTTAACGCTTTAGGTGTTCCACAAGAATTAAAGGAAAATGGAGATGAAATTTCAGAATTTCAAATTTTGGGCAGATTTTCAATTTCACTCTATTTTTTCCAGTAACAAAGCAAGGGTAAACAGCCAAACAAAACTCAATATTTATTAACCTGATTCTGTAGATTACAGAAACACCCCATTTGTGATCATAAACTGCTGTACGGGCACACGGCAGGGTGCAGGAGGAAAAGAATGCCATGTGGTTTTTGGAGGGCCATGTCACATTGCACCCCTAGAGTAGAAACTCAAAAAAATGACCCCATTTTGGAAACTACAGGAAAAGGTGGCAGTTTTCTTGGTACTATTTTAGAGTACATATGATTAGGACTTGATGTACTGAGTGACCCTGTCCTGTGCATCTAAAACCAAATTCTCATCCTCTTCCTCTCTAACCCTTTATCCCTCTCACCATCCCTAATCCCCTCCAAACCTACCCCCCACCCCCCAGTTTAGGTAGAGCTGAGCTACACCTCTAAAGAATCTATACTTCACTTCATCTTGTAACTGTATTGTGTTTTCTTTTTTAGTTTTGTTAAACTGTAAATTTTATTCTTTGCCTATAGAGTACAACAGTGATCCTCACTCCTCCTCAGCTTCAACTTCAGACAATTCATCCAACCACCCTAGACTGTAAGAGCTTACAAAACTACCTACACACAGACCCATAACATAAATTTCCACCTGTCCCATTGCTAACTAAAATATTTGGGTTCGCGTTGAGACGTAAGGAAAGAACATGTTTCTCACCTTCACTAGCCTAAATGTGCGAGGACTAAACAGTCCACATAAAAGATCTTTCCTGAAAAATTTAATAAAATCAATAAATCCAGACGTAATCTGCATTCAAGAGACGCATTTTAAGAAAGATAAACACCCCGATTTAAAAATCCCAAACTTCTCACAAATATTTCTAGCAATAAATGAGAAAAAACTGCAGGTCTTTTAACCGCTATAAAAAATTCAGTAACGTTCAAGCTTTTCGATTTAATTACTGATAAGTAAGGGAGATATATTATCACAGTTTGTGAGCTTAACAAGAAAACCTTCACAATAGCTAACCTATATGCATCCAATGTAGGGCAGATCAGCTTTCTCAAAAAAATTACCAAACAACTAGCTAAAGTTAAAAAAAAGTACGCTGGTTATCTGCAGAGATATCAATGCAGTGAACGATGCATGTATAGATGCAACCAACCATCCTAGAAAAAATAGGATCAAGAGATAGAGCTATATGATTTATGGCGTTACTTCCACAATCAAGAAAAAGATTATTCCTACTACTCAGGTACTCATATTCACGCATTGATATGTTCATTACACAGGCTTTGATTCTGCGAGACATTATCTCGTGCTCATGAGGAAACTTAACCTGGTCGGACCATGCTCCGGTGACACTAACAATAATAAATCCCCTTTACCCAACTAATAAATATAGTTGGAGGAACAACACGTTTATAATGTCACACGCATAGATTAATAAAAAAAATTAAAGACTAAATCCAGGAGTTTTTCACAATAAACAACCCCTTGGTAGATAACCCACGGATTACTTGGACTTCAGCAAAAGCCTATATCAGAGGCATTTAAATTCAACAATCAGCGAAATATAACAGGCAAAAAAAACAAGATTTAAAACACACCATAGAAAACATAAAAATTTTTGAAAAGCAACACAAACTGAACACATCACTTGCCCTACAATTGCCACTAAGAGAAGAGAAGCTGAAATTGCCCGAACTCTTAGTTGGACAGTTTATAAAACAGACCAATAAAATTTAAATTAACTACTACACAGAATTCAATAAGCCCACTAGATTAATGACCATTAAAGCAGGGGAATAAGAACAAAAAATAGAATGCACCACCTAAAAACAAATTACCTCCAACCCAATAGAGATTGCTAGCGAAATTGCCGAATACTACGAATCTCTTTACAACTTGCGGAAAGCTTTACATCCGTCTTTGGAAGAGATAAAAAAAATATTTAGGTAACTGCACATTACCCTATGTAGATCCTACCAATAAAGCTAGACTGGCAGAACCAATTACAGAACTAGAGGACAAACAGACCATTTTACCAACTATTTAAGGAAACATTAACACCCAACATTACACTAGCCTTCAATAAAGTATTTACGACAGGCAAATTTACAAAAGAAATGCTTACCGCAAATATTATAACTCTCCCAAAACCCGGGAAAGACCATGATTGCCCAGGTAACCTACGTCCCATCTCCTTACTCAACAAGGATATTAAAATATATGTTAAAATACTAGCAGAAAGATTGAAAAAATATAATGCCAAGCCTGATAAATCAAGATCAAATTGGGTTTATAACCGAGAGATAGGCACAAGATGGTACCAGAAACGCCTTCTCTGCTTTTATCCTTGGATGCAGAGAAGGCGTTTAACTGGGCAAACTGTGTATGCATGAAAGAAGTACTACAAAAATTTTAATTGCCTGACCCCTTTATCAGTGCAATTCTCTCTATGTACTCAGCTCCTTCAGCCAGGGTTTTATGCAACGATGTGCTCTCAGAACAATTCGACATAACCAACGTGTCCCTTGTTACCCCTGTTATTTGTGTTTACCATAAAACCATTGGCAGAACAAATAAGGAAAAATGAGGGCATCGCAGGCATAATCTCTGCAGGGCATGAAAACAAAATAAATCTGTTTGCGGATGACGTATAAATGACGCTTACCAAACCTGAGACATCTTTGCCCAATCTCCAAAAACAGAACTTGGAAAATTCAGCAGAATATCATACTACAAAGTCAACTCCTCAAAGTCACACATTTATGGAATAAATATTCCTGTACGAGTAAGGGAAAGATTAAAACAAACTTTTCCATATACATGGAATAACATATCAATCACATACTTGGGGTAGAGCTAGCATGTGAAAACAGAACTATCATTTCTGAAAACTTTCCTAAAATATTAGAGAATATTAAAAAAGAACTAGACAACTTTCTAAAAATCTAATTGGAGTTGGTTTGGTAGACTGACACTGTATAAAATGTTCACCCTACCGAAACTGTCCTACTACCTTAGGGTGCTGCCAATTTCCATACCTAAAACGTATCTACTTAAGTTCTAATCTCAAATGTCAAAATTCATATGGAACAACAAAAGGCAGAGAATTGCCGCATATATGCTTCAGAAAAAAATGATCAATGGAGGTATTACCCTTCCAAACACCCTAGCATATTACAAAGCAAATCTGTTGAAACAATCAGCAGAATGGTTCAAACCTATAGATAACCAAAAACAATGGGTCAAGATTGAAGCTGAACTAAATAAAGTGGTGAACTGGTACTATGTAATCATTAATGATAACAGAGCTAGATGTAAACTCCACTCCTTCACCCCAACTGTAAAAGCAGCACTTGAGATCTGGAAAACAAAAGAATTTTACCACATTGACCAAAGACAAATGATTGCTCAAAAAATTCCCCTTACATTACTACACCCCTATACTGGAATAAACTCTCTCTCAGTTTGGTCAGAAAAGGGAATGACATTCATACATAACATTATGGACATTAGGAGAATAAAAAGCTTTAGCTTCTTAAGAGACCAATATAATTTAAACCCAGAAGTAGAAAAAAACTCTCTAAGCATCTTAACAAGTTCCCTATGCAAGAAACTTGGTTTCCCAGCAATATCTCCCATCTAATTACAAAACCAAGCCTAAATAAGAAGGGCAACACTAAAGAACTATATGACATTTACAATAATGACTTCCAATTTACTGTTTTGCACTCACACAGCAAATGGGAAATTGATCTTGGGAAGACTATCCATCCTAAAGAGTGGGTGGCAGCGTGTAACATTATTCACAAAGCAACTAAATGCATCTCACACAGAGAGCAAATATTTAAAATGCATTCCAGATGGTATTACACATCAAAAGAACTCCACAATATATGTCCTGATCATTCTGACCAGTGCTGAAGGAATTGCGGTGGTGTAGGAACGATTAAACACATTTTCTGGTCTTGTCCCAAACTGAAAAAACTGGGCAAAGACCTGGAAAGCCTCCTGTTCTTATTGACAGGAAAAATGAATATTCTTACTCCAGAATGAATCCTATTAAATATAGGACCAGAAAACTTACCAATAGACTGGAGATTTCCAATTTGCCACATAACAATTGCTACTAGACTTCTATTAGCCAAATCCTGGAAATCAGCAAAAAATCCCAGAGATAAACTAAATAATCTCCACAGTATCGAGCAATTATATTGCAGAACAAGCGTTTGCTTGGCATATTGGAAATGGCTAAAAATGCATGAAGGGCTGGAACTGTTGGTTAACACACTTTCCCCCAAAAAATTAGGAACATGCTCTAGGTCTTCATCAGCACATCTACACAATACAAAACTTATCTTTTACCCTAGGTAACACCTGTGAAGCCGAGGAGGAATTTGTATATGTTAGCTGAGCCGATCCTGATCATTCTACTGCTAATAAAATAACACTTTGAGGCTCAACCTGAGTTATACCTTATTTTTATGTTTGATGTTCTATGTTGAATCCCACTTCGTAGCATATTGAAAGATGAAAATGTATAAATTCTTGCTATATTCAAACCATACTACTATTGCTTTGATGTAACTGGAAACGTTTACAAAATTATTCTTTATTGCTTGTATTTGCATAGAAATGCTTTAATGTTTTAAATGTAAGTTTACATTGAAAAATCCTAATAATCATCTTTGAAAGACATCATATAGTACATGACAATCTCTTTCTAACAAGCTTAGAACCAGCCAGGTACCTCACATGGATTCAGAGATCTTTCAATTCATTGCTCTGCTTTTAATATTAATTTTAATATACATTTTTATATTGATGACCTATCCTCAGGGTAGGTCATCAATATCAGATCGGTCAGCTGTATGATGGTACGTGCAGTGAGACGGCACGTACACACTGCACGTCTTCTTTTCATACAGCTGATCGGCGGAGGTGCCTGGTGTCGGAGCCTTGCTGATCTGATATTGATGACCTATCTTGAGGATAGGTCATCAATATTAAAAGCCTGGAAAACACCTTTAATGTTATATTTGTATTGTTCAGTTTTCATATATCCCTAGGCCCTGACGAACCCTTGATGAATATAACTAGGGAGGAAACAAGCAGGTACATGTATGGAAGAAAGCCATCGTTGAGATTGGAGGAGTGCAGGGTGAGTTTAAGGACAATTACAGTAATGATACCTGGGTTTTTCACCTATTCACCTATCAAGTCACAAGGATCAAGTGGACATTTTGGGTTATAAGGATCCCATTTTACTGAATGATCTCTGCACATCGCAAGTGACCGGCTGCATTTATCTGCTACATCAAGGATAATTTGAAGTCCCTGTGTATAGGGGCAGACTGGCCATAGACCCTACAGGGAAATTGCCTGGTGGGCAGATGCCCAGGGGGCCATTCAAGCCCTCCTCTTGGCCACTAGCCAGGTACATGAAGATCTGATGTTTTCAACATTAAAGAGGACCTGTCACCTCTCCTGACATGCCTGTTTTAATAGTTTCATGCTTTCCCCATGTAATAACAATTCTGGAGCATCTACTCTGGACTCTATGTTGTGCTATTCCTGTATTATTTCTACTAGAAGTTATGAATGAATTGCTAGCAGTCTGCAGTAAGGGCACAGAGGGGAGGTAACCAGTTGGGGGGGTGTACCTGCACAGTCTGACAATGGCAGCACTGACTGGATAGAGAGAGTCTGCGCAGGTAGACACCCCCAAATGGTTACTACCCCTCTGTACCCTTACTGCAGACGGCTAGCAATTCATTCATAACTTTTAGTTGAAATAATAAAGGAATGACACAACATAGAGTCATAAGAATAGAGGCTCCAGAACTGTTATTACACGGGGAATGCATGCAGCTATTAAAGCAGACATATCAGGAGTGGTGACAGATCCTCTTTAATTAATATAGGAGCATCAGGCATGTATGCCCCTGGCCAGTGGCCACAGCTGCCCTCCTGAATTCAACTGTGTAGCCATCCTCAGGGCATTGATACAGGTGAATACTGTGGAGGCAGTATTTTGTGCTGCACTGTGGTATTTAGTTCTTCTGGGGCAGTACTATGGTATTGCTGTCCCTGCCTACTTTTGTTGTCCCTGCCTATATGTATTGGCCCTTTCCCATTTGTGTTGCCCCACCATATGTCAGTTTCGACCCACCTACAACATGGGGCCACATTAAGTTCCCAGTCCACCCCTTACTGTGTATGAACTATTTGCAGTTGTTTTGGGCGTTTTAAGAGTATAAATTAATACAGTGTAGGAATATACAGTATTTTAATGAGGGGTTTATTACTTGCAGTGATTTGATTGCCTCATCGGCCTGAGGAATTAGCTAGTATTGTCAGTTGCGTATCGTTTTGGTGCATTTTTTGCAGTGAATAGGGTATGTATATTTTTTTATCTGCACAATATATCATTGTGTGTAAGATGTCCTTGTGGAGCATGCGGTCCGCCCCGGCATCCTCCATTGTACGCATTTTTTGCTGGGGATTGCCGTTGTCTGCGGACCACATGCAGAGGAATTGTTCCCCCGGTTATAGACGTGCTACAGTGTCTGGGTTTGGAGCATTTTCACCCGTTTAGGCCAGTTTTTTCAGTGAGTTTTTGTCCTTATGTGTATGGAATGTGCCACTTCATTTTGTTGGTAACCTTCTTTCGCACCTGGTAGCTTCTGTGCCACATGGTCTGTTGTGGGTGCAGCTCACAGCTTTATCCTACCTCACAGTGCACTGGTGATACCACTATGGAGGCATGCGAGAGCCTGGCTGTGAGCTGGTTTCTAGCATTGTTCAGACCCTGTTCACACACCACAGGCGGTTTAGTGGTAGGACCCCATGGGTGCTGAGACACCGTGACGTAGTGCATGAGGGGCTCCGATATGTTCCTGGCTGGAAGATATTGGCAAAGTTCTCCGCTTTTAACATCGGCCTGAGGAATTAGCTAGTATTGTCAGTTGCGTATCACTTGCATTTTTTGCAGTAAATCATGCAGTGGTTTTGCCATACAAATTTGGCAGAAAATAAACTGTAATACTTCCCATCCCAAGCAATGCATCTTGTAGAGAACAACTCCAGAATATAATGCATATATTAGCGTATTCCCCAGAGTTCTGGATGTATTGGAGCATGCAACAAGTTTTTTCTATTTGATTATATGCATCTCTATAAAAAAAATAATGAAAAAAATAATAATAATAATTCTGGAGCATCTTTTTTAGAACTCTGTGGTGTGCCATTCTTGTTATTCCTCCTGGAAACATAGGAACAAGTTGACAACTGAGGGAGAGCAGACATGTGTGCCCCTGCATCAAGTGCAACTGCACCCCCAGCGCTGGAAAGTGATGTAAGCAGCACAAAGAACAAATAGAAGGAGGAAAAGTGGAGGAGGCGGGGATAGAATATAGGGAATAGTAGGACTCCAAAACTACTGGATATTCAATAGAAAACAATAAGTATATACAGGTCCTTCTAAAAAAATTAGCATATTATGATAAAGTTCATTATTTTCTGTAATGTACTGATAAACATTAGACTTTCATATATTTTAGATTCATTACACACAACTGAAGTAGTTCAAGCCTTTTATTGTTTTAATATTGATGATTTTGGCATACAGCTCATGAAAACCCAGAATTACCATCTCAAAAAATTAGCATATCATGAAAAGGTTCTCTAAACGAGCTATTAACCTAATCATCTGAATCAACTAATTAACTCTAAATACCTGCAAAAGATTCCTGAGGCTTTTAAAAACTCCCAGCCTGGTTCATTACTCAAAACCGCAATCATGGGTAAGACTGCCGACCTGACTGCTGTCCAGAAGGCCATCATTGACACCCTCAAGCAAGAGGGTAAGACACAGAAAGAAATTTCTGAACGAATAGGCTGTTCCCAGAGTGCTGTATCAAGGCACCTCAGGGGGAAGTCTGTGGGAAGGAAAAAGTGTGGCAGAAAACGCTGCACAACGAGAAGCGGTGACCGGACCCTGAGGAAGATTGTGGAGAAGGACCAATTCCAGACCTTGGGGAACCTGCGGAAGCAGTGGACTGAGTCTGGAGTAGAAACATCCAGAGCCACCGTGTACAGGCGTGTGCAGGAAATGGGCTACAGGTGCCGCATTCCCCAGGTCAAGCCACTTTTGAACCAGAAACAGCGGCAGAAGCGCCTGACCTGGACTACAGAGAAGCAGCACTGGACTGTTGCATGTCATTCGGAAATCAAGGTGCCAGAGTCTGGAGGAAGACTGGGGAGAGGGAAATGCCAAAATGCCTGAAGTCCAGTGTCAAGTACCCACAGTCAGTGATGGTCTGGGGTGCCATGTCAGCTGCTGGTGTTGGTCCACTGTGTTTTATCAAGGGCAGGGTCAATGCAGCTAGCTATCAGGAGATTTTGGAGCACTTCATGCTTCCATCTGCTGAAAAGCTTTATGGAGATGAAGATTTCATTTTTCAGCACGACCTGGCACCTGCTCACAGTGCCAAAACCACTGGTAAATGGTTTACTGACCATGGTATTACTGTGCTCAATTGGCCTGCCAACTCTCCTGACCTGAACCCCATAGAGAATCTGTGGGATATTGGGAAGAGAAAGTTGAGAGACGCAAGACCCAACACTCTGGATGAGCTTAAGGCCGCTATCAAAGCATCCTGGGCCTCCATAACACCTCAGCAGTGCCACAGGCTGATTGCCTCCATGCCACGCCGCATTGAAGCAGTCATTTCTGCAAAAGGATTCCCGACCAAGTATTGAGTGCATAACTGAACATAATTATTTGAAGGTTGACTTTTTTTTGTATTAAAAACACTTTTCTTTTATTGGTCGGATGAAATATGCTAATTTTTTTAGATAGGAAATTTGGGTTTTCATGAGCTGTATGCCAAAATCATCAATATTAAAACAATAAAAGGCTTGAACTACTTCAGTTGGTGTGTAATGAATCTAAAATATATGAAAGTCTAATGTTTATCAGTACATTACAGAAAATAATGAACTTTATCACAATATGCTAATTTTTTTAGAAGGACCTGTATATATATATATATATATATATATATATATCATAATAATCTTTATTTATATAGCGCCAACATATTCCGCAGCGCCTTACAATTCAGGGGTTCATGTACAAACAGTCATAAATTACATAGCAACAGACAAGTCGATTATTACAAGAGGAATGAGGGCCCTGCTCGCAAGAGCTTACAATCTATGAGGGGTGACTCAGAAGGTAGAAGTGCTTGTTATGTACGATAGTCCAGCCATCTTGGGAGAATAGGGGAGCAGATATAAAGCCACTTAAGCCGGTCAGCAGCCAATATACAAAGTGCTTCTGGGTGCAGTGGAGGTTCAGCTTCAGGGAATGATAAATGGGCTATAGGAGGTTAGATCAAGGGAGGTGATAGGCCACCCTGAAAAGATGTGTTTTTAGCGCACACTTAAAGGGGTTATCCGAGTTATTTTTTTTATTCTTTCTATGTTCCTAACTGAGCAAATGTAACAGCTTTCCAATTCACTCCCTTTATCTCCAGGGGCTGGTTTCTCAGATTTCACTGAGGGTCACATGACCTGTGATGTCAGCTTCTCTCCCTGTGCTGATAAAGGTCGTTTACAAGCCTGTAAGCGAGATGTCACTGTGCTGGCCACGCCCCCCTGTCCCCTTCACTGCCGTGAGCCGTCTACTCTCTGCTGGGATACTTAACCCCTTCAGCTGCACAGCTCTGCAGGCAGTGAGGAGACAATGCTGGGCACTGGAGCTGACATACTAGAGAGAACATTGCACAAGAAGGTAGGGGGAAGATCCTGTGTGTATTAGCAGTGTCATTATACAGGTGGGACATGTAGTCCTACACATGCAACATGCTGCAGAGTCTCCCAGCACTCAGGACAGCTCTTGTATCCACTCCCTTAGCAGTGTCATTGTACAGCTGGGACTTGTAGTCCTACACATACAACATGCTGCTGAGTCTCCCGGCAGGCAGACATGTCACTCAGGGCAGCTCTTGTATTCACTCCCTTAGCAGAGCAGGGGATAGTTTTTATTGCATGTAAACAAAGGGCCAGAAAAGAGCCAGGGAAATGAGGAAATATATATATATATATATATATATATATATATATATATATATATACGAAAACAGAAAAAAAACATCTGAGAAATTGCTACACTATTAGGAGTGGCAAAATCTGGATGATGGCAGAATAATTACCATAGTGAAGAGAAACCCCTGCACAACAGCCAACCAAGTGAACAACCTTCTCCAGGATAAAGGCGTATCAATATTCAAATCTACCATATAGAGAAGACTGCATGAAAGTAAATACAGAGGGTTCACTGCATGGTGCAAGCCAGTAATCAAAAAAGAAAGTTTATCCAGCTCACCATAAGCGTTCGGACCCGTCCCTTGTACAATCAGAGAAATATAGGAAATAATCATAACCGGTTATGATTAAGAACTTTCAAGTTTTAAACATGTTAACCTGTGGTGGAGGGTGGTGAAGATTGAAGCATGTACTGTTATGCCAATCTACAATAAAGACGACCAATACTGACGGATGCTGGAGAATTTTCCTTTCCATCTGGTTCTGTAATGGCAGCGGGGCCCGGTGCAGTCACTGTATTCCACTACACCGGGCCCCGCTCACTGTAGTATAATCATATCTAACTTGTGGGTATTGTTAAAGTATTCAAATTATCTGAAATCCAGCTCTTGTACTACTTACTACTAACTTCTTGGCAGTCAGGAGGCGCGGAGGGGGGGTTATGCTCGTAGCGTACGCACCTGCTCTGCCCACTTTATGAATGAAGTAGGCAGCACAGGTGCATGATGTAGTGAGTCACGCTGCGAGTGCCCGCCCGGCCTCCTGCCTATATATATATGTGTCATCCACAGATGCCCCCACAATGATCCCCCATAACAGTGCCATCCACATATGCTCCCATAATAGTGTCATCCACAGACCACCATTAGTTCAAAATCCACCAAAAGCACACCTTTTGGTTCAAAATATATTGTTTGTTATTTTCCTCCTCAAAAACCTAGGTGCATCTTATGGGCCGGTGCATCCTTAAAGGGCGAAAAATACAGTGGTGGAAGCAGGCAGTGGGAGATGAGCTCTTCCATTGTGGAAGCGCTCATCTCCATATTCATCTGTATTGCCGTCCTCAGGACAGCGATACAGATGCCTGTGCTGTTGGGCAGGGGAGGGAGAGCTGTCTCCCTCCCCTGTTCTTCTGATAGGCCGCAGGCACTAATGCCTGCAACCTATCAGAGGCTGGCTCAGGTGGCGTGAGCCAGGCAGCATACAGCGCAGGACACAGGCCAGAAGAGGCCTGCATCGCATCGCTGCTGATGGAGGTAAGTATTAGTGATATTTTTTCTTTGCGGGGGGAGCTGGCACTATGGGGGGGGGGGGGGCTGGCACTATGGGGAAGGCTGGCATTTCTTGCAGCCTCATTTTTTGGGGGGGGGGCATTCTGGGGGCATTTATTTCTTGCCCAATTATTTGGGGGGCACTATTGGGGAGAGGCATTTCTTACTGGCACATTATGGGGGGGCACCATGGGGGAGAGGAGCACTATGGGGGTATCTAGGAGCTCTAAAGGGCCTTTTTTTTATTATTGGCACATTATGGGGGGCACTAAAGGGGAGAGCAGCACTATGGGGCCTCTGGTGTCACTATAAGGGCATTATTTAGTGCCCCCAGATGCCATAGTGCCACCCATAATGTGCCAATAAAAAAGGCCCCTTTAGAGCCCCTACTTCCCCATAGTGCCCCTAAATAATGCCCCTATAGTGACACCAGATGCCCCATAGTGCCGCTCTCCCCTTTAGTGCCCCCCATAATGTGCCAATAATAAAAAAAAAAAACCTTTAGAGCTTCCAAATACCCGTATAGTGCTCCTCTTCCCCATGGAGCCCCCCATAATGTGCCAGTAAGACCATTATTGCCATGTAGCCCTTGCCTACCCAAGAAGAGGTGCTAAAAAGTGAACCATGTATGCACCTGAATTAATAATGTAAAATGTGGAATACATGTAAAAATAGCCATAAAACCTACGGTATATTCCTCTAATTAAGATGTGAAAACAATAAATAAAAAATATATGGAAACATCAATGTAATGTCAATAAGTAGTAGGAAAATTAGGTGCAAAAAAATTTTGATAGGAACTGGTGACAAATGGAGTGCTTTATTTTTTCTGTTTAAATCCATTGAAAGCAATTCCTTTATGTGTTTCTGAGTCACTATAAGGCCAATGGCTACTCCAACTTCTTAGACCTTCCCAATGGCTTATTTCTTCTGCTTTAAGCCACTCAAAAGTGAACTGTTATGTCGACTAGAGGCTGGAGACCCACTGAGGATTAGAGATTGTTCCTCCTGGGAGGAGAAATATCAGGGCAGCTTTCTGCTGTCTTGTGCAGAACATCTGAGATATGACACATTCTTCATCATTTAGTTACTGTTCAAGTGATATTTTATGCTGCTCTTTTTTAGTTTTTCACTAATGAAATGGGGGCCACGGCTATGATTTTGGTTATGCACCTTTCTTTTATTATTTTGTGCTGACTGGTAGTGTTTCCTGAGTCTTACTAATGCACAAGTTGGGGTTTATAAATGTCCCCATACGAGCACTGTGCAATGGGATCATTACAGTTGATCTTCTCCCACTGTATTAAAACCTGAAGTTTGATTTATCTTATAGAGAGGGACCTTCTTGATGGTCTACCAAGTCTTGCCAGGCTGTCCATTTTTTATATATATGGTTTAAGATTTTTTTAAAACCTTAAAGAGGACCTTTCATGGGTCCAAACATTATACACTAAGTATCAGGATATGTAGGGCATAGTGCCGGGATCTAACTGCACTTACTATTTTTACTGGGCGCTGCTACGTTCGCCCGCTGTGGCCCCCGTTATATTCTCCCACCTGGTATGCTAATTTTAGATTCGGAACAAGGTAGAGGAGATTTCCCTGTTTCTCAATAGGCATCTCCTTCTCCCTGGCTGTGAGCTGTCCAGTCGCAGCAGAGAGCGTCACAGCCAGGGAGAAAAAGAAACTCATCTTTTCCCTGGCTGCGATTGCACCACGCTCTCTGCTGTGATTGCACCATGCTACAGCCAAGGGAGAAGGAGATGCCCATTGAGAAACAGGGCAGACTCCTCCTCCCTGTACCGATGCTAAAATTAGAATACCAGGTGGGAGAATACAATGGGGGCTACAGCGGGCGAACGGAGCGGCGCCCAGAAAAAATAGTAAGTGCAGTTAGATCCATGCACTATGCCCTACGTATCCTGATACTTCGTTTATAATGTCTGGACCCATGAAAGGTCCTCTTTAACCCCTTAGGGACCCATGACGTACCGGTACGGCATGGATCCCGAATCCTTAAGGACCCATGACGTACCGGTACGTCATGGCTTTAATTTGCGATTCCGGTGCCGCGGGGGTTAATCGGAACGGGATGCCGGCTGAAATCATTCAGCCGGCATCCCGAAACAACGCAGGGGGGGTCAATTGACCCCCTCGTATCAACGATCGCAGAAAACCGCTGGTCAGTTCAGACCTGCGGTTTTCTGCGTTTCCGGTCCATTCGGGTGTCCTGTGACCCGATGAACCAGAAAAAGGCTGCAATCGCTGGCGTGATTACACACCACCAATCGCAGTACGAAGATTTAAAGAGGCGGTGCTGGCCCTGGTGCTGAACACTGCTGTCCAGGGTGCTGATTGGTGCAGGGGAGAGAGGCGTGAGATTCAAACTTCCTGCTCTCCTCTCTCCCCTCCTCTTCCTGTCCAGCACCCTCACCGTGCAGCACCAGCTCCTGCATCCCCCTAATCATTATCCATCACCCTCCTGCACCCATCGCCACCCAGGTAGGTTAGGGTCAGTGAGGGAGAGGCACCATTAGGAAGGGAAAGAAGGGAAAAGTTAGTTAGGAAAAAAAATAAATAAATAACTTTTACACTAAACTTTCTTTGATCCATCTATCAGACCCCAGACCCCCCCCCCCCCCCCCCCCCCCCTGCCACATTTGCTGGCAATCCTGGAATCCAGATTCCCACAGTGGGGTTTACTGAAATTGACTATTTTAGTTTATTTTTCAGTAACCCACTGGTGAATCTGATGGTGGAGCAGACGAATCTGTACGCCCAACAGTTCGTCGCTCAAACCCCAGGCTCATTTTTGGCTAGACCCGGTGGCTGGATGCCGGTCAGTGCAGCCAAGATGAGGACATTTTGGGGCCTCGTGCTGCATATGGGTCTAGTCCAAAAACCCAGTGTCAGGCAATACTGGAGTGGGGACGTCCTATACCAGACCCCACTGTACAGTATGGCCATGACACGTCCCCGGTTTGAGGCCATCCGGAAATGTCTGCATTATTCCGATAATGCAGCATGTCCCCCCCGAGGTCATCCTGCCTATGACCGGCTGTATAAGATACGGCCGGTCATCGATCACTTTGGGGCCAAATTTGAATAGGCCTACGTACCTGGAAGGGAGGTCGCGGTTGATGAGTCTCTCGTTGCGTTCAAGGGGAGACTCAGTTTCCGCCAATATATTCCCACAAAGCGGGCGAGGTATGGCGTGAAGCTATACAAAATATGTGAGAGTACCTCAGGGTACACTTACAAATTTCATGTGTACGAGGGGCGAGATTCCCGTATTCAAACCCCAGAATGTCCCCCCACTCTGGGTGTTAGCGGGAAACTTGTCTGGGACCTTATGTACCCACTGCTGGATAACGGTTACCACTTGTAAGTGGATAACTTTTATACCAGCATTCCCTTGTTCAGGTCCCTTGCCGCCAGATCCACGTTCGCTTGTGGGACCGTGCGGAAAAATCAACGCGGCCTCCCTGCCCACCCCCTCCAGGTACCTATTCCCAGAGGGATGTCCTTATGCTGTCCACAATCCACGGTAACAGCACCACCCCTGTCCCTGTGCGAGGTACCGCGGCAACGGTCCTCAAGCCCGATTGGATCGTCGACTACAATCGGTATATGGGAGGAGTTGATCTCTCTGATCAAGTCCTCAAGCCATATAATGCCATGCGCAAAACCCGGGCATGGTACAAAAAGTTGCGGTCTACTTGGTACAGGTTGCCATGTACAACTCTTTTGTACTATCCCGAAGCGCTAGCAGCACAGGGACATTCCTCCAGTTCTATAAGGCAGTCCTCAAAGACCTGATCTTTTCGGACCGGGAAAGAGCAGGCCGGAGTACCTCGGGATCGTCCCTGGCCAACACTTTTCAGGTGTGGTCCCCCATACTAGAAAGAAGGGACGAACCCAAAAAAGATGCAGAGTGTGTTACAAAAATGGGATACGGAAGGACACCACCACTCAGTGTGACACATGCCCCGATCATCCGGGCCTCTGCGTTATCGATTGCTTCAGGGAGTATCACACTTCCATGGAGTACAAAATTTTTATAATCCCCAACAGTCCACTAGAGAACATAAAAAACTATGGCTCTCAGACCTTGGAGACATGGAAACAATTTTTTTTTCCCCAAAAAAAATATTAGTTTTAGAGCAGGCATCCTCAAACTGCGGCCGTCCAGATGTTGTAAAATTATAACTCCCAGCATGTCCAGACAACCTACAGCCATCAGCAGGGCATGGTGGGAATTGTAGTTTTACAACATCTGGAGGGCCGCAGTTTTTAGGATGCCTGTCTCCAAAGTCTGAGAGCCATACATATTGGGCATCGTCGCGTGCGTAAAAGTCGTCGCTATAAAAATAACTTTTGACCAAACGCCTCGGATGAACGGTGTTAAAAATATAAAATAAAAATGGTGCCAAAACACCCATTTTTGGGCAAAATTTCCATTTGAATCCTTTTTGCTGGTAATAAAGCAAGGGTTAACAGCCAAACGACATGTCAGTGTTTTTGTAAATGGGATGCGTTCATTTTAGAGGGGTGAGTAGCTGTAATATGGCCTCCAATACTTGCACTCTGCATGAATTTTAGCTCGAATGTGACTTGTATATAGATTACAGCATACATAATTGCATTTGAATCTGCATCGCTATAGCCAACCTCCCCTGTCATTTGTGCAAGAGTTTGTAGCCATGCGCCTAACATCATGGGCATTGCTGCACAATTTGTACTTTATTATACTCCCTAGTGTGTCTTCCAGTATTTGTATCTGTACTTGTCCATGCTGGTCATGTTTTTAACTCACATCACAGATCCACGGGCGCACAGCTGTAGCTGATGGTGCCGGCTGCTCTGAGTCCGCCCCTATAAAGCGCAGGTCTGGGCGATGACGTGCACAGCGGCCAGAGGAAGTGCGATCCCGCGTGCGAAACGTCCGTCGCCGCTTGCTACAGTGTGTCCGCCCCAGGATCCTCTATGCACAATCTTCTAAGGAAGTGTCTCAATAAAGCAGCAACATTATTTCTACTCCGGTGAATGCCACGATCTTTTTCATTGTCTCTCTCCATATCATGAACTATTGATCTAACTTCTGTGTCGCTGAGCACCACGTAGCGGAGTACACCTAACCACATCATCGGTTTCCTATTATTGAAGGCTACATCAGCGAAGGCAGTGCCGCCTTGTATCTATTACCTTATACGTTAACAGCCAAACAAAACTCATTATTTATGGCCCTGATTCTGTAGTTTGCAGAAACACCCCATATGTGGTCGTAAATGGCTATATAGCCGCACGGCAGGGCATAGAACGAAGGGAACTACATATGGTTTCTGGAAGGCAGATTTTCATAGACAGTTTTTTTTTGACACCATGTCCCATTAGAAGCCCCCCCCCTGATGTAGCCTAGACTAGAAACTCCAAAAAAGTGACCCCATCTAAGAAACTACACCCCTCAAGGTATTCAAAAGTTACTTTACAAACTATGTTAACCCTTTAGGTGTTCCACAAAACTAAATAGCGAATGTAGAAACAATTTTGGAATTTAATTTTTTTGTTACATTGCCTCAAAAAAGAGTAATATAGAGAAACCAAAAATCATATTTACCCCTAAAATAGTCCCAAAACAACAACCACCTTATCCTGTAGTTTCCTAGATGGGGTCACTTTTATGGAGTTTCTACTCTAGGGGTGCATCAGGGGGCTTGAAAGGGTACATGGTGTAAATAAACCAGTCCAGCAAAATCTGCCTTCCAAAAACCATATGACGTTTAGCCAAATAGTAGTTTACGACCACATATGGGGTGTTTCTGCAAACTACAGAATCAGGGCAACCCATATTGAGTTTTGTTTGGCAGTTAACCCTTGTTTTACTCCTGGAAAAAATTGATTATATTGGAAAATGTTCCCAAAAAATTTAAATTTCGAAATTGTTTCTCCATCTGCCATTAACTCTTGTGGAACACCTAAAGGGTTAACAAAGTTTGTAAACCCAGTTTTGAATACCTTGAGGGGTGTACTTTCTTAGATGGAGTCACTTTTTTGAAATTTCTATTCTAGTGGTACAACAGGGGGCTTCAAATGGGACATGGTATAAACAAAACCAGTCCTGCAAAATCTGCCTTCCAAAACCCATATGGTGTTCCCCTCCTTCTATGTGCTCCCGTTTGGCCAAACAGTAGTTTACAACCACATATGGGGTGTTTTTGAAAACTACAGAATCAGGGCAACCCATTTTGAGTTTTGTTTGGCAGTTAACCCTCGTTTTACTCCTGGAAAAAAATGATTATATTGGAAAATTTTCCAAAAAATAGAAATTTCGAAATTGTTTCTCAATCTGCCATTAACTCTTGTGGAAGACCTAAAGGGTTAATAAAGTTTGAAAAAACAGTTTTGAATACCTTGAGGGGTGTAGTTTCTAGAATGGGGTCATTTTTGGGAGGTTTCTATTATCTAAGCCTCACAATATGACTTCAAACCTGAACTGGTCCATAAAAATGAAGATTTCTGAAAAATGTCAAAATTTGCTTCTAAACTTCTAAGCCTTGTAACATCCCCAAAAAATAAAATATCATTCCCAAAATGCTACAAACATGAAGTAGACATATGGGGAATGTAAAGTCATCACAATTTTTGGGGGTATTACTATGTATTACAGAAGTAGAGAAACTGAAACTTTGAAATTTGTAATTTTTCAAAATCTTTGGTAAAAATATTATTTTCTTAATGCAAAAAAATTAACTTTTTTGACCCAATTTTAGCAGTGTCATGAAGTACAATATGTGACGAAGAAACAATCTCAGAACGGCCTGGGTAAGTCAAAGCGTTTTAAAGTTATGAGCACTTAAAGTGACACTGGTCAGATTTGCAAAAAATGGCCAAGTCCTTAAGGTGAAATAGGACTGAGTCCTTAAGGGGTTAAGGACCAAGCATACAATAAGCCATAACTGTTTCCATTTTTCATTAGCATAGTCATATGAGGGCTTATGTTATGCAGGATAAGTTGTACTGTTTAATGGGAACAATTAATGGTTTATATAATGTATTGGGAAACTGTAAACAAAATTATTTGTGGGGTGGAAATGGAAAACAAAATCAGTTTCATCATTTTTGGGGGTGTTTCTTTTTTATGGCCTTCACGATGAGATAAAAGTGACATGTTAATATTATTTAGTGGGTCTGATAACTGCAATAACAAAATTAGTTTTTGTTATGTTTCAGTATCCTTTTTCTTTAAAAAATGGATTTGTACCACATAAATTGACATCTGTAACTTGGATTTTGTTTTACTGATTGAGCTCTATGGAGGCTATTTTTTGCAGGGTAAGCAGTAGTTTTTACTGATACCATATTTGCTTAAGGGCTCATGCACACGTCCATATGTATTTTGCGGTCCGCAAAAATGGATCTGCCAAAAATACGGATGACGCCCGTGTGCATTGCGTATTTTGCATAATGGAACAGCTGGCCCCTAATAAAACAGTTCTAGCCATATCCGTAATGCAGACAATAATAGGACATGTTCTATTCTTTGTGCAACGAACATACGGAAACGGAAAGCACACAGAGTAACTTTTTTTTTTTTTTTTTGGGCAGACCCATTGAAATGAATGGCTCCGCATATGGTTAGCAAAAAAAAAACGGACACGGAAAGAAAATACGTTTGTGTGCGTGAGCCCTAAATGGGATAGTTTTCTTTGAAAAAATTTTTGGGGGAAAGCTGACCAGAAAACAATAATTCTGCTATTAGATTTTTTTTTTTTTTTTTTTACAGCATTCACCTAATGTGATAAATACCATGATATTTTAATACTTTGGATAAATAGACAAATATACATAGATACATATAGATACATAGACAGACAGGTAGATGATAGACAAGCAAATAAAGACAGATAGCTTGATAATAGTCCCAGTAAGAGGACTAAAACGTTGCTACTCGGGTGAACACTACTTTTTTCACTTTATTTGAATGTGCCACAGCTTTTATTCGTTTTGTATGCAACAGATGATTAGTCTCATCTAAACTGCATATAGATAGATAGATATTAGAATATGCCAAATTAGGGTTGTTGATTTCTTTACCATTGGTAAATATGCTTCACAACTCTCTTTTTGTAACTTATTTGTTTTAGCATGAATAATGTATCATGAGTGGCTTGCCTCCTCCCTGTACAAATGTTCTCTTGCTCCAGAATCATTCACTGTCAGGAACTAATCCTTTAATTGTACAATACTGCAATTATGTTCTTTAAACCACATTTGTTACTTCTGATATTTGTGATACAGCCTTTTTTTTATTTTTTAAATCAGATCAGTGATACAGCCTTTTAAATGGAACAGCAATGTAATTAGATACCTGCAGGAATAAATGCAATCATTCCACTTGAAATAATGATTGACTGGCGTTATTACGCTCTAGCATATTCATAGCAAAAGAACAGCAAGGCGAGAGAAATATAAAATAAATGTACAATATTGTCAGGGGGAAAATACTTCAAGAGCAGATGTTCTTGCTTGATTTGTGGATTTTGCTTCTAATTAAATAACCACAAAAAATGCTTGCAAAGAGCAGAAGCTGATTATCCTACGTACAAACAAAATGACTGCACACAAACTAAAAAAATCATTTTCCTTTTGGAGCATGTATTACATAACAGAATTTGAAAGGGCTGTCCAGATTTAGAAAAAAATGTTCCACTTTTTCCCAGAAACAGGACAACTCTTTGTATGGTATTACAGTTCACCTTGGGGCCGAGTTGCAATATCACAAACGGGAGGGGTAATGGGGACTCCTTAGCAAATATAAAATGAGGCATGCAATAACATTGCAGTCAAGATCTGATAATGCAGCAAACATGACCAAGTATATTTGACCAACTAAGGGCTCATGCACATAAACGTATTTTCTTTTCGTGTGTGTTCCGGGTTTTTTTGCGGACTATATATGGAATCATTCATTTCAATGGGTCCGCAAAAAAACGTAAGGTACTCCATGTGCATTCCGTTTCCATATGTCCATATTTCCATTGCGCAAAAAAATAGAACATGTCCGATTATTGTCCGCATTACAGACAAGGATAGTACTGTTCTATTAGGGGCTGGCTGTTCCATTCTGCAAAATACGGAATGTACACGAATGTCATCCGTATTTTTTGCGGACTGCAAAATACATACGGTCGTGTGCAGCATGAGGCCTAAGGCTGTAGAGATCTGTGTATAGGCTGGATATTGGAGAGCACTCACAAAGAAGAATAGGAATTCTCCACTTGGTTATTATGTAAAAGTTAAAGAACACAGTAACTTCAAACATAGTCTTCAGTTAAAATGTGTGGCCTCCATTAGCTGCCGAGCCTTCATGCATTTCTCTGGGACATCACATTGCTATTCTGTCAACAGCATGAATATCTCAGACAGCTCGACAATCTTCTCTCGAGTTGATCCATAATTAGTTGCAGGTGCTGGTGATTTTGGCTGGCGGGTAACCTGATTTGGACATTTTTCAAGGGAGATTGTTTGCTGTGATTTTTTGCGTCCATTTTCTGTAAAACTGTACAAAATCCTAGAAAGTAAGCAGGCCTTTTATAATGAACATAGGGTTTACAGATGCATAAACTTTGTGGCATCATGAAGCAGATCTAGCACATTGTAGACCACTATACTAGAAAGACTAGGATGTTGTAGCTCTCACCCCACCAGGGAACCTTCAACTCATACAGTTCATATCAGATATTCCAAAGAGTATAACCGGGTTGCCAGTGAGATTTTGTTATATAAGGGGTGCTACATTTTTTCTCTTTGGACCACGACTTACCACAGCGAGGGTCCCCTAAAACCCTGTAGTTATCACTGAGGGAGGCCACCAGCAGGTCCCCATTCCTGCAAATTAAATCAAGCATTTTATGCTGCACAGAGGAGACAGGTCATCCAGGTGGAGAGGTATCCTTGATCTCATTCTCATATTGTTTTCTTGACATCTATGAGATTACATTAGTCATTTCTCAAGCCTACATTATCATTTTTTGGAGGCAGAGCTGATTCTTCATTTGTTTATGTTCACTATATGAGATTTAGGATATGCCATCAAAGTCAGATAGGTGCAGGTCCAACCTCTGGGATCCACTACTATCTCCAGAACGGCCACCCCAAAGTGAAGGAGAGCACACTGCAGAAACATTCCCACCCTCCATTTGCCACTATTGGAACTCCAAAAATAGCCAAGTGCTGGTTTAGCTATGTCCAGCAGTCCCATAGTGGTAAATGGAGAGGCAGCTGTGCATGTGCTGTGTGCTTACAATTCACCGCTATAGGACTTCTGAAAATAGCAGAACATGCTTGCTTGGTTATTTTATGAACTCCCATAGCAGTGAATGGAGTGGTGTGCTCTCCTTCACTATGGGGGCCTCATTTTGGAGATAAGAGCGGAGGTGATATGCCATCAATGTCTGAGATGGGCCAAACTCTTTAAATAAAAGGTTGCGTTTGAATTGAAAGTGACCCCTCTGCCTAATACTGCTGACATAGAGTTAAAAAAAATACCCATAACCTGACCATCAATGCATCCCTATGCTGTGGCGTTCTGTCAATGGAGGCAGACCAGCACCCACACCAGCCAGATTAGACAGAGTGCTGTGATCAACTAGGATTATCATATGCTGCTGGGCACTGATGGCTTCCTTATTAATCCTCCCTGTGTGTGTGAGTGACAGATACAGATGGCCAATGAGTAAGGAGATGCCATGCTGCTGGACCTGCTTTTTGGCCAGCTGAATTATTGGAACCACAACTGACCTTTCTGGGCTCTGGCTTTGTATGTGTGGCGCATCTCAGTACAGCTGCTGGTGCCCAGGGAGTACACTCATTGCAATGAGGGCTCTTTCCTTCCAGTTACTACAGCTGAACAGATAGATTCAACCCTGTGATGGCACCCACCACAGCACACAACATTCTAAAATTGACAACCTGAGTGAGGAGAACCTGGAGAGGGAATATCATTAGTTGCATCAGTCAGCACATTATGTGTGACTGTGAAATTTTATGTAATAGACCAACACAAAGTAGCAAATATGTCTAAAATAAAAAGAAAATGATACAAGGTTTGCAACTTTTTTAATAAATAAAAATCTTAAAAATGTGGTGTGCATTTGTATTTAGCTCCCTGTACTCTGATACCCCTAAATAAAATCCAGTGTGACCAATTGTCTTCAGAAGTCACCTAATTAGTAAACAGAGTCCACCTGTGTGTAATGCATTCTCAGCATAACTACAGCTGTGCTCTGAAGGCCCCAGAGGTTTGCTAGAGAACATTAGTGATCAAACAACATAATGAAAACCAAGAACACACCAGGCAGGTCAGGGATAAAGTTGTGGAGAAATATAAAGTAGGGTTAAGTTCTAAATAAATATCCCAAGCTCTGAACATCTCACACACTGTTCAATCCATCATCCATAAATGAACCGAGTACAGTACAACTGCAAACCTAACAAGACATGTCTGTCCACCTAAACTGACAGCCCAGGCAAGGAGAGCACTAATTAGGGAAGCAGCCAAGAGGCCCATGGTCACTCTGGAGGAGCTGCAGAGATCCACAGGACAACTATTATTCATGTACTCCACAAATCTGACCCTTTTAGAAGAGTGGTAAGAGGAAAGCCATTTTATTAAAGCAACCCATATGAAGTCCTGTTTGCAGTTTATCTCAAGCCGGACTGAGCTTGAGCTATTTTGCAAAGAAGAATGAGCAAAAATTTCAGTCTCTAGCTGGTAGAGACACACCGAAAGACTTGCAGCTGTAATTGCAGTGAAAGGAGGTCCTACAGAGTATTAGCTCAGGGGGGCTGAATACAAATGCATGCCACACTTTCTAGATTTTTATTTATTAAAATATTTGAAAACCATGTCTCATTTTCTTTTCACTTCACATATACTTGCTACTTTGTCCAAATAAAATGCATTTAAATTTGTGGGTGTAACATGAAAAAAAGTGGAGAAGTTCAAGGGGTATGAATACTTTTTCAAGACTTATAATAATAATTAGGAATGAGCAAAGTTTAAAAAAATTCAATTCGGCCGCTTCGCCAAAGTTTGTCCCAAAAATTAGATTCATTCCAATTTAATTTGTCACAAATTGCAAAAAATCTGGTATACCCAGTCGAGTTTGCCTAATCATATTCTTCCTACTTGATGGCCCACTCTCAGAGTGAAGGCTTGGAAGTGAAACTGCAGGGAGAGTGCAGGGAGACTACAAAGAGAGTGCATCGCTGTGTACATCAGTGTGCAGTGCACACTGTAGTACTGTACGTTAGTACTACAGGTCAATGTTACCGTCAGGTCTAATTTATTGTCGTGGACTTAACTGTGCAGTGCACTAAGATTCAAGTTGTCAGTAGCAGTGGCAGTAACAGTGTGCACCAAGATTCATAGCTAATCTGTTCTGTTAAAACAAAAATAAATGCATACATCACCCTTTAGTAAAGCAAAAAAAATTGTGCGTGCCCCTGCAGGAGCTATGTTCAAATGGCATCTTAGTGGAAGAAAATAAAGAAATGGAGGAAGCGCCAATCAAGTAGTGATGAAAAAAAAAAGGTTCTTTTAATCCATGTGGCAGTCCAAACACATGGTTTTTAATCCCTTCTGTTAGCTGTTGAATTACTGTGCGTCCGTATTACAGGACAATGTTACCATCGGGTCTAATTTATCGTCCTGTACATAACTGTGCAGTGCACCAAGATTCAGAAGTAGTGGCTCCATGACAGAGTGGGTAGGGTTTCAGCAGCAGCAGTAGCAGTGACAATAGTGGCCCCGAGACAGATTGGGGTTGGGTTGCAGCAGTGGCAGTAGCAGTGACAGTAGTGGCCCCATTATAGAGTTAGAAGGATGGCAGTAGTGGCTCCATAACAGAGTGGGGAGGGTGGCAGAAGTGACAATAGTGGCCCCATGACAGAGTGGGGAGGGTTTCAGCAGCAGCAATAGCAGTGACAGTAGTGGCCCCATGACAGAGTGGGGAGGGTGGCAGCAGTAGCACTGACAGTAGTGGCCCCAAGACTGAGTGGGGAGGGTGTGAGCAGCAGCAGTGGCAGTATCAGTGACAATAGTGGCCCCATGACAGAGTGGGAACAGTGGTAGTAAGGTTATGTTCACATCACCGTTTATTTTTGATCTGTCAGAAGAACCGAAAAAACAAAACAAAAAAATAATCCTGTATTTTGAGGCCTCTTTCACATGGTCAGTATTTGGTCAGTATTTTGCATCAGTACTTGTAAGCCAAAACCAGGATCCAAATGGAAATATTTGCATCTCCCGGGCCACTTTATGGTAACAGTGCATATGTTGATGCACGGCCGTCGTGCCAACATTGGCACTCTGGCCACGCTTCACCTTATGCCCACAGATTCTACATATGGCCATGTTCACCTCCTCCAGCGGCTTAACAAAAAACTGCCACACTGCCGAGTAGGTGATTTTACCCCCAAACACTACGCGCTGACTAACTGTTACCACCGCTGCTTCCGTGAACCCGTGCACCACTACTTTCCGGGCAGGTAGGCCACACTAGTGACTTGCTGGTTCCGCCGCTGCCTCACGGGCAAGCTGCCACCCTCTTCTCCCGATGATGATGAAGCCCCTAATTCACCCGGCTCCCAAGTGCGATCAACTACATTATCATCATTGAGTACTGTCTGCACGTCACTGATGTCCTCATCAATGGTCTCTGGGTCAGGAGCCTGGCCGCTCGCAACACCAGCTCCAACGCCAATCTCCTCATCACAACTTGCCCACCTAGTGGAGGAAGCGACGGATGTCTCCTCCCCATCTTGGCTGTCCAGTAGCTGCTGACTGTCCTCTAGTAGCTCGTCCTCGCTGTATAGTGGGGTTGAGCCAACAGCATATAATACTTCTCTGGCTGAGGAAACAGAAAAGGACAGTGGCAGGTTTAGGACAGGTGAGGGCACAGGGCCTGCTCCAGGGGCATGCCAACTAAGGGTTGTGGGACAAACCCACCGACTCTTGGTTAGGGGTGTCTGATGTCACTTGGGACGAAGTGGATGACTGAGTCAACCATTCAAGAACCTCTGGGTTGCTGGTCAAGACACGACCTCTAGATGACACCAGGCGATCTGGCCTCTCGCTGCAACTCCTGCTGCCATGCCCCCTTACTCTGCTGCGGCCTGTGCCTGCACCAGAAACATTTAGGCCTCCGCCACTCCCCTGTGCAGGGCCTGGCACTTGTCTTTCTGACATACTGTTAGATCAGATAAATAAATAAAAAGGAAATTAAAAACACCCCAAAAAAGTCAGCAATTTTCTCACTTCACCACACAATGGCTAATGAGCCCTTTTTTCCCCCCATTAATACAGGCCAAAAATGGCTGTAATTTTCTCACTTCACCACACAACGGTAAATACATTTTTTGTGCCACTAATACACATAAAAAAGGGCTTTAGAACATATAACTGCACCGCTGAACGTCAAATATATTTTTCTTTTTCCACTTATACACTACACAAAAGGATTTAGAACATATAACTGCACAGCTGAATGGCAAATATACTTTTCTTTTGCCACTAATACACGACAAAAAGGGCTTTAGAACAAATAACTGCACCCCTGAACGGCAAATATATTTTTCTTTTGCCACTTATACAATATATTATTATTATTTTTTTTTTTTAAATACTTTATTCTGATTCATGAGCAGAAAATACAAAAGATACATCAACCCCACAACAGGGTACTTGTTACACATATCATACAATCAGAGGTGCAAACATATCTCTAGGGGGCGAAAGAAGGAATGATCTCAGAGGGAGCCTCGTATCACCAGATTCTGTCAGAATGTCAAATCTGTTCTCTGAGCTCCTAATCCATTCCAGACATCTCGTCCCCTGAATAGCCCTATAATACTCTGCCACATCAGAAGGACCCATCCCCCCTAGCCTATTTGGCTGTATCATTGTTGAGTGCGGGATACAGGGTCTGGATTTTTTCCAGAGAAATCTAGAAAAACATTGTCTCAGTTGGGCAAAAAAGGATTTTGGCAGGTGGACAGGCAATACCGACATGTAGTACAGTATTTTGGGCACTAATACGGACTTAATCAATGTACGCCTTCCAAACCACGAGGTGAAGGGGATGCTCCACGAGTCGATAGTGGCGGAAATTGTCCTCAAATAGATCACTTGGATCTGAGGTTATGTTTACCCCTAAAAACTTAATGGAGCGCGTTGTCCAGCCATATCCATATTGCGTCTCCAAGGTCGACTGCAATTCCCTACCGGACATGACATTTAAAGCTTGGGATTTCGTGGGGTTAATAAGAAAGTTGGACATGGTCCCAAACTTCTGGAACTGGTCCTGTATAGCAGGAAACGCCTCCGCTGGATTGGTTATGATAACCAAAAGATCATCGGCGAAAGCCGCCAACTGGTGATAGGTGCTTCCCACCCTCAATCCCTGGACTTTATCCTCCTGACGTATCGCTTGAAACAAGCACTCTACCACAAGGATAAAGAGCAGGGGGGACAGGGGGCAACCCTGCCTTGTACCATTGCCAATATTAAAGCTAGGAGATAGAGTGCCATTTACCATTACTCTGGCCGTGGGGGAAGCATACATAGCCATTGTAGCACTAATGAACTGGGGCGGAATCCCGAACTTAGACAGGGCCAGACACATAAAAAGCCAGTCTATGCGGTCAAACGCTTTCTCTGTGTCTGTCCCTAGGAGGACTAGAGGAATGGATTTTTCCCTAGCATGGTGTATAATATTGACTATCCTAGCAGTATTCATCCTTCCCTCCCTGCCAGCCACAAATCCCACCTGTTCCGAATTGATCAGTCTGGATAAAAAGGGTTGTAACCTAAGAGCAAGCATTTTGGCATACAACTTCAGGTCTGCATTCAAAAGCGAAATAGGCCGGTAGCTGGCACAGGATGAAGGATCCTTAACCTCCTTCGGCAGGATAGTAATTAGGGCAGACAACATTTGTGTCAGTAGCGGGTTACCCTTATACACCTCATTATATACTTTAAGCATTCTGGGTAACAGTATTGAGGAAAAGGTGGTATAATATCCCGCGGTTAATCCATCTGGCCCGGGACACTTATGTCTAGGGACTGTGCTTAACGCCTTGTTCAATTCTTGCAACGAAAACGGCTTAGGGCTCTTTCACACCTGCGTTATTGTCTTCCGGCATAGAGTTCCGTCGCCGGGGCTCTATGCCGGAAGAATCCTGATCAGTTTTATCCTAATGCATTCTGAATGGAGTGAAATCCGTTCAGGATGCATCAGGATGTCTTCAGTTCCGGAACGGAACGTTTTTTGGCCGCAGCAAATAGCGCAGCATGCTGCGCTTTTTGCTCCGGCCAAAAAAACTGAAGACTTGCCGCAAGGCCGGATCCGGAATCAATGCCCATTGAAAGGCATTGATCCGGATCCGGCCTTAAGCTAAACGTCGTTTCGGCGCATTGCCGGATACGACGTTTAGCTTTTTTACAGTGGTTACCATGGCTGCCGGGACGCTAAAGTCCTGACAGCCATGGTAAAGTGCAGTGGGGAGCGGGGGAGCAGTATACTTACCGTCCGTGTGGCTCCCGGGGCGCTCCAGAGTGACGTCAGGGCGCCCCAAGCGCATGGATGACGTGATCGCATGGCACGTCATCCATGCGCCTGGGGCGCCCTGACGTCATTCTGGAGCGCCCCGGGAGCCGCACGGATGGTAAGTATACCGCTCCCCGCTCCTACTATGGCAACCAGGACTTTAATAGCGTCCTGGCTGCCATAGTAACACTGAAAGCATTTTGAAGACGGATCCGTCTTCAAATGCTTTCAGTACACTTGCGTTTTTCTGGATCCGGCGTGTAATTCCAGCAAGTGGAGTACACGCCGGATCCGCACAACGCAAGTGTGAAAGAGGCCTTAGCAAGGGACTGAGCTTGATCCTGGAAAATAACCGGGAGGCGCAAACCTGAAAGCCACTTTTTAATATCCTCTGACCTTATTCCAATTTCCGTCGCACTACCATTCTCCCTAAGGTTATATAGCGAGCTGTAATAGGTACAGAATTGCTTTGCAATAAGGTCAGTTGACATAAGTGATCTAGCAGATGCATCCTGAATAGAGTGTATATAAGACTTGACTCTACGTTTTTTCAGACTGGACATCATGAACTTCGATGCCTTATTGTCATGGTCTTACCTTCTTGCTGTTCTCCTTCGTTTGACATGTGCTGGCGGCCATCTTGGTTTCTGGGTTTCTTGTAGCCTCCCACCCTGCGGCTTCTCCTTCCCACTGGGAGGAGCTGGATGCCTAGCTCATATATATAGGAGGTCTGTGGCTTCAGTTCCTTGATTGGTCCTCCTGTGTTCACATGCTTCTAAGACTGCTGCTGCTTCTGGTTCCTGATCCTGGCTTCGTCTGACTACCCTGCTGGTTCCTGATCCAGGCTTCGTCTGACAACCCTGCTGGTTCCTGATCCAGGCTTCGTCTGACTACCCTGCTGGTTCCTGATCCAGGCTTCGTCTGACTACCCTTCTGGTTCCTGACCTCTGGCTTCGCAAGACCCTGCTTCGGTTTAGCCATCCGTTTGGACATTTGCCTTACAGCTTGATTTTCAATAAAGCCTTCTTATTTCCACTTATCTCTTGTTGTACGTCTGGTTCATGGTTCCATGACATTAGGACCAAGCCATGAATTCTGACGGTACAGGGCCATCCTCGCTACCTACGCTGGTTGCCAGACTTGATCAGCAGGATCACCTGTTGGGTCGGTTCGCTGTGGCGTTGCAAACCCTGCTTGAACGCACGGCTCATTTAGCTTCCGTTGCCGATGGGTCGGTTGTCGCTCCTGGGCCCGCTCCTACTGCCGCTCCGGTTGTTGCGCCAGAGTCTACCCCGACACCTGTTGCTGCGCCTGCGGTGTTTCGGGGTATGATCGGTTCTGCCCCCCTTCCACAGCGCTTTGGGGGAGAGCCAACTCAGTGCCGAGGTTTCCTTAACCAGGTGGGCATTTATTTCGAGTTGCTGCCACATGCCTTTCCTACTGAGAGATCAAAGGTGGGCTTCTTGATCTCGCTGCTCTCGGACAAGGCCTTGGCCTGGGCCAGCCCTTTATGGGAGAACAACAATCCGGTGGTTGCCGAGTTTTCCGGTTTTATTGCTTCTCTTCGGAAGGTATTCGATGTGCCGGCTCGTGCTGCCTCTGCTGCGAAGCTCCTTATGTCCATCAGACAGGGTTCACGATCCGTAGCTGAATACGCCATTGAGTTTCGTACCCTGGCAGCAGAGGTGGGCTGGAATAATGAGACTCTGGTCGCTGCTTTCTCTCATGGTCTCTCGGATGCCTTGAAGGATGAGGTTGCAGCTAAGGACCTACCAGTGGAGCTCGAGTCCCTTATTTCTTTCCTGATTTTGATTGACACCAGACTCAGGGAGAGACCTTCCTTTAAGGAGAGCCTGCGGAGGTCTTCTAACAGATTGGCGCCTACGTTTGCTGTCCCACCCGTGCCTCCCTCTCCTCCCACGCCTCCTGGGGATGACTTGTCTGGGGGTGAACCCATGCAGCTGGGGTTTGCTCGCCTGTCCGAGGGGGAGAGGGTACTCCGGAGACGCGAGGGCCGATGCATGTACTGTGGTCTCGGTGGGCATTTTCGGTTGGCATGCCCGAACCGTCCGGGAAACGCTCGCACCTGAGATCCTGTCGGGGGCAGATCTTGGGTGGAGTCTCCTCGTCCCCGGTTTCCCGTGTTGACAAACCACTGATTACTGTTGTCCTCTCCTGGGTCGGGGGCTCGGTGACGACCCAGGCGTTGGTGGACTCTGGTGCTGGTGGTTTGTTCATTGATAGTGTGTTCGCTGCCGCCAATTCCATTCCTCTGCAGCCTCGAGGTTCCCCACTGGCTCTTGAGGCGATAGACGGCAGACCCCTTCTGCCGCCACACGTGACTCAGGAGACCCTTCCAGTGGGGATGGCCATTGGTGCCGTTCACAGAGAGTCGGTCTGTCTCCAGGTTATTTCGTCTCCACACTACTCGGTGGTCTTGGGGTACCCCTGGCTCCAGAAGCATAATCCGACTTTCGATTGGAGATAGGCCGAGATCCTCTCGTGGTCACCGCAGTGTGGGGCTAGTTGCATCCATGGGCCTGTCAAGTTGCTGTGTACTTCCTCGGACTCTCTGTTGCCTCCTGAATACGAGGAGTACCGGGATGTATTCGATAAGGTGCGTGCGGTTGCCCTACCTCCGCACCGCCCATACGATTGTGCCATAGTTACAATCTGGTGCCGTTCCTCCTCGTGGCAAAGTCTATCCACTGTCGGTAGCGGAGAATGAGGCCATGGAGGAGTACGTGAGGGAGGCGCTTTCACGCGGACCCATTCGCAAATCCTCGTCCCCGGCAGGGGCTGGATTTTTCTTTGTGAAAAAGAAGGGCGGTGAGTTGATGCCTTGCATCGATTACAGGGGTCTCAATCGCATCACGATCAAGAACGCTTACCCGATACCCTTGATTTCCGAGCTGTTCGATCGCCTCAAAGGGGCCACGGTCTTTACCAAACTCGACCTGAGGGCGGCATATAACCTGGTAAGGATCAAGGCGGGCGATGAGTGGAAGACCGCGTTTAACACCAGGACCGGTCATTATGAATCCTTGGTTATGCCCTTTGGGTTGTGCAATGCGCCCGCAGTCTTCCAGGAATTCATCAACGATGTTTTCCGTGACCTGTTGCAGCAGTGTGTGGTGGTCTATTTGGATGACATCTTGGTATATTCTGAATCCATGGAGGCCCACATTCTGGATGTCAGATGAGTGTTGCAACGGTTACGAGAGAACAAGCTGTTCGGTAAGCTTGAGAAATGCGAATTTCACCGATCCCAGATAACCTTCTTAGGTTACATCATTTCCGCTGAGGGGTTCTCCATGGATCCTGAGAAGGTTTCGGCTGTCTTACAGTGGCCCCAGCCCAGTGGTCTTCGTGCCCTGCAGCGCTTTTTGGGCTTCGCCAATTATTATCGGAAGTTCATCAGGGACTTTTCCATGCTAGCCAAGCCTCTCACGGATCTGACCAGGAAGGGCAGTAATCCCCAGGTCTGGCCGCTCGAGGCCATCCGAGCTTTTGAGGCTCTAAAGTCCGCCTTTGTGTCGGCTCCGATTCTGTCGCATCCCAACCCTGGGTTGCCTTTTGTCCTCGAGGTGGACGCGTCTGAGACGGGAGTAGGCGCCCTTCTGTCTCAGCGTAGAACACCAGAGGGTCCTCTGCTTCCTTGTGGGTTTTACTCCCGGAAACTGTCTTCCGCGGAGTGCAACTATCAGATTGGTGACAGGGAGTTATTGGCCATCGTGCAGGCCCTTAAAGAATGGAGGCACTTGCTCGAGGGCTCGGTGGTTCCGGTTCTCATCCTGACGGACCACAAGAATCTGACCTACCTCTCTGAGGCCAAGAGATTGACACCACGTCAGGCCAGATGGGCTCTGTTCTTGTCACGTTTTAATTACGTGGTCTCCTACCTACCCGGTTCCAAGAACATCAGAGCGGATGCCTTATCACGGCAGTACTCCGAGCTGTCCGGGGAGGAGTCGATTCCGACTTCGGTCATACCTCCGAATCAGATCCTGGCCGCTATTCGCACCAGCCTGACCTCTCCCCTGGGTGAGCAGATTTTGGCGGCTCAATCTGGTGCTCCCTCTGGGAGACCCAACGGCAGATGTTTTGTGCCTGAGGAGTTGCGCACTCGGTTGTTGCGAACCTACCATAACTCCAAGGCCGCGGGGCATCCTGGAAAGAATCAGCTGTCCTGGGCTGTTTCACGTCTGTTCTGGTGGCCTTCTCTATGTTCCGACATCGCCGCATATGTAGCGGCATGCTCCGCTTGTGCCCAGAGTAAGTCCCCTCGGCACCTTCCGTTGGGCCTTTTGCAACCCATAGCCACCGGGGAGCGTCTATGGTCACACCTGGGGATGGATTTCATTGTGGACCTCCCTGCATCCCGAGGCCATACGGTCATTCTCATGATTGTGGATCGGTTTTCCAAAATGTGCCACTGTGTTCCTCTCAAGAAGTTACCCTCTGCACAAGAGTTGGCCTCGATTTTTGCCAGGGAGGTCTTCCGGTTGCACGGTTTGCCCAAGGAGATTGTGTCGGATCGGGGGAGTCAGTTTGTGTCCAGGTTCTGGCGCGCCTTTTGCTCCCAGTTGGGGATTCATCTCTCTTTCTCCTCGGCCTACCACCCTCAGTCCAATGGGGCCGCAGAACGATCCAATCAGGCCTTGGAGCAATTCCTTCGTTGCTATGTCTCCGATCACCAAGACAATTGGGTTGACCTCCTGCCTTGGGCTGAGTTTGCCAGGAACACGGCGGTGAACTCTTCCTCTGGGACGTCTCCCTTCATGGCCAATTATGGGTTCCAACCTGCCGTGTTACCGGAGGTATTCTCTCCCCAGGATATTCCGGCTGTGGAGGATCACCTTTCCGTCCTACGTGCTTCTTGGGTACAGATCCAGAGGTCCCTTGAGGTCTCTGCGCAGCGCCAGAGACTCCAGGCTGATCGCAGACGAGCGCCCGCTCCTTCCTACCAGGTCGGAGACCGCGTATGGTTGTCCACCCGCAACCTCAACCTTCGTGTGCCCACTCCCAAGCTGGCGCCTCGCTTTGTTGGTCCCTTCCGAGTGCTTCGCAGGGTAAACCCGGTAGCCTATGCCCTTGCGCTTCCTCCTGGCATGCGGATCTCCAACGTGTTTCATGTCTCCCTGTTGAAGCCACTGGTGTGTAATCGTTTCACTTCCTCGGTTCCTCGGCCTCGTCCGGTCCAAGTGGGCAATCGTGAGGAGTATGAGGTGAGCAATATCCTGGACTCACGCCTGGTCCGCGGTCGGGTGCAGTTTTTGGTCCATTGGCGTGGTTATGGTCCAGAGGAGCGTTCCTGGGTTCCCTCCGCAGATGTCCATGCTCCTGCCTTGCTCCGAGCCTTCCACGCACGCTTCCCTCAGAAACCGTTCTTTACTCCGCGGAGGAGGGGCCCTTGAGGGGGAGGTACTGTCATGGTCTTACCTTCTTGCTGTTCTCCTTCGTTTGACATGTGCTGGCGGCCATCTTGGTTTCTGGGTTTCTTGTAGCCTCCCACCCTGCGGCTTCTCCTTCCCACTGGGAGGAGCTGGATGCCTAGCTCATATATATAGGAGGTCTGTGGCTTCAGTTCCTTGCTTGGTCCTCCTGTGTTCACATGCTTCTAAGACTGCTGCTGCTTCTGGTTCCTGATCCTGGCTTCGTCTGACTACCCTGCTGGTTCCTGATCCAGGCTTCGTCTGACTACCCTGCTGGTTCCTGATCCAGGCTTCGTCTGACTACCCTGCTGGTTCCTGATCCAGGCTTCGTCTGACTACCCTTCTGGTTCCTGACCTCTGGCTTCGCAAGACCCTGCTTCGGTTTAGCCATCCGTTTGGACTTTTGCCTTACAGCTTGATTTTCAATAAAGCCTTCTTATTTCCACTTATCTCTTGTTGTACGTCTGGTTCATGGTTCCATGACACTTATCCCCATGCTCATAGTATTTAAATTGCGCTGACAAATAAAGTTTGGCCATCCGGTTATTCAGTATGTTCTTAAGCTCCGCCCTCAACCTATTCAATCTATCCAATACTTCTGGCGAAATCTGTTTTTTGTGCAATAATTCCAATGCTTGTATCTGGTCCTGCAACAACACAATAAAGGCTTCCCTTTTCTTTTTAATATGTGAATTCAGCGCAATAAAATGCCCTCTCACAACCGCCTTGTGAGCTTCCCAGACCAGACCCGGCGACATATCCTTCGTCTCGTTGAGACTGACGTATTCCTCAAGATGCTTACGTATACCTATCACATAGTCATGTTTGCTCAGCAAAGTCTCATCTAATCTTCAGGTAAACTGCGTTCTGGGGAGAGACCTAACCCTAATCGTCAAGTATACAGGGGCATGATCTGACAATAGAATACTACCTATTGACGCTTGAGAGCAATCGCCCAGAGACCCTGGGGGGGGGGACAAACAAGTAGTCTAGCCTCTGGTATGAAACATGCGCCACTGAATAGTATGTGTAATCTTTCGAGGTTGGGTTCATAGCCCTCCAGACATCCACTAGTCCCAAATCAGCTAATTTTTTCTTAATTCTCCTAATAGTGACCTGGGATAATGACGAGGAGCCCATTGATGTATCTAGCTGCGGATTCAATCCTGCATTGATGTCACCCCCTACTACTACGATACCTTCAGCAAAATCCTGCAGCTTTGCTAAAGTTTTTTCCATCCACACTGCCTGGGCCACATTAGGAGTATACAGATTGCCTATTGTAATTTTCTGGTTACCTAAGGTCCCCTTCAAAAACAGGTAACGGCCTTCTTCATCTCGGAGGGTTGAATGCACCACCAGCGGAACATTTTTATGAATCGCTATAGAAACCCCTTTCGAGGCCCCAGAAGAATGAGTACTGTGGAACCACTGGTTGTATACCATGTGTGATAGACGCGGAACATGTTCTCTCTTGAAATGGGTCTCCTGCAAGAGAAGCTGGCAAATTTGAGTACGCTTGGGTGGTGCAATCAATCCTCTCACATTATAAGTACACAGTTTTAACTCGGCCATACTGTAGTTATAGTAATCATTACATGCCCATAATACATTTTACCAATATACCGTCGGGATATTGCCTCAGAAGTAGGAAGGAGGGGAAGGAAAAGGAAGAAGGAAAAGGAAAAAGGGGGAAAAAGGTACAAAACATATGAAACATATAAACCTCATTAAGATTACCAAAGATAAAGCCTCAATGACCCGCTGTCTGATTCTAACAGCGCATTTGAAAACCTGAAATGCTACTGTGGTCATCAAGAGGGGGTAGAGAGGACCAGAGAACGGGTCCTAAATGTGAAGAACGAGTATAGAAATGTAAATGGTAAGACACATCTATAAATTCACATCTATAACATCACAGAATCAATAGTGAATTCAACCTGCAGCAAGTTGAAAGAAACCCCCAGGGGGCAATGCTGATACTATCGCAGCACAGGGAACATGAACATAACCAACTAAGAAGGATTATGCATAGAAAACTTAACTCCCAACTGTCCATAGTGACAGACAACTCACGGGCTCTCAGGCACAGATACAGGCTCTGTCAAGCCCTTAAGAAAGTCCCACATCAGGTGAGGAACATAGCAAGACTCGTCACTCGATATCCATTCATGGTGCAGCCACCATGGGGTCTCCCGATCTCCTCCCCCTGCGGCGATCTTTCGGACGGCTCACAGGGATCAACGGTTCCACTCCCGGTAAGTCCAGTAAATCGGTCAGGTCTCTCGCTGAGTGCCAATTAGGGATGTCCATAGAGTCCACTCCCAAAACATTGAATACTAATGGAATGTCTGCCAGAGAACGCACAGTTAACTTTTGGCCTGGCGCATTAAACAGTAATCCGAAAGGATGGAGCCAGCGATAAGTAATGCTCTTGCCTCTTAGAACATCCAGGAGCGGTTTCAACATCCTTCTTTTCTGAAGGGTGATCGGGGATAAGTCCTGAAAGATCTGCACCTCTGCATCTCCAAAAGGAATAGATTTCTTGGATCTGGCCGCCCTCATTATCTGGTCTTTAGATAAGAAGCTGGATAGCCGGCATATCACGTCTCTTGGAGGTTCTCCCTGTTTCGGAGGAGGGCACAAGGCCCTATGTATTCTATCCATGGTGAGATCCCCCACAGAATCGGGGCCCACCAGTGCTGTGAACATTTCAGTCACCGCACCCCTCAAAGCCTCAGGCCCTATGTCTTCCGGCAGGCCTTTCAGCCTGAGATTATTGCGGCGACCGCGATTGTCCTGATCCTCCACCATCTCATACAGGTGATTAATGTGCGCCTGTGTTCTGTCTAGGCTGCCAGCCACCGCCGCGCTGTGCAATATAATAGCTTCTTGCTGACTTTCCACCCCTTCCACCTTCTCCTTCACTTGCCTGAGATCACGCTTAAAGTCCTGCAGGTCTTTACGGAGGGGGGAAATAGTGTCTGCCAGGAGTTCCTTCATAAACCTCTGCGATATCAGCAGATTTTCTCCTTCCAGCTCCTGCTCATGGTCGCTTTCTCTGTCGGAGTCTGCCGAAACCTCCGACGCTGCTGGGGTTTCCGCTCTCGGCGCCATCTTGGAAGCCTGCTTGCCTCCTGCCACGCTCTGTTTGCGGACAAATTGTCAATTTCCCCGTGCCCGGTGTCGGGTTTGTTCGGTCCCAGAGTGTCTTCTGGCTTGTAAACGCTCAATAGAAACTCGTTTTCACAGGACCCAGAGCAGAACTCACAGCGGCATGTGTGTCTCGCTCTGCTGCCAAGCTCCGCCCCTCGCAAAAAGGGGCTTTAGAACATATTACTGCACCGCTGGACAGCATATAGGCCCTTATTTTTTATCACTTATACACTTCACAAAAGGCTTTAGAACCTCTAACTGCACCGCTGAACGGCAAATATACTTTTCTTTTGCCACTAATACACAACAAAAAGGGCTTTAGAACATATAACTGCACCGCTAAACGGCAAATATATTTTTCTTTTGCCACTTATACAAAACAAAAAGGGCTTTAGAACATATAACTGCACTGCTGAACGGCAAATAGGCACTCTACAAAAGTCTTTAGAACATATAATTTATTACACTCCACAAAAAGCCTTAGAACATATAACTGCACTGCTGAACGGCAAATAGGCTCTTATTTTTTCCACTTATACACTCCACAAAAGGCTTTAGAACATATAACTGCACCGCTGAACGGAAAATATATTTTTCTTTTTCCAGTAATACACTACAAAAAGGGCTTTAGAACATATAACTGCACTGCTGAACAGCAAATATATTTTTCTTTTGTCACTAATATATGACAGATAGTGCTTTAGAACATATAACAGCACCACTCAACTGCAAATAAAACATTTTTTTGGTGCCACTAATACACGCCAAAAAGGGCAGTCATTTTTGCACTTCACCACACAACGTCTAATAAGCCCTTTTTTTCCTCACTAATACAAGCCACAAAATATGCTTTAGAACATATAACTGCACCGCAGAAGTGCAAATAAGACATAGAAATATTTCCTTATAATATACCCCGTTAATGGCTGTATCAAACAGCACTTGCACCTGTCTCGAACCAACGGGTGTGAACCCACTGTGCCACGTGTCCCACCTCCTTTAAGGGCATTGTCTAAGTGTTCCCCTCGATTCTTCACAGTATCTCTGATGGTGGGGATAGACCACCAGGTCGCACTCACTACCTCTTGAGGAGGGTAGGCACACGAGGTAGCTGGTCCAGGTGGACCAGGAGGTACCTGAGAAGGTACCAGAAGATCAAGCTTAGTCAGGCAGACAGGGTCGTTACCAGGAGCAACAGCGCAGGATCGAAGGATGAGGCAGTGGAGTAGTCAGACAGGCAAAAGGTCAGGCAATCCGGGTCGGCAACAGGAGAGTCAAGGCAAGCAGACAGGGATCAGACGAGTAGCAGAATCCAGGAGCAAGGTATAACTCAGGAGCACACATGAGTATTAGAAGCCCAGGCTGTAACCTCCCCTACTGAACACTGTTCTACATAAATGCTATGGATTGATTCCTCCCTTTCCTTTCCCTACACCTTGAATAATCTTTCCCTGAACTTGTAAATAGCACCTGCGTCTCTCCCTGCACTAAGTACAATGGAAAATGGCAGAATCCAAGATGGCTGAGGCTATTTATAGGGCTGTGACATCATAGGGCTGGCTGCTGATTGGCTGCATGCATGGCATTATAGGTGATCCCGAGTTCCCAGAGTTCCTTGCTCCATGTCCTCACATGTGCAGCAGCCATTTTAGGCAAAAATTAGATTCGGTACCACGAAGCGCAAGGAAATTCGGATTTGGTACGAATCAAATTTTTCCAGAAATTTGGATCAAATTCCACTTCGTCAACTTCGATTCGCTCATCTCTAATGATAGTAACAGCTCTGGCCTGTTGCTGTGGTTACTATCACCCCCTCTTCTGCTGCTATATGCGTCGGGTACAGCATAATTTTTGCCACTGCTCGTTCCTTTGGAGGGGCAAGGCAACTGTCTGTTGGCCATAGTGTATAACAACTATATCGCTAATGGATTAACTATGAATATCGGTGCACTTGACAGTGATGCACACGGCAATATATTACTTCTGCCATTAATACTGAGGCACAGTAACTGTATTAGTAACAGAAAGGATTAAAGGGTTTATCCAATCCTTATAATGACCCCTAGAATGCCCGGGCCTCTCCACTAGAGCATACTTACCTGCTCCCCGGCACCCATGTTCTTCGGGACCCCTGCACGGCCACCGCTGCATCTCCCCGTCACGCTGATCAGAACATCTGGCGACGGGGGCAGCAGCCAACAGCAGGCTGCAGCAGTGACCAGCCAGCGTCTCCCATTAAGCTAGAAATGCTGGTCACCGTCGTGGCCTACTATTGGCTGCTCTTCCCCAGTCGCCAGATGTTTTGATCCGCGCAACAGGGAGATTCAGTGGTGGCCGTGCAGGGATGGAGGTGCCAGGGAGCAGGTAAGTATGTGCTAGAGGAGGGTGTCACAAATGTACCAAGACATACGGATGTTCTCGTGACAGGTGGCAAGAGATCTGTAAGACTGGCAACACGTGGTTTTATCTGACATGTTTTCCTTTTGGATCAAATGACGTCTGTGTTGTTTCTGGTGCTTGCCACGCCTTCTTTCCGCAGGTGTGGCTATTGTGGTCATTTATCCCTCTCTATTTATTGCTGTTTCTCCCACTATGCAGTTTATAGCTTATTTTTTTTTTTTACTTCTTTTTATTGAAGTGGAAGAGTGCATACAATACATATGACCATACAGAGATTGATGACAGTCTTGGTAGGTAACGTTGCACAAGCAGATATCTTTGATCATCTCTCAAAATCAACATTCCACATCATTTTTAACTTTTCTCCCCTCCCATCCTCAGCCTGCCTTCCTCCTAAAGAGTAACGGGGACAAGGGGCAGCCTTGACGGGTTCCCTTGCCCAGTACAATAGACTTGGATAGGAAGCCTGGTATGTTTACTCTCGCCTGGGGATCCTCATACAGCGCCCTCAGGTAATTTCTAAAATGACCCGTAACATTGAACCTGTCAAGCACCATGTCCAGCCATTGCCAGTTGACATTGTCAAAAGCCTTTTCGACATCAATAGCAAGCAACGCTGGACACGGCACAGTTTTCACCTCCCCATGCGTGTGTAGACTGGCTAAGACTTTGCGGATATTTGTAACCGCTGATCTGCCCTTCATGAACCCCACTTGATGAGGGCCAATCAGTTCAGGTACGCAATTTGCCAACCTATTGGCTAAAAGTTTGGACAGGATCTTGACATCCTGATTAATTAAAGAGATAGGCCTATACGCACTCGGCTGGGTCAGGTCCCTCCCTGGTTTCGGGAGGACCTTAATATAGGCCATCTTTCCCGTTTCAGGCAGGCTCCCCCCCAGCATAACGCTATTAAACCATTTGGTCAGAGTCGGGACCAATTCTTGGCTCATTGATTTATAAAATTCTGCGGGAAACCCGTCTGGACCCGGTGCTTTACAGTTTGAGAGGGATTTTATGGTCGCCCTGACCTCCTCTTCCTTTATTTCCCCATTTAGGGCCTCTAACCGTTCCTCTGGCAATCGTGGTAGGTCAATTTTATCTAGAATATTCCTTGCTTCCGCAGGATCAAATGGATCACTAGAATATAGGGCCTGATAAAATTCTCCCAGGATATCCACCATCTCTTTCGGCTGGGTGCATAACTTTCCTGCTCTATCTTTCAGGGGATGCAGCATAGATTGCGCGGCGAAGGGGCGTGTTAAGTTGGCTAGTAAACGACCCGCCTTATTACCGAAGCGGAAAAATTTCACCCTTTGGTAGTCCCCAAACCATTTTTCCCGTGTTTCCTGGCAATAATCGAAATTATGTTTAGCCGTCACCCAGGTCAATTTATTGGGGTCTGTGGGATTTTGCAAAAATCTGGTCATACTTTTCTCTCGCCTCGCGTTTCTTGCCTATCGTGTATGACATTATCCGGCCTCTCAGTACAGCCTTAGCCGCGTCCCAGAATAAGCCCTGATTTGCTGCATGTTCTGCATTATCCTGCGCATACTCCCACCACCATCCTTTTAATTTGTCAGTGAACTCCTTGTCTTTTGACAGATGCTGTGGCATCCTCCAGGTAAAGTCCTGTCCCCTAGGGACTGTGTCCATGAGCTCCATAACCACTGGGGCATGGTCCGAGATTAACAGATCGGTAATTTCTACCGCTTTCACTCTAGATAGCAAGTTCGTTGATGTTAAAAGATAGTCAATCCTGGACCATGACCCCTGGGCATGAGAGAAATGGGTATATTCGCGGTCTTCCGGGTGGTAGTACCGCCATGCGTCGTGCAGTCCCGTATTCTGCATTAACGGAAGCAGCATCTCCCACCCAGTCTTCTGCAGAAAGCGCACAGATGGCGCCTGAAAACCAAGCCCATCAGTCGCGATAAGCGGCGGTTTCACTGATTTCGGGCTGACCGAGCGGAGCGCTTCTCACTAGCGGCTGGCCATGCGCGCGCCGGAACCGGACGTCTCATTATAGCTTCTGTTGGACTTGTGGTAAGCTTGTGTTCGATTCCCGGCTGAGTTCTTGGTGCTACCCAAGCTTCATTGAAGATCATTTTTTCCTTTCCCTTTTGTATTTTGTTTATTAGATGTGTGTGTTGCCTTTCCCTGTTGTTTGTTATTACGCCTGAGGGAGCAATGTCTGACTGGGGTGCCTAGGGCCCACCAGTAACATTTATTTTGGGGGCCCACCGTACAGATACATTCAAATATTACCTGCTCACACAGAAGCAAGATGCTACCCGATGATTGAATATGGGGGTCCCTGCAGCAACTTTGAGAAGGTAGGTCCTGGGGAGAAGAGGACACTGGTAGCTTTCTTCTATACCTAGAAATCATCTAAACTCTGATCATGTCTATTATAATAAGCTGGGGAGTTTCTTTAATAATGTATTACTTTTTTTATATGAACATAGGCTGGTTGAGGTGCTGTACACTGAATATACAGTTGCAAGAAAAAGTATGTGTAAACCCTTTGGAATGATATGGATTTCTGCACAAATTGGTTATAAAATGTGATCTGATCTTCATCTAAGTCACAACAATAGACAATCACAGTCTGCTTAAACTAATAACACACAAAGAATTAAATGTTACCATGTTTTTATTGAACACACCATGTAAACATTCACAGTGCAGGTGGAAAAAATATGTGAACCCTTGGATTTAATAACTGGTTGAATCTCCTTTGGCAGCAATAACTTCAACCAAACGTTTCCTTTAGTTGCAGATCAGACGTGCACAACGGTCAGGAGTAATTCTTGACCATTCCTCTTTACAGAACTGTTTCAGTTCAGCAATATTCTTGGGATGTCTGGTGTGAATCGCTTTCTTGAGGTCATGCCACAGCATCCCAATCGGGTTGAGGTCAGGACTCTGACTGGGCAACTCCAGAAGGCGTATTTTCTTCTGTTTAAGCCATTCTGTTGTTGATTTACTTCTATGCTTTGGGTCATTGTCCTGTTGCAACACCCATCTTTTGTTGAGCTTCAGCTGGTGGACAGGTGGCATTAAGTTCTCCTGCAAAATGTCTTGATAAACTTGGGAATTCATTTTTCCTTCGATGATAGCAATCCCTCCAGGCCCTGACGCAGCAAAGCAGCCTCAAACCATGATGCCCCCACCACCATACTTCACAGTTGGGATGAAGTTTTGATGTTGGTGTGCTGTGCCTCTTTTTCTCCACACATAGTGTTGTGTGTTTCTTCCAAACAACTCAACTTTGGTTTAATCTGTCCACAGAATATTTTGCCAGTACTGCTGGAACATCCAGGTGCTCTTGTGCAAACTGTAAACATGCAGGACAGCAGTGGCTTCCTCTGTGGTATCCTCCCATGAAATCCATTCTTGTTGAGTGTTTTACGTATCGAAGATTAGCTAACAGGGATGTTAGCATATGCCAGAGACCTTTGTAAGTCTTTAGCTGACACTCTAGGACTCTTCTTCACCTCATTGAGCAGTCTGTGCTGTGCTCTTGCAGTCATCTTTACAGGACGGCCACTCCTAGGGAGAGTAGCAGCAGTGCTGAACTTTCTCCATTTATAGACAATTTGTCTTCCCGTGGGCTGATGAACAGTAAGGCTTTTGGAGATACTTTTATAACCCTTTCCAGCTTTATGCAAGTCAACAATTCTTAATTGTAGTTCTTCTGGGAGCTCTTTTGTGCGAGGCATCATTCACATCAGGCAATGCTTTTTTGTGAAAAGCAAACCCAAAACTGGTGTGTGTTTTTTAATGGGCAGGGCAGCTGTAACCAACACCGCCAATCTCATTGATTGGACTCCAGTTGGCTGACACCTCACTTCAATCAGCTCTTGGAGATGTCAATAGTCTAGGGGTTCATATACTTTTTCCACCTGCACTGTGAATGTTTACATGGTGTGTTCAATAAAAACATGGTAACATTTAATTCTTTGTGTGTTATTAGTTTAAGCAGACTGTGATTGTCTATTGCTGTGACTTAGATGAAGATCAGATCACATTTTATGATCAATTTGTGCAGAAATCCATATCTTTTCAAAGGGTTCACATACTTTTCTTGCAACTGTATGTCTGTAGTGCAGTAAGTCTACTGTGTTATGTGCCACTTGCGCAGGGGGTGTGAGACTAGGGGCCCACTGGGGGATTCACCTGTACCCATGTGGGCCAGTCCGAGCCTGTGAGGGAGACTTCTGTTCGTTCTTCCCTTTGGAGTAACATGTAGACTCAGTCCGGACATTAGTTCCAGAGCCTATAGGGTGAGATAGGGTTCTAGGTATTCGGTGTATGAACTTGCCTATCTTTGGGGCCTGTTCATACTGTTAGGCTGTCAGGACTGGAATAAGGATTTTTTCTAGGAGGTGTCCATCTTTCTTCCCTAGTTTCCAGGCCTTATTCTGGTATCCTCTCCTATGCTCTGTGTGGTGTTTTCCTCCCACACACGAGCATGACAGAGGGGGGATTTATAAGGTTGGATAACCCCTTTAACTATGAATGTCAGTGCACTTGACAGTGATGCACATGGCGATATATTCCACCTGCCTTTAATACTGAGGCACAGTAACTGGATCACTAACAGAACGGATTAACTATGAATGTTGGTGCACTGCACAGTGATGTACACGGCAATACACTCTCCCTGCAGTCTCCTTCTCCAATACTGTTCTTTAAAACTATTTGTCCCTAGCGCACGAGGGCTTGCCATGTCTGGAGACTGCGCGGGATTAGGGTTTGACATCTGGCTGGCTGCACGGCATTATGGGTGAAGTCGTGTCCCCAGGCTTGTCTCCTCTACTTTTACTTTCACATATGCAGCGGTCATTTTAGTTAAACTGATTTGCTACCACGAATCGCGAGGAGATTCAGATTCGTTTAGCATCAAAGCTTTCCTAAACTTTGGACTGAATTTCACTTTGAATGTTTCGCTTCACTCAACATTAATAATAATTACACATATATATGTGTGTATGGCCACTTTAATGCCTGCTGATGATCTGGATCTAAATAGCCAATGACTAGTTCAGTCATCCAAGTATATGGTCCAATCATGTTTTTCAACCATTCGATAAAATGTTGGATCTCATCTTGTATAACTTGAGAGGTTTTTTTCAGGGCTGTGGAGTCGGAATCGAGGAGTTGAGGCAATTTTGGGTACCTGGAGTCTGCAAAAATGAACCGACTCCGACTACATTAAAATTAAAAGAAGCAAGAGGCATTTTATTGAAGGCTGTCCGTTCTGTTTCGCAAATTGCGCAACGCGCACGGGCGCCATGTGTGTTTTGCGGATCTGCGATTTGTGGACCGCAAAACACACCACAGTCATGTGCATGCGGCTTTAGTCTATAAAAACTTGCAAACTCAGATTGTTAGCTTAAACTTTAAACATGACTATGGGATTCTACTAGGGAAATCATGTTTTAAAATAAATGCCCCTTCCTGGATCCTCCCACTGCCCTATCTTCAGCAGAAGATCAGCACACAAAGGAGAAGGCAGCAGCTTCTGCCCAACTACCTCTCTCTGCTATAAGAGCTTAGAAGAACTTGGTGGAACAGCTGTATGTTGCCTTTCTTTCCTTCAAGGAATGTATAAAATACATTTGCATATTAAATACAGAGGAGTCGGGAGTACCAAAAACTGAAGAATCAGAGCATTTATCTACCGACTCCACAGCCCAGTTGTTTTTTTTTGGAGGGGGGGGGGGGTAATTTGGGTTACTTGACTTTTTGGGGTAATGTTTGAAAGCTGTTGTGATTTTTATATATATTATAAAAATATTAAAAGGGAAATATTTTTTTATTTTTGGAAGGTGGTGTAACATTTCTCAACATGTTCTACAGCTCATAATCTAACATTGACTAATGACTTGACAGATTAGCAGTCATAGGTTCCCAGACACTAAGCCCTCATTAGGTTCACAAATATAGAATTGCTCAAAAGGAAAAATTTCCCCAGTGTTTTCTTGACAAGTCAAACAAATTACAGAGGAGCAGGCACTTGTGGTAGGTCATACAGTAAACAGAGTTTTGTTGCTTTCCTCTGGGAATTCTCAAGCACTTTTCCAATTTATTATAGGGAGTTTCTGTGAGATCATTTTAAAAACAAATACAGACTCCCAACCACAAGCTACTTATACATAGTCACATGAGTCCTGACTACAAGGTTTTTTTAATCAGTCAGGCCATATCTTTTAGGCTAGGTCTACACAACGACATTTGTCACGCGACATTTTGTTGCACTAATGTCGCGAAACAATTTTTTTAATGGCAGTCTATGGTGTCGCACTGCAACATGTTACGTCGCAGTCACAGCATGTTGCAGTGCGACACCATAGACTGCCATTATAAAAATTGTAGCGCGACATTGGTGCAACAAAATGTTGCTCTACAAATGTTGCAGTGTAGTTGTGCCCTTATTGTCGCGTGACAAATGTCGTTGTGTAGACCTAGCCTAACAGGTCTACAGAGAAGATCATTTGTATTGGACACGGGTAAATTAAATAATTGAATGTTACAAAAGACAAGAATCCTAATGAGCTCTGTAGACTTTAGCAATATAAAAACAGCAAATATCCAGCAACATCACCAGGCCAAGTAGCCAAATGATAATATAGAATAGCCATCATACCAAGCTGAAAGGCAATATTTTAATCTATATATGTACTTTTTCCGTAGATGGTGTCCACTGCGGACAGTTAAATTATCCGCGCCTAATCTACTGTTTAAAGTGTGCGCATCCCAAAAAATATCAGTGACATCCAGTGTACTTTTTCCGTAGACAGTGTATATAGGATGTATGTATGTATATATATATATATATATATATATATATATATATATGTGTGTGTATGTTGCGCGATGACTCAAACACGCAACCATTGATTTCAACTAAACTTGGTATACACATCCCTTGCTACCTGGAAATAAATCTTGTGGGGGGGTCACAGCTCTCTAGGACTTACTGTTCCTGAGATATTCCCAAAAAATGACCTGCATTAGCCAATACAAGCCTGCAAGTCTTTTCTCTTCATATCCCAACTGCCATACACACGGTCACATGTTCCTTTATCAGCCAATAGAAGCTCACAGGCCTTTAGTCTCCACATACACACAGCTTTACTCCAGGTTTCCATAACAACCCAGCCATGTTTCTTCACTGCTGTAGGTCAGCTTTATGCTAGGGCTACACGACGACAATAAGTCTCACGACACATAGGGCACAACTACACTGCGACATTGATGTCGCACGACAATTTTTATAATGATAGTCTATGGTGTTGCACTGTGACATGTGGCGACTGCGACAGTCGCAGAAAAATCCATCTTAGATGGATATTTTGAACCTGTTGTGTCGCAGCATGTCACATGTTGCAGTGCGACACCATAGCCTATCATTATAAAAAATTGTTGAGACAAAATGTCGCGTGACACATGTCGTTACGTAGCCCTAGCATTAAAGGGGCAGGGCGCTGTGGAGGTCACTGTTAAAGGGGAGTTCACTGTTGATGCTAATGTTAAGAGGGCAGGCCGCTGTGAAGGTCACTGTTAAAGGGGCAGAGCGCTGTGGAGGTCACTGTTAAGGGGGCAGGGGCCACTATTAAAGGGGCAACTGCTGTGGAGGTCACTGTTAAAAGGTAGCAGGGTACTGTAAGGTCACTTAAGGCAGCGGGGTAATGTGGAGGTCACTGTTAAGTGGACGGGCCCCTGAGGAGGTCCCTGTCAAGGCAGTGGCGTGCTGTGAAACTCACAGTTAAAGGGGCGGGCTGCTGTGAAGGTCAAATTTAAGGGGATGAGCTGCTGTGGTGGTCCCATTTTAAAGGGGCAGGGTGCTGTAGAGGTCACTCTTATGGGGGATACTGTCGATATCTTTTAAATAGATGAAATATACCCGTGCGAAACCGGGTCCTTCTGCTAGTAGCACTATATTTATCAATGGAATAAGCTTATGTGATCCTACAAATGACATGGCTTCAATCAAATCATATAATTTTTTCATTGGTATTTTTTGCTACACTTTCTGGCAGCATTTTGATTATAGAAGATCTTCATTAAAGGGATGTTCCCATCTCAAACATGTAGATACGCCATAATGTCTTATACTGTAGATGAGGGTCCCACTCTGGGATTTGCACTTACCTCTAGAACCGTGCCTAGAGCATGTCTAGGCACTGCTGGATATATCTACTGTATGTTCGGATTCGCTATAGACACATCCAAGGATTTAGAAGACAGCTAAACATTTTACCATGGGTCTTTTTAAAGGTCTGCCTGTACAGTGAAATCTGTTTGAGACGGCAACACAAAATTACATAAAATAATTGTGTTCTAACGGAGTGTTACACAAATACACGAAATGAAAATCTGTTGCAAAATCCTGATTTAGTTCAGGGGTGTCTTTTTCAAATAGATTAGAGTTGTTTAGACTAATGGCACAGTCGTATCATCTTCATGCCAGAGCGATAATATTGCTGTCAAGGACAGCACTCTGTCCCACAATGCAATGTACGCATGCATGACAGTGCCTACATGAAAAACCGTGGGAGGGAAGCTGTGATTATAAGCTATGCTCATGCACTAGTGTCCAAGATCAGATAAAACTCCAATCCTGGTTAAATAACCCCTTCCCTACAGCAATTGATATTGGTCTTCCAGCATGGCTGCCATTTGGGATGTTTTGTCTGGTGACTGGTGTTAGTCCGAAGTTACAGAAGGACGATTCATGGCTATTCAGACATTGTATCAGTTTTATTTGTGCAGTTGACCCTTTTTGAGCACAGCTGTACCATATATGACTGTAATGCCATCAGTCAAAAACACGAACATGTGCAGCATTGTTGTGATACTGAAATCATTAATTTTATAATAAAATACGACTTCAAGTAAAAATTTAATTCACTGAACTTTAACAGTACCACAACTGTAGTCCATGGGACAAGAGCGGCACTGTTTTTGGGACAAGAGAAGCCATTTTTTTTTCACCCTGGACAATTTTTTAGGTCACAATGACGCTTGAATTGTGAATTTCATTCCAAATAGAAGCCACTGCACTCTGCTGCTACAACGGATACCAGATGCCTGGCGGATTCCATCAACTTGCAATGTTTATAGTACATTTATTCCCATTAAATCTGGTGGAATTTGCAACAGAGGCTCCATTGCAAATGTGAATAAATCCTTAAAGTGAATGTCCAGGTTTTTACAACTGATGGCTTTACCCCAAGTATGGTCCATTGCTAAGTGATAGTTGGGGTCCTCCACTTCCCTTAACCTTGATAACCAGCAGTTTTAAAATAGCTCCGTTCATTGTGTAGTGGATGGAGCTGGTAACTGCAGTGCTGCTCCCATTCCCTTCAATGGCTGACAGAGCTGCAGTTACCAGCTATGTCCACTACTAAATGGATGGGAGATTTTTTTTATTTATTCCGATGCTAGAGCTACTTAAAACAGCTGATTGAGAGCGCTGTGGGTTGTCAGACTCCTGTTGATCAATTATTGATGGCCTTTGCTACCCATCATTACCATTAAAAGGAAAGTCCTGGACAACCCTTTTAAACAAAATAAAAAAGCTACTTTTCTCTTCAAAGGCAGATATGCCAACATGACTCACAGCGATTCTGTCACATACATCAACACTTTCTACATAGGGTTTGTAACATCATGGTGTGTATTTAGTTTTAGGGAATATCCTCATCCTCTCCCACAAAACAGCTTATGGCAGAATTGCTATAGGCAGGAGAAATGTCTACTTGCCATATGGTCTCTGGCAAGCTTCTGGAAAATGAAAAATATTCAGCTCCTTGACGTAGAAACCATTCCCAGTGTTGGAAGTCATGGCCAAATTGCGCATAGTTTGTACAGAAGTGTTGGTCTGACCATCTATGTACTTAATGAATATTATTTTTTCTGTTGCTTAAAACATTTTACCAGTCTATGCATAGCACTGTATTTAGAAGAACCCTGCAGGTAAATGTGTCACACTATGTCATGCCTAGGTCCTGAAGAGGTGGTGCCCGACTTCTGACCTGCACTGGTTTAAAATCCCTGTGTCTTCCAGTGCGTTCCCAGGCATTGCACTAGGCAGGGGCGTAGCTAAAAGCTCATGGGCACTGGTACAAGAGTTCAGCATGGGCCCCCCTTCCAGCTACACCCCTGGCACTAGGCATGTATTCAAGTCACCTGTCACGATAAGTAGGTAAGCGGGGAAATAACCAAACACAGAAAAACAAACAGAATAAATGACTAGGGCCAAAAGCTAGGGAGAAAAGGGTCACCTCCTAGTTTTCCCTAAACTTCTGTGCCCATGTGCATACCCTAATGGTGGATATGCACATGCTCTCGTGCCTAAACCTATACACCCTGGGCAAACGCTAAGCAGTAGGGAAAAGGGAAGAGGCAACCTGCTTCTTCAAACCCGGAGGAAGCAAGCGTCTCCCTAGAGGCCTAGATAAAAGACACAAAGGAAAATAACGGAGAGGACTTATCTAGAGCAGAGCTGGAGCAGACGATCCACTACACATCCAGAGCTCACAGGAAAGAACTATAACCCGCACAGGCCACTGGGGGAAGGAGGGATAAATAGCCTCACTAACAATCAACAATCGTAACAACGCCTTCATCAAGTTCAACCAAGTTAAAGTGGTTGTCTAGTTGATAAAACATTTAATTAGGGGATTCTCACATTACTACGCTTGGAAATAAGAGTCTGATCAGCATAGATTCAACTGCTGGGTCCCCAGCCAATGATGAGAACAGGGGCCTGTGTTCCCATGTTTGACTGGAGCGGCATACAAGCATGCTCGCTGCCACTCCATTCGACTCTATGGGACTGCCACAGATAGGCAAGTATAAGCATTCAACTATCTCTAGGAGTCCCAAAGAGTTGATTGGATCAGAAGACATGCATGCGTGTCTGGAGCTCCAGTATATTGAGGGAACACATACCCCCATTCTTCTGATCTGCAGGGACCCCAGCAGTCGTACTTCTGTTGATCAGACACTTCCACGATCCAAGTTCTTGTAACGGGACAACCCCCTGTACTTAAGGGTACAAATTTGAATGTGGTTTCAGGTCTAATGGACCTGGCATCTCACATTAACCTGCAGACTACCATCTGAACCCTGGTGTGAACACCCTGTGATCATTTAGTTGTCAAACACTATGTCCATCTTTGCAACAATACTTACCTCTTTAAAAATCAAAAATACACACACTTTGCAAAATATTTTCTGATAAAAGGTTTGGTCTCATTTGGTGCATACAGCACAGCTCCTATGTAGATCTATGCATTTGCATAGTAACAGGCAACAAAATCTAAGATGTAATCTTGCAGTCTTACTCTCCTTCATTTGGCCCCTATGTCTCTCTAATCTATGGAATGTATATTAGCAAGAAGTAGAGGCTGGATGAAAGTAAGGGTACTTTCACACTTGCATTGTTTGAACTGCCTGCCTGATCAGGCAATTTGTATGCAAACACATGTAATTTTTTCTGACTGATCAGGCATTTTTCAGACCTATCAGGATCCTGATCAGTCAGAAAAATGCCTGATCAGTCAGAAAAATGCATTGCAATACCGGATCGTTTTTTCCAGTGTCATCCGGCAAAACGGATCCGGTATTTATTTTTTTCACATTTTTAAATTTCTGTGCATGCGCAGACCGGAATACCGGATCCGTCAATGCGGGAATTTGAATGCCGGATCCGGTACTAATACATTCCTATGGAAAAAAAGGCAAGTGTGGCCGGAGTTAAAACTGCAGCAAACTGCGGTATTATCACCGTCCTAAAAAGTCAAAAAGACTGACAAAAGACATCCTGAATGGATTGCTCTCCATTCCGAATGCATTAGGACGGGCTTGTCCAAACTGCGGCCCTCCAGCTGTTGCAAAACTACAACTCCCAGCATGCCCTAATAGCTGTAAGCTATCCAGGCATGCTGGGAGTTGTAGTTTTGCAACAGCTGGAGGGCCACAGTTTGGACATGCCTGCATTAGGATAAAACTGATCAGTTCTTTTCCGGTATAGAGCCCCTAGGACGGAACTCTATGCCGGAAAAGAAAAACGCAAGTGTAAAAGCACCCTAAGCATGACTGAAAGAGAAGACTTTGCCGTGTTTGCTCTCTGTTACCATGGAGGGTCATAGATCTGTATAGGAACTGTAGAAACAAAATGTTAGGAAACTTTTATTCAAGACTTTGCAAAGTTGCTTTGCTGTTCATTTACATACTGTGCATTATGAACTACAACATTTTGTTGCTAAGGTGGGCATATCCTATAAGGAACCCATCTAACAGAAAGTTATTGTCTAAAGAGCCCATCCCAACCCTCCCTTTCAAACAATATTTCTGCTTTTCTGGGCACTTTGCTCTTTCATAGAAGCGAGGTTCAGCGTAGTTAAGGATCTTTTAGCTGTAGGTCATGAAAGCCTTGCATAATCTAGCAACCGTTATCTCTACCATTCGATACTGTTATTGCATTCAAAGAAAACCTCACTTTACCACTACACTAAAAGATTATACTTCCAACTCTGTAGCTTTGTGATTATGTAAACCATTTACACAATGAATGCAGTTAGTATATTTGCTCACAGGCTAGAATAATCTTTCAGCAGTAGACCATTTATGAGAAAGGCATTTTAGTGAATCATGAAAGAATGTAATGTGGGATACTGTGAATTAAGTAGATTTCCATCGCATGTCCCCTATTCCTGTAATGCAGCATTTTTATAAACCTACATTAATGCTTACAGATGCAAAGTGCTGCAAAAAAAAATAAAAAATGGAATTCCTGGGAGATAAGCAATGTTAAATTAGCCCAGAAAAGGCATCAGAACTATAATTTATAAGTCTACATTTGATTAGCAAGGAGACTGAGGGACAAATGTATTAGGCCTCTGTCAGGCGTTGCTGGAACATGCACGATTTTTCCGCGCGAGTGCAAAACATTGTAATGCGTTTTTCACGCACGTGAGAAAAATCGGCATGTTTGGTACCCAAACCCGAACTTCTTCACAGAAGTTCGGGCTTGGGATCAGTCTTCTGTAGATTGTATTATTTTCCCTTATAACATGGTTATAAGGGAAAATAATAGCATTCTGAATACATAATTAAACTGACCTTAATCCACTTGATTGCGCAGCCCGGCTTCTCTCCTGTCTTCTTTTTTGCTGTGTGCAGGAAAAAGACCTGTGGTGACGTCACTCGGTTCATCACATGGGCCATCACATGATCCATCACCATGGTAAAAGATCATGTGACGGACCATGTGATGATCGAGTGACGTCACCACAGGTCCTTTTCCTGCACATCGCACAAAAGAAGACAGAAGAGAAGCTGGGCTGCGCGATCAAGTGGATTAAGGTGAGTTTAATTATTTTTTAACCCCTCCAGCGCTATTCTACTATGCATTCTGTATTCAGAATGCTATTATTTTTCCTTATAACCATGTTATAAGGGAAAATAATAATAATCGGGTCTCCATCCCGATAGTCTCCTAGCAACCGTGCGTGAAAATCGCACCGCATCCGCACTTGCTTGCAGATGCTTGCGATTTTCACGCAACCCCAATAATTTCTATGGGGCCTGCGTTACGTGAAAAACGCACAAAGAGGAGCATGCTGCGATTTTCACGCAACGCACAAGTGATGCGTGAAAATCACTGCTCGTGTGCACAGCCCCATAGAAATAAATGGGTCAGGATTCAGTGCGGCTGCAATGCATTCAACTCACGCAACGCATCCGCGCGGAATACTCGTCCGTGTGAAAGGGCCTTAAAGTTTTCAACTGAGTGATAGGAGTGCAATAGATGCTGTAATAATTCAAATGTATGATATCACATTGTATGACATCACATTTTATTTAATGTGGGGGGTTCAATCAGCATAACCCTGTATGCAGGTGCACATTGCTATGGCGAAATACACATACAAACGCAAAAACACAAATGCAATCGCACTCTGCAACCAGCACTCTGCCCTGCCTCTATGCTGGATGTTGAATGAGGCATTAGTGTACATTTTGGCCAAAGCGTAATAAGCCACTCACCATGTCAAGGTCGCCTCTATGAGTGGTCCCTAACACTAGTTCCTACCTGTTATGGGCCATGACAGCCACACAAAGTCCAGGGAGCGCAGGTACAGCATGCACGCCAGACACACTCTGCTTTTAACCCTGTCCGGTGCCATAACAGCTTCCATCGGATCCAGGGATGCAAGTACCAACATGCATGCTGAGCCCACTATATACTTCTCCTGGAGCCAAATGGCTACTGGTAGGCGCTATAAAAGCAGACTCAGTTTTATACAGACTTTAAAACCAGTCTCCAGGGCAGACCAACTGGTCAGGTGTGCATGACTGCATGGAGATCGCCACGCCTCCAATATATACTACATATACTACTTTGGCCAAAATGTACACTAATGCCTCATTCAACATCCAGCATAGAGGCAGAGCAGAGTGCTGGTTGCAGAGTGTGATTGCATTTGTGTTTTTACATTTTATTTAATGCCAAAGTCCTCCCTTCGAATGTCTTTTTTTTTTTTTTTTTAAAGGGTCCAAATTTGCAATCGATTTCTTACAAAATTTTTATAGTAGTCAAAATTATGGTTTTCTCATGCAGCACTGCTAATAAATAATTAATGAGAAAATTCTGGCTACCTTCAGTCACCACTAGATGGAATTGCTGCATTCTTTTCATACATTAAACTCTTATTAAACAATATCAGTTAGGGCTCATTTAGACAGCCGTATGCTGTACGCAAAAATGTGGATCCGTTCTTTTTGCAGACAGTTCAGCATGTCTGCAAAAAATGGATTGTCTTCCGCATTTTTGTGGACCCATAGACTTCAATGGAGCCATGTCCTGATTTTCACTGACAAGTATAAGACATGTGTTATTTGTTTTGCATAGCCATGCAACAGAAGAAAAGGCTCTCATTGAAATAAATGGGTCCGCATCTAATCTGCAAAATTGTGGATCAGATGTGTAAAGCAACATACGGCCATGACAAAAAAACACCACGTGACAAGACACCTACAAGGGTCAAAATTAACACAGTTGGACCAATGCAGATACATCATACAATGCAGATATGTCATAAAATGCAGGTAGCATAAGTAATAAGGCCACAATGGAGTAATACAGATATAGAGACCCAGTAGGCACCGCAAACATCAGCCCCAACACGTGTTTTGCGCTGCTCCCTCAGGAGGACAGAGTAGTAGAAACCTTTGTTTTTAAGCTTTTATTTTTATAAATAAACAGTTTTGTGCACATTTATGTATGTTTCTTATTTCTTGTAATTTGTATAAAAGTACTGTATCTTTAGTACATTAGAGCACATCTTTAATGGTTTTGCCTTGTGCCCTGAATGAGCCCAGTAACCTCCTTTTTAAGTGTATGAGTGCAGTCTGTGTCACCTTGTATTTTCTGTAAGTGTGGTCTTTGCTACTGTGAGCCTGCTTGCGAGTGGGGCACTGTGGGGTTTTCTATGAGCCCCTAATTAATTGGTGTATTAATTAAAAAGGCATAGATGGTGGCAGCGTGTTGGAGTGCATCAAAGGCTGCGTCGGGGTGTGATCTAGGTTCAATCTGAGGCCTGTGTGTTGGGGGTGAGAGATTGAGTATGTAGAATAGATAGACCCTTAGAAGTCACAACCCGGGTCACGTGACATTGAGGTTCCCGTATGTTACATGGTGTTTTTGTGTGTACCAAATATGTGTGATTTTTACTTATGATGTGCTATAAAGCTAATATTTTTAACCCTATATTGTTTTCCTCTTCGGTGTTCTCTCTTCTCTTCTCTAGCTCTATGCATTGGATTTGGAGCTCAGTTTTAGAAAAAGAAAACTCCAGCTGCTATAAAGTTACATTATAAAAATAATAGAAAAACAAGCATTCATATAAAAATATATATGTATATAAACAACAGCCCACTTTTTTGGCAGCAGGCAGTGCAGGTGCTCAGTCTAGAACAGTGATGGCGAACCTTTTAGAGACCGAGTGCCCAAACTGCAACCTAAACCCACTTATTTATCACAAAGTGCCAACACGGCAATTTAACCTGAATACCAATATAGTGTATCTTCCATGTACTTTATCATTCCAGCAAAATCAATAAACATTGATATATACTCTCTCTCTACCCCGTGATATCTAAGTTCCAGCATAGAAAAAGACCCCTAAAATCACGATTTTAATGATATACCTTAAAAAGATCCCAATTGGACCTACTATACAAAACACAAAAAAGAAAAATTACATACAGGGTATGTGACCAATAAATAGCTTCCAGAGACTAGATAATCACCTGGGGTACTGGAATAATTGTCCCTATATCTACCCCTATCCTACAACCTCAGCCCAGGGAAGGCTCCTGATGGTGGAAGCTCCCTGTCCGCGTGCTTAGACTACTATCCCTCAAAGGTCCCTAAAAGGGTATATACAGGGATTGTCCTAGAGTGCCCCAGGTATGAGGTGAGGCTAATAAAGTACCATTGGTACACCAATTAACTGGATGAAAAAGAAAACAAAAAGTACAGACACATACAAAACATATAGATAATCAGGGTTGACCTTATAGTCATACACCTGGGTTACCTCGATGCGTTTCCCCCTAGGCGATGCTATGGGATCATCAGGAGGTATAATAGAACACTGTTAGTCTATACAATGTTAATGCAACAAGATAACTGCTAGCTTATAGCCAGGTCACAAAGACAAAAGCAGATAGTTGCTCTACATATAATTGATACAGGGGGCTGTTCCAGGGCCAATACACATGCATTGTGGCACGATTCCATGCCAGTCACGGACAGACAATATCATGTGTGGTTATGGTGCCAGGGTCAAGCTTCTTGAGACCAGAAGTGTGTTCCGCATCCTGTTGGGCAAGAAATAATCATACACCCAAATCAGTACATTATCCATGACTAATATAAGCAGAGTCCGTTATTGTTTAGTGTAAACTCAGTTTAGAAGCTATGATACACCCCAGCAGGACATCATCCCTGTTGTCTCACTGTGAGAGAGTCTTAGTAAGACCCACACTGAAATCAGAGGATATAATCACCACAGATGCTACACCAGAGTCACACCAATACATCAAGGAACTATGATTACACAGTCCGAGATAGATTAAACTTACATCATGAAGGCCTCCCCTCAGTCACCGCTCCACCTGGTAGGCGATCTATTGCTCATGCTGCAGCTGTATTTAAAGCGCTGCCCATTAGCGCCACTCGCCTCATTGGTAAATCACACTGTTTCCGGACTGGCCCCACTTCCTGTTGTTGGAACGCATATGCATTCCACCAAGTGGCTGTTCCGGTTCCTCAAGTCCAACAGTTTAATCCGGTCAGTGCAGATGCACTACAGTCCGGTCTTTGGAACGCAAGTGCGTTCCAGGAGGTAACTTCCGGTCCAGGGATACTGTTTCTGGTTCCTGTGTCTACGATCTTTGGAACGCAAATGCGTTCCATACAGCAATTCCACCCCCAATGGATCATTTCTGTAGGTTATCAGTGCATGTCGGTCCTATAGGTTACAATCAATGCAATGAGATTTTATTTTAGTTTATACTGTTTATAATATGTCCCTGTCCATACAATGAAGTTTGGTGTTTAGTTTATCCTACTTCATATATATAATCCTGAAAAAATATAGCCACATCTGCCATAATCAAGTATAGTGGATACCACCTATTTTTGATGACAGGTTAAGTAGGAGAATGATGGAAGGGGGGACATAATTTTGGGGGGGAGGGGGGAGAAGTCACAGGATAATGGGCATTAAACGGTATAATGTAGCAGCAATCATGTGAACAAGAATTCCATGCAGGATCACAGGATGCGTTAAATACATTACAGCTATATTTGAATCACAGTTATCCCGATTATATATAATTTCGAGGGGAATGTCCACAGTCTGTGGTCATCTCAAGACAATGACTTGATAACGGGTCACTAATGTCCATAATGATATTTCATATTATTTCATGCTTTACGCATGTGGCCTAATTTTCAGCACACTGAAAAAAATCACACAAAGCTTGGCTTTTGAAAGGATAAGGACATCCCAGAAATAGTCACACTCATAAGAAACAGGTGAACGTCAACCTGGGCCTGGGATCTAAATCGATGGATCCATACACATTCCTTCTGTAATATTTTCTTGTCCCAGTCCCATACCTACCATATAGGCAGACCACGCAGCTGCTATGGGGCCCGTGAGGAAGGGGGGCCCGCAGTGGAGGAGAGTCCCCGCCCCCATCTATCTTCCTGCCTCCCGTCTGCTAGCCCCGCCTCCCGTCGGCTAGCTCCGCCTCCCACCTGTTAGCTCCAGTATGCCTGATTCCTATTTCCTCTGGATTGCCACTACCCCACCAGTAATGAAGTAAGTGACCACTTTTAGGTGAGGACAGTGCAGAGGTGTGTGTGTGTGTCACTCAGCTTTCCCAGGCTATTCCTCTGCACATATGCCATTCAGAACAGGAGGAAAGCTGGGTGCTATTATGTAATGTGACTCAGCTTTCCTGATGTCCTGCATGGCACAATTGCAGAGGCAGGAGAAGATATGAGGGTAGGTGGGAGTTGTGTTACTCAGCGTTCTCAGACTATTCTCATGTCTCTCCACATGTGCCATGCAGGACAGCAGAAAAGCTGGGTGCGATTACATCATGTAATGTCACTCAGATTTCCTGCTATCCTGCAAGGCATAAATGCAGATAATAAGAACATGGAAAGGCAGGGGGGAGGGGTTTTCCCAGAGACTCCTGTCTCTGCACATGTGTCATGCAGGATAGCGAGTAATGACAGTGTCTCCCAGCTGTCCTGCATGACACAGAGGATGGGGGAAGGGGGGCACTCGCTTCCTCAAACTTTTCTCATGTCTATGCGCATGTGCAATGCTGGACAGCAGGAAAGTTGGGTGGTATTACATCATGTAACGCCCCAGATTCTTGTCAATATATGCTGAACACCGCCGGGACCTATCAGATCCCATTCTCTATAAGGCTACTTTCACACTTGCGGCAGGACGGATCCGACAGGCTGTTCACCATGTCGGATCCGTCCTGCGGCTATTTCACCGTGCCGCCGCTCCGTCCCCATTGACTATAACGGGGGCGGAGCTCTGGCGCAGTATGGCGGTGCACGGCAAAAGCCGCCGGACTAAAAGGTACTGCATGTCTGACTTTTTAGTCCGGCGACTTTCGCCGTGCACCGCCGTGCTGCGCCGGAGCTCCACCCCCGCCCCCATTATAGTCAATAGGGACGGAGCGGCGGTCCGACGGCACTGCGAAATAGCCGCAGGATGGATCCGAAATAGTGAACAGCCTGTCGGATCCGTCCTGCCGCAAGTGTGAAAGTAGCCTAATGGGTCTGTTGGGTTCCGGCATGAGTACTGCCATTTTGTAGAACAAAATACTTCTGCATGAGGTGGGGCAGGGGAGAAGTTAGGGAGGGTAGTGAGAGGAGCCAGGGCGCATAGTAGGAGGGACTAGGAACGGGCATGGGGGCCCAATTTAAATTCTTGCTATGGGGCCCAATGATTTCTGTGTACGCCCCTGCCCTCTGGGTGACGGTTAGACCAGTTCCAATACAGAGAATTTAAGGCATCGAGGGTCCCCCCCATGCACTTCATTAACATGTGAGGCTACCGGAGTAACGTTTTTTTTTATGACATCGTTAACGTGCTCACATACTCGTCTCCGTACCTCCCTGATCGTTTTCCCTATGTAGTCCTTTGGGCAGGGACACTGACAAATATATATTGCCCCTTTACTGCGGAAGCTACAAAAATCCCTGATGTTAAAAACTTGTCCAGTGACCGTGCATGTTATTGTTTTGGCGGTTGATATATTTGCATGCCTTGCATGCTCCGCACTTGAACATTCCTACCGGCTTACGGTCCAGCCAAGTGCCCTCCCTGACAGGGGGAGTATAATGGCTGTGGACGAGACGGTCCTTGAGGCTCTTGCCCCGCCTATAGCTGACGCATGGTTTTTCCGTCAGGATGCCACATAGATCGTGGTCCATTCACAATATGGGCCAATATCTATTGAGTATCTTCATGACATCCTGATTGGCTGAGTCATAGGTTGAAATAATGCAAGGTGGTTGGATCTTATCCTGGTCTCTCCGTTTCGGGACCAACAGACTAGTTCGATCCTGGATTACTGCATTTTTGAAGGCTTCATTAAGATGTTTCTGAGGGTATCCCCTCTCTCTAAATCTCGTTAGCAATTTCCTCGCTTCCTTAAAGAAGGCTTGATTGTCCGAGCAATTCCGTCGTGCACGGAGATACTGCCCCCTTGGTATCCCTCGTTTGAGGGGAACCGGGTGGTGGCTATTCCAGTGCAAGAGGGAATTGGTGGCGGTCGCCTTTCTATATTTATCAGCAGTCAGTTTGTCACCAGTCATCGTGACGCGGACATCTAGGAAGTCGATCGTCTTAGGGTTAATCTCAGATGTAAATCGAAGACCAATATTATTTTCATTAAGCTCGGTAACAAACCTGTTGAATTCATCTGACCCACCTTTCCAGACCAGAAAAACATTATAGATATAACGTGTCCAGACTATGATTTTGTCTGTCCACCACATATTCTGGTCTGGAAAGATGTAGATGTCCTCCTACCAGCCCAGGAAGAGATTGGCATAGGAAGGGGCACAGGGGCTCCCCATTGCCGTCCCCCTGAGCTGTTGGAAGAAACGCCCATTGAATAGAAAGAAATTGTGGGTCAGTATGAACTCAAGAAGCCTCAGAATAAAGCCATTGTGTCTTGCAGTGTATCCCCCTAGTCTTTAAAAAATATTCCACTGCACAGAGCCCTTTGTCATGTGGTATAGAACTATAAAGGGGCTCCACTTCAATACTTGCAAGGAGACATTAATTATATGTAGAGCGACTATCTGATTTTGTCTTTGTGACCTGGCTATAAGCTAGCACTTATCTTGTTGCATTAACATTGTATGGACTAACAGTGTTCTATTATACCTCCTGATGATCCCATAGCATCGCCTAGGGGGAAACGCGTCAAGGTAACCCAGGTGTATGACTATAAGGTCAACCCTGATTATCTATATGTTTTGTATGTGTCTGTACTTTTTGTTTTCTTTTTCATCCAGTTAATTGGTGTACCAATGGTACTTTATTAGACTAACCTCATACCTGGGACACGCTAGAACAATCTCTGTATATACCCTTTTAGAGACCTTTGAGGGATAGTAGTCTAGGCACGCGGACGGTGGGCCCCCACCATCAGGAGCCTTCCCTGGGCTGAGGTTGTAGGATAGGGGTAGATATAGGGACAATTATTCCCGTACCCCAGGTGATTATCTGGTCTCTGGATGCTATTTATCGGTCACATACCCTGTATGTATTTTTTCTTTTTTGCGTTTTGTATAGTAGGTCCAATCGGGATCTTTTTAAGGTATATCATTAAAATCGTGATTTTAGGGGTCTTTTTCTATGCTGGAACTTTACTTTATCATTTAGCTATAATAACTGCCTACATTCAGTGCTCTGACTGTCGTTCATAGCACGCCCTTCGCTGATAAATGGCAGGAAAAGTATAAGGCTTATTGGTACACCATAGACTTTTTCCAGAGTGCGGGTGCCCACAGAGAGGGCTCCGAGTGCCGCCTCTGGCACCTGTGCCATAGGTTCGCCATCACTGGTCTAGAATATAGTGTATTAGCAAACTGGAGTATGTTAGTATATAAGTTAAAAATAAACGTACTCCAAAGCTTATCAAACTATATTTTACTAAAATGTGTCTGCTCTTTAAGTGCCTATGAGTGCTGCTATTTAATCCTTATAAACCCTAGAACTTAAAAGTTCCTTCATATTATGTACATCATAGGTGATTTAACGCCACTACTGCTATGTATAATTGCTTGTTATAGCTATATTTCTAATTTTCATGCCAGTGTTAATCAAGATACTGTAATATACCGCACTTATATGACTTGATTATAAACCCTACTGTTGGGAGACGTTCTATTGTTTACTTATGGGACCTTTATATATGCTGTGAATATCTGGGTCTTATGTTTTGCAATACTTCTGTTTTATCTTCAAATATAATAAAAAGATTTATAAAAAAAATAAATAAATAAATAAACATGTAAAATTGTAATAAAATATTAAGGAAAAGGTTGGCAAAAAAATCCATTACTAAAATACATTTGATAGGGCACACATTACATAAAAACCTACACATATTAGACTTACATTCACAGTACCGACTATAACCCGTCGGCAGTTAATATATTTCGTGATGGTCTTCAATTCAAATATAGCAGTAAATTATCTGTGGATCACTTCAGCTGGACAAGATGGAGTAGGTGCTCTTGGTCTAGGTGGCCCACCCAGCCACAATCAAGTAATATATAGTAAAAAATGGATAGACCAGGCACTCAATATATATTACTATAATGAGATATTTATTTCACACAGTGATAAAATGGTAAAATTTATAATCCTGTCATGGAACCATGAACCAGACGTACAACAAGAGATGAGTGGAAATAAGAAGGCTTTATTGAAAATAAAGCTGTAAGGCAAAAGTCCAAACGGATGGCTAAACCGAAGCAGGGTCTTGCGAAACCAGAGATCAGGAACCAGAAGGGTAGTCAGATGAAGCCAGGATCAGGAACCAACAGGGTAGTCAGACGAAGCCAGGATCAGGAATCAGCAGGGTAGTCAGACGAAGCCAGGATCAGGAACCAGAAGCAGCAGCAGTCTTAGAAGCATGTGAGCACAGGAGGACCAAGCAGGGAACTGAAGCCACAGACCTCCTATATATATATGAGCTAGGCATCCAGCTCCTCCCAGTGGGAAGGAGGAGCCGCAGGGTGGGAGGCTACAAGAAACCCAGAAACCAAGATGGCCGCCAGCACATGTCAAACGAAGGAGAACAGCAAGGAGGTAAGACCATGACAAATCCACCTAAATGATAAAATATATACTGTGGCAGCAACAATAATTATAGCAGCAATAACAATTATGGCAGCAATAATACATGCAACAGTGTATCACAAGTAGCAAAAGAGTTATAAATCGCAATCGGTAGTGATGTTTGGATCCAAAATAAATCGCATGTGTGTCTATAGAATTAGGTTGATAGCAAAAATCGCAGCATGAATGGCAGCATAAATAGTTCCTTATAGAGAACCATAAGGTGAACTCAGAATCCAGGAAATTTGAATAAAGACAGTTCCGCTCCTACCTCATAGGGCTATAGAAAAGGTTAGTAGTTCACCGATCCTTTAGGTCTTTGCTAACTGACCCCAGGTACAAGACAGTAAGCGCTCGTGGTGGCGTCCCACTCACTTGCGCAATATTACCTTGGTCTAGTTGCTTTGTTCCTCTGAGGTATTAGTGAGTAGGTCCGATCAGTGAGTAAGTCCGTAACAGCTGACTCTGAGTGCAGTCTCGTCAGCGTACTTGGTACAATCGGGTGCGGTATTTGCGAGGCTTTTACTTCAGAGGTCTATTCGGATCCAGGGGAGATTTTTCCAGCTGGTGGAACTATGCGAGAAGGGCGCACAGACGAACATCCCGTGTGGAAACTGTGTCTACTGCCCTCTTGTGAGGAGATGTCGGTCGTTTGTGAAAAGAATACCTTTAAACCCGTCTGCTGAGGAGAAGATGACTCCTGACTCTTTCCACCAGTGTTCATAGGAAAAGCTGTTCTCACCACCGAGGATTGCTGGACGTTTCGCTGTGCCTCCTCCTCCTACTCTGCTTCCTCCTTTACCACCTCCTCATCACGTCAGCGCAACACCTGCACCACCAACTTCAGCACAGCCAGGAAGAAACAACAGCAGGCTGTTCTGAAACTCATATGTTTGGGGCAAAGATCCTGCGCGGTGTAGGATCTTTGCCCCAAACATAAGAGTTTCAGAACAGCCTGCTGAAGTAAATAGACCTCTGAAGCCTCGCAAATACCGCACCCGATTGTACCAAGTACGCTGACGAGACTGCACTCAGAGTCAGCTGTTACGGACTTACTCACTGATCGGACATACTCACTAATACCTCAGAGGAACAAAGCGACTAGACCAAGGTAATATTGTGCAAGTGAGTGGGACACCACCACGAGCGCTTACTGTCTTGTACCTGGGGTCAGTTTGCAAAGACCGAAAGGATCCGTGAACTACTAACCTTTTCTATAGCCCTATGAGGTAGGAGCGGAACTGTCTTTATTCAAATTTCCTGGATTCTGAGTTCACCTTATGGTTCTCTATAAGGAACTATTTATGCTGCCATTCATGCTGCGATTTTTGCTATCAACCTAATTCTATAGACACACATGCGATTTATTTTGGATCCAAACATCGCTACCGATTTATCACTCTTTTGCTACTTGTGATACACTGTTGCATGTATTATTGCTGCCATAATTGTTATTGTTGTTGCTGCCACAGTATATATTTTATCATTTAGGTGGATTATAAATTTTACCATTTTATCAATGTGTGAAATAAATATCTCATTATAGAAATATATATTGAGTGCCTGGTCTATCCATTTTCAATTCAAACATATTCACAGGAAACCAGCCTACAACTTAAAACTTTGCCTTTATTCATGTTAAACAAATAAAATTTCCCCAAATAGACCATGTTAGCAAAAAACAAACATCATACACAAAAAGGAGGAAAAAAGTTAATGCAAAATCAATGCTCCTAGTGGACAATGTAGAATCAGGATCTCATAGGGTAGGTAGTACTTGAATAGTCTTTCCCTATCAATGACCCTATTCTTCTATATGCCCTGCCTACAACGGAATGGCCGCCCCGATAGGGGCGATACCGTATCAGGAACCTTCTGGGGACCCTAGGAAAGCCCTGACCGGGGAGTGTAGGACAAACTACTGATGGCTAGCCCAAAGTTTACCCTTTAACAGAAACGTACCAAAAATAAAATAAACCTTAACACACAGTCGGTTAAGATTATGTATCAACTCCCACAGCAGCGCTTGAAAGTTTGTGAACCCTTCAAATGTTTTATATTTCTGCATATATTTGACCTAAATTGCTTCATATTTTCAGTCCTAAAAGTAGATAAAGCTAACCACATCAAACAAATCTGTCAAACATAATAGACTTGGTCATTTAATTATTAAGAAAAATGATACAATATCACGTCTGTGAGCGGCAAAAGTACGTGAACCTTTGCTTTCAGTATCTGGTGTGACCCCCTTGTGCAGCCATAACTGCAACTGTAATTGCTGATTAGTCCTGCACATTGGCTTGGAAGCATTTTAGCCCATTCCTCTGTACATAACAGATTTAACTCTGTTAAGTAGTTGGGTTTCCTCCCATGCCCACTGCAGGTCCTTCCACAACATTTTTATTGGATTAAAGTCAGGATTTTGACTTGGCTGTTCCAAAATTTTAACTTAATGATTCTTTAACTATTCTTTGGTAGAACAACTTGTATGCTTGTTGTCTTACTGCATGACACACGTTCTCTTGAGACTCAGCCCATGGACAGATTTATATTTATCTATTTTAGGACTGAAATACAGAAAGTAAATGTATAAAAAAATACAGAAAGTTCTGAAGGGTTCACAAACTTGCAAGCACTTCTGTAGATGTATCCCAAAAAAGTAAAAAAAAAATAAAAATCTGCATCAAACAAGGGCATATACAACCACAACAATGAAAACAAATTATAAAAGTTATGGTTGCTGAAATCCAGAGAGGCAAAAATTTAAATTTTAGCTGGTCACAGGTTCAATAGCCCTATAATGGCACTGTATTTTACTTCAGCGATTTTGTGGAATTATCACTGTAATGTGTTTCCTAATGCTAGTGGATGAAGATACCTATTCGCATGGGTGAAGGATAAATCAAAAACATTTAAATTCATTGAAAATAGTGGGTAAGCTTACTTTCACACTTGCGATGTTAATTTAGATACTGAAATCTGGCAGAGGAACTCAGCACTTGAATTAAACTGATCTGTTTTGATTTTGTACATCAGGATGCGGTTGTGTGAAATCAAAATGGAAACTAACGGATCTGTCATTAAATTCATTGAAAATCAATGGGTGATGGATCCAGTTTTTTAGGCTCCTAAAAAACCAAATCTGTCACTATTGACTTACATTGTTTTCAGTGCTGGATCTGTTTTGTTTCCATCTTTATAACCAGACAAAACCGTAGCTTGCAGTGGTTTTGCATCTGGTCTTAAAATGGAAGGCTACTGGAACAGAAGACATCCTGATGTATCCTGAATGGATCTCCTTCCATTCAGAATGCATGAGGACTAAACGGAAACGTTTTTTTCCGGTATTGAGATCCTCTGCTGAATGCCGGAAAACAACGCAAGTGTGAAAGTAGCCCAAGTCATCTTATGTTTGCAAAATGTTACTTTTTTAACTCTGAAGTACTGTGGTAGTTATACAGAAATGTAAACTGAAACTGTCTACTGAAGACCTATTCATCTGGCAGCCATTACAGTAAGACCTTTATGCTGTATTTTCCTAGTCAATTAGGAAGATTTATCTAAGGAGATTAGTACTAGCGTAAGCTTTTAGAATGTACTTTATTCGGCTCTCCAGACTTCTGTTCAGCAGACACTTTCTAGGAAACCTGTGGCTGATCATTATTATAGCAAGATCATCTTCTACAGTTATATGTAAGGATATAATGTGGTAAATGTAGAAATGATGGTTCAATTAACCACTGTGGTGACCACGCTTCCACCTTCAGATCTTGGAAACATTTTAAGTTTAGATTTTTTTTTTTGCAACTTGAAGTGAAAAATAAGACCACCAGCAGATACAGGGGTATCAAAATGAAATTGAAGGGGTTATCCCAAGAGCATTTTTCACCTATCCACAGGTTTGGTTATAAATGTGAGATTGCTGTGGGTCTTACCACTGGAACTTCCAGTGATTTTGAGAATGTGGTTCCATGAGTCTTCTGTCTGAATGGAGTTGTTGTGTACATGTAGGTAAACTGCTGTCTACACTTCAGACACACTACCATTTCATTTATCATTTCACCCCGTGTATAGTTGATAAATGCTGTTCGTGGGAAAACCCTTTGAAGTCTGAAGCACTAAAATGATATTGATAGACTACTCATGTAGTCTACGAATAATGAAGACTGACCTATGAACTCAGATATATTTGTAAAAACAAATACATCACAAGTTTCTGTTGATAGACCAGCATGCAAGGAATCAGAATTTGTTGATTACAGTTTCTCCTTATGGAGCGCGTTCTCTGCTCTGATGAGGGGCAATCTCCCTGAAACAACTGTCTGCAAATGAGATGATGTTTTAAAGGCATTGCCCCATGAAAAATATTCTAGTTTTGAAGCCAGCACCTGGATCTGAATATGTTTGTAATTGAATGTAATTGAACATTTAGCATAGTCAATGAGTTATTCAATAAAATGCATCTGCATAGCGTCCTCTGCAGTTTGTGTTTTCTTATTTCTTTGATCTGCTCACTGAGAAGGCCGCACATGCTTAGCTTCATCCTTCAACGGTCTCCTAAGTTCTGATAGGGAGAGCTGAGAAACGCCCCCTTAACTGCAGCAGAAAAGACACTGCCCTTGAGCTTTCAGCTTGATATCGATCCCGGTCAGGTACAGGGCTGGTTCTAGCTATGTTAGAAAGAGGTTGTCATGTCCTATATGATGTCTAATATTTATTTTTTTACATTAGTCATGGGATAGCCCCTTCAATTATTATCCAAGTCATGACTCAAGACCTATTTAAAGGGTCGATCATTGACTTATACGATAGCTACCTTACATCTGGTAGCATTAGAGATAGAGATTGTTAATAGATTATTTGCATACCTTCTTTCCAGGAATCGGAAAAATGACTGGTACAGTCTACAGTATATAACAGTGAGGGGCAAACAGTAGATGTACCAGTAGACTTCAGAGTAGGGACCAGAAGAACTTGATGTAAGGTCAACAAGCTCTTTTTCTTGCTTCAACACAGTAGCAGGAAAATGACTCCTTGCAGGTTCATGTTTCAGTCACCTTACCTTTGTTAGTAAATGCTCATTGGCATATCTCATAAGAATTTGTGAATTTGGTGCAGTACTATTAGCTATGTAATGACTAATATCATCTAGCCACATGGCCATAGCTACGGACATGTTACAACAACTATCTGTGGCGGATATCACTATTGTAGGTGAACTGAGACAGCAAAAATAGATGCATGCTAAAAATTAGCATCATCCTATGCAGGACTTCTTACTCTGGTTTCACAAACAGTACATTTCAACCCTAAAACTCCTGCTAATGACTACTGAAAAGCAAAACAACAGCATGTCAACCAGTGAGCTGGAAAGTCCCAAAGTTTATAGATGGTATGAATTCTACATGGTGAAAGTGTTGATGAAGATGGCACCCAGCGGGAAAGTACTTGAAAACAGAATGGACCAGTGCCAATGGTTGATAGAAAAGTGATTTAAAGGGTTTCTTTGAGACTAGAAACTACAGTGTTATGTAATTTAGAAAGTTCCAGCACTCAGTGTATGCGTGGCAATTACCTGATCTGTTTCTCACTGTTGGCTTCACTGCTTGAAGTGTGTAATTATTGTATCCTTATTGCAATTGAAATCAGCACTCAATGCACTGACATCCTACTGAACCACTGCTAATATACAGTAGCCAGTGTGAAGCAATTAAGTGTAAAGCACGGGGAGGGACAAGGGACAGAAAGCAGCAGCCTGAGCTCCTGATACTGTCAGAAGAGACAGAAGAAGTGTGTTTTTTTTTTTATCTTAAAAAAAAAAAAAAAAAAAAAAAATCGCACCTGCACTTCCTACTTGCAAAACATTGTAGAATATATAGGATATATTCTTTTTACCACTATGTAAATACTATATTTTATTTAAAGCATTAAAGCCCTAGTTAATAAAAAAAAAAAAAAAGATTCTGGGAGTGCAGGTTCCACATGCATGATGGGTCCACTTTGCTTTTTACCATTTTTGGTGCCATAACGGCCTCCATTAAATCCAGGGATGCAGGTACCAGCGTGAATGCTAAGCCCACTCTATACTTCTCCTGGTGCTAAATGTCTTCCAATAAATACAATGAGAGCAGGCTACACACAGGCTAGTCAGGGGTGCAAGACCAACAGGAGTCAACCTCCAGCTCTAGTACAACTGCAAAAAAAAAAGGGGGTCAGTCAGCACATCCCAATGTGCAGGTGCACGCTGCATGGCTAGAAACATACAGGAAAAAAAGACAATGCAACAGCACTCTGCAAACACAAATAAAGTACAATAATACCATAATTATAGAAAACATTCTGGTGCTTTAAACATGTTTTAAATTTAAACAGTCAAATTCGAAATCGTGTCTTTTCCTGTCACATAGAAAGGACATTTGAAGCTTTCCCAGCTATCAGCAGTTTCTTTCGGTGGACCTCGCCAATTACTTGATGCACTCATGTAAAACTAATCCCAAATAAGTGCCTTATAAATAATAAAATTGTAGTCATTCCAGGGTGTCCAAAACTATTACATATAGGCCAAACACATGACTCTCAAGCAGATTACAAACCAGTGTGAGAATAAGAAGCAGAAATACCATGGTTCTTATAAAGAAAACATTTATTCTACAATAGGTTTCCTTGTCCTGAATCTCGCTCAGTATTGATTCCGCAGCTGATTGCTGCTCTCTTGCATCTCTGTGATAAGACCGTCCATCGCTTTCACGTCATCTGCTAATTCTGAAGATACTTCACCAGTTGCCACATCTGTGAAAAGTTGCTAGCAAGAAATTGGAAAGATAATAATAAAGTCAGGATTTAGAGGTCAATGCAGACAGATGACTTCTAAGTCTTTATAATAATAAAACTATAATAATAATAAAACTAATAATAATCATAATGACATCATGGCAAAAGGACAATTTATGTTATAGAAATAAAATTGTGTAGTTTAAAGGTATTTCATACCAAATGATAAATGTTCTAGACTGGACCAAAACTTGTAGCTTGCATGGGCATGACATGTGAGCACTGTAAAACTGGCCCAAGATTGGCAAGTATAAGTGCAGTGCTTATGAGCAGTCCAATCTGAGATCACAGTCCAAGAACTGTTAATGGATGATTGTTGAACTTGTAACCTCTACTGATATAATATCTCTTGTCATCCATAACTAGACCATGAAGGTTCACTGCAGTGAAACTTAATGACATACAAGACTTATATTCTAAATAATTCAGGCTCTATTCATATTTTCTGTTTGTCAGATCTTACATATGACAGATCCAAATGGTGCTCAATGGACTCCACTGACTTATAATGTTGGTGTTTCTTGATGGCAAGAGTATTGCTGCCTGCTGTGCCATTCTTGTCATCAAAGGTGACAGAATCCTCCAAAGAATCCCTACTGTGTCTTGTAGTGTTTTTGTGGAAGGGATTGTGTGAGATTATAAAAAATCTTAGACAACCTCTACAATAGTCTAAAATAGGGTTGAGCAAACCCGAACTGTAAAGGTTCGAGTTTGTTGTTCGCCGATTTAATGGCGCTTTTTGAAAGGCTGCAGAGCAGCCAATCAGCAAGTGTTTAACTCTTGTACCCTTAGAAGCCATCACAGCCATTCCTACTAATGGCATGGCTGTGATTGGCCAGTGTAGCATGTGACCCAGGCTCTATATAAGCTGCAGTCACGTAGCGCTGCATGTCACTCTGCTCTGATCAGTGTAGGGATAGGATGCTGCTGCTGTGAGGAACAGGATAGGAAAGAATCTGTTATCAGAAATGCTTGTTAACTCTGCGATCTACAGCGATTTTGTTTTGTGGGTGCAGTGCACCATTTTTCTACCCTGCCCCTGAGCCCAGTGATACAGAAAAATTGCTTTTTATCCGACTGTTAGTTAGGTTGGCGTTGGGGGCCATTTTGTGCAAGTTCAGTGAGCCAGCACAGCATATGTGCATTTGTGACAGTCAAATACAAGGTTTAAATACTGCAGTTATATTCAGGGTTTAAAAAAAAACACAAATTTTTTGCAAGACCCTACATTTGGGGCCTTTGCTGCATTTGTGACAGTCAAATACAAGCTTTAAATACTGCAGCTATATTCAGGGTTTAAAAAACATCCATTTTTTGCAAGATAATACATTTTGGGTCCTTTGCTGAATTTGTGACAATCAAATACAAACTTTAAATACTGCAGTTATATTCAGGGTTTAAAAAAAACACCCACTTTTTGCAAGACTCTACATCTGGGGCCTTTGATTCATTTGTGACAGTCAAATACAAACTTTAAATACTGCTGTATATTCTGAGTTTAAAAAAAAACACCCATTTTGTGCAATACACTACTTTTCGGGCCTTTGGTGCATTTCTTACAGTCCAATACAAGCCTTAAATACTGCAGTTATATTCTGGGTTTAAAAAAATACCCATTTTGTGCAAGACCCTACATCTGGGTCCTTTGCTGCATTTGTCACAGTCAAATACAACCAGTCAATACTGCAGTTACATTGTTGGTTGACAAATTAACATTTTTTGTGACTGTGAAGTACCGTATTTTTCACCCTTAAAGATGCACCTACGTTTTTGAGGAGAAAAGTAAGAAAATAAATATTTTTAACCAAAAGGTGTGCTTTTGAACTAATGGTGGTCTGTGCATGACACTATTATGGGGGATCTGTGGATGACGCACTGTTATAGGGGGATCTGTCGATGGCACTGTTATGGGGGTGTCTGTGGATGGCCCTTTTATATGGGGAGGGGCATCTGTGGATGGCACTATTATGGGGTGGAGGATCTGTGGATGACACTGTTATGGGGGAGATCTGTGGATGACAATGCTATATATGTATAAAATAAAATAGAAAATGTCAGTCCTGTGTCCCAGAACACGGACAATTACTTGCGCTGCTGGTTCCGGTGTAGTGTGGTGGGTAATTCACACTGAAATGTCATATAGTAAAGGTTGTACGTAGGCAGAACAGTGAGGAAATTGAAAGTGAGGATCCAGGAACATATAGGGAATATTAAGAGAGGACTGATGAGCCACAGTGTGTCAGCTCACTTCAAGCTCATGCATGGTAAGAACCCGCGGGGCCTGAAGTTTGCTGGAGTGGAAGTGGTTAAACCACACTGGCGAGGAGGTGATTAGCTGTTACAAATTAACCGAAAAGAAGTACAATGGATCTACCAACTGGGGACCTTGCAACCGAGTGGTCTGAACATAGAGTTCGATCTGAAGCCGTGTTTAGTATAGAATAAAAAGTTTTGTTCACGGGGAATTAATCCATAAAGGTTTTACCTTGTACAGAGGACCTTTTCAAGAAACGTCATAAGGAGTGACTGTTGATTGGGCGGTTGGATCATGTGATATGAGCGTCATGAATGGGAAAGAGGTGGAGTCGAGTCCTTTTGGAGTAAAGTGACTAACAGTGGGTGGAGAGAAAATGAGGTGAGGGCGTGATGAATTGTAAAAAGTACGAACGGTTTACAAACTGAGAGGTCTTTTGAGAATGCAGAATAAAAGCTGTGAAAAAGAGGGTGTATGCAATACGCAAATGCGGTCTAGATGAAAGGGACAATAGAATGTATTAATGAGGTTTATATATATTACAAGGCTGCGGTAACATGATAGTGAAAAGTATAGTGTATAAGTAAAAGATTTTTAATCAATTTCTTTGTTGGACATATTTGGCGTGCGGCTGATATTGTTTTGTGGCGAGATGAATTTCCCTATTAAGGATATGTAAAAAGTATAGTATTTCACTGATGTATTTTAAATGCTTTGATTGGGCTATGGCTCCCATAGCTAGAGAATGGGAGATTGGGCTATTTAAAGGGCCCAGCTGTGGACATGCGCAGTTGTCGCCCCTGAGGAAGCCAGAGAGCGAAATCGATTTTATTATTGTGACATGCCTGTTATCTACCATTGTCTGTGAGTAGAATAAAACCGTTTTTACCAACAACTAAGAGGGTACTTCACTATATGCCGGTCATTTAATCCTACAGAGGAGGCGATCTGAGGAGGATCGAACCCTTTGGGAGAGGAGGACGAAGGCCAATACCCTGATTCATACACTTGTGCATCGTATGACTGAATCTGAAGCAGCGCGGTTTCAAACCTTTACTAAATGCTATATATGTGTCATCCACAGATTCCCCCGCCATAACATTGTCCCCCAATACACCGGGCCCGCTCACATCAGTATTTTCTAAACCGTAAATCTTAACCTCTTAATAACTTTAACTAAAATTGTGCTCTCCCCTGTATCAGCACTTACTAACGAGCATCCGGAGCAGGCAGAGCGGCTGGCAGCATAACGTCACTCACTGACGTCATGCTTCCGCTCCGCCTGCTTCATTCATAAAGTGGGAGGAGCAGGCGCCCAACGTCAGTGAGTGACGTAATGCTGCCAGATGCTCTGCCTGCTCCGGATGCTCGTTAGTAAGTGCTGATACAGGGGAGAGGGCAACTTCAGTTAAAGTTATTAAGAGGTTAAGAATTACGATTTAGAAATACTGCTGTGAGCAGCGGGGCCCGGTGTAAGAGTACAGTGACTGTACTGGGCCCTGCCGCAAGTTCCCGGAGTCCAGCCCTTCCTCCCTCCCCGCTAATACATCGCAGTCTGTGATGCTGCAGCATTGCAGACTGCGGTGTAAAATGGCAGCATTCGCCCCATAAGGCTACTTTCACACTAGCGTTCTGCTGTCCGCTCGTGAGCTCCGTTTGAAGGAGCTCACGAGCGGAGCAGAACGCTTCCGTCCAGTCCTGATGCAGTCTGAATGGATGCGGATCCGCTCAGACTGCATCAGTCTGGCGGCGTTCAGCCTCCGCTCCGCTCGCCTCCGCACGGCCAGGCGGACAGCTGAACGCTGCTTGCAGCGTTCGGATGTCCGCCTGGCCGTGCGGATCCGTCCAGACTTACAATGTAAGTCAATGGGAACGGATCCGCTTGAAGATGACACCATATGGCTCAATCTTCAAGCGGATCCGTCCCCCATTGACTTTACATTGAAAGTCTGAACGGATCCGCTCAGGCTACTCTCGCACTTAGAAATTTTTCTAAGTTATTAATGCAGACGGATCCGTACTGAACGGAGCCTCCGTCTGCATTAATATGATCGGATCCGTTCAGAACGGATCCGATCAAGCGCAAGTGTGAAAGTAGCCTAAGACGCAGGGGCATTTTCCCCCCCACTTTTGGGGGGGTAGCGTCTTATGTGGTGAAAAATACGGTAATTGTATTAAATTCGCCTGTCACACTGTTGTGTCACCTCAAGAAATGTTTCCTCTTAATGACACCGGCACTGCCTTACTCTCAGTGAACTTAATTGTTGACTATTGGAGGTTACATTGTCGCCTGACATAAACCATCTGTTAGTTTGGTGGGTGAACGCAAAGAATGAGGAGAGCGTCAAATAAGGGACATGGCCCCGGTCATGGTGCTGCTGGTGGAGCTCCTGTTGCAGGGAGAGGACGTGGTCGATCTGTGCCAGTTACACAGGCACAAGTGAAACACCTTCCTCAGGTGCGAGTAGGCGACAGAACCTTCAGCGTTATTTGGTAGGGCTGAATGCGGCTCTACGAGTCCAGAACAAGTACAGGCGATAGTAGATTGGGTGGCTGACAGTGCCTCCAGTTCCTTTACATTGTCTCCCACCCAGTCTCCTGCTGAAAGATCAGAGTTGGCACCTGCAGCCCATGGATATCAGTCTTTCAGCCCCCCCCTTGCAAATCAGCCGAGCAGTCTGAGACAGCCAAGTCAGTCTCTTCTGCTTTTCGATGACTCTGCTAGCAGGGTTTCCCATCCACATAGCCCTGCTCCAGAAGTGGAAGAGATTGAGTGCACTGATGCCCAACCACTTATGTTTCAGGATGAGTACATGGGAGGACCACCGCAGCACGTCTCGGATGATGACGAAAAACAGGTACCAACTGCTGCGGCCTTCTGCAGCCTGCAGACCGACAAGGAGGGGTAAAGAGTGGGTGGAAGATGATGTGGAGGATGATGAGGTACTAAAACTCACATGGAATCAAGGTCATGCAAGTGACCTGTCTAGTTCGGAGGAAGAGGCGGTGGTTGCACAGAGGCACCAGCACAGCAAAAGAGGGAGCAAGGTGCAAAAGTGTCTATTACATTCTTGGGTGACATTTTACCATTTTTGCCGTATATATAAACCCCTGCTCTGCATAGGTGACAGGGACCTAATTTTTGCAAAATAGTCTGTTCAATTGGTGGGTGACATGAACCCAGTTTTGCCGTGAACAAACCCCTGCTCTGCCTAGTTGACAGGGACCTAAATTTTTAAAAATCGTCTGATGAAAAACCCTTGCTCTGCATAGATGACAGGGACTTAAATTTCTAAAAAGTCTTTAATAGACGAGCACCCCCTCCTTTCATTCGATCCTTCCGCTTTAACAACTTGTCCCACATTTCCAGTCGATCACATTTCAGCCATTGACCTCCCTTGGATGTGTTATCCCTTTCTCACGCTACCTCTCCGGCGTGGAACCCTGATTCCCCGCTATCCGTGATCACCATGGTAGGCGCAGAAAAGAACATTGAAAGTTGGTAGAGAAGATATCCAATTGAATCGTGGATGTCACGGGGACGTGCAACATGGTTGAGCAGTATGTGTGCACACAGCTACATGTACTGACTGATGGGTCTGCCACCTTCAACTTCTGGGTCTCCAAATTGGGCACATGGCCTGAGCTTGCCCTTTACTCCTTGGAGGTGCTGGCCTGCCCTGCAGCCAGTGTATTATCTGAACGTTTGTTATCACAGGTTATCACAGGTTATATTTCCCAATGTTTTGAGGTGTACCCTAATTTAAACAAAAAAAATAAAAAATTTAAACAAAAAAACTGGGTTGGCTACCTCCTCCTCTGCCGCTTCCACCTACACCACCACATCCCCCACCTCCTCAACCTCCTACTCCATATGGACATCCTCCTCTTAGATCGAGAGTATTATTTTCTATTTTTACATATTTTATGTTATTTTAAGTCATTTCCCTATCCACATTTGTTTGTAGAGCACGGGTCCCGAACTTGAACTTTATTGTGAAGTTTGGCCGAACCAGAACATCCAGGTGTCCACTCAAGTCTAAAATAGAAAAAAAACATGTTATATGCCATTCTCTTATGCCAGGGATCAGCAACCTCCGGCACTCCAGCTGTTCAGAAGCTACAACTCCCAGAATACTATGGGAGTTAGAAGAGTAGCTGAGGATGTTTGCATGCTGGGAGTTGTAGCTTCACAGCAGCTGGAGCGCCGAAGGTTGCTGGTCCCTGTCTTAGGCGTTTGTCCGGTTCTTTGTTTGTTTACAAAGGAAAGTGGTGACATGCCTGGATACAGCATGTGACAACTGCAGCATGTGACCACTGGTGCTGTATCCTGGCACGTCATTGTGCATTTCACTCACAAGGTCCTGACCGGATGTCAGTGATTATTTTCTTGTTCAGCTGATATTTACTGCTGAAAGGGCAAAAAAAGTGGCCACATCTGGCTTGGAGCTAGGCGGAAAAGCTTGCAGCCCGCGCAAGTGCAGCGGAGACAGCGGCATCACGCAGTGAGGGATGGGTATGAAGTATCTTAAAAATCTTTGTTCGGCAGGTTAGTAAAAACTATCGGCTGGAGAACCCCTTTAAACTTATGTCCTTATAGGGACATACAGTGCAACCTATCACATCATGGTCTCCTTGTTTTAGCTGTTCAAAATCAAAAGTCTTCTTCTTTGCAAACCAGCTAGAAGGAGACAATATTGCAAGAGAGAAGTAACCGACTAACAATTTAAGATTAGGGGCAATGGTCCACTGACTAATACAACAGTAGCTCCAAACCAGAGCTTCCTTTTAAGAAGGTGACAACTATTGCGGGACAACTTATTAACAATAAAGTCAAGAAATAGTATGTCACAAGATATTCCTGGTATCATATTCAAAAGAGGAAGTGTGTCTATCATTATGAGGAGCATGAAAGTCTTCACTAAAGTTTTAGTTTAGCTAAAGACAAACTCATTTAGGAAGTAACGTCTGGCTCTAAGGAGCCTGACTGCTGTGGATGTCTTCCTTCTTCCTTCCCTTGTTATGGAGTACAACAAAGACAGACATAAATATGTCTTGATAATAAGTCCTTTGCTGATGTAATTATATATTTCCAGGTAAAACTGATACAGAAGAGTATAGGTGCAAGGTACTCAATGTATAATCACTAACTGTTCCCAAACTCCTTTTTTGGTTCTAAACAACTGCAGAAATATATCCCTCATTTACTGTATAACACACTAAATTATTTCCATCAACTTTGATTCTCAAGGGTTTTAAAGTGTAACTGCCATTTCACTACCAAAAATGAAATTCCTAACATATGTGATGCTGAAGGGAAGATATTCATGAAGCTGCATTTATCAGCTAATTTTACCTTTCTGATGTCTGTATTCAGCCCTTAGCAACCATATTTCTCTGTGCCTCTATTTTAGCAACTTCCTAAGATAGTTTCTGCTGCACTTCCTGTGATGATCTTTGCCCTTCCTTGAGGCCATCCTGTATTTTCCTCACTTCCCATAAGCACTTACTATTTCAGGACCAATCAGATTGCAGAAAACTTCCCACAGTACCCAGAGCAGTGTGTATCCTCACATACAGCTAACCAGAGACAAGCCCTGCAATTACATTAAATCAGTAAGCATTTCTTTTAACCTCCTAATAGCCAGTTGTCCCTCATTCTCTTCCAGACTGACAGGGAGGGGGGAGCTGGTATGGACTTTGTATTGTCTGAAAGCTGACATTCCAAGCTTTCTGACAATACCAGAATGGCATAAATCTGTTCAGTACAGGGGAAGATATCAATGATAGAAATCAGGATGCTGTGAAAGAAGCTGGAAGTAAAAGCAGATTTTACCCGCGATTATTCCCGAAGGAACAGATCAGGAAAGAAACAACGGACGTGTGAATGGACCCTATTACTGAGAAGACGGACTGCACATGGCAACGCTGTGAGAAGAGGCTGCTGAATAGGATAGTAACATGCATTTGTGGGAGTTATTAGCAGGTAAAACTGAAAATTATCTAATTTTAAAGCACAACAGCACTTATACAGCAGGGTGTACTATACCAGGGATGGGCAAACTGCGGCTCTCCAGCTGTTGTAAAACTACAACTCCCAGTATGCCCAGTCTGCCTACAGCAGGGCATGATGGGATTTGTAGTTTTACAACAGCTGGAGAGCCGCAGTTTGCCCATCACTGTACTATACCATTAGGGAATAAGAAATGAAACGCCAGGTACACTTTAAGATCATACCCAAAGGCCAAGCCAGGGGTGTGGAAATCGTATCGCCCGAGACATGCAGTTCCGGGCGCCGGGCAGGTAGTTTGTTCAGTAGCTTAACTCTGCTGTGGGCAAGTAGCAGGGCTGAGATGGCTTTGTTTACCAGAGCAGTGCATCGGCGACGAGCTGGGCATGAAGAGGTGTTCCCATGGTGATGGGGACGCTTGAAGTTAAAATATACCTTCGGATTGGAGAAAACTCCGATCCGATGGTCTATTCCAGGGTGGATAAAAATCAATGATTTAAAAAAAAATATATATAATAATAATATCAGATTTTTTTTAAATTTTATTCAGATTTTTTTTTATATAAAATGCTTTTTGAGGAAAATATATTACCATCTAAAGGTTATTCCATCATAAAATAAAGATTAGTTTTTTAATTATGTACAATAAGGCTGTATATGTTTAATTTTTTGGGTAAAAAAAATCCATTAATCCATTCACAATGTCATGCTCTTCCAGAGGTTTTTGTAAGATTATTGGGCAGTTTCTCTGCCTACAAGATATTATCACAGATGCTTGGTTTACTTTTGCAGTTCTCAAAACTGAATTTGACTCAGCAGAGTTCACATGCCTCTTCTTCACAGCAAAAATGTTAGAACATGAACAGAGTTGAGAAAAAGGGGTTCTGCACTTAGTTTAAACTGATGATCTATCCTCTGGATAGATCATCAGCTTCTGATCGGCGGGGGTCCGACACCCGATCAGCTGTTTGAGAAGGCAGCGGCCCCACGGCCTTCTCACTGTTTACCGCCGGCCCACTGACGTCACGACTAGTATCAACTAGCGTGGGCGCGGCTAAGCTCCATTCAAGTGAACAGAGCTTAGCTCCACCCACGCTAGTTGATACTAGTCGTGACGTCGTTGGGCGGCGGTAAACAGTGAGAAGGCTGCGGAGCTACTGGAGCGCCGCTGCCTTCTCAAACAGCTGATCGGCGGGGGTTCCGGGTGTCGGACCCCTTCCAATCAGAAGCTGATGATCTATCCAGAGGATAGATCATCAGTTAAAACAAAGTGCAGAACCCCTTTAATCCTAACTTCTACAAACCTATGAATACAGAATCAACCTAATCAAACTAATATGAAAAGTTGTTATTCAAAAAATCTTCATCTCCTTGCATATTATAAGTTATACCAGCAAGAATTAGTCTTTATGTAGAAAACTATGATTTAAATCAAATCCACCCTAGTATATTCTAAACCCTAGGTGTTTCCATGGTGATGGGGACGCACCTCTGACAGGGCGCTGCCATCTGCGGCACCTGAGGGGTTAATTGCACGGACGGCAGCTCCCTGTCAGAGGTCGGGTTTCGGGAATGTTTCTACAATGTTTGCATTAGTGGGCCGTGCGCCCTCCCTCCCCGGTATTAAAATCATAAGTGGGCAGTGCGCCCTCCCCCCTCCATCATTAGTGGCAGCGGCAGTTCCGATCGGAGTCCCAGCAGTGTAATGGCAGCCAGGACGCTACTGAAGTCCTGTCTGCCATGGTTAGTTACTCAGCAGCACTATACTTACATGCGCTGTGGCCGCCCGGCGCTCCTTCTTCTTCTAACTCACAGGTCTGTGCGGCGCATTGCTATAAGCATAAGCAACGCGCCGCACAAACGAGTTACAATGCTGCACTGCTCACCAATGCAAACATTGTAGAAACATTCCCAGCACCCGATCTCTGACAGGGAGCTGCCGTCCGCGCAATTAACCCCTCAGGTGCCGCGGATGGCAGCGCCCTGTCAGAGTTGCGTCCCTATCACAATGGGAACGCCTCGGGTTTAGAATATACCATCAAGTCGGAGTTTTCTTTAATCCGATGGTATATTTTAACTTCAAGCGTTCCATGGGAACGCCTCTGTGTTAGAATATACCATCGGATCTGAGTTTTCACGATCGTAAAAACTCAGATCTGAAAAAGCTAATAGTATTATTTTCCGTTATATAATCATGTTATAACGGAAAATAATAAATAAAGTGAAGTTCGGGTCCCCATTGACTTTAATGGGGTCCGGGTTCGGGGTCAAGTTCAGGTCCCGAAAACTAGCGGTGACCGAGCAGTGGGCGTAGAGCAGTGACGCAGCCGCGGTGACAGAGCGGGGGGGTTTTGGTGTAGTGACAGCGTAGGGAAGAAGAAATGACAGAGCTGGAGGGGTGGAGCACTTAAAGATTCTGTCACGTCTCCGGCTCGGGGGGAGGAGAAGTGACAGAGCCCTTACAAAGCCAGGGGCATTGATAGAATGCTCAACTCTGCTGGAACGCAAGCCAGCCACCTCCTTGCATAAGGAAGCGTGGCGGTGCATTGAAATAGGTTTTTGATTTAAAATTATTTTTTGTATCAGGACAAGTAGATTGTCATGATGGACAAGTAGATCGAGCCACCGCTTTAGTCCTTCGACAAGTAGTTTTCTTAAAAATTTCCATACCCCTGCAAGCCTATTGAAATCTATGGCCACCGAGAAGCTGCAGAACCAGGGCATGACAGCTTATTGTATCTAATCTAATTATAGGTTCAGCTGATTTCCAGCATAATCAAAAGGACTTTCTGTTAATATTTATGATGGGCTTAATGCTTGAAATATCAGTGCCACTTCTTCTTGGCAGCAAATTCAGTAAAGTCGTACTCGTTGCCTCTTTCCAAGAGGCATTTCCACAGTTTCTTCTCTTTCTCTGTGAGTTTCATCATTATTTTATTTTCCTGCGCCAATGCCTAAGAGGACTCCCAGGCCCGCCTCAGGGACGACAGCTAGGTACATAACAACCTGATGCTTCTAGCATTAATTGCCTTGCTCAGATCAGTGATACAGTTAAATACTGCGGTAGGGCACAGGAGCTGATGGCTCATAGGCCTCAGGCCACTAGGCATGAAGCCTATGAGGCAGTGTATGAACGGTGCTGGCGGTCACAAAGAGATGATGTCATTGCGACCACCTGCGTGGGGATAAAGGCATCTCAGACTGCAGGCCAGAAGACGACTGTGTCCTGTACAGCAGTCACTGGCATGGAATGGGACTTAAAAGAGTATTAGATATTTGTTTTACTTATCCACTTGGGAAGCACACTATAGGGGGCATTACTGGGATCATTTTTCTAAACAATGGCACTATAGGGGAATTACCCCAATTAGAAAGCAAATGAATTGACAATCAGTATGAACCAAAATAGCTAATTCTTTCCCCAAGTGCCGATATTTCAGAGTTTATAGAGTCTTCTCTACAATCAATCATTAGTAAATCACCTGAACAGATTGTGAAGTTTCTAAAAAGCAAACCAAGAACCATGATAAAAAACATGCAATTTTGCATCGTCTATAAGAGCACCTCCCAGCTTTTAAGATCATAATTAGGAAACAAGACCGAGAATGGTCAACAGAATGGAATTTCCTGTTTTCTCTTATAATTAGAGGGTTTAGTTGGTGTTCAGGGTAATACTAAAATCATACAGAGCAGTCACTTGGAGAGGCGCCACTACCTCATTAACCCACACCAGCTAATCAAACTTTCACTTTGTTACGACCAGGGACGCTTAACCAAATGCAGCGCACAGTTCCAAGTAGATCAACATTCCGTAATGTAATGTACAGTACTTCTATACATCCCATTAGTCACTGCTCACTAAGAACAGGGGTGCACATCCTGAGGCACGCAGTTCTTTCCTATGCAGCACCCAACCATATGTTCTTGAAAAAACGACCCATTTTTTGGCCCAGAATATCTTAAATGCTCGTGTTTCAATAGCCATAGGCTATATTAATTCTGTTTATGGCCTATTGTCTAAAATGTAACCTTTATTTTTAACTTTAAAAGTACTAATAAACAAAAAAAATTGTGTTAATGTTTCAAAAAATCCTTAAATGTGACATTAAAATATTCCAAGCTCATATGTGTTTTTGTTTTTATTTTATCCTTTTAATTTTTCTGAATGTTTGAGATAGTGGTATATATATATATTCTGTGTATGTACAGTAAGCTATGTCCTCTTTTCAAATCACATCTATTATTTTTCTACAGATTTTTAATCTGTTATTTACGTAAAAGTTCAACAAGCGTCATACTACTTGCCCCAAAAGGCCATCACAGACATGCCTACTATTGGCATGGCTGTGATTGGCCAACTGCAGCATGTGACCCAGCCTCTATTTAAGCTGGAGTCACGTAGCGCCGCCCGTCACTCTGCTCGTATTAGTGTAGGGAGAGGCTGCTGTGAGGGAGAGATCAGGGAGAAATCTTATCAAGAACTGCTTTTTTTACTCAGAGGTCTACAGCATATGTGTTTTGTGGGTGCAGTGCACAATTTTTTTTAAGCCTGCCCTGAGCCAACTACTGCTGAAAACGAACTTTTTTTTTTACTTCAGTTTGTCAATATCAACATCAAAAAAACATCTAATATACTGCACATCTGGGATTAGACGTGCATAAGTGAGTGTCACATTTAGGCCAGAAATATGGCTTTGTGCTTACTGGGGTGAAAAAAAGCTTCTAATATACTGCACATCTGGGATCAGACTGGCATAAGTGAGTGTCACATTTAGGCCAGAAATACGGCTTTGTGCTTACTGGGGTGAAAAAAACTCTGATATACTGCACATCTGGGATTAGACGTGCATAAGTGAGTGTCACATTTAGGCCAGAAATACATCTATTTGCTTACTGGGGTGAAAAAACCCTCTAATATACTGCACATCTGGGATTAGACATGCATAAGTGACTGTCACATTTAGGCCAGAAATACGGCTTTTTGGTTACTGGAGTGAAAAAACCTTCTGATATATACTGCACATCTGGGATTAGACATGCATAAGTGACTGTCACATTTAGGCCGGAAATACGGCTTTGTGCTTACTGGGGTGAAAAAACCCTCCGATATACTGCACATCTGGTATTAGACGTGCATAAGTTACTGTAAAATTTAGGCCACTAATACCGCTGTCATATAGAGTTTAAAAAAAATTGAGTGCAATACCCTACATCAGGGTTTTTATTGGCGGTTAATTATTTTTAACAGACTTAACCACTTTTTACTTTGCTTTGTGAACGCTAACTATGAGGCAAACATCTAATAAGGGACGCGGTCGTGGTGGTGGTGTTGGTGGAGCCTCTGGTCCAGGGAGAGGACGTGGCCATTCTGCCACAGCTACACATCCTACTGAAACTACTACCTCAGGTCCCAGTAGCTGCCAGAATCTACAGCGATATTTGTCGATCCTAATGCCATTCTAAGGATGGTAAGGCCTGAGCAAGTACAGGCGCTAGTCAATTGGATGGCCGACAGTGGATCCAGCATGTTCACATTATCTCCAACCCAGTCTTCTGCAGAAAGCGCACAGGTGGCACCTGAAACCCATGCCCACAAGTCTGCCACATCACCCCCGTGCATATCGGGGAACCTGTCTGAGCCTCAAGTCATGCAGCAGTCTCTTATGCTGTTTAAAGACCCTGCTGGCAGGGTTTCCCAAGGGCATCCACCAAGCCCTTCCCCAGGGGTGGAAGACATAGAATGCACTGACGCACAACCACTTATGTTTCCTGATGAAGACATGGGAATACCACCTCAGCACGTCTCTGATGATGACGAAACACAGGTGCCAACTGCTGCATCTTTCTGCAGTGTGCAGACCGAAAAGGAGGTCAGGGAGGAAGACTGGGTGGAAGACGATGCAGGGGACGATGAGGTCCGAGACCCCACATGGAATGAAGGTCGTGCCACTGACTTTCAGAATTCGGAGGAAGAGGCAATGGTGAGACCGAGCCAACAGCGTAGCAAAAACGGGAGCAGGGTGCAAAAGCAGAGCAGCCATCGCCAAAACCATTTGCCTGCTACTGGCCACCGTCACTAAGGACCGAGCACACCAAAGGCAGCTTCAAGGAGTTCCCTGGCATGGCACTTCTTCACACAATGTGCTGACGACAAGACCCGAGTGGTTTGCACGCTGTGCCATCAGAGCCTGAAGCGAGGCATTAACATTCTGATCTTTAGCACAACCTGCATGACCAGGCATCTACATGCGAGACACGGGCTGCAGTGGAGTAAGCACCTTCAAAACCAAGAAAGGGCTCAGGCCCCTCCTGCTCCCTCTTCTTCTGCTGCCTCGACCTCTTCCTCCGCCTCTGGAGGAACGTTGGCACCTGTCGCCCAGCAAACAGAGGATGTGCCACCAACACCTCCGTCACCAAGCATCTCCACCATGTCACACAGAAGCGTTCAGCTCAACATCTCACAAACCTTTGAGAGAAAGCGTAAATTCCCACCTAGCCACCCTCGATCCCTGGCCCTAAATGCCAGCATTTCTAAACTATTGGCCTCTGAAATGCTGTCACCCAGGCTGGTGGAGACGGACAGCTTCAAACAGCTCATGTCGCTTGCTGTCCCACAGTACGTCGTTCCCAGCCGCCACTACTTCTCCAGGAGAGCGGTGCCCTCCCTGCACAACCAAGTATCGGATAAAATCCAGCGTGCACTGCGCAAAGCCATCTGTGGCAAGGTCCACCTAACCACAGATACGTGGACCAGTAAGCACGGCCAGGGACGCTATATCTCCCTAACTGCACTCTGGTTAAATGTAGTGGCGGCTAGGCCCCAGGCAGAGAGCTGTTTGGCGCACGTCCTTCTGTCGGCAAGGATCGCAGGGCATCATTCTTTGCCTCCTGTTGCCTCCTCTTCCTACTCTGCTTCCTTCTCCTCTTCTACCACCTCCTCATGCGGTCAGCGTCAGACCTTAACCACCAACTTCAGCACAGCCAGGGGTAAACGTCAGCAGGCCGTTCTGAAACTGATGTATTTGGGGGACAGGCCCCACACCACGCAGGAGTTGTGGCGGGGTATAGAACAACAGACCGACGAGTGGTTGCTGCCAGTGAGCCTCAAACCCGGCCTGGTGGTGTGCGATAATGGGCGAAATCTCGTTGCAGCTCTGGGACTAGCCGGTTTGACGCACATCCCTTGCTTGGCGCATGTGCTGAATTTGGTGGTGCAGAAATTCATTCACAACTACCCTGACATGTCAGAGCTGCTGCATAAAGTGCGAAGCGTCTGTGCACGCTTCCGGCGTGCTCATCCTGCCGCCGCTCGGCTGTCTGCTCTACAGCGTAACTTCAGCCTTCCTGCTCACCGCCTCATATGCAACGTGCCCACCAGGTGGAACTCCACCTTGCACATGCTGGAGAGACTGTGCGAGCAGCAGCAGGCCATAGTGAAGTTTCAGCTGCAGCACGCACGGGTGAGTCACACTGCGGAACAGCACCACTTCACCACCAATGACTGGGCCTCCATGCGAAACCCGTGTGCCCTGTTGCGCTGTTTCGAGTACTCCACCAACATGGCCAGTGGCGATGACGCCATTATCAGCGCTACAATACCACTTCTATGTCTCCTTGAGAAAACACTTAGGGGGATGATGAAAGAGGATGTGGCCCAGGACGACGAGGAGGAAGAGGGGTTATCTCACTGGTGCGTGGCTGGGGGGATACAGAGGACGCAGACGATACGCCTCCCACAGAGGACAGCTTGTCCACAGAGGACAGCCTGGCACACATGAGCGACTACATGCTGCAGTGCCTGAGCAACGACAGCAGAGTTGCCCACATTTTAACGTGTGCTGACTACTGGGTGGCCACCCTGCTGGATCCCCGTTACAAAGACAATGTGCCGTCCTTAATTCCCTCACTGGAGAGTGATCGGAAGATACGCGACTACAGGCGCACGCTCGTAGACACGCTTCTGAGAGCATTCCCGACTGACGCCGGGGGACAAGTGGAAGCACAAGGCGAAGGCAGGGGAGGAGGAAGAGGTCGCCAACGCAGCTGTGTCAGCGCCAACACCTCAGAAGGCAGGGTTAGCATGGCTGCCATGTGGAAAAGCTTTGTCACCTCGCCGCAACAACCGGCCCCAACTGCTGATATGGAGCGTGTTAGCAGAAGGCAGCACTTGAATAACATGGTGGAACAGTACCTGTGCACACGCCTACACGTACTGACTGATGGTTCTGCCCCATTCAACTTCTGGGTCTCCAAATTGTCCACATGGCCAGAGCTTGCCCTGTATGCCTTGGAGTTGCTGGCCTGCCCTGCAGCCAGTGTACTCTCTGAACGTGTATTTAGCACGGCAGGAGGCGTCATTACAGACAGACGCAGCCGCCTGTCCACAGCCAACGTGGACAAGCTCACGTTCATTAAAATGAACCAGGCTTGGATCCCTCAGGACTTGTCTGTACCTTGTTCAGAATAGACAGTTCTAACAGCCTCAACCATCCATCCTTGTACTCAAGTGCACTTATTCCTTTTTTTTATTTTTATATGTCCCAATATTTTGAGGGATACCCCTATGTAAAAATGCAAAATAACACACATCTGTGTTGGCTACCTATACCTCCTTCGCTGCCGCTTCCACCTAGACCGCCACATCCACCGCCTCCTCAACCTCTTCCTCCTACATCATTCCTAATTTTTATTTTTTTTAAGGTCTTTTATGTTTTTTTTTATTCATTTCCCTATCCACATTTGTTTGCAGAGCATTTGCCATGCTCTTAAGCACATTTTGCAGCCCTCTAGCTCTTTCCACGACATTTTAACAGCGATTTTAGTGCTCAAAAGTTCGGGTCCCCATTGACTTCAATGGGGTTCGGGTTCAAGTTCGGATTCCGAACCCAATTTTTTTTTTCAAGTTCGGCCGGACCTGCCGAACCCGAACATCCAGGTGTCCGCTCAACTCTAATTATAATCTCAAAGGGATATCCTAATTTTACTAGTAAATCTCCTGGAAGCTCCATTGACTTTGTTTATTTTTTAGAACACTTTGTCTATCAATTAGTTCTCCTTTTGCAACATTATTGTCTGTTGTAAATAGATCAATCATCCCCTCTTAGCAGTATTTATTTTGCTAGAGATATCAATTCACTGGAGATGTCTCTATAGTATATAGTATAAACAGAATTAATATAGCCTGTGGCTATAGAAACATGAGCACCCAACCATATGGACACATGCTTGTTCAGAAAGACATGTATGTGAAAGCACACTGAGTTTAGATTGTCATAATTTGATGGCAGCTATATTCTCTCTTTCTGCACGACTCAGAAATCTCAGCAAAAGTCTTTAACCCATTAGTGACCACTAGTGTACAGTGAATTTGTGGTTTCAAGTTTGGCGTACAAGGTTTGGGTTATCTAAGAATTCTGTTATGGATTCCGCTACCACGGACCATAAGTTATGGTCTCTGGTAGCGGAATCCATAACGGAATTCTTAGATAACCCGAACTTTGTACGCCGAACTTGAAACCACAAGTTCGCTCAACACTAATGACCACCAATATGCTTTTTTACGGCGCTTCATGCCTTAGGCTTTATGCTGCCCTAGTCTAAGCACTGCACTGGTCCAAGAGCTCAGCTCTCACATGAAGGCCCCCAGGTCTGCTTGCAGTGTATGATTATCAGGCTGCACCAGTGTCAGTAACAGTATATAGTAAGTAGTACAGTGTACTATGTAAGCAATCAGAAAATTGTCTGTCAAAGTCCCCTTATGGTAAAAATAAGATATAAAGTTTTATGAAACAAAAAAAAAAAAAAGCTAAAAAAAATACAACAGTGCTTTTCAATGGAAAAATTGTAACTCCACATTAAGAACTCCACATATTTGGTATAACTGTGTCTGTAACTACATAATTTATATGCAACGTTTTTCTACAAGGTGAACGCTGCAAAATAAAAAAACCAATACCAGAACTACAGTTTTTTTGCTTATTCTCTGCCGAAAAAGATAAAAAGTGATCAAAATCTGTACCTTAAAATGGTACCAATGAAAACTCCAGGTTATCTTGAAAAAATTAAGCCTTCACACAGCTCCATAGAAAGATAAATAAAAAGTTATGGGGCTAGGCATATGGCGATAAAAAACATTTTAAATTTTTTATTTTATTTTGCAAGAATCCTACAAAAACAAGCCCTATATGGCTAACTTGATGGAAAAATAAAAATGTGATAGGTCTTGGAAGCAGACAATGAAAAAATGAAAAAGATTGCTTGATCATTAAAGGGAACTTGTCATCAACTTTATGCTGCCCATACTAACGGCAGAATAAAGTAGAGACAGATGAGTTGATTTAAGCGGTCTGTAATTTATAAGTTAAAAGTAAGTGGTTGCCGAGAACCAACATCACAAACATTGCAGACTGGGCCTGGAATAGAGTCACAGCCACCTGAGAAGAGTCATGGTTATTCCTGGATTCCTGCTCTCCTGCCCACCTGCTGAGGACTGACAGTCTTCTACGTAGTTTTCTCCCTTTCTGTCTAGGAGGGAACTGCCAGTCATCAGCAGATGGACGGGAGAGCAGGAGATTATGAATAACCATGACTCTTCTCAAGTAGATTTGACTCTTTTCCAGGCCTGGGCTGCAATGATTATGATGCTGGTTCTCGGCAACTACTTACTACTGGCTCATGAGTGACACACCGCTGAAATCAGCATTTCTGTCACTAATTTATGTTGCCCCCAGTGAGATCAGCATAAAGTTGATGACAGATTTCCTTTAAGCCACAAAAAAGGCTAATCACTAAAGGGTTAAAGATACATGTAAACACCACCGATTAGCTGCTCACATGACTGTACCAGTCATATCAGAGAGTAGAGGAGCAACACTCAGCAGTGTGCAGATGAAACCACTGGGAGCTGCAATGCATGGCTGGTACTGTTTATGGGTCATCGTTAGGCTTGAGTGAATCGACCTTTGGATCACAGATTTGAAGTTGATACATTCAAATACCTTGACTTTAATGCCGTTTCCGTACAGCATTAAAATGTATTAGCTCTATGAAAGTCACGCGAAACTTCGGTGAATTACTACTGTATTCATATCTGTGTCTTTAAAAACAATTTAAAATAGCAATCCGAAGTGGGCTTTGGTATCGAAGTACCAGCCTCTACCAAAGCCCAGTTCAGATTGCTATTTTAAATTGCTTTTAAAGATGCAGACATGAATAGAGTAGTAATTCACCGAACTCTCATGCAACTTCGGCCGAGACGAACTTTGGCTCCACGGAGACAATACATATAATGCTGTATGGATTTGAACAAATCTACTTCGGATCTATGATCGTCATTGTGTTGGTGGCACTGTGTGGTTGGAGTCAACTGGAGAACTCATGGCTGGAACTTTTATAAGCTAGCAAAGACTTAAATGAGGACTAACCTTTGCTTTTGAAGACAGCCCACGTAGATTAAGACGAGCTGAGGACAACATTTGCACAGCTTCCTGTGGGTTAGACTTATTTTTGCTGCATTTTATTGCCACTGAAAAATAAAGTAGAAAAAAATAAAAATAATTAAAAATATAGAAGAAAGAATATTTTATAAAAAGAGGGAGTGTATTCGGCATTGTATTTTAAAAGCAACACTGAAAACTAGAAGAAGCATAGAAAGAGCTTAGAATGTAGCAAAGTTAAGGTTCTAGGTATGTCAAGACATTATCTAGCACATTTCCTGAGAAAATTATACCTGTACAACATGAAGAAAATCCTAAGTCTCCATTGACATTGGGGGATTAGAGTGTTTGGCTACTCACTAGTTTTGGATATTTTAGATTGAATAAGGGTGAAGTCCTTTGGAGGAACTTTTAGACCTCATGTCAAACTAGTCTACAGAATTACTATAGTACAGTTGACCTAAGAGGAAGCAGAACATCAAGACCATCCGAACAAAATTTAGGATGGCCAATGAGAATTTTCATTTCCAATTTCTTAGGTTTCGACTTTTTGCAGAGACCTGTAAACCTGCACTGTATGGAGAAACACATCTGCATGCTTAGAATCATACGTGTCCACAAAGCAAAGTGTTGAGAAAGCCTTAGTTCATCAGACAAATAAACTGCATCAGGACTCCCATCCCGGGAGTGTGGTAATATATGAATCATATGCACAGTCATGACATATTGAGTGTATGCATAGAAGCTGCACTGTGGGCCTGTTACACGTTTATAATGGATGAAGTAATTAGCTATTGCAGATTCTGCTGATGACAGGTTACAGAAACACAGGTCAGTGAAATATGTGATACACGGCTGTAGTCAGAGCTGTGCATATTTTCTGATGTGGTTGACACAGTGAACTGGCGGCAGGAAGTAACTGTAAGACAAAAACTAATTACAGGATGCCTGGTAGCAGTTTTAATGAACCAATTAAGAAAGACAAATCTCGAGAGAGAGAAATCCACAACGGAAACCTTGTGAACATTCCCTTTGAAAACCACATTAAAGGGAAGAGAACACAAAAAATGAACAGATTTAACTTTCTGCCAGGGCTGTTAGAATTTTTACGTCTGTGAGAAATTGTACGTCCAAATGTGTTAGGGTACTTTTACACTTGTGGCAGAGGATTCCGGCAGGCAGTTCCGTTGCTGTAACTGCCTGCCAGATCTGGCAATCCTGACGCAAATGGATGGCATTTGTCAGACGGATCCGGATCCATCTGACAAATGCATTGAAATACCAGATCCGTCTCTCCGATCTCATCCTGAAAAACGGATCCGGAATATTTTTTTCTTTCGCATTTTTAAAGGTCTGCGCATGGAACACTTAATGCACTTAAGACACATACATTTTAATGGAAATTAAGGACAGATCCGGCAAGTGTTCAGGATTTTTGGCCGGCGCGAAAACTGCAGCATGCTGCGGTATTTTCTCTGGCCAAAAAACGTAAAAGGGACTGAACTGATGCATACTGAACAGAATGCTCTCCATTTAAAATGCATTAGGATAAAACTGATCAGTTATTTTCCTGTGACGGAACTCAACACCGGAAAAGAAAAACGCTAGTGTGATAGTACCCTTAAGGGATTGAAGAAATTGTAATGCTAGACAAACTGAACCTGACCAACCATTCACCATTAAAGTGAAGAAAAATAAATTTCAAGAAAAATACATTTCCATCAACTCTCTTATCTTTTCATCTATTTCTGGGCTCCTCTTCGGCCATCCAAGTTGGCCACACTGCTACTCAGACTACCTGATGTACACTGTGCATTTGGTAGTCCAAAACTCCTCCTTCTTGTCTGGTCCTGCTCTCATAAAAGCAGTGCTGGCCGATCTGAGGGCAGCAGGAAGTGTCAGTGCGCATCAAACAGATTGAGAAGTGGTGCGGCCATCTTGGAGGAGCCCGAGAAATGGCAGATCTGCAGCTGAAAAGATAAAAGGGAGGTAACAAGTACATATTTTGCTAGTTCCCTGAATGTGAATTATTTTTCTTGAACCAAGGGGTTGCTTTAATTAGCTAAGGGCTATTTTACATTGGCCAATGATCAGGAACAAACAACACTCTTCCCTGTTCATTGCTCCATGTGAAGGTATGGCCAATCGCCCATTACACGAGCAAGCTCTAATTTTTCGGTTGATCAGATCATGAATGAGAACATATGTTGCTTGTTTCTCAGCAGCACATCTCCCTTTTTAAACAGTGGATATGTTGCCCATAATAGGAAAACTGCATGGTGACAAAAAATCATGTTTTCTGAAACTTTTCTATAGATGTTCGATATAGCTCCGTCACTAAACGTTGGTGTTGGAGCAGCACTGTCTACATTGCAGTGGAGAGAGCTCACTACTACAGCACACACAATGAAGTCAGTTCTTCTGACTGTGCTGGCCAACTTTGCATGTCAAATGTCACACGTTCTTTGTTAAATTTGGTGCCTGTTTAACTACGTGGTCTAGAAATGCTAATTCAGTTTTGCTACTCCATCCCCCTATTGGATTGAGTTTGTGTCTTTTTTGCAACTTTTTAAAACATCCCAGTCATAAATCTGGAGTGAAACTCCTCGACACAGATAATCATAGCTAAAATTCAAAAAGTCACAAAAGTTGCAAAGTCCCTATTTTCCTCAATATATATATATATATATATATATACACTGCTGTTTTGGAATGATAGAAAGAGTGTCTGAAAGTGGACTTTCTTCAGAAGTATTTTTTTACTTTCTAAAAGTCAAATGTAGTAGGTCGATGGATGTTGACAGGGGCACATGTTTGGCAGAGGATTTGACTGATAATCAAGATGGAAAGAGTAGATAACATTTCATAACTAGTTTGAGAAGACATAAATTCTTGGAAATCATGACCTTGCTGTTATTGACAAGGACCATTAAGAACATGACTTTTTACTATAATTATAAATATATTGTAAATATCCTATTTTTCGTTCATAATCTGATCAGACAATAGGAAGAATTCAGTTCAGACAGTTAGGGTTCCTGGGCAGTTTTTTTTTTTCTAATCAAAGTTTCTCAGTTTTGGGAGTAACCACATTCTCACATCTAAATCCATTTCCTATTATCATGCATTATTAAATGCTGTACTATGGATGTTGATTTCACTTGTACTAATATAAATATCAGTTGTAGGATTGTATGTGAACATATCTGTATATTTGTTGCATTTCTTTGTACTTTTGGTAGTATCTAATGGAAATCTGTCCAAAAAACATTTAGCTCAATTCCCTCAGCAGACACTGACTGCACATATTCGGAATTTATATTGTCGTATATTAGTCTATTTTAGCAATTCAATTACATTATGAATCCTTTACTTATTTCTAATGACAATGTCATTTGAAAAAAATTTGGCCATACCATTGTAACACAATAATGGACCTGCAAATCTCTTAAAGGGCATCTGTCAACATATGTACCTATAAAAATGGCTGACCTGTTGCATGAGCACTTGGCAGCTGAAGGCATCTGTGTTGATTCGATATTCACATATGCCCGCATTGCTGAGAAAACTAAAGTTTTAATATATGCAAATGAGCCTCTAGGAGAAACGGGGGCATTGCTGTTATACCTAAAGACTCAGATATATCGGCAACTGCTTGAACCCTCTCCAATTTGATAAGGAAACCATCATCACACCTTTTCCTGTCAATCATGTTATGGCATAACAGCAATGTTCCAGTTGCTCCTAGAGACTCATTAGCATATATTAAAACCTAATTTTCCACAGCAATGCAGGTAATTATGAACACAGAACCAACACATATGCCTTCAGCTGCCAAGCGCACATGTAACAGGTTAGCTAGTTTCATAGGTACAAATCTGCTGAAAGATGCCCAATAATGTCTGCAGGACAAAGTATTCTCATAGCTACTTTAGGTCCTCCAAGCTAGACCTCCAAATATATTCATTAGCTAAACGATTTCTTGGAGTAGATGATACATTTTGGTTGTCCTTAAGATAGTATGAAAACTATATGTGTTAATGGGTCACAACTCTGCAAGAACTGTATGTTTGTTAAGACAAAAAGTGGTTCAGAAGATCGTGGAGATGTATTTATGTGGATCAAAAGAATGGTCCAAATTAATCAGAAGAACAAAGAACAGATCTCTGTCCTTTCAAGTGGGTCAATGGCCAAATGAAAGAGAGAAGTCAATTGTATAACTGTTTCTAGTTCCCGCTCCTTACATCTTAATAAAGTATGATTAATGCAGACCACATGCGCACCACGTGCTTTATATTTTATGAGATGCACTCAAGCCTAGGATCCCCTTAGGTATTTTTGACATTTTTCCTAAAGCAAAGGTAATGGCAGCAGTTTAAGCTAACCAATGCCTATTTCTTTGAAGTACACTACACTCTTATGTTCAATTCCATTTAGGGGTTTCCCTCTATAATACAAAAATCTAAACTAATATGTGATGTATATTAGTATAAAGTGAGGTCACTGGGCTGGATTTGTAAGGAAATTAAATGTAACAAAGTCCCTGAAGCAGAGCCTAGAGCCCATTTATTCTGTCAAGAAAAATATGCTAGAATCTATTAGATCTTCTTAGCCTAAATCCTAAAGATTATTGCAATGCTGACAGAAGCGCCTCCTAATCCCTAACATACAATTTCTTTGCTCCTGTATAAATCACTCACGCTAAATTCCTTTCTAAATTCCCAACTTTCTAACATGGTTTGTTATCAATACTTTTTTTTATACTATTAATTATAATAGAAAGGACTTATCTGAACTAAAGCATTGCTTAACCTCACTGATCACCTGCCGAAGCTGGTCTGGAAGTCACTCTGGTGAGTCCCACTGATTTCCACTTCCTGGTTCTGGCTCAAAACAGACAAAATGGCTGAAGAAGCCTGACTGAGATGGGTTACCACCTAGCCAATGATTGGCTGAGCAGGATCAGTGAGGACAAGTAATCAGTGGCGGATTACAATAGGGACGTTCGGGTCGGCAGCCCCGGGCCCAGCACCGCTGGGGGGGCCCAACGCTGACCCGAACGCCCACATACTGCTGCGGGGCACGGGAGCGCATAGCTCCCTGTCCCGTCGCTGATCACCGGCTTTCACCGCATAGGCCTTGTGGGCCTGAGGCCTATGCGGTAGTGAAATCCCGGCGCAGGCGTGCGTGATGACGTCATCGCACGCCTGTGCCGGGAAGCAGCACTGTGACGCGCCTGACTCATCCTGCCCGCCTTCCTCTGCGAGCAAGCGCCTGGCCCTGGACATAGGTGAGTATTTATTTTTTCATTTTTTGTTCATTTTTTATTTTTTTATTTCATTTGCCTACTTGGGGGGGACACAGGAGGACCTATTAGGGAAGATAAATCGATTATGTGGGGGCTGTATGGGGCCAAATTATTATGGGAGGGAATACTATGTGGGGGCAAATTACTAGATGGGGCAGTGTGGGGGCAAATTATTATGAGGGAATACTATGTGGGGCAAATTACTATGTGGGGGCAAATTACTATGTGGGGGCAAATTATTATGAGAGGGACTATTATGTGGGGGCAAATTACTAGATGGGGCAGTGTGGGGGAAACTATTGTGTGGGGGCAAATTATTATGGGAGGGACTACTATGTGGGGGCAAATTATTATGGGAGGGACTACTATGTGGGGGCAAATTTCTATCTGGGGGTAGTGTGGGGGAAACTATTGTGTGGCGGTAATTGCTATGTGGGGGAAAATTACTATGTGGGGGAAACTATTGTGTGGGGGCAGTGTGGGGGAAATTGCCATGTGGGGACAGTGTGGGGTAATTGCTATGTGGGGACAGTGTGGGGTAATTGCTATATGGGGACAGTGTGGGGTAATTTCTATGTGGGGACAGTGTGGGGTAATTTCTATGTGGGGACAGTGTGGGGAAATTGCTATGTGGGGGCAAATTACTATGTGGGGGCAAATTACTATGTAGGGGCAGTGTGGGGAAAACTATTGTGTGGGGGCAAATTATTATGAGAGGGAATACTATGTGGGGACAAATTACTATGTGGGGGCAAATTATTATGAGAGGGACTACTATGTGGGGGCAAATTATTATGAGAGGGACTACTATGTGGGGGCAAATTACTAGATGGGGCAGTGTGGGGGCAAATTACTAGATGGGGCAGTGTGGGGGCAAATTGCTATGTGGGGGCAGTGTGGGGAAATTGCTATGTGGGGACAAATTACTATATGGGGCAGTGTGGGGGCAAATTACTATGTGGGGGAAACTATTGTGTGGGGGAAATTGCAATGTGGGGACAGTGTGGGGTAATTTCTATGTGGGGACAGTGTGGGGTAATTGCTATGTGGGGGCAAAATACTATGTGGGGGCAGTGTGGTGGAAATTACTATGTGGGGGCAGTGTGGAGGAAATTACTATGTGGGGGCAGTGTGGAGGAAATTACTATGTAGGGGCAGTGTGGAGGAAATTACTATGTGGGGGCAGTGTGGAGGAAATTACTATGTGGGGGCAGTGTGGAGGAAATTACTATGTGGGGGCAGTGTGGAGGAAATTACTATGTGGGGGCAGTGTGGAGGAAATTACTATGTGGGGGCAGTATGGAGGAAATTACTATGTGGGGGCAGTGTGGCGGAAATTACTATGTGGGGGCAGTGTGGAGGAAATTACTATGTGGGGGCAGTGTGGAGGAAATTACTATGTGGGGGCAGTGTGGAGGAAATTACTATGTGGGGGCAGTGTGGAGGAAATTACTATGTGGGGGCAGTGTGGAGGAAATTACTATGTGGGGGCAGTGTGGAGGAAATTACTATGTGGGGGCAGTGTGGAGGAAATTACTATGTGGGGGCAGTGTGGAGGAAATTACTGTGTGGGGGCAGTGTGGAGGAAATTACTGTGTGGGGGCAGTGTGGAGGAAATTACCATGTGGGGGCAGTGTGGAAGAAATTACTATGTGGGGCAGTGTGGGGCAAATTACTATGTGGGGCAAATTACTGTGTGGGGGCAAACTACTATATGGGGGCAGTGTGGGGCAAATTACTGTGTGGGGGCAAACTACTATATGGGGGCAGTTTGGGGTAAATTACTGTGTGGGAGCAAATTACTATGGGGGGATTACTATGTGGGGGCAGTGTGGTGGAAATTACTATATGGGGGTCTTGCTATTGGGGAGGCACTATAGGGGCAATTCTATTATTTCTGGGGACACTATACAGGGATTATTGCCTGGAGCACAATAGAGGGTGGTATTATTACTGGGGGTCTCTAGGGGACATTATAGCTGCTGTGGACACTATAGGGACATTTGGGGTAATTTATCAAACTGGTGTAATGCAGAACTGGCTTAGTTGCCCATAGCAGCCAATCAGATTCCACTTTTCATATTTGACAGCTCTTTTGGAAATCCAGTTCTACTTTACACCAGTTTGATAAATTACCCCAATTATATCTATCAGGGTCACTATTTTTTCAGCAGTATAGTTCCTGGGGCATTGGGGAGCACAACGGGCACAGTATTGGGGGTGGCAGGATGACACTGTGGGGACACCAGGATGAGGAGGTTGATGGAAAAATTGAGAAATCTAACGTGTCTGTGTTACAAACTGTAGAGACGAGATGTGGCTAAAAGAATTTGCCATGGTGGTCTGGGTCAAATGGAGGAGAAGAGGAAATAGAAGGTCTACATGACAGGAGATGTCACTGGATGTAACAGGTATGTGGTGCTGTATTCTCCTCCATGTCTTTTTTATTACAATTATATGTATTTTAAATTTGACAACCAAATTTTTCAATTTAGGACCCAATTTGGGGTGTTTTTTTTTGTCTGAAGATGTCATGTGGCCTAAGAAGAGACTGTGGCGCTCATAAAGCACTGCAGCCTCTTCATACAAAAATAAATAAAAATAAACTAAAATGGAGGGGGGGGGGGGGGGGGGAAGTTGGGCCTATCATGCACTTAATCCGCCCCTGCAAGTAATGCTTCATGTTTTTAACTTATTCTGCTCCATACTGAAAAAAATGTATCCTTCTGGAACAGCCATTTAAGGTGAATGTCACATAAAAATAAAAATGAAGTAAATAAATGCAGCTGAAAAGGAGAAGAACATATTATACTTTAAAGATAACCCGCCACTTCTCCTGCCATGTCTGTTTTAGTTAACACTTGAGTCCTCCATGAGCTAACAACACTGGAGGATCTCGCCTCGGAACTCTGTGTTGTGTGGTCCCTTTTGGTCCTTCTAAAAATTTATGAATAAATTGACACCTGGGTGTTACCTTTCCCTTCAGCATAGGGGTGTCTCTCCACAGTCTGACACTGGCTGCGTTCATCACACTGTGCAGGGTCTTGCCCACCACTGGTAACACTTAGCTGTCAATGCATTCATAAATCTCTAACAGGAATGCTACAGGAACGATGCAATGTAGGTTCCTAAGAAAAGATGCTCCACAATTGTTATTACATGGGGAACACAATTATTTACTACAACAGACATGTCAGGAGAGGTAAAAGGTCCTCTTCATCACATCTGATATTAAGACTTCATAAGAGGTCGGTATTAATAAAACACATCTAATCCTGCTTTAATATGTAGGCCCTGCTGCATCATGTGAACCTAAATCATGATGTATGCTTAGACCTTTGGGGTATTTTATATGTACATCTGGTTAAGATGACAATAACATGTAAGTAAAACAAAAACATATGGGTTACTTTTCCTGCTCCTCAATCTAATTACATATCAAGCAGCAAATCCACTTTGTCAGGCACAATCTGGCAGCATATGGCTGGAAAGTTTTCCAGAGCGTAGACTTCTCAGCATCATTTATTAGTCTGTTGTAGTATCAGGTCTGGGGATTACACTTGCGATATCAATCATAATACTGGATTGTGATTTCCATTAGCTTTAAGGAATTTACAGTTTGAATAATATGTTCAATTGATGCTTTTATAGACAATTTTCCTGCCTGTGATCCCAACAACCAGCACGCATGTATACCTGTATATGAAAACCAAGTGTGTTTCAGATACTTAATGTATAAATATGGACCTATCGGAGAATGATGCCACTTTCTACGGACATGCCATCAATGTGTGTAGAAGGAAAACCCTTAAAAAAATAATAATCTTGCATCACAAAGATGTTTTGGTTCTAATACCAGCTGTGAGTTTGAATGTATCTATAGACTACTTAGGACAGGTTTATGTGCTCCCTTACTTTTTGTTAGATGCTTGGTAACTCCATATTTTTTCTTCTTTCCCTTTTTATATATCTTTGCACACAGCTTAGCGCTGCACCCAATTTAAGAAAGCGTTCATGCATGTGGTCACCACAATCTTGTGTCCTATGGATGTAGATAATTCAGAGCTGCGGTGCTGATGTTGCTGATATTGGGGGAGTATAGAACAGGCCTATGCCTGCATACATAAAACATTACTGGTTATGGGAAGTTTACAATTATAGGTAGAGATTGGCTAGTCCCTTTAAGGCCTCATGCACACGGCCGTTGTCGTGTTACCTTCCGCAAAATGGGGTTCCGTTGTTCCGTGATACGTTTTTGTTTCAGTGCATCTTCCTTTATTTTTGGAGGATCACCAGACATGAAGGAAAGTAAAAAAGTCAGGTTTGCCATGCAAATGATAGGAAAAAAACGGATGCGGATGACAATCTTGTGTGCCTTCGCGCTTTTTCACAGTCCCATTGACTTGAATGGGTCTGCGAACCATTTTTCGTGAAAAAAATAGGACAGGTTATATTTTTTTGACGGACTGGAACCATGGATCACGGACGCGGATGACAAACGGTGCATTAGCCGAGTTTTCAACAGACCCATTGAAAGTCAATGGGTCCGCAGAAAATCATGAAAAACGGAACAACGGACACGGAATGAAACAACAGTCGTGTGCATGAGGTCTTAGTTAGATGGTTCCAAATAGAAAATTTCAAATTTCCATGTGTGTTACTTCATTATTCCCACCGTACAATACTCATCCCTGGTATTTTTATTTTTTTTGCATTCTTTTGTTTTTCACCTGGGCATCTAGAGTGATTTTGTTGATTTATGTAATATTAAACTTATTTTGACAAATGTTCTTAAAAATGTTGTTTTAGAAAATACAATATCGTATAATCTGCAAGGCAGGCTTTTATTTTTAACATTTGTGAATATACCTTCTAAAGTGAATTATAATAATGCATCTTCTTAAAACCGAAACCAAAGTGCCAATTTTATTTGATATTTACTTTCTGCTCATCAATAGTGCATTACAACAAATCACCACAATTTATTGTCAGGTTATAGCAGACAGTTATGAGAACCATTCCATATTTTATTGGGATAATGAGGTGCAGAGAAATGCTGCTTGGGACCTCAACATGCAGCCATATGGTGAATGAGACACTTATGAAGACCTCCAGAATAATGGCATGTGCCTTCTCATGTTGAAATGCGCATTTTCAGTTTTTCAATTCTTTCCTCATAAGCTCAGCTTATGAGCTCAGTAAACATGCACTTTAAATATGGAAGCCCATTGACCGTGCTGGTAGACCCTGGCTTCCCACCAAGTAGAGATGAGCAAATCGAATCCAACAAAGTGGAATTCGATCTGAATTTCAGGATAAAATCAGTTTGTTATGAAGCAGAATTTCCTCGTGCTTCGTGCTAGTGACACCAGGCGAACCTATGTATGGTGCCAGCTTCCAAATCCTGCACTATACGTCTGATGCTCTTACTACTTAAACACAGCCTGGATTGATGGTCCCCTGGTGATCTGACGACGGCCAGTGAAACGCGTAGGGGCGAACAGGTCCGACACTGGGGTCTCCCCCCACCTCTATTGACGAAGCTGGGCAGTCACTAGGCTGCATAGGGGAATTGGTAGGGATACCCAGATAGGTGAGTTTTATTTATACACTGAAGTCACCCTCAATAGGGTGATTATGGTGCTCCTCTGACAGGTATAAGCCCAGGTCAACTAGAATAAGATAAGGGGGTCAGAGACCCAGCACTGCAATCATGGAGACCCCAGTGGTGGCACCACTTTGAAAGACTGTGTTAAGACTGTTCCTCTTTTACTGAGCACTGGTGATTTAGGCACATTCGTGCAGCACATATTCTTGTCTATTATTGTACTTATAGGCCATTATTTTATATCTAGTGTTTATTAAAAGTTAACCTTTAACAAGGTCACCCATTTTTGTTGTAATATATAACAAATCGATTTAACCTGAAATAGTGTAAAAAACAAAAACAATTCATAGTTGTCTCCTCCATTTGCTCGCGACGGGCCGGCCGCTGTGAATGTCATCTCGGGCCGTGCGAGATTTCACGCAAGATCTTCAAGCAAGATGGCAGGGGCCGGCCCATCAGAGCAAATAGAGGCGGTATTGTAAGTATGATTTCATTTTTTTAATGTTAATTTTACACTGTATTATTACTCTAAGATGCTGCGATCATGTATGAGCGCAGCATCTGAGGGGTACAATGATGGAGAGCGGCACTATTGCAGCTCCCTGTCATTGCATCCGCTACTTACAAAAAAAGGAAGCACATTTTTTGTAAAATTTGGCGAAGCAGCTGAATCGAATATTTAAAAACGTCACTTATCTCTACTACCAAGTTATCAGGTGTTGGCATTTGGCAATGTTAAATGAACCTTTCTAGGCTGGAGAATAATCTTTAGGATGGACACAAACACAACAGAGAAGCACACCAGAAATCAAGTCAAGTACTTGTATTAAAGGGCTGTTCAAGATTTAAAAAAAAAACATGCAGGACAGGAAATGTGACAAAATAAAGAAAACTAAACCCCTCCCCTTTGTCTTTGTTTTCTTGCCCTCAGTGATGACGTCACATACATCCATACGACAGCTGCAGCTAATCATTGGCCTCAGCAGTCTTGTGCTATATAGGGACAGCAGCGGTCCCATGGATGTATGGCATGACATGTCACCAAAGCAGGGAAGGAAAAAGAGACTGGCAGGGACTACCGATGCAGCGCCCCTGAAGCTGTGTGGATCAAACAGATGAATATTGGTTACTTTTTGTTTTTGTTTGTTGCATGAAGCCATTCTTTTAAAATCCCATGCAATCCCTTTCATATTAACACAAACTTACCATGAGCAAGGTCAATTGCCCCTCTAATTATTTCCTTGAATGCTGAAATGTCATTTTCCCAGCCACTTTTCTGAGTATCACATTTATGAGCCTTTGTTAGGAACTGTAAAGCCTAAAGAAATGAAAGAAATCAGTAGACACTATGGCATCTCCTCATCATCTATAATGATTTATATAGAGAACAATTATTTTCCATAAAAGAATCCACCCACCAACACCCCTTTCTGGACACAATTTAACAGAAACCATTCTGAATACTCGGGAGCAGCATCTCTATTACATACATAGCAATTCATTTGAATGGTCAACATGCAATACTCCCTTTCGCCTGTAGGTGCTGCTGCAGCAGAAATGAGCAATCAACAGCAACTCAGACCTGCAGTGATCAGCTGATCTCATTTTAAAGGGGCTGTTTGTGGGTGGCCACCATTTCAACATTATTAGGGAATTGTACAGAACTGATACACAATAGCCAAAACCAGCCCATAACCCATTCCCAAAAGCCCTTAGGCTAGACCCAACACAAAAAATGTTTTGTAGTTCTGTGTTAAATTTAGAAATATACGGTATTCTTCATGTGAAGCACATGTCCTGATTACGATTTAACATTGTCTAGATCAGGATTTTGATTTGGCTCTTTGTGCGTTTAATGGCTTTCAGCTTTTATATATCACAAAGCCTATGAAAAATATATGACTAGAGCAGAGTTAAACAGAAATTGCGTTCTACAGCTGTACGACAGATGTTAAATGTATACGCTCAACAGAGAAAGGATTATAAGTGTGCTTCTGAAAAAAAAAAAAAAATAGTCTAGACAGTAAGATATCATCCATGTTACTTAACAATTACAGCTAAGCAGAACACTTCTACATACAGAATATGGATCGGTCAAAAACTAGAATATCCAAACCATGGAATTAAATGTAAAAGACAGCAACTTGGGAGATGGAAAACAGACATAAATGTCATAGTGCAGCTCATCCAGACAAACACTAGGCACCAGCTTAAGCCCCAATTATGTTTCCAATTCTGCAGTCTGGACAATAGCGATACATTGCCAGTGATGATCCTCAGAAAACAGATTTTACTAGACAGGGAAAAAAAAATCCCAATTTAATGTCAATGTGAAATATGTACGTAACACTGAACATTACCTTTTCATTCTCTTCAGCTTTTTCACTTTCCCCATTCCCATACAGTTTGGCATATGCTTTCCAAATATCAGCATCACTAGAGTCCCGTGCTGTTATTCTTCCAAACAGTTCCTGTAACTTGGTCTTCAGGTTACTTGTGGATTCCCCTTTACGATCCTCAGTTCCTTCCACTACTGCTCTTACCAATATCCTCAGGACCTACCAAAAATGAACATACCAATTGTGTTTTTTCTAGGTGGTTTAAGGATAAATTAAAAATCTTGGAACGATCATTTAGATTTTAAAGGGGTTGTCCTCACGAATGCCACAGATAGGTGCAGGTCCCACACACAGCTATTTTTGGGATACCTATAAAAATGAAAGGAGGTAGCCTGCGCATGCGCAGTATGCTCTTTGGAAGCTTTGTTCTAAAGACTGGGACCGCGCCTTTCTGACATTGGTGGCATATCATAGCGATATGCCACCAATGTTCCAGGTGAGACAGCCTATTTAAAGAGGACCTTTCATGGGTCCAGACATTATGAAATAACTAGCAGGTTATGTAGGGCATAGTGCAGGGATGTAAGATCATTTACTAGTTTGTCTGGGCGCCGCTCCGCCCCCGTTCACTTTTCCCACCTGGTATGCTAATGAATAGCATCAGTACAGGGAGGAGGAGACTGCCCTGTTTCTCAATGGGTGTCTCCTTCCACCTGGCTGTAGCGCTGTCCAATTGTTGTGGAGAGCATCAAAGCCAGGGAGAAAAAAAAGCTCACATTCTCCCTGGATTTAACGCTCTCTGCTGTGATTGGACAGCGCTACAGCCAGTGAGAAAGAGACGCCCATTGAGAAACAGGGCAGTCTCCTCCTCCCTGTACTGATGCTATTCATTAGCATACCAGGCAGGAAAAGTGAACGGGGGGCACAGCGGGCGAACTGAGCGGTGCCCAGACAAACTAGTAAGCGATCTTACATCCCTGCACTATGCCCTACATAACCTGCTAGTTATTTCATAATGTCTGGACCCATGAAAGGTCCTCTTTAAGCTCTCATGGGAGGACTAATTTCTCCCTTTAGTTTCATTGCTTGTTCATGTGTCATTTCATTTGTGTGTCATATCCCCAGCTGTACAATGCTACTGTCTATGTTGGTGCTATAATAAAGATTATTATTCTGGTTGTTTGGTGACATTATAAGCAGGGCTGTGGAGTCGGAGTCGGAGTCGGAGTCAATTTTGGGTACCTGGAGTCGGAGTCGGCAAAAAATGAACCGACTCCGACTCCTACTAAATTTAAATTGGAATAAAAAAATAAAAAAGCAAGTTTAAATGTCCGAATTCATAAACAGTTATAATTAATGACTTCTCTACTGTAAGAATAAAGGCCAATGCATGCAGTGCCTCACGTAACCGCAAAACAAACGCGTTCAGTGATGTGAAGAAGCATGCTTTTCATATGCTTCACTATATGGCACGCAATGCACAATTAGGAGTGGCAATACATATACTTTCCATTGTGTTGTGTTCTGATGTTACAGGGAACACAATGCCCATGGTTTACCTAGCCTCTCACTGATAAGGGATTAAGTAAATATGTGTTTTGCAAGACTAGAGACACTTGTATAAGTGAAGGGAATGGAGGGTCAATAGTTCAAGACTGAAGCTGTAAACCATGGATGTCAAACTCATGGCCCTCCAGATGTTGCAAAACTACAACTCCCATCATTCCCTGATAGCTGTAGTATGCCCAGGCATGATGGGAGTTGTAGTTTTGCAACAGCTGGAGGGCCACGAGTTTGACATCCCTGCTGTAAACCATTGGAAAAACTGCTGTCATTCAGCTAAGGCTATAAAACGTGTAAACTCAGAATGTTATCTTAAACTTTAAACATGACTATGGGATTCTTCTAGGGAAATCATGTTTTAAAATAAATGTCCCTTCTTGGATCCTCCCACTGCCCTATCTTCAGCAGAAGATCAGCACACAAAGGAGAAGGCAGCAGCTTCTGCCCAACTACCTCTCTGTGCTAGAAGAGCTTAGAAGAACTTCTTTCTTTCCTTCAAGGAATGTATAAAATACATTTGCATATTAAATACAGAGGAGTCGGAGTCGGGGTCGGAGTCGGAAGTACAAAAAACTGAGGAGTCGGAGTCGGAGCATTTATCTACCGACTCCACAGCCCTGATTATAAGAACTGTTAAGGTGGATTTACACAGCACAATTGTTGGGCTGACACAAATGCTCATTTCCGGTCAAAGGCCAGTGTAAATTTGCTGCGTGTTGCTCATTCATCGAGTGAAAAAATCTTTTATGCAGCACATTAAATAATCATTTCTTGACAGCGGATCGTGCTGCACAAACAGTGATCTGCTGGTCAGAAACAAGGAATCTGTATGAGGATGAGTGGTGGCCATCGCTTGTCCCCATGTAAACACAGCTCTTTTCTCCAATGACGAGCAGGCACTTATCAGGAAGGAAAGATTCCTTCCCTATAATTGTCCAATTGCCCAGTGTGTGCCTTGTCCTCATGCCCAATTATAGTAAATGCACACCATAGTGCTGGCTCTCCTGCTTAGGAATCCAGAGCTGCTCTGGTGAACCTGAGCCATTTGTGCATTACATGAATAGCCATGTATTTATCGGGGGAAATATATGGTCAAACAAGGGTTCTCCTGACAAAGTCAGCCATCTGCCAGGGCTGCGTTGTAAGAAGGGTCGTCTCTGTTAACTAACCCTGGATTTTCGACTTTTTTAAATATTACTGCACCTAAAGTTAGGCCCAAGTGGTGTCTCTACACTGCCCTCACCACTTTCGGAAAAGGTAGGGTGGGCTTGGCTTTCTGGCCTATCAGATTTATCATCATATACACCAGTCGTTTGGTATAAATGATCACTGAAATCTGTGGCAACTATAACGTGACATAGATTTCAGTCTAGGTCACGGATTGCCAGAGGATGTGCCTAATAACAAATTAAGCGCATGCTGCAGCAGCACTGGGGCGATCTAAGACTGGTGTCAAACACTGGCTTATGATAAATTTTCCTCTTTGTATTACAGGGGTTGTTCCACAATTCACAATTATCACCGATCCTCAGTCTTATTATTGGGTGCCTCACTAAAATGTGTGTGCGGGGGGTGTTATCCCCTAAATTCCTCCTTGCTACAGTAATTAATGAAGTGGCAGTAACACATGCTGCTCCATTCACAGTCAATGTGACTGACAATCGCTCAGATATCTCCGTCAGTCATATAGACCTTGAATGGAGTGGCCGCATACATGCTCAACAAACACTCCATTCAAACACCTCCTCACTGTGGTCATTGACCATTTAATATTCATCATTTAACATTCAGCTGCCCCAGAACCAAACTTTGAAGATGGTCTACTGTGTATGGGTTCCTCCCTACTTCCATCAGCACTAGATGATGGGGTAAGAAGAAGTCACCAAGTTTATTGTCAACATGCCTAACCTTTTGTTCCGGCGGGAGAGGGCAGTGGCTTGTTCCCAACTGCCTATTGCTATAAACAAGTGTTTGGCCAACAGATAATGCATTTGTAAGCCCAGCTTCAGTTCCATACAGGAATCTCCATGGATATGTTGAATCTATACAAATAGACTTAGATAACTGATCACAGGAGTACAATGCGCCTGCAGCTGCAGTCCTCAAGATCAACATTCAGGACTGAATTTTGCACATAATAAATCAATTTGCAACACTAGATGGGAGAAAACCTTTACCACGACAGCAGTGCAATAATTACAGACTCAATGAATAATTACACTAATAAAATAGCTCAACTTTTTTAGCATGAGTAATAAACTATATCAAATAATGATCAATAATTCATGGGGCATTTAAATAAAAACTGGTCTGCATCAATCAATACATAGCTGAATATGTTATGTGTTTATGATTCAGCTGTGAACCAAGCATTCTGCTTCTTACCATGCAGGAATAGAGTCTTAGGCTAGTTTCACACTTGCGGCAGTGTGATCCGGCAAGCAGTTCCATCGTCGGAACTGCTCACCGGATCCGCCGATCTGGATGTGACTGAAAGCATTTGTGAGACGCATCCGGATGCGGATCCGTCTCACAAATGCATTGCAAGAACGGATCCGTCTCTCTGCTTGTCATGCGGACAGACGGATCAGTCTTGTATCTTTTTTCACATTTTTACCTCTCTGCGACAGATTCGGCCTTCTGGTATTTTGAATGCCGGATCCGGCACTAATACAATCCTATGGGGAAAAATGCCGGATCCGGCATTCCGGCAAGTCTTCAGTTTTTTTGCCGGAGATAAAACCGTAGCATGCTACGGTTTTCTCTTTTGCCTGATCAGTCAAAATGACTGAACTGAAGAAGACATCCTGATGCATCCTGAACGGATTACTCTCCATTCAGAATGCATTCAGAATGCATGGGGATGGGGATATGCCTGATCAGTTCTTTTCCGGTATAGAGCCCCTGTGATGGAACTCTATGCTGGAAAAGAAAAACGCAAGTGTAAAAGTACCCTTATTCCAACAGATATCTTAAAGAACGTTTAAGGGTTATTTTGCTTATAAAGAAATTAAAGAAATCCCATACTCATATAAAGTGGAAGGCCGGTTGGCATTATTTGAAGGGATGTAATGAAGCAACTCTGCAAACAGTTGATTAATATGCCACTATCTGTGTAGACAGCGCCAACGCTGGCACAGATTTCAGTCTACGTCACGTATTGCCAGAGGGTGTGCCTCTAAGATTACAGACTACAAACAAACCTCTGTGTAGTCTGATGTCTCTCTTCGATCTACCGGTACCTCCTCTTCTACTGTTTTTAGGTTAGCAAAACAGATGGAAAGGTGTATACTATGGCTACATGATTACACACAGGATGTGTTTGGAGACTGTAACTATATTTCTGTAGGACTATAGGCAAATCTGATTCATTTTAATTTTGGAGGCATTGCAAAAAATGTACAAAATGATTATAAAAACGGCAAACCTTTTTATTACTTTAAATATTAGATAACACATTGATGGAAATAATCTGTTCCCAAAATATTGAACATGTGGCCATTATCATACCGCTAACCTAAAGTGCAGCGAACAGTTATATGGTAGAAATCTGTTCAGCCTTGTTCTGAAGGAAGTGTCAAGGCACTGCAGGTATAGGGTGTCAGCATGCCAGGCGTTACACTAGGACGCTACATTTTCACGGTAATTTGATAATGCAGACTGGTGTTAAGTCTACAGTCGTGGCCAAAAGTTTTGAGAATGACACAAATATTAGTTTTCACAAAGGTTGCTGCTAAACTGCTTTTAGATCTTTGTTTCAGTTGTTTCTGTGATGTAGAGAAATATAATTACACGCACTTCATACGTTTCAAAGGCTTTTATCGACAATAAAAATGTTTCAGAAAATTTCCAAAACCAACTTTTTAAGTTCAGGTCAAAGTTACTTTGTGAGGCTTACATAATAGAAACCAAGATAAATGGCCCCATTTTGGAAACTACACACCTCAAGGTATTCAAAACTGATTTTACAAACTTTGTTAACCCTTTAGGTGTTCCACAAGAATTAAAGAAAAATGTAGATGAAATTTCAGAATTTAACTTTTTTGGCAGATTTTCCATTTTAATCCATTTTTTTCCAGTAACAAAGCAAGGGTTAACAGCCAAACAAACTCAATATTTATTAGCCTGATTATGTCGTTTACAGAAACACCCCATATGTGGTCCTAAACTGCTGTACAGGCACATGGCAGGGCGCAGAAGGAAAGGAACGCCATATGGTTTTTGGAAGGCAGATTTTACTGGGATAATTTTAACTTGCCCCGTCATATTTGAAGACCCCCTGATGCACCCTTAAAGTAGAAACTCCAAAAAGTTACCCCATTTTGGAAACTAATGGGTAAGGTGGCAGTTTTGTTGGTACTATTTTAGGGTACATATGATTTTTGGTTGCTCTATATTACACTTTTTGTGAGGCAAGGTAACAAAAAATAGCTGTTTTGGCACAGTTTTTATTTTTTGTTATTTACAATGTTCATCTGACAGGTTATATCATGTGGTATTTTTTTATAGAGCAGGTTGTTACAGACCCGACAATACCAAATATGACAACTTTTTGGGGTTGTTTGTTTCAGTTTTACATAAAAGACATTTTTTTTTTCAATATTTTTTGTGTCTCCATATTCTGAAAGCCATATTTTTTTTATTTTTTGGACAACAGTCTTATGTAGTGGCTCATTTTCGGTATGAGATGTTGTTTTTATTGGCACTATTTTAAGGTGCATATGACTTTTTGATCGCTTGGTATTACACTTTTTGTGATGTAAGGTGACAAAAAAAAATAGCTCATTTTCTTTTATTGAAATGCTATTAATTCCAGGGTGCTATGCATATGCAAAATGTCTATCATATAATTAAAAAATAAGTACAATGACTGCTACGGAGTGTCAGAGAATGCTGCCCACAAAAGCTTACAAATCTACCAATAATATATATATATATATATATATATATAACATTTAAAATGGCTCCATAACCTCAAGTGCCATAAGATGCAGTAACGTGTGATAAATTACCAACCTGCACATCTTTATATTTGTCTCGAAGGTCCATTAGTCTATGGTAAGCTTTAATTGCTTCTGCAAACTCTCCCACATCTGTGCTGGTTAACAGAAAGTTCTCCCATATCTGCCAATGCTCAAAGTTGCACTTGATGGCTTCCTGAAGTGTTCGGAAAGCCTTGTGCCTAAGAAAACAAGAGAAGGCAATTTCTTAATTATTAGAACACCATACAAACCACTTTCCTATTCCTGACCAGCCTTCCACCCAACTCTCTGCACCACCATAATGAAAAGAAACGTAACAAATGCACCTTGTACTTCAGATTGAGCATTATGAATTTAAAGGGCATCTGTCACCATGATATTGGACTATTATCTGCTGTAATACATGAGTAGCACTGCAGATGAGGAGTCCAGATTGTGACTTCTTATTTTCCTACTGCCCACTGTTCCCCGCTGTCAGTGTTTAACGCTGCGCTGAAATACATTGTGGAGACTGCAGTGCATGCACACAGAAGTCCTCTCCATTATGTTAGAACAGCACAGCAGTCCTGACTGTGTATTTCAGGGAAGATTTGAGTACTGACAGTGGGGGAACAGGTGCATTAGGAAAATAAAACAGGGCAATTTGGACTCCTTATGTTCAGTGCTACTCATGCATCACTGCAGATAATAATCCAGAATCATGGTGACTTAAATGGAAGGAGACCTATGTTCCCCCCTGGCATCCTCTCTTTAACATGATCACCACTAGTACAATTTTGACAGATTTTGCTTCTTACCAGGGCTAATTTGGGGAAAGTGGTAGTTTAAGACTGTACTGACACCTCACCAAACGTCAGCACAGTCTAAGTCAATAGTGAAGGCAATCACTTCTCACGTCTCCATTCTGACACGGAAAGCTAGAAGGATAGTCATGGGAAAATGAAGGATAGATAAGTATTAATCCCATCATAACATTGACTCACTGGAAATTTTGGGATAAAATAATCATAAACATTAAGCTTTTTTCGGAGAAAGCAATACATAAAGCATTAATGGTTAAAGGGAACCTGTCATCAACTTTATGCTGTCCATACTAATGGCAGTATAAAGTAGAGACAGGTGAGTTGATTTCAGCGATCTGTCATTTAAAAGTTAAAAGTAAGTGATTGCCGAGAACCAACATAGCAATCATTGCAAACTGGGCCTGGAAAAGAGTCATGGCCACCTGAGAAGAGTCCTGGTTATTCATGGATTCCTGCTCTCCCTGCCCACCTGCTGATGACTGACAGTCTTCTTCCTACAGGTGAAACTCGAAAAATTAGAATATCGTGCAAAGTTCATTTATTTCAGTAAACCAACTTAAAAGGTGAAACTAACATAAGAGATAGACTCTATACATGCAAAGTGAGATATTTTTAAGCCTTTATTTGTTATAATTTGGATGATTATGGCTTACAGCTTATGAAACACCAAAGTCACAATTTTGAGGTACCCTTTGCTCAGGGGAAATGGATTAATTAGCTGACTAGAGTGTGACACTATGAGCCTAGAACAGCAGTCAGCAACCTTCAGCACTCCAGATGTGTTGAAACTACGACTCCCAGCATGCTCCATTCACTTTTATGGGAGTTCTGAAAATAGCTAAGCAAGTGTGCATGCTGGGAGTCGTAGTTTCACCACAGCTGGAGTGCCGAAGGTTGCTGATCCCTGCCTAGAATATTGAACCTTTTCACAAAATTCTAATTTTAAGCTGCATTAATGTAATTCCTTTTAATTTGCATTACTGAAATAAATGGACTTTTGCACGATATTCTAATTTTTTGGGTTTCACCTGTAGTTTTCTCCCGAGGAGATTATGAATGACCATGACTCTTCTCAAGTAGATTTGACTCTTTTCCAGGCCTGGGCTGCAATGATTATGATGCTGGTTCTCAGCAACCACTTACTTTTAGCTCATGAGTGACACCTCTGAAATCAGTATTTCTGTCAATATTTTATGCTGTCTTCCGTGAGGTCAGTATAAAGTTGATGACAGGTTCCCTTTAAGAAATCAGTTTACATAAAGGCATAAAGTGGTGAAACATGATGTTTATTACATCCCATCCCATACCCATAAACACCCCCCCCCCCCCCACACACACACATAAAAACAAACAGGTAGCCCTGCTTATGCATACACACATATAGGACCAAAAGTTCCCCTGTTATCTTGTAGGGTTACAGGTAAAAAGGAGATGAAGTAGGGTCCAGTCAAGGCAGAACTTCAAGCTCCCCTGGAAACATTAACATAGAATAAAGACAAAACAGAGAGAAAGACATACGGTATACCATAAATGGGCAACATGAGGTAGGGTAAAGGGTGAGAATGTCCACCCACACATACATAAAGTTAACCTATGGGCCTACAAACTGCTTACCAGGGCAGAAGATGAAAAAGAAAAAAGTCAGCTGCTCTAGACTTTCACACCTCCTTAAAGTAAATCAGAGCAATTTACAGTCTTATGGTTTGGAAATACTGATACCATGTTTGTTAGAAAGTTAATGATCCAGAAGGATACTGGGCAATTTCCAATCTTTGACCATAATCCAGTTTAATTTAGTTTAACCAGATCTATAATCAATGATGGTTTCTTCTAGGAGTGTGCTATGGGTATTTTTAGCAGAAAAGTAATAGAAATATATCCGTAGGAATGTCTAGAACTTGGTATTTGTCCATAGAGAACTGCATAAATTAATATTAGAGATTGTTAAAATGGGGTAGTCTACCCATATTCAATCCTGGCAGAGTCCTGTGCACTTCCACTATATGTGGAGAAAATATACCTCACTACTGCATTCACATCAAATAAACGTAACAATTTTGATCAAACTGTTGTTACAGAACCAGATGTGGATCCGTTGTGCATTGTTAACTTATTTGACTTAGGCTACTCTTAAGGGCGTTATCTTGGCAGCCTTAGGCTGAGTTCACACGGGCGAGATTTCCGCACGGGTGCAATGCAGGAGGTGAACGCATTGCACCCGCACTGAATCCGGACCCACTCATTTCTATGGGGCTGTGCACATGAGCTGTGATTTTCACGCATCACTTATGCGCTGCGTGAAAATTGCAGCGTGCTCTATATTGTGCGTTTATCAGGCAACGCGTGAATGGGGCTGAGTGAAAATCGCAAGCAACTGCAAGCAAGTGGTTATAAGGGAAAATAATGGTTATAAGGGAAAATAATAGCATTCTTAATACAAAATGCATAGTACAATAGCGCTGGAGGGGTTAAAAAATAAAAAATAATTTAACTCACTTTAATCCACTTGCTTGCACAGCCGGCATCTCTTCTGTCTTCATCTTAGCTGTGTACAGGAAAAGGACCTGTGGTGACGTCACTCCGGTGACCATGGTAAAAGAACATGTGATGGACCATGTGATGACTGGAGTGACGTCATCAAAAGGTCCTATTCCTGTACACAGCAAAGAAGAAGACAGAAGAGATGCCGGCTGCGCGAGCCAGTGGATTAAGGAGAGTTCCATATTATTATTTTTTTTAAACCCCTCCAGCGCTATTGTATTAAGCATTCTGTATTAAGAATGCTATAATTTTCCCTAATACAATCTACACAACCCCGATCCCAAACCCGAACTTCTGTGAAGAAGTTCGGGTTTGGGTAAAGTTCGGATTTGGGTACCAAACATGCTGATTTTTCTCACGCGCATGCAAAACGCATTACAATGTTTGGCACTCGCGCGGAAAAATCGCGCCTGTTCCCGCAATGCACCTGCACCTTTTCCAGCAAGCCTTATTAGTCCTAACCCTTTAACTTCTATAAAGAGATCTGTACTCTGCTGCAGTGGAACCACCAGGCCGGTAGTAGTCTCAGTTCAGAGGCTGCTGACCCAAAGGGTGACACCACTGCAAAGCACGGATGGCCAACCTGAAACTCTTCAGCTGTTGCAAAACTACAACTCCCAGCATGCTCAGAACTATCAGCCTGCAGCAGGGCATGGTGGGAGTTGTAGTTTTACAACAGCTAGAGAGCCGCAGATTGGCCATCCCTGCAAGGGATCAGGTAAAACCAACCCGAGGTTAGGACAGACAGAGTTCATGCAATCTAAAGTCAGTCCGAGGGTCAGGGCAGGCAGCATAAGGTCAGTATGAAAAACAGGCAGAGGTCGGTACACAGACAGGCAAAACAAGACAATTGTGCACCTTAGCAAGGTACTGGACAACTAGAATCTATTGCTAAGGCACCTTCCTACAAAGGAAGGTGCCTCAAGTACCCTAAGGTGGCCAGAAATTGGCTTGGAAAGACTGAGGTGGATGGACCCTGGCCTTTTAAGAGCCAGAGAAAGCACGTGTATGCTCTTCGAGTGAAGAGTGGAAGAGCAGCCTACAGCATTGCATTGAACTTATCAATCAACTCCTTAAAGGACCAAGCAATTTTCAGTTTTTTTTGTGGGAAAGGTTTTTTTTTTTTTTTAATGGCATCATTTTATTACATAGGTTGCAGTGGGAAAATGGAAAAAAAAATGCAATTCCGCCATAGTTTTATGGGTTTCATTTGTACATTGTCTCCTATGCGGTAAAACTGACCTGGACCTGTTACCTTCATTCTGTAGGTCAATATGATTACAGCAATACCACATTTATATAGTTTTTCTTGTGTATAAAAAAAAGAAAGAAAGAAAAAACGTTCAAAAAAACTGATCTTTTCCTTGTCATATTGTGACTCATAACTTTGTATACTTAACCTCATGAAGCAAAATGAGGGCTCATTTTTTGCAAGGCAATCAAAATTTTTACTGATACCATTATGGAGTGTGAATGACTTTGATCACTTTTTATTAAAAAAATTTGGGGAGGTATAGCAACCCCAAAAAAACCTGCAAACTGCCCATTTAATTTTTTATTATATGGAGAAGGGGGGGATTAACACTCATTAAGTCCCTCTAGGGGGCTTTACCATGTGATCGCTTCTTCCATAGACAGCAATGATTTTAAATTGCAGGCTTCGGGAAATTAACTGTGTTCCTATGGAACCCTGCCACTTTGGGGTACACCTCAGAGCCTTCGAAAGGACCAAGACTAACATAGCAACCAAAGGGTTCCCTCGACCTCCTGAGTTTCACCTCTCAGAAGCCATGGTCACAATTAATCTGAGGGGTTAAAAGTCTGTAATCGGTATTATCGCTGATCATTGTAAATGGTTCCAGGTGTCTGCTGTGTAAAACAGCAGGCTTCCGGCAGCTATGGGGCCCGCTCAGCTTGTGAGGAGATGCCATCTTTGTATGTTAATAGATGTGGCACAATGTGACAGGGAAAGGGCCATTGAATAAAACTGGAAGAACAAACTGAAGCAACTAGGCTGTCTGTTAGCTTCAAGGTATGTTGCTACGGGTTATGTATAAATTTGGCCCGTATGTGATGGAAGGTGCTCGGTATGTGAATGTCATAAACACTGACATAATAAAAGTGTATTTGCTGTGATTTATTTTAGCCACTGATTTAACAAATAGAAAGAAAATAGTCTGTAATTATGATGGTGTCATCTACAAATTCGAAAAAGCTTATTCAAGGTTCAGTATGACTTCACTATTTGATTAAGCTTGGTAAATTGAGCTAATTAGAGAAAGAAAACACTATGGGTTACTACAGGCATTACAAATAAAATAAACTAATATTATGTAACATGTTAATTGCAGATGATGAAATATCTGATGGCGTAATGTCGTTTCAGACTAGTAGATTAGTGTCCCTGGATGTTACTGACCTTGACTTCTTGATGAAACATGCATTGCAATTTGTAAAACAAACCTATATTAAAAGACCTTATGGTAACAGTAATTCTTATGTGTTATGTCAAGTCTTAGGGCCATATCATCAACAAGCACCTCGAGTGATGACTGGTCAATCTAATAATAAGAACATTGTGCACTTTCACAAACTGGCGGGATATTGTGGAGAGTTAGTATCACTTTTCACATTCTGTACTTTGGACTTTCGGGCAAACGCTTCCAGCATTGCCATACCTGCTAAGGGAATCATACTTACCTAATCACTGCTGCTGGGTTCCGGCTCCTTTCCTCCCTCACTGTCGCTGCAGGTCTGGGTCTCCATGCGTCAACATCCGGTTTGACATGGGTCATGTGGCCACTGCAGCCAATGACCGCCCACTACAGTGATATGTCCCCCAAGCGTCAAAAACGTTATGGCTTTGGGAAGGTTTGGTCGCAAAAGGGTTAATGCAAAACAGACGGCTGAGTTAGTGGATTCTAATGCAGAAAGTTACCCAAGGTACCTTTGCTCTGACTTTGGCATCACCACAATATGCACTGAAACTGCACTTACAACAGCACAATATCAATGCAACTTGTCATTTTAAAGATTTCTCCATAACAGGCCAGAAATGTCTGATATGTGGTTCCAAAGCTCGGAACCCCATGATCAGCATAACAAAGGGACCTTTTCATTGCTTACAGAGGCAGAGCACCATATACATAACGTGGCTGTGCTTGGTACTGCAGCTCAGTCCCATTCACTTGAATGGGGCAAGCTACATTATTATGTACAACTAATATAGGGAGTGCAGCTGATGTTTAAGGTCAGATGCCTACTTATCAAAAACTGATGTTCTGTACTATAATGATGTGGCTCAATACCTTTAAAGGGGTTCTACACTTTCATTTAACTGATGATCTATCCTCTGGATAGATCATCAGCTTCTGATCGGCGGGGGTCCGACACCCGGGACCCCTGCCGATCAGCAGTTTGAGAAGGCCGCAGCGCTGCTGGAGGACCGCTGCCTTCTCAAACAGCTGATCGGCGGGGGTCCCGGGTGTCGTATTCCTGCCGATCAGAAGCTGATGATCTATCCAGAGGATAGATAATCAGTTAAATGAAAGTGCAGAAACCCGTTAATTTCCGGGGCTGTAATAAGCCCTTTACATGATGAAATAAAAAAGGAAAAATAAATTGTTTTTATATAAAATGTTTGACATATTTCTCTTCCCAGTAGGGCCATACCACAAAAAATATATTCAATTGGGACTTATTTTCATTAAATTGTTTTTCAAACACTACCAAGAAATTTGTGCCACAGACCTAAGCTTCAAAACTCAACTTCCATTTCTTGGTAATGATTCTTGTTGCTACTTGCATTGCTCTTAATCCTGCAAGCACTCTCTTCCTCCTTCCTTCCTTTCATTCTCATCCTACTTCCCCAGATTACACTTATTGGATTAGCAAGAATCATCATATCCACCCCCCACTAGATTCTTAATTTTTTTTAGCCCAACATATATGAAACTTAAGACAGCACCACATAACATTTGATTTTTACATCTTAAAACAGGATGTCCAGCATTTTACAAGATATGACCTACAGTATCACTATTTGATAGGTGTGGTCCAACACCCCGCACCCCCGCCGATCAGCTGTTTTGCAGTAGCTCTGGCGCCAGAACTACAGAGCTCCATCTACTTTGTACTGGAAGGAGGAGATTACTACAACGCTGTTCCCACTGAAGTGAATGGAAGCAGCACTTCAGTAACCAGCTCTGTTCACTATACAGCAGAAGGAGCTGTGTAGTTCTGGCATCAGGACAACTCACCTGGGGGTAGTATTGGACCTCAACGATCTGACAGTGATGGCCTGAGGATAGGTCCTCACTTGTATAATCCCTATATGCAGTGGGATTCAATCCCAACGTCAAAGTTACTCAATAGCTTAGCTTAGAGGTGTAATAAACATAATGCAACAAAAACAACTGTTAAACCCCAAACACATTATTACTCAGCGTTACTGCTATCAGAGGTAGGGCTTCATTCCATTTTTCTTACGTCAGTCTACCTATTACACTATCTTATCTTTTGAGTAACTTCAAAGTGAGATAGCAGTAAACAATAATTCATTCTTATTATTTCATCTTTTTATGGCCGATCATGATTGAAACAAGAGCCAAAACAAATGTAGCTTTAGAAGAATAAGTTAAAAAATTCTAACACTTGGGAGAAGGAAACCAAATAGAGAGAAAGTCCCCACATAGTAAAAAGCCCAAATTGTTCACAAAACAAATACCATTTTAGAGTTCACATATAGTGTACAGTAAAATGACTCTACATAAAAAGTTGAGTAACTTTTAAGTATACTATTATATATATTGCATTATACACTGGATGGATCCAAGGCTGTATTATAGTTTTTGAATTACCTATTCTGCTGGCAGTAGGGCTTATCCTCCAACCCAAGCGGCTTGTTCAGCATCTCAATAGAGCTTGTTTAACTAAGTTGCATTCTGGGAAGTGTAGTCTTTATACCAGGAGATGTACAGATGATATAATAAATGCCATTTGATCAGCTAAGATATTAAAGTTGTGCATGTCAAACAGCTTGTGAAATATTTCCAGTGATGAGCAGCAGAAGTATGAATGCAGCTCTGGGGCACAATACTAGAGATGAGTTGGGATCAGTGGTAAATGAGTATAGATTTTACCTGCATATACTGTAAGCTTCACCTGGTACACAGGTCCAGCAGGCTGCCCTAGCACTCTATTTTTTTTAGCCTGGCCAAAGCAGAGAGGCTTGTCGGTGCCTCCCCTGACAAAGATTCAAAGCACATGCCCTATCTGCTCTGTACCTCAATCTACACCAGAAATACACCGAAAATGGGCAAATTTCTGTTAGTAATTGACCCCCATTTTTCTTCGCAAAATTTAAGAATGCGACCATGATTGTAGGAACATGGGCTGTAACAAAATATCGTTGTTCTGAATGAGCCAGGAAGTTTTTGTGTTTAAGGTCGGCTCGTACTTTGATATCAGAGTATTGCTGTATTTAGTCTAATCAGAAGCCATTGTTTCATGTTGAAGCAAGTTTCCTGGAAGTTCAGAGAATGCTCACTGTTTAACTGTCGTCTACATGCCTAATTGACATTCTTTACGCTCTGCCTCTTTGAAATGTTCCCCATGAGTGTGGGCACTGACAGGATAAAGAGAAACACTCTTACTTTTAAGCCAGACCAGACAAAAATGAGGTAATGGTCCCATCGTTTCTGCAAGATTTATTGCATGATTTAGACTTGAAAGTGGAAATGCAGTTTGCTACAACAGGGGTCAACTCTTGGTTTTAATAAGGGTCCGGTTACACAAGCCAATAACGAGTGGCAATCCACAATATACAAGTCGACCAGCATTCATATAGAGTCTCTCACATAACCTGGTAAATGGCAATTTGGGCACCTCTCTTCTGCGCTAAACCTGTTATGCATCATGGACGTAACATGTTAAGCCCGTAGAGGAAAATATGGAGCACATGTTTGCACAGAACTTTCAACAGCTACTAGGAGCAACCAATATCCATTGTATTGTACTTTTCATGAACCAACACATTACACAGGGGTGCCTTACATTACATAGCTACTCCCTGCTCCAGATCTGAAGAGAGAACTTAACCAAGTTTTGAAAGCCGCTTCACAACATCATCGATCATTTTTATGGCTGGCGAGTAAAAGCTATGAAATAAGGAGACCTCAATCCTTCCATTTCTCAGATTTAACATTATGGCATATTTTTAAAACACAATGATAGATTGTGCTAAAGAAAATGCAAGTGCAAAAAGCCAACCTATCAACATCCATGGCAGGAGACAAGCCTGAGGTCATGTTCATTAGCACGTAATGTGTGCTATGAAGAATTTACCAGCAGAAATAATGGTGGTGTGAACAGAGACCTGGGAAATGGACTGATGATAATGAATCACAAATTTGTTCAATCAATAAGTTAAACTAGACCTTAACCCTTTGTCTGATCTTTGCTCTTAAAGTGAATAAAGTGAGAGTATGCTGTCCATTACTCATATGCAACAGCTGTTATACATTACTAAAGTGCAAAGCGCTTTCATATTTCTGACAAATGTATGGAGGCATTTCAAATGTATGATTCATTTTTTATTTATTTATTTTATGCACTTATATCACACTGTCCCCAATGGGGCTCACAATCTAAGGTCCCTATCAGTATGTCTTTGGAGTGTGGGAGGAAACCGGAGTACCCGGAGGAAACCCACGCAAACATGGGGAGAACATACAAACTCCATGCAGATATTGTCTTAGGTCAGATTCGAACCTAGGACCCCAGCACTGCAAGGCACCAATGCTAACCACTGAGCCACCATGCTGCCCACATGGTGAGATGTTCTAAGAGATAGCCGAAATGGTGAAGCTAAACACAAAGGTCCTGATTTACTAATGTGTCTGTACCTAAAATTTGTCTAAAAAAGGAGCAAATTTGCTCAACTAGGGTTTCCACATACTTTTCCGACTTGCTTTAGACAGGACAGGGCTTATTGGACTGGTGCAGAGCTTCTGGTTAAAACAGCAGGCCTAAGATGCTCTATTCTGTGCCAAAACTGTGCCATAATTCTGATGTAAAGTTCTGTCTCAAAGTAAACTAACAAACAGTTTGTATAGAGTTAGTCAAAAGTGTCCATCCCTGCATCCAGCCTGAGCCCCTGTGATACATCTGGTGCGGGTCTAGACAGCCTGTCTAAATTTATGTAATCTATATTATAAGCAAATCAGGGCCACCATGATTTAACTGTATATTAGAAAACGTATTACTTTATATAAGCAGTCACCATCCAAAGCAAAAGAAAAATCTTTTCCAATCTAGATAATACAATAAAATCTGTTCCGAAGGATCCATTGCGAAGACCACTACAAAATAGGGGAACTACGGTACATTTTAATTATACAGAGCATTAAAGGATTCAAAGGAATCCGTTAATGAAGCTGGTACAGGGAAACTAGTCGAGAGGAGACAGTCCATTTTAATGTTTGATCAACTTTTAAGCTTCCTCAGCCCAATACATGTTGTGGGCTTATTCTAAAGTACGCAGGGCCATTAAAATGTGTTGAATTTTATCAAAAGGTGCTACTCAAAGTGCCTTTGTCCTTGATCTCCCAGTGCAGATTTGGGTGGAACCAAAGACCCGAGACTGTGCTGAACAAAGAGAGTTCAGAACAACAGAGGAGGAAGAAGTTGTGTGGCACTACTAGAGCTCGCCAAACAATTCCCATTGTGTTTCAGTAGAAGGACACATAAGAAGGATGACCACCTCTACAAAACACTAGAAGAGTACGCAACCTGTGATACTGCATAGACTATGAGACATCTAAAGGAGTGGTGAGAACTTTTATAACCATGTCATTTTGTTATACAAAGAGCCCTGGGACATTGATTTTATTTGTATTTTATTTTTCTTCCTGGACTACAGGGACCAGGTCTCCAGTGGTAGCTCATAGCAGATTCTAACACTGCCTCTTTACCTCGCAAGACATTTTTTTGTTATCTCAAATAGAAAGATACACAAATAGACAAAATATTCATAGTTTGTAAGTTTGCTAAATGCATGATCAGAAAAACTCTAGTTAGACTTTTTGATTTTAGCAAAGTTATATAAATCCACTATTGAATACACGGGTGTTGCGTATAAGAAAAAAGCTCCAACCCTCAAATATACAACGGTATTGTTGTATCTTTAGAAAAGTTATACAGTAAGATACTTACTTCTGTCTTAATCTGATGTATGCAGACGACAAATTGTTCCAGGCTTCAGCATTCTGAAACAAAATAAATAAAAAGAACATATAAAATCCAAGAAACAATCTGTTATGATAAGTATCTCTTTTTATCCCTCTGAACGTGACCCAAATGGCATAAAATATCACACCTATCTTATAGGAAGCCTCTAAATCATTCATATGTACAGTCAAAACCTGAAATTTCATGCATTTCTCCCATGGGATGTGTGAAAAGTTCAGCAGATAGCGCTGCCTTCTGGCAGCTGTGGAACATTTAAAGACTTATTAAATAGAAATGGTGACTGTGAACCTCTATATTATGTCTACACAAAACACCCGAAATACATATGTACAAACCCCATGTAAAATAAGTGCAAGATAACGCATTTCTGCATAAATCTGACCCAACCCTGCCTGACGTACAATAGTGACACTTGCACACACACATATACCTTCCACGCTAAATGCATAATTTCAAATTGCTTAAATATTCTTTACCCTCTTCCCGACCATGGGTCTTTAAACATGGTGCCCGCCTTACACAGCAGACACCTGGGGCTACCACCTGTGATTGAAGACCGCAGACATTTAATGCCTCAGATGCCTTGGTTAATTGTGACCGCAGACATTTAACGCCTCAGATGCCATGGTTAATTGTGACCACGGCACCTGGGGAAAGTCGTTCGTACTATGTAATAGCCTCTTACTCTCTGAAGTAACTGAGCTGTAGATCTTTTAGAGGCCTGCAGGTGGCAGGGCTCCATAGCAACATAATGAATCTCCCATAAACTGCAATGGCAATTCATTGCAGTAAAAGGGAGAAGTGATCTGAAGATCGCATATTCAAGTCCCCTAAGGATAAAAAAAACTAGTAAAAAAAAAAAGTTTAAAAAAAAAATCTAAAAATGTTAAATCACCCCCTTTCCTCATAATAAAAATAAGATAAATGCACGTACTATTAAAATATAAATATGTTTATCCCATATGGCCATAACAGGGGGAAAAAATCTAAATGCCGATTTGTTGATTTTTAGAATAAAAAAATAAATAAATCATACACACTCCAAAAAGGAATCAATAAAAACTACAGATTGCCTCGCAAAAAATATGCCTTCACTCATGTAGACATAACTATAAAGAAGTTTTGGGAATCAGAATATGGCAAAGCAGAGAATTTTTTTTCCCAACATTTTTATTTTTTCCCAGTATTAAAACACTATGAAAACAATATAAATGTGGTATCGCCATAACTGTACTGACAAAGAGAATGCAGGTAACAGGTTAGTTTTAGCAAATAGTGAATGCCGTAGAAAAGAATCCCATAAAACTGGTGAAATTGCATTTTGTTTTCCAATTTCACCCATTTGGATTTTTTTTCCCCAGCTTCCCACTATATCGTATGCATTATGAAATGGTGCCATTAGAAAGCACAACTTTTCCTGCAAAAAACAAGCCTTCATATGGCTATGTGAATGGAAAAATAAAAACTTATGGCTCCTGGGAGAAAAAACTAAAATGCAAATATCAGAAAATCAGAGTCTTGAAGGAGTTAAAGGGGATGTCTCATCACAGACAAACCATTTCATTTGAGTGACAGCTCATGGTAGGTTCAGCTCCAAACTTGCTGTCACTGAGAGGCAGCGCCTTGTGGCGGTCTTAGAGGAAGGAGGCCATTACTGTTCAGTGTATGGAATTACCACAAGATTTGAAACAGCAATAAATCGCCTTTCAGGGACAGGTGATTTTCAGTTTTTTTTTTCTCTTGATTTTTTATTCCCAGCCATCCCAAAGCCATAACTTTTTTCATTCACAAATGGGGACTTGTTTTTTGCAGACAAGACACACTTTCTAATGGCACATTTATGGTTGCATACCATGTAGTGGGAAAAAAATTCCAAATGGGGTGGAATTATAAAGAAAACATGCCACAGTTTTTATGGGTTTTTTTTTTTACACCGTTTCTTATGTGGTAAACCTGACCAGTTACTTTTATTTTCCAGGTGAGTGCGATTACAGCGATGGCACATATGTATAGTTTTACTTGTGCTTTAATACTGAAAAAAATGTAAAACTTTGCATTGCCATATTCTGACCCCATAACTTTTGAAATTTTTTGTCTACGGAGCGGTGTGAGGGCTAAATTGTGTGGGACAATCTATATATTTCATTGATACCATTCTGGAGGGTGTGTATGACTTTTTAATCACTTTTTATTACATTTTTCGTGGGAGGTGAAGTGACCAAAAAACGGCGAATAGGCCATTTTTTTTTTTCTGTTTTGTCGCTTGCCATAGGGGGATAAATATTTTTATATTTTAATAGTACAGGTGTTTTCACATGTGGTGATGCCCATGATGTAAATTTTTTAAAATTATTTATGCATTTCTATTTTAATTTTAGGGAAGTGTTTTGAATTTTTGTAGTTTCTTAAAACTTTTTTTCCCCCCACACTTTTTAGTAGTTTCCCAAGGGAACTATAGCAAGCAATCATTAGACTGCTATGGGATTACACCGTGTTCCTATGGAGCCCTGCCAGGCTCTCAATAGGAACTAATGTGTGGCAGCCCTCTACCACTCCTGCCACACACTGCATCCGGCTCCCCCGATCGTCACCAGGAGCGCGCGCTCCTGGTCTTTACCCTTCTAAATGTCGTGGTAAATTTGACCACAGCATCTGAGGGGTTAAATGTTATAGTCAATTGCATACATTAGTCCTGGGTGCCTGCTGTTCAAAACAATAGGCATCTGACAACTATGCAGCAAGCGTCGATCGACGTAAATTTAAGTGGGACGGCCGGGAAGGAGGTAGTTGTCTGGTTTAAATACCTATTAGGGCATTTTGAGTCATTTGTGACCTCCATCTATTAGTGGGAGCAGAGATCACGTACAAACATGTCTTATTCTGGATGTCACAAACTTACATGTACAGGCCATTAATTTCAGAGGACAGGCACCATGTAATGCCTTATTTATCTTGTTGTGGTCCTGCAAGTCACCCAAACATTTTCTGCCAAGCATCGCACACAGATAAAAATTGGCAATGGAATTATATTTAATAGGTGTAGATTTATGGGACACTACTCAAAGTTATTAAAGGAAAAGGGCAGAAAAAGGAACATACTGTAACTATTTCTTAAGTTTTGCATTAAAAAAACGACTTGAATTATTACACAAAACATGTGTGCCCATCGACTACTCAAAACCATGGGGAGACCTCTAAAAGATGTGGCAAGAGAGGACAATAAACAGCCAGGTAAATGTCAACTCTAGATACAGTACTTTTAAAAGGCAAACATAAGTAAAATTTCCAGAGAAACATTTGAGATTTCAGATCAGACAAGTATTAACTTTATGTCAACTTTGGATGAACATCTTTTGAGAATGATTTTATGGACCAGTCCTGATGCTTTCAAAATCATCTGCTCAATTCTAAGGAACTCCTGAAAACATGACCGTCAGGTGGGCCCTGAGGACTGGAGTTGAGGAACACTGTTCTACATGGAAACAAGAAAGAGATAAGCCCCTATAAAATATGTTATCGACATCTGACACCAGGAAGACATAGATACCGATAAGGAAATATTGTAATTTACCTTATGATGCATCTGAAAAACTGAAGATCAGTAAATATTTGAGCATTGCTAGAAAAATTATTCCTGCGGTCATTCAACAGTGGGAACAGAAAGGATTAACATGGGCAAGGGACATTATTGACCAAGGGGCGTATTATACGTTTTGAAAAACTGACACCAAAATATGGGATACCAAGTCGAAATTACTTCACGTACAAGCAATTAAAAGAGTTTTATAGAAGCAGGTTTAGGCCTCTTTCACACTTGCGTTGTCCGGATCCGGCGTGTACTCCACTTGCCGGAATTACACGCCGGATCCGGAAAAACACAAGTGAACTGAAAGCATTTGAAGACGGATATGTCTAAGGGCTCTTTCACACTTGCGTTGTCCGGATCCGTCGTGTACTCTATTTGCCGGAAGTGCCCGCCGGATCTGTAACACCGCAAGTGAACTGAAAGCATTTGAAGACTGATCCGTCTTCAAAATGCGTTCAGTGTTACTATGGCAGCCAGGACGCTATTAAAGTCCTGGTTGCCATAGTAGTAGTGGGGAGCGGGGGAGCAGTATACTTACAGTCCGTGCGGCTCCCGGGGAGCTCCAGAATGACGTCAGAGCGCCCCATGCGCATGGATCACGTGCCATGCGATCACGTCATCCATGTGCGTGGGTTGCCCTGACGTCACTCTGGAGCGCCCCGGGAGCCGCACGGACGGTAAGTATACTGCTCCCCACTACACTTTACCATGGCTGCCAGGACTTTAGCGTCCCGGCAGCCATGGTAACCATTCAGAAAAAGCTAAACGTCGGATCCGGCAATGCGCCAAAATGCCGTTTAGTTTAAGGCCGGATCCGGATCAATGCCTTTCAATGGGCATTAATTCCGGATCCGGCCTTGCGGCAAGTGTTCAGGATTTTTGGCCGGAGCAAAAAGCGCAGCATGCTGTGGTATTTTCTCCGGCCAAAAAACATTCCGGTCCTGAACTGAAGACATCCTGATGCATCCTGAACGGATTTCTCTCCATTCAGAATGCATTAGGATAAAACTGATCAGGATTCTTCCGGCATAGAGCCCCAACGACGGAACTCTATGCCGGAAGAAAAGAACGCAGATGTGAAAGAGCCCTAAGAAAAGCAGATTATCTCAAAATACAATTCCCAGTTTGATACCTTCTTGGCTGGTAAACTATCTTTATCCATGACCTAGATTTATAGGGTTTTAAAACTTAATGAAAGGAGAATTTACCCATGCAGCAGCATGGAAGAAGGAGATGAATCTTTCAACTCCTATAGAATCCATCAATGATAGATTACGCAAAGATGTTTGAACAGTGTTATAAAACAATGAGGGAAATGCATTATAAGATTGTTTATCGGGTATATTTTGACTACTATCCTAATAGAGAGATTTTTTCAGGACTATACACAATCTTGTCCCAAATGCAATAAACCGCAAGAGACATTGTATCATTGTTTTGGGGAATGTGGGCCTTTTATTAGATTACTTGCAGAAGGACCCGGCTGGGCACGGGTATATTTCATTTAATGTTCGTGTGTGTCGTTAAAAGATATCAACAGTATCCCCCATAACAGTGACCTCTACAGCACCCCGCCCCTTTAACAGTGAACTCCACAGTCCCCCACCCCTTAACACTGACCCCCCCAGTGCCCCCGCCACTTTAAAATGGGACCTCCACAGCAGCCCATCACCTTAACTTTGACCTTCACAGCAGCCTGCCCCCTTTAACAGTGAGTTTCACAGCAGCCTGCCCCTTTAACAGTGAGTTTCACAGCACCCCACTCCCTTGACAGTGACCTCCTCAGGGGCCCGCCCCCTTAACAATGACCTCACAGTACCCTGCTGCCTTAATAGTGACAGCCACAACAGTTGTCCCTTTAATAGTGGCCCCTGCCCCCTTAACAGTAACATCCACAGTGAACGCCTCTTCAACAGTGACCTCCGCAGTGTTCGTCCCTATAACAGTGACCCCCACAGCGCCCTGCCCCTTTAATGCTAGGGCTACACAACGACATGTGTCGTGTGACATTTTGTCTGAACAATTTTTATAATGATAGGCTATGGTGTCGCACTGCGACATGTGACATGCTGCGACACAACAGTTGCAAAACATCCATCCAGATATATTTTTCTGCGACTGTCGCATCTCAGTCGCAGCATGTCGCTGTGCAACACCATAGCATTATAAAAATTGGCGCGCGACATTGGTGCGACATCAATGTAGCGCAACACAAGTAGCAGTGTAGTTGTGCCATATGTGTCGTGCGACTTATTGTCGTGCAGCACATGTCGTCGTGTAGCCCTAGCCTAAAGCTGACCCACAGCAGTGAAGAAAAATGGCTGGGTTGTTATGGAAACCTGGAGTAAAACTGTGCGTATGTGGAGACTAAGGGCGTGCAAGCTTCTACTGGCTGATAAGGGACATGTGACCGTGTGTATCGCAGTTAGGATATGAAGAGAAAGACTTGCAGGCTTGTATTGGTTAATGCAGGTCATTTTTTGGTAATATATCAGGAACGGTACGTCCTAGAGAGCTGTGACCCCCACAAGATTTATTTCCAGGTAGCAAGGGATGTGTATACCAAGTTTAGTTGAAATCGATGGTTGCGTTTTTGAGTGATCGCGGAACATACATACATACGTCCTTCTTTATATATATATAGATGGCAAGATATTATTCACTTTATAGGTGTATTAATCAAAACGAGAGTTATATTGGATGTGTGCTTTTATTTAATGGACCAGAAAATTCAGCAGCGTCTTTGATTCATACAGTGTTAGTGGTTACTAAAAAGATCGTATTATGTAACTGGTTAAAAATGGAGCCCCCTAATTGAGAAATGGTAGAATTCGGGTCATTTAGTAGGAGTGATGAGACCGAGAAAATAAAACAATATGTAAGATTCTGGGGGAAGTCTCCTCACTGAGTATGAAGGGGGATGAATTACCTAAATATATCATGACCCTGGTTGCTTTCCCGAAACCAAGGATGTAATAATTAAAGGGGAAAGGATGCACAACAGACCAGAGGGAGGGAGGGTTCATGGTGCGGTAGATTAAATGTGGGTTTTGAGGATATGATGTTTTGTATTTCTTCTTATAGCTACATTAATGGATTATCTTTGATGTATCCTCTTCTTTCTTGATATTTAATAAAAAAGATAATTGAGAAACAAATATGCGATGTAAGCATCTCAGCCAAAGGTATAGATCTGAATATATACAGATGGGCCTGATCAGGTCCTGAGTACCATAAAAAGTTAGATTTTAAATTACATTTTTAACTTTTAATCAAGTATCATGTGCATAAGGCATTCACATTGTGGAGAAATCTAACAGAAAATTTCAGTATCTCGATTCAACTGCAAGAAAGTAGCAGTTCCAATTTCTGGCTCTGAACAAGACTTTAGTCAAAGACACTGATTTGCTGCGACATTAGGCCAAATATCTGTCTATCTGGAAGAAACCAAAGCCAACTGGACAGTAACACCTTTTCCCTAGACTTAATTACAAACAATCAGCTACAGCAACGTGAAGAATGAGAAATTCTTTATCTTGGGAAAATCACTCATACTCAAGACAATACTAGAATGTAAGACACCATGATGTATGGTGTGTTTACCATAACGTCCCCTAGTGTTTCACGATAACGTCACCTAGTCTTTTACCATAATGCCACCTAGTGTTTCAGCAGTTTGTAACTAAACTAGTAAGGGAGGGAAGATACAAAGGAATTATAGTACAGTGAACCCATTTAAAAAATGATCTCACATGTCACTGCGTTTGGAACAACAATTTTTAGGCAAGGTAGGTTATGGTGCTCTTCAGAGTGCCCAAATGTCTCAGGAATAGTTTGCAGATTTCTGCATATTGATTTTGAAAAGCTCCTTGGTTATAATGTTATGTCATCTCATTGGACACAAATTTCTAAAGACTGCCCAAATTGGAGGCCAAGCTTCATAGGACCACCAATGTGATCTTCTGACATGTCTTTATGATGTGTTAGGTCAGGTCAATTTGGTTGAATGTCACTTACATCAGGCTCCAGGGTAACACAACGTTGAAAAGCTCTTGCAGCCCCTTCGTATCCTTGTAGGGTGATATAGGCGCAGCCCAGTGAAAACCAAACTCCAAGCTGTAAATTCAAAACAGGATACATTAAAGGGGTATTCTCACAATCTTGCCTAAACCTCATTGTACCCCATGGTCAAATACTTTTAACCAAAATGCAAGGTTCTCATTGAATGCCCCAAAATACTACATTGTATTGGTTTGTTGGTAAGCTAGTTAGGTACAGGTTCTATTCTAAGACAACCCCTTTAAAAGGGGTTTTCCAATTTGTAAAAAAGTGGTCTAAAGGGGGAGATGTTCTGAATAATAAAATAACATATACTCACCAGTACTGCCTATCCAGTCCTCACCTCCAGTCTGTTTTATTATTTTAGAACATCTCCCCTGCTTTGGGCAACTTTTTTTTTAAAAATAACTTGGAAAACCCCTTTAACAATAAAGATGAGACATGAAGGACATTCTATATATGTATTTGTGGTTTACAGCTACATCCATTTTATATATTGGGAAATTAGTTTATGATTGGTAACTAATGTCATGGTCTGTGTAAAGCTCAGATGTTGAAATAGTTTCTAAAGTTTTTGGAGAGAATTTATCATGAGGGTAATATCTGAAGCCAGTTTTCCTCAACTCTGAGATGGCATACTTTGTGTCAAATTTATCAGATGTACCCCAGAGGAACTCTACAAAGGTTTAACATTCCGGCAATGTGTTTCTTCTGTACTTTGATGTGATCCCAAGGGTTGTGTATGGATAGCACTATTTAGTTTATTGTGCCCTACTCATAGGGAGGAAGGTTTGACCTCCCACCCCCAGACACACACTTTGAGGGAGGAGATGGATAATTTATAGCATCAGCCAATTAGTCTGGCCTAAGAAGCCTTAGTGAGAGGAACTGCATGTGCCTGGGCAGTTTCCTATCAGGATTCTCCATCCCTCTATGCTGAGCGCAAGTGTCAAACTCCTGGGAGAAATAAAATAAATACGTGCAGACTATTTAGGATCACAAGGGTCTGTGTATGTTAGTAAAGGTATGCTCATTTATGCCAAAATACTTTGTTTGTGGAGAGGGTATGTGTTGAGAGCGCCCACCACACATATAACAGATCGGCCATCTGTTTGAGGACCTGCACCCCAACGTAGGAACTGCAGTACTGATTGTGAGAGTTTTGCATGCCTGTGGTCAGTTTGGAAGAATAGCAAAGTTATTGTTGCTGCCCATGAACAGCTATTGGGAGAAGACTAAACAGTGATATACTTTAGAACAGTGCGTGTTGCTTCTGTTTGTACTGCAACTCTGATTATCCTCAGTAAAGAGACTGTTCTTTGTTATCACTAAAATCGACTTGTCATTGCCTCCACCATCTGCTGGCCCACTGCACCTGCCCTCCTGCCTTGCACTCTGACAATTATCTACCATCAAGGGGACCCCAACTACCACCAGGCAGGAGCCCCAATACCAGAGTGTGTCCTGAGGGAAGAAAGGATGTGTCCTCCATTCAACTGTGTATTGCAAATCTTTGACATAAAACAGGGAACTGAGTAAAATAAAAATGTGCCCTTACTGTACATATCTTAAAACTATATAAAACTAGACCACGGAGGACATAAGGGGTCCTACTAAAGCAGGTTAAAGTTTCAATCAAGTCAGAACAACAGTTACTACTTTATACATTACTATGATTCAGATTACACAGAGTAGTGAGCATCATTTCAAATAAATTGTTTGATATATAAATAGAAATGGGACAACACATTCAAAAGAAAGTCTAGAAGCAATTGACACATTCACAGCATAGTGAAATCTGGAGATCTGAGGCCTCAAGATACTTCCTGAGGTCACAGCTACTGTACGTGCCAGTCCAAGATTACATATTGGTGAAAACAGATAGGCAAACTAGAAGAACATCTACTTTGCAATAAACTCTTCAGAGGTCATGCTCAGTCATTGAAAAGACTTCAAGTGAATGAGGAGTTGTCAGGATTTATAGCAGTGAGCTCAACCATGATTGCTCCAACACACTGACTGCTGGATTAAGTGGGAACCTACTGCAGCTATTTATTATGAAACTGTAAGTTTCAATTCCAGCAATAAGTCATTACAAGAGCTCACAGTCATGTGTTAGAAGCAGAAACTCTCTGATTCCACAAGCGTGCAGAATGCACAACACTAATGCGTTTTCATCATTAACTATTGCTACTTAAGATGAAAGTTTAAAAATATTCAAGTGGATATTTTGCAGCATGGAACCACCTCCAAATTTAGTGGATATCTCCTTTCACAAGTGGACCTCTCTGGTAAAATAATAAAGGCAGTGCTAAATAATATATTACAGTTTTGCTAAAACACACATTTATTAATAAAATTATGTGTTACCAACACACAGAACTATCCAGAATGTCTATACATCTACTCTGTACAACCAGCAGTAGACTATAAGCATCTCTTTACACATCTGGCATCTATAAATTTAGTTTTGCAGGTGGATTTACTCCTGTATTCCATTTATGTATAAAGTGTACCTAACCTGAACAATTTTTGATTAAAAACGTTGCTTATTTACCTATGTTACTACTTTAGTGATCTAGCCATCTAAAGTTTAGGACATGGCAGCGAACTTCAGGTGCCTATTTGGTCACTAAAACGTGGTAAAATAAGTACATAAAGTGCATTACAAATATAAATTATGGACAATTTAGAATAACTTAATTAAAAAAAGAGAAAAAGATTAAGTACACGTTAAGGGTCCAGCTACATGGTGACGTGTTGCGCAACAAAAAGGCTACAGCTACAGTGGGGGAAATAAGTATTCAATACACTGGTGATTTTGCAAGTTTTCACACCTACAAAGAATGAAGAGGTCTGTAATTTTTATCGTAGGTATATTTCAACTGTGAGAGACAGAATAAAAATAAAAAAATATAGAAAATAAATCTGAAAGTAACATTGTATGATTTTTACATAATTTATTAGAATTTTATTGCATAAAAAAAGAATTTGATCACCTACCAGAATTCTGCAAGAATTCTGGCTCTCCCAGACCTGTTTTTCTTTAAGAAGTCCTCCTACTCTGCACTCATTACCTGTATTAATTGCACCTGTTTGAACTCTTTACCTGTATAAAAGACACATGTCCACACACTCAATCAATGAATTACACTCCAACCTCTCCATCATGGCCAAGTTTAAAGAGCTATCTAAGGACACCACGGTCAAAATTGTAGACCTGAACAAGGTTGGGATGGGATACAGGACAATAACCAAGCAGCTTAGTGAGAAGGCAACAACTGTTGGTGCAAGTATTCGAAAATGGAAGAAACACAAGATGACTGCCAATCTTCCTCGGTCTGGGGCTCCATGCAAGATCTCGCCTCGTGGGGTAAGGATGATTCTGAGAAAGGTCATGAATCAGCCCAGAACTACACGGGAGAACCTGGTTAATGACCTGAAGAGAGCTGGAACCACAGAGATTACCTTAACACACTATGCCGTCATGGAATAAAATCCTACAGGACACGCAAGGTCCCCCTGCTCACGCCAGCACATGTCCAGACCCGTTTGAAGTTCGTCAATGACCATCTGTATGATCCAGAAGAGGCATGGGAGAAGGTCATGTGATCAGATAGGACCAAAATAGAACTTTTTGGTATCAACTCCACTCGCCGTGTTTGGATAAAGAAGAATGAGTACAACCCCTAGAACACCGTCCCAACAGTGAAGCATGGGGGTGGAAACATCATATTTTGGGGGTGCTTTTCTGCTAAGGGGACAGGGCGACTGCACCGTATTAAAGAGAGGATGGATGAGGCCATGTATCGAAACAACCTCCTTCCCTCAGTAAGAGCAATGAAGATGGGTCATGGCTGGGTCTTTCAACATAACAATGACCCGAAACACACAGCCAGGGCAACTAAGGAGTGGCTCAATAAGAAGCATTTCAAGGTCCTAGAGTGGCCTAGCTAATCACCAGACCTGAACCCAATCGAAAATCTTTGGCGGGAGCTGAAACTCAATGTAGCCCAGAAACCTGAAAGACCTGGAGAAGATATGTATGGAGGAGTGGGCCAAAATCCCTGCTGCAGTGTGTGCAAACTTGGTCAAGAACTACAGGAAACGTCTGACCTCTCTAATTGCAAACAAAGGTTTCTGTACTGTATTGTATTTTGCAATGATAGTCAATGGTGATGAAATTCAACATGCTGCGACTGTGACAGTCTCAAAAATATCCGACTTGGATAAACCAACTATACCAACTAACCAGTTTGACTTTCAGCTAATTCTAAAGGTGTTATTCTGGTAGTCCACTGGTTTTCACCCTTTAACCCCTTATACAGGCATATGGTCTTCGATGCAGGGGAGCCAAAAGGCTGCCACCTCTTGAGATAGTCCCAGTGTAGTTGGTGGCTGACCCATGCTGGTCAGAGACACTGTTGCGAACCACTGAGGGGTCAGGTAATTGTTGTAGTCAGGAGACAGGCTGAGGTCAGGACAGGTGGCAATGGGTCAATATGAGAAACAGGCTAAGGTCAGGGCATACAGTGGAGAATCAGGGTCAAATGTCAGACAGAAGTTCAGTACATGGGCAATCAGACAGTAGCATGCACCTTCGCTGGTAAATTAGAAACTAGGAACCTAAGCTCAGGCAAAGCTCAGGGACGGTTCCTAGTATACCCAGAGATGGCCTGCCATAGACTGGGGAACAATTTTGATGCACGTGCTGGCCGTTTAAGAGGAGGAAAGTGAGCGAGCACGCCCCATAGTATAAGTCTGGAGGCCTTAGAAACAGTATGCAGGCCACAGTCTGCAGAAGACACTTTAAGCACCGCTGGCTAGAGTGGGACTGGACCACCATCAGAATGGAAAGGCCGCTTGGGCGAGTAGCATGGCGCCCCTGCCTGCAAATGGTGCAGCAGTGGGCACGGAATGCCAGCACTACATTAACTAACATTCAGAGGAGTCAATTTCATGGATAAGCATTTTTAGCATTTGTGGCAGTCACCTAAAATCACTGTTTCAGGGCAGCAGATCATCCCATTTAAAACAGAATGTTTGCCGCAGTCTGCAGTAAAAGTTACCAGTCTGCATACCTGTTACCAGTTGGAGGGGGTGCTTGCACTATTTGATACTGGCAAAATTTATTGGATGGTATCAGACTGTGAGGGGCACACACCTCACCAACTGGTAACACCCAGTTGGACTTTTATTGCAGACTGCTGGCAATCCATTCATAAACCTCTAGAAAGTATAACAGATGACATAACAAAGAATTATGTGAAAATGCTCCAGAACTAGCATTGCATGGGGGATGCAAGTAGCCTTACTAAACAAAACATCCCAGGAGAAGGGACAGATCCTCTTTAATACATGCCCCTCCTCGTACTGACTGCGTATATGCAATACAACTGTAGGCACAAGGGGCTAAAATGTCTGCAAACCTTTTAGGATCACTTATGTCTGCATACATCACATATTCATTCCCAAATCAGTTTTATTATAGGAAAATTTTGTGGATCCAAATCCCAACCCTCTCAGCGTACTTACCTGAATATAGACATAATCAATGCACTTACTTGAATATTGGCAGTTAGTAAAGGGCACTAATGTGCCTATTATGTGCCTACACATTAGCTACACACTACAAATTCCCACTTTAAAAGCATTCACTGATCATTAAAAAGGAGCAGATTTTAGTTTGTTGCCAAGGTAGTTACCGAAATGTAAAATGCTTGTGTCTCAAGTTTCAATACAAGTGGAGCTACACTTTTATAGCTTTCATTCTACTTTTTGCTTCGTTCTATGTGGCGGGGTGGTGTGGCAGAGCCATCAGCTTCGGCAGACTCACTAACATACCAGTTTCCTGGCGTAAATGACAATTCAAATCTACTCCAGGCAGATTTCGAGCTAGGCATCTCGTCATAAATTAGGTGCATCTTCCGGTAGTGCCATTCTTTTATAAATGACCCCCTATGTCTATTTCTACAGAAACTGTGTGTGACTGTATATGAAAAGCAACAGCTGACATCTCCGCTCGTCATTTTCGTGGTTCCGATCCGTTACAGAAGCAGAACAAAAGGAACAGAAGAGGCATTTCTGTCAACTGACCGAAACAAACAGCACCCGATAGTCCCCATTAACTATAATGGTAACGGTCGGGTTTTCATTAGGGAGCCCAGCATTTTACCGGATAAAATAGTGCAGCATTTTTAATGGAATCTGTGACAGAGGTCGCTAAAGGAGCCTACGATGTGAACTTAGCCTTAGAATGTTACAGACCAAATAATAAAACCTTCTGACTGCATATAATACAAGACATGACCCAAAAGCAACAATTAACAAATGGTTAAATGACAAGCAAGATCGTGATAAAATAACAACAACATACCAATGTAATACGCTAACGTACAAGCATACAGACATTTTGAAGCGACATACACGTGGAGCTATAGGACAAAAGAAAAGCCTTTGCACAAGGCTCCTTAGATAAACAGGTAGTCAGATCTATTGAGATAAGATCTTAACACGTACAGCAGCTGACAGAACACGTGTGCAAGACAAACACGTAAAATAAATCAACTTTAGAGAGACACATGCTGTTATTTCTGACTGCACAGCGGCTGATCTGACGGTGAAGGTAGCACACATACTGTGTATACAGCTTTCGAAATGAACACAAATCCATCTGTAGGTCTAAGCTCATCACTCGGCATAGATCACTGCAATATTTTACATACTGTATGACTGCAGTAAACCTACTATGTTATGAAGTGGTGCCCCTAAAAAGCCATAAAAAGATGAAATTCCGTCTTGGCCTATACTCTGCTATGTGTTTTGTATTTCTAAAATTACTTTGAACCTTTGTGAATACACAGAATTAATTTCCTATAATTTAAAAGTTGAGATGTGTCTGTCCTCATGTTAAATGCAGGAATCTGGAACTGTATAAATACATGGGCAGCAGATAGATTTGAAATCTGCCTGCAAATGCTGTATGATTGATTACAGAAAGTGATCGGATGCATATCGACTCTTGTGATACCATTGCGACACCATTTTCCATTCTGGTTGAACGATTGTATCATATCTCTAAAACAGTGTACAGTTAATTATAAACCAGGGACATTTTAAGTTTTCCCTTCTATCTCTGCATGTCTCCATTGAGCTACAGATTGCTGATATTTTTTTCTAACAGTTAAAAGTGGATGATCTGAAATCCTACGCACATCCCACGCAGTGGCACCAGCATCAATCCTACACTAATCACACATAAATATACACACTCATTGCAAAAAAAAAGAAAAAAAAAGAGCACTAAAAAGGAGATGTTTGGAATCAAATGCAACTTTATACGTGTGAATGTAATGATGATATACACTCACCTAAAGAATTATTAGGAACACCCTGTTCTATTTCTCATTAATGCGATTATCTAGTCAACCAATCACATGGCAGTTGCTTCAATGCATGTAGGGTTGTGGTCCTGGTCAAGACAATCTCCTGATCTCCAAACTGAATGTCAGAATGGGAAAGAAAGGTGATTTAAGCAATTTTGAGCGTGACATGGTTGTTGGTGCCAGACGGGCCGGTCTGAGTATTTCACAATCTGCTCAGTTACTGGGATTTTCACGCACAACCATTTCTAGGGTTTACAAAGAATGGTGTGAAAAGGGAAAAACGTCCTGTGGGCGGAAACGCCTTGTTGATGCTAGAGGTCAGAGGAGCATGGGCCGACTGATTCAAGCTGATAGAAGAGCAACGTTGACTGAAATAACCACTCGTTACAACCGAGGTATGCAGCAAAGCATTTGTGAAGCCACAACATGCACAACCTTGAGGCGGATGGGCTACAACAGCAGAAGACCCCACCGGGTATCACTCATCTCCACCAAATAGGAAAAAGAGGCTACAATTTGCACGAGCTCACCAAAATTGGACTGTTGAAGACTGGAAAAATGTTGCCTGGTCTGATGAGTCTCGATTTCTGTTGAGACATTCAAATGGTAGAGTCTGAATTTGGCGTAAACAGAATGAGAACATGTATCCATCATGCCTTGTTACCACTGTGCAGGCTGGTGGTGGTGGTGTAATGGTGTGGGGGATGTTTTCTGGGCACACTTTAGGCCCCTTAGTGCCAATTGGCCATCGTTTAAATGCCAAGGGCTACCTGAGCATGGTTTCTGACCATGTCCATCCCTTCACGACCACCATGTACTCATCCTCTGATGGCTAATTCCAGCAGGATAATGCACCATGTCACAAAGCTCGAATCATTTCAAATTGGTTTCTTGAACATGACAATGAGTTCACTGTACTAAAATGGCCCCCACAGTCACCAGATCTCAACCCAATAGAGCATCTTTGGGATGTGGTGGAGCTTCGTGCCCTGGATGTGCATCCCTCAAATCTCCATCAACTGCAAAATGCTATCCTATCAATATGGGCCAACATTTCTAAAGAATGCGATCAGCACCTTGTTGAATCAATGCCACACAGAATTAAGGCAGTTCTGAAGGCAAAAAGGGGTCGAACACCGTATTAGTATGGTGTTCCTAATAATTCTTTAGGTGAGTGTATGTAAGTGATATTAGAGCGAAAGGATACGTTTATTGTGGGAAACTGTACAATTAAAAGGAGGCTCTAGTACACCGTTGAGCCGCCTCTAGCCTGGATACATGATGAGATATGGTAGGGCAGGGCTGGCCAACCTGCGGCTCTCCAGCTGTTGTAAAACTACAACTCCCACCATGCCGTGCTGTAGACTGATAGCTGTAGGCAGACTGGGCATGCTGGGAGTTGTAGTTTTGCAACAGCTGGAGAGCCTCAGGTTGGCCAGCCCTGTGGTAGGGCATGGAGGCATACAGGTTCCATATTTTATCCTGCAGCACATTTGCCAAGAAAGCAGCTGGGCCTGTAGAACCTGCACATTCGTAGGTTGCCAAAGCTCGCATGCTCAATTGTTGATAAATCTGGCAACCCAACAGCGGCCAAGGAAGTGTTGCTACCTGGTAGAGACATTCCTGGGAAACCCTTGCTATGCATGTGCGAGAATTATCCTACTGAAAAATGCCAGCTGGAAGTCCTGCCATCAGTGGCAACACATGGACACAGGATGTCCTGCAAATATGGCTGAGCTATTGTGTCCCTCGTATTTCTACTACTGGTGACCGACTTCTGTATTTGACGGCTGCCCTGATCATTACACCAGCAGCTGGGGCAGTGGGTCACTCCATAGCAAAGGCAGGATTGAAGCGTTAACCATGAGAACCTCCCTACTCAAACTTGTCCCTCCTGGAATCCCAAACAAAACCTGAATTCATTGCTAAAAAAGATAAGATTCTAGTCCATAGCAGTTTAGGTTTCTCGTTCATGACACCACTTCAAACAAAGGTGAAAGTGGCTGGCTCTCAATAGAAGGACAAACGTAATGGGGGCCATGACACCAAATTTCCTTCTGATGACCACGTGGAAATGATCTGGGCAGAGACAGGGGTGTGTAATGAAGGAGCCACCTGTGTTTGCATAGCATACAATGAAACTGTGGGAAATGTTCACATTTGCCGGCAGATGAAAACGATCTTCTCTACTGGTAGTCTGTCAGGGATGTCCAGAGCCTGCTTGCCCTCACTTTACCACTGCTCCAAATACCTCCTAATAGCTAGCTCAGAATGGTCCAGATGGTGGCAATTCATTGAAGCGCCCATCCAGCTTTTCCCAGTCCACTGATGTGCCCCCTCTCAAATTCTGTGAACTAGGCAAAATATTTGAGTGTGTCATAGAGGCATGTCTAACATTCAAGAATCTCTTGCCAAGAGGTACACTACCCAAAAGTAGTCTCTGGCTCGTTTCACATGAGCGAGTTCAATGCATTGAACTCGCAGTGTGTGTCTGCAGAAGCTCCTGTATTGACTTCCCTAACACTGACGGGGTCGCACAGCATTATATTGATTTATGATTCTATGTAACCCTTAGAGTTCTGGAACGTATTGTATAACACTGACAACATTATGTCAGTATTATGTGACCCCGACAGTGCTAGGGAGGTCAGTGTGGGAGCTTCAGCAGACACACACTGCGGGTTTAACGCGTTGAACTAGCTTGTGTAAAACCAGTCTCTGAGAGCTTTTTTTTTATAGGCCAGTGGGGAAAACACTTTTACGCACTCGGGGCAAGACCCAGTGTCTAATTGGACCGCACTTGAAACATTTACATATCTGCCTGAGACATAACTGCATGCAGAGTTTTGCAGCAATCCCACATTTACAGTATAGCTGGGGGTTATTTTTTTTCTCAATGAGAGTATGTTGTAGATACCACACAATTCCTATTATTGAGAGAGTGAGAGTAAGCATATTGATGTAGTCCTAAAAATTAAATGGTCACTTGGCTTTAACAAAACTTTTGCTTTGCCATAGTGACATATCAAAGGTCTTGATTGGTGGGGGTCTGAGAGCTGAGACTCCCACAATCAGTAGAACAAAAAGAGAGAGGTGCTCACATATCACACTCTCTCTAAACGCTGCAGAAGAGGAAGCGAGGCAGACCCAATAGAAAGTCTATGGGTCCATCCTGATTCCATCTTCTGCACTGCTGAGAGAGATGGAGAGTGTGCTATGCGAACACTTCTCTCTCCTCGTTCTAACAATCAGTTGGGGTCTCAGCACTCAGACCCCCACCGTTTAAAACACTGTTACCATGACATATAAAAAATTTGGGAAAAACTCAGTGAACCTTTAATGCTATGTGGTTTTATCTATTTAACTATATATCAAAGTTTACCTTGGCTATCCGACTTGTAGGGCTCTTCAGAAAAAGGGCCATGCTGCTTGTTATGTTTTATCAGGCTACTCTTTTAAATTTCAAACAAATTCTAATCCAACTGTTATTGGTCTTAAGTAACACAAACTTTACCTACTGACATTTTATGAAAATGGAATATACAACTGAACTCTTTACCTTTGGAAAATCCTCTTACGATTCAATGATAATGCATACCCTTATATAAACTGGAACTCATACTTTGTCACTCAAATGACCAAAATTCCAGGAGACATTGCCAGTCAATAGTGTTATTCTAAGTCTACCATGCTATGTGAAACCATGTTTAAACTGTAAGTTCAGATGATGTGATTATTATTTTTCTCAAATCCAAGAGAAAGGAACAAAAATCTATATGTACACATACATACAACTGAAGTTATAAGTTTACATACACTTTAGCCACATGCATTCAACAGTTTTTCACAGTTCCTGACATTTAATCCTAATGCACATTCCCTGTCTTAGAATACTTAGGAGCACTACTATATGTTAAGAATGTAAAATGTCAGAATAATACTAGCCAATGATTTATTCTAGGTTTTATTTCATCACATTCCCAGTGTCTCAGAAGTCTACATACATGTGGTTAGTATTCAAAAGTTTTAGGTAGCCTTCCACAAGACTATCACAAGAAGTTGCTGGAATTGTAGCCCAATTCCTCCTGACGGAACTTGTATAACTGATTTAGACTTGTAAGCCTTGTTGCTCACACACACTTTTTTCAATACTGCCCATAAATGTTCTATGGACAGGAAGACACATTTATGCACAAGCTTTAATTTCTTTCATCTATCTTGTCTTTCCTTATAAATAGTGATGAGTGGATCAATTCGTATAATTGGCCTCCCTGAGCAGCAAGGTGCTGGCTCTTCTGCTTGAGAGACTCCCTCCCCCAAACCCCAACTGACGAAGCCTGACATCTCACCTGGTCCAATCTCACCCCTGCGCCATTGCTCCAAGTAGTGGCACAAGTGCAGAGGCTCTGCTGCTGCTATCTGACCAGTGTAGACTCAGACTGCACATGAGCTGCTCACATCAAGGTGCATGCACAGTTGGCATGAGTGCTATTAAGATAGTGTGATACCAACTAGAGTAATGGTGCAGGCACAAGACTGACAGGGCCATGGGAGATGTCTGGCCCTATCAATCAAGGGGGAGAAGGAAGTCTCTTGAGCAGCATGGCCAGCCCCTCACTGATCAAGGAGGAAGATTTTTTTTAACATATTTGATTCATACAAAATTATTAGCTCAGCTGTAGTTATGATGTTACCTAGTCTGTGAAGTCCACCAATCCTTCCTGCAGTAAAGCACTCCCACAACATGGTGCTACCACCACCATGTTTCACGGTTGGGATAGTGTTCTTTGGCTTGCAAGCCTCCCCACATTTTCTCCAGACATTACGATCATCAAAAAGTGATATCTTTGTTCCCAGATTCAAATGGCTACCTGGCTTTTTATGACAGTTTTGGAGCACTGGATTCTTTATCGCTGAGCAGCCTTTTAGGTCATATCAATACAGGACACATTTTTCTGTTGATATCAATACTTGTGCATGTGTTTCCTCCAGCATCTTCACAAGGTCGTTAGCTGTTCTTGGATTGATTTGCATTTTCGCACCAAAGAACGTTCATCTCTAGGAGAATGTGTCTCCTTCTTGAACGGTGTGATGGCTGTGTGGTTTCATGGAGAATAAACTTGCAAATTATTATTTGAACAGAGGAACATGGTACCTTTAGGTGTTTGGAAATTGCTCCCAATGAGGTATATGACTTGTAGAGCTCAACAAAGCATTTTATGTTTGTCGATTTCTTTTGATTTTCCTATGATGTCAAGCACAGAGGCAAGTAGGGCTTGAAGGTAGGCCTTACAATACCGCCACAGGTAAACCTCCAATTAACTAAAATGATGTCCGTTATCTTATCAGAGGCGTCTAATGCCATTACATCAATTTCTGGAATTTTCAATGCTATTTAAAGGCATAGTCAACTTAAGTCAAATAAAAGATTAAATAAGTAATTGTCTCTAGTATTATTCAGGCATTTCACATTTGGCTTTGCTGTGCTGCCAAATTCATTTGATACTGAGTATACTGAGTGCTCTTAAGCATAAAAACCAGATGAGCTACTCTGCTCTCCTCCCAATATGGGGGCACCATGGCATCTTTCCCATCTGCAAAAGTTGAGTTGTGTGTATGTTTATGTGCTTCTGGTCTATGTTTCCTCCTTTTGCATTTACCAAAAACAACAACAGATGCCAGAAACTCAGATTTGGAACTTTATTTAGGTGTGCTCCTACCATATGACTCAAACATGGCTAAAGGTGATTGTGTGGCCCCATGAATAAGCTACATTTGACGCCCTTACAATAATTTTGGTTGACCATTATTAGTCTGGTTAGATAAATAAGATCACAAATAAGATATAGTATGCACATTGGATATGGATTACAGAACCCCCCTTGGTTTGATGTGCAATCCACAAATCCAAGTTAAACATGTATCATATAAAAAAGAAGCCATTTGTCGATATGATCCAGAAACGCAATCTTCTCTACACTAGAACTCATTTAAGTTTGACTGAGGCAAAATGGAAAACCATTCTGTGGTCAGCTGAATCAAAATTCTAAATTATTTTTGGAAACCACAGATGCTGTGTTCTGCAGAGTCAAGAGGAGAGGGACCATCCAGCCTTTTATCAACATGCAGTTTAAAAGCCTGTATCTCTGATAGTATGGGGTTGCATTAGTGCATATGGTGTGGGCAGCTTACATATGTGGAAAGGCACTATCAATTTTAAACAGTAAAAGAGGTTTTAGAGCAACATATGCTTCCATCCAGATAACGTCCCTTTCAGGGAAGGCCTTGCATATTTCAGCAAGACAATGCTAAACCACACACTGCATCCATCGCAGAAGAAAAATCAAGAGCTTTCAACAATAGAAAACATTTGGCTCATCCTGAAAAGAAAAATCTGGCAAGAAGAACATGGCCCTGTCCCAACTTTTTTTTTTAGATAAGTTGCTGCCATAAGGCTTTCATTTACATTTATTTACATTTTAACAGCCTCCCAACTTTTTTGGAATTGGGGTTGTATTAACACAAAGTGATTGCCATTTTTCAACTTTACCTGCATTGGGTTAACTGCCACAGATTTTTCAAAGCATTCTATACACTGCTGGAATTCGCGATTCCGCAGATGGAGAAGTCCTTTGGATCGTTGAGCACGGGCACTGCGATGTTTTGACATTTCCCATGCTCTGTCATAATACTGATGGTCCCGCAGAACATCTCCAAGGAGGCAGTAAAGGTGTGGTGTCTCCTCTTTTTCTAATTCCTGTCTCACAATTTGCTCAGACTAGTAAAAATAAAGATAAAAAATGTTAGAGAAGATAAACATGTTACTGATGAGATCAAATGTCAAAGCATAGTGATGAGGGTGATCTTGCTAAAACATTTACATTTGATTAATGTTATTTCTGATTTATTCAGTTTATTATGACTCTTGGTCCAATTGGTTGCTTTCTTACCTTTCCATGTTGTCCACTTCGTTCATAACAAATAACAACATCTTCCCACATTTCCAGCTTCTCAAAAATTTGCAGAGCAGAATTGGTGCATCCCAGTTCAAATAGTAAACCTGCAAGTTGTCGCTTTAAAGTGGACAAAAACAAACACATATTTAATATTTCACCTTTTATAGGGAATTGTAGCCAAAAAGTAGATCACAGTAAAGCAGTGATCAGAGGATAGAGCCTGGATACCCACAAACAATAAGCGTGAAAGATTAGCAAGGTAATGGCCCAAATTTACTGGTACCTCAGAACTGAAGCGGAGTTCGAATGCAAGTTTTAAAATGGTTTTCCAGTTTAAAAATCAAGCACTGAAGTTATTCACCGAAGTCTTGGAGGCCATACATTTTAATGCTGTATGGAGACAGATCTCCGTACAGTGTTATTCTGAAGTTTTGAGCAAAGTGACTTCAGATCTAGGATCTGAAGCTCGCTTCTCTTATCCCTAGAGATGACTTTAAAAAGTTAAGATACTATTACACTGAAATCAGCCAGGTGATTGTCGGGAGAGAAGCCTTCTCTCCCGTCAATCACCTGCTCGCTAGAGGAGGAGACTGCTGCTATTACATGCGGTGACCTCCTCCTCCATATAGAGATGAGCGATCATTAATGCAATCTCTTGTCCCTATACTTATCATTGTTTGCCAGCAGCAAAGCGCCTATTACACGGCATGATCTTCCGCCAGCAAACAAAGATTTTTAGAGATCCTGATTACCCAATAAATGAGCGTTTGCTCGTCCATCGGGTAATCAGCGGAAGTATTAAACTGCCAGATGATCGCATACAAATGCTCATTAGTGATTAGAGATGAGCGAACTTCTGTTTTAAGTTCGGCGTCTAAAGTTCGGGTTTGGATTAGCGGAGAATCCCGATCTGGAACCGGATATGGATTCCGACTTCCGTTGTGGTCCGTGGTAGCGGAATCAATAATCGGCCATTATTGATTCCGCTACCACGGACCACAACGGAAGTCGGAATCCATATCCGGTTCCAGATCGGGATTCTCCGCTAATCCAAACCCGAACTTTAGACGCCGAACTTAAAACAGAAGTTCGCTCATCTCTATTAGTGATCATCTTAGCGATTATCTATTGGTGTAATAGGGCTTTTAATCTACAGGGGAAAACAACAAAGTGTTAGCCTACTGTGAGTGCTCAGTGTGGAATCTATAATAATTCAAGATTTTTTTTTTCATATAGTGATATGATCATAAAACAACCAACAAAAAAAATGTACTCAACATTATTTAAACACTGTGAGGGGAATTTATCATAAGATCTATGATGGTCTATTAAATCCCCTGCACTGCCAGAGGATGCCCCTAATTTATGATACCACCAGTCCAGGCGCCTAGACTGAAATCTACGGCAGCTCAGAGCTAATAAATGTGCCAAGCCCACTGGCCTATAAACTCCAGTTAGGCCTAGATATAGGCAAAATGGCATTTAAAAAGTCGCAAACATGAAGTTAGCATTTTTTTTTATAACAGAAACTAGCCTGGGGCAATAATAAATAAAACTAGACTAGGTCATTTTCTGGAAAATTACTTTTAAAATGTAAACAGCTATATGTGAATATGAAAATAAGTGACTTGTATGCTGGTGACTTACACAAGGCAGATCTTTTAAAAAGTGCCGCAATCAAATACAATATCTATGCAATCTGTGTAGTTATTAATAGCAGTAGGAATGAGAAATCTATGTGCCCTCTTCTTCAATCTATGACGTGGGATATATGTAGGTCTGCAAGAGGAAGGCACTCTACACATCATTTTATTCTGGGTAGAACTACCTTTCTAATCAGGAGTGACAAGAACAATAAAACGATAGAGAATTCAAACCAATTTCACACAAAATCCAACATTTCACCTACTTGAATATCCCAGATTGGGGGCATGTTAGAGCAAAAGAAAACTTTCATGCGCTCAGTGACTGGAGGGCTCTTTTCTTCAAACTGGTCGGCTAAAGCCTGATAATAGCAGAAGAAAAACTATTAGACTCTGTAATTAGGGATGACCAAATTAGTGTTTTCAAGTTCGGCGTACAAGGTTCGGCTTATCTAAGAATTCCTTTATGGATACCATAACTTATGGTCCGTGGTAGCGGAATCCATAACAGAATTCTTAGATATCCCGAACCTTGTACACCAAACTTGAAAACACAAGTTTGCTCAACACTATCTGTAATTTATAGTTAGCTGAAATCAATAACCCAAAAAGAATGTTATGAGGTTAAACTAAAAATAATGATGTCTGCAATTGACACCTTCCTTAGTGTACTCTCACAGAATCTCCAAAGCAAGACATGTAATACATACTATAATTGTTTTCCCAAGATGAGAAATACCTTAGGAAACGTAGTAACCGCTTAAGCTATTTCTTATTAAGAATTGGGCTCCATGGCATCTATCTCTGGATCTCCTTAACCAAACCAAAACATCCAATACATTCTTTAAATTTTTCTAACATTGGTTACAAAGTGGTTTACAATATTTTTCCATAGGGAATCAGTGGGGGAGCTGAGCAACTCACAACCAACCCTATGTCGTCCTATGTTGTCTTAATGTAGAAATTATGGTTCCAGGTAAGGCTACAATCACATCTTCGGTGAACGTTTCTGGCAGGCTGTTTTGGAAGTGAACAGCCTGCCAGCGTTCACCGGATCCAGCATTGCCGCATTCAACAGTTCACCGCCAGATACTTATTGACTGGGATCTGGCCAGGTAAATGCCAGGATTCGGCATTTTTTGCCCCTCACATAGCCAGACAGACTGGGCTGCCCAATCATCTCTAACTGAGATGTGAACGCAGCCTAATTACTTGGCAAATTTGCAGTGTTCCACAGTAGCTGCATAATGTGTCACGGTCCCTCCCGTGACAGAGGTGAGAAGATCGGATAGACTTGCTGCACGTGAGGCTATCTGACAGGTCTCTCTGTTTTCCTCTTTGTATGTTGTTGTTTGGCAGGATCTCACCTCTCCTCAGGTTCTGCTTGTTATCAGTGATGAGGCTCTATTTAGGTCTGCCTCACACTGCTGACCATGCGGTTGATATTTTCTCTTGGAGTTGCTAGAGCTTGTTGGTCTTGGATCTCCTGCTTCTCCATACATCTAAAAGCTAAGTACTATTTGCCTTGTCTGTTTGTTGTTCTCTGCTGTGTTTTGGTTCTAGGCCTTAGGGAGACGCGGGTTCCTTCATCTGGGAAGGAACCAGCGGTCTCAACTCGCGCTACCTATCCTAGGGCTCATCAATTTTAGCAGGGCATAGGTATCCGGCATATAAGAATTTCCACCATCAGGATCTGCTCATACTGGCAGGAGTAAAGCTGGGTTCACACCTGAGCGTATTCGATTAGCGCTTTTATCAGGTGTTTTGAGGCGTATTTTGGGGCGTTTTTGTATTTTGGAAACGTGCGCAGTACACGCATGTGTGTGATTAACCACAGAGGCATTCAATGAAAAAATGCCACAATACACGCGACAATACGCCCCAAAGAAGCTCCTGTATTTCTTGGGGCATAGGGCGGTTTACAGCGTGTTCGTACGCGCTGTAAAACGCTCAGATGATAACCAGGCCCATAGGGAAACATTGGTTTTTGCCTGTTGAGCGTTTTACAGCGCGTAGGAACACGCTGTAAAACGCTCAGGTGTGAACCCAGCCTTAGGGAAAGGCCTAGGGATTACTAGGAGGTCACCATCCTTCTTCTTTAGCTTTTGAGGCCTAGACTGTTGTCCATTTCCTTTTGTGTGTATCTAGTGGTTTTCCCTTTCCAATTACCCGTGACAAATGGATGTGAATTTTAGAAATCTCCTATACATACATCAGAAAGAAAAAATCTGCAGCGTAAATTGACCTGCAGTTCAGGTTTTAAATCCACAGTATGTTGCAAGTTATGCAACTGATTTTCATCACACATTTCTCCCTTGCAATACAGAGGACAAAATAACCAACACAATCCACAGTGGAAATCCCACCCATTGCGGCAGGCACATCGCTGGGAAGCTATCACTTTATGACCGCTGGAGTCTGACCTTTAAAACCCCCACCAATCCAAAGAATGAAGGATAAACAGCTCTGGTTTAGTGTTGTACCCCTTCACTGCTGTTCCCTGGAACAGAGTGGCTCCATTCAGGTGAATAGGTTTGTTTGTCAACTTGCAAGAGCAGAGATGTTGAGTGGTGGGGAACTTAAATTGAAGTTGCAGAACTTTTCAGGACACACTGAATATTTACATTTTCTTTTGTTAAAACTTTGAACCCTTCCAATTAAGTAATCACCAGTGGTTCATAGAGCTGGAGATTTCAATTTATATAGTTTCATAATCCTATCATTTTTTGCTTCTAAAAATACTATTGAAATTAAATTTTTGGCTCTTGCAAATGCATGCATACTAGGTCAGGTAGATGCTCTGCTTCCGAAAAAATATACAAAATACATCATGCACTGAAAGAGACACCTAAATATGTTTGGCTATGAACAATGCCCAAAGAAATGAGCTTTTATTATAAACTTAAGTCAAACTTTTAGGAGAGGAGGACAGAGCGAGAAATCCTTACACTGTTTTGACATTGTGAATTACTTGGATTTCTCTTGTTTTCCATTAATTATTTCTTAATCGAAGGAAAATGTACACCTTCTGGAACACTCTTGTGGTCCTCCTTCCAAAAAGGAGTGTCTCCATTCTGGTGAAAGGAGGAAAATGTTTTTGACATAAGCTCTTCATCAAATTGAGAGCCCCCAAAACCCAGCCAGTCAGTACAAATTGAGGTATAACTGGACTGCTAAGTAACAAAGTGATTGGAGTAGTGCTTGTACAGTCTGGCGTTACTTCACAGGAATCTGACACTAATTAAAGGGAGGTTGCTTGACTTTGCCACATTTTCCCCCACCTTTGAACAAATCTTTGAGTGATACCATATGTTTGTAATATACCACATAAAAGCAATTAAAAAGTCATCATGGAGCCGGCTCTGAAAGGTAATGTATAAGCAAAACTTTAATTGTCTAACTCAAACGGGAAAAATGTGCCGTTGTTAGGGCAATATATCTAGAACTGTGCTGAGTAAATTAGATGTATTTCCCGCTCTATAAACCAGCCCTGTGCTGTTTATTATGTGCTAAAACAACGCGCACACAACCAAGGCATTATTCTAATCACTACCGGTTCCACACTTCAGGTAGTAAAACCTTAACGGGAAAGCCTCAAGCAATTTGCAAGGAGAATTTTTTCAAACTAAGGATAACATTTAACAGACGAACATGAAATTTTTTAATGCAGGCTGTATATTCTTATACTTAAGCTAGTAAACCTCAGGAAATACGAACTGGCTTGCTTGGTCATGTCACTGACACACCTTAGAATCCATTTCTGTTATTTCAAGTAGATGCAAATTTTTGGTATGAGCTTAAAAATTATACAAAGTACCTTTAAATAATTCTTAGCCATTATTTATTGTGGCTATTTCCACCTCTAGTGTCAGACTGGGCCGAGCAGTAAAATTAATTCTGGCGGCCCACTGTCCAGAAACATGCAAATATTATCTGACCCCCGTTTGCAAATCCCTAAAAATCTGCCAATGCACATTTATTTTTGATAGTAGTCTGCTGCCTAGGTTGTGCTTCTGACTGCGCCTAAGCACTTCTATGATCAGTCACCACTTTTATTCATTCTGTATACTGCAGTTCTGCTTCTTCAGACTGGCTGCTCTCTATAAGCACAAGCTTACCACACGCTCAGTAGGAAATCAGGGCACTTAAAGCTGACTTATGAGTATGACAGTGAAATGCAGACTCTTTGTTGCTTAATGTAAAATTTAGAAAAGGTAAAATCTAAAAGCTATACATAGGAACTAAAATAGTATGCGACTCAAAAACAGTGATATGCAGTAGAAATTTTCCCAAAATCAAGATAAAGTATTTGCGAAGTTACTAAAAATTGTATGTACTTTTCACCTGTGAAATTATATAAAATAGGAAATACACTTAAGGCTACTTTCACATTAGCATTTTTTGCAGAGCCATCATGGATCTGTAAAAAAGCTTCTGCTACAATTAGGGATGAGCAAATCGACTTGGTACCTCTGAATCGAACCAGAGTTCGGGAAATGGTTTTTACAGTACAAATGAATTTATGAAGTTATTGCGTGACTTTGCAAAGCAATAACTTTGGCTCATCGGAGCCAATACATTCTAATACTGTGCGGAGCTCCTGCTCCGTACAGAATTAGAACAAAGTTTTATGAGAATCGACTTCACATGTTTCATCCGAAGTCGATTCGCTCATCCCTAGTTATAATAATACAACCGCATGCATCTGTCATGAACGGATCCGATTGTATTATGTCTTAAATAGTCTATGACGGATCTCCATAGCGGAATTGAAAACGCTAATGTGGCCTAACTGGGTTTTATGGTTACTTACTGCATAAAGTCAGTCGGATGATAAAGTTCTGAGTGAATTTTGACTCCTCCAGCATAACTGCGATCAGTAAGCCATACCCTGTGTTTACATCCTGGCGCAAGATTCATGGAGAGCATCTATAGTATCAGGTCCCTACCTCTCCTTCCCAGCTTGAGCGTCAAAGATCCAACACAGCAGACAATATCACATGATCTCGGTGGAGTGCAGAAAAACAGGGCATTACAGATAATCACAATTAGTAAGTCATAAAGTGTTGTTACCTATCAACTGATGCTGAAAACTAAAGGGGTTATCCGGTTTCAGAGCTGATCCCGGACATACCTCCATTTTCACCCAGGCAGCCCCCTGACTTGAGCATCGGAGCAGTTCATGCCCCGATGCTCTCCTTTGCCCTGCGGTAAATCGTGCAACAGCATTTTCAGGAGTTCCGGTGACGAACCGGGCTCTCCATGGAGCTGCCAGGAAGCCCGGTGACGTCACCGGCACTGATGGGTGGGCTTTAGCGCTGCCCTAGCCAGTAAAATGGCTAGGCCAGTGCTGAAGCACGCCCATCTGAGCCGGTGAGGTCACTTAACACACTGCCAATACAGTTGAGGGTGCCCAGACAATACAATCTTCTAGTCCTCCTCCTGTATGGGCCCCTTCTGAGTTCGGGACCCAATCCAGAGGCTTCTCCTATAGCTACGCCTCTGATCAAAACCCTTTGCTATTTCATCAGAAGTAGCCACAGAACTGTAGGCTCGGGAACAGGGCGCAGTGCTCAAGAGTGTTGGAGAACAACCTGCTAGTAATGGCCGATCCTTATGGAGAACTGAAGTATTACAACAAGGGTCAGCCGGCACTCCGTTTGTAGGCGTGGTGCACGAGTCCAGGGCCGAAGTCCAAGTACAAGTGAAGGAAAAGACCGGCACTCACTTTATCTTCAAAAAGTTTTTCTCTTTATTCGCCACGCATAAAATGTTCAGTGACGCGCGTTTCGGCTCTGCTGCGAGCCTTTCTCAAACCAATGGCATATAACAGAGTCACATAATATAGGTGATTTAAATAGACCGCCACAGCGGAAATGACATCATGTAGTCATGGTAATTTAGATAAACAAAATGGAGTGAAAAGAAAAAAAGAGAGAAAGCAAAGGGGGAGGGAACAAAAGGAAAAAGGGAAAAACGAAGTAACAATTTAAATAATCAGATACACGTGAGAAACAGCCCAATCGCAACAACATCAATGAAAATGGTAGTAATCATGGATTCTTATGAAATTCTCTAAATAATCGTAGTAGCTTGCAATTCAGATGATGCGGTTGGGGAGTTCCTCACGTTTTCTGTAAAAATACAAGAAAACAAAATATAAGCTTAACATACATTTAAAGAAAACAAACATCTACAGGAAGCTATGGAGATCATACTCCCGGTTTAACCCCATGGGTTCCAGTGTCTGAAGTGTATGAATCCAATAGGATTCACGCTTCTTTAACATTTTTAAACGATTACCGCCTCTTCGAGGTTGTTGTACCTGCTCAATGATTTGAAAGCGCAATTGCGCAATATTGTGCTTACAGCGATCAAAATGGTGAGGGACTGGTAGAAGTAAATTGTTTTTTCTAATAGTGGACTTGTGCTTGGAGAAGCGGTCCTTCATTCGCATGGATGTTTCACCTATATATAACAGTCCACAAGGGCACTTGAGTAAATATATAATAAAACTGCTATTACATGTGAAAAGGCCTCGAACTGGAAAGCGCTTGCCTGTATAGGGATGCGTAAAATATTCCCCTTTAATTACACTTGAACAGTGTATACACCCTAGGCAAGGGAATGTGCCCTTTCTAGGAGTAGATAGAGTCTTCTGACGCTTCTCAGTTTGAGCACTGCCCACATCTGCCCTCACTACCATATCGCGGATGTTTTTATTACGTTTATAACATAATAATGGAGGATTTTTAAACTCCTCAATAGAGGGATAAGCTCTGGACAAAATGTTCCAATGCTTAGAAAAAATAAAGCGACACCTGTTAACCCATGGGTGGAACTTAGTGACAAACGGTATACGTGACCCCCTGGACTCCTGTTTAGGGGTCAAGGAGGTGACCCTACTTCTCTCACTATCCAGCAGTGCTGTGGGATACCCTCTATTCTCAAATCTCATAGACATTTCATCAAGACGTTTTTCTTTCACTTCAGTATTGGAAACAATCCTACGTACCCTTTGAAATTGGGAATGGGGTAATGCTTTTTTTACTGTGGGAGGATGATAGCTTGAGAAATGGAGAAGAGAATTTTTGTCGGTATTTTTGATATACAAATCAGTCACAATTGACCCACCTGCACCCTTAATGACCAGGGTGTCCAAAAAATTAATCTCATGATCACTATAATGCAGAGTAAACTGCAGCTCGGGCCAAATCGAATTTAAAAAATCTGAAAAGGCACGAAGGGATCGAATGCCGCCCCGCCATACACAAAACACGTCATCGACGAATCTTCGCCAAAAAATACAATGGATTTTAAACAGATCATTGATGTAAATATACTTGTCTTCAAACCATGACATGTATGAATTTGCATATGGCGGTGCGGCATTCAAGCCCATCGCGGTCCCACAGCACTGCTGGTAGTAGGTGTCCTGAAATAAAAAATAATTTTCAGTTAAAATAATTTCAAGAAGTTTCAGGAAAAATTCTTTAGCACCTTCACTGTGAGAGAAGAAGGATAGAAGCCACTCTACAGCCCGTATACCCTTCCAGTGAACAATAGAAGTGTACAGAGAACAAACATCGAAGGTTACTAATAAATCATCATCCTGTAACACCAGGGTCCCAACCTCACGCAAAAATTGATTCGTGTCAAGCAGGAAAGACGGCATATTTTTGGTCAGGGGTGTCATAACCTTTTCAAGTAAAATAGCTGGTGGAGACAAAATAGAGTCAGTCAAGGCCACAATAGGCCGACCCGGTGGCTGAGACAAAGATTTGTGCACTTTGGGCAGTGTATAGAACACCGGTGTTACAGGATGATGATTAATCAGATATTCTCCCAATTTGGGGTCAATAATCTGCTGTGAAATAAATAAATCAACCAAAGTACACAATTTCTTTTTTATAATGTATACCGGATCGCCATCCAGTGGACGATATACATCGGTATTGGCCAGCTGGCCCAAGATCTCATTAACATAGTACTCCTTGTCCATAAGGACAAGAGCACCCCCCTTGTCAGCAGGCTTGAAAATCAGGCTATCGTCCCCCAATAGGTTATCGATAGCCTGCTTTTCAAGGCGCGACAAGTTGTGGTTTACATGGAATCCACTCTGCCGTATCTCCTGCAAAGATTTTGACATGTCACGTTGGACCAATAAAATAAACGTTTCAACAGGATGATAGCACTTAGGTGGTTGAAAATGACTCTTGGTTCTCAGTCCAAAGTCCTTCAATGATAAGCAAGTGTCACTGGTCGTTGCTGTACTTGCGCTTTTGGGGGACGATAGCCTGATTTTCAAGCCTGCTGACAAGGGGGGTGCTCTTGTCCTTATGGACAAGGAGTACTATGTTAATGAGATCTTGGGCCAGCTGGCCAATACCGATGTATATCGTCCACTGGATGGCGATCCGGTATACATTATAAAAAAGAAATTGTGTACTTTGGTTGATTTATTTATTTCACAGCAGATTATTGACCCCAAATTGGGAGAATATCTGATTAATCATCATCCTGTAACACCGGTGTTCTATACACTGCCCAAAGTGCACAAATCTTTGTCTCAGCCACCGGGTCGGCCTATTGTGGCCTTGACTGACTCTATTTTGTCTCCACCAGCTATTTTACTTGAAAAGGTTATGACACCCCTGACCAAAAATATGCCGTCTTTCCTGCTTGACACGAATCAATTTTTGCGTGAGGTTGGGACCCTGGTGTTACAGGATGATGATTTATTAGTAACCTTCGATGTTTGTTCTCTGTACACTTCTATTGTTCACTGGAAGGGTATACGGGCTGTAGAGTGGCTTCTATCCTTCTCCTCTCACAGTGAAGGTGCTAAAGAATTTTTCCTGAAACTTCTTGAAATTATTTTAACTGAAAATTATTTTTTATTTCAGGACACCTACTACCAGCAGTGCTGTGGGACCGCGATGGGCTCGAATGCCGCACCGCCATATGCAAATTCATACATGTCATGGTTTGAAGACAAGTATATTTACATCAATGATCTGTTTAAAATCCATTGTATTTTTTGGCGAAGATTCGTCGATGACGTGTTTTGTGTATGGCGGGGCGGCATTCGATCCCTTCGTGCCTTTTCAGATTTTTTTAATTCGATTTGGCCCGAGCTGCAGTTTACTCTGCATTATAGTGATCATGAGATTAATTTTTTGGACACCCTGGTCATTAAGGGTGCAGGTGGGTCAATTGTGACTGATTTGTATATCAAAAATACCGACAAAAATTCTCTTCTCCATTTCTCAAGCTATCATCCTCCCACAGTAAAAAAAGCATTACCCCATTCCCAATTTCAAAGGGTACGTAGGATTGTTTCCAATACTGAAGTGAAAGAAAAACGTCTTGATGAAATGTCTATGAGATTTGAGAATAGAGGGTATCCCACAGCACTGCTGGATAGTGAGAGAAGTAGGGTCACCTCCTTGACCCCTAAACAGGAGTCCAGGGGGTCACGTATACCGTTTGTCACTAAGTTCCACCCATGGGTTAACAGGTGTCGCTTTATTTTTTCTAAGCATTGGAACATTTTGTCCAGAGCTTATCCCTCTATTGAGGAGTTTAAAAATCCTCCATTATTATGTTATAAACGTAATAAAAACATCCGCGATATGGTAGTGAGGGCAGATGTGGGCAGTGCTCAAACTGAGAAGCGTCAGAAGACTCTATCTACTCCTAGAAAGGGCACATTCCCTTGCCTAGGGTGTATACACTGTTCAAGTGTAATTAAAGGGGAATATTTTACGCATCCCCATACAGGCAAGCGCTTTCCAGTTCGAGGCCTTTTCACATGTAATAGCAGTTTTATCATATATTTACTCAAGTGCCCTTGTGGACTGTTATATATAGGTGAAACATCCATGCGAATGAAGGACCGCTTCTCCAAGCACAAGTCCACTATTAGAAAAAACAATTTACTTCTACCAGTCCCTCACCATTTTGATCGCTGTAAGCACAATATTGCGCAATTGCGCTTTCAAATCATTGAGCAGGTACAACAACCTCGAAGAGGCGGTAATCGTTTAAAAATGTTAAAGAAGCGTGAATCCTATTGGATTCATACACTTCAGACACTGGAACCCATGGGGTTAAACCGGGAGTATGATCTCCATAGCTTCCTGTAGATGTTTGTTTTCTTTAAATGTATGTTAAGCTTATATTTTGTTTTCTTGTATTTTTACAGAAAACGTGAGGAACTCCCCAACCGCATCATCTGAATTGCAAGCTACTACGATTATTTAGAGAATTTCATAAGAATCCATGATTACTACCATTTTCATTGATGTTGTTGCGATTGGGCTGTTTCTCACGTGTATCTGATTATTTAAATTGTTACTTCGTTTTTCCCTTTTTCCTTTTGTTCCCTCCCCCTTTGCTTTCTCTCTTTTTTTCTTTTCACTCCATTTTGTTTATCTAAATTACCATGACTACATGATGTCATTTCCGCTGTGGCGGTCTATTTAAATCACCTATATTGTGTGACTCTGTTATATGCCATTGGTTTGAGAAAGGCTCGCAGCAGAGCCGAAACGCGCGTCACTGAACATTTTATGCGTGGCGAATAAAGAGAAAAACTTTTTGAAGATAAAGTGAGTGCCGGTCTTTTCCTTCCCTTATGGAGAACTGTCAATACTAAAAGTCACAGTGAAGCATATCTACTAATATCGGCATACCGGAGTGGTATGTCAGTATATACTTGTATTCTATTTTACTAACACAGTACATGTTTGATTGACGAAACTTAACTACAATAATAAATATGACGATGAGCCTGAACACTATTCAACTGTGCTGTAAAACTGGTGCAACTGCATTAACATATGCTCTCCATGGTCTTCGGAGAGGTGCAGGATTATCAGATTCTCTCCATTATTACATAGGCATCGAAAATTATTAACATTAAGTGTAGATCATATTATAGTCACAGACAGGTAATCTTAAAAAAGCAATGTTACATTTGTACCTGTTCCATTAACGCAGTAGGCTCAGATTCCAGGGCACTTTCTACTGTACTCAGAAGTCACAAATTCTTTCATGAGCAGAGTTCCAGCAGAATAACACATATTTCTACCAGGCAGACGAGTGACTTATGGTGGAAAGCTGTTACCGTATAAATGGGAATTTCCTTACTTCTGACCTTGCTACAAACACTAAAATGTTTGTGTTATTTTAATGAATTTTCCTGACCGATAGAATGAAGCAGATAAATGTAGAGCGAGCGAAAGAAAGGGAGGGTCTGGCAGATACAGCGCACACAGGCTACAAGCACAAGCTGCAAAAAAACCAAAAAAGGTAACTTTATACACAAGGTTGAAAGTCAAGGAACTCAATTAGGGGTTAACTCACTCTCATAAATCACTCTTTTCCAGAGATGAGCACAGAATAGGATAATTTAATAAATGGAAGATGAGTCAGGATAATTATGGACGTCAAGGCAAACCATGCCAAGTCCCCCTCACTTTTAAAATGAGTATTAGTGATTTCATACAAGCTTAATGTGTATTTCTAGATACCACTGCGTCATCTGCATTATACTAATGATGGCTGAGTTATTACTGTAGGTCAGTGGCGTCGCCGGGGGGGGGGGGGGGGGGCCAGAGGGGGCCACGGCCCCCCCTACATCAAGCTGTGCCCCCCCAACTAAAATGTCCCCCATTCATTTTGGTGGTGGATGGTCTGTGCTGCGCTGCTGTGCACTGTGTAGGCACTTGGCAGCCCTACCAGACATCTTCTTCACATCTGATGATCTGTCTCGGACTCGTGCAGTTGCGGTCTCACTCTCTAGTCTCCACCCACCGCCGCCGCGCCGCCCCCGGCTCCGCCCCCAGCTCCAGGACCTGACCAGTTGAGTCAGACTCAGTGGCAGTGAGACGAGCTGATTCCGATTCATTCATCTACTGGCAGCAGCTGCTTAAAGTCATATTTTTTTTTTGGGCAACTTAAATTCCTTATAATGCGATATATTATTATATAGTGCTCTTACTCATTTTGGTTGGGTAGTTTCTTCAAAAAACGGACTTTTATAATATGTAAATGAGCTCCCTACCAGCAAGACGCCCCCTCCTCATGTTGATTGACAGGGCCAGCGAACGCGCTCGTACTCTGGCTGGCCCTGTCTGCGTTCAAAATTTGGTGCCTGCGCCGTACCGGTCTTCAGTTGGCGCAGGCACACTGAGAGGAGGACGCTCGCTCGGCCGCTCCATCCTCAATGCGCCTGCGCCGATGACGTTACATCTACACCCGTTGCAGGCGCACTGAGGAAGGAGCGGCCGAGCGATGGTCCTCCTCTCAGTGCGCCTGCGCCAACTGAAGACTGGTACAGCGCAGGAGCCAGATTTTGAACGCAGACAGGGCCAGCCAGAGGACGAGCGCGTTCGCTGGCCCTGTCAATCAACATGAGAAGGGGGCGTCTTTATGAAAGGAAGATGCGGCTGCTACCTACTTGCTGGTAGAGAGCTCATTTACATATTATACAAGTCTGTTTTTTTAAGAAAAATGAGTAAGAGCACTATATATTAATATATCGCATTATAAAAAATTTAAGTTGCCAAAAAAATATATATGACTTTAGTGGGGTGACAGAAGCCCTTTAAGCCAGCCAGGCCCAGACTAGAGAACAGACAGTGTGTGGCGTGGCGTGGCCCTACCGATACCGAACAGACTGGACTGAGCCTGACCTAGTGGAGACGGTGTGTAGCAGGTTAACTTAATAATAATAAGGTACAACATACAAGTAGTGACTAGTGACTGAGTGGACTGACTAAGTGTCTTTCTATTCTAACTAGAGAGATTAGATCTGACTGAGTCTGAGAGGAGAGCTGGCTGGCGGCTGCCCCTGAATCTTCCTGATTTAAAAGTTAAAGGGGTTCTGCACTTTAATTTAACTGATGATCTATACTATGGATAGATCTTCAGCTTCTGATCGGCGGGGGTCAGACACCCGGGACCCCCGCCGATCAGCTGCTTAAGAAGGCACCGGCGCTCCAGTAGCGCCGCGGCCTTTTCACTGTTTACTGCCGGCCCAGTGATGTCACGAGTTACGGCTAGTATCAACTAGCGTGGACGCGGCTAAGCTCCATTCAAGTGACAGAGCTTAGCCGCGCTCAGGCTAGTTGATACTAGTCGTGATGTCAGTCAGTGGGCTGGCGGTAAACAGTGAGAAGGCTGCGGTGCTTCTCGATCGCTGCTGCCTTCTCAAACAGCTGATCGGCGGGGGTCCCGGGTGTCTGACCCCTGCCGATCAGAAGCTGAAGATCTATCCAGAGTATAGATCATCTCAGTTAAATGAAAGTGCAGAACCCCTTTAAAGTTACTGTCAGAGCAGCCTGGATGATTACAGTGTTTACCGTTTAGAGAAATCATGTTCAAATGTGAGCGGTGGGAGGGTGATCTGTGGTCTGTGGATGTCATGAGTCATTACACTGTTATAGGGGGGGAGGGATCTATAGATTATACTCTTATAGTGTTATAGGGAGGGGGATCGGGGGTCTTTGGATGTCATGACACTGTTACCGGGGGGGGGGGGGGGGGGGGATCTGTGCCATGACACTGTTAGGCTCCCTTCAGACGTCCGTAACAGCGGCAATGTGCGGGTCCGCATTTTTTTTTCGGGAACGGAATTGCGGACCCGGAAGTGCGGGACCGCCTTTCCGTATCCGGCTGCACATCGTGCTGCCCTATAGAAATGAATGGGTCCGCAATTCCGTTACGCAAATTTCGGATGTGTGAATGGGGCCTTATAGGGAGAGGGATCCCGATATGACACTGATATGAGGTGGATCTGTGGATGACACATAGCATCAGATGCTATAAACGGTATGTGTCATCCACAGATCCCCCTCCATAAGTGTCATCCACAGATCCCCAGGCAGCTAGGACATGTTAAAATCTGAGTGATTGGGGTTTTTCTTCCCTATTGCGGTTTTAGGTATTGGGTAAAGTATCGCAGCATTTATAAGCATACTTATGTAAATGTATCATTGTTATAGCTGCCCCCCCTACTTTTGTCCTGGCCCCCAGTGTGCCCCCCCAAAATTTGAAAGCTAGAGACGCCACTGCTGTAGGTTTATCAGACTCATTTGTTATAGAACTAGTCATGTACATAACTGCGCTCTAATAATAAATGAGAAAGGGAATAATATCCAAATTTCAACATAAACCACCTGCCATTCTCATGGTATAGGTCCAACCTGGGGAACGGATGTTAAAGGGCCAGCCAGGTTTGAATAACATAGCTATGTGACAACAAACCATCTCAATTAGTATAACAAATCATTACAAGGCGCCTTGTTTTCAAAGAGGAGCTGACCTGCAGGACTCAGGCTCAGGCTGGATGATGAATCTGGTGCAGGGATGGACATTTTTGTTTAACACTATAGCAACTATTAGTTGGCCTACTTTTGAGATGGACTTTTACACTAAAATTGTGGCGCAAAATGTTGCATCTTAAGCCCCACCCACTTTAGTGAGCAAGTTCGAAAACAATGTAGAAGCTCTAGTTAAGCCAAATTACGCCCATTTTTAAACAGATTCTAGATGCAAACACATTAGAAAATTTGGGCCACCGAGGTATCCAGAAGTCCCAATCAGAGTAGGACAAAAGGCGGTGCTGCCCGTATAAGACTTTCTCTGGACAGTTCTGCAACATACCAGGTGCTTAGCAGAGAACAGCAAGACTGCCCCATTCAAGTGAACAGAGTGGAGCTGCGGTGCCCATACAGAACCTGGTCTATATAAAAGAATATAGGAACTCTTCCAATAGAACATATACAGCATGTGGTTGGGTATACACTGGGAGTATCCAGGTAACATTTACAAACTTTTGAGAGAACATCTGAGGAGATTAGAGCCAATATATAGGGAATGCAGATTAGCCTGGACCAAACTACAACTTCCATCATGCCCGGACTGCCTACAGATATTAGGGCATGCTGGGAGTTGTAGTTTTGCAACAGCTGAAGGGCCTCGTGTTTGACATCCCTGGCCTAGACCAAGATAAGAGAGCATGGCCTTCCACAAGGCATATCATGCATATAGAACTAGTTCATGTCATTGCTACCCAGGCACTGATAAGGATTAGCAATCCATGCATCCCGACATGTCCTTTACTACCTGTTAAAACTTAATTTATGGCACCGGTAACAGTGTATTGCCTAACGTTAATATAACACAATATATTTCAGCAAATTTGAAAGTCTGTCAAAAGCTTCATGATGCAGAAGAAACTTCCAGTGCTTAAAGTGTGAATGCCCTATAAACTCCTATACTTGAGTGGTAAGGGAGATAAAGATTTGCATCAACTTAAAAATATTTCTTGATAAGTAATTTTGGTTAATGAATTTGGCAGTCATTCGTATATGTTATGAAGTTTAGCAACGTAAATGACAAAGTTATTAACTTTTCTGAGTCCATTCAATTTGGCATACAACATACAATTAAGATACATCAAATACCATATATCCAGCTATAGATTATTTTTCTTAACAGACAATTTAATGTTGCATATAAGCTTGGCCAAATAAATTTTCTCATTACATTCAGATATTGCAGAGGTTCTTCTGGCAGTTCCAAACGACATTCATTTATAATTTTACCTTTAAAGGGAACCTGTTAAAGGCAGCATAGCATACTGATGTGGGCTAGCATTCCGCACTTTTACAGTCCGAATTTCACAGTGCATCTTGAGGTAGATGAGTCTGATGAGACTGGTGGCCATGCCCTCCTCACCATAACTGGCAGGTTTCTTTACTGTTATGCATAGGAAAGAAACCTGCCAGTCATGGACAGAAGGCAGGGGAGGGTGGGCCCACGAGTCTCATTGGACTCATCTTGCAAGGTTCGGCCTGTCAGTACTTAAAAAATACTGAATGTTCTTGTAGGTAAGAAGTGACAGTCTGCTGAAATCAGTGGGTCGGTCACGACACCATGCAGCCCTCAGGATCCCTTTAAGTGAATGTCCACTATTTAACATCATGCGATTTAAGGTCCAACATTTTGCACCGATGAATTCCTTATTATATATTAATAGCGGGCAGAGCCCTGTTTTTTCTAATACAGCACTCCAGCACCATTGACTAAAACAAGTTAAAATGCATCAGCAGGATCAACCTTATTAAACAAGGCTTAATGAATGACCCTGAATGGAACAAGCACTTTTAATTACACTGCGCTGACAAGACTTCTGAGATCACCCACAGTGTAATCTTGAAGAGGAAGAATTCAACGCGCAGCGTTTTTTGTACGGCTGAATCCCGGCATATTTGCCGGGCAGAGGCTGACTCTCTGCCAGATCCCACTATAGTCAGTGGAGCTGGCGGGCATTGCGTTAAGATCCAGCAATGCCAGATCCAGAGGGCTCATATATATAACTCATAACGTTGGCGTGAAAGAAGCATTACTTTTATTTAAAGGGTAACTGTCATGTTTTCATAAAAAATAAAAATAATTTAGCATATGTTACTGCTGCAGCAGCATTATGCATAAAGCAATCTTTAGTTTCTTCACATACCACTGTTTTCCTTGAGTTTTTCCCTTAGTTACGGCTGTTTAAACATTTACAATATAAGGACCTTCTCAAGATGGCTCCTCTGCCAGTTCTATGAAGCCCAAACCGCTTTCCCTCACTTCCCATACACACTTGCTGTAGCCAGCAGCTCCCTGCCAGCCAATCAGATTGGATTACTGAGAGACACGCCTCCTCACTCTGAAGCCTAATGCAGGCATGCAGTGTGACGGACCGCCCCTCCATCTTCCTGTCTTCTTAGCCAGAGACAGACAAGCCATAGCAACGGTCTTTTAACACCTTTAGGAGCTGGGACGAGAATACTCGTCCTAACTTGCAGGTACTTCAGGCACCAGGAGGAACATTCTCATCCTGCAGTTAAACTGTCACTGTGAGTAAACACACAGCTGATGGGAACGGAGCTGCTTGCAATTCTGCTTCTCCAGTGCTGATGAGATTGGAACTGTGAGTTAGCCTGCCCTTCCCCCTCAGCTGCAGTTAACCCCTTTAGTCCCCCTCACACATCCATACCCCTTCTTTAGTGCTCACTGATGTTTGGGGAGCCGTGTAACCAGTGAGCTGTGCCTGCCCTTCCCCCTTAGCTGCAGCAGTTAACCCCATCAGCTGCACTTAGTTCAGACGCCCATACCCCTTCCCTAGTGCTGTGTCATAAAAGACAGGGAGCTGTAAGTGTATTACCCTGGTCATAGACTTACAGCCAATGCATTATAATACAGAACTATTCTAATGCATTGTAAAAGAGATCAGACCCCCAAAAGTTGAAGTCCCAGAGTGGGACAAAAAATTAAGTGAAAACAATTTTTATAAAATAAAGTTTAACAAAAAAAAATTTTACGTTTCAAGGGGGGAAAAAAGCATCTTTTTCCCAAAATAAAGTAAAAAAAAAAGGTAAAGCATAGGGAAAAAAAGTAGACATATTAGATATCGCCACGTCTGTATCAACTGTCTCTATAAAAATACCACATGACCAAACACCAAACCCCTCAGATGAACACCCCAAAAAATTAAAACTGTGCCATTTTTTTGTCACCTTACATCACAAAAAGTCATATGCACCTGTTATTTAAACACATTGCCCACACCTGATTGCCATTCCATTGATTTAAAGGATATGACTTTAATTTCACCTTTAGGATTCAAACTTCATTTGAATGCTGGATGAAAACCTGTACAGCATTCAAATGTATGGGCTCCGCTGAGGTGAAATTTGTTAAGTCCCCAGAAATTCAGAATTCGATTTTAAAAGTGCAATCCGACACAGCCGGTACCGAAGCAAACTTCAGATTGCAGTTTTAAAACTGTTTTCAAATAGTAAAATCAAATGTCGAATTTCTTCACCGAAGTCTTGCGAGAATGATCGGCAGTGCGCTTCGCTCAGATGTATTCACCTTAAATTATCTGCTAATCCTAAAGGTTAACTTACTTTTGCCACTCACTGATGTGATATTGGATAATTTTCCTCAATAAATGAATGACCAAGTCTACTATTTTGACTCAATTGTTTGATAGGTTTATTTTAAATTTACTTTTAGCACCTTTGTGAAAATCTGATGTGGTTTTAGTTAAAATTTAAGCACAAACCTTCAATTACCACTGTATGTTATAAATGTCTGATAGGTCATCATATCTATCTCAAGAATGGAGATCATCTTGTGGTGGCAATGAATCCAAAGATGGCCTCTTATGCACCACTCTCAACATTCACCTCTATAAGAATTCCAAAAATAGTGTGCTTTCTCAGTATGTTTAGTAATATAGGTATAGGTTAAAGATGTGGCTCGATCTTAATAGCTTTTAAACATTTTCAATTTAAAAAATTCTAAATGTCCAAGGAACATCTGTTCTCTAAGTCTACAGGAGAGAATAGCTGTTTGACGAGGGTTCTGCTTTCTCCTTTGTGATTTCTAAGCTTATTAAATATTAGACTAAATTCATAAACTATTACACAGCCTGCTCATTTTGGCTTACGAGGCAAAAAGTATTCAAGCCCTAAGTTTATTACGGCCAGAGATGCTTTGAATAATAATAATGAAAAATCTGAGGCTAGCAACAATACAGAATATGATGTGGAATAAATAATTTTTTCATGCAAGAACAACATTTTAAATGCTGATAAGCAAAGTATTGTTCTCTATATCCTGGCAGGATACAGGCACAAGAACATTATATACTTAAAAATATGTGCCAGTGGAAATGTGGTGTGTAGTGGAAAAACATTTAAGTCTCAAACATATCAGACTTTTTGCATTAAACAAAAACTCCACCACTGAGTAACAACTTAAAAACATTTCAGTTACAATCATTCATACAAATAATATGTATAATATTTTATCCATTTTAAAATGATTTTTTTTTTCTTATTGTTTCCTCAGATTAAAACTATAAAATAAAAAACACACTGGAAGCAGCATAAAGAAAATACTCCACATTTAACTCGGCAAGGTAGAGCATGCCGCTTCGCCATGAATAATCTGAAAAAGTTATAATGAAATTGTATGAACTTGGGAGGGGGGGCGAATGAAGTGTACCAGGAGAGGAGTATTATATTTTTATATAGGAGAGGCATGCACATTACTAGCTATTGATTGGTCACAGTCAATGATTAAGAGGCAGAATGGGTATACTAAGACACTGTATCCCTGTTTGGGTACTGCAATACTGAGTCCAAGGGTACCAAATTCAGCCACATAATGTAAATGCTGAACAGGAAGACCCAGGAGCACACCCATTCGGGACCTCAGCAGAAGAAACTGCAGCCAGTCCACATGGTCACATGAGTGCAGTGGGGGTAGCAGAATTGGGGGCTCAATGGAGGGGTAAATACTACAGAAATGATCGTGATTTATTCTTACCTAAATGGGTCAGAGCTCTGTTTTTTTCTGTTACAGAGCTCCAAATTCCATTTTTTCTTTCCCTAGAAAAGTAGACCAGACAGCCATGCTTAGACCAAACAACCAGCTTCTCAAAAGAGTGCAAGTCTGCATGGCTTAGAGGGGTGTCAGGTGGCCTACAGCTATCTAAAGTGTATGGGCAGCCATAAAATGAAAGGGGTAGACTACAATCCCTTTTGGAAAGGAAGTTGGCGTAGAGATCATCTAATAAACTCTGGTTTGGATATTGAAACTCCTGACAATAAGCTGTGAACATGGGAATTTGCAGCCATCTATATATTTATATAGCAACTGAATAGGAGTTGGCAGCATCATAAGGTCTATAATGGTAGCAGGGGCCACCACCAAAAAACAAGTAGATCCCGTTTCCCCTTTCCATTGAAGAGGTGGTCTATACATTTAGGGTCAATCCCTGGTGAATGAGGCAAATTAATAACAGGAAACTTAAAACCGACATGAATTTCTATAAACACATTTAATAAATGTCTTAGAACTCAAAGTTAGAATAGCAAAACTTTTATACGTATATATACTTATACTTTATTATTTCTCACTTATAGTAAAATTCCACTGAGGTTTTCGAAAGAATAAAACTTCTAAGGCGCAGTGGTGCCAATCCTTTTAATAGCTAATGAGTATAATTACATTCTTCAGATCTAATATAACCCAAACAAGGGAAATTATTTACCAAATACTAAAACGAGCTTCCTTTGATCAAGATTAAAGGCACAATGGGGGGGGAGGGGATGTCAAAACTGACACGACATGGAATAAAACAGCAACTAAGTACCATATTTTCTTTAAGCCTCGGTACATTTCACAGCAGTGCTCTATAGCAATTAGTAACCAAAAACACCTTTTATTTGATTTAAAAAAAAAAAAAAGGATCTCCCGAAGCCGATATTTTGGCATAGGTAGCCAAGATTCATGCTCTCAGATCCTTTAACAAGAAACATGTATGATTAGACATTTTATATATTATGATTACACTAAAGTTTAGTTTCTCCTTTGGGGATGACATCGCCGGAGTACATAGTTCATGCCTGTGACTACATTAATAAACCTATTAATCCTATCATTGCACTATATAACTCTGGGTTATGACATCACTACTAAATACGAAACCAGTATAATTAATCTCCAATTTTCACGGCTATTATATCACTACTGAATATAAAACATGACAGCCACTCTTTTAATGATATGACATAATTACTATTAATATTAAAGATGACATCACTACACTTCTCACGCCTCTTATATCTTGTCATGTACTACCTACAGTGCTGCCCATAATTATTCATACCCCTGGCAAATTTTGACTTAAAGTTACTTTTATTCAACCAGCAAGTAATTTTTGATGGGAAATGACATAGGTGTCTCCCAAAAGATAATAAGACGATGTACAAGAGGCATTATTGTGGAAAAAAAAAAAACATTTCTCAGCTTTTGATTTACATTTGAGCAAAAAGTGTCCAGTCCAAAATTTTTCATACCCTTCTTAATAATCAATAGAAAAGCCTTTATTGTCTATTACAGCAATCAAACGCTTCCTATAATTGCAGACCAGCTTTTTGCATGTCTCCACAGGTATTTTTGCCCATTCATCTTTAGCAATGAGCTCCAAATCTTTCAGGTTGGAGGGTCTTCTTGCCATCACCCTGATCTTTAGCTCCCTCCACAGATTCTCAATTGGATTCAAGTCTGGACTCTGGTTGGGCCACTCCAAAACGTTAATGTTGTTGTCTGCTAACCATTTCTTCACCACATTTGCTGTGTGCTTTGGGTCATTGTCATGCTGAAATGTCCACTGGTGCCCAAGGCCAAGTTTCTCTGCAGACTGCCTGATGTTGTCGTTGAGAATCCTCATGTTTTGCTCTTTTTTTATGGTGCCATTTACTGTGATTAGGTTCCCTGGTGCATTGGCTGAAAAACAACCACCATGTTTGACAGTGGGGATGGTGTTCTTTGGGTTCTCCTTTTGTACGCCAAATGAAGAAAACATCATTGTGACCAAACAATTCAATTTTTGTTTCATCCCACCATAACACAGAAGACCAGAAGTCGCCTTCTTTGTCCAGATGAGCTTTTGCAAAGGCCAAGCAAGCTTTTGTGTGTCTTATCTGGAGAAGTGGCATCCTCCTTTGTCTGCACCCGTGGAACCCAGCAGTGTGCAGTGTCCGTTGGATTGTCTGCCTTGAGACATTGCCACCAGTAGAGCCCAGATTCACCAGGATGGCCCTGGTGGTGATCCTTGGATTCTTTTTCACCTCTCTAACTATCCTCCTGGCCAGCACAGGTGTCACTTATGGCTTCCGACCACTTCCTCTGAGATTTTCCACAGTGCGGAACATCTTGTATTTTTTTTTATAATACTTTGCACTGTAGCCATTGGAACTTGAAAACATTTAGAAATAGCCTTGTAGCCCTTTCCTGACTTGTGAGCAGCCACAATGCGCAGCCGCAGGTCCTCACTGAGCTCCTTTGTCTTAGCCATGACTGTCCACAAACCAACTGCAGAGAGCTGCTGTTTTTCACCTGTTGAGTTGATTAAAACAGCTGTTCCCAATGAATCAGGGTAATTAGGATGCTTTAGAACAGGTTGGACTATTTGGAATGGTATAGAACTTTTGATTTTCCCACAGACTGTGACAGTTTGTGAAGGGTATGAATAATTTTGGACTGGACACTTTTTGCTCAAATGTTTTTTTTCCCCCACAATAATGCCTCTTGTACATCGTCTTATTATCTTTTGGGAGACACCTATGTCATTTCCCATCAAAAAATTACTTGCTGGTTGAATAAAAGTAACTTTAAGTCAAAATTTACCAGGGGTATGAATAATTATGGGCAGCACTGTATGTATGATTTTAATTTTTTAGATCAATGATGGCAAAACTGCATGATCAACCCTATCTGGCATTATGCCTGGTTTAATAGAGTTGATCATGATGACAGGTGCCCTTTAAGAAATACTGTTGACTATTATATAGCAATTATTTAAAAAAATTAAATCCCATCTCTACACTTTTCATGGCTTTATATTCTACATTTTACTGACTATGACATCTTTCATGAGTCTGACATCAACACAAAAAAATTCACTATTCTAACTTTTTATTCCATTTGTTTTATATTTTATTAGAAAATCTTATGGCAGAAAAAAAAAGGAATTGTGTATGTATGCTGTGCAGTCCTTATGAATGTACAGCTGATTTGGGAAAGGTAAATTGATAGAGACAAGTTAAACTGGATCTTCAGGGCACTGCATTGCGGCCACAAAAAGGTCTCCACTTCATCCTTGCATTAGATTCCCCAGAGATATTACTGATAAAAACAAAATTGTTCCTGGAATGAATTTAGAGCTGCCGTAAATCATACCAATCTGGCATTTAATAGACAATCATACGTAGATAATAGGTGTCTTAACCTGAGAAAGTAGTAAGGCAATGAGCACAAAAAGGAGAAGCTCAGCAGAGGCCCTTATGCTGTTTAAAAGGATTACATTTATCTAGTAGAACTGAGAATCCCAACATCATGGAATTTTTTAAATATAATCCAAAGATCAAGATACTTCAATAGTAAACAAATAAGAACGGAAACCTTATTTATCGGAAGATAAGCGTTAACAGATTTGGGGAAAAAACTTTCATTATTGTCATAAATTGCTGAACAATTTGTGGTTTGAGGAGTGACTTAGGCCCCTTTCACACGGGCGAGTATTCCGCCCGGGTGCAATGCGTGAGTTGAACGCATTGCACCCGCACTGAATCCCAACCCATTAATTTCTATGGGGTTGTTCACATGAGCGTTGATTTTCACTCATCACTTATGCGTTGCGTGAAAATCGCAGCATGCTCTATTTTGTGCGTTTTTCACGTAACGCAGGCCCCATAGAAATGAATGGGGTTGTGTGAAAATCGCAAGCATCCGCAAGCAAGTGCGGATGCGGTGCGATTTTCACGCACGGTTGCTAGGAGACGATCGGGATGGAGACCCAATCATTATTATTTTCCCTTATAACATGGTTATAAGGGAAGATAATAGCATTCTGAATACAGAATGCATAGTACAATAGCGCTGGCGGGGTTAAAAAATAAAAATAATAATAATTTTGCTCACCTTAATCCACTTGATCGCACAGCCCGGCATCTCTTCTGTCTGTCTTTTGTGCTGTGTGGAGGAACAGGACCTGTGGTGACGTCACTCCAGTCATCACATGATCCATCACTATGGTAAAAGATCATGTGATGACTGGAGTGACGTCACCACAGGTCCTGTTCCTCCACACAGCTAAGATGAAGACAGAAGGAGATGCCAGCTTCGCGATCAAGTGGACTAAAGCGAGTTAAAAAAAAATTTTTACCCCCTCCAGCGCTATTTCACTATGCATTCTGTATTCAGAATGCTATTATTTTCCCTTATAACCATGTTATAAGGGAAATAATACAATCTACAGAACACCGATCCCAAGCCCGAACTTCTGTGAAGAAGTTTGGGTACCAAACATGCGCGATTTTTATCACACGAGTGCAAAGCACATTACAAAGTTTTGCACTCGCGCGGAAAAATCGCGAGTGTTCCTACAACGCACCCGCACATTTTCCCACAACGCCCGTGTGAAAGAGGAGTTCCTGACAAACTGCCTGTGAAAATGTGCCTTTGATCGCCCGATAAACTAGCAAAACGCTCTTTCATAGGGTGATCCCGTCGTTTGTGCAGGCATAGCTTTTGGGTAGCAGATCGTGTGGTCTGAACGGCGATCTACTGCCCAGCAACAATGATTATGTATGGGGATGTATCACAAAAGTGAGAGCTCCTCTTCACACATTGAAGGAAATCGTTGCATGTAAATGCAGCATTGTCCTTCACTGAATGGGCAGCCGACTGTCGGGAAGGAACGCTTCCTTCCCGACAATCGGCTGTACATTGCACTGTGTAAACTTGCCTTGGGACATTATCAATCAATTTGGGTGGGGAAATTGTTAAAGGGGTATTCTGGTTATTTCAAGTTATTCCCTATTGGTGGGGTCTGACTGCTGGAGCTATCTGAAAAAAGTCCTTAGTTGCAATAAAACAAAGAATTAATTTATAAATGAATTCATCAATTAGACTGAGGGTGGGTTCACATGGAGCCAGAAGTAGATTCGAAAGAAATCAGAAATGTAAAGATAGGACTTATACTTCTCCTTACTGCTGGATCCACTTTTGGTTTTGGCTAGAAATCTGCCTCAAAACCTCCAAAAAATTGTGTGTGAAGCTTTCCTAATATACTTGTAGAGGATGTAGCTTCTTTTCCTCATACTAATAGTGGTAAACAAATCATTAACATGGCCGTTGGACATTTACACATTTTACGTTGCAGTTCTGCCTCTTCAACAAAAGTCAATAACCTGTGAAGTCATTTTTCATACTTATCTAGTTGAGTCAATTGAAAAAAAGAAATATTGCTTTCTTTTTTTTTTGGTCGAAGACCAGCTTAAAATAATGGAAAACTGTTTTCTGAAGGACATATCTGCTACTCTCTGCAGGAGGTCCAGCATTACAGGTGTAGCTATATATAGGATAGCACAGATCAGATATAGGAACACTCTAAATCCCATTCTTTACATGACTTTAACTGGTAAAAATACTGCTCTTTTAGGCTTGGTGCTTGTCCGAGTTATATTTATTGATGACCGACACCCGGCACCCCCGCCGATCAGCTGTTTGAAGAGGAGGCGCGCGCCGTGCTAGCGCTGCCTCCTCTTCACTGTTTACCTTCTCGCCATTGCATCTGCAGTGGTGAGCAGGTGTAATTACACCTAACCGTCCCATTCATTTCAATGGGACGGCTTGGGTGTAATTACACCTGCTCACCAATGCAGATGTAACGGCTAGAAGGTAAACAATCAAGAGGAGGCAGCACTAGCACGGAGCGCGCCTCCTCTTCAAACAGCTGATCGGCGGGGGTGCCGGACCCCCGCCGATCCGATATTGATGACCTATCCTCGGGATAGGTTATCAATAAATATAACTTGGACAACCCCTTTAAGGATCTGTTTGCTTGTGGTGGTGATGGAACAAGCTTCTCATTACTGTGCTAAGCGGAGACTTCTGCCTAACAGTGGGCATGGTGATGTCAACAGCACAGATGGGTGTTCTCTTGCGCTTCCCAAGGCTGAATTGGAGGCAGGTACTATGCAAAATAAAGAGAATACACAGGTAGCCAGAGATAAAAAGGATTCACGCATTTCTTTAGTGGTTAAATACCACCCTTGGACCCAACGTCTGAAGGCAATTGTTAATAAACATTGCCAAATTATATCCAAATACTACCCACAGATAGGTGAATTTCAAAGACCGCCCATGATGTGTTACAAACGGGCTGACAACATCAGAGATAAAATAGTCAGGGCCGATGTGGGTAGCAATAAAATGGAAATGAGACAGAGTACATAATCCTCTCCTAGACAAGGTACATTCCCTTGCCTTAACTGTGTTAACTGTTCCAGTGTTATCAAGGGCTCGCATTTTTCTCACCCACAATCGGGTGAAAGTATCCAAATACGGGGCACATTGCAATAGTAGATTTGTGGTTTACATTCTCAAGTGTCCATGCTGTTTGCTATATGTGGGGGAAACCTCAATGAGAATGAAGGATAGACTGAGTAAACATAAATCTACCATCAGTAAAGGCAATTTATTACTTCCTTTTCCCTTCCACGTTCACCAACAGAAACATAACATAGCACAATTGCTCTACCAAATCATTGAGAGTGTCCCGTTACCCCATCGTGGTGGTGACAGAAATAGATTACTACTGAAGAGAGAGGCACATTGGATCCTTTGGTTGCAAACGATGGAACCCAGAGGCCTTAATCGTGAATACAATGTGTCTTGTTTTCTTTGATGTATCCTGTATCTTAATTGTAGTTCTTGAGTATACAGATTGTAAGCTATTTCTTTTTCTTCCAGTGGAATTGAACGATCTGATGAATTGGATTATATCCTTTTTCCACACTCTATATATTATTGCATACCATTACTACAGCGCTGAGCTTTAGATTTTTTTTTTTATTCTTCTATTTGCATAAGGGGAGGAGCCCTATGTCATCAGTTCCTCTGTATTTCAGTCGTCTAGTTAAAGAATCAATGTTAAGATGTATATACACAGTCTGATGAAAGCACGTTGGTGCTGAAACACGTCACTATGCTGTAATATGCGACCAATAAATTCACCATACTAAAAGATATCTACTGCGAAGTGCCGGTCTTTTTTGCAACATATCTTCAATGTTGTTCCATAAAAAGATATAATAAAATATTTAAAAAAATGTGAGGGGTTTACTCACTTTTGTGAGATAATGTATGTTTTCAAAGTTATCGGGCACTTTTAATTCAAGAGGAAAACTTCCATTTACAAAATTTACAGTAACAGTTGGGTACTGGGGGCGCAATACTTACAAAAGCCTATGAATGGTGAAGGAAAACTGAGGTGGGTGACCTCAATGGGTTGCCTGTTATTGGCTGAGTGGGTATTTCTTGCTTGTTAAGGCTGGACCAAAAAGTGGAGATCAGCAAAGACCCAAGTAAGCAGCATTGGCGGGGATCAGTGAGGTGATTTTTAGATCATTCTGAGGATTTTGTAAATAATTGGTACTGCCCCGACAACTGCTTTATGGACCATTTACGTGCTCCTCTCTGACTTAGCAGTTATAAGAATTGTTAATGCACGGGGAATGCAAGTAGTCAGGAGAAGCAAGAGATCCTCTTTAAAGTGCAAAATACAAAATTGTATTACTTTGCACCCTAGTCTGCAGTGCCTAATAAAAAATCCATACTCACCTGCTCTCCACCACTCTGTTTCCTGCCTTTCTTTACTGGTCTTCAAGTACCCATCTGTCAACTTCCGCACGGACAAGAGCACATGCACCGCTGCAACCAATGACTGGTCTACACAGTGACGTGTCCCCATGTGGCACATCACTGACGGCTCACATTCCACTTTGGAACACATCACCACCCATCTGTGCAGAAGTTACCAGTAAGGGACTTGAAGACCAGTAAATAGAGGCAGGGAGCTGGAATGGAGCAGTGGGGAAGAGGAGAGATTTTTTTTTCATAGGTATTCCAGGACAGGGTACAAGTTGAAAACAAAAGCTGAACAACTAATTCATGGGGTTGTATTGGATTAGAAAACATGGCTGCTTTCTTCTCAAGACAGCAATAACCCTGATTGGTTCTTTCTGGCACTGCAGCTCATCTCATTTCAATTGAATGGCGCTAAACTGCAATACATGCACTACTTGCATGACACTATTTTCGGGTAAAAGCAGAAGTGCTCTTCTAATCCTGTAAATCCCCTGCCATTTTTGCACAGTCAATAATGATGTTAATAAATACACTAAAAGATGTTTGTAGACTAGGCTTGCCCTTAGTTACTTGACCACTGGTTATAACCTAGCAGGTTTTACAAACTGACAGATATTCAGCCAACATATCTAGTGGTATTTTTGTTCCTGCTACATTCCTGAGCACTTTATAACCTCTTGAGTAAATTCACGTCCTTAGATTACCTAAATGTAACTGAACTGCCTTTTTACTTCAATTTAAGATGAAGATTGAGCCCAGAGTGAAGGCAAAACAATACCCTGTCTGGCAGCAGCCAAAAAATGTATTTTAACATGTTCCAAACCTTTATGCAACAATCGGATACTTTATGGTTTTACCACAAATCAGTGTTGAAATGTTTTCAACTATATAGAGCCAGAAGTGTGTAACAGTAAAGTATTTCTTACAGCACCGTCTTTCAGACAGTCAGTGAAAAAAGCCTTGTGGAGTTTGGGGCATCTCTTAATGGATGGTGGAACACATGGCAATGGGCAAAACGATGGGCAACCAATAACTGTGTTTATTGGGACTTAGCATTAGCATTATGGAGCAGGTTAACAGGGCATGCCTCGTATGTCTCTACCAGAGAAAGAAACCTAATCTTCTCTGACAATACTATCTTCATGCCAGCATGGCCTTATAAATCGGTGTCCGACAGGATGTTCTTAGGTCTAAAACCATTATGGTTTTGTAAAGGAAACTAAATCAAACCATGCTTAAAACAAAATCTACCTGATGGAAAAAATACATTATAAATAGACACAGACTTTGGCAAGCCAGATAAGATGTGCAAAGGGAAATCTGCAAGTGTTGGCATGCCAAAATTATACATTTAGCAGTATGCTAAAGGTAAAGCTCTGCGAAACGTACAATCTAGCAACTCTGGAAAGTGGATTGAATTCATTGTTTCATTTGCAAATTTTATAATCTACCAACAAAGTGTAAATAAATATATTTTACTGCCGGGAACTATCAACAATCAATAAGGATTGCTGTTGATGGATCTTATGAGCAAAACCTTTTCATAACATTACCTTGGGTTTTCCATATCTAGTGCTTTGGGGCTCTGGGTAGAGATTATATGCTGAAGACACTTTGAAAAGAGGAGCTGATTCTCTATGTATGCCCCCACTGCTGTTTTACAGCATACAAACGGTGAGACAGGCTATAGTTTGCATATGTGAACAATTTTTGAAGGGAAATTCCAATAACAGGTTGTCCCCTTATTCAAAAGGGACATGAACAGGGGCCCTGTGTTCTCTGTTTGAATTGGGTGGTGGTCGTGCATGCACACCACTGTTCCATTCAAAGTCTATGGGATTCCCGAAGATAAGCGATTACAGCTCTCCCATAAAGTTTGAATGTGTGTGCAGTCTACCACACTATTTGCCAATCTATTATGTATATAAAAAAATTGATGGAAAAGAATGGAAAACAAGTCAAATGGAATCCAAAAATGAATTGTTTCAGTTTCACCTATTAAAGTAATTCATCATGGGACACTTCTGAATACCAATTTGGGGTATTTGGGCATACAGTACCAGCCAAAATGTTGGACACACTTTCATTAAAAAAAAATTTCATCAACTGACGTGGCCTCCACAATAACCAGACTTTGACCCAACTGGGATAGTTTGGGATGAGCTGGACCAGACTGTTAAAGGATAACTGTCACATTTAGACCCTAATTTCAATTTTCATATTTGTAGTTACTAATAACAGGATATTCCAGAATCAGTTACTATTAGACTGACTTAGCCCATATTTAATAAGATTCAGCCCTTAGCAACCAGTCTGCATAAAACTGCAATTTCACTATTCAGTTAAGATGGCGCCACTGCCCGCACCCTGAGGCTAATCCCGCCTGCCCTCACTAGCCAGTAACAATAGCCCCCCAAAAGTGTCAGCAACCAGAGTTTTCCCCCCTAAAGGGTTAATCTCCTGCAGCACAAAGGGGTCCTATTACCACATGTTGCTTTCATTTATACACTGAGCAGATGGCAGATCTCCCTTCCCTGGTCTGCGCTGCTCCAACTCTGCATTCTCCAGCTCTGCTGAGTGAGGGAGCGTCTACCAAGCGCAGGGACAGGGAGAAGTGCACACAGCCCAGGCACTGTTATCAGCTGCTGGGGAGGACCTGGCTTTAATCATTTACTTACAGTCCCTGGCTGTCTGTAATCTGCCCTTGCACGCTGCATCCTCCGTCCTTCAACAGATAGACGGACCCTGCCTAGCAACACTATTTTAAGCACAAGTAAAAGTAGGCAGTACAGGGAACAAAAATGTGGAATTAAGGGGTAATTGAATACACAGTGAAAAGTTGAAATAGGGCCACCAAAGTGATATTAATCACCACAATCCAATACTCAAAAAAAATTAAAAAAATATATTATATATATATATATATATATATATACACACACACACACAACAGTTATACTTTAAGCAAAAGCAGCCAACAAACAAGTGCTCAGCATCTCTGGGAACTCCTTGAAGACTAGTGGAAAAACATTTCAGCCGAGTAACTCATGAAGCTGATTGAGAAAATGCCAAGAGTTTGCAAAGCTGCCATCAAAGCAAAAGGAGGCTACTTTGAAGAATCTAAAATATAATACATATTCTGGTTTGTTTTACACTTTTGTTTACTACTTAATTCCTTATGTGTTCCTTCTTCATTTTCATGTCTTTGGTATGAGTCTATAATGTGGGAAAAAAACAATAAAAATCATGGAATGAAAAGGTGTGTCCAAACTTTTGACTTGTATTGAATACCACTGTGTAGGACTACAACTATGTGTGAACATGGGCTAACAGTGTTAAAGATGTGTCCAAAACAACTAACTATGGTAATGCTTTTTCCTATGGTATAGGTAGAAACTGCAGTCTGAAACTTTATCTAAAAATGTCAAATAATAGATATTAGGGATCGACCGATTATCGTATTTACCTATATTATCGGCCGATATTCAGGATTTTGAACGCTATCGGCATTTATTTTGCCAATATTCCGATAGCGTATGGGGAACACAGATCGCGCTGCTGACAGCGCTTTCCGTGTTCCCTCAGCAGCAGCACAGGGGAGAAGGAAGCAGTGTCTCCTCCCCCTGTGCTGCTGCTGCTGCCGCCAATGAAAGGACAGGGGACAAGAGGAGGGGAGGAGCTATGGCCACGGCGCCACCAATGAAGCTTAATCTCTCACTTATTCATATACAAGAGGCGGGAGCTGCAGAATCACATAGCCGGCTCCCGACCTCTATGAGCTGTAGCTGCGATCTGCGGTAGTTAACTCCTCAGGTGCCGCGGATCGCAGCTACTGCTCATAGAGGTCGGGAGCCGGCTATGCGATCCTGCAGCCAGCTCCCGCCTCCTGTATATGAATAAATTAGAGATTAAGCTTTATTGGTGGCGCAGTGCGCCGCCCCTCCCCCCCCCCCCCCCAGTATTAAGCATTGGTGGCGCAGTGCGCCTCCCCCCCCAAGCACCCCCCAGTATTAAGCATTGGTGGCGCAGTGCGCCCCCTCTCCCCCCCAGTATTAACCAGTGGTGGCGCATAGGGCCCCCCCACCCCAGTCGCAGTGCGCCCCCCCACAGGATCCCCTCTCCCCTGCTCCTCCGATCGGAGCCCCAGCAGTGTAATGCTGGGGCTCCGATCGGTTACCATGGCAGCCAGGACGCTACTGAAGCCTGGCTGCCATGATAAGCTCCATGCTGCTGTGTGCACACAGCACAAAGCACACAGCAGCAGGGACAGTGTGAGCTCCTATTCACCCTGATAGATCTCTATCAGGATGAATAGGACAAGGGTTCTAGTCCCTAAGGGGGCTAAAAGTTAGTTAAAAAAAAAAAAAAAAGTTACAAAAATAAAAACACCAAAATATTAGATATAAATGAAAAAGAAAGATTTACAAAAAAAATACACATTAACAATAAACATTAATTTTCAGCAGATTTGTGGGAATTTTTATTTTTATTTTCAAAAATGAAAATTCCCACAATATCGGTATAAATTATCGGCTATCGGCCTGAAAGTTCACAAATTATCGGTATCGGCCCTAAAAAATCAATATCGGTCGATCCCTAATAGATATCATTACTATCTCATCTATGGAGGAGGCAGGAGCTGGAGATGTAAATCATTAGCATTGGCCTTCTCTCCATGCACTGCGGAGTAGAGTAGAGGGTTACAGAAACCTGGTTTCTTTATTGCAATTTAATATTTTCTTTTACTTATTGTCTGAGAAAACTGTAGGTGTGCTTTACTTTTAACTTGCTTTTCTTCTGGTCCATGGGTGGAAACACACATGACCGCATAAATAACATGTAACCTTGGAGCAAATTCAATACCCCAACACAACGTATAAGGGCACATTCAAGAGCTGCAGAAAATCCATGTAAGGTAGATCTCGCTGCAACTTTATCCCAGATTTCACCCTTTACATTGCAAAGGGTGAAAAGTATTGTCAAAATCCACAGCAAATCAACAATACGCCCTCAAACCTTCAGTAGAAAGACATTTAAAAAATGTGAATGAGTGTTATCTTCAGTAACCTCCAGCCTTTTACTTGGGGAGGAGACAAACATTCCTGCTTCATATATTGCATGCTGGAAACGGGAGTTGGGGAGGACTTTGTCCACAACAGATTTGGATAGCTTTCTTATTGAATCATGGACTATTCATCTCATGCAAGATAAAGGAAAATAGTTATAAAATACTTGCCAGATGGTGTAAGATGCCAGTTTAGTTTCACTCCATTTTTCCCTCCCACTCGGATCTTTGCCAGGGCGGAGGGACTGATAGATGTTCTATGGAAAACATTTTGTGGTGGTGGTCTAAGGCCACTGCTGGACGATCTGAGGTTTCTATATAATTATATTTATTGTGTACATGTACAATTCACACTGGAGATGGCATTCTTGTCTACTATATCAAGTCCTATTAAAGTAGGGGCCTGATGAGATACACCCAAAATTATTAAAAGAGCTTAGTGGTGAGCTGGCAAAACCGTTAACAGATTTATTTAACCAATCATTAGTAACAGGAGTCGTCCCGGAAGATTGGAAATTGGCAAATGTCGTGCCCATTCACAAGAAAGGTAGTAAGGAGGAATCGAGCAACTATAGACCAGTGAGTCTGACATCAATAGTAGGCAAATTAATGGAAACCCTATTAAAGGATAGGATTGTGGAACATCTAAAATCCCATGGATTGCAAGATGAAAAACAGCATGGGTTTACTTCAGGGAGATCATGTCAAACAAATCTTATAGATTTTTTTGACTGGGTGACTAAAATAATAGACGGTGGAGGTGCAGTACACATCGCATATCTAGATTTTAGTAAGGCTTTTGACACTGTCCCACATAGAAGACTTATCAATAAACTGCAGTCATTGAGCATGGACTCCCATATTGTTGAGTGGATTAGGCAGTGGCTGAGTGACAGACAACAGAGGGTTGTAGTCAATGGAGAACATTCAAAACAAGGTCATGTTACCAGTGGGATTCCACAGGGATCTGTACTGGGACCAATTTTGTTTAATATCTTCATAAGTGATATTGCAAAAGGCCTCAATGGTAAGGTTTGTCTATTTGCTGATGACACAAAGATATGTAACAGGGTTGATGTCCCTGGAGGGAAACGCCAAATGGAAAAGGATTTAGGAAAACTAGAAGAATGGTCAGAACTCTGGCAACTGAAATTTAATGTGGATAAGTGCAAGATAATGCACCTGGGGCGTAAAAACCCAAGGGCAGAATATAGAATATTTGACACAGTCCTGACCTCAGTATCTGAGGAAAGGGATTTAGGAGTAATTATTTCAGAAGACTTAAAGGTGGGAAGACAATGTAATAAAGCAGCACGAAATGCCAGCAGAATGCTTGGATGTATAGGGAGAGGTATAAGCAGTAGAAAGAGTGAAGTGCTTATGCCGCTGTACAGATCACTGGTGAGACCTCACTTGGAGTATTGTGCGCAGTACTGGAGGCCATATCTCCAGAAGGATATAGATACTCTAGAGAGAGTTCAGAGAAGAGCTACTAAACTGGTCCATGGATTGCAGGATAAAACTTACCAGGAAAGGTTAAAAGACCTTAATATGTATAGCTTGGAAGAAAGAAGAGACCGAGGGTATATGATAGAAACTTTTAAATACATAAAGGGAATCAACTCGGTAAAGGAGGAGAGCATATTTAAAAGAAGAAAAACTACCACAAGAGGACACAGTTTTAAATTAGAGGGGCAAAGGTTTAAAAGTAATATAAGGAAGTATTACTTTACTGAGAGAGTAGTGGATGCATGGAATAGCCTTCCTGCAAAAGTGGTAGCGGCAAATACAGTGAAGGAGTTTAAGCATGCATGGGATAGGCATAAGGCTATCCTTCATATAAGATAGGGCCAGGGACTATTCATAGGATTCAGATATATTGGGCAGACTAGATGGGCCAAATGGTTCTTATCTGCCGACACATTCTATGTTTCTATGATTAAAAACAATAGGACTCATTTACTAAAGACTGGCGTTTCATACACCAGTCTTTGTGAAAGGCCCACTAGAGGAAAATCTGAGCAATTTATTACAAGGTGTATGCCTTTCAATACATTTGTTGCATCTTCTGCTGTTTGTGTGGCAGAAACAGTAATCTAGCCCAGCTATAATTCATCACAGTTTTCTGTAAATTATTTAACCACGATGGCCCAAATCCCTTTAATTAAGCTCTGCCCATTTAAAAACCTCATGGCAAGAATGGCTTTAAATATAACAAGTTGAAAAATATTTGCACAAAATGTCATTTGTGCCACATTTTGTGACTTTTTATACCAACAACAAGGCATAAAGGACACCCACCACGCTCCACCACTTTCTTACAGCTACCTGACTAATCCCGGGTACCTGAAAGTCAGAGCAATCCTCCTCCTGAGACCACTGATTTGTAGAATCTGATTGTATCATGCAAATAGAAGATACAATAGCAGCCGAACTACCCTCTTATTCTAAACCTTATCCCAACACAATTCTTCCTCCTCCTATCATGGGCTTATATCTGTTTCACTGCCAACTAGATTTTCTTACATAACCCTTCAAACGTTCAACAGTTTATAAGACTTTACTGTAGTGGCACTTCTAGAGCTTGTAATAAACACTCCTCAAAGATAGGCTTACCTTTATTTCTTTTGTCTCATTTGGTCTACAATTTCTGTGTTAAAGTTTTTTTTTTTTTTTAAGTACACATTTGGAGGCAATTTTTGTTTATGACTGCATTTTACTCATTTTTGACTAAAAATCATATTTTCCATTGGCCTTTATTAAAAATATTGAGCCATTCTGTCACAAAGGGTTAATTGTTTTTCTAACTGTGTGACTGGTACTTTCACTTAGTGCCGGTCATCTAATAAGACATCTCTAAACGACTGAGAGGTCATAAACACTTATTCAAGCCAGATTCTTATCATTAAGATAAGGACTGAGCTTTAATGAGTGATTATAATGTGAGAGCAAAGATAAGGAGTCCGTCTGCTCCCCAGATGACTGAAAATCGACAGGCAGCTACTACAGCATCTCAGCTCTGTAGACAAAAAAGGATTCAATATTTAAAAAAAAAAATTTTTTAGCTCAAAATAAGTACAATGCAATAATAAAAAGGTGTACATAGCCTTAAAATACATATTTCCCCAACAGCAGTAAATGTAATAAAATAAGAAAGTCATACTCACATCTTTTCTTCTCTGACAGTTCCAGCAATGCACTATGGTCCTGCAGCACTGACGTCACCACTGCAGCCAATCGCTGGCCTTACTAGTCACATGTTGCGCCCAGTGATTGGCTGCACAGTGATGAGGCATGTACGGGATGCCACCGCTTCAGCCAGGAAAACAAACCCTAGAGGAGAGGACTGGAGCGCGGCGTAGGAAGTGGCAGGAGAGAAAAGTATGGCTTTGTTATTTTATTCCATTTAACACTGCTGGGAAAGTAGTTTTTTTTTAACTTGGACAACCCCTTTAACCACCTCCGGACCGCCTAACGCACATGTGCGTTCCGGAGGTGGCAGCGCTGCGCACAGTCACGCATATACGCGTCATCTCGCGAGACGCGAGATGACGCGAATAAGACGCGAGATGACGCGAATATGCGCGCGCGCATGCGCAGTTCGCGCCGGCATTTCACACAGCAGTATTTCGTCAGCAACCTGCCAGCCAATGATCGTGGCTGGCAGGTTGCTGATTTTTAAAAAATCCAATCAAAGTGCCAGATAGCAGATCATATTCGTAAATATGATCTGTTATATGGCTGCCTGCTCCTCTGCTGGTTCTTTTCGTCGGTTGGATCCAGCAGAGGAGCAGGCTTCACAGTGAGTACACCAAACACTACACTTTAGCCCCTGAACACCCCCCCTGAACCCCAATTAACCCTTTGATCACCCCTTTGATCACCCCTGTCAATCACAAGTGAAAAGAAAAAAGTGATCAGTGCAAACTGTCACTTTTTTTTTCACTGTTATTGACCGTTAGGTTTTAGGTATAGTTTAGGTCCCTTGGTTAGGTAGTTAGCGATCAGTTAGCGCCCAGCCCACCGCACCGCAGTCCGTTATTCGCTGATTAGCGTATCGCTAATCAGCATTTGTACTTTTATAGTATCTGGAAGTGATCAAAACTGATCACGGTCAGATCTATAATTGTATTAGTGTCACTTTAGTTCGCCCTCCACCCAAAACGCAGTGTTTGCCCGATCAGGCCTGATCGGTCGCCCACACGTGCGTTCGCCCACACCCGCCCCACCGCAGTGACAAAAAAAATTTTTTTTTTGATCACTGCACATTCACTTTACACGCACTGCGGCGATAAAAAAATCAGTTTTGATATTTTTTATCAACCGCAGCGGCCTCCGGTACTTCGCTAGCCTCCCCTTTGTAAGACAGGCTTGCTTTTTTTTTCTTGGGTAGTCTCAGGGAATACCCCTAAATTTAGTTGCCCACATGTCTAACAGGGGGTATTCCTCTGAAGAGGCCTACAGGCTTCTGACCCAGTCGGATGAGGAGTGGGAACCCTCATTTGATGAATCCAGCGGGTCAGAATACGAACCTGTAGAAAGCAGTGGCTCTCTGACCCAAAGTTCGGACGAGGAGGCTGAGGTCCCTGATACCACCAGGCGTACCCGGCCCCGTGTCGCTAGACCGCAGGTTGCGCAGGATCCGCTTCAAGAGCAGCAGAGTGGGGCTGGTGCTGTCGGATTACGTGGTGAGGCATACACCAGCAGCCCAGCCCTCCCTGGACCTAGTACCAGCACTGCCGTACAACCTGGTGAAGTAGCGAGCACCAGAAGGGCAGTTGAAGCTGGTACGGTGGCACGTGCAGTAGTGACCCCGTCGCAGCCACCGCAAAGACGTGCCCGTAGAGCCCCTAGAATCCCAGAGGTGCTGGCAAACCTTGATTGGCAGTCCCCAACTTCAGCCGCACCTGTAGTTTTCCCTTTCACTGCCCAGTCTGGAGTTCGGGTTGAGACGGCTCAGATCTGTTCGGCCCTGGGATTTTTTGAGCTGTTCTTGACTGCGGAGCTTTTAGACATAGTTGTGGCCGAAACAAACAGGTATGCCACACAATTTATCACCGCTAACCCGGGAAGCTTTTATGCCCAGCCTTTCCGGTGGAAACCAGTCCAAGTTTCCAAACTTAAAACTTTTCTGGGCCTCCTCCTCAACATGGGCCTGACAAAAAAGCATGAATTGCGGTCATATTGGTCCACGAACCCGATTCATCACATGCCCATGTTCTCTGCTGCCATGTCCAGGGCACGTTTTGAGGCCATCCTGCGGTTCCTGCACTTTAGTGACAACACCGCCTCCCGTCCCAGGGGCCACCCTGCTTTTGACCGGCGCCACAAAATTCGGCCCCTCATAGACCATTTCAACCAGAAATTTGCAGATATTTATACCCCAGAGCAAAACATCTGCATAGACGAGTCCCTGATACATTTTACCGGGCGCCTTGGCTTCAAACAATACATCCCAAGCAAGCGCGCCCGGTATGGGGTCAAATTGTATAAGCTCTGTGAAAGGGCCACAGGCTATACCCACAAATTTCGGGTCTATGAGGGAAAAGATCAGACCCTGGAGCCGGTCGGTTGCCCTGACTACCTGGGGAGCAGTGGGAAGACAGTTTGGGACTTGGTGTCACCCTTATTCGGCAAGGGGTACCATCTTTATGTGGACAATTTTTACACAAGTGTGGCCCTCTTTAGGCATTTGTTTCTAGAACGGATTGGCGCCTGTGGTACCGCGCGAACTAGTCGCGCGGGCTTCCCCCAACGGCTCGTTACCACCCGTCTTGCAAGGGGGCAGAGGGCCGCACTGTGTAACGAAGAACTGCTCGCGGTGAAATGGAGAGACAAGCGTGACGTTTACATGCTCTCCTCCATTCACGCAGACACGACAATACAAATTGAGCGAGCAACCCGTGTCATTGAAAAGCCCCTCTCAGTCCACGACTATAACCTCCACATGGGAGGGGTCGACTTCAATGACCAGATGTTGTCTCCGTATTTAGTTTCCCGACGCACCAGACGCTGGTATAAGAAGGTGTCTGTATATTTAATTCAATTGGCTCTGTACAATAGTTTTGTTCTCTACAGTAAGGCTGGGAGAACTGGATCCTTCCTCAAATTTCAGGAAGAGATCATCGAGAACCTCCTGTATCCAGGAGGTTCCGTGGCCCCAACCACCAGTGTAGTTAGCCGTCTACACGAGCGACATTTCCCCAATGTCGTTCCTGGTACCTCAACCCAACAGTCATCCCGAAAAAGATGTCGTGTCTGTAGCAGGAGTGGAATAAGGCGTGACACCCGCTATTTCTGTCCTGACTGTCCGGACCACCCTGCCCTATGCTTTGGAGAGTGTTTCCGGAAGTACCACTCACAGGTACACTATTAGCATAGGAATCATCTCACCAGGACAGGCACACAGGGCTATTAGGGCCCATTCACTCACTGCTGCTGCAAACGTCTCCTTTCACATGGGACAAAGTGCATAACGCACTTCGCCACATCTTTGGGCGATTTGCGCTTTGCACATTGACCCATGGGGAAGGAGAGGTTTGTTCTATAAAGGTAAAAAAAAAAAAAAACACACCAGTAAGCAAACACGTTAATGTTCAGTTAAAAAAGTTAAAGTTTATATGTTCTGTTGCAAAGTTAATAAAATTTTTGCGTTGCGGCCTGGTTTTTTCTTTTTTTTACCTTCCAGGTGGACCAACCGATTGACTAGCTGCAGCACCGATGTGCATTCTGACAGAAGCATTGCGCTGCTGTCAGATTACACGCAAGTCGGTGTATGCGGCGCTGCAAGACGGGATTTTCTCCTCTGCAGTGACAGATACGTTTGCCGAGGCATACGAGCTGAGGAGGAGGCGGCGTTCCTATGCTTTGGCAAGCACTTTGTATATATATATATATAAAAATAAAAAAATAAATCCCGGCAATGATTTATTCATCCACATCGATTGATGTGAATGGAGAAATCTGGTTTGCCAGGGCATACGAGCTAAGTGGGTATGGATGTAGGGCGGAGCTCCTATGTCCTGGCAGACGCCTTTCCCCTCCATTTTTTTTTTTTGGCACAGATTTTTTCATCCACATTGATCGATGCGAATGAAGAAATCTGTGGCGTTCATTTTTTTCTTTCAGCCCAGAGGCTGAACGGAAAAAAAAATCTCATTACCTGTATGCTCAATATAAGGAGAATAGCAGAAACTCCTAATGCTGGCCATACATGTAATGATTGCGGAGACCCTCAAATGCCAGGGCAGTACAAACACCCCACAACTGACCCCATTTTGGAAAGAAGACACCCCAAGGTATTTGCTGAGGGGCATATTGAGTCCATGAAAGATTAAAATTTTTGTCCTAAGTTAGCGGAAAGTGAGACTTTGTGAGAAAAAAAAAAATAATCAATTTCCGCTAACTTATGCAAAAAAAAAAAAATTCTATGAACTTGCCAGGCCCCTCATTGGATACCTTGGGGTGTCTTCTTTCCAAAGTGGGGTCACATGTGGGGTATTTATACTGCCCTGGCTTTTTAGGGGCCCTAAAGCGTGAGAAGAAGTCTGGGATCCAAATGTCTAAAAATGCCCTCCTAAAAGGAATTTGGGCCCCTTTGCGCATCTAGGCTGCAAAAAAGTGTCACACATCTGGTATCTCCGTACTCAGGAGAAGTTGGGGAATGTGTTTTGGGGTGTCATTTTACATATACCCATGCTGGGTGAGAAAAATATCTTGGTCAAATGCCAACTTTGTATAAAAAAATGGGAAAAGTTGTCTTTTGCCAAGATATTTCTCTCACCCAGCATGGGTATATGTAAAATGACACCCCAAAACACATTCCCCAACTACTCCTGAGTACGGCGATACCAGATGTGTGACACTTTTTTGATGCCAAGGTGGGCAAAGGGGCACATATTCCAAAGTGCACCTTTCGGATTTCACCGGTCATTTTTTACAGATTTTGATTGCAAAGTACTTCTCACACATATGGGCCCCTAAATTGCCAGGGCAGTATAACTACGCCACAAGTGACCCCATTTTGGAAAGAAGACACCCCAAGGTATTCCGTGAGGGGCATGGCGAGTTCCTAGAATTTTTTATTTTTTGTCGCAAGTTAGTGGAATATGAGACTTTGTAAGGAAAAAAGAGAAAAAAAAAATCATCATTTTCCGCTAACTTGTGACAAAAAATAAAAAATTCTAGGAACTCGCAGTGCCCCTCACGGAATACCTTGGGGTGTCTTCTTTCCAAAATGGGGTCACTTGTGGCGTAGTTATACTGCCCTGGCAATTTAGGGGCCCAAATGTGTGAGAAGTACCTTGCAATCAAAATGTGTAAAAAATGGCCTGCAAAATCTGAAAGGTGCACTTTGGAATATGTGCCCCTTTGCCCACCTTGGCAGCAAAAAAGTGTGACACATCTGGTATCGCCGTACTCAGGAGAAGTTGGGGAATGTGTTTTGGGGTGTCATTTTACATATACCCATGCTGGATGAGAGAAATATCTTGGCAAAAGACAACTTTTCCCATTTTTTTATACAAAGTTGGCATTTGACCAAGATATTTTTCTCACCCAGCATGGGTATATGTAAAATGACACCCCAAAACACATTCCCCAACTTCTCCTGAGTACGGCGATACCAGATGTGTCACACTTTTTTGCTGCCAAGGTGGGCAAAGGGGCACATATTCCAAAGTGCACCTTTTGGATTTCACCGGTCATTTTTTACACATTTTGATTGCAAAGTTCTTCTCACACATTTGGGCCCCTAAATTGCCAGGGCAGTATAACTACCCCACAAGTGACCCCATTTTGGAAAGAAGACACCCCAAGGTATTCCGTGAGGGGCATGGCGAGTTCCTAGAATTTTTTATTTTTTGTCGCAAGTTAGTGGAATATGAGACTTTGTAAGAAAAAATAAAAAAAATAAAATCATCATCATTTTCCGCTAACTTGTGACAAAAAATAAAAAGTTCTATGAACTCACTATGCCCATCAGCGAATACCTTAGGGTGTCTACTTTCCGAAATGGGGTCATTTGTGGGGGTTTTCTACTGTTTGGGCATTGTAGAACCTCAGGAATCATGACAGGTGCTCAGAAAGTCAGAGCTGTTTCAAAAAGCGGAAATTCACATTTTTGTACCATAGTTTGTAAATGCTATAACTTTTACCCAAACCATTTTTTTTTTGCCCAAACATTTTTTTTTTATCAAAGACATGTAGAACAATAAATTTGGCGAAAAATTTATATATGGATGTTGTTTTTTTTTGCAAAATTTTACAGCTGAAAGTGAAAAATGTCATTTTTTTGCAAAAAAATCGTTACATTTTGATTAATAACAAAAAAAGTAAAAATGTCAGCAGCAATAAAATACCACCAAATGAAAGCTCCATTAGTGAGAAGAAAAGGAGGTAAAATTCATTTGGGTGGTAAGTTGCATGACCGAGCGATAAACGGTGAAAGTAGTGTAGTGCCGAAGTGTAAAAAGTGCTCTGGTCATGAAGGGGGTTTCACCTAGCGGGGCTGAAGTGGTTAATATTACTTTAAACATAGGCATCTTACGCTTTGAACAAGAGAGAGAAATGTTTCTGGGATTTCATAACATTTTCCTTTACTAGGGTAATTGCAACTTTATTTTATTTTAAAACTGCTTTTATTTAAAAAAAAACTTGTGAAAGAGATGTTCTTTAAAACTGAAATTTTGGTGCGGATTCTGTACAGGAAAACCATCACTACTGAACATAGCCATAACTGTATTTTCGGTTACAAATAATGGACAGAGATTTGTATAGATTGGTCACTAAAACCAATAATTTTCTCATTCTCCTAGTATAGGAGGAAGTGTCGACAGAGAAATAACTTCCATGGACATCCATCTATACTGTCAGCATTAGTTAAATGAGCTTAAACGTTTCTCCTCTGTACTGCACATGTAATGACAATGCCTCAGAAATTCCACCTGTCAAATTCATGAAAATAATATGATTACATCCAATAATTACAGGGAGGAGTCATTTGTTTCCACTGTAAGCAAGACAAAAAGCGGCTGGCTTGTGCATGCAGAGACAGCGAGCAGTAATGCATAGACCCTGGCACTGAACTGACAAAAGAAAAGGACTTGAAAACAAATCTAGGAACAATGTAATGCTTTCAAAGTGCGCTGAACCCGAGCCAAGTCTTTCTAATATACGATCTACACAACAGTGCAATGAATAGGCATTATATTATTATACTCAGAGCCAAGCTCGCTTGCCAGGAATGATATGTCCAGACAAAACAAAATACTTTAAGAAAATTAAAAACAGGGTGTATGCCGAAGTAAAATGGACATCAGCTAAACAATACAAAGCTGCACTCCAAGCTCAATGCCTACAAGTTAAATATTAGGTGCAAATAGTAATTCAGTGCATGCTGGTTCACAATCTGCTGCCATAACTTTTAAGTCAAAACTGCTTATTGATGATAATCACATGTTTTCGATGAAGAAAATGTAGTGATTAGTTTTGAGCGAACTTTGTGTTTAAAGTTCGGCATACAAAGTTCGGTTAATCTAAGAATTCAGTCTTGGATTCTACTACCACGAACCATAAGTTATTCTTAGATAACCTGCACCCGAACTTTCCACGCTGAACTTGAAACACAAAGTTCGCTCAACAATACTAGTGATATTACTCTATAAATCCAGTTTATATCTGTCCTCCTACAGGTATGTAGGGGTTGTCTCATCTCGGACAATGGGGGCATATCGCTAAAATATACCCCCATTGTCTTATAGGTGCGGTTACCACTGCTGGGACCTGCACCCATATCAGAAATGGAGCCCTGCAAAGTGGTGGCTGGAGGACTCCGGTCTGGCCCCTACAAAGCGCTCTCCCCACTACCTCTACCACTTTCGGACTCCGTTCTCAATATAGGTGCGGGTCTCGCACCTATCAGACAATGAGGGCATATCCTACAGATATGCCCTCATTGTCTGAGATGAGACAACTCCTTTAAACAATGAGGCAAATGTACTAATTCTGTTTAAAATGTAGACAGTGTATATGTAGACTAGACAGTCTAAAGATCAGTCAAGTCTATCACAATGGCTCATACGTATGATAAATCTGATTAATGGATAGATCATGTTTTCTAACTTTATAACAACTATTGATGGTCTTTCTTGGCGTATGTTATTGCACTTTAAGCCATGCCTGGTTTCTGCTAGGCCACATCCCCTTTCCAGTAGGCCCCCTTCACCCTGTCGAGCTGGAAAACTGAAAGATGCAAGCTAAGCACCGAGGATTATTCCTTTTGGCCCATTTGTTTCATAAATAAACCTGATGTGACCTTATACCCCAGAAATGTGACCATTTTGGTGCAATTGTGTCTATATACAATCACACTAGTAAACTGACCCCAATCTTTTATGGGGGCTAGACCTAGATCTCAGCTTCTCATTTGTTCCACCGCTGCTTTTTTCAGAAGCCACTGCTGATGAAGTCACTCGTGTTTTGGGGACAAGGCACCCTGTCCCTTGCAGGGTGGAGTTATTTGCTTAATCATGGAGTTACTTATATCTTCTTACATTTTGGTATGATATCATGGTAAGGATTGATTCTCAGTTGCTGGTAGACTGTTCACTTCATTTTTTGCAACCAATATTCTCATGTAGTTAATTACGTGGGTAGATTTCCCTTTTTTTCTGAGTATCTACATTGTTGATAATTTACTGAGGATCCATAAAAAACTGTATAATGTTGATTTTAATATTTTATAAAGCATGTAATATTTAATACAGCTTATTATTTTTATAGAATACTGAGTTCCACAAATTTGTGGAGGTTTAATATATCATGAAAGCATCTTCAGAGATGGAAGAGTAATGTTTTTTTATTTTAAACTGCTACAGTACAGTACAATGATGTCCAAAGTAGGGGTGCACAGAAATTCCGGCAGCCGAAAATATCGGCCGAAAATGCACCTAATCCATTTCGGCCGATATTTGTACGTATCGGCAGAAAATAGCGGGGAGGGACTGGGAGGAGGGGCTGGGGGCCGGTGCGTTCACTGTGCTCCGGCCCCCAGCTCCAGTAGTTATAAAAAGTGTGCAATTAATACGGATTCTATTCATGAGGCCCCCTCTACGCACATCCTACTCACAGGGCTGTGCTGGCCGGCCGGGCAGACGAGCGGCAGCGTCACGACGGACGTCATGTGCCCGGCCTACTTTCTGAATGAAGGAGGCGGCGCAGGCATGTGACGTCAGTCGTGACGCTGCCGCTCGTCTGCCCGGCCGGCCAGCATTAAGATAACAGCCCTGTGAGTAGGATGTGCGTAGAGGGGGCCTCATGAATAGAATCCGTAGTAATTGCACACTTTTTATAACTACTGGAGCTGGGGGCCGGAGCACAGTGAACGCACCGGACCCCAGCTCCTCCTCCCAGTCCCTCCCCGCTATTTTCTATTAATTGTACAATGGGGGGGTCTGTGGATGGCACTGTTATGGGGTGGGTGGGGGTCTGTGGATGGCACTGTTATGAGGTGGGGGGGGGGGTCTGTGGATGGCACTGTTATGGGGTGGGTGGGGGTCTGTGGATGGCACTGTTATGAGGTGGGGGGGGTCTGTGGATGGCACTGTTATGGGGTGGGTGGGGGTCTGTGGATGGCACTGTTATGGGGTGGGTGGGGGTCTGTGGATGGCACTGTTATGGGGTGGGTGGGGGTCTGTGGATGGCACTGTTATGAGGTGGGGGGGTCTGTGGATGGCACTGTTATGGGGTGGGTGGGGGTCTGTGGATGGCACTGTTATGGGGTGGGTGGGGGTCTGTGGATGGCACTGTTATGGGGTGGGGGGTCTTTTAAAAGTATTTGGGCAAAAAGGCAGTTTCGGTTTCGGTCAAGGGGTATCCTGAATTTTCGGTTTCGGACCAGAATTTTCATTTCGGTGCACCCCTAGTCCAAAGGTAGATATATGCTTTAAATATTGTGTGTATAAATGATCAGGAGATAGGTAAAATAATCCTACACTTTTTCTTGCATAAATAGACAGCTCTGCTAATCGTCCACCACCAATGATAGAAAGAAGTCGTAGGGCTTGATAAAGAGCTGCAAAACCAATATTGGTATTTTATAGCCAGGGATCGATACGGTCAATTTGAATATGATACTCTTTAGATCAGGAAAAGGTTTTGATATATACTATAGATGACTGCTCTTACCTGCGTCTGCATCATTGCTCGTTCCACTCGTCGAGAACTTCCCTTCTCTAATTTGGTCCTCAAAATTAATGCAGAGGTCTGGATGGCCCAAAATTTGGGTTGCGACAGTAAACACTGAAATTGGAGGAGATAATTACATATGTGATATTAGCAAGACAATAATTATGCTGAAAAAATATATATTATGAGAAATTCAACAGCTTGTATATACAGTACTAGATAATATGCCATCCTATGGGTTTCATTCTCTATACAAACAACCAAAGATGCATTTCATGCATAAATTAGCACAAAATGTGCATACATTCAATTTAATAAAAGAACTTGCCCACAATCCGATCACAGGGTGTGTCGATACTGGTACGGACATGCAAGCATGTTCTGAGTACTGCAGAGTGGAAGGTGTTTTTTTTGTAGCTTGATTCCATTTATCCAAGGCCAGTTTCATACGAGTGTTTGAAGAGTGTTAGCAAATGTTAACAAAGGTTCTTCGCTAGGGATGAGCGAACTTTGTGTTCCACGGGCCACATAAGTTATGGTCCATAGTAGCGGAATCCATAACGGAATTCCTAGATAACCCAAACCTTGTACACCAAACTTGAAACACAAAGTTCGCTCAGCACTATTCTTGGCACATACGTTAAACAAACCCATAGGCCCTCACTCACCAGACAGAGGCTTTTGGCCTCTATTTGGCTTGTATAAACTGTTGTTGTCTTTTTTTGCTGGATGGAATAGCAGAGCAGACTGCACCATTCCATCCAGACACATCCTTTAAAAATGTATGCATTAAATGGATTTCACAATAGTCTAGAAGTTAGATGGCACTGCACAATTTAACGCTGGGAGTTTTTCACAGCATAAACGTTGAACAGAAGCCAATAAAGTAGTGTGAAAAGACCTAAATAAAGCCACGGGTACTGCTGCAGACACAAACCCCAGCCCAACTGTGGGTCTTATGAGTGGTGCTTACACTGTTAGATCTGATCGTTAGACCCCTGGTCAGGACAGGATCTGCAGCCACGATAGAGATAAAGGTAAAGGTGTCTGGTTATTAAAGGGGTTGTCCCATCTGGACCTGTTCCTATCTTAACAATGGGGCCCCACTGAGAATGGAGATCAAGCTATGCATGAGCTGCTATCTCCATTTATTGTTATGAGACTTCAGAAAATTTAATTTTTCAGAAGTCCCATAGTGATGCTTGTGCTGCGTGCTCTCCATTCAATGTGGGGCCTTCTTCCTGAGAAGTGGGACCCACACCCATCAGATATTTATGGCATATCCTATCGCAGTGATGGCGAACCTATGGCACGGGTGCCAGAGGCGGCACTCAGAGCCCTCTCTGTGGGCACCCACACCCTGGAAAACGTCTATGTTGTACCAATACGCCTTAGACTTCTCCTGTCAGTCATTAGCGCAGGGCGCACCATGAACAGCACGTGCAGTGCACTGAATGTAGGCAGGATATTGTTGATAAATGATAAAGTACATGGAAGATATACTATATTGGACTGTAGTATTCAAGGTAAATTGCTGTGTTGGCACTTTGCGATAAATAAGTGGGTTATGTTGCAGTTTAGGCACTCGGTCTGTAAAAGGTTCACCATCACTGTCCTATCGTTATTCCATACATTTTCAGATGGGGTTATGGTATGATTGATGTAAAAAATGAAAATCGGACATCATATATTTTTCTAACAAAGCTAGAACCAGCCCTGTACCTCACATGGGTCCAGGGATATCCCCATTTATTGCTTTAATTGTTCTGCTAGATTTATTTCAGGCTGACAGCCCAGGGACGTGTCCTTTCTGCTCCAGTTCTCTCCCTGTAACTGCCACAGCTTCCAATAGTACATATTGCTGGTGACAGGTGACGATTTAAACCTTAGTGAGGTGCACAAGAAATAAAGAACTGAAGAAACAGGTGGCACTACCCAGACACGTTTCATTGAATAGCTCACCGGCTATACCGCATTTTTTATTACATGCAATTACAAAAGTATTCAGCTCCAGGTTTGAAAAATATAATAGTATATTATTTTTCATGGCACAACCCCATTAAGGCATAAAATATAATGGTGAACACATAGTTAAGATCCAATACATAATAAAAGTTTATCAGATTCATGCGAGAGGCTAGGAAATGATAGCAGCACTTGTGTTCCTGTTCAGTGGGTGTTTTCTGCTCAGGGATATCCACTGCCCTTCCTAGGGTGTCAACAGCTTTTTACTACAGAAATGCTCATGGGACAAAAAGTCATCCACCAGCAGAACATAATGTTAGAGTATTACTCACCATAAAAAGTAAAAGTGCTTACATAAAAAAACCCTCAAATGTGGCAGCAGTGTAAAAGGATGCAATACGGAAAGAGTATCTGCTGACTTTGTAGTAGGAGAATCCAATTCAGCAGCATTGCATGGGACTTCTGTTTTATAATATAACAGTACCGCTGATTGAAAGGGGATTTCCAGCCGGAAAAAAATTACTTTCAAAACTACTAATAGTGGTGTTTAAAAAAATACAAATAATAATACTTACCTCATGGGTTCCTCTACCGGTCCCATACTGATGCTGTCAGATCGATGGTTGATCTCTCCTTCCTGATTCAGCAATTAAGTGGCAACACAGGAGCATGTGACAAATGCAGCCAATCACCAGCTGTGGCAGGTCAACTCTGCAGCTTGTGATTGGCTGCAGTAGTCACATGTCCCCTCTGTGTTGAAGCATTATCGCTGGACCAGAAAGTAGACAGCGGTGGGGTCCGGCCAGCTTTGGTACAGGAACAGAGGGTTATTAATGACCCGTGTACTGCTCACTTCATGGTCATAATTTTGGGGTCAGAAAACTCCTTTAACCCCTTAGGGACCCATGACGTATCGGTACGGCATGTTTCCCGAATCCTTAAGGACCCATGACGTACCGGTACGTCATGGCTTTAATTCGCGATTCCGGCGCCGCGGGGGTTAATCGGAACGGGATGCCGGCTGAAATCATTCAGCCGGCATCCCGTAACAACGCAGGGGGGGGTCATTTGACCCCCCCGTATAGACGATCGCAGAAAACCGCAGGTCCATTCAGACCTGCGGTTTTCTGCGTTTCCGGTCCATTCGGGTGTGCTGTGACCCGATGAACCGGAAAAAGACTGCGATCGGTGGCGTAATTTTACACCACCAATCGCAGTCCGAGGATTTGAGGAGGCGGTGCTGGCCCTGGTGCTGAACACTGCTGTCCAGGGTGCTGATTGGTGCAGGGGAGAGAGGCGCGAGATTCAAACTTCCTGCGCTCCTCTCTCCCCTCCTCTTCCTGTCCAGCACCCTGACCGTGCAGCATCGTCCAGCACCAGCTCCTGTGTCCCCCTAATCGGCATCCATCACCCTCCTGCACCCATCGCCACTCAGGTAGGTTAGGGTCAGTGAGGGAGAGGCACCATTAGGAAGGGAAAGAAGGGAAAAGTTAGTTAGGAAAAAAAAAAAAAAAAAAGAACTTTTACACAAAACTTTTTTGATCCATCTATCAGACCCCAGAGCCCCCCCTGCCACTTGCCCCCCCCTACCAGCCCCCCACCACCACCAGCCCCCCCCACCCCCCCCCCACCCATCCCCCCACCAGCCCTCCCCCAGCCCCCCCCCCTCACCACTAGCCCCCTTACCACCACTTTTTTTTTATTTTTCTGCGTTCGCTGACTGGTCGGCACTTTAGCGTCCGTCCACTGTTAGCGCATCGCCTGCCCCACCGCTGATCAGCGTTGTACCGCTGATCAGCAACTTTGAACTTTTTTTTTTTTTTTTCCTAACACTTGCCCCTTTATTTTCCTTTTTTTAGTACGCGAACACCCGTTGCCCCCACACACACGCACATATAATAAAGGTTTCCACACACGCACACCTACACGCACACACACCCATGGCCCGCCGGGTGTTCTCGGCCGAGGAGGCATACGCCCAGATTGCCTCCGACTCCGAGAGCCCCAGTGAGGATGAGGATGACCCCACATTCCTTCTGTCATCCGCATCCTCCTCATCATCATCGGATGACGATGAGCCACCAAGGCGGCGGAGACGCCGCCAGGCGGAGCCAGGGGCCACACATGCTAGGGATCCTGTGGCCCACCCTAGTACGAGCCGCCCTGGGGTTCGTACTGGTTTCCCGGCCCACCAAATAAGTTCACCGGAGCCCCCTGCCGATGAACTTAGCTGGTGTCCCCCAGTGGACTTTGAGCCTGAGATTCCGGATTTCGCTGGCAATCCTGGAATCCAGATTCCCACAGTGGGGTTTACTGAAATAGACTTTTTTAGTTTTTTTTTCAGTAACCCACTGGTGAATTTGATGGTGGAGCAGACGAATCTGTACGCCCAACAGTTCGTCGCTCAAAACCCAGGCTCATTTTTGGCTAGACCCGGTGGCTGGACGCCGGTCAGTGCAGCCGAAACGAGGACATTTTGGGGCCTCGTGCTGCATATGGGTCTAGTCCAAAAACCCAGTGTCAGGCAATACTGGAGTGGGGACGTCCTATACCAGACCCCACTGTACAGTATGGTCATGACACGTCCCCGGTTTGAGGCCATCCGGAAATGTCTGCATTATTCCGATAATGCAGCATGTCCACCCCGAGGTGATCCTGCCTATGACCGGCTGTATAAGATACGGCCGGTCATCGATCACTTTGGGGCCACATTTCAGCAGGCCTACGTACCTGGAAGGGAGGTCGCGGTTGATGAGTCTCTCGTTGCGTTCAAGGGGAGACTCAGTTTCCGCCAATACATTCCCACAAAGCGGGCGAGGTATGGCGTGAAGCTATACAAAATTTGTGAGAGTACCTCAGGGTACACTTACAAATTTCGTGTGTACGAGGGGCGAGATTCCCGTATTCAACCCCCAGAATGTCCCCCCACTCTGGGTGTTAGCGGGAAACTCGTGTGGGACCTTATGCACCCACTGCTGGATAAGGGTTACCACTTGTACGTGGATAACTTTTATACCAGCATTCCCTTGTTCAGGTCCCTTGCCGCCAGATCCACGTTCGCTTGTGGGACCGTGCGGAAAAATCAGCGCGGCCTCCCTGCCCACCCCCTCCAGGTACCTATCCCCAGGGGTGAGACCCGTGCCCTTACCAGTGGAAACCTGTTGCTGGTCAGGTATAAGGACAAGAGGGATGTCCTTATGCTGTCCACAATCCACGGTAACAGCACCACCCCAGTCCCTGTGCGAGGTACCGCGGCAACGGTCCTCAAGCCCGATTGTATCGTCGACTACAATCGGTATATGGGAGGAGTTGATCTCTCTGATCAAGTCCTCACGCCATATAATGCCATGCGCAAAACCCGGGCATGGTACAAAAAAGTTACGGTCTACATGGTGCAGGTTGCCATGTACAACTCTTTTGTACTATCCCGAAGCGCTGGCAGCACAGGGACATTCCTCCAATTCTATGAGGCAGTCCTCAAAGACCTGATCTTTTCGGACCGGGAAAGAGCAGGCCGGAGTACCTCGGGAACTGGAGGCGCCCGGATCGTCCCTGGCCAACACTTTCCAGGTGTGGTCCCCCATACTGGAAAGAAGGGACGAACCCAAAAAAGATGCAGAGTGTGTCACAAGAGGGGGATACGGAAGGACACCACCACTCAATGTGACACGTGCCCCGATCATCCGGGCCTCTGCGTTATCGATTGCTTCAGGGAGTATCACACTTCCATGGAGTACTAAATTTTTATAATCCCCAACAGTCCACTAGAGAACATAAAACACTATGGCTCTTAGACTTTGGAGACACAGAAACAATTTTTTTTCCCCAAAAAAATATTAGTTTTAGAGCAGGCATCCTCAAACTGCGGCCCTCCAGATGTTGTAAAACTATAACTCCCAGCATGCCCAGACAACCTACAGCCATCAGCAGGGCATGGTGGGAATTGTAGTTTTACAACATCTGGAGGGCCGCAGTTTTTAGGATGCCTGCTTAGTGTCTCCAAAGTCTGAGAGCCATACATATTGGGCATCGTCGCGTGCGTAAAAGTCGTCGCTATAAAAATAACATTTGACCAAACGCCTCGAATGAACGGTGTTAAAAATATAAAACAAAAACGGTGCCAAAACACCCATTTTTGGGCAAAATTTCAATTTGAATCCCTTTTGCCGGTAATAAAGCAAGGGTTAACAGCCAAACAAAACTCAATATTTATGGCCCTGATTCTGTAGTTTGCAGAAACACCCCATATGTGGTCGTAAATGGCTATATAGCCGCACGGCAGGGCATAGAACGAAGGGAACTCCATACGGTTTCTGGAAGGCAGATTTTGATGGACAGTTTTTTTTTTTGACACCATGTCCCATTAGAAGCCCCCCCTGATGTAGCCTAGACTAGAAACTCCAAAAAAGTGACCCCATCTAAGAAACTACACCCCTCAAGGTATTCAAAAGTTACTTTACAAACTATGTTAACCCTTTAGGTGTTCCACAAAACTAAATAGCGAATGTAGAACATTTTTTAGAATTAAATTTTTTTGTTACATTGCCTCAAAAAAGAGTAATATAGAGCAACCAAAAATCATATTTACCCCTAAAATAGTCCCAAAACAACAACCACCTTATCCTGTAGTTTCCTAGATGGGGTCACTTTTATGGAGTTTCTACTCTAGGGGTGCATCAGGGGGCTTGAAAGGGTACATGGTGTAAATAAACCAGTCCAGCAAAATCTGCCTTCCAAAAACCATATGACGTTCCCCTCCTTCTATGTCCTGCCGTTTGGCCAAACAGTAGTTTACGACCACATATGGGGTGTTTCTGCAAACTACAGAATCAGGGCAACCCATTTTGAGTTTTGTTTGGCAGTTAACCCTTGTTTTACTCCTGGAAAAAATTGATTATATTGGAAAATTTTCCAAAAAATAGAAATTTCTAAATTGTTTCTCCATCTGCCATTAACTCTTGTGGAACACCTAAAGGGTTAACAAAGTTTGTAAACCCAGTTTTGAATACCTTGAGGGGTGTACTTTCTTAGATGGAGTCACTTTTTTGAAATTTCTATTCTAGGGGTGCAACAGGGGGCTTCAAATGGGACATGGTATAAACAAAACCAGTCCTGCAAAATCTGCCTTCCAAAACCCATATGGTGTTCCCCTCCTTCTATGTCCTCCCGTTTGGCCAAACAGTAGTTTACGACCACATATGGGGTGTTTCTGCAAACTACAGAATCAGGGCAACCCATTTTGAGTTTTGTTTGGCAGTTAACCCTTGTTTTACTCCTGGAAAAAATTGATTATATTGGAAAATTTTCCAAAAAATAGAAATTTCTAAATTGTTTCTCCATCTGCCATTAACTCTTGTGGAACACCTAAAGGGTTAACAAAGTTTGTAAACCCAGTTTTGAATACCTTGAGGGGTGTACTTTCTTAGATGGAGTCACTTTTTTGAAATTTCTATTCTAGGGGTGCAACAGGGGGCTTCAAATGGGACATGGTATAAACAAAACCAGTCCTGCAAAATGTGCCTTCCAAAACCCATATGGTGTTCCCCTCCTTCTATGTCCTCCCGTTTGGCCAAACAGTAGTTTACGACCACATATGGGGTGTTTCTGCAAACTACAGAATCAGGGCAACCCATTTTGAGTTTTGTTTGGCAGTTAACCCTTGTTTTACTCCTGGAAAAAATTGATTATATTGGAAAATTTTCCAAAAAATAGAAATTTCTAAATTGTTTCTCCATCTGCCATTAACTCTTGTGGAACACCTAAAGGGTTAACAAAGTTTGTAAACCCAGTTTTGAATACCTTGAGGGGTGTACTTTCTTAGATGGAGTCACTTTTTTGAAATTTCTATTCTAGGGGTGCAACAGGGGGCTTCAAATGGGACATGGTATAAACAAAACCAGTCCTGCAAAATCTGCCTTCCAAAACCCATATGGCGTTCCCCTCCTTCTATGTCCTCCCGTTTGGCCAAACAGTAGTTTACGACCACATATGGGGTGTTTCTGCAAACTACAGAATCAGGGCAACCCATTTTGAGTTTTGTTTGGCAGTTAACCCTTGTTTTACTCCTGGAAAAAATTGATTATATTGGAAAATTTTCCAAAAAATAGAAATTTCTAAATTGTTTCTCCATCTGCCATTAACTCTTGTGGAACACCTAAAGGGTTAACAAAGTTTGTAAACCCAGTTTTGAATACCTTGAGGGGTGTACTTTCTTAGATGGAGTCACTTTTTTGAAATTTCTATTCTAGGGGTGCAACAGGGGGCTTCAAATGGGACATGGTATAAACAAAACCAGTCCTGCAAAATCTGCCTTCCAAAACCCATATGGTGTTCCCCTCCTTCTATGTCCTGCCGTTTGGCCAAACAGTAGTTTACGACCACATATGGGGTGTTTCTGCAAACTACAGAATCAGGGCAACCCATTTTGAGTTTTGTTTGGCAGTTAACCCTTGTTTTACTCCTGGAAAAAATTGATTATATTGGAAAATTTTCCCAAAAATAGAAATTTCTAAATTGTTTCTCCATCTGCCATTAACTCTTGTGGAAGACCTAAAGGGTTAATAAAGTTTGAAAAAACTGTTTTGAATACCTTGAGGGGTGTAGTTTCTAGAATGGGGTCATTTTTGGGAGGTTTCTATTATCTAAGCCTCACAATATGACTGCAAACCTGAACTGGTCCATAAAAAGTGGGATTTTGAAGATTTCTGAAAAATTTCAAAATTTGCTTCTAAACTTCTAAGCCTTGTAACATCCCCAAAAAATAAAATATCATTCCCAAAATGCTACACACATGAAGTAGACATATGGGGAATGTAAAGCCATCACAATTTTTGGGGGTATTACTATGTATTACAGAAGTAGAGAAACTGAAACTTTGAAATTTGCTAATTTTTCAAAAAAAATTGTAAAAATTTTATTTTTTTGTGCAAAAAAATTAACTTTTTTGACCCAATTTTAGCAGTGTCATGAAGTACAATATGTGACGAAAAAACAATCTCAGAACGGCCTGGGTAAGTCAAAGCGTTTTAAAGTTATGAGCACTTAAAGGGACACTGGTCAGATTTGCAAAAAATGGCCAAGTCCTTAAGGTGAAATAGGGCTGAGTCCTTAAGGGGTTAAATTATAACCAGACTCCAAAGCTGAAATTTCAACATTCACCCACGGCACACCCACAAGCTAAGATATGAGGAATTGTTTAGTGCAGATCCGCTTCATATGTCTCACAAATATGCTCTTCCGATGTAAAGGGAGCTTGGTGGTCACTGGTGATTTTCTTCCCTTAATACTAATATCATGAACTAAAATTTTAAAGCTGAGAACCAAATCAAAAGGTTTGTTCCACGTGAACTCCTTATTTAGTTTTAGAACCAATCGGTCAGTATTTAAAATCTGATGAGAAAAAGCGTCCCTAAGACCCAGTTATCAGCAGTGTGTGTATGTGCTGCCCTTTTTACAGAGGTAAATGGGGCAGTCGGAAACCAGCTTGTTCAACCAGCTCTGACGCTCCCATTAATCTCTGCAGAGAGTGATGGTGCATGTCTGTCCTGATTTCTGGTTCAGAACAGGGACTTGGTGCCCTTCATTCTCTAAACAGCGGGGGTCCACGATGTCAGACAAGTCACCACCTTCATACCCTGTCTGACTGATGACTCTAAAGAGCTTAATTCACACCATTTCAAGGGAACCTGTCATCAGGTCTATGCTGCCAGAACTATAGGTAGCATGAAATCACCACAGGCTCCCTCTATACAAAGAGCCATGATGCATCGTTTCTTAGAAATCGTGCACCGAGATGTGCGACACTAGAAGAAAACCAATCACAGTACAGCTTTCATTTCCGATGGTGCTCATGTAAATTGAGAGCTTGCTATGATTTGGTTGCTATAGGCAACATCAATTCCCCCCCCCCCCCCCCCCTAGACAGATTCATAAACCTCTCCCATAGTTTTAGAAATCAGCTTGACATACGGAGAAGAGTCCACCACCTGGTTTCATAAACTGCTTAGCTTGATATTCAGGGCTCCCTCCATTGACAAGTTCCTGTATGCAAACCAAGCTGAGCAGAGCAGGGAGAAGCCACACAGTGGACTCTTCTCCCTGTTTCTGGACTCTTTTATACATCTCCAGCGTGTTTTTAAAACTATTGTGCAGGTTTATGAGAACCTTCTAAGCTTGCATTCACATGGCGTTATAGCCTTCTGCAAGGCTTTCCTTTAGGGCTATATATGTGAATCCCTGTTTAATAGGTTAAATGAATCATTGGCTACAGCAGTCACATGACCCGATCCAAAACGGATGCTGACGCTGGGAGATCTGGGACCTGCAGAACCTTCGGGGCAGCGATGGAGCTGGAACCCAGTAGTAAGGAGGTTGTTCCGGTAAGTATGATTACCATCACTGGGAGGTCTGTAGAAAAAAGCCCTAGGGGTGAACAACCCCTCCATACAAATGCTTCTAGAGAATATCTCCTCCATTACTCACTGTGTGCCAGAAACTTCATACCATAGTCAATCAGTGGCACCAGCAGATCTATTTCTGAATTACACTGTCATTTTCTTTGTAACTGAAACACCAATAATTACTGATTTCTCACCGGTCTTTCAGATGATCATCTTGCATACAAAAACCTATGAACATGTAAGACACAAAAAAAACCTGGTTCTCCAGGAACTTGTATTCACACGTTGGAGGTGGCCTGCACTAGGAGGTGATTTGTATTGATTTGCCTATAAATATACAGTGGTTACCGGGAGGTGATTACAATGCTGCTCTCATTGCTCTTACGTGATGTACAGTCATTTATTACATGGGATAACACAATGGCACTTCCAGACTTATTTCCATGATGGCAAGACAGGATTTGACTCACAAAGCATCGTCTCCTCCCACATCCTGACACATGTCAATTGAATAGTGAAACGGCGGCCATAACTCATGAAAATTCACAGCCCTTCCCTATTCTTTCCATTGAGGATACATCAGTTGAGACTGTGTATACCACCCGGTGAAAGAGAAGCTACGTCCTTCATCTGCCACTCATTAACATCTCCCATTCATTCCTTAACAGTTGCAAGGCTCTTTGGGCATTTCAGAATTGAAACCTGCAAATTGTAGATCAGCCATTAAAAGGCAAAAAGTCAAAGGCCAACCTTCTTCATACCATTGTGGAGCTACTACAAAACATATTTTCCTTACAAAAGAAAGCATCTACAATTTCTTGGCATTACTTTATCATCCTTCTAAGACCTATATAATAAAGAATTCCCCACAATCATTGTGTATTGAGGTTTTGAACAACATTTTGACCACGTTTAAGGACTGTTGAAATAGATGTGCAAGTATGAAACAGTGCAGTGGCTCCATATTTGAAAGCAACCTACAGCTCTGCTCATCAGGATTGTCCAGTTCATGGATAGAATGAACCATAGCCCTTACATGGGTAGAATGGTTGGAGAGATTGAGCAGGTGTAGATGTGACCCTATATAAGAAGGACAATTTGTCTGTAGAAAGCTGGGTAACACTCAGAACGTTGGACATTGAAAGCAACTGATTTACTAATGTTCTCTCCTCTTTTTTTGCTTTATAAAAAGTGAACATACCAGGTACTACCTAGAACATGTCTTTAGGGTGTACCGAACTGTTCATTAGTGATGGTCAGTTTGCAGTGTTAGTCAGTGAACACATGCGGGCTGCCATCTTTAGTAAGGTAGACTCACCCGTCCGGCGATGCACAGGTAAGCCCTTACCTGTGCCGCGAGCCGGTCTAAAAATCAAATGCGGTGACCGGGAGCAGGCAGTTCCGAGAACAGCCCGATGAAGGCCCCCGGCGGCTGTTCTCAGAACTGCCTGTTCCCGGTGACCGCATTTGATTTCAGACCGGCTCGCGGCACAGGTATGGGCTTACCTGTACATCGCCAGACAGGTGAGTCTACCTTACTAAAGATGGCAGCCCGTATGTGTTAGCTGGCGAACACTGAGAACTGACCATCACTGCTGTACATCAAGCCTATGAAATGTTAAAGGGATTCTGTCACCTCTTTTTCACCCTATAGTGATGCGGACATGCACGACTAGATCGCCGCTAGCATGTCCGCAATATACCGGTCCCATATCTCTGAGTGGTTTTATTGAGTGTAAAAAAAGATTTTATATATATGTAAATCAGCCTGGTAAGGAGCCCAAGGGGCTGTACTAACCGTTCTGGAGCCCAGCCACGCCCCCTGCGAAGGAGCCCAGCACCGCCTGTATCCAGGAATCTCCTTCTTGCTCACAAACTCAGATCGCCGTAATCTCGCGATGCACAGTGCTTGCATCAGCCTCAGGGAAGTAACTGCGCATTGCGAGATTACGATGATTTGACTTCGTGAGCAAGGAGGAGATTTGTGGATACAGGCGGTGCTGGGCTCCAGAACGGTTAGTACAGCCCCTTGGGCTCCTTACCAGGCTGATTTACATATATATATAAATCATTTTTTACACTCAATAAAACCACACAGAGATATGGGACAGGTATATTGCGGACATGCTAGCGGCGATCTAGTTGTGCATGTCCGCATCTCTATAGGGTAAAAAGAGGTGACACAATCCCTTTAATGAATGTAGCCCATACAACAGAGAAGATATATTAAGATTTAGCAATTTAATATTGTGCCCGTACCAAATGTATCCTTTGGATTGTGAGATGTGTCTAAATCTGTGATGTTGTTTTAGAAAGTGGTAAAGAAACGACACAATGCGGCACAAAAATCCCTATTCGGGACACAATGTGCCACAGGGCTTTATACTGTCAGACTGTTACACCACTTTATAAACCACCTTGGAGCTGGTATAATTTTATGTCCTAAACCGGTTTTAAAAACTGGTACAAAGTAAGTGCAAAACCAAAATCTGGTGCAAAAACAAACAAATACTTGTGTCTAGCATGTCGTAAATGAAAGAGAATTGAGGTGAATATACTTCATATGTTTGGCACAGCAAGCAACAGAGACACCAAATGGAGGTGACCAGCGGAGAACTAAGAAGCCCAGAATGGACAATCTCTTTTAACTCTATGGCACTGAGTTCTAGGGCCTAAGCTGATGGAGGAGGCATGTCATTTATGATAAGCCACAGGCCTAGTCATAAATTTCCTGCCTCCTCCGTCTCTCTGTGCAGCGGAATGAAATCTATGGCAGCACGGATCAGTCATTTGCAACTGTTCTACAACATAAATCCCCCCCCCCCCCATGTGTATAAAAGGGATTTCAAAGTTTGTCGCTAACTATGCAATTGTGCATAGACATTCGCTTTAAGGATGATAGTTAGGCTTTCATTATTGGCTGCAATTATGCTTTATAGGAGTTGTTCTTGATGACAATGTATCCCCTATTCACAGTGTTTGATTAGTGGGGTCTGACTGCTGGGGCTCTTGCCGATCACTAGGATGTGGGGCACGTGTTCCCTGTCTGCATGGAGCGGCAGGAACATATGCGAGTCTGCGGCTTCATTCAACCATACGGGACAGCCGGAGATAGCCAAGCACTGGTATTCCCCCATGTCCAGAAGCTCCATAGAGTTGAATGAAGCACCAGATATGTGAATTCAATGTAATAGTATCATCTCAAAATAGTACAGTCTTACTGCATAACTACAGTCACTATTTTATACCGCCTCATTTTGACAGGACTAAGTGTTCCCAAGGACACACCACGGCATTGAGAAGTTCAGCTGATGAGTTCCTTGTTTGCAAGAGCTATACAAATTGCCTCCGAGTTTGTGATTCCAGCAAATTCCCTTGGTTTAACACTGACAATGCAGAGAACATCCATTAACCAGCGCAAGCGTTGTTCTATTCACATTAATTGTTTTTTCCCTTTGGTATCAAGCACTGAATAAAAAACTAAAGGTTAAAAGCTGTGTCTTTTGTAAAGAGACATGAAATTGGACGCGCCACACACACTCATAGCCGGAGCCAACGCTCATTAATTGCATTTTGGCTTCCGTAGATGCCATCTCCAATACTGGAGATCGTTAGGCAAACTGAAGTTGTAACACAAAGTCAAAGCAGCTACGATTCACTTCATTCATACAAGTTGCAGCAAAGTGAAAAAGTACACAGGTCTTGATGAGACTGGTATTGTAGATTGTCCCCTTAGGCCTCATCCACAAGACCATATGTATTTTGCGGTCCACAAATTGTGGCTACCGTCCATATTGCATCTGCATATTTTGCAGGCACATTGGCTCCAATAGGTCTGTAGTCCACATTTTGGCACCAAGTATAGGACATGTTCTATCTTTTTGTTTAATGCACACACAGATGCGGAAAGCACATGGATCATCCGTGTGCTTTCCTCGTCCATATGTCTGTTCTGCAAAAATGCAAATAGAACACATATCGCATCCATATTTTGCAGTCTGCAAAGAGGATACTGTCAAGTGCATGAGGCTTTAAAGGATAACTGTTACATTTAGACCCTAATTTCAATTTTCATATATGTAGTTACTAATAACATGATATTCCAGAATCAGTTACTATTAGACTGACTTACCCCATATGTAATAAGATTCAGCCCTTAGCAACCAGTCTGCATAAAACTGCAATTTTACTATTCAGTTAAGATGGCCGCCACTGCCCTCACCCTGAGGCTAATCCCGCCTGCCCTCACTACCCACAATGCATTGAGCTCCTCACATGCACTAGCCAGTAACAATAGTCCCCCCCCCCCAAAAAAAAAAAAAAGTGTCAGTAACCAGAGCCCTCCCCCCCTAAAGGGTTAATCTCCTGCAGCACAAAGGGGTCCTCTTACCACATGTTGCTTTCATTTATACACTGAGCAGATGGCAGATCTCCCTTCTCTGGTCTGCGCTGCTCCAACTCTGCCTTCTCCAGCTCTGCTGAGTGAGGGAGCGTCTGCCAAGCGCAGGGACAGGGAGAAGTGCACACAGCCCAGGCACTGTTATCAGCTGCTGGGGAGGACCTGGCTTTAATAATTTACTTACAGTCCCTGGCTGTCAGTAATCTGACCGTGCACTCTGCGTGCTCCGTCTATCAACAGATAGGACCATGCATAGCAACACTATTTTAAGCACAGGTAAAAGTAGGCAGTACAGGGAACAAAACTGTGGAATTAAGGGATAATTGAATACACAGTGAAAAGTTGAAATGGGGCCACCAAGGAGATATTAATCACCACAATCCAATACTCCAAAAAATATATATATAAATACGACAGTTAGGCTGGGTTCACACGGACGTGACGGATTGGCTCAGGATGCGTTCAGTGAAATTTGCACTGTTTTGCAAGCAAGTTCAGTCAGTTTTGTCTGCAATTGCGTTTAGTTGTTCTGTTTTTTCAGCGCGGGTGCAATGCGTTTTGAAGCGTTTTTCACACGCGTGATAAAAAACTGAAGGTTTACAAACAACATCTCTTAGCAACCATTAGTGCAAAACGCATCGCACCCGCACTTGCTTGCAGATGCAATGTGTTTTTCACGCAGCCTCATTCACTTCTATGGGGCCAGGGCTGCGTGAAAAACGCAGAATATAGAACATGCTGCGATTTTAAAGCATTGCAGAAGTGATGCATGAAAAAAAACGCTCATGTGCACAGCCCCATTGAAATGAATGGTGCCGGATTCAGTGCGGGTGCAATGCGTTCACCTCCCGCATTGCACCCGCACGGAAATCTCGCCCGTGTGAACTCAGCCTTATCCTTTAAACTTAGATAGGATGCAAAACCAGACCTAATCCTGACAAATCCCTTAAAGGGAGTCTTTAAAGTAAGCATGCCACCATACAGGGTATATGTCCCAACCTTTCTGGTTAAAAAGGGGACCGTTCACCACTCCTAATATGCCTGTTTTAATCGCTTCATGCTTTCCCCATGTAATAACAGTTCTGGAGCCTCTTTTCTTATGTCTCTATGTTGTACCATTCCTTTATTATTTCTACTAGAAGTTATGAATTAATTGCTAGCAGTCTGCAGTAAGGGCACCGATAGTGTTTACTAATTGGAGGGGGGTGTACCTGCACAGTTTGACAATGGCAGCACTTACTGGATAGAGTCAGACTGTGCAGGTATACCCCCCCAACTGGTTACCTCCCTCTGTACCCTTACTGAAGACTGCTAGCAATTCTTCCATAACTTCTAGCAGAAATAACAAAGGAATAACACAACATAGAGCCATAAGAATAGAGGCTCCAGAATTGTTATTACACGGTGAATGCATGAAGATATTAAAACAGACATGTCAGGAGTGGTGAAAGGTCCTCTTTCAAATCTGGTCCTCTGTTTCTGAGAAACAATTTTTATGCAAATAAGGTTTTTAGTGCACTGTGGGCTGAGCAGCTCTGTTCGGTGCACTTTGCTTCACCTGGATCAATGCTACTGCCTCTGAAATTTCAAGGACTGTCAATCAAAGAAGAGGAGGAGGTGCTGGGTGGCATTATTGGCAAAGTGATGGTGCACCTAACAGATCAGCTTTGCCCATAGTGCACTGAAAACGGACTTTTTTTCAATTCCTGTAGTGGAACCTGTAGTGATTTTTTATTTTATTTTCCATGTCCATACCTATATAATTTTTGGACTCCTAAGATCCTGCAGTTTTCACACTGGCCACTAGGCCTAAAGTATAAAAACCTGCTTTATGCAAAAGGCCAAGTTCTGATGACAAACTCTCTTTAGGGCTCATTCACACGACCATATGTTCACCGTCCCCGTGCTGTAGTCCACAAAACACGGGCACCAGCCATGTGACTTGAATGGATCCACGATACACAAGATATGGCAAAAAGACAGGACACGTCCTATCATTTGTGGTGTGAAGTCACGGATCCAAAGCACGCACAAGTGCTTTCGAGGGCTTCCGATTCGCAAAAGATAGGACATGTCCTATCTTTTTCTGTATATTGCGGATAGAGGGACAATTCAAGACTATAGGTCTGCATCCGCAGCATGGAGGTCACACGGCCAGAGCCTGCAAATAGCAGTCCGCCTCACGGACATGGCGACCATACAGTCATGTGAATGAGCCCTTAAGCATGTGTGAAATGAGCTTTAGGCAGTGTTCACAAGTAGTGTATGTACCGTTTCATGTTTTTGATGCAATAAAAAAAAAAAACTGTGGCAAAGACGCTGTGGTTTTACTAAACCTTATGTACAGTAACTGCTAGAATTCGCACAAAGCAAGTTTCGGCATTATCTGCTGCCTTAATGATTTTACATGAAAATGTTTAATATTTCACAACATATTCTTCTACACATCAAACCTTCCTGAATGCTAAAAAGTAATTATAGGGGAGAATGACCAACTTCAACTGCATTTAAGGAATCATAACTAAGTGTGTAAGTGGATACGGTATTTCGTAAGGCTCTTGGCACGCAGGTGCTGCCATAAGTGGCCAGGGGGCTTTTTCACTGAAGCTAGCTACATACCCAGAATGACACAGCTTCATCTTTATTGTTGAGCTATATGATGAATCACAACTACATATTTCAGGAGAGAGGGATGACACGAGCTCATAATAACTACTTGTCTACACAGTTGAAAAGTTCAAATGACGTCACCGATATAATCCAAATAAAGTGAGGCAAAAATCAGGCCTTATCTATAGTGGTTCGTTTCATGACGCATCTAAATTACACAGAAACTAACCGAGCACTGCACGTTCAGTTATTTCTTAAAGCGTTTTTCCGATAATTATATTCATTTTACCCATGTCCTGGTAGCCTGCATGCACTATTGAAGGATTTTTACTTACCTGCTCTCTCCCGCTCCGGTCTTGCATGTTGTCTCCTGTCCTCCACCTTCCGATCACCAGCTTTTTTTTCTTTTGGCTTGTATGGACATGGTCTTACTAAAGCCAATGCCTGGTTTCTATGGTGACATGCCGCATATGGACACATGACTGCTGAAGCCAGTCATTGGCTGCAGTGGCACACATAACCATGTCCATACCTGGGCAGAAGAAAACATGTCGTGGACAGGAAGAAGGATGAACAGGGGCAGGTGTAGGAATGGAATGTTTCTAGGAGAGCTTGTTTCCAAAGAAATCCCTGTGTAAACGTGCCAGCAGTCACACGTTGGACAAGCAAATGCTCATTCATTGGGAGATCATATCTTGGTTGTGGCATAATAAAAGCCCCTTTACTCATGTCAATGCACAGACAATGATTGGGAACAAACTGTTCGTTCCTGGAAATTTCCTGATTGTTGAGCAGAGAGGATACTTGCATTTACATGCAACAATCTTCTCTTATGTGGGTAATAACTCGTAAATTAATTTCTACTGTAAAAAACCTTGGTACCGAATTCGGGTTAGGTTCCAAGGTACCACCTGGAACCGAACCAGAGTTTGGTACAAAGGTTTTTTACATTAAAAATTAATTTCTGAAGTTATTGCCTAAAGTCTCGCAAGAGTTCACTAAGTAATAACTTTGTCTTATCGGAGCCAATACATTTTAATACTGTACGGAGCGCTCAAGAGAGAAAAGGATTTGAGCAAGCCTACATCCACAGAAGATCTGTGGTTGGTTCTCCAGGTGTACCCAGAACTGATGCCATTTTGTACACAAAGGGGGAGATATATCAAGACTGGCGGATCCATCCGCCAGACTTGATCCTCCTGCACTGGCGTGAGATGTGCCTAATTTATTAAGAGGCAGAAGCTTCTTAATAAATCAGGCACACCCCTCACCTGCTGTGCACCAAAAAGTCAAGTCTACAACAGCTATAGGCTGGCATAGACTTCAGCTATAACGTCCGCCACTTTCTGGCAAAAGTTATAGTAAATGCAGCACGAAGCCAAGCCCGCCCCCTTCCGCGGCACTTTAGAAAAGTGCAGAGAAGCTCAAAAAGTCGCAAACTAAGGTGCTGTGCGCCTTAGGCCCCTTTCACACGAGCGTGACGGATTGGCTCCGGATGCGTTCAGGGTGCGTTCAGTGAAACTCGCACCATTTTACAAGCAAGTTCAGTCGGTTTTGTCTGCGATTGCGTGCAGTTGTTCAGTTTTTTCCACGCAGGTGCAATGCGTTTTGATGCGTTTACAAACAACATCTCTTAGCTTGCTTGCAGATGCAATGCGTTTTTCACGCAGCCCCATTCACTTCTATGGGGCCATGGCTGCGTGAAAAACGCAGAATATAGAACATGCTGCGATTTTCACGCAACGCAGAAGTGATGCGTGAAAAACAACGCTCATGTACACAGCCCCATTGAAATGAATGGGTCAGGATTCAGTGCGGGTGCAATGCGTTCACGTCACACATTGCACCCTCGCGGAAAACTCGCTCGTGTGAAAGGGACCTTAACGTACAACTTTATAAAGCCACACTTGGCGTATAGGGCTTCCTAAATGTCCCCCATTGTGTTGTTTCTTTTTTGTTCATTCATGTTTTATTTTGTTAATTGATAAAAACAAACTATTAACACTTCTATTTTTGAAAGTATTCTTTGCAGCATTGTTATGGCCTAAAACTTATTAAATGCAGTCTTCAGATTAACTTTTTTCACATTTTGTTATGTTGTGGCCTTGTGCTAAAATTTTAAAAAATCTAGTTTTTCCTCATTAATCTGCACCAGTACCCAATAATGAGAAAGGAAAAACGGTATTTAAAATTGTTTTGCAAATTTATTAGAAAAAAATAAATTAAACATTTGCATGGACAATTATTTAAACCCTTTGTGATGACGCTTGAAATTTAGATCTGGGGCCTCTCATTTATCTTGATCATCCTATAGATGTTTCTATATCTTGACTGGAGTCTCCCTGTGGTAAATTCAGTTGATTGGACATGATTTGGAAAGACACACCACTGTCTACATACCATATTGTTCGGACTATAATATGCACTTTTTCTCCCCACCAAAAATTGGGGAAAAATTGCAGTGCGTCTTATAGTCTGAAAGCTTATGACATAATGGAAGCAGACATCAGCATGCAGGAGGCGCGGGGAGCAGTGAGGGACCCTTCAAGGTCTTCTTCCGGACCCTACTCAGCACTGTATGCTGACTACGTACAGCATCAAGACTTATTGCATGTAGGTGCGCACTATAACCTGATGCTGTGCGTGTCAGGTCACAGTGCAGCACAGGCCAGAAGAAGAGCAGGGAGGGTGAGTGCTGGATCTGCAGGTCTGATAGGGGTCTGGTCTGAGGCTGGGGGAAGGGGGGTCTGATCTGAGGCTGATGGAGTCTGGGGGTCTGATGGAGTTTGGGGATTTGATCTGAGGTTCGATGAAGAATGGAGTCTGATCTGACCTTTACGTCTTATAATTTGAAAAATATGGTATATTGTCTCACAGCTAATAATGCCAGAACATAAAACCAAGCCATGAGGCTCTACTGCCTGTACAACTCAGATACACGATTGTGTGGAGGCAGAAACTGGGAGAAGGGCAAGACCAGTTCTTAAATGGAAGAAGTTTGGAACAACTAGTACTCTTCTGAGAGATTGCGGCCCCGCCAAACTAAGTAATTTGGAGAGAAGGGCCCTGGCAAAAGACCTAATGGTCTCTTTTGCTGAGCTTCAAAGATCCTGTGTGCAGATTGAAGAAATTTCCACAAGGTCAACGATCACTGCATCATTTAACCAATCTGGGATTTATGGCAGAGTGGTCAGAAATAAGCCTCTCCTCAGTAAAAGACATTAAAGCCTGCCTAGAGTTTGCAAAAACTCTGACTTTGAGAAACAAGATTCTATGGTCTGATGAATCCAAAAATGAACTTTTGGGATTACTTCTAAGCATTGTGTTTTGAGTAAACCAGGCACTGCTCATCACCTGCCCAATATCATCCCTACAGTGAAGCATGGTGATGGCAGCATCATGTTACGGGGGTGTTTTACAGTGGAGTGATCACAGTTAGGGAAAGCTGAATGGAAAAAAGAACAGATATATTCTTAACAAAAATAAGAATACCTCTGATCCAGAGTGCTCTGGACCTCAGACTGAGCCAAAGGTTCTCCTTCCAACAAGACAATGATCCTAAGCACACACACAAGACAACACAGGAGTGGCTTACAGACAACTCTGTGAATATCCTAGAACCCTGACTTGAACCGAATTGAACATCTCTGGAGAAACCTGAACATGGTTGTCCATCAACAGTCCTCATCAAACCCGACAGAACTTGAGAGGATCTGAAGAGAAGGTGGCTTTGAATACTTGTCCGTGTAATATTTTTTATTTTCCTTTTCAATAGATTAGCAAAGATTTCAAAAACATTTCACTTTACCATTATGAGGTACTTAGTGCAGAATGATGAGAAAAACTTGATTTTTTTAAAATTTTATTTTGGCACAAGGCTGCAACATCACAGAATGTGAAAAAAAAAAAAAAAAAAAGAAGCGAGGGTTTGAAGTAGAGCTGATCTAATCGATTCATCTCATCACCAGAGCTTCTTCAGGTGAAGTGCCCACTTGCCTCAGAGATTGACAAGGCCGGGGATTTAGCCCACCCTGACAATTTCCTGCCTGTGCTGCTTTCCCAATTAGCAGAGCAAGGGCAGAAGCTCTGGTTCAGCCTTGGAGCAGCCACTGCACAGGCGCCGATACATGACAATCCAGCCCATCCCTGATTTCTTGCAGATGACACTGTGTCACCTGTAAACACACCTGTATATTGTCTGGTAAATGATAAGCAGTCAATGATATCATCAGAAGATCAAATATGTTTGCCTGGGCAGCAGACGCTATATTGAAGTGCATCTACATCAGCATTTTAAAGAGGACCTGTCACTTCTCCTGACGTCAGATTTAGTAAATAATTGCATTCTACGTGAAGGATATTTTTTGCATAGTATGTTGTGCCATACCTCTATTTTTCCAAACAAATCTATATCTGGGTGTTATCATTGGGGGGGGGGGGGGGGGGGGGGGAGACTTGCAGTTTGACAGTAGTTGAGGATTCATTTATGAACTTCATGAAGGAATAATAGAGGAATGACACAACATACAGCTATATGAAACAATGCTCCTGAATTTTAAATGAAGAATGCAAGTTAATTACTAAAGCGAGACATGTCTGGAGAGGCTACAGGTCCTTTTTAACCTCTTCAAAATTGTGTGACGTACAATGTAGTGTGACACTATAGTGTTATACAACTTTGCCAAAGGCTTCTGAAGAGAATGCGAGCCTCTGCAGAAGAAAGGCAGCAATTTATTACTCTGTTAGTGTTTAGAGAGGACACCAAACAGAAAACTAACATTGACGAACATTATCGGGCGCCCCAGGAAGTGACACCAATGGTCAAGTTCACATGTGTTCAGAGACTCAAGGCCTGAGCGTTGAGTGACATTTAAACATACAAGATCAAAAGGCCATATATCAGACCAGGCCGTATGGCTCGTCTAATGTCTTCAATGGAGAGGAAAGAAAATTCCATCCAGACTTCAAACAGCTCAGTGCTGGCCGCTGTCAAACATGTTGTATCCAGAGCCCCCTAGTGTTCCCAGCCCTGACTCCCACTAATACTGCCTTAGACTATATAGCTCTAGTATGACAACGCCTGGACAATCAAGACATATTGTAGAACATGACTGTTTCTGTATTAATGCCCAGTTCATAATTAATGACTAAAACAATCCATTCACTCAGGATATAGAAATTCTGATGGCCATTGCTGTCATTTACTCGGATATGTCATCACTCCATAAGAACTCTTTCACACGAGCGAGTTTTCCATCTGGCTGCGATGCGTGAAGCAAACGCATAGCATCCGGACCGATTCCTGACCCATTCATTTTTCACGCAGATCTAGTTCCATAGAAGTGAATGGGGCTTGCATGAAAAAACGGAAGGCATCTGGATGCAATGCGTTTTTCACTGATGGTTGCTAAGAGATGTAGATTGTATCCAAAACTGATTGCACTCGCATGGAAGAAACAGAAACGCCAAACGCAGTTTCTAACATACACACCAACATGCCATATACTTGAGTAAAAATATGCTGTGGCCCACTTAAATGTGTATGCCGAATATATGTCCCAAATGAGATATGTGAACACAGCCCTATAAGGGTACTTTCACACTCGCGGCAGAGGATCCAGCAACCCGGACGCAAACGGATGCATTTGTGAGATGGATCCGGATCCGTCTCACAAATGCATTGCAATACCGGATCCGTCTCTCCGGTGTCAATTTCTTTGCATTTTTAAAGGTCTGCGCATAATGATCCGTTTTGCTGGAACACTTAATGCCGGATCCGGCACTAATACACTTCAATGTAAATTAATGCCGGATCCGGCATGTGTTCAGGATTTTTGGTCGGAGAGAAAACTGCAGCATGCTCTGCAAGAGGGACTGAACTGATGCATCCTGAACAATCCGCTCTCCATTCAGAATGCATTAGGATAAAACTGATCCGTTTTTTTCTGGTATTGAGCACCTAGGACGGAACTCAATACCAGAAAACGCAAGTGTGAAAGTACCCTTACAGTCACAGCAAATTGCAGTACATAAAGCTCTGCTTTTTGTATTTGGTGCAACCAATAAAGAATAATAAAAGCCTATATAAGTAGGAATCTCAGGGCTAGATCCTGAAATCCCACTCTACTCCAACCTCTGCTTTACTGTCCGGTATTCGTAAAATCTATACTTCAATAAAACCCAGAGCCACTAGTATTCTGTTCTGCATGGCTGCAGGATGAGATAACAAGAAAGCTGAAATGTAATAATTGTGCCATATATTTGAGAGATCGCATTCTATATCTCGCCATTTTCAATATTCCAAGAAATAGGAGCGTAGAATAATTGAATCACTATGAATACCTACGCAGCACTGTATCTCTAGAGAAATCAAAGTGGCATATACTGTATACAGAGAAGAGTTAATGGATTAGTGGAGCTAAACCACGTAACACTGTAACATGATATTAAAAGTAACAAGCAAGTTGTGATAGTGACACAAAACAGATGCAGCCCCCGCGCCGCACTGATACTTTTCCTGTAGCCGGTTCTAAACTAAACACTAAACTCCTCAATCCATGATGAAATACAGTACACACTGACAATTTTTAGGTTACCATACAGATTTTTCCCCCCCCCCAAAATTATAAATTCCAAGGCTTTGTACACTTTTGCATTAAGGTTTTTTTTTTTATTGAGCGGATGTAATGAACATAAAAAAAGTTATAAACACTGTATATCCTGATGTTTTTGTGTTTACAGCTCTTCTGTAGACGTATGTGTTTCCATGGTTACACACTACAAACAAAGTGTGTAGCGTAAACATGTCTTAACGTAAAGCATAACATAATCCTGTGTAATGCAGTTCATGAAATCACAGCCCATCAGATTGAGAAAATCATGTTATTCTATTGGGTACCGAAGGTGAGGTACGGACCATGTTCTGGTTTACAAACCTTTTGCTTTTTATACTCTTTTCTTTAATAAAAGAAAGCATAATAGAATGTAAAAATTGCCATAAAACTGACGTTAACAAGATACCTATTTTTCAAGATCTTTGCAACGTTCTGTGTTGTGGAAGCGCAGCCATATTGTTTTTCAATTCTAAGGAGCTGATGAAACACTGGCAATCTGTCAGCAAGTTCAAGCAATAAGAAAGCAGAAAGGTGCAAAGAGTCCAAATTCAACTTCAAACCAAAGGAAAAATAAAGGCAAAGCAACAGCACAATACAACAGATGGTGGGAGTGTGGTAGGCCAGGCATGCTCAACCTGCGGCCCTCCAGCTGTTGTAAAACTACAACTCCCAGCATGCCCGAACAGCCTACAGCAAGGAATTGTGGGAGTTGTAGTTTTACAACAGCTGGAGGGCCGTAACGTTGAGCATGCCTGTGGTAGGCAATCGATATTAAAGTGCTGAAAAATTGCTTTAACACTTAGGCTGGTTTCACACGGGCATTGCGGAAAAAGGTGCGGGTGCGTTGCGGGAACATGCACGATTTTTCCGCACGAGTGCAAAACATTGTAATGCGTTTTGTACACGCGTGAATAAAATCGGCATGTTTGGTACCCAAACCCGAACTTCACAGAAGTTCGGGCTTGGGATTGATGTTCTGAAGATTGTATTATTTTCCCTGATAACATGGTTATAAGGGAAAATAATAGCATTCTGACTACAGAATGCTTAGTATAATAGTGCTGGAAGGGTTAAAGAAATAAATACATTTAACTCACCTTAAACCACTTGCTCGCGCAGACGGCATCTCTTCTGTATCTTTTTTTGCTGATTGCAGTCAAAGGACCTGTGGTGACGTCACTGCGCTCATCACATGGTGCGTCAAATGATCTTTTACCATGGTGATGGATTCATGTGATGACCGGAGTGACATCACCACAGGTCCTTTAACTACAATCAGCAAAGAAAGAGACAGAAGCGATGCCGGTCAAATTATTTTTAATATTTTTTTTTTAACCCCTCCAGCACTATTGTACTATGCATTCTGTATTCAGAATGCTATTATTTTCCCTTATAACCATGTTATAAGGGAAAATAATAAAATGATCGGGTCTCCATCCCGATAGTCTCCTAGCAACCGTGCATGAAAATCGCGGATGCTCGCGATTTTCACGCAGCCCCATTCACTTCTATGGGGCCTGCGTTGTGTGGAAAACGCACAATATAGAACATGCTGCGATTTTCACGCAACGCACAAGTGATGCGTGAAAATCACCGCTCGTGTGCACAGCCCCATAAAAATTAATTGGTCCAGATTCAGTGCGGGTGCAATGCGTTCATATCACGCATTGCACCCGCGCGGAATTGAAAGGGGCCTTAGAGGACCTTGTGATTTTCAGTTTTTCACTCCCTGCCTTCCTAGAGTCATAACATTTTTATGTTTCCTTTTACACGGCCATATGAGGACTTGAAAAATGGAATTGGATGGCGTTCAGTGTGTACGTTTTTGTGTTTGGATTATATCCGAACTGCATGTGTTTTTCACACACATGAAGAAAAACTGAATAACAATCTACATCTACTAGCAACCATCAGTGAAAAACGCATTGGATCTGGATGCCTTCTGTTTTTAACCCAAGCCCTATTCACTTCTATGGAGCTAGAGCTGCATGAAAAACGTACAGTATAGAACATGCTGTGATTTTTCCTGACTGCAGAGATGATGTGTGTACACAGACCCATTGAAATGAATGGGTCAGGATTCAATCCAGATGTTAAGCTTCTGCTGCACGTATCACATCCGGACGCAAACTGGCCTATGTGAAATAGCCCTAAAAGTTCAGAAGCCACTGTCAATGGCAATCATAGGATAGGTGGTACTGCAGGGGGCCTAAAAATGGTCTTAAACAGGATGTCTGTTCAAGTCATCTTGGGGGACTGGACTAACACTCTAAAAATATATTCAATTCAATGGAGTTGTACAGGTTCAGAGTTGAACCCGGGATATAACCCCTTCTTCTGCCATTCAGCAACTATGAGGGGAACGCTCCGATGCTCCTCCTTGCCCTATGCTGTATAGCGCAGTGCAAGAGCTTTTTCAGATCCAGTGATGTACCGGGCTTCTGATGGGCATGCTCTGCAGAGGTTTCTGCCTAGCAGCACTAAAGACTGCCCATTAGTGCCGCTGTCGTCACCAGGATCACTGCTAGGCGGAAGCTCTGAACTAATAAACTTTTCTATTCACATAGTCGTATGAGGGATTGTTTTTTCTTTTTGTAGGACAAGTTTAATATTTTTATTTTAGGACATCATGTAATATCGCACACAATGTAGTGGGAACCTGGAAAAAAGAATTCGAAATGGGGTGAAATTGGAAAAAAATAAATCTATTCTGCCAGTTTTATGGGTTTAGTTTTTAAAGCGTTCCCTATGAAACAGATCCTTTAGCTTCATTCTCTGGATCAGTGCAATTACGATACTACATTTATATTGTTTTTCTTGTGTTTTATTACTGAAAAAAATAAAACTTTTCATCGCAATATCCTGACCCCTATAACTTTTTTTTTTTTTTTTTGTTATGTCTATGGAGCTTTGTGGGGGTTCATTTTTTTGCAGGGCAATTTGTAGAGTTTACTGGTAGCATTTTGGAGTGTTTATGACTTTTTGATAACTTTTTATTACATTTTTTCAGGAGGTTAAGCAATGAAAAAATAATGAATCGGCTATTTTGACTTTTTCTCTGTTACTGTGTTCACTGTACGGGATAAATAACTTTATACTGTATTTTAATAGTTGGGGCTTTTTGGGATGCAGAGATGCCTATGATGTTTAAGTTTTATTGTTTATTTTTATTATGGAGATTTGAAATTTTTATATTTTGCACATTTATTTTTAAAAACAATTTTTTTTTAAGTCACCCTAGGTGCCTATAAGATGCAATTGTTAGATTGCTTCTTCAACACGTTGCAATGCACTGCCAATGCAATTCATTGCAGATTCGCTATGTCCTTATTGATCCTGCCACCTGCAGGGCTCCATATGAACTACAGCTATAAAAGCTTTGGTTACTTCAAAGAGACCAGGGCTTTTACATACAACGAACAGCTCCCCCGATCGCTGCATGGGGCGGAGCTTAGGCCCCCGGAGCACAGAAAGAAAACGGACAGACGTGGACACGGATGACATACCAGTTGTGCATCCGTTTTTTTTTTTTTACAGACCCATTGACCTGAATGGGTCCTTCCTCCATTTTCCACTGACAAGAATAGGACAGGTTATATCTGACGGACTGGAATCACGGACGCGGAGAAAAAATGGAGGACCATCAGTTTTTTTTCACAGCTCCATAGAAATGAATGGGACCTCCGCTAAACTGTGAAAAATGACGGAATAGACAACTGTCGTGTGCATGAGGCCTATAATGTATAAAGGCAAGCCATCATAAGGCTATATTTAAGAATGTGGAGCCACAAAAAAATAATTACTGTTATCTTCCGAAAAAAAAAGGTGTTTTTAGTGCGTAAAAGCAGTAAAACAAGAAAATACACAAATTTGGTATTGCCCTTATCATAAGGACCTGCGTAACAAAGTTATCATTTTATTTATAATGCATGGTAAAACACTGTAAAGGCTAATGGGGGGAAAAATGCAAAAAGGATCATAAAGAATTGTAACAGATCCGTCAACCGCATCATTGCTGATTATAATGGATCTATCAGATGGCTAGGGCTACACGGCGACATATAGGGTGCAACCACACTGCAACATTCATATCGCACAACATACTTTATAATACTAGTCTATGGTGACGTACTGCGACATGCGACATGCGACTGCGACATGACAGGCACTAAAATCCTCCCCCGTGCGGAGACAAATGTCGCAGTGTAGCCCAAGCCTTAAAACATAATCCATGATGCCGACCGTGAACACGGCAGGAACTACGAATGCAGCAGCAAATTGTAAGGGCACAGTACAGTGTTAATAGCTGGTAAATGAGCAAGTCCAGGGAGTACTAAACGGCTCCCTATGACCCTGTACGATCAGCACCACATCTGACCGCGCACTATTCACAGCATGTTGTGTCTGGGAATCCATTTTTCAGAGCAGCATACGGCAGAAGTTTATGTCAGTTTATTAGAGTAATCAAATTTCCCCACAACAGGTGTGAGCTCAGCGTGCGCAGAGGAAAGTTGTCCTCATGCCACGCAGGAAAGCATGGTAATAGGGCACCATGCCCATGAAGCTACACAGCGTGCCAGTGATTAGTTGTCCCCTCACATGCCCAGTCTTGGTGGGGTAATCACAGCTAGAAGATATATAAAGAACATGCAGTGGTAGGGAAACGATGATGTTACATAACTGCATCCAGAGTGAATAAATGACGTGCCTGTTCTAAACATTGTGATCCGTCATCAAGTATACATACAGGGGAAATAAAAAATAAAAAAATAGCTGCAGTGCGAAAAAGGATAACCAGGTTGCATTGTGCTGTTCCTCTGTTAATCCTCCTAGAATTGTATAAATAAATACCCTTCTACTTGTCGATTGGGTATGCTTTTGAACATGGACGTAACTACAGCCATAGCACTCACTATGGGGCTCAGAAGTTGGTGGAATCAAGTGCAAGAACATTGTACCTTTTTGTGGGAAATAATAATATGGTGGCTTTTTGCAATCATGTGGGTTTTCAGATATACAGGCTATTATTCATACTTTTAATTATTGCTAATTATGCTGCTTTAAATTTCCTACACTAGGTGGTGGGGGCCCCATCTTATTTTGCTATAGGGCTCTAGGAATTCTAGTTAGGGTCCCTCTTTCTGCATACTCTGACACTGTCCAATTGGCATTAGAGCAAATTCCATGGAGGCAGATCACAGCATTGCTATGGGGCCTGTGGTGCATGGTAGGCAAGGCACTGAAAGGCTTCTCTTGCTGTCTGACTCCTGCATAGAGGTCTTTACAGCTGCTATTGAGTTTTATAGCACTTGTATGAATTCATAAGCACTGAGCTCCCCCTGGTGGTGGCTGCAGGCAGTCAGAGCTTTATAATTCACTATATGCAATGAATCAGTTTATTTGGTGCTCACTTAATACAATTTATTAATATATTTATGGCAGTTTATTAGCATGAATTAATTATAAAATATTATATTTGGCCAATTTTAAGAAGCCCTCTTGGCAACAGTCGGTCACTATTAGGCCTCATGCACACGGCAATTGCGGTCCCCATCGCACGGGCAACATCCGTGCAGCGGGCTGGACCCATTCAACTTGAAAGGGTCCTTGGTCTGTCTGCAGCGCAAAAAAATATGACACGTCATATTTATTTGCGGTGCAGAACGACGGAAAGAAACACCACGGTAGCACTCTGTAGTGCTTCCGGTGTTCCGTTCCACATCTCTGGAATTGCTGACCCATTCAAGTTAATGGGTCCGCATCCGTGATGCGTGGTGCACACGGCCAGCGGACGTAGATTGCCGACCCCCCTTTGCGGGCCACAATACGCCCATGGCCGCATGAGGCCTTAGAAGTGACAGAAAAGAATGTCAGGTTAAAGACGACACATAATGGACATCTTCTATGGTGTGGGCCCATTCTAAACTTTTCTATGGCACACTAACACAGTATAAGTTTGGTCTGGCAAGTTCCTCTCAATGATCTAGTGTAAAAGTGGGGCACTCAAATCTGTAAATATAGTGATACTTTTAAATACATTTTTAAAAGTCTGCCACTGGAAGAAACAGAAGCAGAGCTGCAGCGGGGAGGGAGCGCGCAGCAGCCTGAACCAATGATGTGATAGCAGGTGGGTTTCAGACTACCTAAAGGGACTGTAGCTAAAGCTCTATCCTAATGGACCTGGGCCTGTAAACTGCTAAAGGGGCTGTCCCATCTCAGACATTGACGGCATATCACTAGGATATGCCATTAAGGTCAGACAGGAGCAGGGTCCAGAGGTGGGACCGGCACCTATCTCCAGAATACGGCCCCGAAGTAAAAGGAGAGCACATAAGTGTGGCTTATTTTCCATTCATTGCTAAGAGAGTTCAGCAAGTAGTTGAGTGAGCGAGCTGGGCTGTGTTCACTGGTCCCATAACATTGAATGGCGAGTGCACCACGCTAGCACAGCCACCACTCCAAACACTGCTATGTGACTGCCAGAAATAGTCGAGCCCATAACGGTATACAGAGGGTGTCCATGCATGCTGCTCTCCGTTCACTTCAGGGCTCCATTCTGGAGATAGATGCAGGTCCCATCTGGTATCTGACAATGATGGCGTATCCTACCAATATGCCATCAAGGTCGGATATGGGCCAACTCCTTTACTTAAAGTGCCTAAATAATGTAGCCATCTATATAAACCATTTATGTAATCGTTAAAGGGTTATACCCATTTCAGACATTGGTGGCATATCGTTGCTCCTATCTCCAGAACGGGGCCTTCCATGTGAAGGAGAGCACACGGCGAATGTGCAGGAGTTCTGAAAATAGCGAGTGAGCGTGCTTGGCTATTTTCGTAAGTCCCATAGCTGGGAATAAAGGGTGACCATGCTTGCGTGGTGAGCTCTCCTTCACTTTGGGGGGCCCATTATGGAGACAGGAGCGGATCCCAGAGGTGGGACCCACACCTATTTGACATTGTTGGCATATTCTAGTGATATGCCATCCATGTGTGAGATGGGAGTACCCCTTTTACTGAAATACAAATGATGACAGTGATCATCCTACATTGTTATCCGATACGTTACACATAAATGGTTTATGGTTCAGGATGTTAATGTAGGAACTGGCAGAGTACGTGTCCAGGATTAGAACTACTACGGATGCAGATCTACGACTACGTATAATGGTGCAATTAGTTAACATAATACACAAACCCAAGAAAGTGAACTACTACAATGTACAGCCAGCTACATGGAAAATAAACAGTGTCTGAAATATGCTATAAGCTGGGAGTCCCAAGATCCAAGTCTGGCTGGTGAATGAAACATTCAAGCTAATGCATACATCTTTAGTGCCATTGGGAGTTTTCCCGGTCTGCGAAGGAGGTCAGCCAAATTTGTGAACGCACCTCTTGGCAGGAGCACAGGTTACATCAATATGCTGGGCAAGATCTACAACTAAAGTAGGAATGAAGATGATGTTTCCTCTACAGCTTGATTTAATGTCACATTATACAGCAGCTCTGAGCTCGTCCACTCATTTAAGATAAATCACTTAAAGGCGTTGTGTCACTTTAGCAAATGGAATTGATTATGTAGAGAAAGTCAATACAAGGCACTTACTAATGTATTGTGATTGTCCATATTGCTTGCTTTGCTGTCTGGATTCATTTTTCCATTACATTACACACTGCTCATTTCCATAGTTAGGACAACCCTGTAATCCAGTGGTCCTCAACTCCAGTCCTCAGGGCCCACCTGCCGGTCATGTTTTCAGGATTTCCTTAGTATAGGACAGCTGTTTCCATCCATCAGGATTTACCACAGGTATTCATTCTGTGGGATACTCCTAAATCCTGACAGTCAAGTGGGCCCTGAGGCCTGAAGTTGGGGAACCCTGCTGTAATCCATCAGCAGCGGTCGTGCTTGTGTGGTGGCTGGGACCGTGCTACCGACTAGTGTGCAAGCACGGCCACCACTGATGGATTACAAGTGGTCGTAACCATGGAAATGAGCAGTGTATAATGTGATGAAAAAATGAATCCAGCCAGCAAAGGAGGCAATGTGGACAATCACAATACATTAGTAAGTACCTTGGATTAACTTTCTCCACATAATAAATGCCATTTGCTAAAGTGACTCAACCCCTTTAATGGCTCTTGCATAATATATTCTGAAAATATCAAATAAATTGTAAAAATATTCATATGTCTCATTTGTATGTGTAGAGTAGAAATATAGGTCGTATGATCTAAGACTTGCATATACTGGGTTGCGTAGTGCTCGTGTAAATGCTATGTTAAAGACGACATCCCACTTTAATTCAGCCCATTTATCCTTTCCCATGGGTGTTGTAAATCTGTACAAGGCTCCATTTAGTCCACAAATACCCATCAAGACTGGAAGGTGCTGTTTACCTAAAGCGTTATGCAGTGCCATGCCCCTCCTGGCTCAGATGACATCCCACTGCCTAGGATACGTTATACCCTGCCCGTGGAGCTGGCTATGGGACATCAATCAAGGATGGAGGGGTAGATGCCTTACATCTGGTGGCATTAGAGGCAGAGCTTGCTAACAACTCATTTGCATCCCTTCCCTCCCAGAATTTCAGAGGAGCATGTATGGCCTATAAGTGCTCTCCATATGGAGATACAGTATCCCCAAAATCCTAACATACAGTATAGCAGGAGGGTAGTTAACATATGTACCTGTGTAAAATACAACAGTCACAGAATACACATAGATTTGTGTTCACTAATAGCGATCCTATGTGATAAGAGTACCCTATAATAACGTACCCACTCACTGTACATAAACATACACAAACAGAAGATAAACAACTAAGACTAAAACGGGTATAGTAGCAAAATATGAAATATACTTTATTGAGTGATACATAAAAAAATCAATCAGACATAATGTAATGCATCAGATAAAAATCCCCCAGAAGAAGGCATCGCAGCCGTATCGCGCGTCGGGGTACGTGGCTCTCCTGAGTTGGATAGGTCTCTATTCCTATGGGTATGTAACCTTATAGTGTGAGGCTACCTTTTGTTGCAACTATCACTTTTCTTGTGGCATAATTAGCTACTTTGTGCATGCTGCAGGGGTTGATCTCTGAGTGGATGCGGGCATCTAGGTGATTAATCCCCGCTACATTCATATATGGCTCTACTTAAAGCACTGGCAACAGCCCTATTTGCCTTATGATACTGATGTGCATGCTCACACATGTCTATAGGATCTGGTTCTCTATATATGAGACGGATGATACTATGTGTATGGGACCATTAAAGTGATTGACTGTTATTCACATGCATGGGACCATTAAAGTGATTGACTGTTATTCACATGCATGTCTTCACGTGGGATTTTGTTTATAGTGCACAGGCAGCTTTTTATGTCCATGTGGAAACATGTAAGTGCATACTAATAAGATCTAGACATTTGTGACATTTCTAGACACATTGGATAGGTCTTTTATATGCATATGTATGCCTGGAGATCTATAGTTGTACTGTCTTTTTTGACATTTATGCCGAATAGATGTGATATCCTTATGTGTCAGGGTGCTCGATATATGTCTTCATTTTTTGGTTGCTTCACTGCCCTTTTCCCCTATTTTTGTGTGACTACGTTATGTCCCCTCAGGTGTAGTCCACCTTTTTTAAAGGATGCATTTCATTATGTATAATTATTTTTTTATGCATCACTCAATAAGGTATATTTATATTTTGCTACTATACCCGTTTTAGTCTCAGTTTATCTTCTGTTTGTGTATGTACTTGTGTACTAGATGTTACACACAATGCTAAGATGAAAAGTTTAGATGGGAACACAGTGAATTTTTTTGCAAAATACAAAGCTAAAGCAGGGGTTTATAATAGTACACTAGCTTGGGTGTGGAGTAGGGCTGGGTGATTATGATGAAAATTGCAATTAATTGAACATGTAACTCTAATTTTGATTATTGAAAGATTATTTGGGGGCGTGGTTTAGCGCAGGGTGTTATACCGCCAATGGTTTCATAATTGTTTTTAGTTCTGAGTTTTTTTTTTTTGTTTTTTTTTTAAGACAAGTTTTTTCTCTATAGGGGATCTTTCTTTGCATCACCGTTTTCTGGTAGCCATAACTTTTTTTTTTTTTTTTTTTTTTTTTAAGAGCTGTATGAGGGTTTGTTTTTTGCAAGACAAACTGAAGTTTTTATTGGTACCATTTTTAGTGTACGTATGACTTTTTGATCACTGCTATTCAGCTTTTTTGGGGCAGACAAGTTGACAGAAAAAAAGTTGAATTGTGTTTTTTTATCGTATTTTTGGACATAGCGATACCTGATATGTTTAGTATTTTTTTGATTTAAAATTGGGGAAGGGGGTGATTTAAACTTTAATATTTTTGTGCTTTTTTTTTTTTTTAACTTTATAACTTTTAGGGGGCTAGAACCTGGGATCTGTTTATCACTTGTGCCATTCACCATAATAGAGATGTATTAGGGTGAATGTGATTCTGAATTGTTCCCTGCTGAGCTGTGCCTTAAGGTTACTAGATGTCGCGATCGCTGTTGAATGCGGCATCTGAGGAGTTAAATGACAGGATTTGGTGTGAGTAGTAAGTGACACCATTATTAACCCCATGTAGCCCATTATATGAGGACATGATGGGGTCACTTGCTATTAATATGAGGGATGTGGAGGCACTAATGTAATAAAACCATGTGCCTCGCATTAATACATGCACACAGCATAAAGCACATACCTGTAAAACTGCAGGAAGCCTACTGCAGCAAGATCTTCCTGGATGCTGTTAAGTTAAAGGACCTTTGATGATGTCATCACCATGTGACTAGTAACAAGTCAATGACAGCAAGAAAGGGCCTTTACCTTATCAGAATCCAAGAAGATCTTGCTGCAAGTTATAGGACCTTTGATTATGTCATTGCCATGAGATCACTAACAGGATGATGTTATTGGTCACATGGCAATGACATTATTAAAGAACCTTTACTTTATCAGCATTTAGCACCGTGAGGACACTGAGTTTCCCTCTCTCCTGCCTTCCTAATCTTCCCCCCTCCTTCCCTCCCAGACACTTCCCCAACGGGACACTGGGCTTTTTCATTGGTGGCAGTGGACGTTGCGTCATAGTGAGGAGGGACATTTTCCCTCCTTCTCCACTGTGCAACCGTGCAAACAAACAAAAAAAGCACCGTCGGTTAATCAGGCTGGTGTTTTTGTTTTGTTTTTTCCATTATTGGCTCAGCTCTAGTGTGGAGTCATGGGTTGTTGGAACAGTCTAGCAACAGTATGAGCTTTTTACATCTACGGTTCAATCATTATTTTATTGAAGCATAAAAATGAATGATACAACAAGTATATCAAGTACACATACAAAGGAAAAGAAATGGCCAACTGTTGGCTCCATAACGAGCTTTTTACATCTAATACAAAATATGAAACATCCCCCCCCCCCCCTTTCCCCATTATCAACCATTTATAGTACTGGTGTCTTCTTATCAAACAGTGAGACATTTTGGGCCGTATCAGACTCCAGAGCTTGAATTGGACTGCAACCCCTGCACAATCTACAGTTACGCTCTTGCTAGTAATCCACTGCTTAAAAATTATTAACAATTTATTAAAAATGTCACTGGTATTACATCACTTATATTAAAAAATAAATAAAAAAGTCTGGTTCTCATGCCAAACCTCAATAAATAGAGTAACACGTACATACGCTAAATGAAAAATCATGTTAGAGGCTACCACTGATTTATTATGACCATTATTACAGGGAGGCAGCCTAGTATATTGTGCTTTACAGTATATGTTCCAACAATGAGATCATACAATTTACTAAGTCAACTGGTGCTCCTTGTAACCACCAGAGGAATTGATTCAAAGAAGGTCATCCCTCAACTATACAGATTAAGTGTATGTCTACTTTTAATAAAGTCCATACATGTTATCACATCAGTGAAAAGGTCTCATAAATTATTTGTGTATCAACTATTCAGAAATAAGCTCCAAAGTCGCATTAGAAATTGGATTGTCTTCTGAGAAAACTTTGGAGTCTATTATTGTGACCGAGCATTGGTATGCAGGTGAATTTGTTACTCTGGTGTGCCAGTCTGACCTTGGCAATATTGTCCCAGCATGTGTATGTTTTTCTTGCTGGAAGGGTCACATTTTGAAATTTACTATGGGACATATGCAATACTCCCTGATTTCAATAGAAAAAGGTTGGGGAAAAGGCAGCCAAAAGCCAAAAGAGCATAGCTGTTGACATGGCTTAAAGGGAACCTGTCACCGGGATTTTGTATATAGAGCTGAGGACATGGGTTGCTAGATTGCCGCTAGCACATCCGCAATACTCAGTCCCCATAGCTCTGTGTGCTTTTATTGTGTAAAAACGATTTGATACATATGCAAATTAACCTGAGATGAGTCCTGTAGGTGAGATGAGTCAGGGACAGGACTCCTCTCAGGTTAATTTGCATATGTATCAAATTGTTTTTTTTTACACAATAAAAGCACACAGAGCTATGGGGACTGGGTATTGCGGATGGGCTAGCGGCCATCTAGCAACCCATGTCCTCAGCTCTATACACAAAATCCCCGGGGACAGGTTCCCTTTAAAGAGGTTCTCTCACAAATAGCGTATGTATGCAATGTATAGATATTTCTAATAATGTTTTATTATATACAATAAAAATTACTTTATTTTTCACCCCATAAGACACACCTTTTTTCCTCCCAAAACGTGGAGAAAACGTCAATGCATCTTATGAGATGAATACTAATGAGCGCTTCCATTACGGAAGAGCTTATTAGTACCGGAGGACCGGAAAGTGGTGAATGCAGCGCTCCCTGGTCTCTGTACTCTCCACTTCCTGGTCCTCTGCCGTCAGCTGTACTGTGACTGTGCACAACGTGAGGATGTCAGCGTGTGCGTGTCAGGTCACAGCAGAATCCGTGGCAAGAAGAAGAGAGCTTGATCCTAAGAGCGGAGGCAGCGGCGTCCGGAGCAGGAGAGGCAAGTGTATTTATTTATGTTAATTGCTCTGAGCCAGGGGGTTTGTACTAAGGTTTGGGGGTTATTTACATTGGGGGGTGGGTGGGGGGTTCTGATCTGAGGTCTGAATGGGGCTGTTATCTGAGGTCTGGGGGTCATTTACATTGGGGGTCTGACCTGAAGTCTGAATAGGGCTGTTATCTGAGCTCTGGGGGTCATTCACATTGGGGTCTGAGCTGAGGTCTGATTGGGGGTCTGATCTGAGGTGTTATTGGGGTCCTATTAACATTGGAGCGGGAGCTGAGGTCTGATTAAAACTGGGGGTCGGATCTGAGGTCTAATGAAAAATATATTTTTTCTTATTCTCCTCCTCCTCTAAAACCTAGGTGCATCTTATGGGTAGGTGCGTCCTATAGGGCGAAAAATACAGTACATTACATTTTCCCCTCTGTTAGTGCCCTATGTTGTCTATCCTTGTGGTCCACTGTCTCCTATATTCAGTGGTGGACTAACACAATCAGTAGACTGCCTGCTCCCTTCCCCTCCCCGTAGTGATCTCATAGAGAAGAAGGTGAAGTGTTACAGACACCTTTCCTCATTCATCCCTACTTCTAAATTCATAGAAGTATACAGATAGTGGATGAGGAAATTATAGGGAGTTACCTACCATATGTATCTCTGTGGCTATATGTGAGGAACTATCTTTCATGCAAGTGAAGAAAGGTGTTAACAAGAGCTTTCTGCAAAGCATCCTGCCTACCAGTGCTTGAATGTCTCATGTGAGCTGCTGACCAACCACAGAAAAGGAAGAAACTCTTCCAGATAAGTGAATAAAAAAAGTTTTAAGTTTGTGGGACAGCCAGTTTAATGAAATGTAAGAAGATACTGAATATAAGATTTAATATTCCCATTAAACAAGAAAATTAAACATTATACACAAAACAAACACCTTAGTAAATTATAAAAGTCATTTATGTGTTTTCTGATTGTCAAGCCTTTGAAAAGTACTTGCTGACATAAGTGTATACTTCTACACTCTGCCTAATTGTAGAATATATTAAAAATAGAATGGGGAACACATCTCATTTTTATTGCATATATAGAACATTCTGCACTTTTAATTAACTAAGATGAGCAGGATTCAGAAATATACTGTACTATTTAGGCCTTCTCATATCAGACAGAGGACAGCTGGATTGCCAAGCATTATTTTAGACCCTGAAACTGGATAGGTTGGATGTGAAGTTAACAATTCAAAATCTTTCTTCCTTGCATGTGGTGCATTTTGGTTATCTTGAGACCCACCTACGGGTAGCATTTTCATATACTGTATATAAACTGATAGAATGAACAAGATGATGTTTGAATATTTTTGAAAAGAAGTAATAGGGCCCCAGGGCATTACTGCTGGTCCCCTGATCACACTCATCACTGTGGTTTTTCCAAAAACTGGATTAAGGCATTTTCAGTAAATGTGCCTTTAAAAATTGAATGTTAAAATGTACAGTTTCCATGTACAATGTCTTCTAAAGAGACTTTATGTATCTAAAAGATATGGTCTTTAAAGGGGCTGTCCCTTTATTGACATGCAGGAAATGCCTGGAGATACCTGCTCTGCCGATCACTGGTTGAGATGGGTCACCTACTACTGTGTGTCAAGCGGGAACCAGGAAATGGAGAACAGTTGGAAGCAGGCAAGTGTCAGAGCAGTGGCAGCAGGGGACTGGTGAGGTGAGTAATGCTTCTTTTTTTAACCCATCCTTCCATTTAGATAAACCATTTTACCTTAGTGGACTGCCCGTTTCAACTCCTTAGGTAAAAATTTCATTTTACTCAACATGGTAAAAAATATGAAATGAACTGTATATATGAAACAGTTAATACAGTTGAACAATTACAATTTTAAATGAAAAATTTCAATACGTTTACAATTTTCTTTCTACAATAAAACATTTTTTTATGTAGACAATATTGCTTTTTGATTGCTCACAGTGCACTGAGCATTGCCTTCGACATAGATAATGACCCAAAACACCATCTAATTGAATCTACACAACAACAACAATTTAGCAGTCGTCCATGTCAAAAACAAATGTTTAGAAGAGAGGATCTAAGAGGATTGTAAATTTAAGTAGATTTCAGATGAATGTATGACAACCATCTAACCAGCCTGCAGATCTGGCAATCTACATGTAGGCTGAGAAGATGCCTGCTCACACACACACAGCTTCACAAGGATTGCTGCACATGGCTGAAACTATAAGACATTAAGCATGGCAGAATTCACAGCATGCACACATCCTGTTCTATCCAGGGAAAGGTAACGTATATACAGGGCATTTGGAGCAAAGTATCAGAAAAATAGACCTGCTGAATGAATACTGGATCTATTCATTTGCAGGGGGTGTCTGGGTTCAGAGCAGAACCTGGACATATCCCCTTCTTCCTCCACTCAGCCCCTTTGACATGAGCAGCGGCGAATTTCATGCTCCGATGCTCTCCCTTCCCCTGCGTTAAATCGCACAGGGCAAGGGCTTTTTCTGGAAATCTGGTGACGTCCCGGGCTCTCCATGGGTAAGCTAGACAGAGGCTACCGCCTAGCAGTGAGCACCTTGACGTCACCGGCACTAATGGGCAGTAAAACGGCAAGGGCAGCGATAAAGCCCCCCGATCAGTGCCAGTGAAGTCACTGGGCTCACTGCTAGGCTGAAGCCTCCATCTACCAGTGTAAAAATATTTTTTTAAAAAAGCCCTTGCCCTATGCGATATAGCACAGGGCAAGGGAGAGCATCAGAGCATGAAATGTCATGTCAGAGGGGCTGAGTGGGGGAAGAAGGGGATATGTCCGGGTTCAGCTCTGAACCCCTTTAACACAGAGCTTTCAAATAGCTTTTGAAACGTCTGAGGGACCGATCAAAGCTTTTAAATAGTGGGGGTTTCACCGATCGCTAGAATGAGGAAAGAGAAGTGCTCGCATATCACGCTGTCTCTCCTGACTGCAGAGGATGGAAATTAGATGGGACCATAGACTTTCTATTGTGCCCCCCTCCGGCAGAAAGGAGAGAGAGCATGTTATGTGACTCTCCTCGTTCTAGTGATCAGTGGGGGTCTAAGCACTCAGATCACTGGAAACAGATCCCTGGATCAACAGGTTATCATCAGTGAAGCCTCATAAATGAGTAGTGTGAATATAGCCTGCACTGAGGCACAAGAAGTCCCTGGACTACGGACTGCTGACTAGGCATTTTGTGTGCGCCATTGTATGGTACTTCCATATGGCCCTGTATTATGGGACAATTCACGCAATTTAACCAAAAGATATTTAACAATCTGTTCAATGATGTATGTACATATAATATACATATAAGTATTAGTCCACATACAGTAATACATCCTATAATCAACTTGCAATGTACAGCATAAAACTTGAAAAGCTAGAGGCACAGCATATCTGTAAACTCTCCCATCTGGTATGGGAATCAGACAGTCGTTTCACTCTGTTCCTCGTATTTATGATAATAATTTTGCAATGTATTATTACTTTATTAATTTACATACCGAGCATCAACATTTCCACAGAGCTGTACAGAGCTTGTCATCAGCAGCTTCAGTCTCTGTCCCCATTAGGGCTCAAAATCTAAATTAACCTATTAGTATATGTATTGGAGCGTGGGAGGAAACCACACAAACATGGAAAACAGCACTTCTAACCACAGAGCTCCAGTGAGCGCTGAAGCTGTACATTATACAGCGGCTGTGCCGGGTATTAGAGCTCAGGCCCATTCACATGCATAGGACTTGGCTTCACATAGGTCATGTGAACGTGACGCATCGCTTACAAGAGCGCCATGGTCACTTGAAACAGCTGATCGACGGGGATGCTGGGCGTCAGACCCCCACTGATCAGATATTGATGACCTATTCTGAGAACAAGCCATCAATAACAAATGTTCAGACAACCCCTTTAAAGGCGTTATCCAACCCCTGTAATGCCCGGGCCCCTCACACACAATGTAGCAGGCGGGGACGAGACTCCCTAGCATCGCGGGTGACATTAGGGAGGCTCATTCCTGTCACGGCCTGCTATTGCCTGTCCAACCCCACCCCCGCCGCCGGATGTTTTCATCTGCGCGGTGGGCGTGTGGGGATCAGAAGCGATGCAGGTGCCGGGGAGCGAGGTAAGTACATTGTGTGTGAGGGGCCCGGGCATATGAGGGGTTGGATAACCCCTTTAAAAAAGGGAAACGCTGAAAAAATAAATGTATTTTAGTACCATGCTATTAGGTGCATCTTTTTACTAGGGTGACATGGATTATAAAGTGTCCTGGAAACATTCTGACTCCCTACCATTAAGCTTAAACTGCTGACATAGCCAACATATATATTGGATCCATGGATATAGTTTATGCCAAATCTGATCCTACCCTCAAAGGGATGCAGCAGATATGATTTCTAACACCAGGTGACTAAAATAGACCAGACATCTAAAATCTACTTTCCATGTGGGACAGAAGTTCTGTCGATAGAGTCTGTTCTGCAGCTGAGCAATTTCTGAGATGTTACAAATCATTCTGCAACTCGTACAGATCACATTTCTTCTTCGTTCTGTTCTGATCGGTGGTTTTTATTAGAATTACAACTGAATTGTTTGACCATTTTTGCATGATTTGATGCACTGAGTTGTTACCATATTATCATCTGATTAGAAATTTTTATAATAAAGGGCTATTCCACGAATAGTATTTATTATCTAAAGCCAGGATAGGTGATCTGAATACTGGGACCCCCAGTGATCTAGAGTATGAAGGGTCCTGAGTGTCCTCTCTGAAAGGATCAGTAGTACACATGTCAGTCTACTTCTCCATTCACCTCCATGGGCCTGAGGTAGACGGTGCCCTGTCAGTCCCATAGAAGTGAATAAAGCAGTGGACCAACATGCGTACAATCGCTCCATTCACATATGATTCGGGGATCCTTCATTCTTGAGATCACTGGGGATTCCAATAATCAAGGCCTCACAATTTTTTTTATCACCAAAGCTTTGTTTTCAGAGTTTTGTTCCAGTTGTGGGACGTGGCACTAAAACCTACAGTTTACGTCATCAAACACCACAGAGTCAGTCTGCTCTGCACATTTCTCCCCCATAGTTGCTTTAACCTCCCTTTATTATAGGCATTTAGCGATTTAGCCCTCTATATAGGACATCATGATGACGACCCTTACACTGGCTGAGTGGATTTCAAGCAACCAGCCATGGGACGTCATCATGAAAGTGATAAACACTGAAGTCGTGATCCCATAACTCACAAGATACACTACGAATAGTAGATTTTGAAACGTAAGTACATTACAAAGTGCATTTATCTGGAATGTTTAGAACAAGAGAAAATAGAAAAAAAAATGTCTCAGAAACCCCTTTTACTACTTAAAGGGGTTGACTCATCTGATGCATTGAAGGCATATTGCTAGATTATGCCTTCAAAGTCAGATAAGTCTGGGTCCCACCTCCAGAACGGGGCCCCTCAGTGAAGGACAGCACAGTGCGTGGCATGCTCTGTAACAATCTCTATGGGAACTGCTGTTTACGTAAGTCCCACAGCAATGAATGAAGAACACACTGCGCATGCATGGCCACCTGTCCATTCACTGCTGCTATGGGGCTGCCAGAAATAGCCAAGGCAACACTCGGCTATCCTCAAAGGGTGGCCATGCTTGTGCAGTGTGCTCTCCATTCATTGCTGTGGGACTTCCGTAAACAGCAGTGCAGTTCCCAAAGAGATTGATAGAAAGCATGCCACACATGTGCAGTGTGCTGTCCTTCACTTTGGGAGCCCAGTTTTGGAGATGAAACAACCCTTTTAAGAAAGTGGTCAGTGACTGTAAATGACACACAAAACCATACAAGAGTAGGTTCAGGAAAATCCTTTGGGTTTCGTTTATCAAAAAGGTCTAAAAATAAACAAATAAATGAAGAAAAACTGCCCTGTGCGACCAAGTAAAAGCTACACTGTGATTAGTTGCCATCAGTTGAAATGGCATGTAGCAAATTTCAGCAATACTAAACCTATACCTAAGATATCAAAATCAGTGGATTATAAAATGTGCTATGGATTTTCTCATTGTCGAATTGTTGTGATCCGTGTATAAATGTATATGTTTTTATAAAATTGAAATAAAAAGAATTAAACTAAACAAAAAAAACAAAAAAAATGTGCCATGGAGCAGCTGAAGAGTAATCTTAGAATAAAATGGGAACATTGCCTGGTCAGCATCAAATTATCCAAATGAGCCTTTAAGTGAAACATGAAACAAACACCTGTATTAGAGGAAAAAAGTGCACATGGGTAACAATGATGGGAAATTAAAATGACTGGGAAGTGGGATAGATTTGGCTGACCTGTAGGGAAACGACGCAGATAGGTGCACTGATACAGGCTGTAGAGCAGAGTTAAAAGGCAGGGTGCCGATATAAAACAATATAGAGTATTTTTACAATGATTCATTCAGTTTCCTGATATGGCTTGAAACACACTGGGCCTTATCACTGAAGAGATTGAGCTACTGCAAGGACCTGGTTATGGGAGTACCAGTATTAATATTCCGATGCCCACTGGCCTCTGAGAATTAGGGCAAAGCTAACACCCTTAAACAAAGAATATTTTCTGCAGAAGCATTTCCTATGCTTTTAAGAACTATGGAAGAAAATGGGGCCAAGTACGGCATTCACTGTGCCCTAATGGAAATGTGTTTCCCTTAACAATGATGGAAATGTATAGTACATTAAACATGCATATGTCGGCAGCTAGATAACACAAGTGATTAGTTAGAAAATACTGATAAGCCTGTTGACATAAAAGGATTGGCTCTCAATGCTGAAAATAACAGCTTATAACACAAGTAAGGCAGCAAAAGGATATATGTGGAGTCAAGTTCATTAATTATTCAAATACGATGCATAATAGCTCTCCTTCAGAAGGAAGAAAAGTATGCAGAAGAACTCGTCTTCAGAAGGAAAAGTATTCAGAAGAATTCACCTTCAGAAGGAATAAAAGTACTCAGAAGAACTCTTCTTCAGAAGGAAGAAAAGTATTCAGAAGAACTTGCCTTCAGAAGGAAGAAAAGTATTCAGGAGAACTCGCCTTCAGAAGGAAAAGTACTCAGGAGAACTCGCCTTCAGAAGGAAAAGTATTCAGAAGAACTCTTCTTCAGAAGGAAGAAAAGTATTCTGGGGAACTTGCCTTCAGAAGGAAGAAAAGTATTCTGGAGAACTTGCCTTCAGAAGGAAGAAAAGTATTCAGGAGAACTCGCCTTCAGAAGGAAGAAAAGTATTCAGGAGAACTCGCCTTCAGAAGGAAGAAAAGTATTCAGGAGAACTCGCCTTCAGAAGGAAGAAAAGTATTCTGGAGAACTCGCCTTCAGAAGGAAGAAAAGTATTCAGGAGAACTCGCCTTCAGAAGGAAGAAAAGTATTCAGGAGAACTCTTCTTCAGAAAAAAGAGAGCTGTAGTGCCACCTTGTAATTGTAAATGTTCAAACTTTATATATAGGGGGCATTTGTAGGTGGCACTGCAGAGACAGTGTTTTCCTTCTGGGGGAAACTTATTCTGCATACTTCTTCCAAAGAAGCACTGCCCTGTCTCCCTACCAGCAGAATCTCCACAAGGAGAATCAGCACCTGCCATTACTCAAAACACTGAATTATCTGCTGTTTGCTATCCTCAATAAATGGACCCTGAAAGTGAATTGCTTAAAGCTTATGAAGCCAATATTTATAAAATATGTAGATGATATTTTAAGCCAGGTTTTCACATTCAGGTATTGGTGTTTGAAACCAGGAGTGGATTCAAAAGGAAGAAAAGACTCAGTCCATGCTTCATACGTATCATCTGTTTATGATCCATTCATGGCTTTGGCTTCAAAAACTTGGTGAAAAACCTGAATATGGAAATTCAGCCTTAGGCTTGAGATTTGGATTACCATTTCCTAGAACAGGGGTACTAAACTGGTGGACCGACCGTGGTTGCCAGCTGTCTGGACCTCTATGTGTCCCTTCTTCAACTGTATCTGCATCCTCAGTATGCAGATAAAGTTGAATACAATGGTGAAGCAGGGAGCCGATAGCAACCTGCTTCACTGTTCTTCTGCTCTCCATGGTTCAGTGATGGCTGGTGCAACGTGGTGATGTCATCACGCTTGCTGCGCTGAGCTATAGACAGCAGAACATACACACAGACATGCTTTGCTCTGTTCGTCAGGAGAATGTGGTGTAGGGGATTATTTTAACTGGAGGCACTTAAGGGGGCATAAGTCTGTGACAGGGAAGGTAAGGCTATAACTGTGTGATGGGGGGCACTAAAGAGGGCATCACTTTGTGTGAGGGGCCACTAAAGGAGGAATAATATTGTGTGGGGTCACTAAAAGGGGCGTACCTATGATGGGGGCATCACTGTGTGGTAGGCAATCTACAGGGAGTGCAGAATTATTAGGCAAGTTGTATTTTTGAGGATTAATTTTATTATTGAACAACAACCATGTTCTCAATGAACCCAAAAAACTCATTAATATCAAAGCTGAATATTTTTGGAAGTAGTTTTTAGTTTGTTTTTAGTTTTAGCTATTTTAGGGGGATATCTGTGTGTGCAGGTGACTATTACTGTGCATAATTATTAGGCAACTTAACAAAAAACAAATATATACCCATTTCAATTATTTATTTTTACCAGTGAAACCAATATAACATCTCAACATTCACAAATATACATTTCTGACATTCAAAACAAAAACAAATCAGTGACCAATATAGCCACCTTTCTTTGCAAGGACACTCAAAAGCCTGCTATCCATGGATTCTGTCAGTGTTTTGATCTGTTCACCATCAACATTGCGTGCAGCAGCAACAACAGCCTCCCAGACACTGTTCAGAGAGGTGTACTGTTTTCCCTCCTTGTAAATCTCACATTTGATGATGGACCACAGGTTCTCAATGGGGTTCAGATCAGGTGAATAAGGAGGCCATGTCATTAGATTTTCTTCTTTTATACCCTTTCTTGCCAGCCACGCTGTGGAGTACTTGGACGCGTGTGATGGAGCATTGTCCTGCATGAAAATCATGTTTTTCTTGAAGGATGCAGACTTCTTCCTGTACCACTGCTTGAAGAAGGTGTCTTCCAGAAACTGGCAGTAGGACTGGGAGTTGAGCTCGACTCCATCCTCAACCCAAAAAGGCCCCACAAGCTCATCTTTGATGATACCAGCCCAAACCAGTACTCCACCTCCACCTTGCTGGCGTCTGAGTCGGACTGGAGCTCTCTGCCCTTTACCAATCCAGCCACGGGCCCATCCATCTGGCCCATCAAGACTCGCTCTCATTTCATCAGTCCATAAAACCTTAGAAAAATCAGTCTTGAGATATTTCTTGGCCCAGTCTTGACGTTTCAGCTTGTGTGTCTTGTTCAGTGGTGGTCGTCTTTCAGCCTTTCTTACCTTGGCCATGTCTCTGAGTATTGCACACCTTGTGCTTTTGGGCACTCCAGTGATGTTGCAGCTCTGAAATATGGCCAAACTGGTGGCAAGTGGCATCTTGGCAGCTGCACGCTTGACTTTTCTCAGTTCATGGGCAGTTATTTTGCGCCTTGGTTTTTCCACACGCTTCTTGCGACCCTGTTGACTATTTTGAATGAAACGCTTGATTGTTCGATGATCACGCTTCAGAAGCTTTGCAATTTTAAAAGTGCTGCATCCCTCTGCAAGATATCTCACTATTTTTGACTTTTCTGAGCCTGTCAAGTCCTTCTTTTGACCCATTTTGCCAAAGGAAAGGAAGTTGCCTAATAATTATGCACACCTGATATAGGGTGTTGATGTCATTAGACCACACCCCTTCTCATTACAGAGATGCACATCACCTAATATGCTTAATTGGTAGTAGGCTTTCGAGCCTATACAGCTTGGAGTAAGACAACATGCATAAAGGGGATGATGTGGTCAAAATACTCATTTGCCTAATAATTCTGCACTCCCTGTAATGAGGCATAACAATATGAGTGGGCATTACTCTGTGTGGGTGGGCAACTTAAGGGAACTTTCCTTAAGGGGGCCACTTAAGAGGGCATCACTTTGTGTGGGGCTGCACTGTGGGAACATCATTTAACTGTGCTTCATAATGTGTGAGGCCACTTAGGGGGCATCACTCTGGGAGGCCACTAAAAGGGGAGTGCCTATAATGGAGCCATACCTGTGTGGTGGGAAATCTAATGGGGCATCACTCTGTGTGGGGCAACTTAAGAGACCTTTATGCTATTAGGGGGGTGGGGGGGGGGGGCATCACTCTGTGTGGGGCAGCACTGTAGTGACATCATTTAACGGTGCATCATAATGTTTGAGGCCACTTAGAGGGCATCACTCTGGGGGCCACTTAAAGGGGTTGTCTTACTTCAGCAAGTGGCATTTATCACGTAGAGAAAGTTAATACAAGCCCCTTACTAATGTATTATTATCCATCTTGCTTCCTTTGCTGTCATTTTCCCATCACATTATACACTGCTCGTTTCCATGTTTACAGACCACCCTCAAATCCATCAGTGGTGGTTGTGCTTGCACACTATAGGAAAAAGCGTCAGCTTCTCTGGTGGCCGGGACCATGGGAGTGCACATAGGCTAGTTCTTTTTCCTATATTATGCAAGCACGGCCACTGATGGTGGATTGCAGGGTGGTCTGTAACCATGGAAATCAGCAGTCTATAATGTGATGGAAAAATGAATCCAGACAGCAAAACAAACAATATGGATAATAACAGTATATTAGTAAGTTGCTTGTATTAACTTTCTCTACGCGATAAATGCCACTTACCGAAGTGAGACAACCCCTTTAAGGAGATATCATACAGTGTGGAAGTCACTTAAGGGATCATCCTGCTGGTAGGGTGCATTTAGGGGCATCATACTGTGTGGAGGTATCAAACTGTGTCAGGGGTATTAAAGGAGCATCATACTGTTTGGTGGAAGTAAGGAATAACCCTGCTTTAAGGGGGCACTTAAAGGGGTATTCCGGTAGGTAATAGTTATCCCCTAAACCATACCTCTAATCCCCATTCTGACGACCTTACACTAATAGTGCCCCCTTAGTGCCCCCCCATAGAGTAAAAATGCCCTTTTAGTGACACCTAACAATAATGATGGCCCTTAAAGGGGTATTCCAGTTGGTAAAAGCTATCCCCTATGCACAGGATCCGGCATTGCCAGATACTACCGTCTTCCTTCCAGACCCCATAAACTAAAAGGGTGCTTTGCAGGATCTGACCGCTACCCGGCAAATATGCGTGATCGACTCCTAGCATTGTCTGCCAGACCTGCTACAGGTGTAAAAGAAGCCTTGCCTTTTAAGACCATAATGTCTGAGATAAGTAATGTTATTTTCACACTAGCAATAAGAGGTCTCTGGATCCTGCATGGCCATATGTTACCGCATGCCCGCTGGTGCCTATTGACTATAATGCATGCAGCTGTTTTTGTTCCGCAAATCCCAACGTTCTTTTGTCCGTTCGAAACCTGGAATATTTGTTGGGTAGCAGCTGGATCTCCTCCAGATCCCATTACAGTCAATGGGGCCAGTGGGCATGTGGTAACACCCAGAGAGCGCCAGCGAGCTATTCTCTGCTGGAACAGCCTGCCAGAGAGCTCTGAAACGCAAATGTGAAAGAGGCCTAAGAGAGGTGAGAACATAAAAGGGGTCATTTATTATACTGAAATACGCCTATATTAGGCGTATTCCAGGAGCAGATGGCAGCACAACGGTTAGTTGCGACGCTATCTGCAACTTCTCCCCGCTCATGCCAGGTCTAAAATTGTGGGCGTGATGTGGGCGGGGAAGGGGACGGGCCAGCCGTCTCATTCATCATTTTCTATGCCTGGTTTAGGTGTAGAAAATAGTCTAAATGTAAGACATCTAGGAAGCTTTCTTACATTCAGAACTGGAGCTGGATGCGCCGAAGTTGTGGAGAGGCCGGCACTTCCTCCCAACTTCGGCGGACCCTGGTCCAGCTATGGGATTTATTAAGACCGGCATCTAAAACACTAGTCATAATAAATGTGTCCAATAGTTTCTTCCACGACTAAAAACTTGCCAAACTCAATTATTACATTGCTGAATGTATAAATCATCAAACATTAGAACCAGAATTAGAATATTGTTTCTGATTTCCATATATATTACACTTTTTATCCACAGAAGAAATGTAAAGTAAAACAAGCACTTACTGCCGTGAAGGCGAGCAGCTCTTCTTCTGTTAGCTTGTGCACTGGGTTATTCTTCTGTAAATCAATGCTGTGAAGAGAATTCAAATGATCACTATTAGATAGAAACACCGGACTTGAGGATGCCCAGCCCGCTGATCACTCCTCAGCTGAAATATAATTTGCAATTTGCAAAATAAAATTGGCTGGCTCCCGGTAATTTATTTGTGACTTTTATTTAGTCCCCCCTATACATACAAAAGTCTATAAGTTCTAAACATTTCTACACAAGGAATACTGTACTGTAGATGATCCAGGTCCCTAAACGCAGAGCTCTCGTAAAGCTACTTTTACACTAGCGGCAGGACGAATCCATTCTGCTGCTATTTCGCCATGCCGCCGCTCCCTCCCCATTGACTATAATGAGGACGGAGCTCCTGCGCAGCATGGCGAAAGGCCGCCGGACTAAAAGTACTGCATGTCTGACTTTTTGGTCCGGCGGCCTCTCACCGCGAACTGCCATGCTGCGCCAGAGCTCCGCCCCCGTACCCATTATAGTCAATAGGGACGGAGCGCCGGTACGGCGAAATAGCGGCAGGATGGGTGAACAGCCTGTCGGATCCATCCTGCCGCTAGTGTGAAAGTACCCTAAAAAATAAAATAAAACTACAAGCGGCTATAAAGTTAGTGGGATATTTCCTTGTGAACAGAGTTTTGCTTATATACCGTATTTCAAATATATACCTTTGCAGATATGCTAGACAGAATCCCCAGAGCCCGAATATTTAGCTACACCTGTGCTTCAGCGCTCTGTGTGCTGACTATAACGTCTGTCCACATATAGTGAAATGGTAGACGCTGGATTAGTCTCAGAGACACAGTGAATTAGTGCCGTATTACATCTATTTGTTTTATACCACTGAGGAAGGAACACTGTTCCGAAACGCGTCTGGTGGCGGCAAATTGTGGATACAGTGAACAGCAACCCATTTATGAACTTTTATGTGGATCTATTCTGCTTATCCTATTGGAACACTGAGTGCATCTAGGAACTGCATGAACTTTACTGGAGCTGCTGCGGTTGGATATCGCTACCACGGGCTGTAAGCAACTGAAACAAACAAAACGTCCGTGAGTAATAACAAAAGGATTACATTTGGCACCCACCCAGTGTGTATGTAGCTCAGTCTTCAGTACTTCAGCATATGTGGACAGACTATCACTTACACCTTGATCACAATATATCTGAAGAAGCACATGAATTTTGCTGGAGGTGCGGCGGTCAGATATCGCACTCATGGACTGCAAACTACTGAGAGGATAATACGGCAATAATCCACTGTGTTTCTGACACTAATCTAGTGCGTTTCCAACTTAGCGTCTACCATTTCACTATATGTGGACAGACGTTACAGTCAGCACACAGAGCGCTGAAGCACAGGTGTAGAATATACGGGCTCTGAGCCATTTATAGCGATGGGATTCTGTCTAGCATATCTGAAAAGGTATACAGTATATTTGAACTATATAAGCAGAACTCTGTTCACAAGGAAATATCCCACTAACTTTATAGCCGCTTGTAGTTTTATTTTATTTGATCATGCCCTTTGACCAGCCCCTTTTTTTTATCGGCTACCTATTTAATGATTGTTGCATGCAACATTTTACTTGACCAGCTAATTTGAGATATTCTAGATATTCTTAGTGGTCATCTGTGCCATTTTGGCCTCAAAACATCACATGACCCCCTACACTACATTACATTATTGACAACTGTAAGTTTTTACCTTGACTGGTGGTGGCCTAGGTGTGTTTATCAGCAGGTCTGCTCCAGTCACTGTTATGGGGGATCTGTGGATGACACTGTTATGGAGGGGGATCTGTGGATGACACTGTTATGGAGGGGGATCTGTGGATGACACTGTTATGGAGGGGGATCTGTGGATGACACTGTTATGGAGGGGGATCTGTGGATGACACTGTTATGGAGGGGGATCTGTGGATGACACTGTTATGGAGGGGGATCTGTGGATGACACTGTTATGGAGGGGGATCTGTGGATGACACTGTTATGGAGGGGGATCTGTGGATGACACTGTTATGGAGGTCCCCCTCCCTATAACAGTGCCGCCATCCTCAGATCCCCCTCCCCGCCGCTCACAGGAGTCCACATTTATATACTTTATTCCGTATCCTGCAGTAACTTTAACTTTAAATCAGCGCTCATCTCTTTATTACCTTAAACTCAGCTCCAGTAACAGGCAGTGTGGGCAGCAGCGCTCACTCACTGACGTCACGAGCCTGCGCGGCCTAGTGGGAGGAGCAGGCGCGTAATGTCAGTGAGTGAGTGAGTGCCGCCCGCACTGCCTGTTAATGCAGCTCAGTGTAAGGTAGTAAAGAGATGAGCGCCGATTTAAAGTTAAAGTTACTGCAGGATACGGATGTAGCGATGTGGCCATTCACTCACTGACTGACTTACAAAAAAAACCGGGACCGGCTAAGCCCCCCATGCGAGATCTCTGCATTCAGGGACCTGGATCATCTAATGTATTAAATGTTATATATAAGGTTTTAAGAATATATTAATTGTACAGTATTCCTTGTGTAGACATTTTTAGAACTTATAGACTTTTGTATGTATAGGGGGATTTAATAAAAGTCACAAATAACTTAATGTGAGCCAGCCAATTTTATTCTGCAGGTTACATAAAATGACAATAAAACATTGGAAGTGGTCAGAACACTCCACGACCCCTTCTACAGTACAGCGAGTAACACACATAAAGAATAATAATATATGAAATCTGAAATTTATGTTTTACATTTTTCCATCTCTCAAAGTGGAAAGGGACACTGAGTATAACAGTCTCTCTATACGGTAAAGGGGAGAGAACCTATCAGAAATATGCCAGACCGCACTAGAATTGTGTCTTCATAATCACTTACATTCTGACGCTGTGCTCCCACAAACCAGCAGTAAAATGCATTGAGAGGACTCCTGAGCTCATGCACATAATGGAGAGGACTCAAGAAGGAATCCTCTCAATGCATTTTACTGTTGGTTTGTGGGAGCACAGTGTTGGAATCCAAGTTAGTATGAAGATAAAAATTACATAACCGGACTCTGCATCACTTACAGTATACACATCTTACTCTAGTTTGGGGGGTGATTTATTGCCAACAGATTCCCTTTAAATGAAACCTGTCATATTTGCTTAATCTGATTACTATTTCCCTTCCTCCCTCCTTCCATTCTTGAACAACTGTGACCGATAGTTCTGGCACACGATATACAAAGGTGACTAAATTGAGACAAGTGGATGGTCCTCTAACGTTGTCCAATCAGTGCAAACAGAATCAGAGCAGTGAAGATCACTCCGCATTGAGTGCTGAATACCAGGGACATCACCCATGGTTATACACGGCCATTATATGATATCAGGCAGCAGAACCACCACCCAGATCATCTGTGAACAACGGGCTACAGAGGGGAAAAGGCAGATTTAAACGTTTTTCTAGGTGACAACTGTGTTATTCCAGGTGTTTACAAGGTGACAACTATGTTATAATACATAGCTGTATCCTGATTTCAGTGACAAACAACCACAAGTAACTGCACAAATACAGACACCAATTGCCGCAGACCTGGCTATGACCCCCTATATGATTTTGATTTGATTGCTTGAATATGGCGGGATAATATATTAATTATACTGTATATTAATATATACAGCATATATATATATTTATACTGTACCAATATACTGTATTCTGCAGCACAACCAATATCAGACATTACACAATGGTCATGCTTTGTCTCCATGAAACAACTCCTTTTACCCTTCAGAGTAAAGTAACCCACATGTTCAAAAATTCCAAAATTGTGCAGCAAAAGAAATGGCATGACAACCTTCATGCACATCCACCTCTTTTCTAGCCCTCTGAAGCCATTGACAGCACAATCTTGTGATGCTCTATAAATATTACTTTATTTCAAAAGAATAGGACTAAGTCCCCACCAGCTGCATATTCGGTCTACTCCAGGAAATCTTAAAATGTATACCTTAAATCTTTTCATGGCCTTTAATAGAAATGCAATATGCCAAGTGTGGGACTTGCCACACGCTTTTTACCTGGAAATAGCCACGCTTTTCAAAACAAAAAGCTTGTACCATGGACTCCCTAACACAACTGTATGGGATACAGGTCAATGTATTGGTGCAACAAATCTGGTGCATACATTGAGCGATTTTTACAGCGTAGATATGGAATTAACTGAGCCTACATAAGACTGAAAAAAAGCAACTATATCGCATGATAAGAACTTGTGTGAGATGTGATTGACTCTGAGGTCAGACAACAGTGTTTATGTTACTTTCTAAAATCTCTACACGCAAACAGCTGCATTTATGTGTGTGCACAGTTATATACTGACAGACATAGAAATACTCATCTACGAAATATTAACAATGAGGTCATAGTAGCAACACGGGCACCCAAGGAATGCTGCAGCTGACACTGCAAGAAAATATGCAGAGCATTTCTAATACAAGACAGAAGTAATTTTAGAGCTGCTCTAATCAGTGGTTTGCCAGCTACCATTGGTATGGAGCAGGACAGGTCAACACATAAAGTAGAATATCGGACTGTTCTCATTCCTCTGGTTTGCCATGTTCTGACTGACCTCCTGGTGAGGACCCATGATTCTGTAGTGGACCACACCACAGCTCCATCAGTGCTACCGCTTACAAACCGGGACTGCGACCTGAGAATCTTCCCGCAGCTACAGATGCAGCCGAGCTAAACCGTGACAAAAGCCATAGAAATTCATTGAAAAGTTAGTTATCTTTTTCTTGCCATTCTTTACTTAACGCTTTAACAATCAAATTTAGCTTGGCTGCATCTGTAAGTTCAAATTTTTTCAGGGGTTAGTGTAAAGACCATGAGATTCCTTAGACTCCGTAACCAATGCATCACATTATTTGCAGAGTATAGGATCTACTTTCAGGTACATGATCATAACACAATTCCTTTAGCAGAATAAAATACTGCATAATAATGCTAAATCAGGGGTGTGAAAATCGTATCGCCAGACGCCCGGGACATGCAATTCCGGGCGCCGGGCAGGTAGCTCAGCCCTGCTGCGGGATTAAAATCATTGGTGGGCAGTGCGCCCTCCCCCCTCCATCATTGGTGGCAGCGGCAGTTCCGATTGGAGTCCCAGCAGTGTAATGGATCGGAACTGCCGCTGCCACGAATGATGGAGGGGGGAGGGCGCACTGCACACCAATGATTTTAATACCGGGGGGGCGCACTGCCCACCAATGATTTTAATACTGGGGAGGGCACACTGCCCACCAAGGCAAACATTGTAGAAACATTCCCAGCACTCGACATCTGACAGGGATCTGTGATCACATTAAGGCCTCGTTCACACCAGGCAGTGCGTTCCGGCCCGATTCTGTCCAGAATGCACTGCACCGCATTGTAGCCGGCTAACTATACTGTGGGGCAGGAGAGGGCGTAGTGGTCTGTTGAAGTGATTGGCACCATAACCATGCCCAACCTGTTGAACCATGCCCAATGACTCTAAGTTTAGTCCTCATTCACACCAGATGATTCTGTCCAGAATGCACTACATCTCAGGCGATCGGCTGCACAGGATCGCAAGGCACATTATGCCTGCGGTCCAGTCCAAACAAAATGCTGCAAGCAGCATTTTGACCGGACCTCAAGCATAATTGTGCCTTGCGATCCCGTGCATCCGATCGCTTGATATGTAGTGCATTCTGGACAGAATCATCTAGTGTGAACGAGGACTAAACTTAGAGTCATTTCACACCACAAAGACTGGAACGCAAGCCAGCCACCTCCCTGCATAAGGAAGCATGGCGGTGCATTGAAATATGGTTTTTATTTTAAATTATTTTTTGTATCAGGACAAGTAGATTGTCATGAGGGACAATTAGATTGAACCCCTGCTTTAGCCTCTCGACAAGTAGTTAAAAAAAAAAAAATCCACACCCCTGTAAATGGGATGTTGAATTTGAAATTAGTATGTGTAACATTAGTGAATTTCTATGATAGGACAATTTTGTAATACTCTTTCTAAATTCATCTATTTTCAAAAAAATGTTAACAATTAAAAGAATGGTATATTATTAGCCAGCGCTCCAGGTGGCGACCAAAATGGTCCCCAAAGCGCCTTGAAATTTGCAGATGACAACAAGACTTTTTAGCCATGTCGCCATTTGCGACAGGGCTGCTGTGCTGTAGCTGAATATTGCGGAGGGGCATTGGAGCCAAAAATTCCTTGCCCCGCCGCAGATCAACGACTCTACAGGCCTGAGGTCTATTTGGTAATAAAATCCTAGCGCAGGCAGGTGTGATGACATCATCACGCCCGCCTGTGCCGGGACACACAGCAGTGAGGTGTGCACGTCTGCGTCGCACCATCCCGGGCTGTACCAGCAGCTAGTGAGTGCCAGCGAAACGACACAGGTGAGTATAAGATTTCAGCTTTTTTTTTTTTTCTAAGTGCCAATAATACTGCCCATAAGGGGGCCACTAGGGGGACATTACTGGCCATAAATAAATAAGAAAAAGTATACATATTAGGTATTGCCACGTCCGTAACGATCTGCTCTATAAAAATGTCATATGACCTAAAAAATAATAATATTAAAACTGTGCTAAAACAACAAATCTTTTGGTCACCTTGCACCATAAAGTGTAATAATGAATGATCAAAAAATCATATATACCCAAAAATGGTACCAATAAAAACGCCAACTCTTTCTGCAAAAAACGAGCCCTGCACAAGACGATCGGCAGGAAAAAAAAAAAAACACACACAAACATAATAAATAAAAAATGCTTTATTATGTAAAACTAAAACAAAGCAAGTAGACATATTTGATATCATTGCATCCGTAACAACTTGATCTACCCTGTCAGATGAATGTTGTAAAAATAAAAGATAAAAACATTGCCAAAACACAAAAAATTTATATAGAGCAATTAAAAATCATATGTTCCCCAAATAGTACCAATAAAACTGGCACCTTATCCCCTAGTTTCCAAAATGGGGTCATTTTTTGCGAGTTTCTATTGTAAGGGTACATCAGCGGGGCTTCAAATGGGACGTGCCATCTAAAAACCAGTTCAGCAAAATCTGCCTTCCAAAAACCATACGGCATTCCTTTTCTTCTGCGCCCTGCCGTGTGCCCTTTCATCAGTTTACGACCACATATGGGGCGTTTCTGTAAACCACAGAATTAGGGTAATAAATATTGAGTTGTGTTTGGCTGCTAACCCTCGATGTGTCAAAGAAAAAAAATGGATTCAAATAGAAAATCTGCCCAAAAAGTTAAATTTAGAAATGTCATCTCCATTTTCCTTTCATTCTTGTTGAACACCTAAAGGGTTAACAAAGTTTGTAAAATCAGTTTTAAGTAACTTGAGGGGTGTAGTTTCTACAATGGGGTCATTTGTGGGGGGTTACCACTATGCAAGCCTCACAACGTGAGTTCAGAATTGCTTCTAAAATTCGAAGCCTTCTAACGTCCGGAGAAAAAAAAAAAAAAAAAGAAGAAATGGACAGTAGACATATGGGGAATGTTAAGTAATAAATATTTTATAAGGTATCACTTTATATTTTAAAAGCAGAGAAATAGAAATTTTCTAAATTTCTAATTTTTCTAAATTTTTTCTAAATTTTGGATAATTTTATAAATAAAGGTGAAATATATTGACTCAAATTTACAACTATCATGAAGTACAATTTGTCACGAGAAAACAATCTCAGAATGGCTTGGATAAGTAAAAGTGTTATTACCACATAAAGTGACATGTCAGATTTTCAGATTAGGTTCTGTCAGGAAGGGGGAAATGGCCCAGATGCAAAGTGGTTAAATTATAATTATATATATTTTCAATTTGGAGACTAAAAATGTAATTTGGCTCCTAAATTTTTCAGTTTAAAAGCCAATGGCTCCTTTTATTTTATTTTTTTTTGTCTAAAGCACTGTTAGCACTCTTGGTGATGTTATACAGTCAATGTAACTTTAACTAAAGAATGATGTCACGTGGATAAGACTTAAATACCATAAATATTTCAAAAGATTAGGTACTTCATGTTCTCTTGTAATGTCGTTTTTAGCTACGCCCCTGCTTGTATTACAATTACAGATGTTAATTTTCCAATTTTCTCATAGTAGACAGTACAAGGCCAATTCGTAAGACGTCATATGACTTTCCTTACAATCTCCCATAGAAGGATATAATGATGTTTGTGAAGAATTAAAAAAGGACTTCTGAGGAACGAGGCTGTCACAGGTCATAGAGGACAGCCAGGAAGATGAAGTCGATCATACACTTTATTTATGAAACTATAACAATGTGTTTCGGAGACAATTGTCTGATGAAGGAGGTATTTAAGCCTCTGAAACGCGTCATTATAGTTCCATAAATAAAGTATATGATTGACTTCATTTTCCTGGTGGTCCCCTATGCTCTGTGACTGCACTGTTCCTCAGAAGTTCTCTTTTTCTTCTCTACAAGCATCACTGTGAATTCTGTGTCCACTGCTAGTCGGGGAAGACTGATGCAACAGCACAGGAGACTAGTAGGTGGCGGAGGTCCGTAAACCACTTGCACAATAAGCAGTTGTGACTTCTTAATGATATAAAGTGAGCGTCCGGAAAAATTCATTTACCTATATTGAAGAAACCCTTTAGGCTATTATACTAGAGGCGCTGACTCTGTTTTCTTTCTCATAGAATGACATATTAAAACAAAAAAGTTAATGTGTAAAAAAAAGTACATTGCTTCTGGGAAAAGGTAAATAAAATTTTACATGGATGCTATGGATTAGCAAAATTTTTAAGTCTAACAAATTGGAGAACTTGGATGCCAAAACATTCCACATATTAGACCACTATATATTAGACCGATAAAAATGTATACAGTACTGCAAGTAAAAAAAATGAATGTCAGTTACATAACTGGGCTGTTGATATTGAGGGTTTTAAACTCTTTAGGAAAGACAGGGCCAACAGAAAAGCAGGTGTGCCTGTCTGTGAGGAGTGAAATAAAGGCAATTTTGGGTGAGGATGTTGAAACCTTATGGATGGCATTACAAAGAGGAAATGAACTCTGAAAAAACAATACTTGGTGTAAACTACAGACCCCCTAACATCACAGAGGATATAGAAGTTGAAAATGTTACCATTAGGGATCTTGCACATAACCGTATGCCCTCCGAGAAATATGTTCCGTGAGCGAGCCATATGTCCCGGAGCGGCATACATCGTGCGCACAGGAGCTCACAGCATCATAGGTTACTATGATACTGTGCACATATCATATGAGTGCAGGACAAAAGTCCCACGGACAGCCCGATGCACTAAGTATCATAGTAACCTATGATGCTGTGCGCTCCCGTGCGCACGATGTATGCTGCTTCGGGACATATAGCTCGCTCACAGACCATATGTCTCAGAGGGCATACGGTTGTGTGCATGAGCCCTTAGTGAAACACTAGGTAATAGTGATCACAATATTCCCCCTGAACTCTGAAAAGCAAACTCTGACTGGGAGAGCATAAACACTGAATTTTGAAAATACCAATTTCCCTGGGTTGAAGGCACCATATCAGGGCATAGACTTGGAGTATCTATTGTCACATAACAGTACAGAGGATAAATGAGAGAGCTTTAAATCCACCTTGGGTAATTACGCTGTAAAATGTATTCCTGTAGGTCAAGATAAACGGCTAAAATTAATCCCTACGTGGCTTATAGCTACTGTAAAAAGGGCAATAAATGACAAAAAAAAAGGCATTTAAAAACACAAATCTGAGGGATGAGCTGTATCCTTTGGAATTTACAAGAGGCTTAATAGAATCTGTAAAAAAGAGATAACATTTACAAAAATACAAAATGAACTGCAGGTGACGAAAGACAGCAAAACAAATCTCCAAAAATTCTTTAAATATATAAATGCTAAAAAAAACAAGGTCGGAGCAGGTAGGTTCCCTAAAAAAGGGGGAATGGTCACTTAAGATAAGGAAAAGAGAGTTACTAATTTATTTATTTTTTAGCTCTGTATATGCAAAAGAGGAGAAAAGAGATGATATTGGTGGTGCCAGGGCTGTTGTACTTCCAGTAATATAGTCAATTGCCTAACTGTAGCTATGGTCTAAGCTTAGTTTAAAAAAAAGGTAACGGTAAATAAGGTTCCAGGTAGAGATGGATTACACCCAAAAGAACTCAGTTCAGTTTTTTCTGTGCCTGTTCATAATTCTCTAGGGATTGGTACAGTGCCAAGTCACTGGTGCAAGGCAAATAATAACAATAATAATATTTATTTATATAGCATCAACATATTCTGCAGTGCTTTACATATTCCACAGCACGGACAATGTGGTGCTCATATTCAAAAAGGGCTCTAGATCTTCCACAAGTAATTATAGACCAGTAAGTTTGCAATTGTATTGAAAACTAGTTACAGCATTGTGTCCAGAGACTTATGGTCAATGATTCCTATTCTGAATGTTCCTCGGTTATAAATGGTATATGCCAACATTCATTGCTGAATTATATAATTATATAGATTATAGGTTTAATAGCACAGTTTCTATTTATGTAGATAACACCAAGCTATGTAGTACTGTGCATTCTAAGGAAGATGTCCAAAAACTAAAGCTGACTTGTACACTCTGAGTGTTTGGGCATCAACTTGGCAAATGAGGTTCAATGTGGATAAATGTAAAGTTATGCATCTGGGCAGTAATAATCTCTGTGCATCATATTTCCTAGTGGAAGTAACACTGGGAGAGTCACTTGTAGAGAAAGAGTTGGTTGGACTTGTAGATAATGGATTAAATAACCACATACAATGTCAATCAGCTGCTTCTAAGGCTAGCAGGATATTGTCATGCTTAAACGAGGCATGGACTCATGGGGCAGGGATATAATAAAACCATTTTACAAAACTTTGGTATGGCTTTATCTGGAATATACAGTTCAGTTCTGGGCACCAGTCCATAGAAAGAATGCCCTGGAGCTGGAAAAGTACAAAGGAGAGCAACTAAACTGATAAGGGGCATGGAGGGTCTTAGTTATGAGGAAAAGGGGGAAATGATTCAAAGTGATTTCTGAGACCCCCACCCATCAACTGTTTGAGAAGGGCTGCGATCAGATAATTGATGACCTTTCAAGAGCACAGGTCATCAGTATTAAGCTTCATTCACACGTCAGTTTTGGCTAGTGATTTCCATCAGTGATTGTAAGACAAAACCAGGATTGGAGTCTTCACAGACATAAGATATACGGGAAAGATCTGCACCTGTTCTGTGTTTAGAGGCGCACCTGGTTCTGTCTCAGAATCACTGACCAAAACACTGATGTGTGAATGGAGGCATTAAAATCTCGGAAAACCCCTTTAACCTATACAAATATATAACTGGACTGTACAGAAAATATGGAGAAAAGCTGTCACATGTAAAATGACATTAATGGTTATGAAAATGTGTAGAAATCTGGGTCTTACACACCTTCTCTAAAATTCACATTCACATCCCCATCTGTCCCTTGGATGAACTTCATGGACCTAAGTCTTTTTTCAACCGTATTAGCTATGTAACTAGGTTTTCTTTCTGTTGTCCTTTAATAAGAAGTAAATCAACCCAAAAAAGTATACGGTATATGGCTGACATTTAGGTGACAATAAAAGATCAGTATTAGGCCTCATGCACACGACAGTTTTTTTTCACGGCCCGCAAAAACGGGGTCCGTGGGTCCGTGATCCGTGACCGTTTTTCCGTCCGTGGGTCTTCCTTGATTTTTGGAGGATCCACGGACATGAAAAAAAAGTCGTTTTGGTGTCCGCCTGGCCGTGCGGAGCCAAACGGATCCGTCCTGAATTACAATGCAAGTCAATGGGGACGGATCGTTTGACGTTGACACAATATGGTGCCATTTCAAACGGATCCGTCCCCATTGACTTTCAATGTAAAGTCTGGAGTTCTGTTATACCATCGGATTGGAGTTTTCTCCAATCCGATGGTATATTTTAACTTGTAGCGTCCCCATCACCATGGGAACGCCTCTATGTTAGAATATACTGTCGGATATGAGCTACATCGTGAAACTCATTTCCGACAGTATATTCTAACACAGAGGCGTTCCCATGGTGATGGAGACGCTTCAGGTTAGAATATACAAAAAAACTGTGTACATGACTGTCCCCTGCTGCCTGGCAGGTGCTGCCAGGCAGCAGGGGGCAGACCCCCCCCCCTGTTTTTAACTCATTGGTGGCCAGTGGGCCCCCCCTCCCCTGTTGTTAACTCGTTGGTGGCCAGTGTGCGCACCCCCCTCCCTCCCTCCCTCTATTGTAATAATAGCATTGGGGCCAGTGTGCGCGCCCCCCCAACCCCCCCCCCTCCCTCCCTCTATTGTAATAATAGCATTGGGGCCAGTGTGCGCCAACCCCCCCCCCCGATCATCGGTGGCAGCGGAGTAGAAGATTCATACTTACCTGGCTGCTGGCTGCTGCGATCTCTGTGTCCGGCCGGGAGCTCCTCCTACTGGTAAGTGACAGGTCTGTGCGGCGCATTGCTGTCACTTACCAGTAGGAGGAGCTCCCGGCCGGACGCAGACATCGCAGCAGCCAGCAGCCAGGTAAGTATGAAAATCTTCTACTCCGCTGCCACCGATGATCGCGGGGGGGGGGGGGTGCGCACACTGGCCCCAATGCTATTATTACAATAGAGGGAGGGAGGGGGGGGGGGGTGCGCACACTGGCCCCAATGTATTAAAACAATAGAGGGAGGGAGGGGGGGGGTTGGGGGGGGGGCGCGCACACTGGCCCCAATGTATTAAAACAATAGAGGGAGGGAGGGAGGGGGGTGCGCACACTGGCCACCAACGAGTTAACAACAGGGGAGGGGGGGGCCGCACAATGATATTCAAACTGGGGAGGGGGGTCTGCCCCCTGCTGCCTGGCAGCCCTGATCTCTTACAGGGGGATATGATAGTACAATTAACCCCGCACCTGATGGGGTTAATTGTACTATCATATCCCCCTGTAAGAGATCGGGTGCTGCCAGGCAGCAGGGGGCAGTCTTGTACACAGTTTGTACTGTATTCTAACTAGAAGCGTCCCATCACCATGGGAACGCCTCTGTGTTAGAATATACTGTCGGATCTGAGTTTTCACGAAGTGAAAACTCAGCTCTGAAAAAGCTTTTATGCAGACGGATCTTCGGATCCGTCTGTATGAAACTAAAACCTACGGCCACGGATCACGGACACGGATGCCAATCTTGTGTGCATCCGTGTTCTTTCACGGACCCATTGACTTGAATGGGCCCGTGAACCGTTGGCCGTGAAAAAAATAGGACAGGTCATATTTTTTTCACGGCCAGGAAACACGGCTCACGGATGCGGCTGCCAAACGGTGCATTTTCCGATTTTTCCACGGACCCATTGAAAGTCAATGGGTCCGTGAAAAAAAACGGAAAACGGCACAACGGCCACGGATGCACACAACGGTCGTGTGCATGAGGCCTTAGTTTGTACAACGCAAATATGGCTGGTGACACATATTGTAAAACTTGGCTTCCATCACCTGAAAAAACGTTGGCCTACCCTAGCAGTATGCTATCACTTCTAATGCTGGAAAAAAAAAAAGCTAACTGTTGAAACCATACTGAATTGTATTGAAACAAAAAGTGCCATTTCATTAAAGGTCAGATAAGAAAAAAACAATCAAGGACCAGACACCTAAAAAATTCAGTAATATTTAAAAAACGGTTATGACACATTCAGATAGTTATTGTTAATATATGAATGCTAATAATTCATGGTGGAAAATGACCAGATTATACAAAAACGTTTTTAAAATAATGTATGCAAACAAATCCCGTATTTTTTGCGGCGTAATATGCACCGAACCGTAAGACGTACCTAGGATATAGAGAAGGAAAATAAGAAAAAAAAATATTTTTTTCCTCAGAACCCAGAGGAGACCAAAAAAGCTTCATCCACCAAGCTCTATCAGACCGCCATTCCTTTTTAGACCTCAGATCAGAATCCCATCAGACCCCATTCCTTCTCAGACCTCAGATAAGACACTCAAGTTCCATCAGACCTCAGATCAGACCCCCAAGCGAACTTACCTCTCCTGCACTGATACCACCACCTAGTCTTCTGTCAGTCTTGCACTGCACTGTGACCTGTACACAGTCAGGACACGTGCAGTGCGGCACCCAGAAGGTGAAGAGGGAGAGGTGAGAACAGCCAGCACAGGGTTACTCTCACAGCTCCTCCTGCAAACTGATTAAGCTATCATTAGTATTCGCACCATAAGATGCACAGCCATTTTCCCCGTCTTATAGTCCAAAAAATACTTTAAATTATCGTTTGTCATTATTAGATTGTGGTATCGTAAAGGTACATCGTGTGATCTTTCGATGAGGTGAACGATGTAATAATAGTGAGTAAATTATCACATGCAAATTAATTTGTACAAATATTCGCTGCATAATAATGCTGGTCTGTCATAGGCTTTAAATCTCAAAATTTGATTGTGTCAATCACCTCAATCAGGGACGCCCAACCTGCGGCCCTCCAGCTGTTGCCAAACTACAATTCCCAGCATGCCTGACAGCCTACAGCTATTAGGGCATGCTGGAAGTTGCAGTTTTGCAACAAGTGGAGGGCAGTAGGTTGAGCATCCCTGACCTAAATGATCATCCACTCAAGTATGCAAGTAGATAAGAAAAAGGTTTCACAGCAGCATATCCAGTGTGACTTTTATTGGGGACCAATTGTGCACACACAAATACACAACATTTTGGCTACGCAGTAGACTTTCTCAAGTATACTGGTACAAAATTCATTAAACATATAAATACCGTAATAAGCCCCCCATGTGACAAAATATAGCCAATAAGCAAAACATCCTACTTAATATCACCTGTGTGTTAATTCAAACAGTCACTGCTACCAATGAGAATGTTGCTTCAAAGTCAAGTGTACCTGTTATTCATTAGGCAACCTCTCGCTGCATCACCATAATGGCCATACCTGTCGGCATCTCCATGGGCCCACTGCGCATGTCCGCAATGATTAGTTTTACATTGTGTAAAAATTTAAAAAATGTAGAATGTGACTTTTTTTTTTATAGCACTTTATAAGCACATCCCATCATCACTGAACCATCACACTCATCTTAAACCGTGTCTCAAGGGCCCTGAATAATGTGTAAAGTGATGGTGATATAAAGAAATGGCAAAAACAAAGTAAAGCATTGACGTCATGCATTAACTAGGACAGGCTGTTTACCACTCGAATATGAACACGTCCCCATGTATGCCAACACCAATGTCAATGATACTTAGCTCATGCCTAACTCTTCAGTAACAATATGTTGACACCAAAAAATGAAGGTAAACTTAAATTTCTTCAATCTCATTCTTTGAATTATTCATGGGCTGTTCATAAGAATCATTCCCCAGAAACTTAACATAGTTTTACTAGCATAAATCCCCTGATATGCAAATGCTTGAAATTCAGATTTTAGAGTCTATTTAAAATGTAACGTCTGTCATTGTCATTTACAACCACTTCATAAGTCAAGTCTAATCATTAGAGCCAAGGACTGGAGCTGAATGCTATGGAGATAAGACATGTTCTAATCTCTGAAGACCAGAAACATTTGGTGTAGATCTGGAAGACCAATTTTTTAGCTGCTGAACGTTAAATACAAAAGGACAAAAATAAAAAGAAATTATAGCTTGGAACAGAACTTTCCACTATGTTCTGTTGAAATGAAATGTGGCACATTGAAAAATTAATTTCTTTGGGACTTATATCCTATTTGTATCTTTGACTTTATCTATTAAAAGGGGTTGTCCCAACTTACTGTTTCCATGGCAAGATGGGACTAAGAGTTAGCACCAGGTGGCTGGGCTCACCTAAACAGTTGAGTGAACGGAAACTTTGCTGTTTCCGTAACTCCCATCGTAGTGAATGGGGGCTATGCAACAGCGTAGCAGAACAGGTTACGTTGCTTCAGTAACTCGGGAGTTAAGGGCCCTTTACACGGTCTGATGTTTGGGCAGATTACTGCTAATGAGCATTTGTACAGACACTCATTAGTGACAATTTGCATGTGTAACATTGCCGTGAATTACCCGATGAACAAGTAAAACGCTCGTTGATCGGGTAATAAGATCGTTGGTACAGTCACCTAAATCATCGCTTGCCGGCAGCAGATCGTGCCATCGAAACCTGCCTGCTCGGTTGTTTTCATAGGCATGGCCACCAGCGCCAGCACTTCGCCCCATCTCACCATAGAAACAATGAGATGGGACAACTCCTTTAACATTAAAGCCTGATTTATTTTCACTGCGTCTTTTTTAAGAAAATAATAAAGCCCATCAAAATAATAAAGCCCATATTGTGTCACCTAGGGTTACAATTGCCTCTGCATTACTGAAGTGATGGTGCCGATTGGCTCTGTAATAGCATCACTCTGTAGCACAATACTACTATCTACCAATGCCAAGGGAGCTGCCGCTTTTCACAACAGGTAATGGCATCTCCTACTTTTTAGTTTTCCCGTACACTTTGGGGCAGATTTATTAATCATTTTTAAAATGTGAACTTAAGCTGGCCATACAAATTAGATGTACATCATCAAACCCACTAATTTTGATGGAACACAGCAGCGTCCGACTGCCAAGGCAACTACCCTCAGAAGATACCCCTTTATGCCGTGTCATTTCTGCTAAGCCACACCACTTAACCAGGCAAGATAGGCACAGTGGATTATTATTTGTGGCACATTTGATTCATAAAGAGGTCAAAAACTTAATATGACAACATGCAACAGAAATGTGCCAAATTTTGGCCCATTTTAAGACAAAGTCTAGGCACAATTGCATCCAGAGCGGAATGGATGCGGAACTGAGGCAAACTGATGCATTCTGAACGGATCCTTATCCATTCAGAATGCATTAGGGAAAAACTGATCCGTTTTGGACAGCTTGTGAGAGCCCTGAAACGGATCTCACAAACGGAAACCAAAACGCCAGTGTGAAAGTAGCCTCAGTTTAACATCTGTTGTGGGTAAACTGTTTGAAGGTTTTCTAAGAGATGCAATCTTGGAGTACCCTCAATGAAAATAAGCAAATAACGCCAAATCAGCATGGCTTCATGAGGGATCGGCCATGTCAAACTAATTCAATCAGTTTCTATGAGGAGGTAAGGTCTAGACTTGACAGCGGCGAATCAATGGATGTCGTATATCTGGACTTCTCCAAAGCATTTGACTCTGTACCACATGAAAGGTTAGTATATAAAATGAGAAAGGTTGGACTGGGAGAAAACATCTGTAAGTGGGTAAGTAACTGGCTCAGTGATAGAAAACAGAGGGTGGTTATTAACGGTACACACTCAGATTGGGTCACTGTCACTAGTGGGGTACCTCAGGGGTCAGTATTGGGCCCTATTCTCTTCAATATATTTATTAATGATCTTGTAGAAGGCTTGCACAGTAAAATATACATTTTTGCAGAGGACACTAAAATGTGTAAAGTAATTAACACGGAAGAGGACAATATACAGCTACAGAGGGATCTGGATAGATTGGAGGCTTGGGCAGATAAGTGGCAGATGAGGTTTAAAACTGACAAATGTAAGGTTTGCACATGGGAAGGAATAATGCAAGTCACCCAAACATACTAAATGGTAAAACACTTGGTAACACTGACTGGAAAAGGACCTAGGAATTTTAGTGAACAGCAAACTAAGCTGTAAAAACTAGTGTCAGGCAGCTCCTGCCAAGGCCAATAAGATAATGGGTTGCATCAAAAGGGGCATAGATGCCCGTGATGAGAACATAGTCCTACCACTTTACAAATCAATAGTCAGACCACACATGGAGTACTGTGTACAGTTCTGGGCTCCTGTGAACAAGACAGACATAGCAGAGTTGGGGAGGGTTCAGAGGAGGGCAACTAAAGTAATAACTGGAATGGGGGGACTACAGTACCCTGAAAGATTATCAACATTAGCGTTATTCACTTTATAAAAAAGACAACTGAGGGGAGATCTAATAACTATGTATACATATATCAGGGGTCAGTACAGAGATCTATCCCATCATCTATTTATCCCAAGGATAACCCAAGGATCTGCCTATGCACTAAAAATGTTTGTTAAAGGGGTTCTCCAGGATCGATAATTTTTAAATTCCAACCCTGCTCGGTTCCAGCTCCGTGGGTCCCAGACGGTCTTCATTGCACTTCAGCCCCCCTCTGTGACAGAAGTTTACATGCCGGAATTGAAGTGCAGACACCCGGGACACATGGAGCCAAAACTGAGCAGTGGGCGGTACGCATGTATGCTTCCATTCATAGGTCTGGTGGGTTGGGGGGGGGGGGGGACTTAAAAACCAAGACAATCCTGGATAACCCCATAGTTTTATTGATCATACATTGCTACCAACAGCTATTTATAGGTCCAAATAAGCAAAATAAAGATTATTTGGGCAAAAAGACTCAACAGGAACAGAAATTATTTGAAAAGCTATAACAAATTGTGATTTATGGGTTAAAAGCATAATCCGAGGGTTTTAATATATACTCCACATCTGCCTATGAGTTATGAAACATTTCAAGGACTATGTGGTTCCAATGTTCTAAAACAATCTACCAGCTAAATTTAGAAAGCAAGGATGGCCAGAGGACAGCAGTGTCAGCCTCACGTTGGAGGACATAACCACCAGGAGAAGGTAGCGTGCACCAGCTGAGGACTAACTTTCAGAACTTACAATGACCTGTCTTTGTGCTTTTTGCTGAAACTTTAGTAGAATATTTTACAGTTTTCATGTGTGGCAGAAATCTTGACAATTTGCTAATTCTTTCACATGCTCTGGAGATCATAAAGCTGTCCAAGTGGGTTACTATGAAATTGAAAAGGTAATCAAGGATAAGCTTGTTGCCTAATCCCCTGATAAATAACGCATCTAGGATAGAAAAATTTGAAACGGAGGTTCAAAAAGACTAGAACACCAGTGTATTGACTATGCTCAACGAACATGTTAGAAAGTCCCTTTTCGCCACTTTTTCTTCGGTATGGATGGGACAGGTTTTCTGCTGAGGATTTTGCAGTAATTCTGAAGACAATGCAATTTTGTTGTGGATCCTGATGTGGGTTTTCTGCAGATTTCACGTTATGTATTGCAAAGTTTGAAATACCTGCTTGAAGTCCACTGCATAAATTGACATGCTGTTGATTTAAAATTTGCTAAATCATCTGTACTGCAGATTTTCTTTCCTGCAGTGTGTAGATGAGATTTTGTAAAATCTCATTCACTTTTCTGATACTATAACATACTGCAGGTTTTCCGCCTGCAATTCTAAGGCTAACAACAACTTTGCACTGAGTTTTTTAGGTTTCATTTGCTTTGAAATTAGGACTTAGGACTTTTTATCAGAATGTGTTTTTTTAGGTTTCATTTGGAGGAAAACCGCTAATTATTATTAAAAAGTTTTTTTTTTTTAATTATAGCTTTTTATTTCTTAAATATTAAAACTGACACAAAAATTAATAATTGCAATGGGTTCCCTATTTTGGGATGATCGTTTTCATATATAACATGTATAGGTTTGAGAGAACGAGGCGACTATGGTGACGGTTTCTGTTAGCGACTGCATTTTTTTATATTTTTATTCTTTAGGCACATAATATGTCCCCCAGGAGGTCATTAAAAGACCTCCAGAGGACACTGACTTTTTTTTTTTTCACAGTTTCCACTGTAACTGGGGCATCCACAGGAGCCCCAGTTACAGGGGAAAACAGCCGCCTTTTGGGGCATGACACACAGGAAGAGCTGATCGGAGTCTCCTTAGACCCTGCAGCTCTGCTCCTGCCCCTGCTCCAGACACCCTCGGCGGTCATGTGACCGACGGGACTAACAGAGGAGGGGGCTCTTCCGCTTCCTGCTTCCTCCACCATGCGCTCGTTCAGCGCTCTCCTGCCGACACAGGAGAAGACAGAAGCGGTAATAAACCGTTCCTATCTTCTCCTCAGGGTCCTGTTGTGTCTTTCAGCTGGGACCCGACTTGCTCCTGCTAGATTGCAGGAGCTTTAATCCCAGCGCTAATTCTAAATGAAGGCTCCTTCACATGTACTAAAGATAATGTTACCAATCTGGTGGATGTGCTTACTACTGGCCCAGGTCATTCATATTGTTCAAGTTGGTACATGTGAAAGTGCTGTAGGCACAATCTGTCATAAATGCTGTAAGCACACATAAAAGCATTTAGAGAAATGACAAATGCACTGGCCAATTTAAAGTGACTGCCCTCCTCCACATATTTTGGGGCCGCAAAAGATGTGGACAGCACACAGCACTGTTTCATGCCATATGCAAAATTATAGAACATGTCCTATTCTTGACCGCATTACGGACTAGGATATGGGCTGTTCTATTAGGGACTGGCCATTAAGTTCCCCAAAATGCGGAATGCACATGGCCGGTATGCAAAACAGGCAACAATCGTGTGCATGAGCCTTAACACAGCTGAATTGTTAGGAGTCATAGAAGGGACAGCTATATATAACCAGCTACACCCAAAACCTTTGGAGACAGCTTTGCAAGAAGAGTTAAATCTTCCCGTTCATTGGTTTTAGGACATATTAAAAAGATTATGATATCATAATAGGTATTGTCCTAATCATATTGTTCTAATGAATGTGCATGTTCTTTGAATCCTACTTCAAAACTCCTATCATACATTAATTCATTAAAGTGCACTGAAGTTATTTCTTCTCTCAACAAGTTCAGCACATCAATAGTCACTAGGTCCCTTACTCCATAAACCAAAAATGTTTGACACAACAATAGGTGTAGGTAGATTGGGATTTAAATTAGGGATGAGCGAATCGACTTCGGATGAAACATGAATTGCACAAATAACTCAATGGCCGATGAATTGCGTATCAAAAAGTTGCTCACTTCAACTCACAAGCAGTTTCAAAATCTTGCTCACACAAGTCTTTCTAGTGATCTCATTCATTTAAAAAAAATAAAAATAAAAAATGATTCTAAAAAAGACATGCTAAAGTTCACAGTTAATACCACGTGGAAAGCACCTTGAATTGCCTTCAACTGATTTCGGCTCTAGGGCACCTTATACGGACAGCAGAAGGCTAAAGGTCTCCATTTACATTAGCTGTACGTTGTCCAGAACCACCAAATTCAGTGGGACTGGCTGACTAATGTATATGTAGGTATCCAGACTCCCCTTCGATGGCAGATATTGGGGGACAGAAAAATGGTGTACATTAGGATCCAATCCTATGTTTCCATGGTAGATACGGTAAGTCACTCCCAGAGGAGTTTGGCACTGGCTTGTTTCCCCTGCCCACTGAAAATAACTTCTGCGTTCGGCCCAGCTATGCATATAGTCAGGTCCATAAATATTGGGACATCAACACAATTCTAACATTTTTGGCTCCATACACCACCACAATGGATTTGAAATGAAACAAACAAGATGTGCTTTAGCTGTCAGCTTTAATTTGAGGGTATTTACATCCAAATCAGGTCAACGGTGTAGGAATTACAACAGTTTGCATATGTGCCTCCCACTTGTTAAGGGATCAAAAGTAATGGGACAGAATAATAATCATAAATCAAACTTTCACTTTTTAACCCCTTAGGGACTTAGGGCGTACCGGTACGTCCTAAGTTTAAAAGTAGATTGCGGTGCAGCGGGGGTTAATTGTGACAGGATGCCCTCTGAAATCATTCAGCGGGCATCCTGTCACAACGCCGGGGGGTAAGGGGGTGTGTCTTCATGTGAATTACAGCCTGAAGTCTGGAACGCATAGACATCACCAGGCGCTGGGTTTCATCCCTGGTGATGCTCTGCCAGGCCTCTACTGCAACTGTCTTCAGTTCCTGCTTGTTCTTGGGGCATTTTCCCTTCAGTTTTGTCTTCAGCAAGTGAAATGCATGCTCAATCGGATTCAGGTCAGGTGATTGACTTGGCCATTGCATAACATTCCACTTCTTTTCCTTAAACTCTTTGGTTGCTTTTGCAGTATGGTTTTGACCATTGTCCATCTGCACTGTGAAGCGCCGTCCAATGAGTTCTGAAGCATTTGGCTGAATATGAGCAGATAATATAGCCTGAAACACTTCAGAATTCATCCTGCTGCTTTTGTCAGCAGTCACATCATCAATAAATACAAGAGAACCAGTTCCATTGGCAGCCATACATGCCCACGCCATGACACTACCACCACCATGCTTCACTGATGAGGTGGTATGCTTAGGATTCTGAGCAGTTCCTTTCCTTCTCCATACTCTTCTCTTCCCATCACTCTGGTACAAGTTGATCTTGGTCTCATCTGTCCATAGGATGCTGTTCCAGAACTGTGAAGGCTTTTTTAGATGTTGTTTGGCAAAATCTAATCTGGCCTTCCTGTTTGTGAGGCTCACCAATGGTTTACATCTTGTGGTGAACCCTCTGTATTCACTCTGGTGAAGTCTTCTCTTGATTATTGACTTTGACACACATACCCCTACCTCCAGGAGAGTGTTCTTGATCTGGCCAACTGTTGTGAAGGGTGTTTTCTTCACCAGGGAAAGAATTCTTCGGTCATCCACCACAGTTGTTTTCCGTGGTCTTCCGGGTCTTTTGGTGTTGCTGAGCTCACCGATGCGTTCCTTCTTTGGAACATTCTTAAAAACAGTTGTTTTGGCCATGCCTAATGTTTTTGCTATCTCTCTGATGGGTTTGCTTAGTTTTTTCAGCCTAATGATGGCTTGCTTCACTGATAGTGACAGCTCTTTGGATCTCATCTTGAGAGTTGACAGCAACAGATTCCAAATGCAAATAGCACACTTGAAATGACCATGGCCATGGAAGAGCTGAGAAGCTTTTAGTCCCTCAACAAGTGGGAGGCACATATGCAAACTGTTATAATTCCTACACCATTCACCTGATTTGGATGTAAATACCCTCAAACTAAAGCTGACAATCTGCAGTTAAAGCACATCTTGCTCGTTTCGTTTCAAATCCATTGTGGTGGTGTATAGAGCCAAAAATTTTAGAATTGTGTTGATGTGCCAATATTTATGGACCTGACTGTATGTTTATAGGGGATTTGGAAGGAATGATGTGTGACTGCTTTAACATCTACCCCTGAGACCTGACCCTCTGAAACCATACTGATAAATACAATCTAATTAAATAAACCCTTATTTTACATATTCTTTCAGCTACCAAGGCAATGAAGTAATTTTAAAGTGTAATTTTATGAAAATATGGAATGTATGGCACGTACAGAATAAACACGCTGGATAAAAAAAAAAAAAAAAAAAAAAAAGCAAGCTCTCACCAAGAATACCCTTTGCAGCTGACACAAAAAATATGTTCGTTGGGCAATTAAATGGCTTAGTGAGAGAGCAAGCGTATTAAATAAAGGAAACTCTGGCTACGAGTCAGTTTGCCAAATCCAATTTCTTGTGCACATAAATTAGGTCTAGTTACGATTAATGTGCATACCACTTTCATACGTCTATAATGCTACATTCCACAATAATTTGTCCTGGAGGGAAAAGTGAGCATTTCCTTAAGCTTGGCACATAGCGGATTCTACACTTATTAGACTATACATTTAGAAATGAAGAACACACTTTTGGCCAGACTACTCCAAAGTGATTGTAATTGATTGCAGTTTAATTTTTAAAATATGCCAGCCCTTCCACTTTCGATGTTCATCATTCACTGATCACAGCGTGGAGTGAAACATGAATGTGCAATTAAAAAAAAATACATGTTAGTAAGGCTACTTTCACACTAGCGTTTTTACTGGATTCGGCAGGTTTCAGCAAATACGCTTCCGTTACTGATAATACAACTATCGGCATCCGTTATGAACGGATCCGGTTGTATTATCTTTAACGTTGCCAAGACGGATCCGTCATTAACTCCACTGAAAGTCAAAGGGGGACGGATCTGTTTTCTATTGTGGCAGAGAAAACGGATCCGTCCCCATTGACTTGCATGTGGGGTCATGCTGCGGTTTGCTCTCCGGTCTGGGAACGCAACTAAACTGAACCGTTCTGTTCAGTTTTGTCCCCATTGACAATAAATGGGGACAAAACTGAAGCATTTTTTTCCAGTACTAAGCCCCTATGACGGAATTCAATACCGGAAAACGTAAACGCTAGTGTGAAAGTACGCTAAGATGGAATTACTGGGACTACATCAGACCAGGCAACTATATACATCATTAGGTGTCTCACTCTCCTGTTACTACAGGTTAGCATGCGGTGGTTGCGGGATATAGGGTATGTTCACACATGTTGGAGTACATGGGGATTTCAGCACAAAAATCTGCAAGAGATCTGCATCCCATTCAAGTGAATGCTGTTTATGCACTCCCATTCACAGACATCAGAAAATGTCTGCACATATTTCCGACTGCATGGTGTAAAAAAAATTGCAAAAGAAACAAGTGGCATGTCATTTGTTATGAATTGAAACTGCGCGGATTACCCCTTTAAATAGCTATCCTCATGAGAATTTGCTGCCGATCTGCTGTATATACATTACAAATACAAGGCAGAGTCAAGTCATGCCAGCTTCCATCTCTACCAGTCATAATTCAGTCTTATTAAAATCACCACTAGAGCAGGTTATTTCTGGGATATGTCATAACTCACTGATTCATGGCAATATGACCACTGGTACCATGCTGACCTCACTGAGGGCAGCATAAAATTGTGACAGAAATGCTGATTTCAGCGGTGTGTCACACATCAGCTAAAAGTAAGTGGTTGCCGAGAACCGGCATCATAATCATTGCAGCCCAGGCCTCGAAGAGTCAAATCTACCGGAGAAGAGTCCTGGTTATTCATAATCTCCTGCCCACCTGCTGATGACTGGCAGTTCTCTCCTAGAGAGAAAGGGAGAAAACTAGGTAGAAGACTACCAGTCATCAGCAGGTGGGCAGGAGAGCAGGAATTCATGAATAACCGGGACTCTTCTCAGGTGGCCGGGACTCTTTTCCCGGCCCAGTCTGCAATGATTGTGAAGTTGGTTCTCGGCAACCACTTACTTTTAACTTATAAATGACAGACCGCTGAAATCAACTCACCTGTGTCTCATTTATGCCACCATTAGTATGGGTTGATGACAGGTTCCCTTTAAAGGGGTTGTGCCTTCTGGACATTTAAGGCATATCCACATGATATGCCATAAATGGCCAAAAGGTGCAGGTCCCACCTCTGGGACCGCTTAAATCTGTAGCACAGGCCCCATCACCTGCTCCATTCCCTGCAGCAGGAGATGGGTCTCTGTTCTCAGGATAGGAGTGGGTCCCAGAGATGTCAATCACACATATCGGGAATTTATGGCATATTCCATGGATATGCCATAAATGTCTAGATGGGACTGCTCTTTTAAGTAAAAGGGCTGTGCTGCAATACCTGCAAAGCCCCAGGCCTGGTATGCTGCTGATATGAATGAGGTATGAATACCATACTATATATTCAATATTCATACTTCAAATATATGGCACATATCCTACTCTAATAGCAATGCTAGTCCTGGCTGTTAACAAAAAGTGTCTGGGATACTGTGTATATAAAATGCCGGAGACTGCTCACAAACAATGCAAACATGGTGGTTAGCCACCAGTGCACAGTCTGCCATGTACCCGTTAGCCTTATTGTAAAGTATATTAATATCTAGACAGCATCATATTATTAGAAAATCCTATAATTATACCCCGACAGAGAAGTGTTGTTGAGGAGCCGAGATCGGTGATCAGTAGTGCAAAGTCACCTCTGCTAAACAAGGAGAGGGCGAGACATGCTATGAAGCCCGATGCTTTTGTTTGTATAATATATATAAGACTGTCATCAATGCCACATATTAATGTGGGATTTATAATTTAAAGCAAAGGACACATTATATTGACTAAAGCACTCCCTCAAGGAAAGGAGGTGAGACGTGTTAAAGGGACTCTGTCAGCTCCAAAACACCCCATAAACTAGATTAAGCAGTGTATAGGGTAAGCGACACAGGGTCCATTTATGTCATTTTTATCGGCGTACTCACTTTAATTCTGATGCTGTGCGCCAACAAACCAGCAGTAGAATGTATTGAGAGGACTCCTGTGCACATGCACATAATGGAGAGGACTCAAAGAGAAGTCCTATCAAAGCATTTTACTTCTGGTTTGTTGGAGCACCAGCGTCAGAATGCAAGTGAGTATGAAGATAAAAATGACATAACACAAATTACACTACACATCATTTACTCTAATTTGAGGGGGTGTTTTGGAGCTGACAGATTCCCTTTAACCACCTCCGGACCGCCTAACGCAGATGTGCGGTCCGGAGGAGGCAGCGCTGCGCAGAGTCACGCATATACGCGTCATCTCGCGAGACGACGCGAATATGCGCGCGCGCATGCGCAGTTCGCGCCGGCATTTCGCACAGGAGTATTTCGTCAGCAACCTGCCAGCCGTGATCATTGGCTGGCAGGTTGCTGATTTTTAAAAAATCCAATCAAAGTGCCAGATAGCAGATCATATTTGTAAATATGATCTGTTATATGGCTGCCTGCTCCTCTGCTGGTTCTTTTCGTCGGTTGGATCCAGCAGAGGAGCAGGCTTCACAGTGAGTACACCAAACATCACACTTTAGCCCCAGATCACCCCCCTGCACCCCAATTAACCCTTTGATCACCCCTTTCAATCACAAGTGAAAAGAAAAAAGTGATCAGTGCAAACTGTCACTTTTTTTTTTCACTGGTATTGACCGTTAGGTTTCAGTATAGTTTGGGCCCCTTGGTTAGGTAGTTTAGAGATCGGTTAGCGCCCAGCCCACCGCACCGCAGTCCGTTATTCGCTGATTAGAGTATCGCTAATCAGCATTTGTACTTTTATAGTATCTGGAAGTGATCAAAACTGATCACGGTCAGATCTATAATAGTACTAGTGTCACTTTAGTTCTCCCTCCACCCAAAACGCAGTGTTTGCCCGATCAGGCCTGATCGCTCGCCCACACCCGCCCCACCGCAGTGACAAAAAAAATATTTTTTTTTGATCGCTGCACATTCAATTTACACGCACTGCGGCGATAAAAAAATCAGTTTTGATATTTTTTATCAACCGCAGCGGCCTCCGGTACTTCGCTAGGCTCCCCTTTGTAAGACAGGCTTGCTTTTTTTTCTTGGGTAGTCTCAGGGAATACCCCTAAATTTAGTTGCCCACATGTCTAACAGGGGGTATTCTTCTGAAGAGGCCTACAGGCTTCTGACCCAGTCGGATGAGGAGTGGGAACCCTCATCTGATGAATCCAGCGGGTCAGAATACGAACCTGTAGAAAGCAGTGGCTCTCTGACCCAAAGTTCGGACGAGGAGGCTGAGGTCCCTGATAGAACCAGGCGTACCCGGCCCCGTGTCGCTAGACCGCAGGTTGCGCTGGATCCGCTTCAAGAGCAGCAGAGTGGGGCTGGTGCTGTCGGATTACGTGGTGAGGCATACACCAGCAGCCCAGCCCTTCCTGGACCTAGTACCAGCACTGCCGTACAACCTGGTGAAGTAGCGAGCACCAGAAGGGCAGTTGAAGCTGGTACGGTGGCACGTGCAGTAGTGACCCCGTCGCAGCCACCGCAAAGACGTGCCCGTAGAGCCCCTAGAATCCCAGAGGTGCTGGCAAACCCTGATTGGCAGTCCCCAACTTCAGCCGCACCTGTAGTTTTCCCTTTCACCGCCCAGTCTGGAGTTCGGGTTGAGACAGCTCAGATCGGTTCGGCCCTGGGATTTTTTGAGCTGTTCTTGACTGCGGAGCTTTTAGACTTAGTTGTGGCAGAAACAAATCGGTATGCCACACAATTTATAACCGCTAACCCGGGAAGCTATTATGCCCAGCCTTTCCGGTGGAAACCAGTCCAAGTTTCCGAAATTAAAACTTTTCTGGGCCTCCTCCTCAACATGGGCCTGACAAAAAAGCATGAATTGCGGTCATATTGGTCCACGAACCCGATTCATCACATGCTCATGTTCTCTGCTGCTATGTCCAGGACACGATTTGAGGTCATCCTGCGTTTCCTGCACTTTAGTGACAACACCGCCTCCCGTCCCAGGGGCCACCCTGCTTTTGACCGGCTCCACAAAATTCGGCCCCTCATAGACCATTTCAACCTGAAATTTGCAGATATTTATACCCCAGAGCAAAACATCTGCATAGACGAGTCCCTAATACATTTTACCGGGCGCCTTGGCTTCAAACAATACATCCCAAGCAAGCGCGCCCGGTATGGGGTCAAATTGTATAAGCTCTGTGAAAGGGCCACAGGCTATACCCACAAATTTCGGGTCTATGAGGGAAAAGATCAGACCCTGGAGCCGGTCGGTTGCCCTGACTACCTGGGGAGCAGTGGGAAGACAGTTTGGGACTTGGTGTCACCCTTATTCGGCAAGGGGTACCATCTTTATGTGGACAATTTTTACACAAGTGTGGCCCTCTTTAGGCATTTGTTTCTAGAACGGATTGGCGCCTGTGGTACCGCGCGAACTAGTCGCGCGGGCTTCCCCCAACGGCTCGTTACCACCCGTCTTGCAAGGGGGCAGAGGGCCGCACTGTGTAACGAAGAACTGCTCGCGGTGAAATGGAGAGACAAGCGTGACGTTTACATGCTCTCCTCCATTCACGCAGACACGACAATACAAATTGAGCGAGCAACCCGTGTCATTGAAAAGCCCCTCTCAGTCCACGACTATAACCTCCACATGGGAGGGGTCGACTTCAATGACCAGATGTTGTCTCCGTATTTAGTTTCCCGACGCACCAGACGCTGGTATAAGAAGGTGTCTGTATATTTAATTCAATTGGCTCTGTACAATAGTTTTGTTCTCTACAGTAAGGCTGGGAGAACTGGATCCTTCCTCAAATTTCAGGAAGAGATCATCGAGAACCTCCTGTATCCAGGAGGTTCCGTGGCCCCAACCACCAGTGTAGTTAGCCGTCTACACGAGCGACATTTCCCCAATGTCGTTCCTGGTACCTCAACCCAACAGTCACCCCGAAAAAGATGTCGTGTCTGTAGCAGGAGTGGAATAAGGCGTGACACCCGCTATTTCTGTCCTGACTGTCCGGACCACCCTGCCCTATGCTTTGGAGAGTGTTTCCGGAAGTACCACTCACAGGTACACTATTAGCATAGGGATCATCTCACCAGGACAGGCACACAGGGCTATTAGGGCCCATTCACTCACTGCTGCTGCAAACGTCTCCTTTCACATGGGACAAAGTGCATAACGCACTTCGCCACATCTTTGGGCGATTTGCGCTTTGCACATTGACCCATGGGGAAGGAGAGGTTTGTTCTATAAAGGTAAAAAAAAAAAACACACCAGTAAGCAAACACGTTAATGTTCAGTTCAAAAAGTTAAAGTTACATGTTCTGTTGCAAAGTTAATAAAATTATTGCGTTGCGGCCTGGTTTTTTCTTTTTTTTTTTTTTTGTCTTTTTACCTTCCAGGTGGACCAACCGATCGACCAGCTGCAGCACCGATGTGCATTCTGACAGAAGCATTGCGCTGCTGTCAGATTACACGCAAGTCGGTGTATGCGGCGCTGCAAGACGGGATTTTCTCCTCTGCAGTGACAGATACGTTTGCCGAGGCATACGAGCTGAGGAGGAGGCGGCGTTCCTATGCTTTGGCAAACACTTTGTATATATATATATATATATATATATAAAAAAAAATAAACAAAAATAAATCCCGGCAATGATTTATTCATCCACATCGATTGATGCGAATGGAGAAATCTGGTTTGCCAGGGCATACGAGCTAAGTGGGTATGGATGTAGGGCGGAGCTCCTATGTCCTGGCAGACGCCTTTCCCCTCCATTTTTTTTTTTTGGCAGAGATTTTTTCATCCGCATTGATCAATGCAAATGAAGAAATCTGTGCCGTTCATTTTTTTCTTTCAGCCCAGAGGCTGAACGGAAAAAAAAATCTCATTACCTGTATGCTCAATATAAGGAGAATAGCAGAAACTCCTAATGCTGGCCATACATGTAATGATTGCGGAGACCCTCAAATGCCAGGGCAGTACAAACACCCCACAACTGACCCCATTTTGGAAAGAAGACACCCCAAGGTATTTGCTGAGGGGCATATTGAGTCCATGAAAGATTGAAATTTTTGTCCTAAGTTAGCGGAAAGTGAGACTTTGTGAGAAAAAACAAAAAAAAAAATCAATTTCCGCTAACTTTTGCAAAAAAAAATAAAAAATTCTATGAACTTGCCAGGCCCCTCATTGGATACCTTGGGGTGTCTTCTTTCCAAAGTGGGGTCACATGTGGGGTATTTATACTGCCCTGGCTTTTTAGGGGCCCTAAAGCGTGAGAAGAAGTCTGGGATCCAAATGTCTAAAAATGCCCTCCTAAAAGGAATTTGGGCACCTTTGCGCATCTAGGCTGCAAAAAAGTGTGACACATCTGGTATCGCCGTACTCAGGAGAAGTTGGGGAATGTGTTTTGGGGTGTAATTTTACATATACCCATGCTGGGTGAGATAAATATCTTGGTCAAATGCCAACTTTGTATAAAATAATGGGAAAAGTTGTCTTTTGCCAAGATATTTCACTCACCCAGCATGGGTATATGTAAAATGGCACCCCAAAACACATTCCCCAACTTCTCCTGAGTACGGCGATACCAGATGTGTCACACTTTTTTGCTGCCAAGGTGGGCAAAGGGGCACATATTCCAAAGTGCACCTTTCGGATTTTGCAGGCCATTTTTTTACACATTTTGATTGCAAAGTACTTCTCACACATATGGGCCCCTAAATTGCCAGGGCAGTATAACTACCCCACAAATGACCCCATTTTGGAAAGAAGACACCCCAAGGTATTCCGTGAGGGGCACTGCGAGTTCCTAGAATTTTATTTTTTTTGTCACAAGTTAGCGGAAAATGATGATTTTCTTTTTTTTTCTCTTTTTTCCTTAAAGTCTCATATTCCACTAACTTGCGACAAAAAATAAAAAATTCTAGGAAGTCGCCATGCCCCTCACGGAATACCTTGGGGTGTCTTCTTTCCAAAATGGGGTCATTTGTGGGGTAGTTATACTGCCCTGGCAATTTAGGGGCCCATATGTGTGAGAAGTACTTTGCAATCAAAATGTGTAAAAAAATGGCCTGCAAAATCCGAAAGGTGCACTTTGGAATATGTGCCCCTTTGCCCACCTTGGCAGCAAAAAAGTGTGACACATCTGGTATCGCCGTACTCAGGAGAAGTTGGGGAATGTGTTTTGGGGTGTCATTTTACATATACCTATGCTGGGTGAGAAAAATATCTTGGTCAAATGCCAACTTTGTATAAAAAAATGGGAAAAGTTGTCTTTTGCCAAGATATTTTTCTCACCCAGCATGGGTATATGTAAAATGACACCCCAAAACACATTCCCCAACTTCTCCTGAGTACGGCGATACCAGATGTGTGACACTTTTTTGCTGCCAAGGTGGGCAAAGGGGCACATATTCCAAAGTGCACCTTTCGGATTTCACCGGTCATTTTTTACACATTTTGATTGCAAAGTTCTTCTCACACATTTGGACCCCTAAATTGCCAGGGCAGTATAACTACCCCACAAGTGACCCCATTTTGGAAAGAAGACACCCCAAGGTATTCTGTGAGGGGCATGGTGAGTTCCTAGAATTTTTTATTTTTTGTCGCAAGTTAGTGGAATATGAGACTTTGTAAGAAAAAAAAATAATAATAAATCATCATCATTTTCCGCTAACTTGTGACAAAAAATAAAAAGTTCTATGAACTCACTATGCCCATCAGCGAATACCTTAGGGTGTCTACTTTCCGAAATGGGGTCATTTGTGGGGTTTTTCTACTGTTTGGGCATTGTAGAACCTCAGGAAACATGACAGGTGCTCAGAAAATCAGAGCTGTTTCAAAAAGCGGAAATTCACATTTTTGTACCATAGTTTGTAAACGCTATAACTTTTACCCAAACCATTTTTTTTTTGCCCAAACATTTTTTTTTTATCAAAGACATGTAGAACAATAAATTTGGCGAAAAATTTATATATGGATGTCGTTTTTTTGCAAAATTTTACAGCTGAAAGTGAAAAATGTCCTTTTTTTGCAAAAAAATCGTTACATTTTGATTAACAACAAAAAATGTCAGCAGCAATAAAATACCACCAAATGAAAGCTCCATTAGTGAGAAGAAAAGGAGGTAAAATTCATTTGGGTGTTAAGTTGCATGACCGAGCGATAAACGGTGAAAGTAGTGTAGTGCAGAAGTGTAAAAAGTGGCCTGGTCATTAAGGGTGTTTCAGCTAGCGGGGCTGAAGTGGTTAAATACCACATTGGAAAGTAGAAAGTTATAAACAAGTGAAACATCAATATATAATCTTGATAACTATAAATGATTAGTCTTTCAGATTTTAGTAAAGAGGACATATACATATCAACTAGAAGCTACAGAGGAATTATTGTTTCTTTCAAGAAAGACTCTCTAATAGATAATATTTATACTATTGTTATTTACACGAGGGCCCCATATTACTGCAATTAAAGGGACCGTGACTGCAGCATTGAATATATTTATGGATTTGTATGCCATTTTATAAAAACAAATATAATGACATTATTTGGAGGAGTAGATGGTTTATTAAATCGCTTTTAGTGCATTTAGAGCAAGTCATTTCTGTTATGGGATACGGCGTATGTTTACATAAATGACTTTACTGCAGGAACTCGGAAAATCTAATTGACTAGTATACATAGATCATGACAAATAGACATCCTTAATTAATTGTTATTGAGATAACATATGCATAACTTCTGGCCCCGGATATCTGAAGCTATAATTCATTTGTCATTAAGGCTGAAAGAGAAATTATTAATGTGGCAGAAAATACTGACTAATCTTAGTGTAGAGGCGAAATGCAGAATCATATCAATCTTTAGATTTTTTATTTTATTTTTTTACAGAATCAATCTCAGGTATATTATACCTTAAAATGGCAGTATAGTAGTCCCAAAGAAAAACATAAAAAGCCATGAGGACAGCCCATAATCAATATTTTCCCTGATTGATTATAGTAAAGCTGTCATCAGGGCACCCACTTTAAAATAAGGGCATCTTTCAGGACAACTGCAATTGCACAAACAAAACTAATTTTCTAACAGAGGTTACAGCACAACAATGAGACATATGAAGTATTAAAGTGTCTATTGTTCTCTGTGGCCTCTTAAAGGCTACGGACACATTTAAAGACATATTTTTTACTGCATGGTATTTGGAGAAAGAAGTTTGCACTGTGTGTCCTCTGCAGCCTGCAACTTTTCACGTATATTTCAGGCTGTTCTGTCCACTTCACACTGAAGTCCTTCACAGGAGCTGTTTGACAGTCAGTAACCCTCAGTTCTCTTATCCTGGAAGCTCATAAACAGTCATTCAAGCTGAATTCTTATCAATTTGTTAATAACTTCACATGTGTGAAGTTTGCCTAAGCTATCTGGCAGGCTGTTCTCTGCTAAAACAGCCTGCCAGTGTTCTCCAGATCTGACAAAGCCAGATAGTGCCATGCACCCTCCGGACCTCATTGAATATACTGGGATCTTGCAGCTCCCCAGCATAATTGCCGGGATGTGGCCCGAATTTTTTTTTGCGTGCAGAGATTTCTATTTGGTCCCATTATAGACAAGCGGGTCCAGAGGGCACACAGCACTATCCAGCTATGCCTGATCCAGATAACACCAGCACCCTATTCTATGCCAGAACAGCCTGCCGATAGCTTTGCCGCAAATGTGAAGTTAGATTTAAAGTAGAGTTTATGTGCTTTCTGAAGCATAGAGATAAGGGCTACAGATCAGATTTCACTGTGAAGAGGATACAGCAGCCAGGAATATACTGAAAAGAATCACATGAACATCTCTAGAATACAGGTGGTTCTGAATGCTGTGAACTGCAGCACAGGCGCCATCAATGGACATAATTATGTATAGAAAATAAAAAAATAAAAAAATATTAAGAACTTATGTATACCGTTGGTGGCAATTTTTTTATTATTGCATTGTACTCATCTTGAGATAAAAATCATTATTCCAATTGGTTTTTAACAAAAATGATTAGCACAGCTTTGAGTTTACCTACTAGCAGGATCTGTATTTTCTCTCTTTTCTGTCAGGCAGGGAGCTGACAGGCTCCTTATCACTGCTCTCTGACATAAACACTCATTAAAAGGGGTTATGCGAGATTAACAAATTCTACCCCATATGCCAGGCCCCTCACGCTGAATCTACTTATTTGGCTCCCCGCACCGCAGCAGCAGCTTCTCCCCGTGCACGGATGAAAACATCCAGTGTCGGGGGGAGCAGCCAATGGCAGGCGGTGATGGGGAAGAGCCTCCCCAGAGTCACCAGCGATGCTAGGGAGGCTTCCCCCCCCGTCACAGCCTGCCATTGGCTCCCCCCGACACCTGATGTTTTCATCCGCGCACGGGGAGAAGCAGCAGAGGGGCTGGCGGGACCAGGAGAGGTGCGGGGAGCCAGGTGAGTAGATTCAGTGTGAGGGGCCCAGCATATGGGGGAGCATTTGTTAGTCTCGGATAACCCCTTTAAAGCTTAATTCTTACCTTACAGATAAGAATGTGGCTTAAATAAGTGTTTATGACCTTTTAGTAATTTAGAGATAAGGATTATTAGATAAGTGAAAGTACCAGTCATACAGCTAGAAAAACAGTTAACCCTTTGTAACAGAATGGCTCAATATTTTTTATAAAGACCAATTGAAAAAAAAGATTTTTAGACCAAAATAAATAAAATGCAATCATAAAAAAAACTGTCCCCGAAGGTGAACCTAGCCTTTAAAAAATAATATTTAGTAGTATCTGGATTTAATTAGTTAAAAATGTATGAGATACCTTTCCTTTAGTAGAAATAAACTCAAAATGACTGTCAACAGCAGTTCTTATATAACACTTCTATAATATATCAGTCAAGCATTGTAACCACCTATTGAAGCTCACCAATAAATGACTGGGGTACCAGATCCCAATACCCAAAGCGCTCATACAATACTATAACCTAAAACAAGAAAGCTTCAGCCCCGTTATGTAGTATCAAGCAGTTGAATTCCATAATGTATTTGCTTAAAACAGGGGTTAAATACTTGAGTAATACACAAATGATTTTACAGTAGTAGAAGACAAAATAAATAATGAGGTAATGGTGCTGTGTCCAGCCCCATCAAAATAAATCGAACTTTCCTCAAGCAATACCACTCATTTTTCAACTTCAAGGACATGTCACATTTGCTTATCTTGTTCATATGTTAAAACAGCTTTCAGTCTTTAGCCAATTCATTACAATCAGGTTCTGGCTGCAATCAGTGTCTGGAAAAGCTGTCATCATCACTTGGGAATGTCAGGGATCACTATCACACTGATCAGATCTCACAGGACTTCCATCTTAAAGATTGATGTGACAGTAATAGATTATGTTAGTACTAAGAGGTGCAGCTGCCAGAAAGCTGCATATTACTGTGCTGGATCAATCTGTAGGCAAATCACTGCTCTTGGACCCTTTTTAACAGTATGCATTGCCAATTAAAACAAACTCAAGCTACATCACAGTATTAGAAATGTAACATTAAAACCAAAACTCACAATGGAATCCAAAACTGTAAAAAAATAAATAAATAAAAAGATTTAAAAACAAATGCAACCACTAAAATATATATGAACAACATTTTGTCCAGGGTAAACCCAACCTGGGTAACATCTACAAAAAGTCAGTTTTCCTTGCGTTTCCTCTGTTCACTTCTGGGACACTTTCTTCTAATCATACATGAGACTATCATGTCTGTGGTCAAGGTCTAGCACTTGCATCATTCTGAGTTTACATTTCTTTTTTGGACATACACATTTAAAATATAGCCTCTGTACACAACACTAGCCAGTGTGCTGGTATAAAACAACAGATCGTGATCAGCAAAGAATATTCAGCAGTCGTTAAACAATGCTATTGAGCTTGGATGAAATTTAAGACGGCATACTATAAGACAGAGGAACAAAAAACACAAAAAAAAATAAAAAATCACACACACGATATACAGTTGCAAGAACAAGTATGTGAACCCTTTGGAAGGATATTGATTTCTGCACAAATTGGTCATAAAATGTGATCTGATCTTCATCTAAGTGACAACAATAGACAATCACAGTCTGCTTAAACTAATAACACACAAAGAATTAAATGTTACCATGTTTTTATTGAACACACCATGTAAACATTCACAGTGCAGGTGGAAAAAGTATGTGAACCCTTGGATTTAATAACTGGTTGAACCTCTTTTGGCAGCAATAACCTCAACCAAACGTTTCCTGTAGTTGCAGATCAGACGTGCACAACGGTCAGGAGTAATTCTTGACCATTCCACTTTACAGAACGGTTTCAGTTCAGCAATATTCTTGGGGTGTCTGGTGTGAATCGCTTTCTTGAGGTCATGCCACAGCATCTCAATCAGGTTGAGGTCAGGGGTCTGACTGGGCCACTCCAGAAGGTGTATTTTCTTCTGTTTAAGCCATTCTATTGTTGATTTACTTCTATGTTTTGGGTCGTTGCCCTGTTGCAACACCCATCTTCTGTTGAGCTTTAGCTGGTGGACAGATGGCCTTCAGTTCTCCTGCAAAATGTCTCGATAAACTTGAGAATTCATTTTTCCTTCGATGATAGCAATCTGTCCAGGCCCTGATGCAGTAAAGCAGACCCAAACCATGATGCCCCCACCACCATACTTCACAGTTGGGATGAGGTTTTTATGTTGGTGTGCTGTGCCTCTTTTTCTCCACACATAGTGTTGTGTGTTTCTTCCAAACAACTCAACTTTGGTTTCATCTGTCCACAGAATATTTTGCCACTACTGCTGTGGAACATCCAGATGCTCTTGCGCAAACTGTAAACGTGCAGCAATGGTTTTTTTGGACAGCAGTGGCTTCCTCTGTGCTATCCTCCCATGAAATTCATTCTTGTTTAGTGTTTTATGTATAGTAGATTCGCTAACAGGGATGTTAGCATATCCCAAAGACTTTTGTAAGTCTTTAGCTGACACTCTAGGATTCTTCTTCACCTCATTGAGCAGTCTGCGCTGTGCTCTTGCAGTCATCTTTACAGGACGGCCACTCCTAGGGAGAGTAGCAGCAGTGGTGAACTTTCTCCATTTATGGACAATTTGTCTTACCGTGGACTGATGAACAGCAAGGCTTTTGGAGATACTTTTATAACCCTTTCCAGCTTTATGCAAGTCAACAATTCTTAATTGTAGGTCTTCTGAGCGCTCTTTTGTGCGAGGCATCATTCACATCAGGCAATGCTTCTTGTGAAAAGCAAACCCAGAAATGGTGTGTGTTTTTTATAGGACAGGGCAGCTGTAACCAACACCTCCAATCTCATCTCTTTGATTGGACTCCAGTTGGCTGACACCTCTCTCCAATTAGCTCTTGGAGATGTCATTAGTCTAGGGGTTCACATACTTTTTCCACCTGCACTGTGAATGTTTACATGGTGTGTTCAATAAAAACATGGTAACATTGAATTATATGTGTGTTATTAGTTTAAGCAGATTGTGATGGTCTATTGTTGAGACTTAGATGAAGATCAGATCACATTTTATGACCAAGTTGTGGAGAAATCCATATCATTACAAAGCGTTCACATACTTTTTCTTGCAACTGTATATATTTATGAATATACAAATCTAGCAACTCCTCCCAAAACACCTAACTTAAAAGGGTTTTATGGGTGTTTAATATTGATGACCTATCCTCAGGATGGGTGGTCAATATCAGAATGGCCCGAGTGCTGGTTGTCAGATCTCCGCTGATCTGATATTCACAACCTATCCTGAGGATCAGCTATACCTGCCAATCAGCTGTTTGAGGCAGAGCCCCACTGCCTCCTTGAAGATTACCGAGCACAGTGTCATCCATTGTATAGCGGCTGTACTTGGTATTGGGGCAAAGGCCTATTCACTTGAATGGGACTAAGCTGCACATACGCCATGAGAACCATGAACGTAACATCACTGGCTCAGGAAGATGAAGAAAGAGCTCACCAAAGAGCCGTGAGCATTTCGGACAGATGATCGGTGTGGAATGTCGGACCACTGCAGATCTGATATTGATGACCTATCCTGAGGACAGGCCATCAATATTAAAATCTTAGACAACCTGTTTAACCTTGACTTTTTTTCTCAACTTCCACAGAAGTGAATGCCCACCAGTCCATTCTCTCTCCTCCTGGATGCGGCAGTCACCTCACTAAGTAGGACAGGGGTCGAGGAACAAAGGTTGAGAAGGATGTATAGGAAAATGGATAAACAGTAATCATCTAAATAAAAATAAAAAAAGTTAAAAAAGAAAACAATATGTAGGAAGAAGACGTTTATTGAAATTAAGCAAAGGAAAACATTGAAATAAAAAGGGACATATACACTGGAATTCCGAAAAAAAAGGTAAATCCACTGTGAATTTTTTTTAACTCCTTCAGAACACAGCAATTTTTCATCTTCCTGATGTGGGAAAATTTAGCAAATCTGACGTGTCACTTTATGCGGTGATAACACTGGAATGCTTTTACTTATCCAACCGATTCTGAGCCTGTTTTCTCCTGACACATTGTACTTCATGCTAGTGATGAGTTTGAGTCAATATGTTTCACCTTTATTAATTTTTTTAAACTGCAAAATTTTAAATTTCTTTGTTTTTAATACGGATAGTGATACCTCATAAAATAGTTATTGATGAACATTCATCATATGTCTATTTTATGTTTGCATAATTTGAAAAATGGTATTTTATTTTTGGGGTTGCCTTGGAGCTGGGCCTCATAGGCTTTCATAGATGGCAGGCTCCAAGGAATTTGCAAGACCTGGGGCTGCCATTGGCACCCTGCAATCGCATATCCAGGGAGCTGAAAAGGTGAGAGAAGGATCCTCCTCCATCTGCAAACCCCTTAGATGCGGTGGTCAGCATTGACTGCTACATCTAAGGGGTTAATCCGCCAGCTGGATCCCTGCCGCTGATTAACTAAGCGCATGTACCGGGGATCATCATTCAATACATGTATCGCACGTGTCAGGAACTCACTTTCCACTGCGCAATACATGTGCGGCACATGTCGGGAAGAAGTAAATATATTTTAACAATGGCGATTCATATGTTAACATGGCAATGTAAACAAATATCACACATCTGCAAAGGTGTTTTCTTCATTTGAGCCTATATTAAAGGGAATTTTGCTTGAACTTGACCTGCTGAAAAAATGCCTAAAATAGCGAGTTATTTTAAATGTTCTCTTTAGACAAAGACTTGGATTCATATTAAAGCACCTTCACCGACACAAACTTCAAGTTATCCCATAAATGAGACTTAATTCCCGAAATGCAACATTTCATTTCTATCTCAAGCACTCTCATTTATGTTAAATTAGGAAGTTCCGACTGGTAATATAAAACTCTGCAAGTTGTAATCAAAGCCACTTGCATGGTCCTGCTTTCTGTAAGGAAATCTCTAAAATCCCATAGTAAAAATAAACTTGGGGCCAAATCTGGTGTACAAATGTATTTGTTGAATACATTAGTAGGCATTGTGGTACTGCTAGCAGATGAACATAGAGAGGCAAGTCAAATGGCTAATTTAATAGGGAGCTTGCTGAATAGTACAGAGCAGTATATCCTGATAGCGATCATTACGTTAAAAGCATTTTACTCTTACAGAAAAAGCATAAAAAAGCAATATGCAATGGAGGTGGAATAAGCTTTTCAATATTTATCTACAAAAAAATAAAATCATAAAAAAAGTCTTACCCTACAATGTGCAAAGGGAAATGGAATACAGAAAAATCGTTACACAAGACATCCACTGTGAAAACCTTTACCCTGGGTTCACACCTGAGCGTTTTACAGCGCGTACGAACGCGCTGTAAAACGCCCGACGCTCAAACAAGTACTTGAGCTTCTTTGGGGCGTTTTGACGCGCGTTTGTGGCCATAGGACACTGCAGTCAATGACACAAACGCGCGTCAAACGCGCGTTTACTATTACAAAAAACGCGCATAAAAACGCGCGACAAAAACACGCGTAAAACGTGCGTTTGAGGAACGCTCAGGTGTGAACCCAGGGTTAAGTAGACCAAATCCCATACATGCTGGGCATGTGATCTTATGCTAGTCTGCAGCTGCTCAACCATGGAAACTCATTTCATGCAGCTCCCAATACTAAGTTCTTATGTTGATTTTATGACTAGAGGCAGCCAGTAACTTTGCAAGTGATGCAACAGAGGATTGGTGATCAGCTCTGAGAGTCTTTGTGGTCTACCACATTCACCTATTTGTCACTTCTACATTCCAACACTGAGGGTCCTGTCCCTGGAAGCCTGATGTCCCATAAGAGGTCACTCACTGGCCTCAGCAGTGATGTGTCCCTAAGCGGCAGGTGACTGCAGAGGCTTAGTGGTCATGTGTTGCTTGGGGACACGTCACCACTGAATAGCTGCGGTGGTGCACGTGACCAACACTATGAGTTCACAGAGGACGAGAAATAAAGAATTAAGCAATGGTGAATAGTTGAGTGGCTTTCTTTTTTCAAACACATTCCAGTCCTTAAAGGGGTTCTCTGGGTATTAAGAAAATGAAAATACTTAAAGGGAACCTGTCACCAGGATTTTGGGTATAAAGCTGAGGACATGGGTTTCTAGATGGCCGCTAGCACATCCGCAATATCCAGTCCCCATAGCTCTGTGTGCTTTTATTGTGTATAAAAAACGATTTGATACATATGCAAATCAACCTGAGATGAGTCAGAGCTTGAAAATATGACTCTTCTCTGGTCACACAAGTAAGATATGACTCTTATGTTAATTTGCATATGTATCAAATCGGGATTGTTACACAATAAAAGCACACAGAGCTATGGGGACTGGGTATTGCGAATGTGCTAGTGGCCATCTAGCAACCCATGTCCTCAGCTCTATACCCAAAATCCAGGTGACCGGTTCCCTTTAAGTATTACTTTATTCTAAATGTTTTCCCAAATGCCTTTCATTAGTTATAATGGCTAATTTTGTCCGGGGAGCGATCATTAGGAGAAATAAAGTGTCCGCTTTCCTATCAGTACACACAAAACCTGTCCTAATCACACAGGAGGACAAGTTAGTTCACATCACTGAGCTAAAGAGCAGCCTCATCCACTTCTCTGCTGTACTTGTCAGGATTATGATTCTGAATACAGTTTATGTATCTCTGTAGGAATGGAGTTCATGAGGAGACATTACCAATTCCCACATTACCACAGTCTGTCCTCGGTGTACTTCATGTGTCCTCATGAACTCCATTACTACAGATTCAGCTGAAGATCATATTAAACTGTATTCAGGATCATAATCCCTGATAAGTAGATCAGAGAGGAGGATGAGGCAGCTCTATAGATCAGTATTCTGAAGTAACTTGTCCTCCTGTGTGATTAGGACAGGTTTTGTGTGCTCAGTTGTTCAGTGGTTGGCACTGGTGCCTTGCAGAGCTGGGGTCCTAGGTTCGAACCCGACCAAGGGCAACATCTGCATGGAGTTTGTATGTTCTCCCAGTGTTTGCGTGGGTTTCCTCTGGGTACTGATAGGGGCCTTAGATTGTGAGCCCCATGGGGGACAGTGTGATGCTAATGTCTGTAAAGCGCTGCGGCATATAGTAGCGCTATATAAGTGCATAAAATAATCAAATCAAATAATACTAATAGGACGGCACCCATTTTAATTTTCCTTACGATTGCTTTCTAGACAAAATGAGCAATTATAACTATTAAAAGGCATTGTGGAATATATTTATAATAAAGTCAAATTTAAGTATTTTCATTGTCTTGAATTGCCCGAGAACCCCTTGAATTTATTTAGGCTTGGAGGTCAGCCCCTTTAAAGTCACTGAGCTATTCAGCATGGACCATATTACAGCAGTGTTTGTTTATGGAGACTGCATAGCTGTGTGTTTGCAGACGGGGTGGTCAGACTTTTTCAGTGTGGGATCTATTTTTGTGCCATTATGGGTAGCTGATATAACAAATAATTTAAGGTTTTCCAGGATTGTAATATTAACCTATCAGCAGGATAGGTCATTAATATAGAATTGGCGGGGTCCGACAACTAGGACCCCCACCTATCAGCTGGTTGTGGAGAATGCTGTGCTCCATGTGAGCGCAGCATTCCCTTCACTGTTTACCTGCTTGCCGTCACCTTGCACTTGAATAGGAAGTGAATGGGACGTCATGTAATTACACCTGCCCTTTCCTGAAATGTCGACTGAGAGCAGGTAAACAATGAAGGAAAGGCTGCGATTGCACAGAGCGGGGCATTCTCTTCAGCCAGCTGATTGGCTGGGGTCCCGAACGTGGGACCCTCACGAAATCTGATATTGATGACCTATGCTTAGGATAGGTAATCAATATTAAAATATCAGAAAACCCTTTTAATTTGAGAAAATCAAACAGTACATTCAGTAACACCCTGGAAATAAAAAAGAAAAACACAACTTGGAAACCATGTTAGGAAAGTTTTTAGTCTGACATAAGGATCTACTAGGTGACTCTCAGAGGTCTACTAGTAGACTGTAATCTACTTGACTGCTACTGACATGCAATATTATAAGGGTACTTTCACACTAGCGCTGGCATACGTTTTGCCGGATCCGGCAGGCAGTTCCGACAACGGAACTGCTTGCCGGATCACTCTGCCGCAAGTGTGAAAATAGCCTAAGGCCAAATATAACGTTCACTTCTAAGCACTATGGGATAGACATAGGCCTTGATGTATCAAACTGGACTGGTCTTTATTTTGTAGTAAATTGTTTTATTTCTAAGAAATGTATTAATAGTCTGTGACAGGCCAAAGTTGTTTAGAAATTTGTGTCTGTGGGAGTTAATGTGGAATACATTTTCCTTATTTAGCATAGGTATTGTCTCAAAATATTGTTTCAACTGCTCTCCACTCCTGACCTGCATCACCCGTGGTAGGTGAAAATAAGTCAGAATGTGACAGTTTAGCCTGTGCTAAATTCAATGTGTTGTGCGACACTTTAATAAATTAGGCTCACAGACCATAACCTTTACACAAATAGACAAATTGGAGTACAAACGTCAAATTGTCCCCTGTTGATAAATCGACCCATAGTTTTCTCTTGTGTTTATCCTCGTCTTGTTACACTCTAATATTAGTCCAGTGATATAATGGAAAAAGAGACATGACTGCACCTTAGAAAAATTCTGATTATTTTTAATGTCATAACATATTTAAATAAAAATGGACAAGAGCATATGTGTGATCTGACTGTGCTTGTTGACATGCTTTATTTGAAATCTACCTAAGCTGCTTGTCACTCTGTTAAATGCAACCTAAACTAGGCTAACGTATACAACTCATATTCAGGCTTGTGGAAATTAAACAATAAATACATGGCATTTTATAATCTCCAGGTGGTATACATTGTATATTCGTTCTCTGGGACTATTAGAAAGTAAAATATGAGCATGACTGACTTGAAGGGCCATATCCTAAACTCTAATTGCATACTACTGAGGTCTTCAATGATGTACTAGATATCTACCAGCTAATAAATCACAACTGAGCACTTCTAACTTACTTCTAAACACCAAAAAGACACAAATCATTGCATATAGATAAGTATCAACTACACAAAAGTGTAACTATCTTTTTCTCATCTTTTGACCTATCATCTTCAGATTGACCTACGAAGGTCAAGAATAAAAGTAGTTTACTTAGGGTACTTTCACACTAGCGTTTTTCTTTTCCGGCATAGAGTTCCGTCACAGGGGCTCTATACCGGAAAAGAACTGATCGGGTATATCCCAATGGAGAGTAATCCGTTCAGTTTGCATCAGGATGTCTTCAGTTCAGTCGTTTTGACTGATCAGGCAAAAGATAAAACCGCAGCATGCTACAGTTTTCTCTCCGGCCCAAAAAACTGAATACATGCCTGAACGCCGGATCCGGCATTTTTTCCCATAGCAATGTATTAGCGCCGGATCCGGCATTCAGAATACCGGAATGCCGGATCCGTCGTTCCGGCATGCGCATATCGGCAAAAATGTGAAAAAATGTACAAGACGGATCCGTCTGTCCGCATGACAAGCGGAGAGACGGATCCGTCCTTGCAATGCATTTGTGAGACGGATCCGCCTCCGGATGCGTCTCACAAATGCTTTCAGTCAGCGGCAGATCGGCGGATCCGGCGGCCAGTTCCGACGACGGAACTGGCCGCCGGATCACACTGCCGCAAGTGTGAAAGTAGCCTTAGTTAAATCTTCATGGAATTTCCATTGCAAAAAAATGCAAACATCTAGACAAAAATGCAAAAATCCAAAATAGTAAAAACAGCAGCACTTCAAAACGTGGTCTACTCACCCAATAATCAGCAACGTTTCAGTCCCCCTATAGAAACGTTCTCACACATAGAGGGAGAAAAATATTCCTGAACATTTGGTGAATAAACAATGTTTCTGTGAAGATATTTTGGAGTGCTGCTCTGTTTGATATTTAAGGTTTCACTAGAGAAGGCTTTTGTCCAGCCTTTTCAGATTTTCACCCAAACTGATTAAAGGGGTTTTGGAGGAACAGTCAGGTCCATAAATATTGGGACATCAACACAATTCTAACATTTTTGGCTCTACCACAATGGATTTGAAATGAAACAAACAAGATGTGCTTCAATTGCAGACTATAAGCTTTAATTTGAGAGTATTTACATCTAAATCAGGTGAACGGTGTAGGAATTACAACGGTTTGCATATGTGCCACCCACTTGTTAAAGGAACCAAAATTAATGGGACAATTGGCTTCTCAGCCGTTCCATGGCCAGGTGTGTGTTATTCCCTCATTATCCCAATTACAATGAGCAGATAAAAGGTCCAGAGTTCATTTCAAGTGTGCTATTTGTATTTGGAATCTGTTGCTGTTAACTCTCAAGATGAGATCCAAAGAGATGTCACCATCAGTGAAGCAAGCCATCATTAGGCTGAAAAAAAAAAAAAAAACCCATCAGAGATAGCAAAAACATTAGGCATGGCCAAAACAACTGTTTGGAACATTCTTAAAAAGAAAGAACGCATCGGTGAGCTCAGCATCACCAAAAGACCCGGAAGACCACGGAAAACAACTGTGGTGGATGACCGAAGAATTCTTTCCCTGGTGAAGAAAACACCCTTCACAACAGTTGGCCAGATCGAGAACACTCTCCAGGAGGTAGGTGTATGTGTGTCAAAGTCAACAATCAAGAGAAGACATCACCAGAATGAATATAGAGGCTTCACCACAAGATTTGGTGAGCCTCAAAAACAGGAAGGTCAGATTAAAGTTTGCCAAACGACATCTAAGGCTACTTTCACACTAGCGTTCGGGGCTCTGCTTGTGAGTTCCGTTCAAAGGCTCTCACAAGCGGCCCCGAACGCTTTCGTCCAGCCCTAATGCATTCTGAGTGGATGCGGATCCGCTCAGAATGCATCAGTCTGGCAGCGTTCAGCCTCCGCTCAGCAGGCGGACATCTGAACTCTGCTTGCAGCGTTCGGGTGTCCGCCTGGCCGTGCGGAGGCAAACGAATCCGTACAGACTTACAATGTAAGTCAATAGGGGCAGATCCGTTTGAATATGACACACTATGGCTCAATTTTCAAACGGATCCGTCCCCCATTGACTTTCAATGTAAAGTCTGGACGGATCCGTCTGAGGCTACTTTGACACTTAGAATTTTTTTTACAATATAATGCAGACGGATCCGTTCTGAACGGATCCACCGTCTGCATTATATGAGCAGATCCGTCTCAGACGGTTCCGCTCTGAACGCAAGTGTGAAAGTAGCCTTAAAAAGCCTTCACAGTTCTGGAACATCATCATATAGTGTCATGGCGTGGGCATGTATGGCTGCCCATGGAACTGGTTCTCTTGTATTTATTGATGATGTGACTGCTGACAAAAGCAGCAGGATGAATTCTGAAGTGTTTCGGGCTATATTATCTGCTCATATTCAGCCAAATGCTTCAGAACTCTTTGGATGGCGTTTCACAGTGCAGATGGACAATGACCCAAAGCATACTGCAAAAGCAACCAAAGAGTTTTTTAAGGGAAATAAGTGGAATGTTATGCAATGGCCAAGTCAATCACCTGACCTGAATCCGATTGAGCATGCATTTCATTTGCTGAAGACAAAACTGAAGGGAAAATGCCCCAAGAACAAGCAGGAACTGAAGACAGTTGCAGTAGAGGCCTGGCAGAGCATCACCAGGGATGAAACCCAGTGTCTGGTGAGGTCTATGCGTTCCAGACTTCAGGCTGTAATTGACTGCAAAGGATTTGCAACCAAGTATTAAAAAGTGAAAGTTTGATTTAGGATTATTATTCTGTCCCATTACTTTTGGTCCCTTAACAAGTGGGAGGCACATATGTAAACTGTTGTAATTCCTACACCGTTCACCTGATTTGGATGTAAATACCCTCAAATTAAAGCTGCCAGTCTGCAGTTAAAGCAGATCTTGTTCGTTTCATTTCAAATCCATTAGGGTGGTGTATAGAGCCAAAAATGTTAGAATTGTGCCAATGTCCCAAATATTTATGGACCTAACTGTATTTTAACTTATGACCTATCCTCAGGATACGGTAGGTCATCAGTATCTGATTGGTGGGAGTCCAACTGTGCTGTGCTGCTCCACATCGCGTTTGTATAGATAGTAACTGTAGGTTTCAGAATGAGATAAGTTCTTTAAGTTAATTGAGATAATTATTAACGAGTTACTATGGGGAAGAAAGCAGGTTAGGCTATAACTGGAATATCTCTATAAACCGATGGAACAGGGAGGGTTAACCCTTCCCTACTTTAAAGGGAACCTTTCATCAACTTTATGCTGACCTCACTTAGGGCAGCATGAATTAGTGACAGAAATGCTGATGTCAGCAGTGTGTCACTCATGAGCTGAAAGTAAATGGTTGCTGAGAACCAGCATAATAATCATTGCAGCCCAGGCCTTGAAAAGAGTCAAATCTACTTGAGAAGATTTATGGTTATACATAATCTCCTGCTCTCTCACCCATCTGCTTATGATTGACAGTTCTCTCCTAGAGAGAAAGGGACAAAACTAGGTAGAAGACTGTCAATCATCAGCAGTTAGGCAGGGAGAGCGTCCTTCCCTCACTGCGCCTGCACAGTGATTTACACTGCAGACACGGCCGGTGGGAGGAGAGCAGCGCTGCCTGGCGCTGTCAATCAAGAGAAGAAGGGCGTGAAAAGAGGTGGGCAAATGAAGCTTCTAAGAGCAGGTTCAACGCCCTTCCTGCTTATTCCTTTAAAAAAAAAAAAAAACTGAATGAGATATTAAAAGATTAAGGGGGTCACTTACGAACAGATATATGCCACTTTTTGGCGTATATCCGTTGCAGACTGCTCCGCAATCCGTGACATTTTCCTCTTTAAAGCTACTTTCACACTCGTGTCTTGGCTTTCCGTTTGTGAGATTCGTTCAGGGCTCTCACTAGCGGTCCAAAACGGATCAGTTTTGCCCTAATGTATTCTGAATGGATAAGGATCCGTTCAGATTTAGACAAGTGTAAAGTCTGCCTAAGTCTGGAATGGCTAACCTCCGGCACTCCAAGTGTGGTAACACTACAACTCCCAAGATGTACACTTGTTTGACTGTTCTCAGAACACCATAGAAATGAATGGAGCACGCTGGGAGTCGTAGTTTCACCACAGCTAGAGTGCCGGAGGTTAGCCATCATTGGCTTAAGTTATGTAGAGGACGCTGCCTCTACATAACTTAGGCAGATGAACCGCCAGCACAGGTGGGCAGAAGGCCAGCGTCTAAATCGCCGGTATTCATAAATGTCCCCCTAAATATTTCCTTTAGCTTTTATGTCAGAAACAAATGTACAGGGGAAGACACAATCTCTTCAATAGATCTATAAAGATTCACTCATATACTGTATGCTAAATATTAAATAATTAAAAAAATCAAATGATTTGGATAATGAATAAATAAAAAAAAATAAGAATTTTGTCACATGTAATTCACTTGAAATCACAAGTTAAGTATTTTATATGTATAGAATTATTTTTACAATTTATACCTGAGAAAGTTCACTGAAAGGGTTGAAAGTTCACATTTTCCTCATGTTGCAGAAATAATTAAAATATCTTAAACCTGGTTAGATTCTGTCACTCCTTTCTCCACATGGTTTGTGGTCCAAGAGGGATTGCTGAACGTTTAAAGTGTAAAGAAACTTAAATGTCCAACAGGGAAATATTTTAGACCATCGCTAAATTAGGAAGATAAAAAAGTTAATTCTTAAGTTCTGAATATATGTCATTTTAATTTTGGTGCTGGATGTTCATTGGTCTAGCACAATTGGCGCACCGCCAATAGCGGCATACCACGCAACCGCTATGGGGCTCGTGGCAGGCGGGCTCAGAGTACATGTAAGGCCCCGCCCCCTACAATGTCTGCAGACATTATGTATGATGCAGATCCAGTGGGCCCTGCTTCCCCTCTTCTTAGGCCCCCCAGCCCCTTCCCCATTGTGTGCACACACAGTGCAAGTGCCAGCAACGATGTCCATGCCAGCACTGCAGCCCGGCTAGGGCTCGCTCTATTCTTTCTGCTGGGCGCTGCACTGGCCAATCAGCATTTAGCAGGGTAAGTTCCTGCTGCTGATTGGCTAGTTTATCGCTCGCACCAGCAGACAGAACCGAGTGGGTGGGACCTGGCAATGCCTACTTCAGCTTTCAGCTAGCCTCCAAAGTCCAGCAGCCCCCAGCATTGCCTGCCCCTGTGTGGCACTGCCACTGCCTGCACAAAGTTGAGTTCAGTGCTGTGCCTCTATGTAGAAAAAAAGTTTGGGAAGAGGGGGACCTGCTGCAGCAGCAAGCAGAGTTCCTGGGGGAAGGGGGCACTGTGTTCTGTATTTAACTTAAGGATTATCAGGTTAAGGACAGTGTGCTTCAGCCTTCCCCCACCCCATGAACTCTGCTTGCTGTTGATGCTCATATACAGGATAGTGTGCCCATGAACTGTGGGATCGGGGGTGGGGGTGCTGGGGCACACTAAGCATCGGCAGCAAAAAGAGTTTCGATATGGGGGGGATGTCAGGCTTTAGCAAAGTGGGCACAGCCAGGTGGAGCAATGTGTATGCGGGCCTAGGGTTGTTGAAATTTCGATATCCAATCAATACTTTTGTCCCGTATCGATACGATACCGGGATTTCCATTTTTCAATACTGGGCTGCGCAGTCTAGTATCACAGAGCATGGAGCGCACTGCTGTCAGCACGCTCCGTGTTTTCCTCAGCAGCACAGGGGAGAAGGAAGCAGTCTCTCCCTCCCCCTGTGCCGCTGCTGCCACCAATGAGTAGAGAGGGGAGGGCGCACTGCGCCAGCAATGATAGCAGGACTTTAAATGGGTCTGGACATTAAGTTACCAGGCTACATAAAGCGGTGCCCAGAGATCTCCCTGCACTTATTATTATTCCTGGGCGCCGCTCCATTCACCCACTGTGGCCCAGTTACCGTCTGCTGCTCCGTATGCTAATTACTACTATCGGAGCAATGGGCAGGAGACATCTGCTTCTCTCCTGGGCGTTCCTTCTCCCTGTCTGTAGCGCTGTCCAATCGCAGCGCAGAGCGTCACAGCCAGGGAGAAGGAACGCCCACAAGAGAAGCTGATGTCTCCGATAGTAGCAATAGGAGCGGCGCCCAGGAATAATAGTAAGTGCAGGGAGATCCCTGGGCGCCGATCTATGTAGCCTGCTCACGAAAAGGTCTTCTTTAAACTTTTAATACAGGAGGCAGGTGACGGCAGCAGAATTGCATAGCCAGCACCCTGCCTCCTCTGACAGGAAGCTGCGATCAGCGGCAGTTAAACCCTCAGGTGTGGCACCTGAGGGGTTAACTGCCGCTGATCTGCTACCAGTACCCGCCTCCTGTATTAAAGGTTAATTATCATTGGTGGCGCAATGCGCCCCCCTCAACCCCCCCAGTATTAAAATCATTGGTGGCAGAGGCCACAGGGTCCCCTCCCCCTCATTGGTGGCAGTGGCAGCTTCTGATCGGAGCCCCAACAGTGTAATCCTGGGGCTCCGATTGGTTACCATGGCATTAATGACGCTGCCATGGTTGCCATAGTCTGCTAGTCTGCCCTGGCTGCCATAGTCAGGTCCCTGCTGCTGTGTGTACCGTGCACAGGGCAGCAGGGAGAGTGTGAAGTCCTATTCACCCTAATAGAGCTCTATCAGGGTGAATAGGACAAGGGAATTAAAGATCTCAGGTTCCAGCCCATAAGGGGGGAAATAGTTATTAAATAAACTATAAAAATAAATCACCTCCTTTCCCCTTTCTCAATTTTACATATAAAATATATAAACAATGAATAAATAAACATATCACATATCGCCACTTCCGAAAAGTCCAAACTATTAAAATGTAAAAAAAGAATAAATAAAAACTGTACGATTTGACATTTTTTTAAATGCGGAATGCACGTGGCTTTTTTGGCGTTTTATTTTTTTCACGTGGTATCGAATGGTATCGAAATAGAGTCAAAAATTTGTAATCGCAACAACTCTATGCGGGCCCCTGCACTGCACTTGCTGTGCTCGCAAACATATTGAGCCATGCCAACTCTGCTAAAGCCTGACATAGCCTGATTTGATTCTGCACTATTGATTTTTCTTATTATATCTGTATTTGTTTTGAGGCGTTATATATATGTTTATTTTAAAGATATGTCTCTACACTAATGTGGTATCTCCAACTTTTTAATGTGATATCAATGGGGGTGTGTTCTGTTTGCTGATCCCAATTGTCTGTGATTAGTAACTTCAGCTATAAAAGCCCTAGCTTTTGTGTTTGCAACCTGTCATGAGTAAGGATCGATATTAGCAGATCCGAAACGCGTAGACCGGGTTGCCATGTTGGATTTTAATATATTTTTGGAATAAAGTACAACACTTTTTTGGAAGCTGGACTCCCTATGGTTTTCTTTCTACATATCTAGTTGATTACGGTGGAGTTTTTGACTGTTGAGTCTTTATATATATTCAGGTTCCTCTGGTTGTCAGGTATAGTGTGCGCTAGGAGAATTCCATTCCAGATAGTTTGGACTTTGTTGTGTATTCTGGGATCTGAAGTTCCATGACTGTATCGTGTTAAGGTCTAGAGTGTTTTCTGTGTATTTCTTGCAGTGTTTGTGATTTGTATGATGTTGTGCAGACTGGTTTGTTAACTTGAACTCAGGTAGCTGCAGTTCTCTATTGCTAACAGTCATTCATCCACTATGTACCTGTATATAGGACTTGGGAGAGTTGAATGCTATAGCTAAAGTCCATTTCTGCGTCTTTTTATTTTATCTCTGTGTTTATTATAATTTTTTGAAATAGGCAGAAACAAGGGGACAGAGAAAGGAAAAGAAACAAGTTAAAGGGATTGTCTGGTTTCCGATACTGATAACCGATATTGGGACTGCCACAGATACATATATTTAACAGTGCAGTCTTTGCATCAAATAAACAGAAATGAGAACCCTTAAGGTCCATTCACACGTCCGTTGTTTCTTTCCTGATCTGTTCCGTTTTTTGCTGAACAGATCTGGACCAAATCTGTACCCATTCATTTTCAATGGGTCCTGAAAAAAATAAAAAATAAATATGACATTGTGCTGTCCGATTTTTTTCAGGACCCATTGAAAATGAATGCGTCCAGATCTGTTCAGCAAAAAACGGAACAGATCAGGAAAAACAACGGACGTGTGAATGGACCCTTAAGGGGCTTTCCAGGTTATATACATATAGATAGATAGATAGATAGATAGATAGATAGATAGATAGATAGATATCTCTATGTCCTGATCCAAAGTTTAAGACTACTTTAAAAATGCCCAAAAAAAATCAAGGTTCCAAGTAGAGCTTCAACATGCAACAAGAAGAAATGGGAGCGAGACATTTTTTGAACATTCAATTTAATGAAAACAATGAATAAACTGAAACAGGCTGTTTTTCAGCTGTTCAAAAGTTTAGGATCACACCTTCAAAAAAAAAAAACTAAACACCCCCACAAAAAAAAAAAATTTTAATCCAACTTCCAAACATGAACTCAATAATGAGTAGCTCCGCCGTTATTGTTCATCACTTCCAAAATTCGTTTCGGCATGCTTGATGCAAGCGTTTCCATGAGGTGAGTGGGAACATTTCTCCAAGTGGTGAAGACGGCCGCACGAAGGCCATCTACTGTCTGGAACTGTTGTCCATTTTTGTAAACTTCCCTTGCCATCCATCCCCAAAGGTTCTCAATTGGATTTAGATCAGGGGACACGCAGGATGTGCCAAAAGAGTGAGGTTATTCTCCTGGAAGAAGTCCCTTGTCCTGTGGGCCTTGAGTACTGTAGCGGTGTCCTGTTGAAAAACCCAGTCGTTACCGCACAGACGAGGGCCCTCAGTCATGAGGAATGGTCTCTGCAACATCTGGACATAGCCAGCGGCCGTTTGACGCCCCTGCACTTCCTAAAGCTCTATTGTTCCACTGAAGGAAAAAGCACCCCATTTTTTCCCATTTTCCTCCTCTGAAACCTAGATGCGTCTTAAAAACCAAAAAATACAGTACATAGTAATCTAATGAGAAATCTGTACACTGGTTACTTTTAATACACATTTATCTTGGTCTAAATCACAATTATCTTCAGTTCTGATAATCTCATAAAATACAGACATTTCTGATTTTGACTAGAAGTTTTGTTTACAAGCCAATTTCAACTCAAGGTTTTTGAGTCCTTAATCTCACAGTGTACAAAAACCAGTTATATATTTCATATCCAACACCTATCTGCTTTGAACAGAGGCCAGTACAAATCATTACCATAACGTTAAAGCATCCACAGTTCTAGTTGGTGCCAACGATAACAATGTTACTAAATATAATCTCAATGTAAGTCTTCATGTCTTGAAAACATTGCAGACAATGCCCTTAACAGACTTAAAAGGGTGGTGCTGGATTAGAAAAACATGGCTGCTTTCTTTCATAATCAGTGTTTCATCTGTCCATTGGTTGTCTCTGGTATTCCAGTTCAGATCCACTGGGTCACAATCGCCACTGTAGTCAATAATTGGCTTCAGCCGTGACATGTCCCTAATGCTGGGTCATGTGATGATTTGGGATACTTCACCGCTGGTTCATGTGCCATATTCATAGCCAGCAATTGGTTGCACTGGAGCATGTGACCAGTCTGTGCAGGACATTTATAGGTAAGGACTTGGAGGTCTGGTAAAGACAGCTTTGGAGCCAGGCAGCCTTAATGGAGCGTCAAGGAGCTGGTAAGGTCTCTTCAATGTCCCATTAAGAGGACATTCAAAAAATGTATATCGTGGTCAACCCCTTTAATGGATTCCACGGTATTAATGCAGAGATCTTAACTTCAATGCAGGCAACCCTCAAATCACAGTAGTCTGCCATTGGTAGTGGTAAAGTAGCATAACAGCTATATGTAGTCACTGGCTAGCTAGGAGCCATCGTAAGAAAGGTAGCAATAAATATAAGGAAAGGTTAACAACCAGAGACATACAAAAAGAACCAAGCATAGAAGGGCATAAACAGGAGTGTCAAAGACAAGCCAAGGTCAGACACTGGATATGAATCACACCCCAAAACAAATGGGTAGTTAGACTGGCAAGGAATTATCTTCAGGCAGTAAATGAAAGATATGACTTGGGCTGGATTCACAAATGTGTATGCCAAACATGTTATCTGGTGAGATTTATCATTTGTATAATGGCCCAACCACAAGTTTAACTGACCCAAACTCACAGCATCCTAGGTATCTATGATGCTGTGACTTCGGAAGTGATAAACCAGCTTTTGGACCCTGACGCACATGAAAACATGACAGACTGAAGTGTGAATCTGGCCTTACTTTTCTTAGCAGGACTGATAAGCTCTTTCAGGCCGAGTAGTAGCAGAGTTAATCACAAGAAAGAATTAACCACTGTACTGGTAAAAAAAAAAGCATGGAGAACACAGTAACATGAGAATGTATGTAACAAAAGAATTCTGTAGAGTGGACATGTTCTATGCAGAGGTCACTGCATATAAAGCAGAAGTAGGTGAGCTGCGACCATCACCTATAGTGAACGGTGTGATCCTGTGCTACCCATATGATGTAATCCTGTCTGTGATAAGATGTGACCTCTATAGAAACGAAAGTGTCAGCCTATTATGAGGTTCAGTAGTCAGTATGAAGGCTGCAAGATCAATGGACATGTTGTGTTAGACAACTGTTCACATGGTGCAGTACTGCGTGGTGGCCTTTGTTTTTGTGGCGCCGTGCTGGTGGGACCCAGTGCCATGGGTGGCATTGTCAGACAGCAGGGTTGCTGTTTGACTCCTGGGTCCTGCCGCCTACTAGGGCAGTGCCGCTTTGTCACCGCATTCTGCTGCTCCTTTTTGTCAGAGTAGGTCCCAGTCAAAGAGGCAACCTTGACGTGGTGAGTGGGCTTATGCCTTTTTATCAAAATGTACAGCATGCAGTATAGGGGGTGGTACTGTGACGAATATCGCACCTCGCTGCTGCCGGACGTCAAATACATAAAGCAAGAGAGATACAGTATAGTCACTGGTTACCAAGGCGTGACGTTACGCCGTCCCTGAGGAGCAGGTAAGGTCAGCTTGGTACAGTGTTCACAGACACCTCCTGTGCACACGGGCACAGAGAGGCAACAAGCTGAGGGAGCCTTTTCACTGCCCCACAGCGCTTCCTCAGCCCAGGTATACTGCCACCAGTTTCTCGTTTAATATAAGCCCGGTCCGCTAACAGGATTATATAGGGTGAGAAACCAACACGCAGTAGCATATAACTAGGCCGAAACACGGACGTGGGGATTCGCGATTCGAGATACAAGATTAAATTATACATTTAAATGCCTTAAGGGCTCACTAAAAATAACACTATACACACAAAGAATATATACAGTGGTCTGAGGTTGCAAATACAGGTAATATGGTACAAACAGGATTAAACAAAGCAAAAAGTCAGTTTACCAGATGGATAAGTCCTTTGGGTTGTGATGAGTTCTTAGCTCTAGTCACATGGGAGGCAGTGATGTCAACAGTTTGCAGGTTCCTCTAAACACATGGCACGATGTGACCCCCCCCCCCCCCCCCCCTTCAGAGAAAAGACTCTGGATTTTGCTTGCCTGGTAATTTTTCAACTGTAGTCGGCCCCTCCCCTCCCTGCTGGTCCGAGCAGCCCAACGACCCCCAAAACCCATTAGGGCTCATAGCTCTAGACAAGAAGGTCACAGGGAGATGGTTCTAGGACTAAAGGAACGGCCTGGGTTCCAGGTACAAGTTGAGTCCAAACCTGGTACGGTTATTTGGTCTCTGTGGGGAGATATGTATATCTCCCCTCCTTGGCATCCTATTACCAAACCAAGAGCAGGAGCCTGACCGTCTTGGTCACAGGATCGCAAATATATATCTGGTTTATGCCTGTGATGGCCGTGCGATTCATAATTCCTTATGAATCGCTGATTCCATGATGTCTGATAATTTTTGATTGAAGTGGTGAATGGCTTAGATTCCCTGCAGAGAGGTTTTTCTGTTCAATTAGCTGGGTTCCTGGCTGGCTGGAGTAGGTGCTATGTGTAAGCGAGTGGCTTGTTTGAAGCCAGGACCCCCTGCGGTGCTCCTCCCTCTGCTATCAGACAGCAGAGGGCTGGTGTGAGAACATGGCTGGCATTAAATAATAATCCATATTCCTCACAGTTACACTTTAATATTGCACTGAGGAGCGAGTTTAATTAGATCTAAGCATAGCATTGTGGATGTGCGATCCAGTTCTATTTTTCTCCCCTTGATATATGAAGGCTGCAAGATTGAGATTGTTTTTTATATAGATTGTGAAATGGCTAAAATAAAACCACAATTTTTTTAAAATAATGATTCAAATAAAAACTTGCTTTAAACAGTAGGTAATTTTCAATTTACATATTTCCTTCAAGCAGATGTAGGATCCCTGTTTCTTTGCCAGATTTTCATAAGACCTGTGTTTTATCTCGTGATATTTTGGGCAATTGACATGTCTCTAAGGACTTGTTCCTATCCCTCATTAAGCTCCTGACCTATATAATGATTTGACAATTATATATACTTTTTCAAGACTTTAAATTACAACAGTTTTATGGTCCACAGTGATGTGTATTAAATATACATGTACTTTTATTCTTTTTGATCTGGAAACCAGGAAAGAATGGACTCAATGAGTGCTCATCCTTTTTGTTAGTAAATCCAGATTTCAGCAGGCTCTAAAATATGAAAACTAAACTTTAATGTACGTAACCTTTTAGGGGAGATTGGCTTATACCATATAGTGTTTTTCCCACCTTCCCCTGGATCAATAAAGGTAAATGAAGTTGCCTGTTTTCCCATACACTCCCTTGACTGAACTCCGTGGAAATGTTGTTATCTCAAATACGGTATATTACGTACGCAACACCATGTTGAGAAATGGTCAGCATGTCAGCATTGTCTGAAAAGCTAATTGAAAAGTGGTAATTCATAAATTGAGAAAATTAATACATTTGCAAAAATTGGGGGCAAAGCAGAATACAGTAGACATATGCCAGTTTTTTTTTATTTCATGAAGTTGGCTATCTTGTATGTTACTAAGGGCTCATGCACACGACCGAATGTACTTTGTGTTCCGCAAAACAACGATCCACAAAAAATACAGATGATGTCCGTGTGCATTCCATTTTTCCGGAACGGAACAGCTGGCCCCTAATAGAACAGTCCTATCCTTGTCCGTAATGCAGAGAATAATAGGACATGTAGTAAATTCAATTTTTTTTGCTGACCCATTGAAATTAATGGTTCTGCATACGGTCCGCAAAAAAAAAGGAAAGGACACGGAAAGCAAATACGTTCATGTGCATGAGCCCTAATTCAAGGCCATTCTGGGTTTTCAGTGGAAATACTCTAAGCACACAATGATAGCTGGAACAGTTTGGAGGGCCGGGGACACGCAATTATTGTAAAAATATATTATATCTGCATCTTTTTGATATTACTAAAGTCTTAATTTACTGTATAATTTGTGGATTAGATAAACTACATGAGATTTGAAAAAAAGTACCGGTAAGTTGAAAAAAAAAAAAAACACCAGAAATGCAGAAAAACACAAGCTTGTTAGTATGCATTTTCATCAATCTGCATAAGCTCACTGGGTGTGGCCCAGAGCCAGGGGGTGTTGTACGGCTGGTGGGTCCTCCCCATTGGGTGCAGTAGCCATGCAGTGTGTAGTGACCCATTTGAAAGAAGTTATTGTGAAGTTTGCAGGCGGGGTTCTACAGTTCTATCATAACGTACTAAGAATGTAATAGTAATGAATACGCCAATTAAAATAACTATAACCACTAAAACTGCGCTGAATTAGCACAATCTATGATGAATCAAATGAACCACGCATTGTTACCAATGTACAGCTGTTCAACAAAATCACATAGTATATTAAATGCATGGTTTCTATATAAATGACAAAACACAATTTTCATGTCAAAAATGACTAATCCATCTTTGATCCCATAGGACATCGGTCATCAATATCAGATCAGCGAGGGTCCGACTCACGTCACCATCGCCAATCACCTATTTGAAGAGAAAGCAGCACTAATACAAGCGTTGCGTTCTTTTCACCGTTTACCTGCACGCTGTCGACACTGAGGCTCCGGGGTCCCATTCACTTGGATGGTACAGGGCAATTGTAGTTATACCTGCTGATTGCTGCAATGCCAACAGTGACCATGTAAACAGTGAAGAGAATTAAAAGCTCACATGAGTTCTCTTCAAACAGCTGATCGCTGCAGATGCTGGGAGTCGGAGCACCACCAATCTGATATTGATAACCTATCCCCAGGATAGGTCATCAATATGAAAAAACAAGGCATCCCCTTTATTTCACCTCGCAGGAATGTATGGGAACATTACTTGGAAGAGACAAGAAATACTGTGCAAGATTGCAGAGTGGCCCAGACATTCATAAATCCATCCGTGGTCAGCTTGTGAACCTGGATATCTTTAGTTTCAGGAATATCAAAGTGCTCAGTCTCAAAAAATACTTCATACTCTAGAGATCAAAAACGATCATCAAATTACACAGACAGCTCAGGGGATTAAAGGAAATGACCTACAACACAGAGGTCTATTGTAGTACAGAGGTTAAAGGAAAATAATACATCCACCTATTTAATGTCATCATTGAGGTCAAAGGTGGCTTGTTAACGACACAAATGGAGCTCTCTGTTTATACTGTTATAAGCTCCATAGAAAGAGAGGATTTTTGAAAATTAATTTGTACAATAGAAAAGAAAATTATTACAAATGTACACCATATAGCAGGGGTGGACATACTGCCTATGCTTATGGGCATTGGGCCCTGAAGGTGGGCCCACCAAGACAGCAGGAGCAGTTAGACGTTTGGGTTTCAGTCCTGGTAGTAAGGCGTGGAGGGTACAATATGGATGTCTTCCGAAAGATTCAGCAGGCCACAAAAGAAAGCTGGTATGCACAGCTCTCGGACTTATAGTATCTGTTGTGATTGATGTTTGCAGCGCGAGTGATAGGTGTGTAATGTTAAATGTACAGTGGTGAACCCTTCAAAATTTTCTATATTTATGTATAAATTTTACTTAAAACTACAAGATATTTTCACACAAGTGCTAAAAGTAGATAAAGATAACCAAATCAAACATATGACTTTATTGAGGAAAATTATTCAATATCACGTCAGTGAGCGGCAAAAGTGTGTGAACCTTTAGGATTAGCAGATAATTTGAAGGTTAAATTAGAATCAGGTATTTTCAATGGGATGACAATCAGGTGTGAGTGGGCAACCTGTTTTAGTTAACCAACAGTGATCTAGCAAAGTCGGATCACAAAACGTCTGTGGAAGTGTATTATAGCATGAACAAAGGAGATTTCTGAGGACATCAGAAGAAGTGTTGTTGATGCTCATCAGGCTGCGAAAGATTACAAACCCGTCTCTAAAGAGTTTGGACTCCACCAATCACCAGTCAGATGGATTGGGTACAAAAGGAGGACCATTCAAGACCATTATTACCCTACTCAAGAGTGGTCAACCAAAAAATACCACGACAAGAGTAAGGAGTCTAATAGCCCACGAGGTCTCAAAGGTACCCAATGTAACCGCTAAGCAACTAAAGGTCTTTCTCATATTAGCTAATGTGCATGGCCACTGCTCTCCAAAAAAAATAATGCTCCCCATCTGCAGTTTGGTAAAGGTCAACAGGAAGAGCCAGAAAGCTATTCCAGCATATAGACTGTTCAAGCATAAAAACCTCACTGTTAAGTTGCAGTTATTGCTACACAAGGGAGTCAGACAAGATACAGAAAGCACATATTTTCACCACTCACACACATGTGATATTAGATCATTTTCCTCAATAAATAAATTACCAAATCTAATATTTTTACCCATCTGTTTAACCACCTAACTGTTTTGCCCAAGCTCAGCTCGGGCTGTGAGAAAAGTACTTAACTGTTTAGCTAGGGTAGAAGTGGAAAGGGGAATCATCGCGGGTAAAACCTGCTTTTACTGTCACTTTCAATTGTATTCACTGCATCGGAAATTCTAACCGTGATATCTTCCTATGTAGTGAAGATAATGCTCTCATTCTAATGCCAGCTTTCAAACAATACAAAACCCATATCTCTACCTGCTACCAAACCAGAGATATGAGCAGCTGAAGCAGCCCCTCCTCCCCTTCAGTGTAGAGGAGGAGGGGGAGCAGTTTCAGAGCTAACAGCCTGCAGGAGGAAATGAAAAATAGTAAAAATATATAGAAATGTGGCATTATCATTTCATTGTAGTGACCCACATAATAAAAAAATGTTGTTATTTTTACCACACAATGAACGCATTATAAAAAATTCACAAAATAATGTAAAAATTGTAGCTTTTTAATATTTCCATAAAATAATAAAAGTTCCTAAAAAAACCTACAACTAATCCTGCAAAATAAAAAAAAGAATTTAGAAGAAAAAATTTAAAAGTTATGACTGCTGGAAAATATTATTGGTCATTAAGGCTAAAATTTATTACAAACCGGATTCCAAAAAAGTTGGGACACTAAACAAATTGTGAATAAAAACTGAATGCAATGATGTGGAGATGGCAAATCTCAATATTTTATTTGTAATAGAACGTAGATGACAGATCAAACGTTTAATCCGAGTAAATGTATCATTTTAAAGGAAAAATACGTTGATTTAAATTTTCACGGTGTCAACAAATCCCCAAAAAGTTGGGACAAGTAGCAATAAGAGGCTGGAAAAAGTAAATTTGAGCATAACGAAGAGCTGGAAGACCAATTAACACTAATTAGGTCAATTGGCAACATGATTGTATAAAAAGTATATGATGGTATAAAAAGAGCTTCTCAGAGTGGCAGTGTCTCTCAGAAGCCAAGATGGGTAGAGGATCACCAATTCCCACAATGTTGTGCAGAAAGATAGTGGAGCAATATCAGAAAGGTGTTACCCAGCGAAAAATTGCAAAGACTTTGCATCTATCATCATCAACTATGCATAACATAATCCGAAGATACAGAGAATCTGGAACAATCTCTGTGCGTAAGGGTCAAGGCCGCAAAACCATACTGGATGCCCGTGATCTCCGGGCCCTTAAACGACACTGCACCACAAACAGGAATGCTACTGTAAAGGAAATCACAGAATGGGCTCAGGAATACTTCCAGAAACCATTGTCAGTGAACACAATCCACCGTGCCATCCGCCGTTGCCAGCAGAAACTCTACAGTGCAAAGAAGAAGCCATTTCTAAGCAAGATCCACAAGCTCAGGCGTTTTCACTGGGCCAGGGATCATTTAAAATGGAGTGTGGCAAAATGGAAGGATGTTTTGTGGTCAGACGAGTCACGATTCGAAGTTCTTTTTGGAAATCTGGGACGCCATGTCATCCGGACCAAAGAGGACAAGGACAACCCAAGTTGTTATCAACGCTCAGTTCAGAAGCCTGCATCTCTTATGGTATGGGGTTGCATGAGTGCGTGTGGCATGGGCAGCTTGCATGTCTGGAAAGGCACCATCAATGCAGAAAAATATATTCATGTTCTAGAACAACATATGCTCCCATTCAGACGTCATCTCTTTCAGGGAAGACCCTGCATTTTTCAACAAGATAATGCCAGACCACATTCTGCATCAATCACAACATCATGGCTGCGTAGGAGAAGGATCCGGGTACTGAAATGGCCAGTCTGCAGTCCAGATCTTTCACCTATAGAGAACATTTGGCGCATCATAAAGAGGAAGGTGCAACAAAGAAGGCCCAAGACGATTGAACAGTTAGAGGCCTGTATTAGACAAGAATGGGAGAGCATTCCTCTTTCTAAACTTGAGAAACTGGTCTACTCGGTCCCCAGACGTCTGTTGAGTGTTGTAAGAAGAAGGGGAGATGCCACACAGTGGTGAAAATGGCCTTGTCCCAACTTTTTGGGGATTTGTTGACACCATGAAATTCTGATTCAACATATTTTTGCCTTAAAATTGTACATTTTCTCAGTTTAAACTTTTGTTCCGTGATTTATGTTCTGTTCTGAATAAAATATTAGAAGTTGGCACCTCCACATCATTGCATTCAGTTTTTATTCACGATTTGTATAGTGTCCCAGCTTTTTTGGAATCCGGTTTGTATGTCACTAAGGGTTTAAAAATGCAATTGTTTCTTTTGAGTTGCCGATTTACAGCAGAAACAATGTCACGGAAGGTGTACAGAAAACTAGAAGACACAAAATGAAGATATGACTGACTGGATCCAAAACTAAGGCACAAAAGGGAGAGCCCTGCATCAGACCTGGCTCTCTCCCTAACTGCTCAGCTTATGCGAAAATCCCAATGGTAGATGATCGCATATCCTCGTACCTCGACTGTATAACATCTGAACACCCTATAATAGTAAGGGGACACGACCACCGGCTCCCTACACTTGATACGGAGGGAGTCAGGGTCACCTGGGATCCAGCAAACAGGAAAACACAAATGAACGAACAAAACTTATCTGTAGAAGACTGAGTAGTAGCATCAGCATGCACACACTCCAGGAAATAATATAAACCGCAAAGTGATGCAGTATGGGGAGGGATTTAAAGGGATGCAATCAGTGCAACTACATGACAGCTGAGAGAGGCTAACGAGATGAGGAAATAAAAGCAAAACAAAAGGAACCTCAAGGAGGAGGTTCTGAAGGACGTCTGTCAGAGCTTCTCAGATGTCTGGTGGTGACAGTACCCCTCCTTCTATGAGCGGACTCCAGACACTCAGAGCCCACCTTCTCAGGATGGGACCTATGGAAAGCCCTGATGAGACGAGTGGCCTTAATGTCCGTCACTGGGACCCACATCCTCTCCTCAGGACCATAACCCTCCCAATAAACGAGGTACTGGAGAGAACCGCGGACAACACGAGAATCCACAATCCTAGATACCTGAAATTCAAGATTACCATCAACCACAATCGGAGGAGGAGGCAAAGACGAGGGTACAATGGGTTGGACATAAGGTTTTAATAAGGACTTATGAAAAACATTATGGATCTTCCAAGTCTGAGGAAGATCAAGACGGTAGGCAACAGGATTGATGACGGACAAGATTTTGTAAGGCCCAATAAACTTAGGACCCAACTTCCAGGAGGGAACCTTCAATTTGAAATTCTTAGTAGACAACCACACCAGATCACCAACATTCAGGTCCGGACCAGGCACACGTCTCTTATCCGCCACACGCTTATATCTCTCACTCATGCTCTTTAAATTATCCTGAATCTTTTGCCAAATAAATGACAAAGACGAGGAGAATCTGTCCTCATTAGGAAAACCAGAAGACCCCTCTCCAGAGAATGTCCCAAACTGCGGATGAAACCCATATGTGCCAAAAAATGGTGACTTATCAGAGGACTCCTGACGACGGTTATTTAAAGCAAACTCAGCAAGGGACAAAAAAACACCAATCCTCCTGATTCTCCGCCACAAAACAGCGCAGATATGTCTCCAGATTCTGATTGACGCGCTCTGTCTGACCATTCGACTGCGGGTGGAAAGCAGAAGAGAATGACAACCGAACCCTCAAGCGAGAACAGAAAGCCTTCCAGAATCTGGAAACAAACTGTGTGCCCCTATCAGAGACTATGTCTGAAGGAATACCATGCAATTTGACAATGTGATCAATAAATGCCTGCGCCAGCGTCTTAGCATTGGGCAAGCCAGGAAAAGGAATGAAATGCACCATTTTGCTAAAACTGTCCACCACCACCAGAATCACAGTCTTCCCCGAGGAATGAGGCAGGTCCGTAATGAAGTCCATGGACAGATGTGTCCAAGGACGGGAAGGAATGGGTAAGGGAAGGAGAGGACCTGATGGCCGTGAATGAGGGACTTTGGCACGAGCGCAGGTCTCGCAGGCTGCCACAAAACCCTCAACCGACTTACGAAGGGGCGGCCACCAGAATCTCCGAGCGATGAGATCCACTGTGGCTCTTGCCCCCGGGTGCCCAGCAAGGACAGTATCGTGATGTTCCTTAAAAATCTTGTGTCTTAAAGCGAGAGGCACAAACAACCTCCCAGAAGGACAAAGATCAGGAGCCTCTGACTGGGCTACCTGAACCTCTGCCTCCAATTCAGGTTAAAGAGCAGAGACCACCACACCTTCAGCCAAAATGGGACCCGAGTCTTCAAAATTCCCACCTCCCGGAAAACAATGTGACAGGGCATCCACCTTTACATTCTTAACCCCAGGGCGGAGCGTGACAACAAAATTAAACCTTGAAAAAAACAAAGACCATCTGGCCTGTCTCGGGTTCAGACGCTTGGCTGACTCCAAGTAGGCCAGATTCTTACGGTCAGTAAACACGGTAATAGGGTGTCTGGCTCCCTCTAGCCAATGGCGCCATTCCTCAAAAGCCAACTTGATGGCCAACAACTCCCTATCTCCCACATCGTAATTTCTCTCTGCGAAGGAGAGTTTCTTCGAGAAAAAGGCACACGGTCGCTATTTGGCAGGAGAAGGACCCTGAAACAAGACCGCACCCACACCCACCTCAAAAGCATCAACCTCAACTATGAAGGGTAGAGAAATATCAGGTTGTACCAAGATGGGAGCAGAAGCAAAACTCTCCTTGATATTAGAAAAGGCCTCACGCGCCTCTACCGACCAGGAGGAAAAATCTACCCCCTTTCTAGTCATATCAGTGAGTGGTTTAACAACAGAGGAATAATTCAAAATAAACTTCCTGTAATAATTGGCAAAACCCAAAAAACGCATCAGCGCCTTCTGATTCTCAAGAAGCTCCCACTCAAGCACAGCGCGGACCTTCTCGGGGTCCATGCGAAAACCAGAAGCGGAGAGAAGAAACACCAGAAATTGAATTTCTGGAACCGCAAACACACATTTTTCCAGTTTAGCGTACAATTTATTCTCCCGCAGGATGAGCAAGACCTGACATACAGTAAGTGTTCCTTATGAGTTTTGAAATCAGGAGAAAAAATTAAAATGTCATCTAGATACACTAATACAAATTTCCCCATTAAATGATAAAAAAAAATGCTGCTCACAAAATGCTGAAAGACGGCTGGAGCATTCATCAAACCAAAAGGCATAACCAAATTCTCAAAATGGCCCTCAGGGGTATTGAAGGCCGTCTTCCATTCGTCTCCTTCTCTGACCCTGAACTGGTTGTATTCCCCTCTTAGATCCAACTTGGAAAAAACTTTAGCCCCAACAATCTGGTTAAACAGGTCCGGGATCAGAGGAAGCGGATAAGGGTCGCGAATTGTGATACTGTTCAGCTCCCTGAAATCCAGACATGGTCTTAAAGAACCATCTTTTTTCTTAACAAAGAAAAACCAGTGGCAACAGGTGACTTCGAGGGTCGTATGTGTCCCTTTCTCAGACTCTCAGAGATATAAGCACGCATAGCGACCATTTCAGGTTGGGAGAGATTGTATAAACGAGATTTAGGCAGCTTGGCGCCTGGGGTGAGATTAATAGGGCAATCGTACTCCCTGTGCAGGGGCAAGTCCTGAACACCACTCTCAGAGAACACATCCGAAAATTCAGAGAGAAAAGATGGTACAGTCTTAGTATAAACCTCAGAAACAGATGTCGTGAGGCAATTCTCTCTGCAGAAGTCACTCCAACCATTTATTTGCCTCGCTTGCCAATCAATGGTGGGGTTATGTTTAGTGAGCCAGGGTAGCCCCAACACTAGAGGAGTAGGCAACCCGCTTAGGACGAAACATGACATCCTCAACATGAGTATCACTCACAATCAAACGGATATTGTAAACTATACCCTTTAACGATTTCTGAGAAAGTGGAAAGGAATCAATAGCAAAAACAGGTATATCCTTTCCCAAAGTGCATACCTGGAAACCATGAGTTATAGCAAATTGATCATCAATGAGATTGACAGCTGCTCCACTATCTACAAAAATCTCACAAAAAATGTTCTTGCTCTCTAGCGCCAACCTGGCAGGTAGGACAAAACAGGAACTACAAGCAAACGGAAAACCTTCAATTTCTGCATCAACCTTGCCAATAGTGGAACAGATGGAACGTTTTTAGGGGATTTTTTTTCTTTTTGTTACTTTATTACTCTCAAAAAACTGCCTGAATCTCCTAGAGGGACAAACATTTGCCAAATGATTTATACCCCCACAACAGAAACAAACCTTCCTATGAGGGCTGAATCTTCTATTGTCAGAGGCAATCAAACCCAGCTGCATGGGCTCCTGCGACTGAGACCCCTGTGCACTGAATGAGACCGCCGCACTGTCCTTGGACTGAGTATGACAGGAAGGAGTGATCTCTCCTCTCTCTCTAAGACGCCTGTCAATACGAACGGCCCGAGACATGGCACAGTCCAAGGAGGTAGGTCTCTCATGAAAGGCAAATGCATCTTTCAATCCCTCTGAAAGACCATGGCAAAATTGACTTCGGAGTGCAGCATCATTCCAACCAGTATCAGCTGCCCATCTCCAAAATTCTGAACAGTATATCTCTGCGGACTGTTTACCCTGGCATAAAAGACGTAGTCTAGACTCAGCCAGAGCAATACGATCCGGATCATCATATATCTGACCCAGGGCTAAAAAGAATTCATCCACTGAACAGAGGGGCCGTGCCCCCACCGGCAGCGAAAAGGCCCAGGACTGAGCGTCATCCCTGAGCAGCGATATGATGATCCCCCCCCTCCGCTCCTCATCACCAGAGGAATGGGGAAGTAGGCGAAAATGGAGTTTGCAAGCCTCTCTAAAACGAACAGAATTCTCACTAACCCCGGAGAACGTATCCGGGAGCAAGATCTTAGGCTCAGAACAAACTCCATGAACGCAAGCTGAACCGGTCACCTGAAACTGAGAAAGAGTCTTACGGAGATCTGCTACCTCCAATGAAAGACCCTGCATGTGTTCAGTCAAAAGTGAAACCGGATCCATGCTTCAGATGGTTTTGGCGGTTTATAATGTCACAGAAGGTGTACAGGAAACTAGAAGACACAAAATGAAGATCCGACTGACTGGATCCAAAACTAAGGAACAAAAGGGAGAGCCCTGCATCAGACCTGGCTCTCTCCCTAACTGCTCAGCCTATGTGAAAATCCCAATGGTAGATGATCGCATATCCTCGTACCTCGACTGTATAACACCTGAACACCCTATAATAGTGAGGGGACACGACCACCGGCTCCCTACACTTGATACGGAGGAAGTCAGGGTCACCTGGGATCCAGCAAACAGGAAAACACAAATGAACGAACAAAACTTATAATCTGTAGAAGACTGAGTAGTAGCATCAGCATGCACACACTCCAGGAAGTAATATAAACCGCAAAGTAGAAAAGAAAATCTGTGGATCACTCCAATTAGACAATGCGGAACAGGTGCTCTTGGTCTCAGTGGCCCACCCAGCCACAAGGGGGTTGTAAAAATTTATAAAGATAGACCAGGCACTCTATATATGTAGCCAACCAGTGAGATATTTATTATATAAAATCAATTATTAAAACAATAAGATAAAAAATAGCATAAGATAGCAGCAGCACAATATATAGCAATAAATAGCAACAATATGGTAGCAACAGACAATAGTGTAGCAGCAATTGGCAATAGTATCAGTAGAAAATGGTGTAGCAGCAATTAGCAATAATATCATTCAATAGCAGCAATTTATAGCAAGGATCATCGTGGGTTAAAGTCCATTCAAATAAACCGCAAGTATAATTCAGGAGCTCCTTTAAACTGCAGTAATGCCAATGTCTTTCTTTCAAATAAATTACCCAAATGTTGGGTCAAGGCAATGTCTTATGTTAAAAATGTTAATGAGCAGGCACTCTATTTATGGGTTCATGGAGGACAATTTATTAAATATTTAAAATATTGACATAAAACAATCACAATACTCATATAAAAAATGATTAAATGTGGGATTAGTTTTAACAGCAATAGCAATATGACAATAGTAAATAACAATAATGGCAATAACAATTACAAGATAATAGCAATATTACAACAATGAATATATGTATAAGTAAAATGCAGGAACATTTTTAAAACTTGGATTAGTGGCAATGGTTCCATGTATCAGTCCCCATATGGCATATTCCACTGTTTAGATAACTCAGCGATGTAGCAGCAATATAGCAACAATGTTATTATAGCAATTGTAGCAGTTGTAGCTTTGCTATTTACTTGCCAGCAGTTAGTCGCTAAATATCTTTCTCTTTATGTGGACAAGACATTCAGGTATAGTCTCACTTGTTTAATATATGTGAAGATAGGGAATGTTCCGTTGGTGCACAATTCAGTGCTTGGATTACTCACAGTTCAGCTGTTCTCTGGTGCGGCGTCCCGCTCCTGATATGAAAACAGACTGACCTTTGTATTGCGGAACCTCCGGTCACAGCTTGTTCAGAACGTCGGCGTGCCACATGTTATGGCGGCGTCTCTGTTAAATATCAGTTCCACCCCTTCAATATTCGGATCGCCTCTTAGTTATTTCAGCTGTCGGGGTTCCGTTTTAGTCAGTTATCGTGAGTTCGATTCCTCATGGAGCGCTCCAGCAGTATAATTTTAAACCTTCATATGCTTGTTCACCCAAACATGTTTCGGAGCACAGACTTGCTCCTTCCTCAGTGGTCAAGGTCTTATGTTAAAATTCCACTCCTGGTTAATTCACGGTATAGCGGGAGAGACTAGAGGGTACAGTGTATACCGCAATGTGGCGTCCCACACACAGTTATATAGGCTTATTCACTGTTACCTTGTTCTTGTCTTACTCCCGTCTTTCAATACCGGCTCGTTGGTCTCAGCTGGCTCTGTATTCCGTCTCGTCAGCGAATCTAGCGCTCGTTGGACTCGAGTGCCGCCGGAGTTTATTAGTTCCAGGAACTTCGGTTTAAATCCAGGGGAGACTTTCTATCAGCATGCCGACATAAGGTATAGCCCAGACGCGTTTCGGGGACGTGGCCCCTTACTCAGTGGTCCACGAGGAAGGGCCCAGTTTAAAGGAGCTCCTGAATTATACTTGCGGTTTATTTGAATGGACTTTAACCCACGATGATCCTTGCTATAAATTGCTGCTATTGAATGATATTATTGCTAATTGCTGCTACACCATTTTCTACTGATACTATTGCCAATTGCTGCTACACTATGGTCTGTTGCTACCATATTGTTGCTATTTATTGCTATATATTGTGCTGCTGCTATCTTATGCTATTTTTTATCTTATTGTTTTAATAATTGATTTTATATAATAAATATCTCACTGGTTGGCTACATATATAGAGTGCCTGGTCTATCTTTATAAATTTTTATAAACCGCAAAGTGATGCAGTATGGGGAGGGATTTAAAAGGGATGCAATCAGTGCAACTACATGACAGCTGAGAGAGGCTAACGAGATGAGAAAATGAAAGCAAAACAAAAAGGAACCTCAAGGAGGAGGTTCTGAAGGACGTCTGTCAGAGCTTCTCAGATGTCTGGTGGTGACACACATTGTAAAAATCTACAATAAAAAAGTGACATTTTTGGGTGGGTTTTCAAATTTTAAAGTGACTGTTAGGAGGTTAATCTGGTTATTTTTATCTACTTTTAGAACTCATGTGAAAATCTGTTGTAGTTTTAGGTCAACTTTATGCAGGAATACAGAAAATTATGAGGGCTTCACAAAGTTTTAGCAGCACTGTATGAGTAGCTGTATGCAGCATGTCTAATTTATTAGTGGCATCTCTGTTTGTCTTGAGTCCAGCGTGTGACTGATGTGTGGCATGTGTCCAGTGTGTAAGTGGTTGTTGCACCATTTGTCCAGTGCTTTAGTGGGGTGTGTGAATGTCTCCAGAGTGCAAGTATGTACAGCACGTGAATGGTGTTTGCAAAATGTGTATGGGGTGTGTGGCATATGTTCAGTGGGCAAGTCATATGTGCGCCGTGTGTGCAGTCTGTGTGATATGTGCAGTGCATGCCCATTGTGTGCATGGTGTATGCAGTATGAGTCCACACGGTTTGTGCTATGGATACAGTGTGATATGTGCTTTGATATGTGTGGTCCAGACACACTTCTTGCACAGAGGCCATTTACTGGCATCGTCCATTCCTGTAATATCACCATAGTATGTGGAGCCCCCTTCTAATAACCGAGTTCAGGTGTTTCAGAAATACCTAGTGCATAAAATCCAACACACAGCCATGTCATCTTAGTAAGACAAACACGAGTAGTAGTATGAGTTTTAGCAAAGAGCTTAGTGACTTTTAAAGTGGCACTCTTAGGCCTCGTTCACACTTCAGTGTTTAGTCAGTGATTTCCATCAGTGATTTGTGAGCCAAAACCAGGTGCAACTCTAAACACAGAACAGGAGCAGATCTTTCCCTTCTACCTCATGTCTGTGGAGGCTCCACTTCTGGTTTTGGCTCACAAATCACTGATGGAAATCACTGACCAAACACTGAAGTGTGAACGAGGCCTTAGGATACCAGTCCGCTTATGAAATTTCTCACCTGCAAGATCTGACCTAGGCAAATAGTTGTGCTATTAACGTTGGAAACTTCTGTAGTTAGGGTTAATAGGCACATTCACAGAGATTGTCTTTATGAGAAGACGTATTTAACCTCTTAACGCATAATCATGTACATGTACATGATTGGTGTTAAGGTGTTGTATGGAGCAACCTCACTGGGCTTACGGTTCACCTTCCAACAAGACAGAGACCCTAAGCACACAGCCGAGACAACACACGAGTGGCTTAGGCGCACGTCTGTGAATGTCCTTGAGTGGACCAGCAAGAACCCTGACTTGAACCCAATCGAACATCTCTGGAGAAACCTGAAAATGGCTGTCCACCAACAGCTTGACAGAGCTTGAAAGAAGAAAATCCCCAAATCCAGATGTGCAAACCTTGTGGCATCATACCCAAGAAGACCGGAGGCTGTAATAAAAGTTCCTTCAACTAAGTACTGAGTAAAGGATCCTAATATGTATATCGATGCAATACTTAATGATTTTTCATTTAATTAGCAAAGATTTCGAACATTCTGTTTTGACTTTGTCATTATGGGATATTGAGTGCAGAATGATGGGGAGAAAACGTATTTTTGTATTTTAGCACAAGGCCGCAACATAAATGTGCAAAAAGTGAAAGGGTCTGAAGACTTTTTGAATGCATTGTAAGCACAGATGTTCCCATTGCCATTGGACTAGTTTACACATTTTAACTGTCTTATGGTTCTTATCCTGGTATTTGTTTATGCACTTTTTTTTTTTTGCTTTTAAACAAAAATCCATGAAATGTACTAAGTGTTATGTGGTCAGCTAATCACGTATCCCTGCTGTGTGCATGCCACCATATTTTTCAACTTCTGTAACAATGTCCTATGCTTGTCCGCAAAACGGACAAGAATAGGACATGTTCTATATTTTTGCGAAGCCACAGAACGCACAGTTCTGCCCTGTATCTCGGTTTGTATTCAGCTCATTAGCCAGCCTTCTTCACCTGAGGGAGGATATCCAGCCTGCCATATGACTGACAGGCGGGACATCCTGTCCAGCCTTGTCAACCTCATGACTGCACCTCTGCCAAAGCTTACATTCGGCTTCGGGAGCTGATACTTCCGGGTAAAAAATATCCATAATAATAATTAAAAAAAAGCCCTCCATAATAAAAATTTATTCTTCCCCAAAGAATATTTCAGATACAGAAGTCACAGCTGTCTTACCACCTAAAGTGTATGCTGGTTATACAGTGGCAGACAATTGCCTATAGTTGACAATCATTAGGGTTCTAATGAATCCAGCAATTAAGAACGTACAATTAATGCCGAAAGGTTGAAACTGATGGACCAAGTTCTTTTTAAAACCTAAGTAACTATATATATGATAATAATTAGACTACTTAAAAGAACCTAAAGGTTTATTTTTAATCTGTTTTTGATGGAGTGAGAGCATAATATAATAAACATCTTTAGATACAGAACCTGGGACTTAAAGTAGGGCTGGATTCGAGCGTATTATTTTTATTGGGTGGTTGTTGTTTTTTTCTCAAAACAGGAGTGGATACTAAAGGAAGGAGAAGTACGATGGTTAATGTAGTACTCACTTTCGCATTCACTACGGTCAGGCGTCATTCATGGCACTGGTCTGGCAAGGATGGCAGCTGCGTTAAAGGTACCATCTTTCTTGTACAGCATGTCCAGCTTCGGGCAACCCCTTCTTACAATATGCGAATAGGGGACACCTGGATGGATGTCTAAGGATCCGGGATCATTCGCGGTCACAATAAGCAGTAATGGGGACATTTGGAAGGGGGAAGTGGTGAACGTTCTTTCATATAACTTTATTTATTTAGGTATACAGCTTGACATGTTAACTTTGGCACAGCGAGAATATGAAACGGAAGAGCCCGATCCTGTAAATTACTAGGATGAGTGACTCAAAAACTCTGTAGTAGGGAAATAGTTTGTTTTGCTGTTACTGTGGTAATGAAAGGGTTGGGAAACCTGAGGCAAAGGCATCCAATCCCCACCTAGCATGCTGCCAAACCACAGATTACTCCATGGAAATCTCCTTATCAAAGGGAACTCCAAACAGAAAAGGCAAGTCTTGCCCAGGGTAGAGAGACTTTTCCCTTTCACGTAACACTTCATAGTCATAAATGCCTGAGGAAGCGTGCAGCTGGACACATGGAAAGTACATGTTAATGCATAAAATTCCTGTCTTGGGTTGTAATAAGCAAAAGGGTTCAATTATTTTAAAGGGGCTGTCTGTCAATGAATTTTATTTTATTTTTTTAAGGCATAGGAAGATGTAAAGTAGTAAAAGAAGTCATGCTCATTGTTACTAATGCCCCACTGCTCCAATACTGTCTTTTTCTCTTCCCCCACTGGTCTCAACTTTCTGGTCCTTCTCAACATAAAGGAATGCCTGCACAGTGCCAATGATTGGCTAAGCAATTATTTCCTGTGTCGAGAAAGACCAGGAAGTAGATACGGTGAGAGACCACTAAGCATCAAAATGGGAGTGGTGGGGATCGGTAAGGTTAACATTAACTTTACATTTAGTTTTTTAAATTATGTTCTGAGAGGTTCTTTTTTAAAATAGGTAATAATAATCTGCCAGAGAAAGTTATTTAAGTAGCAAGCATCCTGGTTTTGCAGTGTACATCGTAGTAAAATGATAGTGTAGCATCTTCAGGATTTCAATAGTAAAACAACTAATTTGTCAGAGAAATTACAAAGCCTCATCTGCTTAGGGGCTTTAATAGTAAGACTTTATCATCCAACAGCCTGACCTACCTCTTCTATATCATCTTCTGGTATCAGCCCTAAATTTCGAACTACAGATTTAGCGTTCTTTGTGAGTAGAGATGTACTTTAAATTAGAGCATTAAGCAACATACAGAGGACCATTTGGTAATTACATAAGTTACAAATTTACTGTATTTATCAGCTGCGGACTGTCTTAGGGTACTTTCACACTAGCGTTTTTCTTTTCCGGCGCCGAGTTCCGTCCTAGGGGCTCAAATCCGGAAAAGAACTGATCAGTTTTATCCTAATGCATTCTGAATGGAGAGTAATCCGTTCAGGATGCATCAGGATGTCTTCAGTTCAGTCTTTTTGACTGATCAGGCTTTTCAGAAAACCGTAGCATGCTGTATTTTTACCTCCGGCCAAAAATCCTGAACACTTTGACTGAACGCCGGATCAGGCCTTTTTCCCATTCCCTTGCATTAACACCGGATCCGGCGCCGTGTGTTTCGATCCGGCTTATGCATGTTAAACCCGAAAAATGTGAAGTCCATAAATGGCGGATCTGCTTTTTCCAATGCATTTTTTTATTGTGATCAAAGTCCTGATCAGGATTCAAATGTAATCCGTTTTCACGCGTTTTTTCCGGATCCAGCGGGCAGTTCCGGTGTCGGAATTGAACGCCGGATTTAAACGATAGTGTGAAAGTAGCCTTAGGCTACTTTCACACTAGGGTTTTAGTGTTCCGGTATTGAGATCCGTCATAGGGGCTCAATACCGGGAGAAAAAACGCTTCCGTTTTGTCCCCATTCATTGTCAATGGAGATAAAACTGGACAGAACGGAATGCTCCAAAATGCATTCCGTTCCGTTTAGTTGCGTTCCCATACTGGAGAGCAAACCACAACATGTTGTAGTTGGCTTTCCGTCCTGGGATGCAGAGCAAGACGGATCCGGCATGACCCCCAATACAAGTCAATAGGGACAAATCAATTTTCTCTGCCACAATAGAAAACGGATCCGTCCTCCATTGACTTTCAGTGGAGTTCATGATGGATCCGTCCTGGCTATGTTAAAGATAATACAACCGGATCCGTTCATAACTAATGCAGATGGTTGTATTATAAGTAACGTAAGAGTTTTTACTGAACCATGCCGGATGCAGTAAAAACACCAGTGTGAAATTAGCCTTAGAGTGCCTAGGGCTGCACCAGATTTATCACAGAGGCTCAGACTGGATGATGAATTTGGTACGGAATAGACACTTTTCTCTGACTGTATACCAACTATTGGTTGGCCTACTTAGAGAAAGATTTTTATGCCAGAGTTGTGGTGCAAAATTATGTATATTAGGCCCTACCCCTTTTCCCATGAAACCATGCCACAATAGATCCCACCACTTTGTTTAGACAGATTTGTGGCACAGAGACACAATTCTGGGCCACAGTGTATGAAACAAAAACATTAGTATGATATTATATTATAGGCTCAAACTAGGGCTGAAAAGATTACTCGATTGAATAGAGCAATTTGACAAAAAAAATCCTTGAGGATTAGTTTGTGCCATGTAACCACGGAGGCGGGAGTGAAGCGCTTGCTATTACTTACGAGAAGAAGATGGAGGAGCTGTGGAGCGACACCCCTACAGGAAAGGTAAGTACTGGCACTGAGAACATGGCTAGGAGGGGGAGATGGTGGCACTGGGGGGCAAGCTGGTGGCACTGAGGGGGCAGCCGCTGGCACTAGGAGCAGCTGATGGCACTAAGGGAGAACCTGATGGCATGGGGGGAAGCAACTGGTGGCACGGGGGGGGGGGGGGATGATTAGTTTTATAAAGAAAAACGTTTCTTCAATTAGTTTTTATTAGAGTACTCGATTAATCAATAGAATACTTGATTACAAAAATAGTCGATAGCTGCAGCCCTAGCTCGTATACCAGCAAAGTCTCTTACACCAGCTTAAGCTTGGGATCTGCTCACTCTAAATATAGGGCTTTATTAACCACCTCCCGTCCGAATATAAACGTCCGGGAGGTGGTTCTCCATCTCTGAATGGACGTTTTAAAATGTCCATTCAGAGACTGCAGCTGCAGGCTAATCATGCAGCTGCTAAACGGGTTGCCAGCTGTCAGTGACAGCAGGGCAACCCTTAGAGAAGACAGGGACAGTTCCCAGGTGTCCCTGCCTTCTAGATCGCTGCATACACAGCGCTATGCGCTTCCTGTTCCAGCCCAGTGGTTATGTGACCGCCGAAGCCGGGTGAGTGTCGGAGCTGTAAAGTATTTCACAGACCTCGATCAGCCCTGCACCAAGGCTGTACAGCCTCTCTGGGGGGGGTGTATTTCTCCTGTAACTGGGGCTACTAGGTCAGCCCCAGTTACAGGAGAAATCAACAGTTAAAAAAAAAAAAAAAAAGTTAAGGAAGGAATAAAAAAAAAGTAAGGAATAAAAAAAAAAGTTAAAAATAGGAAAAAAAAAAATATTTGGTATTTCCACGTCCATAACGGGCTGCTCTATAAATATATCACATGATCGACCCAGTCCGATAAGCACCATTTAAAAAAAAAAAAAAAAGCCATTTTTGTCACCTCATCACAAAAAGTGCAACACCAAGTGATCAAAAAGGCATATGTCCCGCAAAATAGTACCAATAAAACCTGTCACCTCATACCGGAAAAAATTAGCCCCAACATAAGAAAATCGCTCAAAAATTTTTAAAAAACTATAGCTCTCAGAACATGGACACATTAAAACATAATTGTTTTGTTTAAAAAATGCTATTATTGTGTAAAACTTAAATAAATAAGAAAAAATATACATATAAGGTATTGTCACGTCCGTAACAATCTGCTCTATAAAAATGTCACTTGACCGAACCCTTCAGGTGAACGCTGTAAAAATAAATAAATAAATAATAACTGTGCTAAAACCACAAATTTTTGGGTCACCTTGCCCCATAAAGTGTTATAATGAACGATCAAAAAAATCATATGTACCCAAAAATAGTACCAATAAAACTGGCACCTTATCCCATAGTTTCCATAATAGGGTCACTTCTTGGTAGTTTCAGGGGGGGCTTCAAATGGGACATGGCATCTAAAAACAATGTGGCGCTCCTTTTCTTCTGCGCCCTGCCATGTGCCCATACAGCAGTTTATGACCACATGTGGGGTGTTTCTGTAAACCGCAGAATCTGGGTAATAAATATTGAGTTTTGTTTGGCTGCTAACCATCGATGTGTTAAAGAAAAAACTGGATTAAAATGGAAAATCTGCCAAAAAGTTAAAATTTGATCTCCATTTTCCTTTAATTCTTGTGGAACGCCTAAAGGGTTGACAAAGTTTATAAAATCGGTTTTAAGTAACTTAAGGGGTGTAGTTTCTACAATGGGGTCATTTATGGGGGTATCCAGTATGTAGGCCCCACAAAGTGACTTCAGACCTGAACTGGTCCTTAAAAAGTGGGTTTTGGCACGTTTCAAAATTTTTTAAAGAATTGCTTCAAAACTTCTAAGCCTTGTAAAGTCCCCAAAAAATAAAATTACATTTCCAAAATGATGCCAACATAAAGTAGACATATAGAGGATGTTAAGTAATAAATATTTTATGAGGTATCACTTTCTGTTTTAAAAGCAGAGAAGTTTTTCCAAATTTTTGGTAAATTTGGGATTATTTCATAAATAAAGGTGAAATATATTGACTAAAATTTATGACTAGCATGAAGTACAATGTGTCACAAGAAAACAATCTCTGAATGACTTGGATAAGTAAAAGCGTTCCAAAGTTATTACCACATAAAGTGAGATATGTCAGATTTGCAAAATTAGGCCTGGTCAGGAAGAGGGTAAATGGCCCAGATGGGAAGTGGTTAATCCATGCATTCCATAATTCTGGATTTATAAAGTTGCAAAACAAAGCACTGTCCATTTTTTGGGTTTAGTTGGTCAAAAAAGTCACACCATTTTGCATTTTTACTCCACTCACATCAGTCTTGTAAAGTGGATGTGAAAGTATGTGTGGTTAGCCTGTCGACATGATTTATCAATTGTGAATTTTTAAGTCTCAAAAACTGTTGCAATCTTATTCCAGTAAAGAGATGGCCTAGAAAGAGGAGTAACATCTCAGACAGAAGTGATAGACTTAAACGGGTTGTCCAGGATTAAATTTTTCCCAGATGCCTGCAGCCTGCTTCTGCTAGGGAAAGAATCATTCACCTGCTCCCCACCACTGTACTCCTGCGGGATGGCTCTGGTGTGCCTATCTTCAGTCTGTGACTTGTTTAATTCCTCCCCACCATGGGCATAGTCACCTGCTCTGCTACAGCCAACCGCTGGCTTCAGCGTAGACGTTTCAGAAGCGACACATAACCACTGAAGCCAGTGGTTGGCTGTGGCGGGCAGGTGACCATGCCTATGCCCGGGAGAAAATAAACAAGTCACGGACCAGAAGATGGACATGAGGGAACCAGCGTACATGATCAGAGTGGAGGGGAGCAAGTAAGCATGTTCCTTGCCCTGGAGGCGACAGGCTATGGGCATTATTTATTCCCGGACAATTCTTTAAAGATGCAGCAAACATATCAAATACTATTTGACATTTGCTAAGTTCTGAGAAAATTATGGTGAGCTCACACCACCATTATCTATTTCCATTGTTCTGGTCCATTAGAGGAGCAGAACAATGAAAATAACAGATGTGCAGGTTCGGCACATAACTGACCCGAATGGAGACAAACAGATCCCACTGACTATAATAGTCTGTTAGGTTTCCATTTGGGATCCTGCTTTTTTGTGCATAGGGGTTTCTTCCTGCTGTTTTTTTTTTATAGAATCTGCGATGAAGGTCCTGAACTGAGCCCCCAATGGAGATGTTAACAGGCCCTTGCACAGCAACGTAGACTCCTGAAAAACTGACTTAAAAAATTCCTCTCATCATAAATTCTCCATCAGAGATGTGATTTAATTTTTGAATACTAGTTGGAGTTTTTTTTTTAATGTGACTAACAATTCTGTTACTGAGTTTTTCGGGGCTATTCACATTGCTTTGGCATACAGTTTCAGTAAACTGGCAATGAGTTGCTACAGGTGTGAAATTGAATTAAAGATTAAATTCTAATGCAGTCGGAAGCAATCTTTTGAAGTGAGCCACTGGGGAAGACTTTATTTTTGATCAGTTGATTTGCGTTTTCATTAAATTCGTGTACATCAGATTGGATTGGACTACTTCCTTGATTACTTGCTGCAACACTGCATTTTGTACAAACATGCTGCAATGTTATTATATTCTCATAACAGATCCTTATGATAATTACTGGAGTATAAACATGGATGACAGCAAAAAGGGAAAAAGAAAAAATGTGTTTAGCCCAGAGCCAGATAAAACTCTGCTGCCACTCTGCCGTAGCGACCAGACCCCATTCCCAACCCTATGAGCATCCGGCACACTTCCACCTACAGAAGAATGGATGAAGTTTTGCTTCATCAGTCTCTATCATTCCCAGTAAATGGAGTCACAATCTGCTTCTGCCAGACATAAAGCAAGCAAGGAGACTGCTACAGGAAACAGGAGCTACACGAAGCAGCAGTCTGCCCATATGTAACTGCCATAAAGCAGATGGCACACTATAGGAGCATGTGTGCGGTACGCATGTCGGGGAAAGGGTAAAATACACTGCTGTGATTATTAGCGGGGACACTGCTGTTAGTCATGGGTAGGGAAGAAAACAGGACACTGCTGGAACAACTGTGGGAGAAGGAGGAATATGTGGACCTTAAAAGTGTTTTCCAGGACCTAGAAATGGTTGACCTATCCTCAGGTATAAAAAAGTATTGTTAGGAGTAGGCAAACCTTCCCTTTACATTCCAGGATTGGGTCATAATCGCATCCATGTTCCCTTCCCAAAGCCAGCTCAAGAGATTGTAGCCATAAAAACAGTAAGATGGAACCCCTTCACAGAGACCAGAGACCCCTATCATAAAACGTGAATATAGCGTGAGGGTCAAGTACAAGCTTTACAAAGACCAGAACAGTTAAAGGGGTCAGGCTAGCGTCCTCTCCAGCCGAGGTCACACATGAAACCCCTATCTTGCGATATACATCAAAGAAATATATGGACTAATCCATATTTGGGCCACATGAGAACTCAGGCCATGAATATGCTTCTACGGTATAAAAATCTAATTGATCCCAGATCAGTAACAGGGAGCAATTAGATAACTCCAGCTGTCCTGCCATTACCTTCGCCATGCTTGGTACGCATATGTGTGGGACATTAGGACGGAGTAGATAGAGATAATATGAAATTGCTAGGATGCATGCTCGAAAACATATTTCAATACAAAGATTTTGAGGCAGACCTGATGGGCCGCAAAGGTCATAAAAGGTCATTATCATACTCACTGGCCTCCTCTTACATCATAGGCCGCGGAGGGTTGTGGGGGGAATCTACAGACCTTTTAACCTGTTATTTCTTTAGGGATCACTAGAATGATGGACTGACCGATATTTGTGCTTCCCCAGACAACCTGACTTACCCGTTGCATAACATATTAAGTTCTGTTTTTATCTCGCTTTTATTTCCCAAACTGTTATTTTGCATTATCTGTATATTTTATGTTGTATTTGATAACCCCATTGTTTGCACACATTGTCCTTTTATATTAAAAATTCACTTTAATAAGAGCCTTCTTGTGTTCTAACAATTCCATGACCTTAGAAGAAGAGTTAGGCTACTTTCACACTTGCGCTTGATCGGATCCGTTCTGAACGGATCCGATCATATTAATGCAGACGGAGGCTCCGTTCAGTACGGATCCGTCTGCATTAATAACTTAGAAAAATTTCTAAGTGCGAGAGTAGCCTGAGCGGATCCGCTCAGACTTTCAATGTAAAGTCAATGGGGGACGGATCCACTTGAAGATTGAGCCATATGGTGTCATCTTCAAGCGGATCCGTTCCCATTGACTTACATTGTAAGTCTGGACGGATCCGCACGCCTCCGCACGGCCAGGCGGACACCCGAACGCTGCAAGCAGCGTTCAGCTGTCCGCCTGGCCGTGCGGAGGCTGAACGCCGCCAGACTGATGCAGTCTGAGTGGATCCGCATCCATTCAGACTGCATCAGGGCTGGACGGAAGCGTTCTGCTCCGCTCGTGAGCTCCTTCAAACGGAGCTCACGAGCGGACAGCAGAACGCTAGTGTGAAAGTAGCCTTACCTATATGTGGTATTAACCTGTGAATGTTAGCAGTTGTAGAGTGTACTTGGACGTTACTTAAAACTTCAGCCTGATATGACAAGTGGTGGCAGCCAAGATTGATTAGTTTTGGATGACGGAGTGCTGAAAAGGGAGGTCCAGCGTGACCCTGCAGCCTCCCATCCTGAATTTAAGTCCGTGATCCTGACTGTCATCAATATCAGATCTGTCAAGGTCAGACACCTAGCGGCTTTGCCCAGTGTCAGAAATTATATAATAGACAGAACTGGAAACAAAAGGCTCCATACCCTGTGTAGTTTCCTCAGGATAAGGCCTCTTGCACATGAACGTATTTTCATTCCATGTCCATTCCTTTTTTTGCGGACCGTATACGGAACCATTCACTTCAATGGGTCCGCAAAAAAATGGAAGGTACTCCATGTGCACTCTGTTTCCATATTTCCGTTCCGCAAAAAAATAGAACATGTCCCACAAAAATCAAGCCCTCACACAACTCCATAGAAAGAAAAATAAAGTTATGGGTCTTGGGAAGGGATAATGCAAAAAAATGTTTTTCTTTGAAAATAAAAAAGGGTTTTATTCCAAAAAAATCTGTGGAGGGCGCCGTTATGCGGTGGATCTGTGGAGGGCGCCGTTATGCGGTGGATCTGTGGAGGGCGCCGTTATGCGGTGGATCTGTGGAGGGCGCCGTTATGCGGTGGATCTGTGGAGGGCGCCGTTATGCGGTGGATCTGTGGAGGGCGCCGTTATGGGGTGGATCTGTGGAGGGCGCCGTTATGCGGTGGATCTGTGGAGGGCGCCGTTATGCGGTGGATCTGTGGAGGGCGCCGTTATGCGGTGGATCTGTGGAGGGCGCCGTTATGCGGTGGATCTGTGGAGGGCGCCGTTATGCGGTGGATCTGTGGAGGGCGCCGTTATGCGGTGGATCTGTGGAGGGCGCCGTTATGCGGTGGATCTGTGGAGGGCGCCGTTATGCGGTGGATCTGTGGAGGGCGCCGTTATGCGGTGGATCTGTGGAGGGCGCCGTTATGCGGTGGATCTGTGGAGGGCGCCGTTATGCGGTGGATCTGTGGAGGGCGCCGTTATGGGGTAGATCTGTGGAGGGTGCCGTTATGGGGTGGATCTGTGGGGGACGCGCTGTTATGGGGTGGATCTGTGGAGGACGCACCGTTATGGGGTGGATCTGTGGAGGACGCGCCGTTATGGGGTGGATCTGTGGAGGGCGCTGTTATAGGGGATGTGTACTATGACACACAGGGCCATGAGGGGGGCCAGCATAAGACATATAGCATCTTATGCTGGTCCCCCTCATGGCTCTTTGTGTCCAAAACTGCGCACATAACTGGCTTTGTGTGTAAAGTATTTTACTAGTGTGTAAAACAATCTCTCTCCTATTGATAACAGGTCCGGCCTCTGTAGTCACTGTCACTATGAATGCACTGCAGCGAGCTGGCCGGCTGGCGCGTGACTGACGTCACTTAGTAACGCTCCTCCCACTTCAGGAAGCAGGAGCGTTACTAAGTGACGTCAGTCACGCGCCGGCCTTCCCGCTCGCTGCTGTTCGCTGCAGTGCATTCATCGTGACAGTGAGCATTACAGAGGCTGGACCTGTTATCAATAGGAGAGAGATTGTTTCACACACTAGTAAAATACTTTACACACAGAGCCAGTTATGTGCGCAGGGCCCCTTCATATATAATCGCGGCATTTTCGGGTCGGCCAAATCGGCATATCGCATTTGCCGATTATCGCGATTCGATTAATTTTGCGATATATCGTGCAGCCCTAGTAGCTGCATGTGCATATATGAATTAAAGGGTTATTCCCATCTCAGACATTGGGAGCATATCGCTAGGATATGCCCCAAATGTCTGATAGGTGCAGGTCCCACTTCTTGGACCTACACCTATGCATAGAACGAAGCCCACAAAGTCCCGGAGGAAGCACCGCGCATACGCGGCCGCCCTCCATTCATGCTCAGGAATTTTCAAAAGTCCCATTGAAATAAATGGGAGGAGTAGCCACCGCTCCATTTACTTCTATGGGGCCTGACGGAAAAATCTGAGCCAGCACTCTGCTATTTTCAGTGCTCTCATAGGAATGAATAGAGGGCGCACATGAGCGGTGCGTCCTCGGGGACTTTGTGGGCTACGTTCTAAGCATAGGTGCGGTGGGACCCGCACCTATCAGACATTGGAGGCATAGCCTAGCCATATGCCCCCCAATGTCTGGGATGGGAATAACCCTTTAACTTACAGGAGTTATGGAGTTGGAGTCACTCAGCAGAAGTGTCAGGGTGGCCAGGCTCTAAACAGACCCAATCTAGCTGAACTGACATCCCTGAGGACGGGATACATCATCTCAAGTCAGTTTGAAGTCATGCAAACGAGAGGTTGTCTTCTAGTTCCAGTGCATGCGCATGAAAGGCTGGGTGTGCTTTCACCAGAAATCCTTTTCTGACAGGCTAGCAGCTTGTGACGCATATGCAGTGCACTGAAAAAGCTGATGCAAGTGCACAGGGCTTTACTGTGCATGTGCTGGAACCAGAGGACAACGATACGTGTGCAGGATTTAGAACAGGCTTCCGATGACATATGCTGTCCACAGAGGTATTAATCAAGCAGGTATGTTTATAGCCTGAGTACCATGACTCTAAGGAGCAACTTCACCGCCCTTTAGACAAGGTAAGCTGCTTACTTTAATCAAGAACACCTTTATATACTGTAGCTTAAGAACTAGAGTAAAAGCAAGTGGTGGTGCGCTCCATTTTATCAAGATACCATCATTATACACGTCTTTATGATCGCATTCAAACTTTGCTCCCCTGAAGAACAATTTATCTGAACTGGGGAAACGGGTTGTAACTTTAGGGAGAGTTGTTGAAGAATCTTCAGGACCACATAGGCGACAGTAGAGGGTTTAGCCACTGAGAGGTAGGGCCGCTCCTTTCGGGGCACGTGCTCTGCTTGTACACAAGGGCAGCCTCAGGGGCACAACAGGGACAATCCTGTATGAACCCAACTTCAAGGTGACTTGAACTCGGAATCGTGAGCAAGACGGGTCACACAACTCATGTAGCATAGTAGCCGCATCTATCTACATCTTTTTTTTTTTTTCCCCTGTTGTATTGTCATCTATAATGTCATCATAATTGCAGAAAAATACTGTCCTGCACTGCCAAATGTACTGTAGCAGTGTATCCTACAGACAGGGGAGATATGTTTGGAAGTCTTATCATTTCATCTTCTTGGTTCATTCCCAATTCCCCCGTGGCTTAAATAGGACACCTACATATAAAAGTGTTTTAGTACTTACAGACGTCATTACATTCATACAAGTAAAGAATTTTGTTCAAAATAAAAATGAAAATAAAATCATTAACCACTTACCAAACCCCAAGAATCAGAGCCAGCTCTTCCGCACACAGATCAGGCATCTGGAACTGATCTGGATCTGCTAACTTGATTTTATTAAGGACCGTGTCATCCTGTAACTCATGGTTCTGTCAGTGAAAAGATCATAATTAAAACCATAAATGTAAGATACTGCAACATCACAAAACTATTCTTGCAAAAATTTGGTCTGGTTACAGATAACTGAATAAAGCCTGACCTTCTTGCCCTAAAACTAAAATGCGGATAGATAATACAGATACAAAACTGTCTGAAAGCGTCTCATGCAGCTAGTAATTCTTGCTTGCAGACAAAAAATATTACCCTGGGATCTATGGCTTTCTTCACAGATATTGCTCAACTAAGCTCTATTCATGCTATTGCTTTCCCATTTCTGTAAAGGGCTCCATTATATCTGAAGGCAAGAATAGTGCAATTTGCCTATCCTGATGCAAAAAAATACAGGGATCAAGGGGATCAAACAGCAGCGTATGAATGCAGAAGGAAATATGGAAGTGTCGGAATAATGAACTCAAAGATGTAGAACTACACTGGAAAACAGCCTAAATATTAGGATTATGCCACAAGTTACTCTTTATTGCAATCTTTATGTAGAGTGACTTTTTGTGCCTTCCATAAATCATATTACATCAAAACAAATATTACTGTGAGAGGTCTCCAATATCTACTGTAACCTCTGGTCACATCACGTTGAGAGCTTACGTCAGAAGTTCTACCAAAGTATACCACTCACGGAAGGCTGAGATCCATCCCAATGTATAGACATACAGACAGGTTCCCATTGTACACGAAAAGTATACCACACTTTACATGTTTGTTTGCTTTTTTTGTACTACATTGTTTTATAAAGGGACCTAATAAACAAGCCCTACAGAGGCCAAAAGCACATTCTTTTGGCCTCCACTGGGTGAATAAAGCCCCAAGGATAAGTTTTTTGTATACACTGGATGCTTGTCCCATCTCCTATCAGTCCCTATATATGGACCAATTTCACAGGTAGTTTGAAGATACTGAGGGGCCATGATCATGACCATAGATTTTCACACCGGTTTATACTTTGTTAATACTAAAATCGGCTGCATAGGTCACATTCACTTATAAGCTTGAAATGTGAGTTGGCAATGTATATATATCCTGTGTATATGGACAAGAGCTATGTGTCTGAACATCGTTCTTTGCCAGCCCTAGCCTTTGAGAACCAGGTGTCCTTCTGTTAAATGAACCTACGATCTGGATAGATTGGAGGCTTGGGCAGATAAGGTTTAACACTGACAAATGTAAAGTTATGCACATGGGAAGGAATAATGTAAGTCACCCGTACTTATTAAATGGTAAAACACTCGGTAACACTGACATGGAAAAGGATCTAGGAATTTTAATAAACAGCAAACTAAGCTGCAAAAAACAGTGTCAGGCAGCTGCTGCCAAGGCCAATAAGATAATGGGTTGCATCAAAAGGGGCATAGATGCCCGTGATGAGAACATAGTCCTACCACTTTACAAATCATTAGTCAGACCACACATGGAGTACTGTGTACAGTTCTGGGCTCCAGTGAACAAAGCAGACATAGCAGAGCTGGAGAGGGTCCAGAGGAGGGCAACTAAAGTAATAACTGGAATGGGGGCAACTACAGTACCCTGAAAGATTATCAAAATTAGGGTTATTCACTTTAGAAAAAAAGACGACTGAGAGGAGATCTAATTAATATGTATAAATATATCAGGGGACAGTACAGAGATCTATCCCATCATCTATTCATTCCCAGGACTGTGACGAGGGGACATCCTCTGCGTCTGGAGGAAAGAAGGTTTGAACACAAACATAGAAGAGGATTCTTTACGGTAAGAGCAGTGAGACTATGGAACTCTGCCTGAGGAGGTGGTGATGGTGAGTACAATAGAGGAATTCAAGAGGGGCCTGGATGTATTTCTGGAGTGTAATAATATTACAGGCTATAGCTACTAGAGAGGGGTCGTTGATCCAGGGATTTATTCCAATTGCCTGATTGGAGTCGGGAAGGAATTTTTATTCCCCTAAAGTGAGGAAAATTGGCTTCTACCTCACAGGGTTTTTTTGCCTTCCTCTGGATCAACTTGCAGGATGACAGGCCGAACTGGATGGACAAATGTCTTTTTTCGTCCTTATGTACTATGTTATATGTTACTAAATGTTTAATCTCACTAAGACAATCCATACCTGTAGACCTTTATAGACCTCATAGAGGAGTTTCCCGCTTGGGACAACCCTCTGTGAGCCAAAATGTAAGCCCACAAAGAGTGCCACATACTCTGGCAGACCCTCACTGATCATGAGAAGGGGGATCTCATGTCCATGTATGAATAGAGCAACAGGTCGAGCTTGTGCACTGCTTATACATTCATTCCCTAAAGGACCTCTGGGGATCACAGAGCACAGCAAATGGCTATTTCTGGCAGTCCCATGAAGAGTGGATGCAGCAGTAGCGTGCGCGCTAAACAGGCCACTTCATTCCTATGGGGACATGAGACCTTTATTTCTGTGATTGCCCGGTGTCCCAGCAGTCGGACACCCACTAATCATATACCTTTCTCCTATCCTGTGAGTAGGGTATAAGTTTGTATTGTGGATAAAAACCCATTAATACTGAAGGCCATTTTTCAATTCAATGATATGGTTATTCCCATCTTTTACGCTGCCTGGACAAATAGTATGTACAGGTGCGGACCAACAATTAGCAGTGATCCACATGCAGACCACACTGCATCGTCTTCAGCATTCCCAATGACACACATATTTCAGCATGTTTCACCTGTAAACACTACCTAGTCATTTACCGCATCACAAACCTGTGTCAAATCACAGTAAAACTGGAGGTGGTTTTGATGCGTTTTTAACCACACTTCAACCACTAAGTGCAAATACAACTTTAGCGCTCGTTCAGACGACCACATGAATGAGTCCGCATCCTTTCTGCAATTTTGCGGAACCATTTATTTCAATGGGGCCGCAAAAGATGCGGACAGCACATGCTGTAGTTCTGTTCCGCGGCCCCACAAAAATGACAGAGCATGTCCTATTCTTGTTCGCAATTGCGGACAATAATGTCCCCATGGTGGTCCCCATCTGTAATAATGAGCCACATAGTGGCTCCAGCAGTAATAATGTCTCCCATAGTAGCCGCTCCTCTTTTAATTGAAAAGGACCTGCCGAAGGACCTGTGCTCAGCATGAGCGAGTGGTGACGTCATCACGCTGAACGCAGGTCCTTTTCAATAAAGGGAGGAGCAATGCCTCTGCGGGTGCAAGTGGATGAGGTGAGTAATTTTTTTTAACCCCTTAAAGGCCATATTGTCCTAGTGTACCAGTTTTTAATGGACGTTAGATGGGTGCCCTCCTGTCTAAGCAGCAGTTAAAAACGATCCTATTGATTTCAATGGGGTTCATGTGGCTATAAAAACAGACAAAAAATAGGACATGTTCTATTTTTTGACGGCCATGTGAATAGTCTCATAGCCGGCAATGGTTCTGAGAACGGTCTTCATGCAGCAGTTTTTTACTGTCATGTGCCTGTAGCCTTAGTCATCCTGAGAATCAGGCCCGGCGCTATAATAAGGCAGACCAAGCGGCTGCCTTAGGTTGCAGGGGACTTTTTTAAAAATATATCTGTATATGTAGCGAGGTGCCCAGGGATCTCACTGCACTTACTAATATCGCTGGGCGCCGCTCCGTTTGCCCCGCTGTGGCCCCTGTTACTGTCTCCAGCGGTGTATGCCAATTACTACCAACTTCGCAACAGGGAGGAGACATCAGCTTCTCTCCTGGGCGTTCCTTCTCCCTGGCTTTAGCGCTGTCCAATCGCAGCGCAGAGCGTCAAAGCCAGGGAGAAGGAAAAAAAAAACTCACCTTCTCCCTGGCTGTAGCTGTGATGCACTGCATTGCGATAGGTCAGCGCTACAGCCAGGGAGAAGGAACGCCCAGGAGAGAAGCTGATGTCTCATCCCCATTTCTCCGATAGTCGTAATTATCTTACAGCGGCGGAGACGGTAACGGGGGTCACAGTGGGCTAACGGAGCGGCGCCCAGGAAGTGCAGGGAGATCCCTGGGTGGCGCACTACATATACAGATAGATATCTTACAATGTTTAGACCCATGAAAGGTCCTCTTTAAATAAATCACGATGGAGGGGAAGAAATGTGACATGGGGGGATGATGTGCCATGGAGGGGGAAGAAATGTGACACATAGTGGCTGATGTGACACGAAGAGGGTGATGTAAAAAAAAGGGAGTGATGTGACATAGAGGGGGAGAAATGAGACATTGATGCGGTGAAATCTGACATGGGGACGGGGGTGATGTAACGGGGGGATGTGACGGGGGGGGGGGGGGTGCCAAATTGTAGCTTCGCTTGTGTTAGCAAAAATCCTTGCACCGGCCCTGCTGAGAATACTACACTTTACCACATGTGATCTGCTCATGACAAAAGGGCCACATTTCTCTCTACTATTATTTTAAACATTGGCCATCGTGTAGATAAAGACAAGTAAATAGACCTCATTCAGAAGGACCTGCACATATACAGGATAACAACAATGATTTAATGTACCAACATGTCTGACAATTGGCAGATCAATTTCAATATGATTATGGGACACCAAGGGTGATATATATATAAATTTATTGGGTGTACCTCCTTTACAATATATATAGACAGACAAAGATGATAGATAGATATATGAGCGATAGATAGATAGATAATAAATGTCCTACCATGCATGGAACAGACTTTGTCACTTAAAGGACAATGAAAGAAGGAAGAGTATGGATTTTGATAAAACACTATACACTTAAAGATGTGAAATAATGTACCATCTATGTAAACCCCTTCCCCAGCGAACATACACCTGCGACTGATACAGTCTAGATGACCCTCCTACATTTAATAGTCACCAAGCACAAAATGTAGCTATTAGTTTGATTATTAAAACTATTTCAGAACTTTGTGTCTTAATAACCAATATAAGCAATATACTGGTAGCATGCTGCCAGCAATACTGGGCGACAGTTGCGGAACACAAAATATCACACTGGTCTCTGACAACGTTCAGCAGCCTCCGTTACAGTCACAGAAGAAAAAGAATGGAAAGGGTTGAAGGGACTGCACTGTGGTCATTAACTGGTTATTCAAGATGCAAGCACAAGTGATCGTTTTGCTTTCCATACCTTTGGCAGGTTGTCTACAGGGGTTGGAGCGGGCGTCAGTCCATTGCGTAACAAGGAATCTCCTTCCCTTTGAACATCTAAAACAAGTTGAGCCAAGTCGTTTTCCTGAAACCGGGTCCGTTTTCCCAAAGCACCTGCAGGAAATGAAGACACAATTCACATCAATTTACTGCCTGTCAGGCAACGGTCCCAGTTCCTCTTTCTGCCTTTTGCTTTACAGGAGAAAGAAAATGCCGCCATTGAGACAGTTAACTCTTCCAGTGCGGAAAGAGAGGAGTGTGCCAGGTGCCCGCATCCACGGACGCTGCAGGTGACAAGTGACCAGGTCTGTTACTTAGTCACTGTGCAGCATTGTAATCTTTCTATACCGCTCACACCTAATCATTCCACGGGGACTCTCCCACACAGCACAATGAGACATGCCAGATCGCGCAGTCCTTTGTTCTGAATGTGTCTGACATAAAGAATAATTACAAATGTTACCAGTCTGCTCCCTACGAAATACTGGATTTTAATTGAAAAATAATAATGGTCTTATGACGGCAGCTCTCCTGTGTATAGAACGCTTTATTTCTGTGCGGCGTCTGTAATAAAGGTGCTGATGGAAGCTAAAAATAAATGGCTATGACGGCGAGGAAGTGCCTTGCTCGTGTGATTCTATATTATCTGTTCTGGAATTTGTTATTGCTCAGACAAAAATCAATTTTTAATTGCAGCAAACACATGGTACGTGTAATACAAGAGGTACATAACAGGGCACATCTGCAGCTATTTCACTGAACAGAGGGGAGTCCTGCTATCATTATATAGATCCTTGGATCATGCACACCGATACTTACAACCTAAAGACATAAATACATGATACAAGCAATTGACAGGCACACAAGGTGTATAGGCAGCCAGAAGCAAAAGGTTTAATTAAATGGTGCAAATATACATATGCTGCCGCTGTTATGGCAGTGAGTATCAAACCACCGAGTCAACCTAACAGTTTTCACTTTGGGGTATTCCTCAGGGCATTATCCTGGGCAAGTCCCCTGGTTTCCACCCATTAAGCCCTGTACTTCTGGACTTCTCTGCAGGGCTGCTACCACCTGAAGCACTCTGTACGACTGACAACTGACCCACGGGGGTCAAGTGACTCCAGTGCAGGACACTGAGGGGTCAGGCAAAACTAGAGTCAGGGACAAGCCAAGGTCAGGATAGGCGGAATATGTGGATGTTATGGTGGGCAGCGAATGGTAAATATGGAGGACAGGCACAGGTCAGGTCAGGAAGCAGAGTGTCACAATCCAGGAAACAGGCATACAATGAATATAGCACACCTTTGCAGAATACTAGCAAGTTAGGAACCTATTGCTTAGGCACCTTTTCACAAGTGAAGGTGCCTTAGATACCCCAAGGTAGCCAGCCATAGGCTGGAGCAGATTAGAGTATGTGCATGCTGTCCGTTTAAGAGCTGGAGGGAGAGCACACCCTAGAGGCAGACAAAGAGAGGCCGTGCTGGTAAGCAAGCCACAGCCTGGTAGAGGGACAGAGCAACTCTGGCAGCCGGGTCTGCTTGGAAGAGGAGAGGAGGAGGTAGGATCTGCGGAGCTGGGATATAGAAAACCCTGAACTATTGAGTAGAACATCAGTGGCCGTGGACCGCCACTGTAATGAATGCATGCTGCCATGCTCTAAGAGAACTTAAGGCAATAAAAAAAATAACAGAAAAAAGAATAGGGCTCCACTAGCTCCTATGCATAAAATATCTACATTATTAAATGAAAAATGACTGTGTACTGACCAGAATAAAGCATTTAAAGGTTACGTCATTACATATGAGGCTTCTAAACCACCGCCATGCTATTGTAGAGGATCGTTATGGGTTTGTAAAACATTTATTCTCTGAAATGCCACTTTTAAGATAATAGACAAAAATTAAATTATAAAATGGCATTTATACCTCTGTAAATAGATAAGTGGGTGGTACAAGTATAAGTAGTGGTCATGAGTCCTGAGTTGCAAGTCAGCTCTAGTGACATCCAGTAGACCAACACAGTCTCTTGGTTTTGAGGAAACCAAGGTTGGTGCAGAACAATTTACGGCATTGGCTTGGCTTCAACCTCACTGCACTAATGCCAATGTCAACCCAGGCCATACCGCTAAATATCAGTGGAGATCTGAATGCTGGGACAACTTCAGATCTGGAGAACAGGAGACTCCTGTCTCTACTACGGAGGTGCGGCAGTAGAGCATGCATTCTGCCATTCCATTCATGGTACTAAATGGTACTGCCAAAAAGAATCAAGCACTCTACTCGACCATCTCAGCCAGTTGCATAAGTTTGAATGGAGCCTCAGTGCACATGTTTGCATGACACTAAATTCAAAGGGGAACATGGAACCACAGTTCTTGTGTCCAATGCTGGTACCAGCAGTAAACCCTTAATAAATTCAGATTTTTGGGGGATTTTTTTAAAATTTCCACCCAGCCTGTGATACCTGTGAAAAATGCATACTCATCTGTTCCACACCATTCCATTACAGCTCCCCCACTCTCTTTACTGGTCTTCTGGATGGAATGGGTCACGTGCACCGCTGCAGCCAATGACTGACCTCAGTGGTCACGTGTCCCCAAGTGGCATGTCACTACTGGGTCATGTGCTGCTTGAGGATACATCACAGCTGAAGCCAGACAGCTGCTGCGGCACACAAGACAATGTACATCCAGAGATTTACACATGAGAAGACCAGTCAAGACAGCCTGGAAACTATACTAGAGCAGTGGGGAATAGGTAATAAAGGCTGGGGTGTAAGTTTAAAAATAAAAAAAGGCTGGATAACCCCTTTGACAGTAAAAACCCTTATCAAGTGGATATGGAATTTCTTGTTGTACCTGGAATACTCCTTTAATGTCCTTGCTTTTGTAATCAGTTCCACAAGACTATTTGGATTTGATGTTTGGGTGCCCATTGCCCACATAATTGCTTCTACTCTAGAGCTGGAATTATCAAATAGTATCTGCAATATCCTAATATTAAAGAAAATCTCATCAAAGGAAGCCAGTGACATATGCCCTGACACATTTATTATTCTTTAATAAAATCTATAAATCTTACTCCATCCTCAGTAAAAAAAAAAAAAAAACATAATAAGCATAAAGTGCTCAGATGTCTGGCCTAATTATTGTCACCAGGTGCAAATACCTTCAGACAGGGAAATGTGCAGCAGCTGCATTATCAGACGCATGTGACCATCACAAGACTCACGCTTTCTAGAAAGATCTCGCTTTAGAATACAGGAAAGCATGTTCCACAACAGCATATATACTGGTAGTTAACCTCCTGTCGTGCCTAATGAAATGAAAGAACTATCTTTATGATCTGTTGTGTATCTTAAAGAGAATTTTTTTAACCAGCTTAGAGGCTTCATAACGGGAAAGACTTTTTAGAATTAGAGCAGTTCAAGACGTCCCTTATGAAAATGTGCCTCGGGCCCTAGTTGGCATAACCTGATGACTGTAGAATGTTGCAATAATGACAGAAAGATAAATTCATATACAAATATGTACAGCAGTACCATGGAATGTTCAGCATTGTGGAATATTGTATTTACGTTAGTAGCGTGATGAACGGGAAAAAAGGTAAAATATATTCAGGAAAAATTTCATTATGACAATAACAACCATAAATTGGAGGGATAAAGTACCAAACGAATGAACCGTCAGTTATTTAAGTTGGAATCAGTTAAAACAGGCAAGCGTCAGGACCTGAGCTACTCTGAAATGGGCCAAATTGTTATGGGAGGGGCCACTGGGTCAGAACATCTTCAAAGCAGTGGTTTGTATCTACCAAAAGTGGCCCAAGGAAAGACAGTTGTTGAACTTGCGACAGGGTCATTAGCATACAAGACTCAATGGTCAAGTGGGAGTGAAAGCTAGCCCATCTATTCCAAATACACAAAAGAGCTAATACAGAACAAAAAGTCAAAGCAGGCTATAACAGAAATGTGCTAGAACATCCAGTGCATTAGAGCTTGTTAAAGTTTGTAGTTGTGTAACTACAGAGCTGGTAAAATGCCTACACTGAACCATGTCCACTAATAGGGCTGCAACGATTACTCAATTTAATTGACACAAAAAAATCCTCGATGCAGTTTTCCTGCATCGAGGATTCATTTTGATTATGTGACCACAGAGCGTGAGTGAAGTGAAGCCTTTCACTCACCGCTCCGTGGTCTCCCATCAGCACCACGCTGCACTGTCCTGGACCTGGCGTCCACACATCGTCAGCGTGTGCTGCCTGACGCTTTGTGATGTCAGGTCTCAGTGCATGTTGGGAGGACATGGCATGGAGAGGCTGATGGCACTGGGGGACATGATGGCATTTAGGGGGATGGCACTGAGGGACATGATGGTACTGGGGAGTGGGGGACATGATGGCATGGATAGGCTGATGGCACCGGGGGAGTGGGGGACATGACAGCATGCAGGGGCTGATGGCAGTGGGGGAATTTATGGCATGGAGAGGCTGATGGCAGTGGGGGACATGATGACATGGAGAGGCTAATGGCACTGGGGGACATGATGGCATGGAGGGGCTGATGGCACTGGGGGACATGATGGCATGGAGGGGCTGATGGCACTGGGGGAGTGGGGGACATGATGGCACGAGAGGCTGATGGCACTGGGGAGTGGGGGACATGATGGCACGGAGGGGTTGATGGCAATGGGGGAGTGGGGGACATGATGGCACGGAGGGGCTGATGGCACAGAGGACTGAAGACCTGAAGGGCTGATGGCGCTGAGGACTGATGGCACGGGGGGCTAATGAGTTTTTATAAAGAAAAATGTTCTTTCAATTAGTTTTTTCTCATTAGAGTACTCAATTATTCGATAGAATACTTAATTACTAAAATAATCAATAGCTGCAGCCCTATCCACTAATGAAGGCACCTAGTATGTGCAATAAACATCAGAAATTGAACATAGAGAATGGAAGAAGGTGGTCTGACTAATTATCTATTTCTCTACACCATGTGATGCTTACCTAGGGAAGAGATAGCACAAGGTTGCACTAGGTTGGGAAGAAGACAAGACGGTGGTGGAGGCAGTGTGATGCCCTGGGCAATGCTCTGGTTGAAGAAATTAGGTCCTGGTATACATGTGGCTCATACCCTGACACATATAACCTACTTAAACATTACTGAAGAGCAAGCATACCCCTTCATGGCAGCATTATTCCCAAATAACAGTGTCCTCTTTCAGCAGGATAATGCACCCTCTGACACTGTAAAACTTGTTCAGGAATGGTTTGAGGGACATGACAGAGTTTAAAGGGGTTGTCCAGAATTAGAAAAATATGGCTGCTTTCCAAACAGCCTCACACCTGTCCATGGATTGTGCCTGGTATGGCAGCTCAGCTGAGCTGTAATGTCACACTCAACCTGTGGACAGTTCTAGTTCCGTCTTTGGAAGGAAACAGACATCTTTTTTTCTAGTCCTGGACAACCCCTTTATTACGCATTAACTTAGCCTTTAATTTATTTCTCAGTCAGTTTAAGCATCAGTGGGCTGTGCTTGAAAAACAAGTTTGATCCATGGAGTTCCCACAAACCACTTTATAGAACTTTTAGGATCTTCTGTTTTGGTGGTACAAGTGGAAACTACTAAATAATAGGCATATGGTTTTAATGCTATGGTTGATTGGTATATCTTTCTCATAATAGATGTCCACAAAATATATAATGGCTTAAAGTGTATTCCTAAGCATGCACAGTCACACCTCCATTCAGTGATATGAGACTTACAAAAATAGCCAAGCACTGATCCCATAGCCATCACGCATGTGAGACCTGCTCTATGGTCATAGCAGTGCCCTGTTCTTCAAGTTACTAAGTAATATATTTTATCTATCTCTAAAAAACATTTCTAATTAACAAAAAGAGAAACATTTTAAAGCCATTCCTCACAGACCGGAAAGTTCTGACCTGAGAAATACCAACTTCAGAGCCAGCACTGTACTCACTCATCCCTTGGCTGCAAAGACCTCTTTGTGTGCTGAAATGATAATTTTTTCCACTTTTACTCACAACATACATAAATAACAATGTCTTTATTATGATGTCAAGGAACCACATATTAAAAACTTAAGATCCACATATACTAGAATAAACTACAACAACCAGACAGTGTTTGTAGACTATATCCGATCAAGTAGATTAGAGGACACAATTTGCCACAATGCTTTGCCAATTGTTGGATGCTGTGACAGTTGTGTCTAATTAATGGCATTAAAAAGGTGGTCTGTGACGCTGATTTGGACAAATTTCTTCTACCCTTATCGAGTTAAAAACCAGTTCAAAGGTCAGATGCTAAACTAAGCCTGCATTAGAACCTGGAAACCCCAGCCAGTGTTGGTGTCCACTAAACCACAGACCACAGTTTTCTTTCAAAGTTATCTGTTACGTGACAGTTTGATCTGTACTCGACTCTTTGATCTGTCACACATGGGCATCTGTACTGCAACTTTTTAGACTGCCAGCCTATGAGAACGACAGGTCTCCAAATCATGGAGACAGGTTACGGGAGCACTAAGAGGCAACTTAGCCACTGAAACGGTGGCATGATTCCATGACCTACAGCAGGGATCCGCAACCTTTGGCACTCCCAGCATGCACACTTGCTCGGCTGTTCCTGAAACTCCCATAGAATTGAATGGCGGATTCTGGGAGTCGTAGTTTCAGAACAGCTGGAGTGCCGGAGGTTACTGATCCATCACCCACAGTGATATTGAAGAAATATAGTGTGGTGTCGGCCTTAAAATGGCCGCCCAGCTTTCAGTTCTTTTTTAAAATCCCACCAAGCAGAATATGTCAAATTAAACATATTTACCTACTACGATTGGAGGGTTATTTAAAGACGACCTTTTACCACTCCTGACATGTCTGTTTTAATAGTTTTATGCGTTCCCCGTGTAATACCAATTCTGGAGCCTCTATTCTTATGGCTCTATGTTGTGCTATTCCTTTATTATTTGTACTAGAAGTTATGAATACATTGTTATTAGCCTTCAGTAAAGGTACAGAGGGGTGGTAACAAGTTGGTGGCGTGTGCGTGCACAGACTCACTCTATCCAATCAGTGCTGTCATTTTCAGACTGTGCAGGTACACACCTCCAACTTGTTACCTCCCCTCTGTACCTTTACTGAAGGCTAATAGCAATTCATTCATAACTTCTAGTAGAAATAATACAGGAACGGCACAACAAAGAGCCATAATAATAGATGTTCCAGAATTGTTGTTATTACATGGGGAATGCATGAAACTATTAAAACAGACATGTCAGGAGTGGTGAAAGGTCCTCTTTAAAAATCACTTGAAAGCTGAACAACCACCTGAAACAGAGTAAACAGAAGCCTGGGTCATTTATTATACTGAAATACGTCTATATGAGGCATATTTCAGGTGAAGATTTCGGCGCAACAGTCAGTCAACTTCTCCCTACTTACTCCAGGTCTAAAAAAGTGGGCATGGCGTGGGCAGGGAAAGGGACAGGCCAGCAGGCCTACAAAATTCAGGGCAATGTAAAATCCTGCTAAATTATACTCTGATTAGCCCAGGCGAGGCAAGTTTGATAGAGTAGGTCCCTTCTGTTAGAAGCCACCTTGTCGCTGGTAGATGGGCCGGACACAATTTTGACTGTCTGATTTTGACCGTATGGCATAGCAGTGATGCAATTTACATTTATTCATGTTCCTATGTTTGCATGCGTCTTAGCGCATGGCAGTGTGCTGCTACTTGTAGTCCTTGTTTGCCATTACACTGCAGCTATGGTAGCGTGCACCTGAACCCCTTTATTTATTTATTTAACATTTTTGGAGGTGCTGGTCTAACTTTGTTTTTTGCACAGAGAAGAACAGTCTGATGCACAGAATACCAAATAATAGGAGATGACATAGAATGCAACACAGATTCTTTCTTAGAAGAGGATTAGATGACAAGATTAACATGTTTGAGGGCAAAACATGCCAATGGCAACCATTCCTCCATGGAGGCTTTTAGGATTAGCACTTACTCAAACACTAAGCCTGACCGATTGTTTCTCCTGACCCAAGCCTGTCAATTTTTCTGTTTGAGGCAGACCTGTCCGCTATCCATTATATACAATCAATTATAGTGATTTTAAACATCAACTGCCTTGAAGACTTCAGTGGTGAATCACAAGCAAGACTTTGATTTTAGTTTGATTTTACTCTACTAAGCAAGGTGTGGAGAATAAGGAGGATGACTTTGTAGCTAAAACATAGTTTTCTGTTAGCTGGAGATTTATTTATTTTTTTACTTCAAGGGTCAAAGTTTTATAAAATAAACTTGTCAATAGAAATTTATGCCAGTTGGGAAATATGACAGTCGTTAAACAATGTATCACTTAGCTATGAATGTATGACTGGAAGGGATAAGTAGATGATCATTAAATGGATAAAGAAGCATTTATCTGTATTACTGTGCATAACAACTCAAACTACAAAACAAAAGCAAAACAGACGTTTTCCACCACAATAAAAAAAGGGGGAAAAAGTTTCTTCCTTGCTCAAAGTTAATTTTTCATGAGACAGTTGCACCATAAATATATACATAAAAATAAGCTGATGGGACAGCTTGGTTTTAAAAAATGGTTGTCTTGTTGAGATAACCCCTTTAAAGTAATCAGGGGCGTAGCTAAAGGCTCATCAGTTCTGGTGCAATAGTTCACTTGGGCCCCCTTCCCTCAGTGCTTTGTGGCAAGCGGCAGGGGAGCACATAGCCTTCCTTCTGTCTGAGGGAAAAATTGAAATGGCTCCCCTTGATCTACCCAACTACCAGCATGCTCCATTCATTTCTGTGGTGTTCTGAGAACAGACAAGCAAATGTGCATTTTAGGAGTTGTAGTTTTACCACAGCTGGAGTGCCGAAGGTTATCCATCACAGACCTAACCCCTACCCTCTAGCCAGAGGTGCAAAATCTATGACAGAACCTTCCCAGCATGCACTTTCTATAATACTGGTGCCTTCTTATGTGGCACAAGGGTCTTTGGGCACCTCAGGCTCCTAGGCTCGGTAGAAACTGCTATCTCGGCACCCTCCATAACTACGCCCTTGAAGGTAATAGTCACTAGATGTACCCACATAGCATGACCATTTGTGAAGTTCATGGATGTTACGCAAAGCTTTCAATCAGACACATTGGTCAGTAGGGGGCAAACAATATAAGGAAGTCCCTGCTTGCCACATTGCACTTAACCATCCAACATTGCAGTGATTTACCTTGGAGATGCCGAATGACAGATCTACATGAAAAGCAGGTATTCTCTCACATTGCTCCACCAAGATAATTGACCAGAGTCAACAGGACAATAAGATCTCTGGATCCATGTGAGGTATTGGTTCTAGTTTTGTTAGAAGGACATTGTCATGTACTATATTATGTCTGACTTTCATTTTTTAAATGGGCATAACTTCATTTAAATGGGCTGTCAAGTATTTCTATATTGATAGACTATCCTCAGGATAGGTCATAAATATCTAATTGGCAGGGTCCAACGCCCTGCACCCCTACTGAACAGCTGTTCCACAGTAGATCTGGTGCCATAACAACATAAGTCCATCCGCTGTGTAGTGGTTCCATCTGCTACAAAATGGACAAAGCTGTGTAGTTCCACAACGATGATGAAGTTGATATGTGGTGGTGCGAGGTGTCAGCCAATTAAATATTGATGAGATCAGATATCCTAAGCAGGGGCCACCAATATAAAATACTGAACAACCCTGCTAAATGTTTTTTATGGTCAAATATAGGAATCCACACAACTAATTGCCTGAATGAATGGCTACTGCAATGAGGAAAGTGGGGTATGCAGTATCAATTAGAGCTGCTTATCTCTTTTGGGAATCAAGATTGAATACTTAGGGCCTTTTACACAGGGCAATATTTGTCTAAATCATTCAAAAGGGCTTGCTTTTTTAAGTTGGATGGATTGTAGTTTTAATTGGTATCATTCTTGATTGCGTTTTATTCTATTTTTCACTGATGAGATGACTAGAAAACACAATTTTGGTAATTTTTTATTTTTTTTACTGTGTTTTCTGTGACCCATTAATGTCAAAGGGATTCTGTCACCAAGTTTTGGGCTATAGAGCTGCGGACATGCTAGCAGCGATCTAGCGGCAATATATCTGTCCTATAAAAAAAGATTTTATAGATATGTAAATTAGTCTTGTAAGTGTCCAAGGGGCTGTACTAACCTTCCTGGAGCCCAGCCGTGCCCAGCCACGCCCGCCTGTGAAGGAGCCCAGCACCGCCTATGTCCTCCAAATCTCCTCCTTTCATCAACTATAGATTGCCGAAATAGCGCATGCGCGGTTCTTTCCCCGAGGCTGATGCCACGCATGTGCGAGCTCGCGCATCGCGAGATTACGGCAATCTATAGTAGATGAAAGGAGGAGATTCGGAGGACATAGGCGGTGCTGGGCTCCTTCACAGGCGGGCGTGGCTGGGCACGGCTGGGCACAAGTAAGGTTCGTACAGCCCCTTGGACACATACAAGACTCATTTACATATCTATAAAATCCTTTTTTAAAGAAATAAAAACCACACAGCCCTATAGGACAGATATATTGCCGCTAGCATGTCCGCAGCTCTATAGCCCAAAACTTGGTGACAGAATCCCTTTAATTTCATAGGACGAGTTGTTACAAATGCAGTGTATCGAGAGTAGCCACCTTTTCCAATAAAATATACCACCCTAGATGACGGGTAAAAAAAGGAGTTGTGGCTTAACACGGGGTGTTAATTGACACCAGTGGCTTGTTCATACTGAGTTTTGCAGCATTCTTGTTTGTTTTCAAAAAGAAAAAAAAAAAATCTGTCATTTTAAAAATAATAATGGAGCAAAAAAAAAAAAAGAACTCTTACAGAGAATCAAATCAGGAAAAATACTCTACACGTATTTCAGTCCTGCCTCCATGTTCAGGAGCTCAGCAAATCTGGTTTGTTGTGTAAAAGTAAATGAAAACGATAGCTTCTTGGGGACAGTAGGGGGACTGTCAGAAATCTTTGTCATACATATATAAAAGGAAATATCTTAGATTTCTCTGTAGTGATAATCATTATGACTATTACTGTAAGATAAAGATCTGGTATAGCCAGGATACAGACAGTGTAAAATGGACAGTTTATTATGTGTGTGGGGTTTTAAGTGTTTGACACTACGATCTAGATGATGGTAAATGTCTGGGTCATGGCATCAAAATTTGGCGCAGAGGGTGACTAGATGAGCAAGTGCTCATCTTCTCACTTCTTATACCATGATGAAGGACGACAAACGCGTAGCATGTGAATTCGCACATAATGGATCTTTTTAAGAAGTGACGAATAAAGAATCATTTTATTGAGATGCAGTGCTCGATTTTTCTTATCAATATTGGACTGTCTCCGGAGCAGCTTCTCTGTGCACAGTCACATTTTCCCGGGCTTTAGACCTTGCAAAGTAGTACAATGGTGAGCTGTGTGACCTTCCTTCATCTTTGTTCATAGTCCACGTTATCCTCCCCTTGGGGTCATGTACAGTAACACAGAGAGAGAGGATATTTCTTCTCTCTAACTACTAACTGTAGCCTGTCAGCAGTTTCCCACCGGTCCCATTTCCTCCTCTACGTTGACCAAGATCACAGCCAGATGAAGGGGGAATAGTTGCTTTAACTCTAAATATGAAATGTGAGCTTGGTTTTGTTTGAAATCAGTCAAGCTAAGCTTTAAAACAAGACCAGAATCTAGCCACTATAAAACTGGTGATATAGCATGACAAGGCATTTTGGAATCCAACAGATGCTTTCATCAGGCAAGACAAAGGGATCTTTTCAATCCTGAAATGCATTGCCATTACATCAATAAAGTTATCAATTACTATATTTGGTCATTCCATCCCAACAATGCCGCAATTAGTCCCATTCTTGTTTCTGGATTAACCTCTTGTCTGCTGTTTTGGCATTATCCATTTCTCCTGGTTCAGACCCTGTTTCGCTACAACTATTTGCAAACCACGTATTCTAGTAGGTCTGCTTCGAGCTAGCTTGCATCAATTTTCTTATAAATACTTTGCAGACATAACCTGGGTCCTTAGCATCCAAGCCCATTTGGCCTTGTGGTGGGCTCTGGTGAAGAACGTAGGGGTAACCCTGGCTTCTTACCCACCAAAGTATTTAAAAAAAGACTGTTGGAATTCTTGAATTTGGCTGTGGTTTCTGACAGTGAAGTGCATCATGGGAATGCCTGTAAACAGCAACAGGAACTACATACAGGATGTAACCAAAGTGATTTGTTTACATGGAGGAAATGGTTCAGTAGAGCCCAAATTGAAAAAAAAAATCATGGGGAAGATGTATATGAGCATATCTGTTAAAAACCACAGTAATCCCCATTAAAGGTATTGTAAGTATCCTAACTACTGAATGAATATACAAGTAAGCAACCAAGGTGGATATGTAGCTATTGCCCACAAAAGAGTAAAGTAAATGCTAAGAAATTTTGATTACTAAATGATGGCCTTGACTACACAGATGGGAGACAAAAGCCCGATGGCGACCCCTAGTGTTCTTGTTTTATCAGTAATTAACAATAACAGATGGCAGCTACAATATACATGTAAAGTTCAAGCAATATACAAATACTAAAGCTCTAAATACAACATGGAATACATCAATGTGCTAGAAGGGGATAACCGGACATATGTGGATACATGGTACTGTATATACCACAAAAAGAAATCTGACTCTTAACTCTCTTTTCTCGGTGAAACATCACATATAGCACAACTTGAATAACTATAGCATAAATTTCAAGCAACAGTAACACATGACTAAACATTATTCTTTATGGTCAGAAATCTCTTAAGGACTAATTGGGACTGAGGTAATGTTTTCATATCTAAACACATAGAAAGGGGTGAAATAAAAATATAAATTAAAATTCTTTAGATGACAACAATGTAATAAAAAAATGCATAAAACAAAAATGTACCTTTATCATTAAAGGGGATGTTCAAGATATTTTTATAAACTGCTAGGGACCTCATAAAAAAAAAGCACTTGCAGGAAAGGAGAATACTGTTTTGAACACTGTTCGGGAGCTGTGTTGCTCCAAAAGGGAGGCATTTCTGAAGGCTATTGCTTAGTCTGTCATTGAGCTACAGCCACAATTTTGGTCTTGTTTTAATGTTGATAATCTAAACATTTAAACAAGTTACTACAAATTACAGCTGTTAAAAATGGGTCACAGTGAAAGCTATATATACCTAGCTATAATTTTTAATAGCTGTATCTCACCTAGAATTTGTGATCTTGGTCTTTTAAAACTTAGATCAGGAGCACATCTGTAGGTGCTACTAAGCTCGAGATATAATGGGTTAAATTAGCCCCCTTTTCATTTGGCTGTGATCACAGCCAGCCTGGAGGAGGGTGGGTGCAGTGAGGGAGTGCTGACAGGCTACAGGAGGAGATGAAATTAAAAAAAGATCCTGTCTACCTGTTTTACCTGTAGATATCCCAGGAACAAATGACATGGACTTCTATGCATGTTACAAATCCCCCTTAACCCATCAATCAAAATCTACAATAAAAATTTTGGGGGGTGTTTTTCCAATTTTGATGTGACTGTTAGGGGATTTTCCAGAATTACTATGGTTTTTTAATAGATATGCTCATCTAGTTGCTTACAACATGTACATGGACTCAGCTGAACTGTTTTCACTCTGGTTTGTTTGCATCCTTTATGTAAAACCTCCTGTTGTGGTATCCAACCAAACCCACAGCTCCAGCACCAATCCTAACCACGCCCAGCTAGTTTATAGCTCCTCCCACCCAGTTAGTTACATAGACACTCCCCTATCACTGCCCCTGTTGCTGCTTTGACATGCTCATGGACATATTATCACTGGAAATATTAAAGAGATGCACGGACATGATCATGTGACCACAGCCCAGAACAGAGGATGGGAGCAACAAATATAAAAGAAATATATTACAAAATTACAGCTACCTTCATAAATGATTATTTTAAAGGATGTTGATGCAAACTGGAAAACCCCTTTAAACTCACCGTCCCAGCCCACTCCAATCCAGTGTGGCTTCTCCTTTTCCTTGTTTTGGCTGCAGAGGTGCGAGCCTAGAGCACAAGTGTATGACACAAGACCGATGAGGCCAGTGAGCAGATGCAGTATTGTGCAGGACATCACCACTGCAGCCAAAATAACGCCACTGGCTCTAGTGCAGGGAAGAGGAGACCCAAAAAATGCCAAGTTACTCTGTATTTAGGCATTTCATTTATATAATTCCCATATACTACATGTACATTTTCATATACGGTAGCCATTTGACTATAACGCGTTCTGCCATGGGTATGGGTTAGTGGTAATATGAGGGCTCATATAAAAATGGTATCTCTTGTGCTGTTTTTTTTTTTTTAGGATAAAGGGGTTGTGCCAAGTTTTGAAGTGATCAGTTATAACTAACTGACTGGTAGGGATCAGAGAACAGGTGTCTCATTCCCCCGATCTGATGGAGTGGCAGGTCCAATATGCTCCTTGTAGAGTACAGTGCTCAATTATTTCCGGCGGTCTCAGAGAATGAATGCCGCTCTATCAGCTCGAGGAAATAGGACTCTCGAGTTTGTTATCCTCTATCGCAGGGATCAGCATCCTCCGGCACTCTAGCTGTTCTGAAACTACAACTCCCAGAATCCTCCTTTCACTTCTATGGGTGTTATAAGAACAGCCATGTCCATGTGCATGCTGGGAGTTGTGGTTTCACAGAAGCTGGAGTGCGGGGGTTATACAAATTAAACACCTAAATACAGAGTAACATTTTTATATACTTAAGAACTATCATAAATTCTTGTAAAGTATAATGCAATATTCTCCCAACCACTTGTCTAGAGGCCTCTATGAAGAACACCACTGACGAGATTCTGGCATTTCTGTACATTGCTCCATTAAATATTCCAATGCCAGAACATTCCTCTGTCATTTGCCACGTTGAATTAATTCAAAACATTACAGGACCGACCACCGTGTCTTGGCTGCAGTTCTGGTTTTGCTGTGGATACACATTCTAACTGCAGAATTCAGAAACACATCCAAAAGACAATTTACGCCATCTTTATCCATAAATGATATGATAATAACACATAATATCTGCCGCAATCCTACCTACTATATAACTTGCACCACGACTCTGGCAAATACTAAGACAAAATCATAAAATTATAGCTACAACAAAAATACCGCCACAAATACTGATATCATCATTCATTGCTGATGAATTCAGAAGTAAACCTTAGGTCTCATGAACACGATCATGGCTGTTTTAGCCCAGTTTCACACTGGCGTTAAGCTTGTCCAGCAGGGCAACGGCCTGCTGGATCCGCACTACCGTTTGCACACGTGTGCTGCCGGAAGTCCGCCTGGCCCCATTCGCTATAATGGGGACCAGCCGGAGATCCAGCCGCAGCACGGCAAACATGCTGAGAAGCGGCCAGACAAACACCGCTGTGTGCAATGCAGTGTTAAAGGGAACCTGTCACCGGGATTTTGGGTATAGAGCTGATGGCATGGGCTGCTAGATGGCCGCTAGCACATCCGCAATACCCAGTCCCCATAGCTCTGTGTGCTTTTATTGTGTAAAAAAAAACGATTTGATACATATGCAAATTAACCTGAGATGAGTCCTGTACATGAGATGAGTCAGGGACAGGACTCATCTCAGGTTCATTTGCATATGTATCAAATAGTTTTTTTTACACAATAAAAGCACACTGAGCTATGGGGACTGGCTATTGCAACCCATGGCCTCAGCTCTATACACAAAATGCCGGTGACAGGTTCCCTTTAAACTGGCCTTAAGGTTCACAAACCACAAATCCGCAAAATGCAGATGCGGTCCGTGTGCCATCTGCATTTATTTTGTGGACCCATTGGCTTGTGAGCTTTCAACATCCGTATGTCCGTTCTGCAAAAAGAGAGAACATGTCCTATTAGAGATGTTGCGATACCAAATTTTAGATTCGATTTCGATACCATAAAAAAAATATTGCGATACACGATACCATTCGATACCACGTGGAAAAAAATAAAACACCAAAAAGTTTTAATTTTATTTTGTTCTTTTCCGGCGTTCACCGCGTAGATTTTTTAAAAATATTTTAATAGTTTGGACTTTCTGGACGTGGGGACATGTGATATTTTTATTTATTTACCGTTTATATTTTATATGTAAAACATTTTTTTTTTTTACAGTTTATTTAATAATTATTTCCCTCCCTTATGGGCTGAAACCTGGGGTCTTTTAATCCCTTGTCCTATTCACCCTGATAGAGCTCTATTAGGACCTCACACTCTCCCTGCTGCCCTGTGCATAGTACACACAGCAGCAGGTAGCTGACTATGGCAGCCAGGGTTTCAGTAGCGTCCTGGCTGCCATGGTAACCGATCGGAGCCCCAGGATTACACTGTTCGGGCTCCGATCAGAAGCTGCCACTGCCACCAATGAGGGGGAGGGGACCCTATGGCCTGGCCACTGCCACCAATAATTTTAAATCTGGGGGGATTGAGGGGGGTGGGCGCACTGCATCACCAATGATAATTAACCTTTAATACAGGAGGCGGGTGCCGGCAGCAGATTAGCGGCAGTTAACCCCTCAGGTGATCGCAGCTCCCTGTCAGAGGCAGGGTGCCAGCTATGCGATTCTGCTGCCGGGACCTGCCTCCTGTATTAAAAGTTAAAGACGACCTTTCATGAGCAGGCTACATAGATCGGCGCCCAGGGATCTCCCTGCACTTACTATTATTCCTGGGCGCCGCTCCGTTCGCCCGCTGAGGACCCCATTACCGTCTCCTGCTCTGTATGCTAATTACTACTATCGGAGCAATGGGCAGGAGACATCAGCTCCTCTCCTGGGCGTTCCTTCTCCCTGGCTGTGACATTCTGCGCTGCGATTGGACAGTGCTACAGCAGGGAGAAGGAACGCCCAGGAGAGAAGCAGAGGTCTCCTGCCCATTGCTCCGACAGTAGTAATTAGCATACAGAGCAGGAGACAGTAATGGGGGCCACAGCGGGCAAACGGAGCGGCGCCCAGGAATAATAGCAAGTGCAGGAAGATCCCTGGGCGCCACTCTATGTAGCCTGCTACTTAAAAAAGTCCGGACCCATTTAAAGTCCTGCTATCAATGGTGGCACCCGCCCCTCTCCACTCATTGGTGGCAGCGGCGGCACAGGGAGAGGGAGAGACTGCTTCCTTCTCCTCTGTGTCGCTGAGGGAATCATGTTCTGTGATACTAGACTGCGCAGCCCAGTATCGAAAAAATCGAAATCCCGATACGATACCGGGACAAAATTATCGATTGGGTATCGAAATTTCAATGCCCGCAACAACCCTATGTCCTATACTTGGCTGAAAAATGCAGGCCACAGACCTACTTAAGTCAATAGGTCAGCAAAAAACACGGACAACAACTATATTTTGTGGATCCGCAATTTGCACACCGCAAAATACATACAGTAGTGTGAATGAGGCTCAAAAAATTTATACACCATCTTATAAAGGTACGGTATGCGTTTTCTTCTTTATTCTCATCTGAATGGGATGCTGCAGTAACGCAATATGGCTACAACACAGCGTATGAAGCTGCTCGAGACAAACTGATGAGGGTCTGACACCCATCACTCCCAAGATCAGCTGATATTGGTCCTAGACGCTTATGAAAAAAAATTGTGAGCAGCCTGAAATAAAGTTCCTCCCCAACTGGTAAAACCCAGTTGAACCTTTATTGCAGACCAGATTGCTGCCAATTTATTCATAAACTTCTAGCAGAAATAATAGAGGAATGGCACAACATACAGTTATAAAATGCTCCAAAAATTTTATTACTAAAAACATACATATCCGGATATGTGACAAGTCCTCAAACATGTACAGGCTGCGCCCTGCATCTCCACCAGACAGCAGCCGGTATCCAGAAGTCTTCCAGCATTGTCAGTAAGAAGTCTTCCATAGATGCATTAAGGCTTCAGGGCTAATCTGCTGTTATAAGAATTTAAAGGGGTATACTGGTTGTTTCAAGTTAGCCCCTGCATAACTATTGGATCGGTGCGGGTCCTACCGTTGCGACCCTCTCCAATCACGAGAATGGGGGCCCCATACCCCCCCCCCCCACCCCCTGAAAAGCTTTGGAACACTTTTACGTATCCAAGCCATTCTGAGACAGTTTTCTTGTGACATATTGTACTTCATGATAGTCACAACCTTGAGTCAATATATTTCACCTTTATTTGTGAAAAAATCCCAAATTTACCAAAAAGTTAGAAAAACTGCCAAATTTTCAAATTCTCTACTTTTATAATAGATAGTGATACCTTATATAGTCGTTATTACTTTACATTTCCCATATGTCTACTTCATGTTTGGATCATTTTGAAAATTACATTTAATTTATAAGGAACGTTAGAAGTTTAGAAGAAAATCTTGAAATTTTTAGAAAATTTCCAAAACCCACTTTTTAAGGACCAGTTCAGGTCTGAAGTCACTTTGTGGGGCTTACATAATAGAAACCACCCAAAAATGACCCCATTTTAGAAACTACACCCCTCAAAGTATTCAAAACTGATTTTACAAATTGCGTTAACCCTTTAGGTGTTCCACAAGAATTAATGGAAAATGGAGATGAAATTTCAGAACTTCACTTTTTGGGCAGATTTTATATTTTAATCAATTTTTTCCAGTACAAGAGCAAGGTTTAACAGCCAAACAAAACTCAATATTTATTACCCTGATTCTGCGGATTCCAAAAACACCCCATATGTGGTCGTAGACTGCTGTATAGCCACATGGCAGGGCGCAGTAGGAAAGGAACGACATATGGTTTTTGGAAGGCAGATTTAGCTGAACTGGATTTTAGATGCCATGTCCCATTTGAAGCCCCCCTGATGGAGTAGAAACTCAAAAAAGTTACCACATTTTGGAAACTACCGGTGCCAGTTTTATTAGTACTATTTTGGAGTACATAAGATTTTTAATAGCTCTATATTACGTTGGCACAGTTTTATTTTTTATTTTTAACAACATTCATCTGACAGGTTAGCTCATGCGCTATTTTTATAAAGCAGGTTGTTACGAACGCAATAATATCAAATATGTCTACTTTCTACAATGTTTGTTTCAGTTTTACATAATAAAGCATCAGTTTTACAAAAATTAGGTTTTTGTATCTCCATTGTCTGAACGCACAATTTTTTATATTTTTCTGCCGATTGTCTTGTGCAGGGGCTTGTTTTTAGCAGGAAGAATTTGTTTTTATTGGTACCATTTTTGGGTACATATGATTTTTTATCATTCATTATTACAGTTTATGGGGTAAGGTGACCCCAAAAATTTGTTGTTTTGGCGCAGTTTTTATTTATTTATTTGACAGCGTTTACCTAAGAGATTAGGTCATGTGACTTTTTTTATAGAGCACATCATTACAGACAGGGCAATACCTAATATGTCTACTTTTTCTTATTTATTTAAGTTTTACACAATAATAGCATTTTTGAAACCAAAATAATGATGTTTTAGTGTATCCATAGTCTGAGAGCCATAGCTTTTTTATTTTTTGACCGATTGTCTCAGGTAACATCAAATTTTTTGCGGGATGAGGTGACTGATCGGTAGCATTTTGGCGGGTATATGCCTTTTTTATTTTATTTAATTTTATTTATTTTTTTTTACCGTGTTTACATGAGGGGTTAGGTCATGTGATATTTTTATAGAGCAGGTTGTTACGGACATGGCGATACCTAATATGTCTACTTTTATTTATTTCACTTTAACACAATAATAGCAGTTTTGAAGCAAAAATAAATAAATCATATTTTAGTTTCTCCATTGTCTGAGAGTGATAGCCTTTTTTATTTTTTTTGACTGATTGTCTTAGACAGGGTATGATTTTTGTGGAATGAGGTGACGGTTTTATTGGTACTATTTTGGGGGGCATACGCCTTTTTGATCGCTTGCAACAATTTTTGTGATGCAAGGAGAAATTTTACACTTTTTTTTTTTTTTTTTACGGTGTTCACCTGAGTGGTTAGGTCATGTGATATATTTATAGAGCTGGTTGTTACGGATATGGCGATACCTAATATGTATATATTTTTTTAATGTATTTCACTTTAGCAGTTTTGAAACAAAAAAATGATGTCAGTGTTCTGAGAGCTATAGTTTTTTTTTTGGGGGGGCCATTGTTTTAGTTAGGGGCACATTTTTTGCCGGATGAGGTGACAATTTTATCGATACCATTTTGTACGACATACGATTTTTGATTGCTTGGTGTTGCACTTTTTGTGATGTAAGTGACAAAAAAGGCTTTTTTTTTTTTACACCTTTTTAAAAAAAATTATGGTGTTTATCTGACAGGGTGGATCATGTGATATATTTATAGAGGAGCTGGTCATTAAGGACACGGTGATACCGAATATGTTTGTGGGGGTTTTTTCTTCCGTTTTTTATTATAAAATAAGGGGAAAGGGGCATTTATTTTTATTTTTTTTAACTTAAAAACTTTTTTTTCTTTACTTTATTTCTGATTTTCACTTTTGGGGGTCTGATCCCCTCTGCAATGCATTACAATACATCAATATTGTAATGCATTACCTGTTTGTGTGCTACAGTGAGTAATACACTAACAGGTTGCCTTGGAGACTCAGCCTGAGGCTGGATCTCCTCGGCAACCATAGAAGGCAGGTCCCCGATGCCGTGCAAGGCAATGGGCAGCCTCTGCACGGCATTGGGTTGCCTTCTTACACATCGAGGAACTTGATGTGCTCCCTCACTCGACACAAACCCCTTCTACGTCCCGGTCAGTTCGGACTGCTGCATAGAAGGGGTTAATCCGCCGGCATCTGCTTTTACAAAGATGCCGGCGGATACAGCAGGGGTCCGGCTACCAGGGATCGCGTGCGCACCGCTCCGGTGCCAGCCCGGTCACCATGACATACTATTACATCAAATTGCAGGAACGCAGTGGCTTCCATAACGTAATAGTACGTGATGTGTCCGGAAGGGGTTAAATCTCTGTTTCCGTTTTCTTTGCATGTAATTAAAAATGTATTATAGCCACGGAGATAATCAATTAAATCTATCTGTATAGAGCCACCTGCTGTTTGCTCTTTTTCTAATTACTCTGCCCCGCTCACTGAGATGAATGCACATGCTCAGTTCCATCCTTCAACTGGCACTAGCTGAGCAAAGAAGAATTCACCAAGAACTAGGAGCCTCATCTTAAAAGAAATGATGAAGACTTTGATGATATTATACAACTGTTCACATTTTTCTTAGCTTATGTATCTTTTTATAGGAATTTTATTACATTGTTCATGTCCTATACTTAATTTAGCAACTTTCCTTTCTATTCAATACAATATGTTAATTGGGCCCTTTTCATCCATCCCTAACATATCAAGTGCTTCAGCAGTGGCAGAACTACCACCACAGCGGCTGCTTAAGGGGCTGCAGTGGTAGGTGGGCTCAGGTCTATCCTGTTAGTACACACAGATCACTGTGTGTGTACTTGCCAACGAGTTCTGGGCCATAATGGACATAGCAGGACTCACGCACTGCTGTGTCTGACATCCATGAAGACCCATGCCTCATTCCTCGGATGTGCTCTCTACAGCAAGCGCGATACAGTGACATGATCGTGCATGCTGAGCTGAGTGCACAGACAAGGATCATCCTCAGGGCCTGTGCACTCTCCTACTGAGCCCTGAAGGCACGTTGACGTCACTGCATTGTGCATGCTGGGGAGAGCGAGATGTGCTCCATTCATCGAGGGAACAGGGCTAGGGGAATTAATACTAGTTAATTATTAGTATTTTATAATTGAATAGCGCTACAGGGCAGCACTACTTTAAGGGGTACTACATGGGAAGCACTTCTGTAAGAGGGCACTAAGGGGCCAGCACTACAGGAGCAAAACTACTGTGTAGAGACATTAAGGGGCAATTCTACTGTGTGGAGGCAGAAAGGGTACATGGCCACTGTGGGGGCACTAAGCAGGCATTTTACTGAGTTGGGGGTTCTAAGGAGGCATAACTACTGTGTGCGGGCTCTAAGGAGGCATAACTACTGTGTGCGGGCTCTAAGGAGGCATAACTACTGTGTGGGGGCACTATGGGGACATGACCTCTGTGTGGGGGCACTAAGGGGCATAACTTCTCAGTGATATTCAGTATCTGCATACGTATTTGCTCCTACACAATGAATTCGTGTTTGAACATTTCAGATGGTCTCTCGATATGTGCTAACACATAGAAACATTTTATTTTAGGAATGTAGTAAAGGTTGGCACAAACAAATTGCTACAAAAAATGCATATCCTAATTTTAATATTTCTATTTACTTTAAGAACAACTAAAAGGGCTGGCCCGTACATCATGGAGGTGGTAGTGTGCACTTATGACCACCTAGCTGGCGTAGTTTTGAGTTTCTGGCACACTGGGAGCTATAGATGTGCCAAACTTATTACGAGGTCTGTGCTTCATAATAAATTAGGGGCATCTCACTCAAGCACCCAGGAGATCAAGACTGGCGTCGGAAATGGGAGTCTTGATAAATCTCCCTCTATGTCCTTTGTATTACCAGTAAATGCAGACTTTTGTCTCTTAGCCAGATCCAAGTATTCATTATGATTTCCATTGTGTGGTTTTTTGTGTGGACCCATTCATTTAAATGAATTGGTCTTTGAAGGATAACAAACAAGAATAGTGGATGCTGATTCTTAACTGAAGAAAACTGGAGTGTGAACAGTACTACTTACTTTGATGTGCTTGTGAGCGGATAAAATCTGGATAGCCCATGGATGGAAATAACGGTCATCTGGACCACACCTTTATAACTCATGAGCATTTTCTTTCTGTCCAATAGATGTCTAGTTTCATACATTAGACTAGATTGAACAACCAGAGTGCCTCCAATATGGGACATCTGACTCTTACCAGTCAAATTAACTTGAAGCTTGGCCACGTTCCTTGCTCGGTTAAGGTGCTCCTTCGCTTTCTTGTATTCATAGAAATAGAGACATACATATCCACACTCAAGATGTAGCTGCACAAGCAAGTCTTGACCTCCTTTTTCCAAAAACAGGTCTTCAATTTTTGGGACTTAAAAAAAATAAAAATAAATGTATTATTTGATGAATAGGAGCAAAAATGTGAGAAAACATGGTATATACACTCATCGACAAAAAAATAAAGATAACTCATCCAGACAGAAATATCAGATAGCTGCAAAACTCAGCATGCAGTTATGTCTCGGGCATATACAGTACAGTCCAAAAGTTTGGACACACCTTCTCATTCAAAGAGTTTTCTTTATTTTCATGACTATGAAAATTGTAGATTCACACTGAAGGCATCAAAAATATGAATTAACACATGTGGAATTATATACATAAAAAAGTGTGAAACAACTAAAAATATGTCCTATTCTAGGTTCTTCAAAGTAGCCACCTTTTGCTTTGATTACTGCTTTGCACACTCTTTGCATTCTCTTGATGAACTTCAAGAGGTAGTCACCTGAAATGGTCTTCCAACAGTCTTGAAGGAGTTCCCAGAGATGCTTAGCACTTGTTGGCCCTTTTGCCTTCACTCTGTGGTCCAGCTCACCCCAAACCATCTCGATTGGGTTTAGGTCCGGTGACTGTGGAGGCCAGGTCATCTGGCGCAGCACCCCCATCACTCTCCTTCATGGTTAACTAGCCCTTACACAGCCTGGAGGTGTGTTTAGGGTCATTGTCCTGTTGAAAAATAAATGATGGTCCAACTAAAACGCAAACCGGATGGAATAGCATGCTGCTGCAAGATGCTGTGGTAGCCATGCTGGTTCAGTATGCCTTCAATTTTGAATAAATCCCCAACAGTGTCACCAGCAAAGCACCCCCAAACCATCACACCTCCTCCTCCATGCTTCACGGTGGGAACCAGGCATGAAGTCCATCTGTTCACCTTTTCTGCGTCGCACAAAGACACGGTGGTTGGAACCAAAGATCTCAAATTTGGACTCATCAGACCAAAGCACAGATTTCCACTTGTCTAATGTCCATTCCTTGTGTTCTTTAGCCCAGACAAGTCTCTTCTGCTTGTTGCCTGTCCTTAGCAGTGGTTTCCTAGCAGATATTCTACCATGAAGGCCTGATTCACACAGTCTCCTCTTAACAGTTGTTCTAGAGATGTGTCTGCTGCTAGAACTCTGTGTGGCATTGACCTGGTCTCTAATCTTTGCTGCTGTTAACCTGCAATTTCTGAGACTGGTGACTCGGATGAACTTATCCTCCGCAGCAGAGGTGACTCTTGGTCTTCCTTTCCTGGGGCGGTCCGCATGTGAGCCAGTTTCTTTGTAGCGCTTGATGGTTTTTGTGACTGCACTTGGGGACACTTTCAAAGTTTTCCCAATTTTTCGGACTGACTGAACTTCATTTCTTAAAGTAATGATGGCCATTCGTTTTTTCTTTACTTAGCTGCTTTTTTCTTGCCATAATACAAATTCTAACAGTCTATTCAGTAGGACTATCAGCTGTGTATCCACCTGACTTCTCCACAAGGCAACTGATGGTCCCAACCCCATTTGTATGGCAAGAAATCCCACTTATTAAACCTGACAGGGCACACCTGTGAAGTGTAAACCATTTCAGGTGACTACCTCTTGAAGCTCATCAAGAGAATGCCAAGAGTGTGCAAAGCAGTAATCAAAGCAAAAGGTGGCTACTTTGAAGAACCTAGAATACGACATTTTCAGTTGTTTCACACTTTTTTGTTATGTATATAATTCCACATGTGTTAATTCATAGTTTTGATGCCTTCAGTGTGAATCTACAATTTTCATAGTCATGAAAATAAAGAAAACTCTTTGAATGAGAAGGTGTGTCCAAACTTTTGGTCTGTACTGTAATATATATATATATATATATATATATATATATATATATATATATATATGTGTGTGTGTGTAATTTGCACATATTAAAACATCATTTTTCTCAGCAATGCAAGCATATAAGATTAACATGGGACTAACACAAATGCCTTTAGCTACCAAGTGCACATGCAACAGGTCAGCCAGTTTCACACATCTGCTGACAGATGCCCTTTAAAGTTAGGTGTGTAGCAGTCAGAAGCAGGTCTCTGGCTGGGGACAAAGAAAGGAGAGCTGTGCGAGAGCTTAGTGGACAAGTCTTTGAGAAAGGCTGCTGAAGTATGGATTTGGTAAGCTGGCAGACAGAAGCTCTCCAGCTGTCAGACAGGGATGGCTGATGTACAGTGAGCGCCTGACAGGCAAGGATTTCATTTTGCTGTTATACATGCTTACACCTATTCTTTGCGGTCAGAATCATTAGGACGAAAACAGACAAGTGTCTGGTTTCCTCCAAATTATTAAATTTTAATCAAATTAGTGATCCTGAGCAAATACACAACTCAACCATGCATATTATACATACTTATCAAGAAGATAGCTGCAAAAACTATTACAATTCAGTGACAGCCACATAGTCCTCTGGCCCAGTTTGTACAGTATGTTCAGTGCAGAGCAGAACAGCACAGCCGAATCTGGCACATCAATACCCTAGACCACCAGGGAAGTCAAAAATTACGAGGAAATATTATTGATTCATTATTATCAGTAGTCTAAGATAGGGCGCAGGTCATAGTCCAATACATCTTACTGTACAGTATAAAGAGTATACAGCAACAGTCTAGAAAAAACGTCTGCTTACTACGGTGTGCAGCATCTCCAGACTTGTCTCTCAATGAGCACATCTGAGACATCAATGGTAAGCAATTGCAAAGGGAGCTGCCAGCAGGCCTCCTCATGAACTCAATTTCCTTCAGAGATTCAGCTAAAGTTCTTGTCAGCTGTATTCAGGATCATAATCCCTGACAAGCGGAGCAGAGAGGAGGACGAGGCAGCTCTTTAGCTCAGTGTTGTGAAGTAACTTGTCCTGCTGTGTGATTAGGACCGGTTTTGTGTGTACTAATAGGACGGCACCCATTTTATTTCTCCTAATGATTGCTCCCCAGACAGAATGAGCTATTATAACTAATGAAAGGCATTTGGGAATATATTTATAATAAAGTAATATACAAGCATCTTCATTTTCCTAATTCCCGGAGAACCATTTTAAAGTGGGCCTGTCACCACTCCCGACATGCCTGTTTTAGTAAATATACTCAATGACAAAAAAAATAATTAAAATCACGTACCAAAAAGCAGTTGTTAGAATCAAATGAAACTTTCTATGTGTTAATTTAATGATGATACTTGTAGGAGATTACGGTATTAGAGCGAAAGGATACTGTAAGTTTATTTTGGGAAAACTGTCCAACTGAAAGAAGGCTCTAGTACCCTGTTGGAGCGCCTCTAGCCTGGATAAAAGATGACATATGGTTGGGCATGGAGGCATACAGGTGTTCTCGTATTCCGCATTAGGCTACTTTCACACTTGCGGCAGAGTGATCCGGCAAGCAGTTCCGTCGCCAGAACTGCCTGCCGCATCCGGCAAAACGGATCCGACATTTATTTTTTTCACCTTTTTTTCTGTCTGCTCATGCACAGACCGGAAGGACGGATCCGGCATTCCGGTATTTTGAATGCCCGATCCGGCACTAATACATTCTTATGGAAAAAGGCATTCAGGCAAGTCTTCAGCAAGCTACGGTTTTCTCTTTTGCCTGATCAGTCAAAATGACTGAACTGAAGACATCCTTATGCATTCTGAACAGATTACTCTCCATTCAGAATGCCTGGGGATATACCTGATCAGTTCTTTTCCGGCATTGAGCTCTTTTGACAGAACTCAATGCCGGAAAAGAAAAATGCTAGTGTGAAAGTACCCTTAAATAACTATTTTGGGGCATCATTTCTTGTAACTGTGTTGTGTAGTAATGTATGGATAAATTGACAACTGGCTGCTACCATTCCCCGTTTCAACGGGGCAGGTCTCAACATAGTCTCACACAAGCAGCACTGACTGGAGAGTGGAAAAATTGGTCAGGAGCACAACCCCAAATGGTAACACCCAGTTGGAAATGTATTCATAAGCACAAAGCAGAATAAATAAAAAAAATAATAAGATGCTCCTCAGGAATTGTTTTATTATGGGAAATCTAATTAATTACTAAAACAGACAAATCAGGAGAGCTGACAGCACCTCTAACTACAGGGTAGCAATAGAGATATACAATGCTGTTGAGGTCTGCTTCACATGATTTAATACTGTCCACTCTTATTATACGGCTCTTGTAAGGGCTTCACGGGTTAGAAATCGTCAAACCTGAGATTTCCATGAGAATACTACTGTAGAGTCTATACTATAAATGTGACCTACAGATAACCTGCAATCTCTAACGTCTGACACAACTGGCATTACTTATTTATTATAGTGACCTAATGTGCAGTTACTGGAATTTATTTTTGCTCCAACAACCGGCCAGGTGGACCCTTGAGAGCTGTTCCTTAAATAAGATGAGCCGGTAAACTAACACACATCTATGAATGATAAGTCCAGGCTTAGGCTGCTTTCACACTAGCGTTCGCTGGTCCGCTCGTGAGCTCCGTTTGAAGGAGCTCACGAGCGGACCCGAACGCAGCCGTCCAGCCCTGATGCAGTCTGAATGGAGGCGGATCCGCTCAGACTGCATCAGTCTGGCGGCGTTCAGCCTCCGCTCCGCTCGCCTCCGCACGGACAGGCGGACAGCTGAACGCTGCTTGCAGCGTTCGGGTGTCCGCCTGGCCGTTCGGAGGCGTGCGGATCCTGTGCGGATCCGTCCAGACTTTCAATGTAAGTCAATGGGGACGGATCCGTTTGAAGATGCCACAATGTGGCTCAATCTTCAAGCGGATCCGTCCCCCATTGACTTTACATTGAAAGTCTGGACGGATCCGTACTAGGCTATTTTCACACTTAGCTGTTCTATGCTAAAAATAATGCAGACGGATCCGTTCTGAACGGAGCCTCCGTCTGCATTATTATGAGCGGATCCGTTCAGAACGGATCCGCCCGAACGCTAGTGTGAAAGTAGCCTTACTGGTGATTTCATGGTATGCTGCCTTCATGTGTAGATGCTTTGCTGTTCTTGCAGAATATATTTTAGGACTAAAGACTTGTAAAGTAGAGCATGCCTGATGTTCTCACACAGTTTTATAAAGCCTTGAGGTATACTTCTAAATCAGTTAACCTCTTAAAAAGGAAGGAAAAAAGAAATATGTATTTCCAGTCTCCAGAGTAGAGCATGGTGAGGTCGATGCAGACATACTGAACCAATTTTTTTTTTATATATATATATATATATATATATATATATATATATATATATATATTATAAAGGTAAAGTTTTGTACTGAATTGCATGCAAGACAAACCCCAGTCATAACATGTTTTATATTGTATGTGTACAGCTGGAATCTTACCAATGAATGTACGTGCTTGAGTAAATCAGGACTTTTCTTCCCAATTGCACCCTAGAACCATAATGATATGTGCAACAAGCTCTTAACCTTTGGTTGCCTCAGCATTGTACCAGCTGGCGTGCACTTCTCCACATCTGATGCTAGATTGGGATGCTAAATTGTACCTGGAACTGGAGGGTTTTTCAGGGAGTGAAATATTGATGACCTATTCTAAAGATAGGAAGAAGAGGCCACAACAAGAGTTGGACTTCCCATCGATCAGATATTGATGACCCATTATGAGAGTCAGTCATTAATATTGAAATCCTAAACAAGACTTCAAAGATGAACAGGCTTAGTACAGCACTAAACAAAATAAAATAAAAAAAACTTTTGACACTATGGGAGAATTATTAAGGCCACCCTTGTGTACGCCGTGATGCCTCTTAATAAATTTGGCGTATTTTTCACTGTCAGTGTACAAGAAATTAAATCTATTCTAGCCAGGAGCAGAAGTAGATTTCTGGTGTAATTTGCACCAGTTTTCTGCGTTAGTCTGTAAATAATTGTCAAAAGATCTGTAATTACCTTATAATAACAGCTTTCAATAAAATGTAAGATGTTATAAAATGTAAGCTGTTATTGTGCTATATATTTTTTTATGTAAAAAATATATAGCACTGTAAATCTGATGGTCAGCAATACATAACTAAGCTAAGCAAGTTTTAGGCAAGAAAAAATATATATTTCCTCATTTCCCTAGTTCTCCTCTGGCCCTTTGTTTATCTGCAACAACAACAATCTCTGAGGTTTTCCTCATGAATATGGGTGCCCCTCCCCGCGCTCTGCAAAGGGAGAGAATAAAAGTGCTGCCCTGAGAGAAACGTCTGACTGCTGGGATACTCAGCAACATGTTGTATGTGTAATCCTACAAGCGCCAGCTGTATAATGACACTGCTGATACACACAAGATCATCTCCCTACCTGTTTTTGTGCAATACTCTGCAAATCTCCTCCAGTCTGTCAGCTCTGTGTCTGCAGAATGAGTAGGGCAGATCCTGTGTCTCTTCACTGCCTGCAGCTGCTCAGCAAAGCCTCCAGCCCTGAGTCTGTGCTGTGATGGTAGAAAGGGGTTAAACTTTCTTGAAGAATCTAGTGGGAGGGAGACACAGGGCAGACAGGAGCAGCTAGGCCAGTGAGGGGGGGGGGGGGGCGTGGCCATCACAGCGACGTCTTGTGCACAGACACAGACCTGCATTCTGAAGGGTTGTGTAACAGACATCATCAGAGCAGGGAGAGAAGCTGACATCACAGGTCATGTTACCCTCAGTGAAATCTGAGAAAGGAGCCACTGCAGATGAAGTAAGTGAATTGTAAACCCCTGACATTTGATTAGTTAGAAACATACAAAGAACAAAAAAATAACTCGGACAACCATTTTAACATCCCCTGTTCCCTTAAAAGACCATTGCTATGGCTTGTCTGTCTTGCCTTTAGTATAAACAGAAGACAGAGGAACATTAGGCTTCAGAAAGAGGAGGCGTGTCTCTCAGTAATCCAATCTGATTGGCTGGCAGGAAGATGCTGGCTACAACAAGTGTGTATGGGAAGTGAGAGAAGGCAGTTTTGGCCTCAGAGAACTGGCAGAGAAGCCATCTTGAGAAGATCCTCATATTGCAGAGGTTAAAACAGCCATAACTCAGCGAAAAACTAAAGGAAAACAGTGGTATGTGAAGAAACTAAAGATTGCTTCAAGCATAATGTTGCAGCAGCAGTAACATATGCCAAAATAGATTTTTTTATGAAAACATGATGGTTACACTTTAATACATTTCCCCCTATGGGTTTCCCTATTGGTATGCGAGTATCAAGTACTAATCAAGTTCTGTAGAGCTGTTCTAATCAAGATTGAAGGGGTTATCCAAGACTGTAACAAACCCACCAGAGTGGCCGGCCCGCTGGCCGTGCAGAGATGGAGACCAAACCCAGCAGCGGGGACCAGGTAAGTATGATCACCACCGTGGGTCGGCCACTCTAGGAGTCTTGGATAACCCCTTTAACGCTGATTATTCTGTAGCAGCTCTACAGATCATGATTAGTGCTTAATGTCGGCATGAGGAAAGCCATAGGGGGAAATTTACTCCTGTTTCTAAAAAGTTATGGTTAGTGCTGTTAAAAATTAGCAATCGTCAATGTAATTTGACACACCAAAGCAGCCTCTTTCAGCACTTCACTTACAGAATACAGGCTGCTGTAACCTGGCTCCTGCACTGAGCTGGCAGTACCTGCAGGGCAAGAAATTCTAGGGCACGCTCCTTGTCTAATAGTGAGCAAAATATTTTTTTTCTGTGACATCAAGTGATAAAGTAAATGTACAAATTCTGGTCCTTCCAGCATAGAGTAATGTAACCCAGATAATATATGACGACATTTCAGTATACAATCCTTTTCAAGTTGTATCTGGTGCACAGGATGAAGGGCTAGTGTGTCAGCTACAACCAGTGAGCACTGGAGGAATGGAGGGCATCATAGGTTCTACTGGATCTTCACAACAGTACCCGGAGGGCAATTACTGGTTCCATTAAAATATTATACTAAGATATGTCAGGTTTGACAATTGTTTAGTAAAATCTTTAACTTTGTGAAAACTGGTAGAGACTATGGGGGAGATTTTTCAAAACTGGTGTAAAGTAGAACTGGCTTAGTTGCTCATAGCAACCAATCAGATTCCACCTTTTATTTTCCAAAGGAGCTCTGAAAAATTAAATCTGATTGGTTGCTATGGGTTTTCCTTTACATCAGTTTTTTTTTTTTTTTTATAAATCTCCCCTATATATTTTTCTTTGTGAACTTAAATGGGGGGAGTCCATCAGAGGAAAAATAAATAAATACATTGAAAACACATGTATGCTACACCATCACCAAATGCATAAAAATATAAACCCCAAAGCTTTAACAAGCCATTTACACATACTGTATAAAAAGACTAGGTTCATTTTAGGTGATAGATTCATTTGAATGTTTTCGTGGCAGGAACACTTTAAAAACCATGAAATGAAGGGCACCACATCTCGAGAACGAAGCTGCAGAAAAGCCCTGTAACAAAATTCTCCTTGAGAGAGATTTTGTGATTTCTGGATAAGAACCTTCAATTACCTTTTGCTTTCTGACGAGTATTGAAGTTGGCATATCAATAAAAAAGTTGAAAATTAAAGATTACAATCTGCGGCAAAAGGATATTTTACATTAGGCAGCTCTGCTTGGCATGTCACACAGCTTGCTTCTCACTGCTGAACAAAGTTTTATATGAAAGGAATGGATGTTTGCTTGATGCTGGGCCCAAGGCATAACAGGCAAGTCAATGTGGCGGATAGTGTACCACAAGTCATCTGGATAATTGCTATAGTTACTATGTTCTAAAGCTTTTCACATTTTAATTGAATTGTTCAAGACCACCCATACAGCCCCCCACCCACTTAGTATTTATGCCCCCTTCACAATACTTATACAGTGTAGTTATGCCTCCTTATTGCCCCCACACTGCAGTTATGCCCCTGTAGTGCCCCCACACTGAAGTCATGCCCCCTTAGTGCCCCCACACTAAGGGTTCCTGGAGAACTGGGGTGACTTCTCTGTCAGCTAAAGGCTCTACAGTAGGGATGGGCTGCACCTCAATGGGAAAAGTACTGCTGTTTTGGGGAGAAGACGGCTAGAAGGTTGAAAGTGTTTAAACTAGGGATCGGGAAAGGGGGGGTAATTACATTATAGGAGGGGAAGTGCAGATAGTGACCTCAGGCAAGGTAATGGAACTAGGGTGGGACTAGAGCAGTTCAAAGGGAAAGATGTAGGGTACAAAAACGTCCAAAAACCTTTTCATTGTATGTATACTAGAGCCAGAAGCCTAACTAATAAAATTGGTGAAATGGAATTGGCAATGTCTGAAGAGAACTTTGACATAGTGGAAATAACTGAGATATGGCTGCATGATGGCTATGATCACCGGAGCGGTTAACTTATAGGGTACAAGATCTAAATAGAAGGATGGCCCACAGTACTTAACCATACTATACTACAGGTATCTATTAACCAACAGACCTAGAACAGAGGTGAAGGATGGAGACACCTGGGAAATAATGACCATAATAGGATAAACGTACACAATGTATAGCTCGGTAATGCGGGAAACAGAGTGGCGGTGCGCAACGTCCCATGTAGATATCATAATAGGATAAACATCCAGTTCTCATTAAAAAGGTTGTTTTTTTCAGGGAGGCACAAGAACATTGAACTTCCGAAAAGCAAAATTTTACTAAGACAAAGTCCTCAAAAATGAAAATACAGCCACAAAATGGGAACATTTTCAAAGCATCCTAAATTATCATTGTAATAGATACATACCATATAGGAATGTAAGGGTCAAGTACAGAAAAAAACAATGTGGATAAATAGAAATGTAAAGAGGACAATAAATAACAAAAAGAAAGCGATGTAAAAATGGATAAAGACAACTAAGCTGGAGACAGAGATGCTTATTGCCAAAGAGAGCAAAACTATCCCTAAAACGTTATTGGTTATATAAATGGTGAAAACGTTAAACCTGAAAGTGTTGGCCCTTTAAAGAGTGTTGTAGACAGCCATGAAGACAAAAATTAATTCAATGATTTTTCTTCACTGTATTCACTGAGGAAACTGAAATGTCAGCTGAAATGAGGGTGTTAAAGTAAACTCTCAATTAAATGTGGCTTTTCTGACCAGAACAGAAGTGTAGCAGCATCTTAAAGGGAACCTGTCACCTAAAAAACGCATATAAAACTGCCAGCATTACCTCATAGTAGCCCCTAGTCTGTTAATAATCATATGTTTGATGGTCTATGGGTTCAAAACACAATGTTTTAAGCGCCATCAGCGCTATCTTGCCGGTCGGCTTGAAGTCAAGGGGGCAGCAGCTTCCTTGCTTCACATCAAGGTAAGCACGCTCCCTAACCGTCCCTCTTTTGTTACATTGACAGCCTGCAGTGCGGCCGGGATCGCACAATTCTCACGCTGGCGCAGTGCGCTGCTGGAACCCGGCTAACAGCGGCAGCCGTACACCGAATCACATCTTATCACGGAGCGCACTGCGCACGCGCGAGATTTAATGCGTTCCTGGCCGCACTGCAGGCTGTCAATCTAATAAAAGAGGGAACGGTTAGGGGGCGTGCTTAACTTGACTTGAACCAAGGAAGCCGCTGCCCCCTTGACTTCAAACTTACCGGCAAGATAGCGCTGATGGCGCTTAAAACATTGTTTTTTGAACCTATGGAGCATCAGACTAACCGATCAAGCATATGATTATTAACAGACTGGGGGTTACTATGAGGTAATGCTGGCAGTTTTATATGCGTTTTTTTTAGGTGACCGGTTCCCTTTAAGAAGATTAAAACAGAAAAATCACTGGGTCCAGATGGCACACACCCCCATATCCTAAGAGAATTGATAGAGAATGACTCTATATTGACAGGGCCTGTTCCACAGGATTGGCGCTTAGCAAATGAGGTGCCAATATACAAAAAGAGGTCAAAAACACATTCTGGAAACTTTAGGCTGGTAAGTTTAACATATATTGTGGGTAATCTGACTGATGTCACCCTGGAATTATTACTAGGAGATCATGATAAACTTTACATCCAAAGTCCTAAACTTTACCTGCTGCCGCTCTTCCGCTATCAGATCTAGATCAGAGCTCTGTTGCCACGGCAACCAAGCAGCTGGTGACATGGCGAGAATTCTTCCTTGGTCAACGAATTACAGCACAGAAGCCTCTGACTTCTAGTGGATGTAGCTAATAGATGACATCTGGATTCTGCAGGTCTGTTCTTCTACTTGTATATACCTACAATGTTGTTCACTCACAAACGACACATGCCCAAAATATTCAAAAAAAATATAAATACATTTTATTGCATAAAAAGTCCATATACATAGCATATGTCTAGCGTAATCAAGATATAGATATGTGCACTATAAAGCATAAATATCACATAGTGGCCAGCCTATTATACCACATGGGTATGTCCCAGAATATAGGTATATCCCCATACAAAGTACATAGCTAGGGAATGTGTAATAACACTAATAAGTGATGCTGACCCAAAGCAATTATTCAGCAAGGGAAACAAAAAATTATATATAGTAATGAGGTGGGGAGGATGAAAGAGAAAGCAAAAAAATAAGACACCAAGAAAACAACAAAAACAAGTGAAAACAGAAAAAAAATAATGAAAACTGGACATGTGTAACATCTGTTTGAGGGTAGTAGCAGCATAGGTTAGGTGATTCTGGCACATTTATACGTCTGTTTCCTCTTCATTCTTATTTTTATATTGTGATATGCTATGTATATGGACTTTTCATGCAATAAAATGGATTAATATTTTTATGACTATTTTGGGCATGTGTCGTTGTTTGCGAGTGAACAATATTGTAGGTATATGTTGGTTATTGCATTTATGCCTTGATGTAATGTTGGTTTATTGAGGCCTGTTTTGGTTCTGTTCTTCTACTTAGCCCAGCAGGCATGATGATGCTACTGCATCGGACATGCTGGGGATAGCACAGTCAGTCAGGGAATGAGGCCTGGGCTGTAATGGATGGCAGACATCTATTATAGCCTGGGCCCCCCATACTGCTGCAGGCTTCACAGCAGCCACTACAGCTGCTATGGTGGTAGTTCTGCCCCTGATTGGGGGGTCGCACTCCTGCAAACTTAATGTGTGCAAAGATTATGCCAGCGGCGCAGCGAGCCAGACACACATAGCCACAGCAGCTGTAATGTGAAGTGAAGACCTTCAAAATTAACACTAAATTTATACCACTTCTAAACCCCTAACTGGTACTTACAGATTTCCATCATTTTGACCTAGCGACAACATACTCTGCTTATTTGGCTGGGGCGGTGACATCACGTCAAATATGCATTATAACAGCAGCCAATCTCTGGCCTCGTCGGTATATAGCCGATACCAGTGATTGGCTGCAGTGGTCACATGCTGTCGACAAGATATCACTACTACAGTTGGGTAAACACAGCCTAGTTGGGAGAAACAAAGCAGCAATGTGGGATCTGTCAGGAAAATAACATTCATTTATTTCTAAGGCCAATCTAACCAAATAGTCAATTTCCTAATAAACAGCCATCCCTCCTTGATAATCTTGACTAAGGATAAGCGAATCTATTTCGAATGAAACATCCAAAGTCGATTCGCATAAAACTTTGTTTCAATACTGTTAGAATGTATTGGCTCCGATGAGCAGAAGTTATTACTTCGCGAAGTCTCGTGAGACTTTGGATAATAACTTCAGAAATTGAATCATACTATAACAAAAAAAAACGTTTCCCGAACTCGGGTTCAGGGTATACGTTTTTTTACTGGACTCTGCACGATGGAAAAGCATAGTGTGCTATTATTTTGTATCACTTATTTTTAAAAACGTATGTAACGGTCAAAAGATGACTGACTGTACTCCGACTATAGTGAACAATATGTTTCCTCAGAGAGGGTGACCTCGAAACTAAGTTGAAGATTCTACTCCTACCAAAGCTAGAAGCCCTAAAGAATCTATCCACTTGCCCTACTGTTTTTCAAATTCCTTAAGAACATCGTTATTTAAAAAACATTTTTTTTTCCATAATGGGTGGATCAGCCTGAAGCCAATATTTGGCAATAACTCTCTTGATATAGAATTATAGCAAATGCTAGTCTTTCCACTGCATCTCTCAGCAGATGCCTTACCATTGCCTAACAATCCCACTTTTGGTTCCCTTGGAACCCAAAAACACCAAATATTCAATGCACTAAATCCCTTACTTCCCTCAAAGGCCACTGAGAGAACCAATGGACCAAAACATATATTTGACGTCTGCCATCTCAGTTAGACACTTGGGGCCATTTTCTAAAAAGGCTTAGTAGTCCTTTAGACTCAAGAAAAATATTATATAGATAAAAGTATTTAGACACATCTCTTAATCACTGAATTCAGGTTATTATTCAGTCCCAATGCCACAGTTTTATAAAATCCAGCACCTAGCTATGCAGTCTAGCTTTACAAATATTTTACAAACATAATGGGTTGCGTTAAAGAGCTAACCGAATTTGAATGTGGAAACGTAATAGGATGCCACCATAGAAACAAGACAGTTCATGAAATTTACTGTGAGTGCTATTATTACAAAGTGGAAGCATTTAGGAACCACAGTAACCCACGAAGTGGTAACGTAACAGAGTGGGGTCGCCAAGCGCCGAGGCGCGTAGTGCATAAAAGTAGTCAACTCCAGAGATCCAAACCTCCTCTGGCATTAACAGCAGCACAAAAATTGCACACCTGGAGCTCCATGACATGGGTTTCCACTTCCAGAGCTGAGCAGTTGCATCAAGCCTTACAACACTATGCACAATGCAAGTGTAAGATGGAGTAGAATAAAGAATCCAACTACTGGACACAGCACAGTGACAACATTCTGTGGAGCGACGAATCACGGTTCTCTATCTGGTAGCCTGATGGGTTGGTGAATGCCAGGAGAATAATACATGCCTGACTGCACTGTTCCAACCGTAAAGTTTGGTGGCAGGGGGGAAATACTATTGGGTTGTTTTCAGTGGTTGGCATAAGTACCTTAGTTCCACTGAAGGGACATCTTAATGCTTGAGCATAATAACAGGTTTTGAATAATTGAAGGCTTAAAGGGACTCTGTCACCAGTTTCTAACCCCCCCTTTTAAAACTATTGTTCTCTCCATGGTGCCCTTGTCATTACAAAGCTGTTGTTATAAGATAAATCTGCCGTCTAGTTTTGATAAAAATCGCTTTTATCTAACCTGTCAATCTTCTGGATAAGGTGCCCAGGGCGTTTCTGAAGGTCTAAATCTGCCGCCGCCGTTGGTGCCCAGCTCCTCCCATGATACTTTCAGCGCCACCTGGATGTAATGAAATCCGCCTCCGGCTCTCCTCAGTGCCCCCTCCTCCTTTTCAAAGATCCCGCGCGTGCGCACAGGCCTGTGCCTGATGCGCCCATGCGGACTTTTTGATTCTGCTTCGTTGAGCGAAGTGCGCACGCGCGCGAACGCGCGCGCGCTTCGCTCAACGAGGCAGAATCTAAAAGTGCGCACGGGCGCATCAGGCACAGGCCTGTGCGCACGCGCGGGATCTTTGAAAAGGAGGAGGGGGCACTGAGGAGAGCCGGAGGCGGATTTCATTACATCCAGGTGGCGCTGAAAGGATCATGGGAGGAGCTGGGCACCAACGGCGGCGGCGGAGAGCGGCAGATTCAGACCTTCAGAAACGCCCTGGGCACCTTATCCAGAAGATTGACAGGTTAGATAAAAGCGATTTTTATCAAAACTAGACGGCGGATTTATCTTATAACAACAGCTTTGTAATGACAAGGGCACCATGGAGAGAACAATAGTTTTAAAAGGGGGGGTTAGAAACTGGTGACAGAGTCCCTTTAAGAAATTTATAGAAACAGTATGGGGAAGACTCTTCTCTGTTGCAGCATGACTTTGTCCCAGAACACAAAGCAAGGTCCATAAAAGGTGTGGTTGGGTGAAGTTTGGAGTGGAAGAACTTAACTGGCCCACACAGAGCCCTAACCTCAACCCCATCGAACAAATCTGGGATGAACCACAACGGGGAATGCAAAGCAGGCCCTTTTGTCCAACATCATTGTATGACCATTCCCAAAAAAGTGGAAGTTGTTTTAGCTGTAAAGGTGGATTCATTTCATACTAAAACCTATGGATTTAGAATAGGTTGCTATAAAAGTTCTTCTGGGTTTAAGTGTCTCAATACTTGTGTCCATATAGTTATGACCCGTGTTGGGATACATTAAGAGACAGACTTCTTGGTGATACTACCACCTCTTCCCTAAATAATTCAATATTCTAGCCAAGATTTTCAGACTGCCACCATGCCAAGTATCTGATTAGACAGACAGACTAATCAATCTTTATCCTTTGGACTAGGCTACAGTATAGATTAATATGTTTCAAGAGATGAGAACTCAAGGTAATCTACACAGTCATACTATTTAAGACTAGGATTGCCCTAGGTATTCCAGATAAGATTGAATAATAAGACAGTAATGCATTTGAAACCAGGGGAAGAGAGTTAAATAAAGTGAAAAAATAAGAAACTATTTTGAAGCTACCTTAAGGGAGAATGTTTTGTACTTGCTGACCTGGAAATATGAAGTGAGTGGCAGTCACCTTAATTACTTTCTACTGAGGCAGACTAGCTGGGTTCCTTGGGATATAAACTTACAATAACATAGAAAGACAAGGATGTAGAAGCCTAGTGCCATTTTAATGATGTCACCATCACATAAGGCCAACTAGAAATCCAAGTAACCACAAACCTCTCAAGTGAGGGCTGCCAACAGTCATGTTTGGAGCAGGAATACTTAAGCCTACAGATGCCTGATAAAAGGATGGGATCAAAGGAATTTGTTCTAATTATTGGCTCTGTAGATTTATCTAATTAAATAGAGACACATGCTTTTCTAGGATACGATTCAAACTTGTATTAATGTGCCAACATACCATAAGAGCAGCCAGTGCATAACTTTCATAAAAGCCCTGGGTTTCATTTCTGACAATACTTTCACTTTAAAGGGAGTTTCCAGAATAAAATAGGTCATAAATGTTTGAATAGTGGGGGTCCAACTGATGCGCCCCAATCCATTCATATTATTTATTTTTACAGAGGAACAGTCGCACCATGCAGGCCAAAACGTACAACGTGGCGATGTAGACAGTACTACACTCAATGAAATGTAACATGGGATGCAGAGAAATAATTGACTAATTTAAAATAGACTCAGAGAATGATGGATTTTTCTTGTCCATTTTTTTTTGTTTCCTCTTGCCAAAGGCCTGCCCAACTAAATGTGCATATGAATCAGAACTAATAAACATATATCTTGGTGACAGTTTGTCTCAGCGCCACCTTAGGCCAATGCCATCATAAGTGGGGAGGAGCCAAATAAATGAATTTTAAAGGGATTTTCATATTGATGGCCTATCCTCAAGGATAGGTCATCAGTATCAGATCGGTAGGGATTTGACTTCTGGCAAGCTTCAGGAGACTGTGGCCTTCTCGCAGCTTACAACGCCTTGCACTATCCATTTGTAACATGTGACCAATGAATGCGATGTTACATGGCCTAAAAAAAAAGAGGCCTAAGCGCTCACAGGGAGCCACATCCTCTTCATACTGTCCTGAAAATAGGCGATTAAAATCAAAATTCTGGACCACCACTTTAAAACTGCTAATAATGCACAAATCAGTAAATACATACAAAATGAATACCTTTCTAAAGATAGTACCAATTTAAAATGAAGTAAAAAAATAAATACAAAAATCTGCAGTGTGAATTATATCTTGTAAACATCTAACAAAGCAAGTTCAACTCAATAAACCCAGCCTAAAAAAAGTTCACAAATGCGTTGTCTACAAAATCATCACAAACACATATTGTGAACAGAAAGTGCAGTGGTGAATGTATTTCATGTACTTTTCTTTATCAAGGCTGTCAGACCTCAACTTCAGAGACTTATGGTCCACTGCAACTTGTATAACTGCCAGAGTATATATCATTCCTGATTTCAAAAGAAATATGTTTCCAATGGTTTGCAGATTACATAATGCTTTAGAGATAGGAAGCAGTTTACAGTTCACAGCTGAGGACAATTTGCTGCTCTCTCTCTCCCTGACATTGTGTTTCTTCAATATACCCTGGATTTTTCTCAGGCCAAGTCTGCAGACAAGGGTGGTGGGCGGGGGTCATGTTTACGGAAATGGCCGATCGAGCAGCACTCTGCTGATTTCATGACTCCCATGGCTATGCTGTTTGTGTAGCACCCATTAGAGAGGCACCTGCCCACTTCTTCATGAGACAATACATTACCAGTAAGGCCAAACTGGCCCAGCCACGCTGCTGCTGACCAAGCCCATGGATTAATTGTGTCTCCATTGGCTATAGAGGGTGGAGATGGTCTGATCATGATGTGTGCGGCTGTTTGCACTTACCCTAGAGGACACACAGAGTCTAACCAGCACACTGTGAAAAGTTAGTTTTATGATACCCATATATGTGAATTTCCCCTAAAAGTATTAAAAATAAAAAATAAAGCACTGTGAGAACAGAGCAAGGTTGGAAAGACTGATAAATTTCCTTTTAAATAGGTTGTGGGAGAATCTCTAACAGGAAGGGAGTTGACCTTCATTTTACAAGCGTATACATATATCATTTAGTACATTCTACTGTCAACAATCTGCTTATTCTCAACTTCTAGATTCCCCATTCTGAAATAGTTTGATTTTAACTTTCGTCTGGAATCAATCCTCATTTAGAAGAAGTCATTGTGTAGATACATCAACAGCCTCAATATCTCTTTCAGCAAGAGAGGGCAACCAGTGTTGATGCTATTATGGCGAGTCTCTGAATCATCTGAATGTATTTTGTCATCAATGCAAAGTAGAGGTGCAAAAGAAAATAGCAAGCAACCCAACAAAGTTCTATCTGTAGACAAGTCCATAATTTGATAGTCAAGAAACCACCATGATTCACGATACCAAGAAGTACTCATAAGGAGGAACAGGCAAGTTAAAAAAACAGGAATGGAAAAAAAAGAACAGTGAGTGTAGGGTAAGTCTAAAGTCACCCAATACCGATGGGGTCACAAGTTACAATAGAAGGCAATAATTAACCAGACTCCATGACAGGATACATAGTTTGGAGTATGCTGGATTCCAGGAACAGCATGTTTGGGAATGCTGCAGGGCTGGCATGACAACCAATAATTGGCTGAGCAGGCACCGTCATGCATTTCCCGCATATTAAGACAGGACCAGGAAGCAGTGATCAGAGGGGATCGGTAACAGTCGGATCAGAGGTAACGGTGGATCCATGAGATGAATATCCTGTCTTTTACTTTCTTATCCCACTCTAAGCTCTTTCGAATGAATGGAATGAACAACCAAAAATTGTTCATACAGGTTCACATTACGCAGTGTATATATCCATGTTGAGGATCCATGACCTCTCTTGCAGACTAAAAAAGTATGAAAAAAAGGAGCAGCATGCTGCACTGTTTTGTCTGGTAAATTGTTGGGTTCCCCGATAGAATCCTGAAGTATCCTAATGGGGACAATGGGGTCCATCGGGCTCAGTTTGTTATATGACAGTTCCAACATTCAGGTTTTTTCTTTTTCTGTTCCTAGAACAAAAAAAACAAAAAAACTTGCAGATGTGAACATAGCCCAAAAGTGTTGGGCAGAGATACACACAACAGTACTGTATACCTTGTAGTTGCCACCGATGTCCAAATCCCATTGCACAGAGTGTCAACTATGGTAGGGAAGACAATGTAAGAAACAGCCAATGAATCTGAGCAGGAACAACAGGATATCTTATTGCACCACGTAGGATTTGCTACACCTTTAAAGTTTATTAACACATCTCACAAATACTTTCTAGAAAGATGGATGACCTATAGAAAGGTAACGTATTCTAAATAGATAAACAGTAAGAAAACATGCTAGGGAATAAAAAGCAGCACAATAAATCTCAAAAGTTTCTCCAAATATAATTATCTCAAAGAAAATAAAAATGGGACAAAAGTAATTCAAGTGTAATCTTCAGAATGGTCAATGTCATCACCCAACACTGTTCTAGGAAGGCGAGCAAAGCCTTTATGATAAATGCTCTCGGAGCTCTCCATGCAGACACAACCTTGTATTTGTAACCATCTCTTCACTTGATATCTATCTGCACATATTCTCCATTTATCCATATAACATCCCAGGAGGAAAGTCAGACAACACGAGGCTATTCGCCTCTCCGGTTTCATTGTGTGCACAGCGCATGAGAGATGTTGGATGAAACACACAATTAAGTACTATCTGTATTTATAACTGTAACCCTATAACAATAGAACTGTCTGTTTTCCAGCATTTGAATTAAAGTTATGATTAAAATCACTTTCAAGAATGCTGGATCATATTATTTCCTCTTTCTTGTCTCTATAAATCCTTCGTCTACCAAGGACTTATGTTTTTCATCACCCAACCTTGTCTGCTCTCCCTCCACCTACACAAACACTTTGGAGCATTCTTCTTATTCCTATCACCTAAACTTCAAAGCGCAACAATGTTTTAGGAAAACCTAAACTCCCTCATTGGAATTTAATCATGTTTTGTAACACTGCTTGCTTCCTATCCACTCCTTTGCCCACATTATTCTTCCATGTACAAATCTCTAATCTTATACACCCTAGAGTTTCTTGTAAAAGTCAACCAGAAGGCTAAAAATAAAACATTTCTACACATCTGACGGGAGGTTTTATTAGCAGATACTACATGGTAGAAAAATGTATAAAAATAAAATCAGAACTATAAAATGCGTGTGTAAAAAGAATGTGATAAGTAAAGTGCTCTTTACATGTGGGACTGCTGAGAGAGATAGAGGGAGATAGATAAACATATGATAATCGGGTTTCTCAAAAAAATTATCAGGTCTCAGGTCTGAAGAGAGAGATCTCCTATGCAAGCAATGAGATGGATGACTGTATTGGAAAAGATCAGCTACATGGTACAGGGGAATGCCTGGCAAATAGTGAGCAATCAGAACCCCTTTCTGTACTGATGAGGAGCAACAACTCCCAAACAGTACTATCCCTAAACTGGTACTTTTGGTTTGGAGGATAAAGAGCTTTTAACGACGACTCAGGTCAATGGTTGACAGGAGAAGTGTCACTGGAGAGACAGTATCTTCTGTATCTTTCGATATAGGGTGGTTTTGCATTCTTTTCTTGGTATCCTTAAAGGTGTTGTCTAACTTCATATAGTTTTGAGTGGAGGCTATGGAGGGAAGCAAACTTAACTGCTACCTGATGCTGAGTTCCAACTCTGTGGAACTACTGTGAAGACCACTGTGCTTTGTTGCCCCACAAATAAACTTCCAGTATGCAGTGTGGTTTACATGTGGAGACAGAAGTGCTGTGAAGACAGTGGTAGATCCACAGAGCTGGAACCAAATGTCCCTAAACAGGTCCCACTGAGTGGGGATATTTAAAAAACTATATGTAGTTATACAACCCCTTTAAATGCTCTCTACCTTTTAGAATTAGCAGCTTTGTAGTTAATTTGCACAGACCATAGGAAAAAATATTGGTATTCCAAGCTAGGTAACAGGACAACTTATAACATGTAAAGAGGTATTCCTATCACTGTGCCTACACCTGCAATCTGGAGAACTCTAACTAACTTAGGATAAAATAATGCGTCCCAGGAAATTTCCAAAGCAAACTAGATCAACTAAAAGATTTTTTTATAATTTAACTCTTCCCATATAAAATGAAAGTAAGCATGATGCATCTTTCATCTGCTGCACTAAGTTTTCTTGGCTGACTACTAGATTAATAGTGTCCTCAACGTGGCCAGGATTAATAGTGTCCTCAATGCTAAGAAATACAGGCAAATACTTATCCATCATGCAATAACATCAAGGAGGTGTCCGATTGGCTCCAAATATATTCTGCAGCAGGACATCTACTCCAAATATACAGCCAATGTCATTAAGAACTATCTTCAGCGTAAAGAAGAGTCCTGGAAAGGATGATATGGCCTCACAAAGCCCTGATCTCAACTAAAACCAAGTCTGTCTGGGATAACATGAAGAGACAGTAGGATTTGAGCAAGATCCGTGGTTAGTTATCCAAGATGTGTACAAGTGTACCTAGAAGAATTTATGCTGTTTTGAGGGCAAAGAGTGGTCATACCAAATACAGATTGGATTTACAATTCTCTTTTGTTCATTAAGTTCATTAAACTATTAACACTTTGCACAGTACGATATATATACATTGGCTGGCGTAGATTTCAGTGCTCTTCTACGTCAGAAAAGTAGTGAGGAGGGCGGAGAGACGGCACTAGCACAAAATTTTTATTAAAAGTGGAATGGAGAAATTTGTAAATGCGAAGTTTGAAAAAAGAATTAACACCAGAAAACTGGCATATTTTAATGACAAATTCCCCCTCTTTGGCTTTTCTTACTTTGTTTGCCTAGACTGTTATAAATGGATATTACTGCAATAAGTACTGCATCCTCACGTTATCACATTACAATTAGCATTCAGAATACAACCTCATTTTATCATCATCAAAAAAGACAGTTCCATCATTCACCACCTATCAGACAAGAACAGCAATTCCAGCTCTCAATATAAATAAGGCTTTTTAAGACACCTCTAGATATTATCTTCAGGTGGCCTCTAAGTAGACAGCTAAAGGCGTCAAGCTACAAGTTCATTCACAAATTTAAATAGCTTGTTCACAAAATATCTTCAGTTTTCTATGACGCCATTTTGTTGAAAACTTATGTAAAAACTTACCTTCACATAACAGTAATCTAACTTGATGGTAAGCAAGATATAAAACTAGAGACAGGTGCGAATTTACAGGGGTTGGCCGGTTTCCTGTGTTGATTACCTATCCTCGGGATATGTCATGACATCAGATTGGCTGGGGTCTGAACTCCCGACAACTCCACCGATCAGCTGTTTGAAGAGAATGCAGCATTCTTCACTTTTTACTTAGGCTACTTTCACACTCGCGTTCAGAACGGATACGTTTGTATTATCTTTAACATAGCCAAGACGTCTTGAACACCACTAAAAGTCAATGGAGGACGGATCCGTTTTCTATTGTGCCAGATTGTGTCATAGAAAATGGATCTGTCGCCATTGACTTAGCGTTTTGGTGTCCGCCTCCAAAGCGGAATGAAGGCGGAACGGAGGCAAACTGATGCATTTTGAGCGGATTCTTTTCCATTCAGAATGCATTAGGGCAAAACTGATCCGTTTTGGACCGATTGTGAGAGCCTTACTCGCCGTCAACATAACAGTGGCAAGCAACAGTAATTTCAGCTCCTCAGTCCCCATTCACTTCAATGAGAAGGAACAGCCGGAGTGTAACTGTGCTGTGTTCTCTTCAAAACAGCCGATTCCGAGCACCCTGCTGTTCTGATATTGGTGACCTATCCTGAGGATGTGTAATCCATATACCAACCTTTTTAAAAGGGATTACCTTGAGATAAGGACTCATGGCCATTTAAAAAATAAAGTAGTGAGACAATAGACCTATGGCATCTAAAAAAAGCCAATGCCACTGTCTTTAGCTCCAGCAATCAGCAGGAGTCTCAGAAACCCACCAAAAAATCTATAATTGTCACGGCTGTGTCATGATCTGGTGATAGTGGACCGTGACACTTTAGCTGTGCATGCTTGTTGCCAGTGGCTACGTGTAGTTTTTAGCATGTTTCCACACTTCCCCTTTAAGGTGGTTGTCCCTTCCCATTCGAGTGGGCATGCGGTTAAAATGTGAGCAAGATGGAGCTGGGTGTGGGTTCTTATAGTAATTGGGCTTTGCGCCTGAGGTTAGTGGGACTTCAGCTTCTTGGAGCTGGAGTTATGCTGCCATCCTGGACCTTACCATCTTTCCAGTTTTAGGGCCACCTTGCTGGACATAGATTGTCATCCTTTACGTATCCTCCATTTTCCCTACCTTACCTGTGTTGATGTTTGGTGTGGGTTTATGTTCAGGGTGTGGTGTACGTCTTGCTGTTGTTTCATGTCTGTTCTTTTGGTGTTGTTCGTCCAGCATGTATGCAAGGCGTTTCCCTGTGTGTTGTGCGTCCTGTGAGGGGACTCCTGGGTTCCTTGGAGGGGGAATCGCATTGACCACCTGCATGCGGAAGTGGGCTCCAGGGTTTCCCGAAGGGGAAACCACTAGTCAGTAGCAGTTGTTGTGGCAGGTAAGTGCTGTTGTTCCAGTGTGTGTTGTTTGCGCTGGGTGCTTACCTGCCAATCTGGTTTATGCTACTGTCTGTCCCTTTCCTTGTTGCTAGGCCTGCTGGAGACTCCTGGATAAACAGGTCGTTTCCTAGCTATGACATTATTACCAGGGATCTCTAGAGTTAGTAGGGCCCGAGGTTCCGGGTATGAGCCCTCCCACCATTAGGGTTCGCTCATACAGTTAAAGGGGTTGTCCAGGTTCAGAGCTGAACCTGGACATCCCTCCATTTTCACCCCGGCAGCCCTCCTGACATGAGCATCGGAGCAGTTCATGCTCCGATGCTCTCCTTTGCCCTGCGCTAAATCGCGCAGGGCAAAGGCATTTTTCTGAGTTCCGGTGACATACCGGGCTCTCTATGGGGCTGACAGGCAGCCCGGTGACGTCACCGGCACTGATGGGCGGGATTTGGCTCTGCCCTAGCCAGTAAAACGGCTAGGGCAGAGCTAAAGCCCACCCCTCAGAGCCGGTGACGTCACCGAACACACTGCTGGGCGGAAGTTACCGCCCGGCAGTGTGTTATTGAAAACACAAGAGCCTGTGCCCTGCGCGATCTAGCGCAGGGCACGGGAGCGCATCGGAGCATGAGATGCGCCGATGCCAGGCTCAGGAGGGCTGCCAGGGTGAAAATAAGGGTATGTCCGGGTTCAGCTCTGAACCCGGACAACCCCTTTAAGAGGTCAGGGCTAGGATTTAGGGATGTGTTAGAATGTGACCTGCTCTCTTTATTCCTGTTTCCAGGCCTCGTGGCATATCCCGCCAACCTACATTGTACGGTGTGGAGTTTCCCCCCACTCCCCACTGTGACAGTAATGTCATAAGCTGGTGATATAATATCAATGTGCTAAGTGGGTAAACAACTTTAAGCTTTATTTAAAGAGGACCTTTCATTGTTTTTTATTAATTGAGCTAAATACCTTTACCATGCTCCGATGCTCTCCTTTGCCCTGCGCTAAATCGCGCAGGGCAAAGGCATTTTTCTGAGTTCCGGTGACATACCGGGCTCTCTATGGGGCTGACAGGCAGCCCGGTGACGTCACCGGCACTGATGGGCGGGATTTGGCTCTGCCCTAGCCAGTAAAACGGCTAGGGCAGAGCTAAAGCCCACCCCTCAGAGCCGGTGACGTCACCGAACACACTGCTGGGCGGAAGTTACCGCCCGGCAGTGTGTTATTGAAAACACAAGAGCCTGTGCCCTGCGCGATCTAGCGCAGGGCACGGGAGCGCATCGGAGCATGAGATGCTCCGATGCCAGGCTCAGGAGGGCTGCCAGGGTGAAAATAAGGGTATGTCCGGGTTCAGCTCTGAACCCGGACAACCCCTTTAAGAGGTCAGGGCTAGGATTTAGGGATGTGTTAGAATGTGACCTGCTCTCTTTATTCCTGTTTCCAGGCCTCGTGGCATATCCCGCCAACCTACATTGTACGGTGTGGAGTTTCCCCCCACTCCCCACTGTGACAGTAATGTCATAAGCTGGTGATATAATATCAATGTGCTAAGTGGGTAAACAACTTTAAGCTTTATTTAAAGAGGACCTTTCATTGTTTTTTATTAATTGAGCTAAATACCTTTACTTGCTGCCACCCTGCCTGATATTTTAAAATATCGCTACCGCGCCCCGCTGTGTTCCCCCGTAGTTTTCCCGCTCAGTATGCAAATACTGAGCATCGGTACAGTGAGGAGTAGACTCCAGGGTTTCTCAATGGGCGTCTCCTTCTCATTGGCTGTGACGCTCTCCGCTGTGATTGGAACGAGGCACAGCCAGGGAGAAGGAGACGCCCATAAAAAAAAATAAAAAAAATGGCGTCTCCTCCTCCCTGTATTGATGCTTAGTATTAGCATACTAAACAGGAAAACTACGGGGAACACAGCGGGGTGCAGGAGCGATATTTAAAATAAATAAATAAATCAGGCAGGGTGGCAGCATCAGTAAGTAAAGGTATGTATCTCAATTAATAAACTATGAAAGGTCCTCTTTAAATGAAAAACTAAAATGTATTTGACTGAGCTCCAAATTCAAGCTAATACTATGGCTAGATCAGATAATTCAGTATTTTTATAGGTAGTGGAAGACAACAGAGCACGGATCCACAAATGTTACTATGTGACACATGAGAAATGTTGTATGTATACAATACATACACCTAAACTGAATCTTGAGAAAAGCTCATTGCAGAGCCAAAATGTTTCACACATATAAGGAATAAAGCCATTTTTTTTTGCATCGGATCTTGGAAGCCCTGATATTGCTACTTGTTCTACTGGTGAGAGTTCATACAGAGAATTGATTCTGCCTCAACAGTAACATGCATCCAGCATACAGATTATTTAGAAAGTGCTATATCCTCATATTTGTGAAGCATAAATATGAGTAAATAACTGGTTGAACCAACTATTTTGTCTGCATTTTTGTAAAATAGAAAAGAGTTACACTAGGTTTCAAGCTTAAATAAAAAACTTATGTCATCCTTTGGCAATCATATGGAGTGCCAGGCAAAGTACTAACCTCCATCCATGCTGGTCTGTGCAATGGAGAACAACTCAGGAGAACGCTCCTCCAACAGCTGTTGGTGAATATTCACACATCTTAGGGTCCACCAAGGTAACATCTGAAAGGAGAGATGGATGCATTGTTAATGATGACCCAAAATGTGCAAAATGTAAGGGCATAACAAGAAAAAAAGCTGTAGTAATAAAATATATGTGCATATAAAGACAGGTACAATGACAGATGGTAAATACAGTACCAGAAAATGGAAAAAGAACACCTAGAGAAAGTTAAGATAAAAAGCCGTAGGGTGTATGCTGTAGGGTGTCACATGTAGTGTTCACAGTTCCAAGATCCATAATTTACATACTGTATAGATGCTCCAAAGACTATTTTTGTCTGGTATCACTGTTTTTCTGACAGCACTATGTTCAGTCTTCTCTCTTACAGAACTGTTGCTTGGGTGTTGTTAAAATGTTCACAATGCTTGCCAGACGAAGGCATTTGTGCAATTAACAGATTATGAAACGGGTCCATCCGTCAAATCTCAGAAAGAGTTGGACGAGAATTTTTCGTAGCACACCACTGGTGACAACAGTGGTCAGAGGAGGGCACTCACACATATAGAGAGGGTTCTGGATGTCAAGATAGACAGATGGATAGCAAGATAGAAGAGCTGCTGTAAGGACAGCCACATTACCACAAACTGCCTCTGTAATAGCCCCTGCAATGATCACCCCGACCAGAAGAAACTGAGTACTCAAAGCAGGACTGCATTCACGCTCTCCACTAGCTCGTTTGTCACTGACCTTTCATCTTTTTCAAGAGTGTCTGCACATGTGCCGTGTCCATTGGAGGCATGAATGGCAAACAGCAGTGTTCAGTGATGAAAGCAGGTTCTGCCTTGGTACTAATGATGCCGAATCAGAGTTCACAGAAGGGCTGGAGAGCGTCTACTGGCATTGTGCATACTACGAAGACACCAGGTGTCATGGTGTAGGGCGCCATTAGCTACAATGGCCGTTCCTGTCTGGAATACATGGAGGAAACGTTGACCAACCAGGACATATGGAAACTAGTCTTACTACCTTTTCTTTACTCAGTTTGGAGATGTGGGTTTACAACAAGATAGTAGCTACCCACAAACTGCCTAAGATACACAACATGCTCTTCATAGTATCCAGCAGCTCCACCACTTATCAGGCGGCAGTACAGCCTCCTCAACTCTGCTACCACTCTGTAAGAACAGCCTCAAGATACTCCTGCTACACTGGTCATCATTTGTACACTGCTACAACTCCATTACGCTGGCCAACAATTTTTCACTACTACAATGCTGCTAGACCAGCCATCAGGTTTTCTCTGCTATACACCGGCCACCAGTTCTACTCTGCTACAAGCCTGCTATATCAACAGACAGTTTTACTCTGCTACAACTCTGGAATCTGTCTTCCGTACAACTCAACACCATAGGATCTCCAGCCCTGCTGCATCGGCTCCACAATTCCTCTATACCGGAACACCCACTCCACTAAACTTGTTCTCTAAGGCTACTTTCACACCTGCGTTAGGTGCAGATCCGTCTGGTATCTGCACAGACTGATCCACACCTATAATGCAAACGCTTGTATCCGTTTGCATTACAATGAACAAAAAATGCAAACGGATCAGTTTTGACTTATATTGAAAGTCAATGGGAGGCGGATCAGTTTTCAATTGCACCATATTGTGTCAGTAAAAACGGATCCATCCCCATTGACTTACATTGTAAGTCAGGACGGATCCGTTTGGCTCCGTTTTGTCAGACGGACATCAAAACGCTGCAAGCAGCGTTTTGGTGTCCGCCTCCAGAGCGGAATGGAGGCTGAATGGAGGCAAACTGATGCATTCTGAACGGATCCTTATCCATTCAGAATGCATTGGGGCTAAACTGATCCGTTTAGGGCCGCTTGTGAGAGCCTTGAAACGGATCTCACAGGCGGACCCAGAAACGGCAGGGTGAAAGTAGCCTAACTCTGCTGCACTAGCTCTATAACCCTACTCCATCTGTCTTTCTTTCTCTGCTGCACCAATGCCAATGGACAATACCTCTCAAAACCTGCCCCACTGCGCAAACTACACCACATCAGGTGAGAACAATGATGCAGTGCCAGATCCATCACGCGACAAACACTAACAGTGACTGACAGATCTCACTAACCTATAATGGGGTCCGTTGGGACCAATTGAGGTGTCGGTCACTGCTTACATGCAGCGCTATTTTTTCCATCAAATATGATAGTTACTTAGTGGTATCGAACTTGTGCCATATTTGATAAACTATATTGCCTGCTTAATGTGAAACAGTAATTTACAGTAGAAACACAAGACTATGGATTCAGATTTCACATATCCTTAAGACTTATGCATGGGGCAGAGCATATATGGCAGTACAAATAGTCAATCCAACAAAGTTGCCGAAACTCAATGTGCCAATTGTACAGGGACATCTTAAAAAGACTACAGGGACAAGTAGGAAAAAATTATGGGCCAGCTTTATCATTAGCTCAAGTCAAAATAATAGAGTGAAAAAAATCGCAAATTTTTGCGCAATCGCTAAAACTGCGCAAACATTTGCAACTTTTATTGGCTCTGCGCTATGCTCGCCAGTTTTCTGAAAGTGGGCGTGTTTTCTTATGCAAATGAATCTCTAGACAGATTTACTATTGCAACAATTTTAAAAAGTCGCAAAAAATTGTGCGATTTCACTCCAGTGAGGACCATGCTTATCTTATGCGACTTTTTAATAGAATATGCAACTTTTTCGTAAAGACATGCGACTTTTGTAAAGCCGCTTACTGAAGGATAAACCTCTACCGTCAAACCACATTTATCACAGTATTAAAGGACCATTATATGTAAAAGTGGAGTAAGATGTAAGTGTAATGATAAATCTGGCCCTATATCTGGACTTAGGGCTCATGCACACGACCGTTGTTTTAGTCCGCATCCAAGCCGCAGTTTTTGCGGCTCGGATGCGGACCCATTCACAGACAATGTGCTGTCCGTGTCCGTTGCTTCGTTCTGTAGCCCCGCAAAAAAAAAAAATATATAACCTGTCCTATTCTTGTACGTTTTGCGGACAAGAATAGGCATTTCTACAATGGGCCGTCTGTTCCGTTCATCAAATTACCGAAGGCACACGGGCGGCTTCCGTGTTTTGCGGACTGCAAAACACACCACAGTTGTGTGCATGAGGCCTTACTCTATAAAAATAATACAAGAAAAATAAGCAGTGTCATTTAGCAGATCAAAGATAATCACATCAAGTAAATGCATATAAATTGCACATGAATACAAGAAGTAAACTATGTATTAGTGTGAAATAAAGTACAATCCATTAGATTATAGCCTTTCTTCTCTAGCCGCATTATTTAAACAGTATATCACAATTTGAAGAAATCCAGCCGGCATTCTACAAAGACCAACACTCCCAAAATGCAATTTACACTTTAAACAACAGAGAATCTTTTATATTCATATTTTTTTATTATTTTTTAGACTTGCCTGAGGCCACACAGTCATGAGCAGAAAATTAAAGTGTTTGAAAATGCTCAATACGAGCAGACAATCATTGGTATTCTCCTGGAGTACTCCAAGGACAGTAGACAGAGGGATTTTGGTTTGAAGGGAAAATCACAAAATTACAAGCTGACACTCTTTACTTAAAGCAGGTCAACACACAAGAGAGCGGTGTCACAACAAACGGATATTACAAGGTGTGGTGATACCACTCTGACAAGGCGTGATGGAAGTGACAAGAGATAGGCGTTTAATATGATGGGCTACCAGTATCACTCGGATCCTTGCATGCTGCTGCTTTACTGTATGGCCTTTGGGAATATAAAACTGGTAGCCAATGAACTCAAAATGACAAAATATCGGACAATCTGAGATCTAATCTCTAGGTCAGCTTAAGAGCACAAGTTGGCAGAATTTTTTTTATATCCGAATACCAATTCATGAGAAAATGACAATCATCAAACCCATCAAGCAAGGAATCTAAAGGCCTTCACAGCTGCCCAAACTATAAAAAAAACACTTAAAGGGGTAATACATTTTTAGCAAACAACGGTTATTCTATGTATAATGAAAAGTTCCAGCATTCTGTATCACCTCTTTATGGTTTTCAAGACCTTTGCTTGCTGTCATTCAATACGTCCTGGATAGTGTTGAGCGAACTTGTGTGTTAAGTTCGGCGTCTAAAGTTCGGGTTCAGGTTATCAAAGTATCCCATTATGGATTCCGCTACCACGGACCATAACGGAATTTAGAATCCATAACGGGATACTTCGATAACCTGAACTCGAACTTTAGACGCCGAACTTAAAACACAAGTTCGCTTAACACTAGTCCTGGTAATGTGATGGATACATGGGTGTACGGCCCATTACAAGACAACTCTGTTACCTGCACAGTACACGTAATCAGTCCTGTACCTGTGTGAACGTCACATGAGCTCTAAAGATTCATTCATCCAATCATAAGAACCATTTATGTTCTTATGTTTTCCTTCTTTGATTAAAAGGTGTTTGGAGACCCATTTTGCTGTGAGGTCATAGCGTTCAAACTGCGGACACACTTCTTTTAAGCACTGCTATAGAAACCTCGATTGTTACCTTCGGCTTAATTATCACATATAAAGTGGTCCTCTGATAAGTTTAAAAAAAAAAAAAAAAGGACTATAATTGCTTAAAAATTATAAGACGTCATACTCACCTCATTAATCCCCTGTCACTTCCATTCCAAAAGCTTCCAAGTCCCCCGCCTGCCTCTACTTCCCGGTCCCTCTGGACACAATTAGTTGTGAGGTTGCATTTTCTGTGTCTATAGGGAATAAAAAGTAGAGACTGGCGGGGGACCCACATAGTGTTGAAAAGGGAGTGGCTGGGGATCAGAGAGGAGCATATGCTTTCTTTTATTTGAACGTGCCAATGATGTAAATTTCCACCCAAACAAAGCCAAGCACTTCATAGTGCTTCTGTAGACTTCCAATCCATGCCTCCGTCCCGCACCATATCTTGTGGACTGCGGATCCATTCAAGTCAACTGCTGTTTGTGGTTCGCAATAAAGGCACGGATGGCCTACGGTTATGTGAATGAGCCCGTACTGTTTAGGCACTGACAGTGTAATCTATGATGCAGGCATCCGGCAGCTTTCCAAGGACAGTGCCGTACATTGTACAGTGTTAATGTTTGGCATTACAGATTAGCCCTATTGACTTGAATGGGGCTGAGTAGCAATTAGGCCATGTGACCGATTTACAGTAAAGAGGCTGCAGTGCGCAAGGCCTCTTCTAACAGCCGATCTGCGGGGGCCCCGGGTGTCGCAACCCCGCAGATCTGATATTAATGACCTACCCTGAGGAAACGTCAGACATATCTTTTCAAGGGTAATCCCTTTAATAGAGTTGATCCTGCTGCCATTCTAAGGCTGGATCCACATCACGTTTTTATCTTACAATTCACGTATATGTTAAACGGATGCCTCAGAGGGATTACATACAAAGGCATCTGTCACTATAGAGTTCTAGTATAAAAAAAAAATCTGTGTACTATGCATTTGCATCCTTTTTCCCCCCCCCAAATTATATGTTAAACGTAGGGCAAGAACGTGAGGTGAAAGTAAGCAATTCTAACCAGGGGCGGACACCCCCTTGAAAAAAAGGGTCAGTTCTTTTCTTTATAAATAGCTTAAAAGCGCGTCCAAAATCTTAACTTTCCATCTTTTAAAACGCATTGTTTTATTTCAGCAGTTTGCAGCAGATATACTCTAATGAAGAGAAGAGAAACTCTCCAGTGGCGGCATTTTAAAGGGACACACCCTACAAAGTACAGTGATCAGTATAGATCACCTGACTCCAGGTCATTTATATGTTGATACTCCCCACACACCAACAAACTGGCTGTGGACTGCATACAGAAGACTTCTCCTGGAGTCCTCTCCATTATGTGCTCATGCACAGGAGTCCTCTCAATGCATTCCATGGCCGGTTTGCACATGCACAGCGTGGGGACGGGGGGGGGTGTATCAACATACATGTACAGATCCATACCAATGATTTGTATTACTAAACTTTATAGGGCTTGCCGGAGGTGACAGGTTCCCTTTAAATACAGAATGTGCCAGGCTCATGAGGGATTTTGCACCTTAGTAAGCAAGCCTTTTTCCACATTAAATAAAGATTATTTCCCTGCTGTTTGATACAAATGGCTGGTCTGTGAACAGATGAATGAAAATGGAAATCTGTCATCACAAGATTCAAGCTCGTTTGCCGCTTTCTTGGTCTTTGTGATTTTACTTTTAAGTAAAAGCAAGACATTGCTTCCGTGTTAAATGGACTGTACTACACGTATGGCTACACCCATTAGAACGTTTCTTACACGGCCACAATGATCCAAGATCAAAAAATTTCACCGTTACGAATACTTAGGTAATGCCCACAGTAATACAACAGTGAAAAATGCATTTACTTTTATTAGGTTAGTAGTACAAGTAGAAACCAATTTGGCCAAAATATCATATCATTTATTTTTCTTTACTGTTTCTACAAGTAATTAATAATTTGAACGTCTTTTTTTCTCTCCTTTATTTTATTTTTTTCTCCTACAGGAAGAAAAGCTCACCTTGTGGTCTCGTAGACATGACCATATAACAGCTTAGTTTTTTAAAAGGGGAAGAATATAATGGGGTTTACTGAACCCTCTATACACCTCCGATTTCATAACATGGCATATAGGGAAGGAGCATGCAATGACTGTTCTCTGTCAGTTCTTTGAAACAATTGTGGTAGGACAATGTAAGTACAGAGCTTTTCTCCTCTAGAAGCAATGCTATACAGAATCCTCTTAATGGCTACGTACACCTTTGGGGGGCAATTCGTTTTATTATTGCCTTGTACTCATTTTGAGCTAAAAAAAAAATTTGGTTAATTGTTTTTTATAAAAAATATGGTGTCCTTTTTTTCTGTATAGAGCTGACATGCTCTAGTAGAACGCTTTAGATTTTCTTTATATTCCGTCATCTGAGGAGCAGACTGACTCCTTATCTCTGCTCTCTGACCTTATAAACACTCATTATAGGTCAGTTCTTATCTTACTGATAGGAATGTGGCTGAAATAAGTGTTTATGACTTCTCAATAGTTTAGAGATAAAACAGGTCGATATAAAAAAAAAAAAGCCAATAAAAAAAAAAAAAAAAAGTGTAACATGCAGTCATAAAAAATTGCTTCCAAAAAGGTGTACGTAGCCTTTTATCATAACCAAATAACACTATCAAAGAGTATCTAGCAATGTTTCAAACAATGTAATCATATGGTACAAACCATAACGTGCTATACAGTACTAAAATTATAGCAACTAACAGTACAAGATAATACCAACCAAATTAGAACTGGCGGTTCCATGTCCATGTAATGGTGTCAGCCACGTCCACACACAATAGTTTCGTTGACCCCATTTTAATCCCAATGTACCCCTGTAATAGTACCAGCCACATAGAATCTATAATCCTGCTTTATAGAGATATAGCCACAAGGGGCAGTAATATTGTCAATGACAGTGCACTTATACTGGTGGTGGCCAAACCATCATCCAAAGTGGTAATACAATAAGGTCATTCACAGCTTCCCTAAATTAATGATGGTGTAAATGTGCCAACTAAAGTTCACCTATAACACCCTATGTACCAGTGCTAATCATAGTGCCTAAAATGTACACCTCCTAGATGTTCTTCTCCCTTACAGAGCACATAAGAATAATAACATTTGTACAGTAAAAAGTATTCAGTAGCTGCCAACGGTTTTGTTTCAGGACAGGAGAACTCTCTGTAGGACTACGTCTGTACGGATATCTAGCCCTTTACTTACAGGTCATGACAGATTCAATTTCAGTAACGATATAGGCATAATAACTCAAATATATTTGCAAACGTCTTACATTTTCTTCATATAGACAAAACAAAATGTATTAGTCAATATGCAGGAAGGATATAGTAGGCGTGCTAGATGAATGTCTGAAAGGACAGGTGACAGGAAAGTGTCCATGCTGAGCACATCAGCAGACGCAGATCATTTCTTACCTGGAATGCTATGAGCTTGTTCCTGAGGTTCACAAGGATTACTCTGGCCAGAAGTAAGAAGATTGGATTGGCTGTCAAGCTGTAGACTGATTCTCCATCAAGAACAAGCGTGCCCAGAATTGCAGCTCTCAGAGCTTTATCCTGGAAAACAACATTAATACATAGGATTAAAGAATGTGAACATTAACCCAGCAAAAAAACCTTCTGGTGAAGAATTTAGATATTGCTTCAAGATCATACATGTAAGGGTACTTTCACACTAGCAGCAAGGAACTCCGGCAGGCTGTTCCGGCGAGTGAACAGCCTGCCGGATCCGTGCTCCCGCTAGTACGGCGTTCCCCCGGACTACCGTGCCGGCAGTATTGACTATAATGGGGGCGGGCCGGCGTTTCGGCGGCAGCGCGGAAAACATGCAGAGAGGCGGCCGGAATAAAACTACGACATGACATTATGGTTAATGGGGCCGGAGCGGTAGCCCGAGGGCACGCGTGCACTAGCGGCAGCACGGATCCGACAGGCTGTTCACTCGTCGGAACAGCTTGCTAGAGTTCCTTGCCGCTAGTGTGAAACTATCCTAACACAGAGGGTAAACTGACCGCTCTGGACCGCCAGGGGAGGCACAGGAGCAAAGGGGTCCGAAATAGTGAGTATAGTTTATTTTTATTTTTTTTAATACCTTCACAATTTTTTACATTTTATTTAAATTTGGACAACCCTTTTAACAATGAAATCTATACTTCCATGCACAATGACAGTTAAAGTAGACCTCTAGGATGTCCCCTTTTTTCACTGTTCTTTGATATGTGTGACCTCCATGTACAAAGTCCATAATGGACTAGTACACATACACAGCTGCTAATCTGAAAAAAATAAAAAAATAAATCTACAGCGAAAAGCTTAAAGAGGAGACGGCAGCTTTTCTCAAGGGGCGTCTCCTTCTCCCTGGCTCTGAGCTGCCCAATTGCAGTGGAGATAGTCATAGCCAGGTAGAAGGAGACGCCCATTGAGAAACCCGGCCGTCTCCTCCTCCCTGTACCAATGCTGCTAATTAGCATACAGGGTGGCAAAAGTGAATGGGGGACACAGCGGGGGAACGGAACAGCCAATGTGAAAAAGAAAAAGTGCTCGGACATCTCCTAATAAAGCCCTGTCAGGCAAAAATATTGTAATGTTAGGACCCGTGAAAGGTCCTCTTTAATAACTGATGGGCACCTATAATTTTAAAGACCACAGCCAGATACGCATTTTAAATACAATACCAAAAAGGAACAGTTCATTATTTGCACTCTAGTAGCGGCTGTTAGTTACTGCAATCCTGGCAGTATTCATAGCAATATATGCCATTGGCATTTTCAGACTGCAGCATCCCACAAGTGGCAATTTGGGTTAAAGAAGCAGCATAAGGCCTCATGCACACAACCGTTGTTTGGGTCCGCATCCGAGCTGGCGTTTTGGCGGCTCGGATGCGGACCCATTCACTTCAATGGGGCCGCAAAAGATGCGGACAGCACTCCGTGTGCGGTCCGCATCCGTGGCTCCGTTCCACACAAAAAATATAACCTGTCCTATTCTTGTCCGCGCTTTGCGGACAAGAATAGGCATTTATATTGCCGTCACCCGTTCAATTCCGGATCGCAAAAAACGGAACGGTCGTGTGCATGAGGCCTAAAACGCATGAAAAAAACAAAACATCAAGCCAGTCTATATGAAAAGCGAGGACCCTCCAGTTTAAGAAAAAAAGTCACATTAAAGGTTGTCCCACGAAAAAATATTCTAAATTTTTCAAACCGCACCTGGATCTTATTTTTTTAAAATATAATTGCATGTAATTCAAAATTTTGCATTACCGCTAAGGCCTCTTTCACACTTGCGTTGTCCGGATCTGTCGTGTACTCCATTTGCCGGAATTACACGCCGGATCCGTAACACCGCAAGTGAACTGAAAGCATTTGAAGACTGATCCGTCTTCAAAATGTGTTCAGTGTTACTATGGCAGCCAGGACCGCTATTAAAGTCATGGTTGCCATAGTAGTAGTGGGGAGCAGGGGAGCAGTATACTTACCGTCCGTGCGGCTCCCGGGGCGCTCCAGAATGACGTCAGAGCGCCCCATGCGCATGGATGACGTGTCCATGCGATCACATCATCCATGCGCGTGGGGCGCCCCGGGAGCCGCACGGACGGTAAGTATACTGCTCCCCTGCTCCCCACTACACTTTACCATGGCTGCCAGGACTTTAGCGTCCTGGCAGCCATGGTAACCATTCAGAAAAAGCTAAACGTCGGATCCGGTAATGCGCCGAAACGACGTTTAGCTTAAGGCTGGATCCGGATTAATGCCTTTCAATGGGCATTAATTCCGGATCCGGCTTTTCGGCAAGTGTTCAGGATTTTTGGCCGGAGCAAAAAGCGCAGCAAGCTGCGGTATTTTCTCCGGCCAAAAAACGTTCCGGTCCTGAACTGAAGGATTTCTCTCCATTCAGAATGCATTAGGATAAAACTGATCAGGATTCTTCCAGCATAGAGCCCCAACTAAGGAACTCTATGCCGGAACAAAAGAACGCAAGTGTGAAAGAGCCCTAAGTTATTCAATAAAATGTATCTGTATATTGCCATCTGCCGTTTGTTCTTTTCCATATTTCTCTGTCCACCTCAATGAGGTGGATACACATGCTCAGTTCCATGTGCTGTCCGCATCCGCATTTCTGGAGCGCAGCCCCGAACTTTCGCTCTGCGGCTCCGGAACAAAATAGAACATGTCCTATTCTTGTCCGCAATTGCGGACAAGAATAGGCAGTTCTACGGGGGTGCCGGCCGGGTGTTTTGCAGATCTTCAATTTGCTGATCCGCAATACACTACGGATGTGTGAATAGACCCCAAATGTGATTTTTGAACCAGAGGGCTCTTTACCCGGTCCTCACCAGGGTGGTGGCTTCTGGGAAAAATGTGTTAGGTAACCAAACTCTCACATAACCTCATCACAACCAAACAGGAAAGAAGGCAGCACATACAGGTGGCCATGTCCACTGGAGTCTAATAGAAATTTATAGCCAGCAAAATCAATAACTCCTTCAACTGAGAGAACCACATGCCTGAAACCCTCTCTTTGGATGTATAGGAATGCCGACTCACAGGACCCCTATTTTTCCAAGCGTTCGAGTTGCAGAAATGAGCAGTGCATAAACAGCCTATATGGCAAGTGAGTAACTGGCCTGGGCGGGCAACCTATGTTGAAAGAGGATGACTAGGTGAATGAAGATGCAAGGAGCCAGAAGGTGGATGCTGGAGGCAACGTAGGTCCCAAGATGGTGAAGACCATGAGACATATGCAATGTATGCGCTCCTTCCAATGTTACTTTACTCCACTTCTTCCGAATCCACTCTGAAGCAGTGAATCAGAACATATGCCGAAGGGAAAAGGGGTATTTAGCTCCCACCAGTCCTACCTTGGCTGCACAGTCAAGAAACTGGATAGTGTCTTCAAATTGATGGAGGATTACCATGAAGGTAGTGTAATCTGCAGATGTTTATTTATTAAGCATATATGTGCTTTTCTTTATTTTCCGTGAATCTGAAACAAGCGTGAAATGTGGTAAAATGATAGAAAAACTAGTGTGATTGGTTTCTCTAGGAAAGGCCGGCCACATTTCAGAATGAGAATGCTAGCGGAATCACTGGAAAGCAGTACTGTTTTTTAATCTGAAAACAACTGGAGAGTATTAAGACTTCTCTGTACTCAGCTTTCCTAAAGCCATCTCTCCTCTCTTTTCCCAGCCGATTGCCTTGCGGCATCAACACAGCCAAATAAAAATAGGTTTTCAGAGGGAAGACCCAGCTCTGGTTGTCTCATCCTATAAAATATGAGTGATGCCTCTAGCGATGTCCTGAATTTATAGCACACAGAAACATTACAGAGAAAGAAAGCACACACCAGAAATAACAATGCAGACTCAGGACATGAAATGTGCTCCCAGATTGGTTTGCTCTATTTAAAATCACATTTACATGTTTAGTAGTTTTTTCAAGATCATGCTAATAATACTTTCTCTATCAAGACAGAGCAGTTATATATAAACCTTTTACATGGGGTAGGAGCTCTGGGGGTACTGAGCGTGTCCATGTAAGAGACTAACAGTGGGACTAGAAAGTGTATCAGATGAACCAAATAAGCCAAAATCACAAAAAATGGTCAAAATAACCAGCTGAATGTAATTGGTAAGCAATGACTACAGTTTCAAATAAAAGTGCTTAACCACAACTTATATCCGCCTAAAAGAATAAATATGAAATAATTCAATATTATAGATTGAGCCCGTTAAAGGGTCCAAAACCTACCCAAGATGACACATACTTCCCTGCTGGACAAGTCAAGGTGCACACTCCACAGCAGGGATACAAAACTTATTCTGGTCCAAAGGCCATGCTGCTACTTACATTAACCAAATACCAAAGGCCGTGATTAAGGAGTATTTTCATTTGAGAGATTTTTGGCATATTGAAAGTACGGTCCATAAATGTCTCATAGGTGCCAGTTCTACTTCCTAGTTTTCTCCCATTGGAGAATGGGGGTCTCCATCTCTCCCGTTCGCACTATATAAAGAAAGAAATCATGCATGCATAAAGCTCTTTCCATTGTAGTTTATATGAGTTGGTGAAACACTTGAGTGTTTCACCACTCCTATAAAACAACAATTAAGATGGCCACACTAAGGCGTAGAGTGCACCATTAGTTCTGTTACCTGTTATGTGACACCTTTCGTCTGTCTGACAAAAAATGTCAGAGAAAAGAGGATCTGTAAAGGACCAAAGTGACCAGATGGATAGAGCTACACAAAATGGCATGGCAAGCCTCATGTGGAACCTGGGGCACAAGAAGTGCACCCTTGCTCTAAAAGGCGTATATTCCACGGTTCTGCACAGCAAGAGGAATGTGATAAAGAATCGGCGGGCTGCTCATAAAATCAGCTCTTATCTGGGCCCCTATTCAGCTCTGAGAGCTACCATCCACCATCAGAAACTTGTTTGCAGCCGAAAAGCCCAGGAGTGTGGAGGGCAACTATATGGAGAGGTCTGGTCTAAGAACTGAACAATTTAACATTTTCTTTTTATTCTGGGTCTCGATTTAAGGATCTGGTGCCTACAATTAAGGGGTATGAATTTTTTTAGGGGTCTGGCATGTGAATTAAATCAGAGGTCTGGTACATCTCAATAAATTAGAACATCATCGAAAAGTTAATTTAGTAATTCAGTTCAAAAAGTAAAACATATATTAGATAGATTTCACGAGTTTACTTCTTTTAATGTTGATGATTATGGCTTATAGCTAATGAAAACTCAAAAGTTAGTATCTTAAGATATTAGAACTAGAATATTAAAATAAAACCAATTAAAAAAATAATTTTTAATATAGAAATATAGCCTACTGAAAAGTATGTCCAGTATATGCATTCAATACTTGGTTGGGGATCCTTTTGCATAAATTACTGCATCAAAGGAGCAAGGCATGGGGGTGATCACCCTGTGGCAGTGTTGAGGTGTCATGGAAGCCCAGGTTGCTTTGATAGCAGTTTTCCGCTTGTCCGCATTGTTGGGTCTAGTGTCTCTCATGTTCCTCTCGACAATACCCCACAGATTCTAAATGGGGTTTAGGTCAGGCAAGTTTGCTGGTCAATCAAGCACTGTGATACCATAATTAATAAACCAGGTATTGGTACTAGAATGAATGCGACAGTTGTAGCCCATGTCCTGGATATGTCTGCATTTGCCATGTAAATCTCCCCCAATTCTTGAATGGTCTTTTCTTGACAATCTTTTCAGGGCTGGCGCTATCCCTGTTGCTTGTGGACCTTTTTCTACCACACTTTTTCTTCCCACCCAACTTACCATTAGTATGTTTGGATATAGCACTGTGTCAACAGCCAGATTCTTTAGCAATGACCTTTTGTGGCTTACACTCCTTGTGGTGGGTGTCATTGACTATCTTCTGGACAACTGTTAAGTCAGCAGTCTTCCTCATAATCATGTAGCCTACTGAATCAGACCGAGGGACCATTTAAAGGCTTAGAAAACCTCTGCAGGTATTTTGTGTTGATTAAAGTGTGACACCATGAGTCCACAATATCAAACTTTTTCAAAATATTCTAATTTTCTGAGATACTGACTTTGGGGTTTTATTTAGATATAAGCCATAGTCATCAACATCAAAAGAAATAAACACTTGAAATATGTAATGAATCCATGTAATATAAGAGTTTTACTTTTTGAACTGAACTACTGAAACATATTAACCTTTCGATGATAATCTAATTTATTGAGATGCACCTGTATATGGATCAGGTAAGCTTTGAATGTTTAATGAGTCATAACAATGTTAACATATCAGTGTTTAACTGTTTGTTATGTTATTCCTAAACCTGTAAGCATAAGGGAACACTACGGGTAGTTTCACACTAGCGGTGTGAATTCCAGCAGACTGTTTCAGCAGAAAAAAGCCTGACGGAATTCACCGGATCCAGCACTGCTGGATGCAGACGGAATGTCCGCTGGCTCCATTAAGAATAATGGCTCCAGCGGACATTCTGTCCACATCCGGCTGGCAAGCGGAGAACCCAACGGACACAAACCGCTGTATGCTGCAGTTGGAGTATGGCCGATCCTCTGCTTGCCTGCCGAAACAGCCAGCCAGATTTTAGCTACCGCTGGTGTGAGGGTAGCCTAAGGGGTGCCTTCAGACATGACTTTCTTTATGCATGGTTTGGCTTCAGTTTAGATACTGAGGGTTAGCTTATTGTATGTGGGCTGGTAAGGTTTGTGCTTTTTAGTCCAGCCCTGTGAATAATTATCTCAATTCTCAACAATTTACATACTAGAAGAAAATACAGGCATCATAAACTCATACAAAGTATTGTAATCAATAGTATGTGGCCAATGATGACACCACAAAAATGCAAGCTTAACAAGGGTAACACATAAGAGGGAGGATGAAAGGCCTCACACATAAGGGGAGACATGTTCAATCGCAGAAGTCCATCCTGATTGAGAGTCCATGGATACAAATGGAATTTGAATAAATACAACATTACAGCTATATAGGTTGAGGTGAAATCAAAAATTACGTAACATAATACTCAGCCAAATCCAAATGCCAAGGTGTGGGCCACATCAGGACTACGGTGTAAGACCCAAGTTGGCCCCAAGGTTTGATCTAAATACTTTCCAGGAATGCCACATTAATTCTCCACAATTTTTTACTGCCAAAAAAAAAGCTTAGAGGAGGACTCTCTAGACAATTGGATAAGGGTAACAAACAGCCTGATGTCAGATAATATGGTTAACAAAGGTAGCTGTCAAACAAAAACTCACAGCAGAAGCACAATCTAAGAACACTAGGCAAAAATCTACTGCACAAAAGGATTTAGAGACACAGGCAAACGCTGCGGAATACATCCAGTCATAGATCTCAATCTATTTGTAGAAACATTTATAGTGACTACTAGTGGGGTGCATGTAAATTACCACTTCCCTGTAATAAAAGCCAGTGTTCTCATATCAGTGACAGCCATAAGGATCTGTCACAGTGTGAACTTGAGTGCCCTAACAAATAGTGCAAGTCCCACTATTCATTAAGGCTTAAGGAACCAAGATTTGTTAAAATCCCTTAATCTACCGTATTTTTCGCCCCATAAGATGCACTTTTTCCCCTCCAAAAGTGGGGGGGGAAGTGCCCCTGCGTCTTATGGGGCGAATGCTGGCAATTTACATCGCAGTCTGCGCTGCTGTAGCATCGCAGACTGCGATGTATTAGTGAGGAGGGAGGAGGGACTGTAGTAGTCACGTGCCTGCTACGCCTACTTCATTCATAAAGTAGGCGGAGCAGGCACGTGACCTCCGTGAGTTACGGCCGCCCGGCCTGCCTGCTAGTGCTTACTACAGGAGCATGACATGTAAGTACGGTACACATGGGGAGCAGGGGAAGCGCATCATTATTCAGTTTAGATCTGATGATTAACCCAACGTATAATACAGTACATACTGAGCTGCAGGGCCAGAGTACAGTGCATGCACGGCCCCGCCGCTCTCCCGGCCTACTACAGTGCCTCCCTAGTGTCATGGTCTTACCTTCTCACTGTTCTCCTTCGTTTGACATGTGCTGGCGGCCATCTTGGTTTCTGGGTTTCTTGTAGCCTCCCACCCTGCGGCTTCTCCTTCCCACTGGGAGGAGCTGGATGCCTAGCTCATATATATAGGAGGTCTGTGGCTTCAGTTCCTTGCTTGGTCCTCCTGTGTTCACATGCTTCTAAGACTGCTGCTGCTTCTGGTTCCTGATCCTGGCCTCGTCTGACTACCCCGTTGGTTCCTGATCCTGGCTTCGTCTGACTACCCCGTTGGTTCCTGATCCTGGCTTCGTCTGACTACCCCGTTGGTTCCTGATCCTGGCTTCGTCTGACTACCCTGCTGGTTCCTGATCCAGGCTTCGTCTGACTACCCTTCTGGTTCCTGACCTCTGTCTACGCAAGACCCTGCTTCGGTTTAGCCATCCGTTTGGACTTTTGCTTACGGCTTGATTTTCAATAAAGCCTTCTTATTTTCCACTTATCTCTTGTTGTACGTCTGGTTCATGGTTCCTTGACACCTAGGAATCTGAATGGGATAATGATGGAGGGGAGGGGGTCTCTGGACGGCATTATGATGGGGGGGATCTGTGGATGGGACTGTTATGGGGGGGGGGGGGGAGATCTGTGGATGACACATATAGCAGTGTCATCCACAGATCCACCACCACATAACAGTGCCATCCACAGATCATCCCCATCATAATGCCATCCACAGATCCCCCCCCACCATCATGCCATCCACAGATCCCCCACCCCATAACAGTGCATCATCCACTGATCCCCCATAATAGTGTCATGCACAGACCGCCATCAGTTCAAACCCACCAAAAGCACATACAACCCACCTACAAAGAAAATCTCACGTTCGAATATAAATAATATTCCTGGGAAGTTAAGCAGTTGCTCTGTGACATCAGCAGCACGATAATAGGTTTTTGCCCACAAAAGAAATCCAATATACAAAAAAAAGAAATCCATGGAAGCTGAAAAATTCTACTGCCAGCCGTCTTGTGAATATAGAAGTTCTTCTATCTGACGCACAGCTGGTCATTCTTTTCAATTTTAAAAGCCACAGGATGTGAATCTATTTTACGAAATTCAATTGCAGGCCTGATTAAGTATATTTACCTATCCCTTTTGCCAACAATTTCTCTGCATGGTTCCTTCCTGAAGGTAGAACACAAGAGTTCGACAGTTCTTTGAAAGTTTAGTCAGTAAAGTGAATCCACAAGATAAAATAGTCACAGACACCTGCAGGCTGGTTATATGCATTCATTAATAAGGTTCACAAATGAGCAAAGAGTGTTTCCACCTCTGAGGACCTTGCTGATGTCTTACATGAATGGCACCCTGATTTCAATGGGTGCTGTGTAAAAGGCGATTTCTATTTCCTTAAAAGTAACAGCTGAACATCTGGGTCACTGCATGCCCTAGCGACCAGTATATTATTAGGGTCCTTGCATATAAACAAGTGCTGTCCAGACAAACTTTAAACTTCTTAGTAAAAGATTTCTGTTGTGCCTTTAGACACAAAAGCCTAGGAAAAAGGCCAGCGCTTTGTCTTAAGAACCTGAAAAACACAATCCTTCTAGAGCAGTGGTGCCCCACCATTTTTCGTCTGAGGGCCGCACTAGACTTGGTATAAATTTTGCGGGCCAGAACCAGGTAGCTTTGCCAAAAAGAAATGCAAACGCTGTGAGGGGGCACGTGTGAGCATTACTACTGTGAAGAGGGCACATATCTGGCATAACTACTGTGAGGGGGCACATCTACTGTGAGGAGGGCACATATCAGGGTATAACTACTGTGAGGAGGGCACATATCAGGGTATAACTACTGTGAGGAGGGCACATATCAGGGTATAACTGCTGTGAGGAGGGCACATATCAGGGCATAACTACTGTGAGGGAGCACGAGTGAGCATTACTACTGTGAAGAGGGCACATATCTGGTATAACTACTGTGAGGAGGGCACATATCCGGGAATAACTACTGTAAAGAGGGCACATATCTGGGCATTATTACTGTGAGGGGGCACATATCTGGGCATAACTACTGTGAGGGGGCATGTGTGAGCATTACGACTGAAGAGGGCACTTATCTTGGCATTATTACTGTGAGGGGAAACATATCTGGGAATAACTACTGTGAGGGGGCATGTGTGAGCATTACATCTGTGAAGAGGGCACATATCTTGGCATTATTACTGTGAGGGGGCATGTGATGTATACATGTGTGTAATGTATGTAGTGCAGTATGTGACGATCACACACTGCACTACATACATTACACACATGTATACATCACATACTGCGCTGTCACCTTCTTCTGCAGGTCTACCTTGATGTCTGGTCTTTAGGCTTCAGTCAGATCCTCCACCGCCATGCTTGCGCCGTGTGCCCGACACTACCAGGAGCAGGCCCCTCCTCCTTTCATCACCCGCCGGCTTCTCCTACAGCAGGGCTTTCTATTGCTCCAGTGCCTGCCCAATCTTAACAATCAGGGGCGTAGCTAAAAATGACTGAGCCCCATAGCAAAAAAAAATAATAATTATGGGCCCCCCCCTCCCGGATCTCCCACCCCCACATACCTATCGGACCTCCCACCCCTTCCAGAGCTCCCACTCAAACACCCCTCCAGGACCTCCCACCCCTCCCTAGATCCTCCTAAGTGTCGTCCACAGATATCCCCCCCCCCTTCAGTGTCGTCCACAGATATCCCCCCCCTTCAGTGTCGTCCACAGATATCCCCCCCTTTAGTGTCATACACAGATATCCCCCCCTTTAGTGTCATACACAGATATCCCCCCCTTTAGTGTCATACACAGATACGCCCCCCTTCAGTGTCGTCCACAGATATCCCCCCCCCCCCTTCAGTAGGGCTGTAATCTCGCACAGGCGCACTGGCAGAGGCCAGGAAGATGGTGCATGCGCACTTCGATGCATCTGCCAGTGCGCCTGGGAGAGATTACGGCGCTTCTCTTCAATTTCCAAATGGCCCTCGGCAGCAAAAAGGTTTCCTACCCCTGGACTAGACAATATATGATGTTTAGACAGATGTATGGCACTAAATGCAGTCAACTATGATTGATGTAATCACAGCATTATTCTGCACAGTAGATAAATCTGTTATCATAAGGATAGATTCAAACTGAGTTTTTTTGCAAGAGGAGTTTGGAATGGATTCAAGCCACCGACAACCGCACAGAATCCTCCAATTATTTTCAATGGGAGGCTGCACTGTACTTCACGCTGCCGCAATCGCACCAAGAAAGGACACGTCGGACACAGAGACCAATGGAAACCAAGTGTCCGCCTGCTGTTTAGCTCTATTCAGTGAGGCTAACCCGCAAGTTGGTCTACAGTGTTCAAAAGGAAAAACTGCGTAAGGCAAAAGTGTGGCAAAAAATGGGGAAATTGTGTGTGTGGGGGGGGGGGGGGGGTTTGCTGTAGAATAGGAGACAGATTTTGCCACTGCAAAATCCACCATGTAAACTAGCCAACTAGACCTTAATAAAAGGGATCCCTTAATGGGGAAGTTATATCGATAGGTTACAGATTATGTAGATTGGAACCAAATATAATGAGAGTGTGAGCAGAGTCTGAGTTATGGCAAGAGTAAGAGTGCTCGTACAGTATTTTATTCATACAGTATCGGTAAAATATACATTGCTTCACAACCTCTAAGGTATTGCTGCTACAAAAATGAAATTGGATTAAAAATGGCTTAATAATGTGAATAGCAAAGGAAGAAATTGTGCCATAAAACAAAGTATGTTTCTTTTTAATAACAATGTGAATAGCAATGGCAGAAATTACGACATAAAAGTACATTTCTAGCAGTGTATGAAAAAATACACACACCTGCTCTACTTCTACCAACTGAGAGAATAAAAATGTCATATTTCCTTTTTAGTGAGGAAATCAATGTGTTTTTGCAGCTAGTTCAACCCTTTATCTGGCATAAGGGACTTGCAATGCATTGCAGCGAATAAAAGCAGTTAATGGGTTTTGCATTAGACAGGCTGAGCGCCAGTGAAAAGGATAAAATATTAACAAGCGTTCAACCCCGGGGTTTCCTGACTTTTATTTTTTAATAAGGCTTGATTGAGCTGACCTGATGTTATGTAGTCTACATGGTAATACAAGATAAAGCAAGGTTATACGGTTTAACACTTTACTGGCAAATATAAAATATCCACCAAATACAGGAAATGCGTAAAACATCTGCAGTAAATGATAGTTGCAGAGGAGATCTCATTATGGGGAATATGAAATTCATTTATTTTTCATTATTAAAAAAACATTTCCTTTAGACAGCCACAATACTAACATTTAGAGGCAAAAATAGGATTGGCTCCCATCATGTGTAACGCAAAAAGCCTTTTCAAACCTTTCATATATACATGGTGTTCCCATTGTGGCGGGCAGTAGGGGTCTTTGGTTCCTGTTTATGCCTGTAGGTTCAGTGTGCTGCCAAGATTCCCATGTTCATGTTCTGGACATATTTTAAGTTCGTATTACTCTGACCGCATTCAGGACATGACACATCAGAGTAATGCGGACGTACATTATGTCAAGAACAGGACATGTAAATCAGGCTTTACTTCTACACTGGCCTCATTGGAGTCCCATACACTGCAGAAAAATGCTGCAGTGTAAGAATGCTTTCAAAAATAGAAATATTAATAATTTTAAGGGAGTGTCACCTACCGTATGTTTTACCTATTAAACCACATGTACTGGCTGGCAGATGCATTATAGACAGACCTTTCACTCTTCTGACAATGTCTGGATTGTCGGGAAAAAGTAGTTTTAATGGCTCCAAAGTGCCCAGAGGGGGAGGCTTGGGTTTTCAAAGTGCTCCCCTGCACTGCTCCCCTTTACCTTGCTGAGTTCCACCCCTAAGATTACAATGTTTCCTCCCATCATCAACATCATGCTTCACTCCGGCTTTCTCCCTTTAAATTTATATTTATTCTGCGGCAGGACAACAACCCCAAACATACAGGCAATGTTATCAAGAATTATCTTCAGGGTAAAGAAGAACAAGGAGTCCTGGCAGTGATGATACGGCCTCCACAGAGCCCTGATCTCATCATCATCGAGCCTGTGTGGAATTACATGAAGCGACAGAAGGATTTGAGCAAGTCTACAGCCACAGATCTGTGGTTAGTTCTCCAAGATTTGTCTTGTTCAATCAAAAGTGCATTTTGTTAACTGATAAAAATAAACCATCAACACTTATATTTTTTAAAGCATTCTTTCTTTGCAGAATTTTTCCCCACGCCTGCCTAAAACCTTTGCACAGTATGTATATAAATATAAATTATAATTGATTGAGGTTTCATACTGGAAGGCAACATAGTGACCTCTTTAAAATACTATCAAGCATTGATTCGATTTCGATACCATAAAAAAAGTATTGAAATACTCGATACAATTCGATACCACGCGAAAGAGAAATAAAACACCAAAAAAGCTGCGTGCATTCCACATTTTATGGAACGTCTGGCCCATTCTAGAACCGCCCTATCTGGAGATGAGATAAAAGTCTACAGAATCATTTTGTCCTATCAGCAGGGCTATGCAAATAAGGAAGCACTGATGATTGGACAAAATGTTTCTAACAGTCCTGCTGATTGGACAAAATAATTATGTAGAATTTCTTAGCTCATCTCTAGTCCATGGTAACCGATCGGAGCCCTACTGCAGGGGCTCCGAGTGGAAGCTGACACTGAGCCACCAATGAAAATACTTAGGGTGGGGGCCCTGTGGCCACTGCACCACCAATGAATATAATACTGAGGAGGCTGTGGGGCCTGTTCGCCACTGCGGCACCAATGAATATAATTAAACCCTCAATACAAATGTACGCTGCAGGTGCCGGCTGAGTGATAGTCAGCCCCTGAGGGGTTAATTGGCGCGATTTTGACCGGATCGCCTCGTACAGCACCTGCCGCGTACATTTGTATTTAGGAGTTAATTATATTAATTGGTGGTGCAGTGCCCCCCCCCCCCTTCCTCAGTATTATATTCATTGGTGGCCAGCGACAGCTTCACAGTCCCCTCCCCTTGATTTTTTAATCAGTGGCAGTGGTGGCCGCGTCACTGTGCCAGCTGATGAGAGGGCGGCGCGCACCATGTTCTCCAAAAGATACTAGACTAGATCCGGGTACAAAAGTATCAATTGGGTATCGAAAGTTCGATACCCAGTGGAACCCTACTGTACAGCGAGAGTGAGTGTACATGTTTATGCGGAAGTCAGAAGAGATAGCTGTCGGCTGTAGGTGTGCGTTTCAGGACATTTTCATGTAGCCATTTTTGGGTCAGTATTCTGCATCAGTACTTACTGACTGCTGGAAAGAGCTGAGAGATGGAGGAGGTGAGGAGTCCTTGGATGATCAGGAGAAAGATATTAGCCCCATAGCTACAGCTCTATCCCTACTGCCTAACAACTACATACAAAGTACATTTGAGATTTAGGGCCACAGTCAAGTCTTCACTTAAGGCTGGAGGTATGCCACATTCAAATTTGGCAGATTATTATACAGTCCTCTTTATTATTATAATGGCCCTCACATGGTGTATAAAGACATCGACATTAATGGAATAAATAGCAGAGAAGTTTTACAAAATTCTTGGAGTACATCCCTTATACTTAATCATTGGAATCTGTTCATTTTGCAGATTGTAGGGTATTTTGTGAACAAAAGAAGCCAAATGAAAATGATAAGGACTGACAAGCTGCCACAGAGCATAATACAACAGCACACACTTGCATTATGCTGAATGTGTGTGCAGTCTCGGTGCCTTCAGCCTTCATAAAATCAACACTGCCACTAAAGCAAACAATAATCAAGTTACTAAGCCTTTGCTTATGTTGCCCCGCAAATATATCCTAATCACTGCTTGAGCCGAGATTGTAGAACTCTGTTTTCCACACAGCAAAGAATCGTAATCTTATGAAGTCTTTCCAAGTGTCCGACTGTAGGTTACATATCCTCTTCTGACTGTACTATACCTCAGCCACTCTTTAATACAGATGTCACAATTTAACCCACTAACAGTTTTGCCCAAGCTCTGCTCGGGCTTTGGAAAAAGGACCTAACAGTTAAGCTGCAGCAAGGTGGGGAGGGGTGCTTTCAGCCTTCATATCTTGGGCTCTGTAGAAGATGGAGATATGGGCCTGGCCTGGTCTTGTTTAAAAGCTGGCAATCTAAGCTTTAACACATGACCAGTATAAGCATTATTTCTGATGGATTAGGAATTTCCGACTCCTGATTTTGCTGCTATGAACCGGTTTTTAATCACCAGCCATGTATTCCACACCAGAGGCACTGATCTCCATCCATGGCAACCCAGAGGATTCACTTTTCAGTTAGGCATTGAATCAGAAAAGCTCATCAAATCATCCCCAAGGGCCTTCATGGCTCAAAGAAGCCATGTAAGTACAAGTTTAAAAAAAAAAAAAAAAAAAAAGTGTTTAAATATTTACAAAAACCGAAAAAAATTGAAATTTTAATACTCCCCATCAACTATTCCTCCATATTCTGCCATAAATGCGTGCTTTCTTTGCTTATAACCTGTGGCTTATGCCCTGCAGAAACAATGGACGGGGCAAAAAAAAAAAATGACTGATGCTTTTTCCTACGACATATACTATTGGAGAATAATCAAGAGACCCACATATTAAATGGTTGGCTGATACTGCCAAAGTTGGGGGCTTTCTGCCAGATTTTATTTAACGTAAATGGTTGTCTTAAAGGGAGTGTCCCATCTCTGTATACTAGCCTCCACTTTAACATGGAAATGTCACCTCTGCAGCAGACACCACTGAAGCCTGTGATTGACTGAAAGAGAAACACGTGTCCATGTCAAAACATTATAATTAGAAGAAAGGACTGAGACCGGCAGGGGACCGAGGAAGCAGCGGCACAGGAGCAGTAGGGCAGCGGAGAAGTGAGTATTATTCGGTTAATTATTCCATTCTGAGCTAAAGCTGTGATTTACTAATCACATTTTCCTTATTGAAGTCAAAGCCACACAAATGCCCGAGATGGAGCAGAATACACAAGAAAATTCATAACACTGTGACACATATTATTAATGTACACATGTTCTCGTCCAACACTACATTAAAACCCATGAGTATACTTGATTAAGTATCTTTTGAAACTAGAAAAGCTAAAATTTCTGGGGAAAACGTGTGAAGTGTTCTTGCCTCCACCAGTAGTCTACAACTGGAGTGGGCGGAGTGGCTTGAGTAACTGTTGTGTGGTTGGAGTGGCTGGAGTAACTGTGGAAAGGCTGGACTGGGCAGAGTAACTTTATGGAGTGGGCAGAGTAACCAGCATGCATTGCAGCAAGCATCTTCAGAGGAGCAGTCACATGACATCCCCGCCCACATCTGTTCCTATAGAGACAAGAGCCCCTCAGACTTCTGTACAGACACAGCAATAGAAAGTACACCCCAGTCCCACCAGTAAAGAGAGGTCCCTTCACTGGCGGTTGTCATCTTCAAACGGTTGCAGTTTAAAAATTATAAATCCTACAGCGAAGAGAATCACAAGACCCAGACCTACATTGTGATGCATAGTAGGTCTCTGAAATATTAAAAATGAAGGCACAGTCGCAGTTAAGAAATTGCCCTTCAAACGTGAGGTGGCTAGAGTGGAGTTTCAATGAATGTCAATGGGCGGCGTGAGTTGGAAACAAATGTTCATATTTTGAAAACTATCAGGACAATGGCTTAGGCTACTTTCACACTAGCGTTTTTCTTTTCCGGCGTAGAATTCTGTCACAGGGGCTCTATACCGGAAAATAACTGATCAGGCATATCCCCATGCATTCTGAATGGAGAGCAATCTATTCAGGATGCATCAGGATGTCTTCAGTTCAGTCATTTTGACTGATCACGCAAAAAAGAGAAAACCGTAGCATGCACAGACCTTTAAAAATGAGAAAAAAAATAAATACCGGATCCGTTTTGCCTGATGACACCGGAAAAACTGATCCGGTATTGCAATGCATTTTTCTGACTGATGAGGCATTTTTCAGATTGATCAGGATCCTGATCAGTCTGAAAAATGCCTGATCAGTCAGAAAAAATGACATGCGTTTGCATACAGTTTGCCCGATCAGGCAAGCAGTTCAGGCAACGGAAGTGCCTGCCGGAATCCAACAACGCAAGTGTGAAAGTACCCTTAGCCGTTGACATTTTTAGTGGTAGCAGGGATAGCTGAAAGTTTATATACATATAAGATTTGTGTAGGTGGGCTTGAAAATGAGGGAGTGGTGGCAGTTTAAGTCATGTCCTGATTTTTCAGCTCACACTCTAGTTTTGAACATTCCGCCATTCATTCCTATGGGACCAATTTCACCACAAAAATGCCAATATTTTGTGAACCATTCGGCGAAATGTTCCATAAAGTAATAGGACACCAATCGGGAACAATCCACATCCGGTATATTACTGTCTATGTAGTGTAAAACTGTGGGAGGAGTTAGGGTGGTAAATTTGGCTATAATAAGAATATATATGTGAGATAACAGTAAGTGGTCTTGCCATGCAAGAACACTTAACAAGTAAAATCATTATATAATACATAAAATACACCAGTCATGTTAGGCTTCTTTCACACTAGTGTTAGGCTCATCCGGTAGGGGAACAGCCTGCCAGATCCGTACTAACGCTTGCACACGGGCGGGAGATGCAGCAGCAGCAGCACGGCAAACATACCAAGAGGCGACCGGACAAATACTGCAGCATGCTGCGACCGCATCTCCCGCCTGTCCACATTATAGTAATGGGGCCGGGCTTCCAGCAGCACATGTGTGCAAGCGTTAGTACAGATCCGCCAGGCTGTACCCCTGCCGAATGAGCCTAACGCTAGTGTGAAAGAAGCCTTAGCAGCGTTAACACCATGGAAGACCAACAGACAAGTTCTTCAATTACAAGATGGAGAGTCATTTAAATAATGTGGAAAAGGGCAATTTTTAGGGCATACGCAAATAGAATTAATGCACATAAGGAATGTTACATGTTAAATCATGTTAACAGAAAACTAACAGAAAGACCTAATGATATGTCTGTATTCACACAGTGAAGCTCTGAATTATGAATAAGGGGGCATATGTCAAATACCATTTACCGGTTTTATCATTTCCAGTGATATTCCTTTTTACCAGTACAATATAATGTAATCCTTTGGTTAGAACATATTATTGCTGACAAAATAAAAATAAACCATGTAGAACAAATGTGATGTTCAATATATCTTACTGAATACGAACCTTCAGCTCAGATTTGCCGTTTCACATCTTTACAAATCGAACAAACAGCTAATCGCCGCTATTGCCATTAGAGTAATAGACAGGGCAATAATGGTCAGGGCTACGGCTTCCTTAAATATACATAAGGGGGAGAGATAGCCTAAAACCCCTCCATAAACAGTGCCAATGACTATAAATTGATGTCAATAAAGTCAAGTGCAGTGGTGGGTTGACCGGTGGTCCAAGGGCCTTAAAGAGGACCTGTCACATTTTAGTAAATAACTGTATTCCACGTGAAATTCCGAATCTGGAGCATCTTTACAAAAGTTTATGAATAGATAGACATGAATAATCTACCCTGATTAAATCTGTAAATTGTTTTGCACAGCGTTACGCAGTGGAGGCTGATGATGTACAGGTCTGTCACATGCCCCTTCATCAGCAGCCATGTTAGGACTGGAGAGCCTACTGTGAGCTTCCCATCCATAAGTAGATAATGGCTAACTGTTTAATCTCTTCATGATCTCTTTCATCGTCAGATGTGGAAGACTGAAGGGGTGAAGATAAGCAAAAGGGCATGGTTTAACAATCTAACACAGCAGGGAGGCTCCTGCTCCAGCCAGACACATGGCAGTGAGAAGAAAGAAAGGGGGGGGGGTCGCTAAGTGCTTGGCCTGGAACACAGAGAAAACATTTCTTATGTCTCAGTTTTAACTGTAAGATAAAAAAAAGAACAAATGGAAAGGAAGAAGGAATATATGAGCTGTTTAATCATTCTCTTAAAGGTGTTCTGCACTTTGTTTTAACTGATAATCTATCCTCTGGATAGATCATCAGCTTCTGATCGGCGGGGGTCTGACACCCGGGAGCCCCGCCGATCAGCTGTTTGAGAAGGCAGCAGCGCTCCAGTAGAGCCGCAGCCTTCTCACTGTTTACCGCCGGCCCACTGACGTGATGACTAGTATCAACTAGAGTGGGCAGGGCTAAGCTCCATTCAAGTGAACAGAGCTTAGCCCTGCCCACGCTAGTTGATACTAGTCGTGAAGTCACTGGGCCGACGGTAAACCAGGAGAAGGCCGCTGCGCTGGGCACATAATCATAAGTGGAAGCATGCCAAGTAAGCATGGTCAAATAGAATACATAAGTATCTCACTTTTCTGGATTGGTGACAGGTCCTCTTTAATGACTGTTGCATGTAACTGGATTTTAATTTTTAATTTAAAGGGAACCTGTCATCAACTTTATGCTAACCTCACTGAGGGCAGTATAAAATAGTGACAGAAATGCTGATTTCAGCGGTGTGTCACACATCAGCTAAAAGTAAGTGGTTGCTGAGAACCAGCATCTTAATCATTGCAGCCCAGGCCTGGAAAAGAGTAAAATCTACCCAAGAAGAGTCATGGTTATTCCTAATCTCCTGCTCTCCTCGCCCATCTGCTGACGATTGGCAGTGCTCTCCTAGAGAGAAAGGGAGAAAACTAGGTAGAAGACTGTCAGGGAGAGCAGGAGATTATGAATGACCATGACTCTTCTCGGGTAGATTTGACTCTTTTCCAGGCCTGGGCTGCAATGATTATGATGCTGGTTTTCAGCAACCACCTACTTTTATCTGATGGGTGACATGCCACTGAAATCAGCATTTCTGTCACTACTTTATACTGCCCTCAGTACGGTCAGCATAAAGTTGATGACAGGTTCCCTTTAAAAGAAATCGATACAGAACACTGGACCATATGAAAATTAGACGCAGAAATGTTATCTTTAAATTTAGCTCAATAGTGAAGCCCAAACTTTGGCCTTTGGCAATCTCTATTATCGGACAATAATAGTGCCAAGACTCAAGAAAACGACTCACTTACTAATTCACAACGACATATGCTACACAGGATGGAGGGACAGACATAATTTATATGGCTATATGGGCTAGGGGACCTTGGACCACCAGGGTGAGTTAACCTGCTACAATCCATAGATTTCCAGGTAGACTACATTTTCTAGTTTCTGTAGCATGGAATGTAATTGAATTTGGTGATAATGTAAACTGCATAAAACATATTATAAGAACACTACATTTATTACAGCTGTAACACTCGCGTTCATATACAAGGATAAGATATTCTTAGCACGTGGCGGAGTCATCTAACCAGCAGGGAAGAAATGAAAAAATAATGATCTATGCTTGCAAAACATATAGCCCTTTGTCCTGCAAGTGTGATTACCTAAATGTTCTATTTCCAGTACAGCTGATTAGATCCACCTTGTCTCCAGCCCAAAGCCTAATTTTTAATCCACCAGACATTTTTACAGCTTATTATCAACAGTTTATTCATGGGGGGACTCGCCACTCTTGGCAAACAAAGTATGGAGATAGAACTGGCTCAGAATAAATTAGACAAGAGAGACCTTGTGGATACGAACAAGAGCAAAGTGATAAATCTTTTTCATTTCACTAATACAAAGTTTCAATTAAGTATAATCAAAAGCACTGAGCGTTCATCAAAAAAACGAGATTATTCACTTTCCAGATAAGGTTAATTCAGTTTTATTCCAGCTGGGCTCATATGGAAATCGCACGTCATGGTTCAAGACCCTGTGAGCCTTGCTTGTGTGCTAGGACGTCCTATCTCTCTGAACAAACAAGTCATCAAATATACTTATCGTTGCCTTTCGGTTCTATATCATTCTTCTACTACCACTCAGCTATGTGGTTACCAGGCGGCTATGTGTTTGGACTATTAATGACCAAAGGCTGTATCTATCCAAGCCAGCAGAGGAGGAAAAAAAAGCATTTCCTATATATCAGGTCTCTTGTCATCAAGAGCTTTTAGGATTGGCACATAGTGTGCAACCTTGATCTATGATATGAAGATTTGTATCAGCCCTCTGGTATGTGCTGTCAGGTGCTTATGAAGTGGTGCCCTCTCCCAAAAATGTGCACCAGTGCAGACAAAAAATAAAGCTGTCATTCAAACAACAAAAAGAAAATGTAAAGGGTAATGTGAGCAGTCAACACCTAATATTAAAGGGCTTAGTCATCAGAAACATGGACCTAAAACCTGAGACATGAGCCCTTCACAGCTGAAGATCATGATCTTTGTCCCATCAGCCTCTGTTCCCAGAAAATAAGCCTCTAGGAGCAACAAGGGTGGTACTGTTCACTCCTCTTCAAGCTGTGCCCACACTGCTAAGACTGACAGGCCAGGCAGTGAAAACATATTCATGCCTGCCCCTGAAGTCTTGCATCAGTGTGTCTGGCACATACGCAGTAAAGAGATGGGGATTGACCAAGCAGAGCCTCTAGGAGCAAGATGACACAACGGCACCAACCTTTGTTGCTCCTAGAGGCCAATTTGCATATTACAAAAGTGCAATTTTCTTGGGAATGTGGGAACGAAGGATGATAGGACCAATACCATGAGCTTCAGCTGTCAAGGGCTCAAGTCCCAGGTGAGTTGGATTAAGTCCATGTGTCTGATGACAGAAACCCTTTAGATGTTATTTTTTATTTTACAGGGTTTTTTCCCTTCTTTAATGCGTTTCTCAAGAAAGACGTGTAAATGCAATAAAGGCTCAAAAAAAATCCCAAGAATAGGAGTGCAACCTCCCTTCTTTCTTGGCATAGAAATGTTGGCATATGTGCAGTCACTCTTCACTGCTGTTGATAGGAGAACTGGCAATAACGAGGCACACTTACTTGGCTGCCAAACTTTGGTTATAGTGGTTTCCAGCAGACCACCACTGGACTTAAGAGCAGTAGATGTGTTCTTTGAAGTGATGAACCCCATTTCTTTATTTGCAAGTCTGAAGGAAAAAGCTGGGTTTGGTGTATGCCCCCAAACAAGACAATCTAAAAATACTTTTCTTGCTCGTATCATTGGGGGACACAGAACCGAATGTATAGCTGCTGCTGCTTCCACTAGGAGGCGACACTAGGCTAAAAAGTGTTAGCTCCTCCTGCCAGCTATACCCCCCCCCCCCCCAGCCTGGAGAGAGCATATCAGTTTTTAGCTAGACGTGGTTCGTGCCCTGCGGATTTACTTATCCGCTTCGGAGTCGTTTCACCATGCAGACTCTCTGTTCATTATTCTTGAGGGTCCTCGCAAGGGTCTGTCAGCCTCCAAGATGATGATTGCCAGGTGGATTTGCTTGGCTATTGCCGAGACATACCGCTCCCGGGGAAAGGCACCGCCCCTCCGTATCACGGCTCACTCGACCAGGGCAGTGGGCGCTTCTTGGGCTAGTTTCCACCAGGCTTCATCTTTGCAGCTGTGTAAGGCAGCAACCTGGTCTTCCCTGCACACGTTCACCAAGTTCCACCAGGCGCATACCTTTGCATCGGCGGATGCTGCTCTGGGCCGCAAGGTCTTGCGGGCTGCGGAGTCTTAGGCCCCTGCGACTGACTTCCATGGGCGTGTGGCTTCTTCCCTACCTGTGGACTGCTTTGGAACCTCCACGGTCCTGTGTTCCCCAATGATACAAGCGAGAAAACAAGATTTTTTTTGGACACGCCTGTAAAATCTTTCTCACTGAGAATTGTTTCTACTCTAATTTTGCCGCAGGTGACGGCGGTTGGTTGACTGGTGGGGTCCTCAGTTCTGGGTTCGGACCCACTGGTTATTGTTCTGTTTTTTCATTCCCGTTTTCTTTTACTCCTACTGCTTGTGCACAAACTGATATGCTCTCTCCAGGCTGGAGGGGGTATAGCCGACAGGAGTAGCTAACACTTTTTAGCCTAGTGTGTTGCCTCCTAGTGGCAGCAGAAGCTATACCCACGGTCCTGTGTCCCCCAATAATACGAGCGAGAAAGAGATTTTACAGGAGAGTCCACAAAAATTTCACTTTTAGACAACTGCATGCTTCCAACTTTATGACAACAGTTTGGGAAAAGCACTTTTCTGTCCTAGCATGACTGTGCTCCCTTTGCACAAAGCAAGGTCAATAAAGACATGATCAGAGAGTTTGGTGTGAAGAAATTTAAGTGTCCTGATCAGAGCCCTGAGTTTAACCCCATCCAAATTTGGGATGAAATGGAATGGACAGCACCATCTTCAAATTAAGACCCATGGTCCTGGAATAGGAAGTCCAAATAAGTTGATACAGGTGTCTTCAATAATATTGTAGCCACTTAAAGGGTTGTCTCACTTAAGCAAATGGCATATTTATCATTAGAGAAAGTTAATACAAGGCACTTACTAATGTATTGTAATTGTCCATATTGCCTCCTTTGCTGGATTCATTCATTTTCCATCGCATTATATACTTCTCGTTTGCAGGGGTCAGGAGCTGCTGCGCATGTGTGCCTATGTAAGCTCCCATGGACCCAGCCACCAGAGAAGCCAGTGCTTTTCCCTAAATTGTAAAAGCACGGCCACCACCGATGGATTACAGGTGGTAGTAACGAGCAGAGTATAATGTGATAGAAAAATGAATCCAGCCAAAAAAGAAGGCAATATGGACAATTACAATACAATAGTAAGTGCCTGGTATTAACTTTCTCTACATGATAAATGCAATTTGCTGAAGTGAGACAACCCCTTTAATATTTGGTAAACCCTTTAATATAGGCGAGCAATGCATCATAACACGTCATCTCCCTAAAGCCTGCTCAGATGACATGCTGGACTGCTTCTTTAATGATTTCACTGTAATAATCTTGTATAAGCTAAGTAACACTAGTGAGAAGAGCAGAAGCTAATCTCTGCTCTCATCTTTCTTGAAATTGCGGAGAAAACCAATAATAAGAAGCCAACTTAACCTTTATAGCGCATGAAATATTACTTCATTTGCATGTGTAATATCCATCTATTATGCCAGCATACACATGTAGATGCAACATTAGTATGATCAAATAAAATAAAAAGTACATTCTAAAATGTAGACGTCGTTATATTATACCTCTGTAAAGCGTTCCAGCAGAAGTGCGGGCAAAAAATCGTGAGGCTCTGAAAGCACAGGGGGTCCAGTCCAATTGCTCTGCACAAAGAGATGAAGGCTGCTAACGCCCAAAAGGAACACCAGCAGTTGTCTACAAAAAAAAAATAAAAAAAATATCACTGTTTACCCCTTTGCACTCCTATAATATTCAGTCCACAATTACAAACCTAAAATGTGCCACCCAGGGGGCTACTATATGATATATTGTGATTTGGCTCTAGACATAGAGGAGTTTAAACCCTGACAAAACTCTGAACATACGTAGATTATTATTTCGTCCCTGACTGCAATATATCTAGAACCCGTTCTAGACCAGAAACGAATTATACTTGTGGGGTTTCGCTCTGGTAGATAGGGTAAGCGGGCGCAGTACAGAGGCAAAATACAAGTTCTTAACTCAAAACGTCAGTGTTTTTTCACACTTGAGGCAATTGCACAAAACAGCACGTAACTTTGCAGTCTTGGTGTTAATTCAGACACAATGGAAAGTTCACATAACACAAGTCACATTGCTGGCAAGTTCTGCCTCCAGTAGTCCACAGCAGGCTTTAGGGGACCTATTTCCCCAGCGTGCGGGTCTCAGCCCTCCAGCATGGCACAAAGCCTCAGATCCCCAAAACAGAGACATTTCTGCTGAGCCCAGCTGCCTATTTAAGGACAGCCAGGTGCTGCCAAACCCGGACCGACACTTAAAGGGAACCTGTCACCAGGATTTTGGCCATAGAGCTGGGGACATGGGCTGCTAGATGGCCACTAGCACATCTGCAATACCCAGTCCCCATTTGCATATGGATCAAAACTGTTTTTTAAAACAATAAAAGCGCAGAGAGCTATGGGGACTGGGTATTGCAGATGTGCTAGTGGCCATCTAGCGGCCCATGTCCCCAGCTCTATGCACAAAATCCTGGTGACAGGTTCCCTTTAAACTCCGGTCCGATATTTGCCCTCACCTGGCTGGAAACCAGCCGAGCCGCCCATGCTAGGAGGAAAATACCTGCCTTGCCAGACACAACCCCTAACTGTGTCACATACTGTAAAAGTTAAAGGGGTAGTGTAGACTTTATATTCTCAGGATTGGCTGGGGTCCAACACCTTATAGCCCCGCCATTCAGCTGTTCTGTGTAGCTCCATCAACAGAAATCAGCACCGGAATCACACTGCAACAGCGCTCATCACTGCAGCACTGCTCCCACTAAAGGCAGGAGATCAACTTGCCAAACAGTCTAGTAGAGACTGGCTGGGGCATTTTTTTGTGCATTTTCTAAGTTTACTGTGACTTCGGGGTATTTCGGTAAGTACAAGTTATCCGCTATTCACAGGATAGGGGATAATTATCAGATTGTTGGGGTTCCTACTGCTGAGACCCCCACTGATCACGATAACGGGGCCCCGTACCCTCTGCTGGCCCCTTGCTGCTCCCCTAAAATGCCCGGGGAGGCCGGACACACATGCGAAGAGCCACCCCATTAATTTCTATGGGAGTTCCAGAGATAGCCAAGTGCTGTACTCATAGAAATGAACGGAGCGGCCGTGCACATGTGCGAACGGCTGTTCCAGTCATTTTAAGGGAGCAGCAAGGGGTCTGCAGGGGGTACGGGGCCCCGTTATGGTCGGTGGGGGTCTCAGCAGAAGGACCCCACTGATCTGATAGTTATCCTCCATCCTGTGGCTAGGGAATAACATGTATGTATGTATCGTAATACCCCTTTAAAGGTTGCTATACATACAGGTGCAAAAAAAAATATTTTGAAACAAAATTGTACACTGCAATTCACATCCCTTTAACTGAAAGTTTCTTTGTAAGAAAAACATTGGGGGCAATCTGTCATTCTGTGACAAACTCACCAACACTCCTGATTTTATCAGGACGATGCCATGATCCAGACCGTAAAAGGGGCAAGCTTATGCAAACTCCACCCAAAAGTGGGTGTTTAGAGGTGATATTTCCGGGCATAAGTCTCCCGATATTGACATTTTACACGTTGGTAAGTATGACATAGTGGGAGAACGGTAAACAGGGAATGGATACATGGGTTACAAAGGTAAAAGACCAAGAGCATAAAAGAAATGCTAGAGGTTAAAACCTCTTTTTGGACATATAGGTTTGCAGAATATTATATTATACTAAGTTTAATAGATATAAAGTCCAAATATTGAAATTATGGAGATAACACAGAGTGCAAGGAATCCAAATGCAGCATAAAAATCTATATTCCTCAAGGCATTCTTAAGAATCAATGCAAAACAAATGAAAAGACCAAACCTGCTAAATAATTCAAGACCCCAGGAGGAATCAGGACCGCTCTGACCCAAGGACTTTCCATGCAGGCCATATGGTAGCTGCACACATCTTGTGAAATGCATTATACATGGAAATCCTCGATTTAATAATGTGCTTGCGCACAGAAGACTTATAATGGATATAATATCAGCCAGGCCCCGGACTGCAGTATGCCATTATTTAAAGAAGTTCCCCGTCTATGCTTGTTTTAGAAAAACACGACCATAACAGTAACCAAAGTCAGAATGGTGCCCAAGTCTCTGGCCTCTCTACACTCATGCGACTGCTGGGGACATACTGCCTCAAAACCCCATTAAAAAGACCACGGTTTCTAGACAGGGTTTCCATAGCAACCAGGCTGTCGGACATGACTCAAAGATGGATTATCAGGGATGATCAGGTCCTATAAGGTTAGAGAAGATAGGCAGGGTGGTGGTCGTTAATTGATGGACTCCACTGCTTGCTTTACAGACTGCAATACAGAAGCATTTTGCACGCCATGCTGCTGTTCACATTGTGCGTCGTATGTTATGCTGTATCTCCTTGTTGGTGGCCTTAAACGGCTCTGGGGTAGAATATGGTCTGATACACACCAACTTGTTATGCATGCTACAGTTCTTTTTGTGCTGACTATCATTTCAAACTATAGTATAATTTATTCATTAAAAGGACCACCCCACTTAAATGGAACCTGTCAGCGGCAAAAGCCATCCCAAACCGCCAGCAGTACCTTCAAGTAGCCGGCAGAGAGTTTCGAATGATGATTTTCTTACTGCATTCTGATGAGGCAGAAGTATATATATAAAAAAAAAAAAAAAAAAAAAAAAAAACACACACGTTCTTTTAGCCTCCGTCCGCTCTATTTTCCAGTCAGGCTTGCTTGAGGTCAATGGGGCAGCAGCCTCCTTGCGTCAAGTCAAGGTAACCGCTCCTCCTTCCCGGTCACTTCTTCTGTGACTGACTGCCGGCTGTCGGCATAAGCGCGGTCAGTCACAGCGAAGAGGCAGGGAAGGGGGTGCGGTTACCTTGACTTGAAGCAAGGAGGCTGCTGCCCCAATGACTTCAAGCCTGACTGGAAAATAGCGCGGACGGAGGCTAAAACCGTTTTTTATACTTCTGTCTCATCAGAATGCAGTAAGAAAATCATCATTCGAAACTCACTGCCGGCTACTTGAAGGTACTGCTGGCTGTTTGGGTTGGCTTTTGCCGCTGACAGGTTCCCTTTAAAAATGAACTATCACTTGGGATTTACATGTGTCCCCCTCCTTTTATACTGTTCAGGCTTTCTGCTCCCTTTTATTTCCAGTCATTACATATTTCTCCAACTCCAGAATAAGTGACTGCTATCTCCATGACCAGTAAGTCAGCTGGATAGCATGCACCCCTCCCCCCCCCCCCATCAATCAGATCATATAATATATATATATATATATATATATATATATATATATATATACACATATACATACACACACACACACACACATAGTATACACTCACCTAAAGAATTATTAGGAACACCATACTTATACGGTGTTGGACCCCCTTTTGCATTCAGAACTGCCTTAATTCTACATGGCATTGATTCAACAAGGTGCTGATAGCATTCTTTAGAAATGTTGGCCCATATTGTTAGGATAGCATCTTGCAGTTGATGGAGATTTGAGGGATGCACATCCAGGGTACGAAGCTCCCGTTCCACCACATCCCAAAGATGCTCTATTGGGTTGAGATCTGGTGACTGTATGGGGCCATTTTAGTACAGTGAACTCATTGTCATGTTCAAGAAACCAATTTGAAATGATTCGAGCTTTGTGACATGGTGCATTATCCTGCTGGAAGTAGCCATCAGTGGATGGGTACATGGTGGTCATGAAGGGATGGACATGGTCAGAAACAATGCTCAGGTAGCCTGTGGCATTTAAACGATGGCCAATTGGCACTAAGGGGCCTAAGGTGTGCCCAGAAAACATCCCCCACACCATTACACCACCACCACCAGCCTGCACAGTGGTAACAAGGCATGATGGATACATGTTCTCATTCTGTTTACGCCAAATTCGGACTCTACCATTTGAATGTCTCAACAGAAATCGAGACTCATCAGACAAGGCAACATTTTGCCAGTCTTCAACAGTCCAATTTTGGTGAGCTTGTGCAAATTGTAGCCTCTTTTTCCTATTTGTAGTGGAGATGAGAGGTACCCGGTGGGGTCTTCTGCTGTTTTAGCCCATCCGCCTCAAGGTTGTGCGTGTTGTGGTTTCACAAATGCTTTGCTGCATACCTCGGTTGTAACGAGTGGTTATTTCAGTCAACGTTGCTCTTCTATCAGCTTGAATCAGTCGGCCCATTCTCCTCTGACCTCTAGCATCAACAAGGCATTTTCGCCCACAGGACTGCCGCATACTGGATGTTTTTCCCTTTTCACACCATATTTTGTACACCCTAGAAATGGTTGTGCGTGAAAATCCCAGTAACTGAGCAGATTGTGAAATACTCAGACCGGCCCGTCTGGCACCAACAACCATGCCACGCTCAAAATTGCTTAAATCACCTTTCTTTCCCATTCTGACATTCAGTTTGGAGTTCAGGAGATTGTCTTGACCAGGACCACAACCCTACATGCATTGAAGCAACTGCCATGTGATTGGTTGACTAGATAATCGCATTAATGAGAAATAGAACAGGTGTTCCTAATAATTCTTAAGGCGAGTGTATATACACACATACACACAGTCAGGTCCATAAATATTGGGACATTGGCACAATTCTAACATTTTTGGCTCTATACACCACCACAATGGATTTGAAATGAAACTAACAAGATGTGCTTTAACTGCAGACTGTCAGCTTTAATTTGAGGGTATTTACATCCAAATCAGGTGAACGATGTAGGAATTACAAGTTTGCATATGTGCCTCCCACTTATTAAGGGACCAAAAGTAATGGGACAGAATAATGATCATAAATCAAACTTTCACTTTTTAATAATTGGTTGCAAAGCCATTGCAGTCAATTACAGCCTGAAGTCTGGAACGCATAGCCCTCACCAGACGCTAGGTTTCATCCCTAGTGATGCTCTGCCAGGCCTCTACTCCAACTGTCTTCAGTTCCTGCTTGTTCTTGAGGCATTTTCCCTTCAGTTTTGTCTTCAGCGAGTGAAATGCATGCTCAATTAGATTCAGGTCAGGTGATTGACTTGGCCATTGCATAACATTCCACTTCTTTCCCTTAAAGAAAACTTTGGTTGTTTTTTGCAGTATGCTTTGGGTCATTGTCCATCTGCACTGTGAAGCGCCGTCCAATGAGTTCTGAAGCATTTGGCTAAATATGAGCAGATAATATTGCCCGAAACACTTCAGAATTCATCCTGCTGCTTTTGTCAGCAGTCACATCATCAATAAATACAAGAGAACCAGTTCCATTGGCAGCCATACATGCCCACGCCATGACACTACCACCACCATGCTTCACTGATGAGGTGGTATGCTTAGGATCATGAGCAGTTCCTTTCCTTCTCCATACTCTTCTCTTCCCATCACTCTGGTACAAGTTGATCTTGGTCTCATCTGTCCATAGGATCTTGTTCCAGAACTGTGAAGGCTTTTTTAGATGTTGTTTGGCAAACTCTAATCTGGCCTTCCTGTTTTTGAGGCTCAACAATGGTTTACATCTTGTGGTGAACCCTCTGTATTTACTCTGGTGAAGTCTTCTCTTGATTGTTGACTTTGACACACATACAACTACCTCCTGGAGAGTGTTCTTGATCTGGCCAACTGTTGTGAAGGGCATTTTCATTCCCAGGGAAAGAATTCTTCAGTCATCCACCACAGTTGTTTTCCGTGGTCTTCCAGGTCTTTTGGTGTTGATGAGCTCACCGATGCATTCCTTCTATTTAAGAATATTCGAAACAGTTGTTTTGGCCACGCCTAATGTTTTTGCTATCTCTCTGATGGTTTTGTTTTGTTTTTTCAGCCTAGTGATGGCTTGCTTCACTGATAGCGACAGCCCTTTGGATCTCATCTTGAGAGTTGACAGCAACAGATTCCAAATGCAAATAGCACACTTGAAATGAACTCTGGACCTTTTAGCTGCTCATTGTAATTGGGATAATGAGGGAATAACACACACCTGGCCATGGAACGGCTGAGAAGCCAATTGTTCCATTACTTCTGGTTCCTTAACAAGTGGGAGGCACATATGCAAACTGTTCCTACACCATTCACCTGATTTGGATGTAAATACCCTCAAATTAAAGCAGACAGTCTGCAGTTAAAGCACATCTTGTTTGTTTCATTTCAAATCCATTTTGGTGGTGAATAGAGCCAAAAATGTTACAATTGTGTCGATGTCCCAATATTTATGGACCTGACTGTATGTATGTGTATATATATATATATATATATTTCAAACAATTTTCACATTACATTCAATTGTATATTTCAGATCAGTAACAAAACATATATTCCTTGTTTACAAAGTGCATAAGAGCAATACACAAAACATTAATATACCCCTACCTCTCCAGCCCTCCCCCAAACTATGATGCAGCTTGAATTTTCCTTTTCTAAGTTTTTATTTATGTTTACGAGTGCTCAATTTGAATCTTATTTGTATCTATTATCAAATGGTCATCTACTTAATGGAAGTGTTGGTGATGCTCTGTATGTTTTATGCTTAAATCCCCTAATAGTTTTTGTTTATATCAGCTCATTTGCTTGCTCGGTGGAATAAAATGCTTGAATATATTCTAACCATTTTGTGTGGTATGCTCTCTATGCTTTGTCTCCGCTTCGGTCTGTTTCCCACTTATCTGCTAAAAGACATAGTTTAGTATGATCTATGATCGCCTTCATTGTTGGTATCGCAGGTGTTAACCAGCGTTTAAGAATGCATCTTTTAGTGGCCATCAAGATCACATGCATCACTAAAGGAGTTTGGAAAGCAGTTATGTGTAAAAGGAGTTCCTCAGGAGTTTTTACCAAGTTTGTCCGGAGTTTTTTGTTTAATTCCTGTACCACTCTTTCCCATAAACCTGCTATTTGTGGGCATTCCCAGGTACAGTGATATAGATCTGCTTCCGGGAGTTTACATTTGGGGCAAGATGTTCGTCTTTCCTTGCTAGATATGTTTTTGTTAATTTTTATGTTGAATCCATATATTGCTTTGTGTAAGAGCTTAAAATGTGTTTCCCTCCATATTTCACGTGACACACATTTTTCCACCCTCTCAACATATCTTCTGTGTTTTTAGATTCTGGCCCCAGCTTTTTAAAAAAAAAAAAAAAGAGTGTTTCTCACATTTTCAGAATGGCGCTTCCTGAGTTCCCTATATATGAAGGCGATGGAGATTGTGGTGTGTTTGGGAAAAATTATGTCATCAAATTCATTCAGAGAGAATTCCACTGAATTGTTTATTAGTCTCCCTTTTAAAAATCCCAATATTTGGTGGTAAGCTAGATAAGGTTTTGAATCTAGTTTGTATAGGGTACATAAATCTGGAAATGTGTAATATTGGAACATTTGCTTGTCCCACATATCATTTACAGTTAGGACACCATTAACTTGCCATTCCAGAAACTGCTTGTTTAATGAGCCTGCTCGAAATTCCGGATGACTCCATGGGGGAAGGTATTTTGTGATAAGTAAGGGTAGATGATACATTTTTCTCGTAGCTTTCCATGCTGCCACTGTGTCTTTAAGTAATATGCTCTTCTTGAGTTCTAAAGGGAAGGCTGAGTTTCTAGTGTGTAATAGTGCACTAAGACTCCATGGTTGTGACAATTGTGATTCCACGTCAAAGTTAGAAAACTGGGAGGTTCTTTTTAATCCAGTCGAATCAATGTCTCAATAAGCTTGTAGTGTCGTATGTCAGGGAATCCTGTTCCTCCCTCCCCCTGTTGAGCATCAGTGTCGCCAATGTGATTTTTGGTCTTCTCCCTTCCCATATAAAGTGACGAAAAGTTGTTTGGAGAGCGTTTATGTCTGTGTGTTTCAAGAGTAATGGTATGGTCTGTAACTGATACAATAGTTTTGTGAAGCAAATCATTTTAGTTAAATGACATTTTCCTAGTAATGATAGGGGGAGATGCTTCCGTCTAAGTCTGATGTAATACGTTTGATTAGTTCAGGATAGTTTAGGTGATAAGGATTCAGGGGTTTTGCCCTATCTGTACTGGTAGTGATTTCCATGACTTGGGATTTTTTATTTGCGACAGACATAACGTTTCGAGATGTTCACTTTAAAGCCAGAGAATGAGCCAAAAAGGGTAAGCATTCCAAATAATTTTACCAGGTCCGCTTGCGGATAAGCCAGGAACACTACTAATAAGTCATCTGCAAATAATGCATGTTCGACTTCAGCTTTACCTACTTTAATTCCTCATATTTCCTTATTAGTAGCAATGGCGATAGATAGTGGTTCAATGGCCAGATTGAAGAGCAGGGGGGGATAAAGGGCATCCTTGTCGGGTGCCCTTGAGTAGTACAAATCTGGGGGATAAATGGCCAGGGGTGTATACTTGTGCCATAGGTGTCCAGCACTTTGTTTAGCCAGTTTCAGGCCACGTTATCAAATGCATCGATAGCCAGTATGGCCGGGGTCTGTCCTACTCTCGGTAGCATTTTAATCTCATCTAGGACCGCTAATATCTTTCTAATATTTGTTACTACTGCTTTTTTGCGTAAATCCTGCCTGTGCTGGTGACAAGAGTCCAGGCATTCATTTAGCTAGTCTGGTAGCCAAAATTTTGGACATTTTTATGTCCACGTTTATGAGGGATATTGGCCTGTAAGAGGCTTCCATCAGGGGATCTTTCCCAGGTTTTGGAAGCACCTTGATATACGCAGTGCGTGCTAGGTCCGATAGCTCCTGTCCTGACATATAGTCATTGTACATAGATGTTAGTAAAGGTGAAATAGTGTCTTTCAGTATTTTATAAAATTCCCCTGTATATCCATCAGGGACTGGAGCCTTTCCTGTTGCTAGACCTCCCACCACTTCTTCCAGTGTAATTGGAGTCTTTAAAGTGATCAAGTCTGCTGGATTTATTTTGGGTAGAGCATTATTCTGGAGCCATTTATTTGCTTCTTCTGGATGATCCATTTGTCCTGAATACAGTTTGGAGTAGAAATCCTTTAATACTTTATTTTGGGAGGTTTCGTGTGAGTACATCCTTTGTTCTTTGTCTTTTTTAGAGATAAAATTGGGGCGGTATTATATTTTTTCCCATATTTAAATACAGTTGCAAGAAAAAGTATGTGAACCCTTTGGAATTTTATGGATTTCTGAACAAATTGGTCAAAAAATGTGATCTGATCTTCATCTAAGTCACAACAATAGACAATCACAGTCTCCTTAAACTAATAACACACAAAGAATTAAATGTTACCATGTTTTTATTGAACACACCATGTACACATTCACAGTGCAGGTGGAAAAAGTATGTGAACACCTTGGTTTTAATAAATGGTTGAACCTCCTTTGGCAGCAATAACTTTAACCAGTACTGCTGTGGACCATCCAGGTGCTCTTGTGCAAACTGTAAATGTGCAGCAATGTTTTTTTTGGACAGCAGTGTCTTCCTCTGTGGTATTCTCCTATGAAATCCATTATTGTTTAGTGTTTTACGTATCGTAGATTCGCTAATAGGGATGTTAGCATATGCCAGAGACTTTTGTAAGTCTTTTGCTGACACTCTAGGATTCTTCTTCACCTCATTGAGCAGTCTGCGCTGTGCTCTTGCAGTCATCTTTACAGGATGGCCACTCCTAGGGAGAGTAGCAGCAGTGCTGAACTTTCTCCATTTATAGACAATTTGTCTTACCGTGGACTGATAAACAGCAAGGCTTTTGGAGATACTTTTATAACCCTTTCCAGCTTCATGCAAGTCAACAATTCTTAATCGTAGGTCTTCTGAGAGCTCTTTTGTGCGAGGCATCATTCACATCAGGCAATGCTTCTTGTGAAAAGTAAACCCAGAACTGGTGTGTGTTTTTTATAGGGCAGGGCAGCTGTAACCAACACCTCCAATCTCATCTCATTGATTGGACTCCAGTTGGCTGACACCTCACTCCAATTAGCTCTTGGAGATGTCATTAGTCTAGGGGTTCACATACTTTTCCACCTGCACTGTGAATGTTTACATGGTGTGTTCAATAAAAACATGGTAACATTTAATTCTTTGTGTGTTATTAGTTTAAGCAAACCGCTGCCCAAAGAAATATCGGTATCCTCTGGTCACGCCTGACACTATCCTCAAAGAAGCAGTGTGACAGAAACATTGTTTCACTATAAGTGTCATATATTCTAAAATATTGATAAAATAAAAGTTATGTTTTAAAGTAACTATAATATAGGTACACTCAGCACAATTATATTGTTGCGACTTAGATTAAGATCAGATCACATTTTATGACCAATTTGTGCAGAAATCCATATAATTCCAAAGGGTTCACATACTTTTTCTTGCAACTGTAATTGGGCTTCGTTTTGTGTCTGAAAAATAGATTCCTTTTTGTGCACCCATTGTTCATACTCTGTTTTTGCTTTGATCCACTTATCTTTAGTTTGAGGGTTTTGATAATTTGTGTAAGTGTTCTTAAGGGATTGGCTACATTTCTTTAGATTCTCAGTTGTTTGCTTTTTGATGTTTGATACATATGCTATTATTTTACCCCGCATAAACACTTTTCCTGTCTCCTATAGTAACTGAGTTTTTCGTTTATACATTAAGGGTCCAGTCACACGTCCGTGATGTGCTGCGGACCTGCAAATTGTGGATACGCAACCATCCCGGCCGGCACACACTATAGAAATGCCTATTCTTGTCCACAGCTGCGGACAAGAATAGGACATGTTGTATCTTTTGAGGAGCTGCGGACCAGAAGATCGGGGCCACGCTCCGCAAATGCGGATGCACACTGTGTGCTGTCCGCATCCATTCCGTCCCCATAGAGAATAAATGGGTCCGCACCTATTCCGCAAAATTGCAACGGATGCAGACCCATTTGCGGACGTGTAAATGGAGCCTTAAAGCGGATATATTCTTCCCACCAATTTTTTTATGCCATATCAAAATCTCTATTACGGCCCAAGGCGGTAGGGAGTCTCCATATGTAGTCGGAACCTCTCAATATCGTGTCTGCTAAGGTAATTTGAACTGGGGCATGGTCTGAAATTACCACATCCTCTTTTGATACTGCTTTGCTTCTATTCAATAGGGTAGCTGATAAGAGGATATAGTCTACTCTAGACCAGGAGTCGTGGGCATTAGAATAGTGGGTGTATTCCCTTCCCTCAGGGTGTATAGTTCTCCATATATCACATAGGGAGTGGGTTTGACAGAAGCGAGGTGTCCCTGCCTCTCGGAATAACCCGTTTGCCTTGAGACTGGCTTCGGTCCTCAGAGTGATTATATACTGCATTCATGTCCCCTGCTATTATTTGTTTTTTGCAGGTATCTTTTAAAAGAGTCTGTCCTAACTGCGCAAAACAAACAATTAGAATCATTAGGCCCATACACATTATAGATACTAATGTCATCAGATGGAGAGGGTAAACATACCTGTAGCATTCTCCCTTCCTCATCTTTATAGCAGTCCTTCAGTACACCTGCTTTGGAACTTATGGATGGGGAGCAAATGACTTTTCCCACCCACAATTTCTGCATTCTGACACTGTCTACCTCACTCAGATGTGTCTCCTGGAGTAAAGCCACGTCTGCCCTTAATCTTTTTAAGTGGCGTAGCACCATCATCCTTTTTTTGCGGGGATTTCAACCCCTTCACGTTTCATGTCACTACCCGCATAATATATCTTGTAATCTTCTGTTAGATTAGCCCCCATATGGTTTACTGTTTATCAGCCACATCATCTGCTGTGAATTTCCCCAACTATACCACTTCCCTAGAAATATTAGAACATGTTGCATAACAAAACATAAAAACATAAAAGGTTAAAAATTATCTTCGGTACATGTAAAACATAGCCTGATGTGGCCACCTTACATTTGGAGGGCAGCCATCTTGTCTGACTGTTGGAGACTCCTTTTTCCAACATGGCGTAGTAACTTACTGTACACTGTATAGCCCCCTCCCATAGTTTCGACATCTCTTCCCTATTATCTTACCCCCGCAATACTCTGTGTGTAATGACTCGCATCTGAAGAATACATCTATTATATCTGGCTGCAGCAGCTTTTTGATAGTCGTTGCCCGCTTGCCTGGGATCTTTCATGTCGATTCTGGGGGCCAACTGGTGGTCTGTCTTACTTTATCCAATCTGAATGCCTCGTCTTAGTGGTGTGATGCGTCTTCCAAGGTAGCTGGCTTGACTGTATATACTCCAGCGAATGGTCTTTCCCTCCGCATTGATGGTGTTCCTCGATGCTGTTGCTCTGGGATATTTATACCCAGACTGCTTTGTGCTTCTTTAATAGAAGTGTAGGTAGTGGAGGTTCCGTCTGCATGAAAGACTTCTAGGAGTGCTGGGTATAGAAGGGCAAATCTAGTATGTCTTACATATAATTCTGAGCACAAGGTTGAGAATTCCCTTCTTCTCCTTTGCACTTTTGATGAATAGTCTCCAGAAATTAGCATTCTCTGGCCTTTGATCTCGAGCGCGGTCCTATTTTGCTTTTAAGAATGTAGAATTGCTGTTTTATCGGTGAAGTCCAGGTATTTTACGATCACTGGTCTGGGGCGCCTTGTTAATGCCCTTGGAGCCTTTAGGTTTTTATCTTTTCCAGATCTCAGATCTGGGTCTTTTCTGTGCGCCCTTTCTACCTTGCACCGCCCTGGTACTCCCTGCGCCGCTGGTATGTCATGTTTGCAGATGTGTATAAGGTCTTGGTCGGGAATCGCAGATTGTTCCTGAGGGGTCATCTACTTTTTATTTTAATGCTTTGTTGTCACGTAGAGCTGTCTCAAGGTGTGACTTCATGTTAGAGCAGGAGTCTTCCAATGTTTGGACTCTGTGCGCAATGCTTTCTATTCTGACTCCATGCTCTGCTGCAGTGACTTGGAGGGTTTGAAGTGTTGACCCCACTGTGCTAGCCAGAGATTCCTGTAAATCTGGTAATATATGCTACTTCAATTGCCAGTTGTTTATAATCTATTTGCGATTCTTCTCCCAGATTCTCGGTCTTTGTATGCAAGGTCTTCTCTAATGCTAGGTGTTTGTGTCAGTGAGAGTATTGATTCTTCCTCCGCCATTTCTGTTTCCCGCACTACGGTCTTTGTCAGCTTATTTTGACCTTTTGATTTGTTCCTGCTCCCCATATTTAAAAGGAATCGTTCCATATGTGACCACCAACCTGGTGGTATCGGGAATTTAGGGTGTAGAGTTTTGACCCCACAGAGCTGCTTCTAGATGCGTCTCACCATGCTGTTGCCGGAACCGGAAGTCGCATACTTTCTTAGCGCTTACTCATCTAATCGTCCTTTGCACCTAATTAGGCCATCTATTGACGCCATGACCCAGACATTTACCAGTGTCTAGATAACGGTGCCAAATAAGTTGCACAAAACACAACACGAACATCAATTCAGCTTACATTTTACACAGTACCTATCCTGTCCATACCCAATCTATAACAATAAAATAGACAGTCCACTTCTCTAGCAATACCCATTACACAGTCACACTAGAGAGGAATACCTAATATATTTCTGACAGATGGAAAACATTTTCATTAATCAGAAAAGTCATTTATTTTTTCTTTTAAACAATATTCTGCTTTTCAGACAGGTGTAATCCAGGGGCTGTGTCTATGACTATATGACGGATGCAACACCTGGACCTCCCATAGTTCATAGGAGGTTCAGGTGCCGAGTCCATAACAGAAATTTATTTAGGATTACAGTTTGTTTAGAGGGATGGAAAAATTATATGCGTCATAATTCCCAATACTTGTATGCAAAAGTTGGTTGCTGCTTTCCTGCAGTTTTTGCATGTCTTTAAAGGGTTTCTGTCCCCAGAAATACCTAAACTAAACTGGCTGACATTAGCGATGTGCTAATGTCAGCTGAACCTAACTAGCCTATTCCTAGTTTTATCCATTCCCCCGTTACTCCATAAATGTAACTTTTATAATCTTCAAATTAGCCTCTAGAAGCTCCTGCTCCTAGAGGCTCCATTCTCCCACCTCTATCACCTCCCTCCAAGTCTTGATTGACAGGGCCAGGCAGCGTTCGCATCCACCTGCCGGCCCTGAGTGCATGGTAAATGACGCGCCTGCGCCGCGTTCGGCGCAGGCTTAGTAAAATAAGGGCGCTCAATAGCTGCCGACTTCCTTAGCACATCGCTAATGTCAGCAAGTTTAATTTAGGCATTTCTGGTGACAGAAACCCTTTAATACATGCAGCATTGAACATAGACATGCATGGTATGTATGAGCTCCTCATATCTTACAGTTTGGAGCAGATACAATTTTATTTACAAATTAGAAGTTTTGGTATAATTTTTGCTAATAATCATTGTTTGCTGTAATGTTGCATAAAGGTGGTTTTGTGTATTATACACACACATATATACACACAGTATGTTTTATAGATTTTGGTAACCTTGTAGCGGTTTGACAAGTACAGTATACATTTTTAACACATATGGAAGATGACCATATAATCACATGGCCTCTGTTCCTGTGTTTCTAAGAGCTTAAGTTCCTATTGATGTAAACCCTGCGGTATATCAGATTTGCACCCCTATAATACATTACATTTACATCATGTTTATGTGTAAACTTCTGCTTGGATGTACATTTTAGGCCCAATTGTTTGTTTTAATACATTTTTTTTTTTTTTATAATTCCTGTTTGCCAGAAGGTTACCTGAAGGTGGACAAGGTGCACAACAGTACATCAAGGTAAGCGCCATCATCAGTTTGTCTACTTACAGGAAATATATAGGTTATGAGGGTTCACAACTTACAATGAATGTTTCCCCATAAAACTGTATATCAGATAAATATATAGATCACACCCCAATTTCACGGTGACCGGTTCCCTTTAAACACGTCACCGCTTCAGTCAATCACTACAGACAAGACTGCTGAGGCCAGTAAATGGCATGGACAACCAACAGTGCTGAAGTATGGGGGATTAAATGGATTGGTGTTTGCTTTTTTTTTAGGTTAAACGGCCTGTCTCACTTTATCAATGGCATTTATCATGTAGAGAAAGTTAATACAAGGCACTAGTATTGTGATTGTCCATATTGCCTCCTTTGCTGGCTTGATTGATTTTTCCCCATCACATTATACACTGCTTGTTTCCACTACAGCACAGACACAAGGTGATGGGAGCTGCTGCGCATGCGTGCCTATGTGCGCTCCTGGCCACCAAAGAGGCTGACGTTTTTTCCTACAGTGTACAAGCACAACCACCGCTGCTAAATTGCAGGGTGGTCGTAACCATGGAAACAAGCAGTGTATAATGTGATGGAAAAATGAATGCGGACAGCAAAGGAGGCAGTATGGACAATCACAATACTTTAGTAACTTTCTCTACATAATAAATGCCATTTGCTGAGGCAATGCTAGTCATTTGAAAAAAAATGTATACCTTGAACCCAAATAACATTTATAATCCATCCAGAGAATGGGGGTGACAAGTATTATGTAATGGCATAAAACAAAAGTATAAAAATATGAATACAGATAAAATGTATTAACAATGTAATGGCTGATGAAATACCTGTCAGTGTTCAGCTCTGCCGGTGAGTCCAGGAAGGCAGAAATCTGTCTTTCTAGATACGAGTCTAGCTTTTCATCTGGTTCTGGTGTTTCGAAAATCTTCTGCATCAATGGACTCAGCACTATACCCTCATAATTACCTTCAAATAGCAAATTAAATAGTGCAATGATTTCTGGGGGGAAAAAAGAAAAATGAATTGTAGTTGACTACACTTTTCAACAGCGTTTAAACAAAGCCAAGCTTTATAATGAGCCTAGGAGCTGTCAGAAGTTCAGCGGTAAGGACTACAGACTGAGCAGTCACAGCAGCTGCCTGACGGATTCAGCAGGAGGCAGGCAGCACTAGTCTGTAGGTGTAATGAAAGCAGTAGAGGAAAAAACACAGAAAATGTTTAATAAAGGCCAATTGAAAAATGATTTCAGCTAAAAATGAGCAAAATTCAAAAATAAATAAAAAAAAAAAATACACCAAAAGGTGTCCATTTTCTTAAAGCATAAAAAAAATAACCCCAAAAAACTTATTTGTCAGAGGATCTCTCTGAAAGAGTAATGGCTGCTGGGATTTATCCACTGATAACTCGGCAGGGGAGGAAAGAGCCTCATTAGCACTAATAAGTCAAATAAAACTAGAATTAGTCGATAACGCTGCAGTCTGATAACAATAGCGATCAATTTGGGGCAGTTATAGCCACTGCCCAAGGGAAGACTTTATCACAAAAAATCTGGGTCAGTAAAGAAAATCTAACATTATGACAAACTCAAGAGCCCTGGAATAATGTGCAGCCATAATTCACATCCACCTGCTGGACCGCTGCTAGAGTCGAACGCTCTGAAAAATAGCCCTATAAAGGAAGAATGTCTGGGAGCAATTTACGATAATGATGAACGGCGGTCTTATCTGAAATGTGAGTGAGTAAGGATCACAAGTTTTACTGTGGCTGTTTAGTACGGAGAGGTGCTGGAAAATTGTTCGCAGAAAAATATTTATATTTTAGATAATTCCTGACCATTACCCCCGTGACCAAATACATTGGTTATACGTAACACTGGTATCTAGCAGCCAGTTAAAGCAATACAGCATGTCTGCAATGCAAAAATGGGAAAATCACAAAGTATAAAATGGCATCACAAGACACATACTGTCTAGCTCTGATCTCAGGGCCTGCAGCAGCAGGGACGGCACCGATTCTTTACATGTCCATATATCCTGCTCTATGGGCATAACATGTAGAGCTGTAGATACATTTCTACTACTAACAATGTTCAGAGACAGCAGCTTATCCCCTCGGGAACAAAAGGATCAGTCAGATGAAATCCAATATGCACAATCCTTAGCTCCCCTAAAGCCTGTATTATACCTCCCGATATTTCAACAGATGATCGCTAACAAGCGTTTATAGTAACGCTCATTAGCAATCATCTGGCATTGTAACACTGCCGCCAATTGCCTGAAGAACGAGCAAACGTATGTTCTTTGGGCAATCCAAATCTTTTGACAGGTTAAAAAATACCTGTTTGCAAGTGGCAGATCGTGGCGTCTAATCCTGATCCGCTGCTGGCCAGTATAGGGAATAGTGATGGAATAAAAATCGCTCCCCCCTATATTGTGGAGGAGATTGCTGCATGTAGGTATCCCATCTGCAAGGGTCTGACCCCTGGTTCTCTGATAATCAAGAGAATAAGTCCTGTGCTCCCTAGGTTGAATGGAGCGGCAGTCATGCATGTGCCCACCACTCCATTCAAACAGGGAGCACAAGCCCCCTTCACATGACCAGCAGGACCCCAGAAGTTGGACCTCCACCAATCAGACACTTATTGTCACACTGGTGACAAGTTTTAGAAGGTCTGAAAGATTATCTAAACATTAGTGATCTGACAACCTCTTTTGTTTTTTGGTTTCACTTTGTGTGTTGCTTGTATGTCCACACCTCCTGTTCAGGTGTGGATCATGTGACCTTTACCTCCCCCTATTTAGTCTGACTTTACCCATCATTCCTTGCTCTGGATACCTTTATTTGGTTTTTGGAAGAGCTGGAGTGTGGTTCTAGTTGAAGTCCTGCTCATCCATCATCCTCAGAAGTTAAGTGTTCCGCTTGTTGCATTTTGTATCCCCCCCCCCCCCCACACACACACCTTTGTTGTTTACTAGGCCTCAGCGAGACGCTGGTTCCTTCACCAGGGAAGGAGTGGGTTGTCTCTGCCCTGTCATTACCATTAGGGCATCCGAGGGCCACCAGGGTTTTCTAGGTTCACATGTTTGGGCATCTCTACCATCGAGAGGTGCCCATACGTATAGGAGTTAGGGCCAGGAGCAGGGTTTTATAGGTGGTGACCCTTTTTCTTCCCTAGCAGTGAGGCCTAGTGTCTTTTCCCTTCCTTCTTGTCGTCTTTTGGTGTTCTCCCCTACTACATCCGTGACACTTATGCCCTATTCTGTGGATGCCTTAAAGGGGTTCTCTGGGCTATTAAACTTAATGACTTATTCACAGGATAGGTCATCAACATCAGATCGGCATGGGTCCAACACCCGACACCCCCGATCAAGTGTATAAGGAGAAACGCACGCAGTGTGCACTTGCCGTCTTTCTTCCAGCTCGCTACTGCTTTGCCATAGACATAGCAGCAGTGAGCAGGAAGAGAGAAGGGAGAAGACATGTGCACACTGCACACGCCTTCCCTTCATACAGCTGATAGGCGGGGGTGTGGGGTGTCAGCCCCCATCCGATCTGATATTGATGACCTATCATGAGGCCCAGAGAACCCCTTTAGTGGGACAACCCCTTTAAGAACATTGTGTCAGAAATCGCTTAGTCGCACCAAAGAGGTTCAGACATTCTGTGATTTATGAATTTAGTGGAGGTATGAATTTTCGCATTGCACTGACATGACCTTCCAAGAACTCAAAGCACCAGTTGCTGTGTTTTCTTTTTAGTACCACATAAAAAATGAAAGGCATATTTCATCCTGAAGCATAAGTCTGCTATCCGCTGGATAGGTGATGATTGCTACATCAGTGGGGGTCCAACTGCTAGTTCCCACACCAACTGCGGTCCAAGTGGAAGAAACGCAAGGTGGAAAAAACTCAAGGTTGGGCAGATATTTTTAATTGATGAGATTGTTTTATTTTACCAATTATGAGAATCAAGAAACCTGTCATTGGGCCATAAGAAGTTGCAGAATTACACTGTACTGGGTTGTGTCTGAGGATCCCAAATTCAAGACTCCTGTAAACCAAACATGTCTTCTTGAGAAGTATTACTGGAACCAGCATAACTGCTGAAGATATTCCTGCCTGCAATCTGTAGAGCTTGGAGAACCTTGAACTCAAAGAGCACTATATCCTGAGTACTATGGCACAGCTGTGATAACCTTGAGTTGTACTTAATGATGATGTAGACGGGTGAGGACTATGGTTTATATTTAGCCTTTAGAATACCCCTTTAAAAACATCAACATGTCTATGGACTAACCAATGTATCAGTATCTACAATGTTCTACTCATAATTGCTATTTACTTTCCATTCATCTTTAAAACATATTTCTACTTTTAACAATGCCCATCTATAATACCTATCTCCAGATCTGGACTCAATAAAATACATAATGGATTTTCCATCTTTTGTTACAGCAGTCCCTTATGAATATACTACAGTAGATAGAATACGATTAAAGTGAAAGTGTTTAATTGGTCCTGGCCACTCACATTCCTGACTATCATGGAGGTAGTCAATACGAGGAAGCATATTCCACTCCTCATACATATACCGGTATCAACTTCTGGTCAAGGTTATACATGTTTATCTCATTTCCTTCTAAATCTAATGTTCTTATTAAATAATTGGAGGTGACTTAAAGGGGTTCTCCGAGAATTAAGAAAATTAAAATACTTAAATATTACTTTATTATAAATATATTCCCAAATAACTTTCATTGTGTATAATGGCTCATTTTGTCTAGGGAGCAATCATTAGGAGAAATAAATCAGCCCCACCGTCCTATAAGTCCACGCAAAATCTGTCCCAATCACACAGATGGACAGTTACTTCAGAATACTGAGCTACAGAGCTGTTTTCATTCTCCTCTCTTACTTGTCAGGGATTATGATCCTGAATATAGCTGATAAGAACATTAGCTGCATCTCTGTAGGAATGGAGTTCATGAGGAGACACGAAGTTCGGAGAGGATGGTGGGGGTGTGGGTAATGAGCAGCAGCACTTGTATGCAGTCTCCATTACCACAGCCCTACATTACTACAGTCTGTCCTGTCCATCCTCTGTACTTTATGTCTCCTCATGAACTCCACTGGAACAGAGATTCAGCTGAAGTTCTTAGCAGATGTTTCAAGGATCATTATCCCCGACGAGCAGAGAGGAGGATGAGACAGCACTTTACCTCAGTGTTGTGAAGTAACTTGTCCTCCTGTGTGATTAGGACAGGTTTTGTGTGTACTAATAGGATGGCGGCCATTTTATTTCCACTGATGATTGCTCCCCAGACAAAACAAGCCATTAAAACTAATGAAAGGTATTTAGAAATATATTTATAATAAAGTAATAGTTAAGTATTTTCATTTTCTTAATTCCCGGAGAACCCCTTTAAGGACTCTTCCATGCTGTCACTATACAGTACTTGCCTGCTTGCTAAGCACACGCTTCAGAGCTTTAAGTGTGCAATCAAGCATTTTCTCTATGGAAAAAAGAAGACCTGCAAAACCATTGTCAGATCTCTAATGTCTATGTTGCCTGAGCTTCTCAAGCAGAAAATGGTTTTAAAGCAAGCAAACTGGAAGAAAGCCAAGCAGAAATGAACGCACTTATTTTAAAATATCAAAAGATGCATTTATTCATATGCATAGATGTAATGGATGGATTTAAAGCAGCCGGTGACACGAGACTACGGAAAACGTAAGATGACCTAAAGATGCTTCTAAGGAAAGAAAGAAAAATGGGGCAACATCAACTAAACATGTAGACGGAATAAACTTATTAAAATTATTAGAGAAAAAAAAAAGAAAAACAGCAATCATCTCTACATCTCTCACCGATCCAGAGCTCTGGCAGTCATTTGTGATGACATGTTTATTGCACAGTGCTGAGGCAGGTGATGCCAGTAAATGTAGGGTACATGACTACTGCAGCTAGAGATTGTCTACAATGGTCACATACTAGACACTTGTAAACAAAGATCGTAACGGGTGCCCGTTCAGTGCTGGTTTGCCATAGGGAAAAAAGAGGCGAGTACAGTTCCTTTCTTTGTTTTATAACACTTGCAGTTGTTCTACTTTTTTTTTTTATTGAACAACCTGGGGTAGGATGGTCCTAGAACATACAGGAAAGCTTCCCAGTGGGCCAATGCCCAGGGTTCAGCCTGACTCCTCCTCACAGCCAGAAGTAATGGTCTGATGCTCCCACTGTTAATTTATGCTGGGAGCGTCAAGAACTTATGCACTTGGCCGGCAGTAGCAGGTGCCCTCCTGACTTATTGCCATCCTAAGGCTACTGAAGTAGGAGGATTGAACGTGGCATATCCTTGGATGGTGTTAAGTGCTGATAGGGCATTATGTTGTGATGCACTGTGGTATTTGGTTCTGCTGGGGAAGTATATTGTGCTGTATTGTATTATGTGGCTTTGCTGGGGTCGTATTTTGTGTCGCAATATGGCATTGCTTTCCCTGCTTTCAGTTTCAGACCAACCTACAACATAGGGCCACTTTTAGTTTTTTTCCAGGCCCGCTTTAAGATTTAAGTCCCCCACTCCATTAAGTCTATACGTCTATATTTATAAAAAGTTATATACTAATTGTAAGCAACCATTTAAGGCTAATGAGATGCTGTCCGTAGTCTACAGGTTTACTGACAGGTCATTTAGAAAAATGTCTGTCACCGTAGTCACTTTGTGCAATTTATTTATTTTACATTCCTTGTTTAGAAGCCTTTTAGCAACAAAAGATCTAGCAATCACAAGGAACAAGGAGGAAGAACAGAAAAATGAAATTAAAATGAGTTCTCGTCAAATACAGAGGTCCCCAACCAATGGGCCGCAGACCAGTACTGGGCCGTGACTCATCTGGTACTGGTCCACGGGAGGCACTATATACAGTTGATATAAAAAAAGACTACACACCCCTGTTAAAATGGCAGGTTTCTGTGCTGTAAAAAAATTAGACAAAGATTAATCATTTCAGAACTTTTTCCACCTTTAATGTGACCTATAAACTGTACCATTCAATTGAAAAACAAACTGAAATCTTTTAGGTGGAGGGAAGAAAACAAAAAAAATAAAAATAATGTGGGGATGTAGCTGTGTTCAGAATTTAGCAATCACATTTGAAATCATGTTAAATAGGAGTCAGTATACACCTGCCATCATTTACAGTGCCTCTGATTAACCCCAAATAAAATTCAGCTGCTTTAGTTGGTCTTTCCTGAAATTTTCTTTCGCATCCCACAGCAAAAGCCATGGTCCACAGAGAGCTTCCAAAGCATCAGAGGGATCTCATTGTTAAAAGGTATCAGTCAGGAGAAGGGTACAAAAGAATTTCCAAGGCATTAGATATACCATGAAACACAGTGACGACAGTCATCATCAAGTGGAGAAAATATGGCACAACAGTGACATTACCAAGAACTGGACGTCCCTCCAAAATTGATGAAAAGACGAGAAGAAAACTGGCAAGTTCTGGCTGTGTGGTACATGTGACAACAATCTCCCGTATTCTTCATATGTCTGGGCTATGGGGTAGGGTGGCAAGACGAAAGCCTTTTCTTACAAAGAAAAACATCCAAGACAGGCTACATTTAGCAAAAACACATCTGAAGTCTCCCAAAAGCATGTGGGAAAAGGTGTTATGGTCTGATGAAACCAAGGTTGAACTTTTTGGCCAAAATTCCAAAAGATATGTTTGGCCCCAAAACAACACTGCACATCACCAAAAGAACACAATACCCACAATGAAGTATGGTGGTGGCAGCATCATGCTTTGGGACTGTTTCTTCAGCTGGAACTGGGGCTTTAGTTAAAGGGAACCTGTCACCGGGATTTTGTGTATAGAGCTGAGGACATGGGTTGCTAGATGACCGCTAGCACATCCGCAATACCCAGTCCCCATAGCTCTGTGTGCTTTTATTGTGTAAAAAAAACCGATTTGATACATATGCAAATTAACCTGAGATGAGTCCTGTACGTGAGATGAGTCAGGAACAGGACTCATCTCAGGTGAATTTGCATATGTATCAAATAGTGTTTTTTTTTACACAATAAATGCACACAGAGCTATGGGGACTGGATATTGCGGATGTGCTAGCGGCCATCTAGCAACCCATGTCCTCAGCTCTATACACAAAATCCCGGTGACAGGTTCCCTTTAAGCTAGAGCGAATTATGAACAGTTCCAAATACCAGTCAATATTGGCACAAAACCTTCAGGTTTCTGCTAGAAAGCTGAACATGAAGAGGAACTTCATCTTTCAGCATGACAACGACCCAAAGCATACATCCAAATCAACAAAGGAATGGCTTCACCAGAAGAAGATTAAAGTTTTGGAATGGCCCAGCCAGAGCCCAGACCTGAATCCGATTTAAAATCTGTGGGGTGATCTAAAGAGGGCTGTGCACGGGAGATGCCCTCGCAACCTGACAGATTTGGAGTGTTTTTGCAAAGTCAAAATGTGCCGTGCTGATAGACTCATACCCAAAAAGACTGAGTGCTGTAATAAAATCAAAAGGTGCTTCAACAAAGTATTACTTTAAGGGTGTGCACACTTATTCAATCATATTTTATTTTTATATTTTTTCTTCCCTCTACCTAAAAGATTTCAGTTTGTTTATCAATTGAGTGGTATAGTTTATAGGTCACATTAAAGGTGGAAAAAGTTCTGAAATGATTTATCTTTGTCAAATTTTTTTACATCACAGAAACCTGACATTTTAACCGGGGTGTGTAGACTTATATCCACTGTATATATAAAGAGGCACTACTGGGGGCGTCAAATGTACATACGGCACTACTGAGAGGGGGCATATATCTACTGGGGTCTAAATGGGGATGATTACTAAGTAGGGGCATAAAAGGAGGCAATAATACTAAATATATCTGTGTTCTGTTTGTTTAGTTATACAGAAAGAAGTTATGGAAAAAGGAAAGAGAAGAACTCCAGTCATAGGAGGCATCGCTTGATTTGTAAGTCACTGACTGGGGGCCTATACGGGTTTATTAATTACTGTTTTTTCAATTACCACAGCCCCTACTTCGGTCTATGAGAAAATAGTTGTGTGAAACCGGTCCCTGGCAAAAAAAAAAAAAAAAGGATGGGGACCACTGGTCTAATATAAAAGTTTACTCTAGTTTAATTGCCTGGCTGAAGCGGCGACGTCCCATAAACGTGACCCGGTGTGCACGTCACTGCTGCAGCCAGGAAGGTGAATACAGCGCTGCAAGACCAAAACGCTAGGCTGGAAGCATCAGGGGAGAAAAATGGTAAGAATGACTTCAATTGCCATCACACTCACTTCCTGCATTCTTTGGAGATTTTTTTTCCCCCCGACAAGCCTGAATGGAATGTAGCATTATAACAGAGGGGTTGACCGGGTTTTACAGGCTAAGGCATCGCTAAAGCCCACCCATTAGTACCGGTGACGTCACCGGCAACACTGCTAGACGGAAGCCTCCACCTAGCAGTGTAACATGTAAACAAAAAAGCCCTTGCCCTGCACGATACAGCGCAGGGCAAGGGAGAGCATCGGAGCATGAAATGCTCCAATGCTCCACTCAGAGGAGCTGCCTAGGCGAAAAAGGGGATATGTCCGGGTTCAGCTCTGAGTGTAAGTTAAGTTAAAAAAACGTTTTCTCCATAGAACGCAGGAGATTAATGCGATAGAAATAGAAGTCAATAGAACCAATAGGCAGAGACCATCTAGGACCCAGTAAGCACTGGAAGAGGAGTAGCAAAAGATCACTGAGGTGAATATCCTTCATACCATTCTAACTCTTTCTCCAGCCCAATGACTATAGCTGGTAGCAATTTCTTCTCCAGTCCCAGAGGTCATGTGACTACCAGGTCCCAGGAAGCTGCAGTAGCTACTGGGCCTTTGCAGGTCCAGATCAGCTATGTGGTATATCTCCACAGGCTGTATTTCAGCCACAATTACTTGAGAGAATGTATTGTGAGTGTCCACATTGCCTCCTTTGTTGGCTTGATTCATTTTTCCATCGCATTATATGCAGCTTCCATGGTTACGACCATCCTGCAATTCAACAGCAGTGGTTGTGCTTGCACACTATAGAGTTTTCCTACAGTATGCAAGCACAGCCACCGTTGCTAGATTGCAGGGTGGTCGTAACTATGGAAACAAGCAGTGCATAGTGTGATGGAAAAATGAATCCAGCCAGCAAAGGAGACAATATGGACAATCACAATATATTGGTAAGTACCTTGCTTTAAAGGGGCTCTGCAGTTTGTTTAGACTGATGCAGTTTGTTTAGACTGACTGATATATAAACCTGGGAAAGGGGGTGATTTAAACTTTTTTTTTTTGTTTGTTTGTTTTTTTACTTACTATTATTCCCCTTAGGGGCTAGAACCCTTGTCCTATTCACCTTAATAGAGTCTATTATGGTGAATAGGATCTCACACTGTCCCTGCTGCCTGGGGCTTTGTACACACAGCAGCAGGGAGCTTACCATGGCAGCCAAGGCTTCAGTAGCGTCCTGGCTGCCATGGTAACCAATCGAAGCCCCACGATTACACTGCTGGGGCTCCGATCAGAACTGCCACCAATAAAGAGGGGAGGAATGAAGAGGGGACCCTGTGGCCACTGCCACCAATGATTATAATTTATAATACTGGGGTTGGGGGCCCACGGCGCCACCAATGAATATGATTAACCCATTAATTTAAGTGTAGGCAGCGGGTGCCAGCGGCGATATCATATACCTGGCACCCGGCCTCTATGACAGGGCACTGCAATCCCCGTCAATTAACCCCTCAGGTGCGGCACCTGAGGGGTTAATTGCCACGGTTCGAGGGATCGCTGTGCCCTGAGGCCGGGTATGCGATATCGCCGCCGGCACTCGCTGCCTACACTTGAATTACTGTGGTAATTACATTCATTGGTGGCACGGTGGCCACAGCCCCTCCCCTCCTCCTCCATTGGTGGCAGTGGCACAGTGGGGAGGGACTTCTCCACTGTGCTGCTGAAGAGAACATGGCACGCGCTAGTATCATTAAATAGTAAAACCCAGTATTGTATTGATCTGGGTCTAAAAGTATTGAGTGGGTATCGATACTTCAATACCCGATGCAACTCTACCCCCAATTATTATAAAATAAAAAAGTATGCTATACTCCAATTCCGATCCTTCTTCTTCTGCTTGTTCAAAGACTGCAATGGTGACGTGCAGGTGTATGGCATGTGACTGCTGCAGCCAATTACTGTCCTCAGTGACCTGCAGCAGAAAGAGAACCGTACAGGTGGCAGAGAGAACAAAGCCCAAAAAAAGGATAGTATTATTTTTTTTTATTTTACAATAATCAAGGGCTTGATTATTGATTTTTTTATTTCGTCAGATAACCTCATTAAATTGTGTCCCCTTTTTCATTACGGTAGTTGTATATGGGACATAATGTTTTGGGTCCTTGTGGTTTGGGCTAGCAGTGTTTATTTTTTTTAACTTTGCTTTATTTTTTTCATTTATTTACTGTACATACTGTTCCCCCCAAATATATACAAACACATAATTATTTGTCAGGATGAGCACGTGTGGACAGGGTTGGCAATGACATCAGGCAGAGGCTTCCAAGGCCCCTTTAACACGGGCAAGTTTTCCGCGTAGATGCAATGCGCGAGGTGAACGCATTGCACCCGCACTGAATACGGACCCATTCAATTCTATGGGGCTGTGCACATGAGCGGTGATTTTCACGCATCACTTGTGCGTTGTGTGAAAATCGCAGCATGCTCTATATTGTGTGTTTTTCATGCAACGCAGGCCCCATAGAAGTGAATGGGGCTGCATGAATGGGACCCGATCATTATTATTATTATTATAATAGCATTCTTAATACAGAATGCTAGGTAAATTAGGGATGGAGGGGTTAAAAAAAAAAGAAAATCAAACTGACCTCATCCACTTGTTCGCGCAGCCCGGCTTGTCTTCTTTCTTCTTCCTTGATGACCTGGGAGGAAAATGACCTTTGGTGAAGTCACTGCACTCATCACATGGTCCATCAACATGGTGATGGACCATGTGACAGACCATGTGATGAGCGCAGTGATGTCACCAAAGGTCCTTTTCCTCCCAGGTCATCAAAGAATAAGAAAGAAGACAAGCCTGGCTGTGCAAACAAGTGGATGAGGTGAGTTTATTATTTTTTATTAACCCCTCCAGCCCTATTGTACTATGTATTCTGTATTAAAAATGCTATTATTTTCCCTTTTTCCCTTTCCTAGAGGAAAATGGACTGGAGTGGGGAGGGAATGGCAAGTCCTACTACTAAATATACCTGCCAGTCCATAAAAAAATAAAATAAAAAAATAAAATCAAGCCCATCAAACATATTTGAGAAAAGGACCTCAGCAATTTTTTTTTCCATTGCCGATTTCCCCTGTGACCATGGCTGCTCAGTTGAATGGAAAATGCAGACTCTGGAGGAACACTACAGAGTTGATCTCAACTCCTGCAGCTTCCCACAATCACATGATCGTTGTGACTGGAGAAGGAACGGTAATGGCTGCTTGCTAAACCCTGTACAGGGATGGTAATAAACCATCTCTGCCTTCTGTATGGCCGTTTGGCTGTCTCTGACATGAAGACATGCTGACTATGCCCTGCAAGAAACCAATGAAAGGTGAAAGCTAGGAATCAGAATGCCATGTGTTTTTATACTGAATGCTCAGAGATGTCTGCACTGTGTTCTCCCCTTATATCTTAGGTACAGATTTGTGGTGTGCAAAAAAAAGCTGAACAGCTGCAAGAGTGAATCCGACTGTATATTCGCAAGGCGGGGGAACATATGGAAATGCAAGATATCAATTCACTTCTTTCAACTCATCCCGGTTTTTCCTCTTCTGGCGAGTCTCCTTTTCTGACTTTTACCAATTAGAGCCGTTTTGCTATATTTCTTACCGGCATTTCCTTCCGTCTCATATGGATGATTTTGTCGTGAGGGTTGAAAGCCCCTGAGCACATCTAGTTCCAGATCAGTCGACATTCAGAAAGAAGAGTGAAGAACGACACAGGTGCGAAGACTTCCGATGGGGGCAGTAGAAGTGTTGATGACGTCTCGATGGGAATTCTCAGATGCCTGCAACACATATAACTGGATTCATGTACATAACAGAATCATGGAAATAAAGCGTCCTGAAGCTGCTGCGCTTTCACAGACCACAGTTTACACAAGACAACGTCTGGCTGGTTTCACATCACGTTTATGTCTTAAAGGGATTTTCTGGGATTTTAATATTGATGAACTAACCTCAGAATTGGTCATCAATATCAGATCTGTGGGAATCCAATACCTGGCACCCCCGCTGAATAGCTGGTTGAAGAGAAGGCGCCCGCCATTTGAGCGCTGCCTTTTCTTCATTGTTTACCTGCTTGTGAGCCGGTGCAATTACAAAAAGCCATCCTATTCACTTCTATGGGACGGCTCATTCCAGGACACTTAAATAAGAAGGAGACGTCCCATCTAAGTGAATGGGACGGCTTGTAATTACACCGGCTCACCACTGTGATGTCTACAGCAAGCAGGTAAACAATGGAGAGGCGGCAGAGCTTGAACAGCGCGCGCCTTCTCTTCAACCAGCTGAACAGTGGGGGCGCCAGGTGTCAGATCCCCGATGATCCTGAGGATAGGTCATCAATATTAAAATCCCTAAAAACCCCTTTAATGTATACAAAAAGTGTATATGTTAAACGAATGCCTCAGACGTCAGCAGAATTTCATTGTAAAAAATAAAAAAGAATTAATACGTTTACCGTACATTTATTTTTAATGGACTCTGTGGGCCGGAAAAGCGTAACGTGCTGCGCTTTCGCACCTTTTTTTTTCTCCCCCAACACAGCCTGAGCTGAAGACTTCCCTCCCTATGGAAACAATGTACGCTAGGTCTGACCAAGCCAATAGTAATCCTATGCAAAGGTCATCAGTATCCGATCGTGGGGGTCCAACAAATGGGACCTCCGCCGATCAGCGGGATCCTTTCCCTAGGCCAGCGAGGTTACATTCATTGGTCCTATGGCCTAGGCACAATCAGAGCTGCAATACGTTTTGACTTAGCAAACCTGAATAACTGAATAACGCAAACCGATCCATTCTGAACGGATACAAGCGTTTGCATTATTGGTGTGGATCTGTCCTTGCAGATGCAAGACGGATCCGCACCAAAAGCGAGTGTGAAAGTAGCCTTAATGTAATGCAGAGTTATTGTTTAGTCATCTTTATCTGAGGAAGGGCATGCTACCACCAGACGGGTCACTGGACCTATGGTATAGGCTGGCATCACCCCTGCCTCATATATCAGGAAAGGGACTGAACTTCAGCATTTCTTACACTCCCAAACAAGACTCCTGGGACCAGTATCCAGGACCAAGGGGAGGACTCAGTACGATCAGCTGGGGATCCAGAGAGATGTGTTCACGCAGCCTGTAAGACACGTTCAGTTCCTGCTGCCCACGCCAGGGTTATTAGGTCCGGCATCAGAGACTGGACAGAGCTGACAGGCCGCGCTGACACAGCTCCTACACCTGACAGGGCAGCCGCTCTCACCTGTACACATGTGCTGCTTTCCTCCTTCAGCGCGCCGCCATGACACTGCCGCGGAGCACGCTGGGAGCGGTCACGTGACCCGAGGAGAGGACGCGCTGCGGATGTGTACTCTTTTGACAGAGTACTCCTGCGTACCGCGTGGAAGATGGGATGTGTAGTTACTGAACAACTACTCCTCCAAAAGGACGCTAAATGACTCAGTACAGCGTCAGCCGTCCACTATACAAGCTCTGGTGAAGGGAACCGGTTCCATCCGGTTGTCAGCTGCATCTCATGGACCGCCTCATGGTGATGAGACTACAGTGCAATAGACCTCTGTATATAAAGCAGCTGACAATGCAGTCGGTTTGGGTCAGGGGGGGTCCCTGTGTCCTAAGTGGTCAGCGCTGTGACTATGGGCTCGTGGACACCAACGTATTTTGTTTCCGAGTCATTTCCGTGTTTTTTGTTTTGCAGATAGGGTGCAGACCCATTAATTTCAATAGGTCCTCCAAAAATGAGGAAAGCACACCGTGTGTTGTCCACATCCGTCCAACCGCTCCGTGTCCCTGCAAAGAAGATAGAACATGTCCTATTCTTGTCTGTTTTGCAGACAAGCACAGGCATTGTTACATTGTCACGCGGACATCATCCATATTTTTGGCGGACTGCAAATACATACGGTCATGAGCCCCAATGTTGGTACTGTAGGTAAGTCCCCCCACAACCACTCCAGTGATATGTGCGGTTAGATCAAGAACTTCTTTATTTTTTTTTATCTAGCTTAACCCCTTATGGACCAGGCTCATTTTCACCTTTTTGCCTAGGCCATTTTTTCCAAATCTGACCAGTGTCACTTTATGTGGTGATAACTTTAAAACGCTTTGACTTATCCAGGCCGTTCTGAGATTGTTTGTTTTTTTCGTCACATATTTTACTTCATGACACTAAAATGGAGTAAAAAAACCAAAACATTTTTATTTATAAAACAAAATAACAGATTTAAGAAAAAAATTCTCTACTTCTATAATACATGGTAATACTTCCAAAAATAGTTATTACTTTACATTCCCCATATGTTTACTTTATGTTTGGATCATTTTGGGAATGCCATTTTATTTTTTGGGGACGTTACAAGTAGGGATTGACCGATATTGATTTTTTTTTAGAGCCGATACCGATATTCTGGGAACTTTTAGGCCGATAGCCGATAATTTCTACCGATATTCTGTGAATTTTCATTTTTGAAGAAAAAAAAATTCCTACACAAATCTGCTGTGTAGTTTTTTTTGTAAATCTTTCTTTTTTCATTTATTCTTAATATTTTGGTGTGTTTTTATTTTTATTTATTTATTATTATTTTATTTTTATTTTTTTACTACTTTTAGCCCCCTTAGGGACTAGAACCCTTGCCCTATTCACCCTGTTAGATCTCTATAAGGGTGAATAGGACTTCACACTCTCCCAGCTGCCCTGTGCACACAACAGCAGGTAGCTGACTATGGCAGCCAGGGCTTCAGTAGCGTCCTGGCTGCCATGGTAACCGATCGGAGCCCCAGGATTACACTGCTGGGGCTCCGATCAGAACTGCCACTGAGGGGAGAGGGGACCCTGTGGCCACTGCCACCAATGATTAATACTGGGGGGCTTGGGTGGGGGGGCGCACTGTGCCACCAATGTCTTTAATACTGGGGTTGGGGGGAGAGGTCACCAGTGTCCCACTGGGCCACCAATGTTTTTAATACTGGGCTTGGGTGGTGGGGGGCGCATTACGCCACCAATGTTTTAATACTGGGGGGGGGGGGGCGCAACCTGAGGGGTTAACTGCCACGGATCGCAGCTACTTGTCATGGAGGTCGGAATACGGCTATGTGATTTTGCAGCCAGCTCCCGCCTCCTGTATATGAATGAATGAGAGAGTTATCTTCATTGGTGGCGCAGTGGCCACAGCCCCTCCTCTTGTCCTCCCTCCTCTCATTGGTGGCAGCAGCGGCACAGGGGGGGGGGGAGACCCTGCTTCCTTCTCCCCTGTGCTGCTGAGGGAGCACGGATCACACGATCCTTGTTCCCCATACGTTATCGGTATATCGGCAAAATAGATACCGATAACGTTCAAAATCCTGAATATCAGCCGATAATATCGGTAAAACCAATAATCGGTCGATCCCTAGATACAAGGCATAGAAGTTTAGAAGCAACTCTTGAAATTTTTCTGAAATGTTCCAAAACTAACTTTTTAAGGACCAGTTCAGGTCTGAAGTCACTTTGTGAGGCTTACATTATAGAAACCACCCAAAAATGACCCCATTTTGGAAACTACACTACTCCAAGGTATTCAGAACGGATTTTACAAACTCTAGGTGTTCCACAAAAGTTATTGGCAAATGGAGATAAAATGTCATAATTTAAATTTTTGGGCAAATTTTCAATTTTTTCCAGTAACAAAGTAAGGGTTAACAGCCAACAAAACTCAATATTTATTGCCCTGATTCTGTAGTTTATAGAAACACCCCATATGGGGTCGTAAACTGCTGTATGACCAAACAGCAGGGAGCAGAAGGAAAGGAACGCCATATGGTTTCTGGAAGGCAGATTTTGATGGCCCTTTTTTTTTTTTTTTTTTACACCATGTCCCATTTGAAGAACCCTTGATGCACCCCTAAAGTAGAAATTCCATAAAAGTGACCACATCTAAGAAACTACACCCCTCAAGGTATTCAAAACTGATTTTACAAGCTTTATTAACCCTTTAGGCGTTCCATAAGATTTAATGGGAAATGAAATAAAAATAAAATTTAAGAATTTAACTTTTTTGGAAGATTTTCCATTTAAATTTTTTATATTTTTTTCACTAACAAAGCAAGGGTTAACAGCCAAACAAAACTCAACATTTAATACTCTGATTCTGCAGTTTACAGAAACACCCCATATGTTGTCGTAAACTGCTGTACGGGCACACGGCAGGGCGCAGAAGGAAAGGAACGCCATTTGGTTTTTTTGAAGGCAGATTTTGCTGGATTGGATTTTAGACCCCATGTCCCATTTGAAGCCCCCTGATGCACCCCTAGAGTAGAAATTCGATAAAAGTGACCCCATTTTGGAAACTACGGGATAAGGTGGCAGTTTTGTTGGTACTATTTTAGGGTACATATGATTTTTGGTTGCTCTATATTACACTTTTTGTGAGGCAAAGTAACAAAAAATAGAAATTCAGAAATTTCATCTCCATTTGCCATTAACTCTTGTGGAACACTTGAAGGGTTAACAAAGTTTGTAAAATCAGTTTTGAATACCTTAAAGGGAGTCTGTCACCTCCATATGGCATATACAGCGCTTACATGGCTCTGTAGCACACCTATACAGGATTGTAACGGTACCTTTGTTCTTTTCTTTAGACTTGCACCAGCAGGAAAAACGAAGTTTAATTCATATGCAAATGAGCAGTCGCAAGTGCCCAGGGGCGGCGTTCAGTGTGTAGGTGCCCAGGCTGCTCTGCCTTCTTTTCACTTTACTCCTCCCCAGCCTCTGCCCTATCGATGAGGAAAGAGACTTGGAGGGCGGGCAAAGGCAGAGGCTGGGGAGGAGTAAAGTGAAAAGAAGGCAGGGCAGCCTGGGCACCTACACACTGAACGCCGCCCCTGGGCACTTGCGAGTGCTCATTTGCATATGAATTAAACTTAGTTTTTCCTGCTGGTGCAAGTCTAAAGAAAAGAACAAAGGTACCGTTACAATCCTGTATAGATGTGCTACAGAGCCATGTAAGCGCTGTATATGGCCATATGGAGGTGACAGACTCCCTTTAAGGGGTGTAGTTTCTTAAATGGGGTCACTGTTTGGAGTTTCTACAGGGGGGGGGGCTTCAAATGGGACATGGCGTCAAAAAACAGTCCAGCAAAAACTGCCTTACAAAAACCATATGGCATTCCTGCCGTGTGGCCATACAGCAGTTTACCACCATATACGGGGCATTTCTGTAAACTACAGAATCAGGGCAATAAATATAGAGTTTTGTTTGGCTGTTAACCCTTGCTTTGTTACTGGAAAAAATGGATTAAAATGGAAAATTTGCCCCAAAAAAATAGCTCTTTTGGCACCGTTTTTATTATTTACAACGTTCATCTGACAGGTTAGATCATGTGCTATTTTTATAGAGCAGGTTCTTCTGGACGTGGCGATACCTAATATGTATACCTTTTTTTTAAATTTAGGTTTTACACAATAATATCATTTTTGAAACAAAAAAAATCATGTTTTAGTGTCTCCATAGTCTGAGAGCCATAGTTTTTTCAGTTTTTAGGTGATTGGGTATCATTTTTGAGGGATGAAATGACTGTTTGGCACTATTTCAGGGTGCATATGACTTATTGGTCGCTTGCTATTACACTTTTTGTGATGTAAGGTAACAAAAAAATAGCTTTTTTGACATCGTTTTTTTTTTTTTTTTACAGTGTTCATCTGAGCGGTTAGGTCATGTTGTATTTTTATAGAGCAGGTTCTTACGGACGTGGCAATACTTAATATGTATACCTTTTTGTTTATTTAGGTTTTACAAAATAATATTTTTTTAAACAAAAAAAAAAGTTTGTGTCTCCATAGTCTGAGAGCCATAGTTTTTTTTATTTTTTGGGCGATTGTCTTATGTAGGGTATCATTTTTTGCGGGATGAGGTGACTGTTAGATTGGCCCCATTGTGGGGGGAATACGCCTTTTTGAGCGCTTGGTGTTGCACTTGCACTTTTAGTGATGTAAGGTGGCAAAACAAATGTTTTTTTAGCACAGTTTTTATTACATTTTCAACAGTGTTCACCTGAGGGGTTATGTCATATGATATTTTTATAGAGCTGGTCGTTACAGACGTGGCGATATCTAATATATATACTTTTTTTATTTTTTAAAGATTTACACAATAATATTATTTTGGAAACAAAAAAATGGCTTTTGACCTTTTTTTTTTTCGGTGTTCATCTCAGGTTTGAGGTGATGTGGTATTTTTATAGAGCAGGTTATTACGGACGCGGCGATACCTAATATGAAACAAAAAAATCATGTTTTAGTCTGAGAGCCATTTTTGGGGGGATAAGGTGACTGGTACTATTTTGGTGTACATACGAATTTTTTGATCACTTTTATTACCTTTTTTGGGAAGGAAGGTGTGCAAAATTTAAATTTCATCATAGTTTTTATTTAAAAAAAATATGTATGGTGTTCACCGTGCGGGGAAAGTAACATGACCGTTTTATAGATCAGGTCGTTACGGACGCGGTGATATCAAACATGTGTAAGGAATTTTATTTTTAAAATTTTTAATCAGTGATAAATGTTTTTTTTTTGTTCTTGAAGATCCAGTGGGTCTGATCAGCACCATGGAAAGCTGGAAGCTTGTGAGGGCGTCCGGTTGCCATGGTAACCATCACCCACTGCCTCAACAGAGCAGCGGGTGATGTGGGGGGCCCCCCCATGATCCCGTCAAGAATCGGGGGCTGAAAAGGCACAGCATCCCTCTTCCATACAGCGCCCTGATGTCCTGGTACTTAATGTCACCCTGGGTCAATGCCGTATGGGCGATCGCTGCAAACCGCAGGTCAATTCAGACATGTGGTTTGCAGCGCTTTCGGAAGTGGCAGGGAAGGGGTTAAATGGCTGACATCTGTGTGATCATGTCAGCCGTTTCAAGCAGAGTGTCAGCAATGTGCTGATACTCTGCTTTACAAGCTCGGCCATCCTGAAAATGCGAGGGAGGGTGGGCGGTTGGTCATGGACCGAGGGGATCAGAAACATCCGAAATCGCTGAAAACCGCAGGTCTGAATTGACCTGCGGTTTGCAGCGATCGCCGATACGGGGGTTCACAGGACCCCCCTCGGCATTGACCCAGGGTGCCTGCTGATTGATTTCATCAGGCACCCAGTTCCGATCGGAAATACAAGTACGCCCTGTGTCCTTAAGTACCAGGACAGCAGGGCGTACACGTACGCCCTGTGTCCATAAGAGGTTAAAGGGAACCTGGCACCATGGAAATGTGAAGTAATCTGCAGGCAGCGTGTTATACCGCCCCACTGCTAATTTATTCACTGCTCATCACCGACGTAATGTGTTTGTTGCGCCTGAAATCTCGCGCAATTCCAGGTCGATCAAAGCTGGCGCATGCGCACTTTGTTCTGTGAGGCCGATGCCACGACACCGCGCGGGCGCTGGCATGAATATCCACGGTGCATGCGCGAGATTTCGGTCACAACAAACACATTATGTCGGCAATGAGCAGTGAATAAATTAGCAGTGGGGCAGTGCTGGGCTCCAATGGCCGGAGGGACAGCCCCTTGGGCTCCTTATTGAGGTAATTAGAATATTAATAAAAGCGATTTTTATAGACCAATTACAAGACACAGGGCAGTAATACTAGTATATTTTACTATAAATCGTAGAGACTGATGGGGTGATGTTAATAGGTCAGTAAGTGAAATCTAGGCGACAGTGTCCCTTTAAGGCTTGTTCACAATCATCGTTGGGAAAGGTCAGGTAATGCAAATTTCAAAGCTTTATAAATACCAGATTCCTCTAATCGTGTCCTCAAACAGCAGCCATGGGCTTTTAAGCAGATGCCCAACATGCCAAACTGAAAATTAAAATTAAGGCCACAAAGCAGGAGAAGGCTATAAGAAGAAAGCAAAGCATTTTCTGGTTCCCATTTCCTCATTTCAAAATGTAATTGAGAAATGGCGGTTAGCAGGAACAGTGGAGGTCAAGAGAAGATCTGGAAGACCAAGAAAATTTTCTGAGATTAGATTTGCTAAAAAGGCTAATCAGAACCCCCACTTGACTGCAAAAGACCTACATGAAGATTTAGCAGACTCTGGAGTTGTACATTGTTCTACTGAAGAAAAAAGGGGATTTTGTCCAGCTTGTAGTTGTGGTAATCCAAAGGCTTCGTCATGAGTAAGGGCTAAAATTGAATTGTGCCCGAAACATGTAGACCTGCTTTCTTGTACCTGGATTTTATACTTACGTGATTATTGAATAAAAGCCTTTGGATTACCACAACTACAAGCTGGACAAAATCCCCTTTTTTCTTCATACTTCGTATTTCTCCTGATTCGGGTGAAGGAGTTGTTCCGTGCTACACAGTGGAATCCTCGGCAGGTGAGAGCTGCTCAAACCTTTGACCTTTTTTATACATTGTTCTACTGTTTGCCGACACAAATATGGCCTTTAAGGAAGAGTCACCAGAAGAAAACCTTTCCTTGGTAATGATGGACGAACATCGGCTGGGACGGTTCGCGAACGCGATCAAATGTTCGCGAACCGCAAGTTCGCAGCGGGCCCCATTCACTTTAATGGCAGCCAAACCAGAAAAACCTTCAGCTCATATTTGCAGCCACCAAATAATTACAAGAAGTGGACAAATCGTCCCACAACATGGACAGTGACATACCAGAGGGGGTTCAATGGCAAAAATTCCCACAAAAAAAAATATGTATTTTAATCAGAGGCCCTTTTTATGCGTCTTAAATTGAAACTCTCAAAAATGTGCTCTGCTGGAGCCTAGAATTTTTTTATTTTAAGCAATGGGATTACAGGTCCCAAACATTAGGCATTCACCGGATAGAAAGCATCAAGTGATTATGTGGCTGGAGGTATATTAGGCGATCTTTAGATATCAATTTTACTGCAGGCCAGTGGAGTACAGGCAATACAAATTATTCATTCAATGTACAGAAAAGAAAAAGCTTTGTCTTCTTCTCATTGTCTGTCGCTTTTAGAGGCCTAAGAATGGCAGGCAGGTTCCCCCAGAAGTATCTTGCTGGATGAGCAGCCAATACCGCACTTGCATCAATCTTGACAGGATTCGGCTCAAGGTGTAGAGGAATAGTTTTTTTGGAATGCTTTCTCCATCGCAACACCCTCCACATCGTTGAATAAACTGAAGACTGGCCGATTCTCTCCTAAGAAAAAAATGTAAAGTTATTATTACATTTATTAAACATTTTATTATGAAATTGATGCCATATATATTATAAAATTCTGTGTCTCCATGATCAATCTGCAGCATTGGGGGCCCATACGAGTTCTACACACGTCCAAAGTAAAGTGGGGCGAATAGATAACGGATGATCGAGACGCTCCATGATCTTCCCAGGAGCTGCTTTTGGGAGCCGCGGTTCATTTCTGAGACATCTGTGTGGGAATCCGAAGACCATCTCCATCTCCTTGCACCACAGGATGTCCTCCTCCTCCTGTGATAGGAAAAATTTAATTTTTATTATAATATTTATTAAACATTTTATTATTAAATATAATAAGGAATCCCTCCTTTCCATTCCATGATGACTGGGAACCTCTGACGAAGTGACTGGGCCCTGGTTGGTTTGAATCTTAATTAAATTCGCAACTCTTACGGGCTCCAAGCAATCTTGAAGCTTTGTCTTCTTCTCATTGTCTGTCGCTAGTAGAGGCCTAAGCCTGGCAAGCAGGTTCCCCAAGAATTATCTTGCTGGATGAGCAGCCAATACCGCACTTGCATCAATCTTGACAGGATTCGGCTCCAGGTGGAGAGTAATTTAATTGTTGAAATGCTTTCTCCATCACAACACCACGTCGTTGAATAAACAGAAGACTGGCCGATTCTCTCCTGTCTTACGCAACATTACATTTTTATTATTAAATATTTTAACATTCATTTTATTAAACTAAAACTTGATTAAAATTCTAAGAAAGTATACTTAAATTTGACAAATCTGTCCTTCATAAGTATGAACTCTGTCTTATAGGTTGATGTTTTTTTTTTTTTTTTTTTTTTTTTTTTTTTTAGAAAAACATTACCCCAACAATACGTGAAAAAATTATTGACAGATGATAATTACTGTTCATCTTTTTCTTTCTTTCTCCCCTTTCCCAACCACCTCCCATCACCCGCCCTCCCATTTCCCTCCCACCCCCAGGCGTAGAGAGAGAAAAAAAAATAAAAGTAAAAACTAAAGTACCCAATTTTTCCAGACCTGGTCGAGATTTGATGACTTTTTGGTATAATTCTTCGTCCCACGTTCTTCTTTAATTAAATTATCTATTGTTTTCCTCCACTGTCCCACCGTCGGTGGATCTACCTTTATCCATTTCCTAAGTATAAGGATTCTAGCCTGAAATAATACTTTGTTCAAAACCAATCGTATATTTTTATTTAATTTCAAATGTTCAGTTGCCCCTAAAATACAAATTACTGGGTCATTTGGCAATCGGACCTTCAATAACAAAAACACAGTTTCCATAATTTCTGTCCAATATCTATGAAGCTTGGGACACCTCCAAAAGCAGTGCATCAAATCAGCTCTCTCCTCCCAACATTTTGGACATTTATCTGTTGGTCTTACCCCCATTCTTTTTAGCATCCATGGAGATCGATGTAATCTATGTATTATAAAGAATTGTGAGATCTTATGCGAACCCCTATCCGAAATTGTCGCATAATTTCTAAGGGCATCTCTCCATTTTTCCTCTGTAAAGGAATCTAGATCTTTCTCCCATTTCTTCACGGCAAGCATTGTAATTGTTTTTCTTTTTTCCTCCATCAAGATCCTTTATCTCTTTGCAGTTATTCCACCTCCTTCCCCTGCTACAATAAACTTGTCCAACATATCTGATGTTTCCCTTCGGTACCTATCCTCCTGTACCACTATCCGCAATGCATTCCTGAGCTGGAAATATTTATACATGTCACTATGGGGGATCCCAAATTCCGACACCATTATATTAAAGTCCTTCAGCTTATCTCCCTCGAAAATCTGTTCTAGATATTTCACTCCTTTTTTTTCCCAATCTATATAATCTCTTATTGTTTCCAATTCCTTTAAATTAAGATTTTTTCCATATCGGTGTATACTTCAAAAACCCTTTAATCTCCAATATCTTCTTAATTTCCCCCCATACGTATTCTAGCAAATTAAATATCCTATTACTAGTATTTTTTTTCCCAAAAAAACCTGACTCCAACACCTCTAAGTGATTAAATTCTTCTTTCCATCCCCATCTATTTAATTCTTGTCTACCCATCTGACTATCTAAACTATCCTTTATATTCCCGTATTGTGTTATTAAGTAGTAAAAAAATAGATTGGGAAGCGCTAGTCCTCCTTCTTGCACTGGGAGCTGAAGGACTTCCTTCTTTATCCGAGGAATCGCACCCTTCCAAATAAAGTCCCCCATTAGTCTATCAAATAGTTTAAAAATATTTTGTGGTATTCTTACTGGGGCATTTTGCAGTACATAAAGTATCTTTGGGAGAAAGACCATTTTTATTAAATTTACCCTGCCCTGCATTGACAATGGTAATCTTTTCCATATGTGTATTTTAGTTCTTAATTCTTTTATTAAGGGGAGAACATTTAATTTTTCATATTCTTCTATGTTTCCGGAGATTTGTATACCGAGATATTTGAAATTTTCGTGTCTTTTTAAAACGTGCACCCGTGTGTCTCTCTGTAATTGCCCCTCTCCTAATAATAACATGTGTGATTTACCCCAATTAATGTTTAGACCGGAAAAAAACCCAAACTTATCTATTATCTCTACTACTTTGTTAAACTGTTCCCCAGTATTTTGCAAAAAAAGTAAAATATCATCTGCATACATCAACAATTTTTCTTCTCCACCCACATATGTAAAACTTTTAATCTCCATATCGTTTCTTATTATATTTGCCAAGGGTTCAATTGCAATTGCAAATAACAATGGGGAGAGAGGGCATCCCTGCCTTGTGCCACGTGATAGGGCAAACGGGGGGGGGATAGGCTCCCATCCACAACCACTCTAGCCCTAGGGTTACGATAAATTAACTGAATCCACCCTATAAATCCTTCCCCTATGCCAAATCTCCTTAATACTGCCCATAGATACTCCCATTCAATGCAATCAAATGCCTTTTGGGCATCCAATGAGAGTATCGCTTTTTCCCCTGCATCTGATCTATTAGCTTCAATGTTAAGGAATAGCCTTCTTATATTAGAGTATATTGTTCTACCCGGTATAAAACCTGTCTGATCTTTATTTATTATTTCTTTAATAACCCTAGAGAGCCTATCTGCTAATACTTTTGCCCAAATTTTCGCATCCGTATTCAAAAGGGATATAGGCCTATATGAGCCGGGGTCTGTTTGTTCCTTCCCCTTTTTTAAGATTAGTGTAATAATTGCTTCCTTCATAGAACTCTGTAAGTCACCTAATTTTCGAGCCTCGTCCAGTGTTATTTTTAATTCTGGAACTAATACCTGTGAGAAGGTTTTATATATTTCAAAGGGGAGCCCATCTCCACCTGGTGTTTCTCAAGTTTAACCTTACCCAGAGCTAAATTTATATCTGCCACCGTTATTTCTTTTTCCAAAAATTATTTTTGGACCTCAGATATCCTATTAAAAGCAATCTTATCTAAATAGGAATCGAACTCTTGTTTTGAGTATTGTACCCTGGACTTATATAGCTCTTGGAAATAGTCCCCAAACACTTTTTTAATATCTTCAGGTACGGTGAGTAATTTTCCCGTTTTTTATTTTTAATCTCGCCGATCCATGATTTCCCTTTTTGATTTCTCACTATATTTGCTAATATTTTACCGACCTTTTCACCCTCCGAGGCCAACTTAATCCCCTGAAGGAGCAATTCTTTCCTACTTTTTTCTAATTGATATAACCTCAACTTTTCTTGTTCTTCCTCCCAAACTCTCTTATTAAGTACGGTAGGGTATCTCATACATACCATTCCAGCCTCTTGTAGTTTTTTTTCCAATACCTTCCCGTTCTCTCTAGTATTTTTTTTCCAATAGTTTACTTTTTTGAACAGTAATCCCCTTAGAAGTGTCCCAAACCACAAGTCTACCGGCAGAACCATTATTTTCCATGAAAAAAAGTTTTAACTCTTCCATTATACTCTCTTTATCTGAGATTAATAATAGCCAATGGGGGTTAAACTTAAACAACGGCAAGGTATTATTTTTATTCAGATCCAATTCCATTACCATTGCACTATGGTCCGATAAAGCCATAGGTATATACTTTATCCTAATCCTATTTTGGGATATTAGATTTTTATTTCCCAGAATCATATCTATTCTCGACCAGGTTTGGTGTGTTTTTGAGTAGCAAGAATAAATAATTTCATCCGGGTTCTGCACCCGCCAGACATCTACCCAATTAAATGCATATACTAATTTACATAACTCTACATTTTGTGCTCCTCCCCTTCTACTAGACATCCTATCCCTGAGTGGATCCATAACCGCGTTATAGTCGCCAACCGCAATCAACATACATTCCTGTTTATTCAACATAAATCTATACAATTGATACAAAACATCTGATTTATATGGTGGTGGAATATATATATTTGCGAGTACGTTTTTTTCCCCCTCTACATAACAATGTAGAAAGAGGTACCTGCCACAATCGTCGGCCTCACATGCCAGAGCCTCAAATTTAATCTTGTTATGTATCAAAATCGAAACCCCTCTAGAATAGGTAGTATATACCGAATGATATCCCGCCACCATCCATCTCCTCTCCAACCACCTTACTGATTCTTTATCTAAATGTGTCTCCTGGAGGCAGACGACGGCTGGCAGAAACCTCTTGATCCACTCAAGGATAGCAAACCTTTTAACCCTCTCACGGAGCCCTCTCACATTCAATGAAAGGACCCTAACCATCTATCCAGGAAGGGGGGAAAAAAAAAAAAAATTCTCTCTCCACGCCCCGCCCCCCCAAACCCTCCATATACCCTCCCATCCAAGTAGTCCCCCCTTCTGCTGGTCGGCAGTCCGGGCGACTCCATATCTTAGCATATTGGCTCCTATCACCTCCCCCCCCCCCCCCCCCCCCCCGGCCTCAAAGACCCTCCCCGTCCGCCCATTCGCTAACTTCCTCCGGAGTCCGAAAGAAAACGAGCTTGCCATTATATTCCACCCTTAGTTTTGCTGGAAATAATAAACTATACTTTATACCTGCCTCCCTTAATCTTTTTTTAACCGATATAAACTCTCTTCTTTGTGCATTAGTACTAAATGAATAATCTGGAAAAAGTTTAATCTTTACCCCCTGTATATAGTATCTTTCTGAGGTTCTAGCGTCGGCTAATATTCCGTCTCGGTCCTTGGATAGTAGGCATTTCACCAGTATCGGTCTAGGATAATCTCCTGGCACCCTATTTTTTGTGGGGACCCTATGTGCTCTTTCAATGGAAAACAGGGGAGAAAGAGTACCTTCTCTACTATTTTCCCTTAACCATCTCTCCATAAATTCAGTACAGTTTTCTCCCTCCGCTCGCTCTGGAATCCCCACACATCTTATATTTGACCTTCTTGATCTATCCTCCTGGTCTACCAATTTTTGTTCCATCTTAGCGTTTATCTGTTTTAAAGATGTCACTTCCTTCTCTAATTTCTGAACGGATTTCTCTAAGGAGGGAATCTTTTTTTCCATCTCTTGCAACCGCTGCCTTACTTTTTCCATCTCCGCTCGTATAACCATAACATCTGTCTGTACTGCCCCAAGCTGGGTTACCAGATTACCCATTAAATTTTCCATCCGTGAAACCGTACCGAGTATATCCTGCACCATTTTTACATCTGTTTCTGTATATGTCACTGGGGTTCCCCTCTCTCCCTCTCCCCCTTCAACTGACGTCTCATGTGTTAGACCCTGCGGTCTAGAATCCACAGTTTTTTCTTTTTGTGGGGATCTTAGCCCTGGTGAGTTCGGAACCAGGTATTTATTTAGGCCCGATTGTTTAGACCCACTTTCCAAACCTACGGCTGATCTCCTAGCAGTGCTTCCCGCAGGGCCACGCGGTTCCTCCCTTTTCTTAGACGGCATTTCAATTCTCCACTTTTTTTTTTTTTTTTTTCCCTTTTTCCCCCTCTTTCCCTCCTTTCTCCTTCACTTCCTCCCTCTTCTCCCTTCTTTCTCTTTTTTTTTTCCTCCCTATTCCCCCTCTTTTTTTCCCCCCTCCCCCCTCTTTTTTCCCCCCTCCCCCCTCTTTTTTTCCCCCCTCCCCCCTCTCTCAATACCAGGGCAGTTTAAAAGCCCGAAGGAAACAGATATAACCCCCTTCTTAAATTAATCACAATCAGAATATAAACAATAAATTATTTCCATATTTGAACATGAAAAGTCAATCCAATAGTGAGAAGATCAGTTCAAAATCAATCCAATAGTGAGACAATCAGTTCATAGGGGGAAAAGTTAGTGATGTTAGTAATGTTAATCAGGACTTTTAACCGGGAGAGGTGGATTCCTTACGGAGTTGTAACACAGGGCATAAGGTCCAGACGTATCGAAGGGTACAAATAGTTAGTTCAGTAGGTCGGGGAGACACAATGTCATTAATTATGAAACCTGGGGGAAGACAGGGTTGTATATCGTTTTTCCTTCAGTCCGCAGTAGCCTCAGACTGCACACCCATCCTCACAACCACAGTCACCGTGGAAAACAGACCCTCTATCAGCTGCCATCACCGGAGATATCACCCCTATTACTTATACGCCTTCACAGTGGGGGCAGACCTAAGGGCAAAAATTGAGCATGGGTTGCAGTAGGAGGCAATACAAACTGTACCCCCCGAGTTAATCACCCCTGATGGTCCTGTGTCCAAGTTTAAAGGACCTGTCGTTCGACACTGCGGTCAGATAGTACAATCCAGGTCAAACTCTCCCATAAGGACAACAGGGATCCATAACAGGCAAAACCCCAGGCTCAACAGCAGACTCCAACGGCAGCATCCCGAGTGCCTTTTTTCAGCACGCCAGCTCCTCCACTCATAATTCTCTTCCACAACACAGCCGCTATGGCGACTCACCACCTGGCGACTCCTTGCATCGCGGAGCGAGGGTCAGGATACCAACACCGGCATCAAAAAACAGGGCGGCCTCAGCATTACGGCGTCTCGGACTCCCGGCCCATCAGCTGTTCGGCTGTTCCGTCGGTACGGGCTGTCAGCATGCAGAGGCAGGGGAGGAAGCGGAGGCGGAGCCCTAGCGTCCTACGTCAGACGCTCTCATGCTAGCATTGATGTTAGTGTCTATTTTACACCCTCGTCAGCTGATTCCACATAGATGTTATCAGAACCTGTTCTATTAAACGTTTATACAAGTAGAGCCCCCCTAACAGAGTGGAGAGGGTGTCAGCAGTAAGTTTGTGTTGACGTCACTGACTAATTTGCCCTTTCTCTGATCCGTCAAAACAATAACCCACAAAAAACGGATCCTGTCTTTGGAGCATGCGCCTTCACTCGGTCAGCATTTGCTCAGTATTGCTAATGCCAATGAAATCTGGATCTAAAACCGAGGTGACACGTGAATGGATTATTTGCATGTCTTCTGTGTTTTGTACCCACTCCTGCTTTTGTCTACCAAATCATAAGCCAATCTGATGGGACCATACAGGCCGTACAGCTGCTACACAGACAGGATCCGTTGTGCGTCTCATTTTTCCTTCCTTATGAAAGATCAGAAGAAAGGTCAGATAAATGATGATGTCAACCAGGCCGAAAGCCAAAATAGTGGCCCAGTCATGAAGTGGGGAGGGTGCGAACAGCATGTGAAGTCCACAGAGGTTCCCTATGACAGAGTGGTGAGGTGGAAGCAGCATGAGACCACACAGTGGCCCAATGACAAAGTCTGGAGGTGGCGGCAGCATCAGAAGGCCATAGAGTGGCACAATGACAGTGTGGAGGTGGCAGCAGTATGAGGAGGCCACCGAGTGGCACAATCGCAAAGTATGTATGTGGAGGCCAGCGAGTGGCCAGGTTACATAGTGTAGAGATGGCAGCAGCATGATATAACAGAGTGGCACGGTGACATGGTGTAGACATGGCAGTACCAGGAGGCCACAGAGTGGCAAGGTGACATAGTGTGGACATGGCAGCATCAGTAGGCCACAGAGAGGCAAGCTGACAGTGTGGAGGTGGTGTGTGAAAGAAGGAGCACTTGGCATCAGGCGGGTAACAGCATTAGTATAGTAGCTGAGGCAGGTAGCCAGAAAAAAACGGTCTCTTTTGTCAAAATGTTGGTGTGGCACCATGGATGATCTAGTCTGATGCATCAGGCATTGATGCAGGGTTGGCCAACCTGTGGCTCTTGAGCCGCATGCGGCTCTTTGCTTATTCCACAGCTCCAGCTGTGGAGCCGGGAAGCAGTCAGGCCGGCTCACTCTCCACCCCATGCTCATCTCTTTTCCTGATCGGGCACTGTTGCTACTTTGCAGCTCCGGTTCACTCTCCAGTTGTTCCTGATGCACACAGTGTGAGAACGTAGTACGTGGGGACACGCACTATAACCTGACGTGCTCATCGGGTCACAGTTGAGAGCGTGTCAGACCTGCAGAGTAGCAGGTTCCCAAGCAGGAGCCTAGTGCCTGATCAGGCTAGGGAAGAGATTTTTTTAAATCATAGAACTGAGCATGGGGGTCTGATCTAAGCATAGGAGGTTCTGATCTGAGCATGGGGGGGTCCTGGTCTGGGCAATGGGGAGCTGATATGAGCAATGGGGATCAGATTTTTTGTCTGATCCGAGCATTAGGGGTCTGATTTGGAGGTCTGATGAGGTTTGGGGATCTTATTTTAGGTCAGATGAGAATTGGGGATCTGATTTAGGAGTCTGATCTGAGGTCTGATGAAAAATATATTTTTTTCTCTGCTAATGAAAAATAAGAAAAAAATATTTTTTATCAGACCTTCAGATCAGATTAAAAATATTATTTTTTCTCTTATTTTTCTTTGTTAAAACCTAGGTGCATCTTGTAGGGTGAAAAATATGGTGACTTGTGTGTAAATGTATAGCTTGTGGCTCCTCTTTTTTTTGGGGGGGGGGGGGGGCTCTTTGTGTCTGTAAGGTTGGCCACCCCTGCATTGGTGTGTTGAAATCCTGGCTGATCCACATCTTGATGCAGTGTCCCACTATGTGCTATATGTGGGCACTTTAAAGGGAACCTGTCACCGGGATTTTGTGCAAAGAGCTGAGGACATGGGCTGCTAGATCGCCGCTAGCACATCTGCAATATCCAGTCCCCATAGCTCTGTGTGCTTCTATTGTGTAAATAAACCGATTTGATACATATGCAAATTAACCTGAGATGAGTCCTGTCCCTGATTCATCTCACATACAGGACTCATCTCAGGTTAATTTGCATATGTATCAAATCGGTTTATTTACACAATAAAAGCACACAGAGCTATGGGGACTGGGTATTGCGGATGTGCTAGCGGCCATCTAGCAACCCATGTCCTCAGCTCTATACACAAAATCCTGGTGACTGGTTCCCTTTAAACTCTTGCTAAATGTCATATCAAGTGTATTGTGGTATCATGCTAAAGTTTCCTTTAACAGATATATAGGAGGGGGGGTAAAGTTAGTGTGTCCCATGTTAATGAAGAGAAGAGTAAGTAAGGCTACTTTCACACTTGCGTTCGGAACGGATCCGTCTTGTGTCTGCACAGACTGATCCGCTCCTATGAAGCAGACCATGGGATCCGTCCAGACTTTACATTGAAAGTCAATGGGGGACAGATCCATTAGAAATTGAGCCCTATTGTGTCAACTTCAAACGGATCCGTCCCCATTGACTTACATTGTAAGTCTGGACGGATCTGTTTGCCTCCGCACGGCCAGGCGGACACCCGAACGCTGCAAGCAGCATTCAGTTGTCCGCCTGCTGAGCGGAGGCCAAACGGTGCCAGACTGATGCATTCTGAGCGGATCCGCATCCACTCAGAATGCATTGGGGTAGTACTGATGAGTGCCGGGCCGCTTGTGAGAGCCTTCAAATGGAACTCACGAGCGGAGCCCAGAACGCTAGTGTGAAAGTAGCCTTAACCCCTTAAGGACATAGGACGTACCGGTACGCCCTGTTTCCCGAGTCCTTAAGGACACAGGACGTACCGGTACGTCCTGACTTAAAATCGGGATTCCGGCGCCACGGGGGTTAATCGGAACGGGACGCCGGCTGAAATCATTCAGCTGGCATACCGTAACAATGCAGGGGGGGGGGTCATTTGACCCCCCGTGTCGGCGATCGCAGCAAACCGCAGGTCAATTCAGACCTGCGGTTTGTCGCGCTTTTTGCAGTTTCTGATCCCCGCGGTCCCTGACCGCGGGGATCAGAAACTTTTGAGTGCCTAAATTAGATTTTCACCCCCCCCCCCCCTGCACCCCTGCACGATTTGATGGCGGCGGGTGGTGCAGGGGGGGTCGCAGGCGGTCGGGGCGCTGCGGGAGGCGGGCGCTGCGGCAGGCAGGATCGCGATCCCCCGCCCACCTCCCCTTGAATAATCATTGGCGTCTAGTGGGTTATACCAGGGTGCCAGCACATTGCTGGCACCCTGGTATAAATGGCTGACATCTGTGCAGACCGCTGTATGGAAAAGGTTAACTGTCATCGGTCAGGGACCTCCCTCCCTCTCCGATCGGGGGGCTGCTGTGCCTTTGCAGCCCCCCGATGGAGAGGGAGAGAGCCCCCAGGCAGCCCCCCAAAGCCCCGTCCTCACCCTTCCCCGTCTGCAAAGTTGTGGCAGACGGGGAAGGTTCCCATGGCAACAGGACGCCTGCTGTCCATGGTGCTGAACAGATCTGTTCAGTGTAAGTAAAATACAGTACAGAAACCTATATAGGGTTCTGTACTGTATTATGCAGACATCAGACCCACTGGATCTTCAAGAACCAAGTGGGTCTGGGTAAAAAAAAAAAAAAAAAGTGAAAAAAGTTAAGATAAAAAAAAACATTTATCACTGAATAAAAATAAAATAAAAAATACACTACACATATTAGGTATCGCCGCGTCCGTAACGACCAGATCTATAAAACGGTCATGTTACTTTCCCCGCACGGTGAACGCCATAAAAATAAAAAAATAAAAACTATGAGAAAATTGAAATTTTGCCCACCTTATTTCCCAAAAAAGTTAATAAAAGTGATCAAAAAAGTCGCATGTACGCCAAAATAGTACCAATCAAACCGTCATCTCGTCCCGCAAAAAATGAGACCCTACTCAAGATAATCGCCCAAAAACTGAAAAAAACTATGGCTCTTAGACTATGGAAACACTAAAACATGATTTTTTTTTTTTGTTTCAAAAATAAAATCATTGTGTAAAACTTACATAAATAAAAATAAAGTATACATATTAGGTATCGCCGCGTCCGTATCGACCAGCTCTATAAAAATATCACATGACCTAACCCCTCAGGTGACCACCGTAAAAAATAAAAACGGTGTAAAAAAAGCCATTTTTTGCCATCTTACGTCACAAAAAGTGTAATAGCAAGCGATCAAAAAGTCATATGCACCCCAAAATAGTGCCAATCAAACCGTCATCTCATCCCGCAAAAAATTAGACCCTACTCAAGATAATCGCCCAAAAACTGAAAAAACTATGGCTCTTAGACTATGGAGACACTAAACAAGTTTTTTGGTTTTAAAAATGAATTCCTTTCCTTCTGCGCCCTGCCGTGTGCCCGTACAGCAGTTTACGACCACATATGTGGGTGTTTATGTAAACTACAGAATCAGGGCCATAAATAATGAGTTTTGTTTGGCTGTTAACCCTTGCGTTGTAACTGGAAAAAAAATATTAAATTGGAAAATCTGCCAAAAAAGTGAAATTTTGAAATTGTATCTCTATTTTCCATTAAATCTTGTGCAACACCTAAAGGGTTGACAAAGTTTGTAAAATCAGTTTTGAATACCTTGAGGGGTGTAGTTTCTTAGATGGGGTCACTTTTATGGAGTTTCTACTCTAGGGGTGCATCAGGGGGCTTCAAATGGGACATGGTGTCAAAAAAACAGTCCAGCAAAATCTGGCTTCCAAAAACCATACGGCGCACCTTTCACTCTACGCCCCGCTGTGTGGCCGTACAGTAGTTTACGGCCACATATGGGGTGTTTCTGTAAACAGCAGAGTCAGGGCAATAAAGATACAGTCTTGTTTGGCTGTTAACCCTTGCTTTGTTAGTGGAAAAAATGGGTTAAAATGGCAAATTAGGCAAAAAAATGAAATTCTCAATTCATCCCCATTTGCCAATAACTCTTGTGCAACACCTAAAGGGTTAACAAAGTTTTTAACCCCTTAAGGACCAGGCTCATTTTCACCTTAAGGACCAGGCCATTTTTTGCAAATCTGACCAGTGTCACTTTAAGTGCTGATAACTTTAAAACGCTTTTACTTATACAGGCCATTCTGAGATTGTTTTTTCGTCACATATTGTACTTCATGACACTGGTAAAATAAAGTCAAAAAAATTAATTTTTTTGCATAATAAAATACCTAATTTACCAAAAATTTGGAAAAATTAGCAAATTTCAAAGATTCAGTTTCTCTACTTCTGTAATACATAGTAATACCCCCAAAAATTGTGATGACTTAACATTCCCCATATGTCTACTTCATGTTTGAATTATTTTGGGAATGATATTTTATTTTTTGGGGATGTTACAAGGCTTAGAAGTTTAGAAGCAAATCTTGAAATTTTTCAGAAATTTACAAAAACCCAATTTTTAGGGACCACTACAGCTCTGAAGTCACTTTGCGAGGCTTACATAATAGAAACCGCCCAAAAATGACCCCATTCTATAAACTACACCCCTCAAGGTATTCAAAACTGATTTTACAAACTCCGTTAACCCTTTAGGTGTTGCACAAGAGTTATTGGCAAATGGGGATGAAATTTGAGAATTTCATTTTTTTGCCTAATTTTCCATTTTAACCCATTTTTTCCACTAACAAAGCAAGGGTTAACAGCCAAACAAGACTGTATCTTTATTGCCCTGACTCTGCCGTTTACAGAAACACCCCATATGTGGCCGTAAACCACTGTACGGCCACACAGCGGGGCGTAGAGTGAAAGGTGCGCCGTATGGTTTTTGGAAGCCAGATTTTGCTGGACAGTTTTTTTGACACCATGTCCCATTTGAAGCCCCCCTGATGCACCCCTAGAGTAGAAACTCCATAAAAGTGACCCCATCTAAGAAACTACACCCCTCAAGGTATTCAAAACTGATTTTACAAACTTCGTTAACCCTTTAGGTGTTGCACAAGAGTTATTGGCAAATGGGGATGAAATTTGAGAATTTCATTTTTTTGCCTAATTTTCCATTTTAACCCATTTTTTCCACTAACAAAGCAAGGGTTAACAGCCAAACAAGACTGTATCTTTATTGCCCTGACTCTGCCGTTTACAGAAACACCCCATATGTGGCCGTAAACTACTGTACGGCCACACAGCGGGGCGTAGAGTGAAAGGTGCGCCGTATGGTTTTTGGAAGCCAGAGATTTTGCTGGACTGGTTTTTTGACACCATGTCCCATTTGAAGCCCCCCTGATGCACCCCTAGAGTAGAAACTCCATAAAAGTGACCCCATCTAAGAAACTACACCCCTCAAGGTATTCAAAACTGATTTTACAAACTTTGTTAACCCTTTAGGTGTTGCACAAGATTTAATGGAAAATAGAGATACAATTTCAAAATTTCACTTTTTTGGCAGATTTTCCATTTTAATTTTTTTTTTCCAGTTACAACGCAAGGGTTAACAGCCAAACAAAACTCATTATTTATGGCCCTGATTCTTTAGTTTACAGAAACACCTCATATGTGGTTGTAGACCGCTGTACGGTCACACGGCAGGGCGCAGAAGGAAAGGAATTCCATACGGTTTTTGGAAGGCAGATTTTGCTGGACTGGTTTTTTGACACCATGTCCCATTTGAAGCCCCCCTGATGCACCCTTAGAGTAGAAACTCCAAAAAAGTGACCCCATTTTAGAAAGTACGGAATAGGGTGGCAGTATTGTTGGTACTAGTTTAGGGTACATATGATTTTTGGTTGCTCTATATTACACTTTTTGTGCGGCAAGGTAACAAGAAATAGCTTTTTTGGCACGTTTTTTTTTTTGTTATTTACAACATTCATCTGACAGGTTAGATCATGTGGTAATTTTATAGAGCAGGTTGTCACGGACGCAGCGATACCTAATATGTATACAATTTTTTTTATTTATGTAAGTTTTATACAATAACTTCATTTTTAAAATCAAAAAATTGTTTAGTGTCTCCATAGTCTGAGAGCCATAGTTTTTTCAGTTTTTGGGCGATTATCTTGAGTAGGGTCTAATTTTTTGCGGGATGAGATGACAGTTTGATTGGAACTATTTTGGGGTGCATATGACTTTTTGATCGCTTGCTATTACACTTTTTGTGACGTAAGATGTCAAAAAATTGCTTTTTTTACACAGTTTTTTTTTTTTTTTTTACGGTGGTCACCTGAGGGGTTAAGTCATGTGATATTTATATAGAGCCGGTCGATACGGACGCGGCAATACCTAATATGTATACTTTATTTTTATTTATGTAGGTTTTACACAATGATTTTATTTTTGAAACAAAAAAAATGATGTTTTAGTGTTTCCATAGTCTAAGAGCCATAGTTTTTTCAGTTTTTGGCCGATTATCTTGAGTAGGGTCTCATTTCTGCGGGATGAGATGACGGTTTGATTGGTACTATTTTGGCGTACATGCGACTTTTTTGATCACTTTTATTACCTTTTTTGGGAAGTAAGGTGGGCAAAATTTCAATTTTCTCATAGTTTTTATTTTTTTATTTTTATGGCGTTCACTGTGCGGGGAAAGTAACATGACCGTTTTATAGATCAGGTCGTTACGGACGCGGCGATACCTAATATGTGTAGTTTATTTTATTTTTTTAATTTTTATTCAGTAATAAATGTTTTTTTTTTATCTTAACTTTTTTCACTTTTTTTTATTTTTTTTTTGACCCAGACCCACTTGGTTCTTGAAGATCCAGTGGGTCTGATGTCTGTAAAATACAGTACAGAACCTATATAGGTTTCTGTACTGTATTTTACTTACACTGAACAGATCTATGCTTTCAGCACAGATCTGTTCAGCACCATGGACAGCAGGACGCCTGAGCAGGCGTCCTGTTGCCATGGGAACCTTCCCCGTCTGCCACAACTTCGCAGACGGGGAAGGGTGAGGACGGGGCTTCGGGGGGCTGCCTGGGGGCTCTCTCCCTCTCCCATCGGGGGGGCTGCAAAGGCACAGCAGCCCCCCGATCGGAGAGGGAGGGAGCTCCTTCTTACTGTTAACTCTTTCCATACAGCGGTCCGTACGGACCGCTGTATGGAAAGGGTTAAACGGCTGACATCGCATCAACGATGTCAGCCGTTTATACCAGGGTGCCAGCACTGTGCTGGCACCCTGGTATACCCACTGTACACCACCGATTACGCAATAGGAGGCGGGCGGGGGATCGCGATCCCGCCTGCCGCACCGCCCGCCTCCCGCAACGCCCCCACCGCCTGCGACACCCCCCCTGCACCACCCGCCGCCATCAAATCATGCAGGGGTGCAGGGGGGGGTGTACTATATTGATTTTAGGCACTCTAAAGTTTCTGATCCCCGCGGTCAGGGACCGCGGGGATCAGAAACTGCAAAAAGCGCAGCAAACCGCAGGTCTGAATTGACCTGCGGTTTGCTGCGATCGCCGACACGGGGGGTCACATGACCCCCCCTGGCGTTTTAACAGGATGCCGGCTGAATGATTTCAGCCGGCATCCTGTTCAAATTAACCCCTGCGGCGCCGGAATGCCGATTTTAAAGTCAGGACGTACCGGTACGTCCTTGGTCCTTAAGGACTCGGGAAATAGGGCGTACCGGTACGTCCTATGTCCTTAAGGGGTTAAAATCAGTTTTGAATACCTTGAGGGTGTAGTTTATAGAATGGGGTCATTTTTGGGCGGTTTCTATTATGTAAGCCTCGCAAAGTGACTTCAGAGCTGTAGTGGTCCCTAAAAATTGGGTTTTTGAAGATTTGCTTCTAAACTTGTAACATCCCCCAAAAAAAAAAATATCATTCCCAAAATAATTCAAACATAAAGTAGACATATGGGGAATGTTAAGTCATCACAATTTTGTTGGGTATTACTATGTATTACAGAAGTAGAGAAACTGAAACTTTGAAATTTGCTAATTTTTAAAAATTTTTGGTAAATTAGGTATTTTATTATGCAAAAAAATAAAATATTTTGACTTTATTTTACCAGTGTCATGAAGTACAATATGTGACGAAAAAACAATCTCAGAATGGCCTGGATAAGTCAAAGTGTTTTAAAGTTATCAGCACTTAAAATGACACTGGTCAGATTTGCAATAAATGGCCTGGTCCTTAAGGTGAAATAGGGCCGTGTCCTTAAGGGGTTAATGGAGGATGTGGAAATTTTTATTTCCACCGAAATAATTCACAAAAGATTTTACTGCATATAAGTATGCAAGTTTTTTCATGCGGTTTCTGAGCTGCAGAAAAGTCCCTGTAGTGTCCAGTAAGCAATACCGTAGATAGATGCGGGCTGGTGTGAATTATTTCCATTTTGTGCAGGGTTAGTGTGTTAACCTGTATTGGTGCGCCGCTCTTATGGACGTCTTAACGTAAGTGCGCAGTGTGTGAAACGTAAATACTAAATGTTAACACAACGTAATTCAGTCCATACCGCAAAAAGGACTTTCCCACAAATAACTGCAGCGCTGAACGCTAAATATATCTTGATTTTTGTATAGAAATACGCCACTAAAGGCTTTACCTCATATAACTTCAACAGTAAAAGCTGAATTTATTTTAATTTTTTTACTTATATACGTCAATAAATGTTTTTCAAGATATAAGTGCAGCAGCGAATGTATATTTATTTTTCTACTGCTATACGCCAGTAAAGGCTTTACCAGATATAACTGCAACAGTGAGCTGAGAATATATTTTTCTTGTAGTACTGAAATACACCCCCATACGCTTTTACCAGAAATAACTGCAGAAGTGACCTGGGAATATATATTTCTTGTTGGATTCAAATAGGCCACTATACGCTTTTAACAGAAATAACTGCAGAAGTGACCTGGGAATATATATTTCTTGTTGGATTCAAATAGGCCACTATACGCTTTTAACAGAAATAACTGCAGAAGTGAACTGAAAATGTTACCTTTTTTTGGGTGGATTGAAATAGGCCACTTTACGCTTTCACCAGCAGTGCGTATGTATTTAAAAATTTTTTTATTTTTTTTAAAAGCCCCACACTAGTAGAAATTATTTGTTCCAATGGCGTTTGTCACTCTGTGTACCTGAGGTAACGCAGCTAAACCGCAAACAAATGCTGCACTACCAAAATGCACTGTATAGAAAGGATATAATTGCTATATAACACCCCTGCTTCAATCAGTGGTTTTGGGGGGACAACTGGTAAATCACACCAGTAGAAATTATTTGTTCCAATAGCGTTTGGCACTCTGTGGCTGCAGTATCGCAGCAGAACCGCACACAACTGCTGCACAACACAATTGCACTATAATATACTTTATATGTTAGAAAGTATATTATAAGTATATTACACCACTCAGTAAGTCTTAACTATCGATAGCACACCTATACTAGTCCTTAAAAGGACTTTTGTGGCTCTATTAGCTAGTGTTTGGTGTCCCTAACAGTCTGTCCCTGCTCCACACATCAACCTCTTCCTATACTGGCAAAAGACTGAATGTAAAATGGTGGCCAGATCAGGTTTATTTATAACGTAGGGGGTATGTCCATGTGCTGAAATGTCTCAATTGGCTGTCCTGTACCACCTGATGGATGTGTCATGGGTCAAAGTTCTTCACAATGTAAAAGAATATGGCGGGCACGAATATCGCCATATGTTCGCCCGCGAAACGACCGCCGGGCGAACTGCAAGGCCATCTCTATTCCTGAGTTCTCACCACAAAATTCAGCATCAGAAGTTTGCAAAAGAACATCGAAACAAGTCTGATGCATTTTGGAACAAGTCCTGTGGACTCTTTGGCCACAATGAGCAAGGGTATGTTTGTAGAAAAAAAGGGCACAGAATTTAATGAAAAGAACACCTCTTCACCCATTAAGCATGAGGGTGGATCAGTCATGCTTTTGGGGTTGTGTTGCAGCCAATGGCACAGGATACATTTCAAGGGTAGAGGGAAGAATGGATTAAATGAAATTTCTGGAAAAATTCTGAAAGCAAACATAACACAAACTTAAAAAAAAAGGGAAGTTGAAAAGAGGATGGCTACTACAAATGGATAATGATAACATACCTCAAAATCCACAATAGACTACCTCAAAATACCAAAGCTGAAGATTTTACCTTGGCCCTCACAGTCCCCTGATCTGAACATTATTGAAAATCTGTGGATTGCAGTGCATGCAAGACGGCCTGGGAATCTCAACGAACTGGAAGACTTTTGCAAGGAAGTTGAAAATCCCTCAAACAAGAGTTTAAAGACTTGTTTAACTTTTCATAGTAACAGTAATTTTGAATAGGGGTGCCCAATTTTTTGCATGTCACTGAGTATGTGTATATATTGTAGGAAGGCGCAAGGTATGTATTACCAAGGTTTCTGGCCTCAGTGAAGTAAGAGCCGATACTTTCAGGTGTCAGCGGCAGCTAATGCTGATTGACACTTTTTACTATTTTAGTATGGCTGTATAGCTGATCCAGGACGACTGTTACTGGGAGTAGGCAAAGTGCTGGGTGGGTGACTACTCCCCACGTTTCAGGCCGGGTCTTGGTTTTGGGCTACAAAACACAGGCAGCACTGTCAGGTGGTGTGGATTACTCCTCTCTGACAATAGATCTCTGTCAGTCTCTGTGTTGGGACATGGGAGTTTGGGCCTGGATTAAGGCCTGCTACCTTGTTGGTGTGAAAGCAGGTGGATTCTGCTTTGTCCAAGGACTTCTTCTTTGCTGCATGGTGTGAACGAACACCAGAATCACAAGCTGCTGAGACTGATTGACAGGCAGGCGAGGTCAAGCACCGGACCGGATCTCGTGTGCCGATCCAGGCTTTGCGGATGCCTGTCTTAAAAGCCAACTGGAGTGCAGTAAGCCTGTCTGTGTTAAGGTGCTTGTGCCTGGATGCATGTTTGCAACCTGTCTTTAACCTTTTAAGCAGATCTGACGACCACTATACGCAGTACCTGCAAGACGGTGTGGACTGAACACCAGAACTTGATCTCTATGTGCTGTACCCACAGCACAGTGTGAACTGAACACCAGGACTTAAAACTAATGGGAAGTTGTTTTCTGCTCTCTGAAACCTGCCAAGTGGGAATAAACACTGAATTATGGTAAAGAACTTTTTTTGTGCCTCTGTACTGTGTCCACTCACTCTGCCTTCCAGAGCAACTTCCCAATATATATATATATATATATATATATATATATATATATATATATATATATATATTTATACACACACTCACCTAAAGAATTATTAGGAACACCTGTTCTATTTCTCATTAAGGCGATTATCTAGTCAACCAATCGCATGGCAGTTGCTTCAATGCATGTAGGGTTGTGGTCCTGGTCAAGATAATCTCCTGAACCCCAAACTGAATGTCAGAATGGGAAAGATAGGTGGGCTACAACAGCAGAAGACCCCACCGGGTACCACTTATCTCCGCTACAAATAAGAAGAAGAGGCTACAGTTTGCACAAGCTCACCAAAATTGGACTGTTGAAGACTGGAAAAATGTTGCCTGGTCTGACGAGTCTCGATTTCTGTTGAGACATTCAAATGGTAGAGTCCGAATTTGGCGTAAACAGAATGAGAACATGTATCCATCATGCCTTGTTACCACTGTGCAGGCTGGTGGTGGTGGTGTAATGGTGTGGGGGATGTTTTCTGGGCACACTTTAGGCCCCTTAGTGCCAATTGGCCATCGTTTAAATGCCACGGGCTACCTGAGCATTGTTTCTGACCATGTCCATCCCTTCATGACCACCATGTATCCATCCTCTGATGGCTACTTCCAGCAACATAATGCACCATGTCACAAAGCTTGAATCATTTCAAATTGGTTTCTTGAACATGAGAATGAGTTCACTGTACTAAAATGGCCCCCACAGTCACCAGATCTCAACCCAATAGAGCATCTTTGGGATGTGGTGGAACGGGAGCTTCGTGCCCTGGATGTGCATCCCTCAAATCTCCATCAACTGCAAGATGCTATCCTATCAATATGGGCCAACATTTCTAAAGAATGCTATCAGCACCTTGTTGAATCAATTCCACGTAGAATTAAGGCAGTTCTGAAGGCAAAAGGGGGTCCAACACCGTATTAGTATGGTGTTCCTAATAATTATTTAGGTGAGTGTGTGTAAATATATATATATATATATATATATATATATACCCTGTTCCAAATTATGCAAATTCTATTTAAGTGTCACAAAGATTAACCATTTAGTTTTTCAGTTTAACTCATGGATGGCATTGTGTCTCAGGGCTCTTTTGATCACTGAAAATAATCTCACACACCTGTGATAATTAGAGTGGCAGGTGAGCCCAATTTAAAGAAAAAACTACTAAAGGAGGGTGTTCCACATTATTAAGCAGAGCACCATTTTCAAGCAATATGGGGAAGAAAAAGGATCTCTCTGCTGCCAAAAAGAGTGAAATAGTTCAATGCCTTGGACGAGGTATGAAAACATTAGATATTTCACAAAAACGTAAGCGTGATCATCGCACTATTAAGAGATTTGTGGCTGATTCAGAGCACAAATGGGTTCATGCAGATAAAGGCACATTGAGGAAGATTTCTGCCAGATCCATGCATTGATTCAAGAGAGCAGCTGCTAAAATACCATTACATAGCAGCAAACAGATATTTGAAGCTGCTGGTGCCTCTGGAGTCCCACGGACATCAAGGTGTAGGGTCCTCCAGAGTCTTGCAACTGTGCATAAACCTTCTATTCGGCCACCACAAACCAATGCTAACAAGCAGAAATGGCTGCATTGGGCGGAAAAATACATGAAGACTAATTTTTCAAACAGTCCTGTTCACTGAGTGCCGTGCAACCCTGGATGGTCCAGATGGATGGAGTAGCGGATGGTTGGTGAACGGCCACCCTGTTCCAACAAGGCTGCGACGTCAGCAAGGCGGTGGTGGAGTCATGTTTTGGGCCGGAATTATGGGAAGAGAGCTGGTCGGCCCCTTTAGGGTCCCTGAAGGTGTAAAGATTACCTCTGCAAAGTATGTGGAGTTTCTGACTGACCACTTTCTTCCCTGGTACAGAAGGAAGAACTATGCTTTCCGTAATAAAATCATCTTCATGCATGACAATGCACCATCTCATGCTGCAAAGAATACCACTGCATCAATGGCTGCTATGGGGATAAAAGGAGAGAGTCACGATGTGGCCTCAATCCTCCCCTGACCTCAATCCTATTGGAACCTTTGGAGCATCCTCAAACAAAAGATCTATGAGGGTAGGAGGCAGTTTACATTCAAACAGCAGCTCTGGGAGGCCCATCTGACATCTTGCAAACAAATTCAAGCAGAAACTGTCCAAAAACTCACAAGTTCAATGGATGCAAGACTTGTGAAGCTGCTATAAAGTATGGGGTCCTATGTTAAAATTTAACGTGAACTGTTAAAATATTTAAAAAGTTAAAAGTTTGATTGAAATAGCGTTATATATACACATATAAAGTGTTTTGAAACTTAATGTAAGTAATCATTTGGAACAGTGCATTGTAAGTTTTTTATGTTTAAAAAAATTACTGTTTTCACTAGGAGGTTTGGTCAATAAAATTTGAATTGCACTCTTAATAGTTGATAACATAAGAATTATGCTGACTGTTATTTACATCAATTATTTAGGTAAATGAAAAAATATTTCCATAATAATTTGGAACAGGGTGTATATATATATATATATATATATATATATATATAGTACAGACCAAAAGTTTGGACACACCTTCTCATTCAAAGAGTTTTCTTTATTTTCATGACTATGAAAATTGTAGATTCACACTGAAGGCATCAAAACTATGAATTAACACATGCATAACAAAAAAGTGTGAAACAACTGAAAATATGTCATATTCTAGGTTCTTCAAAGTAGCCACCTTTTGCTTTGATTACTGCTTTGCACACTCTTGGCATTCTCTTGATGAGCTTCAAGAGGTAGTCACCTGAAATGGTTTTCACTTCACAGGTGTGCTCTGTCAGGTTTAATAAGTGGGATTTCTTGCCTTATAAATGGGGTTGGGACCATCAGTTGCGTTGTGGAGAAGTCAGGTGGATACACAGCTGATAGTCCTACTGAATGGTCACAAAAACCATCAAGCGCTACAAAGAAACTGGCTCACATGCAGACCGCCCCAGGAAATGAAGACCAAGAGTCACCTCTGCTGCTGAGGATAAGTTCATCCGAGTCACTATCCTCAGAAATCGCAGGTTAACAGCAGCTCAGATTAGAGACCAGGTCAATGCCACACAGAGTTCTAGCAGCAGACACATCTCTAGAACAACTGTTAAGAGGAGACTGTGTGAATCAGGTCTTCATGGTAGAATATCTGCTAGGAAACCACTGCTAAGGACAGGCAACAAGCAGAAGAGACTTGTTTTGGGCTAAAGAACACAAGGAATGGACATTAAAGTGGAAATGTGTGCTTTGGTCTGATGAGTCCAAATTTGAGATCTTTGGTTCCAACCACCGTGAAGTCCATCCAAGGTGAATGGATGGACTCTACATGCCTGGTTCCCACCGTGAAGCATGGAGGAGATGGTGTGGGGGTACTTTGCTGGTGACACTGTTGGGGATTTATTCAAAATTGAAGGCATACTGAACCAGCATGGCTACCACAGCATCTTGCAGCGGCATGCTATTCCATCTGGTTTGCGTTTAGTTGGACCATCACTTATTTTTAAACAGGACAATGACCCCAAACACACCTCCAGGCTGTGTAAGGGCTATTTGACCATGAAGGAGAGTGATGGGGTGCTGCGCCAGATGACCTGGCCTCCACAGTCACCGGACCTGAACCCAATCTAGATGGTTCGGGGTGAGCTGGCCAACAAGTGCTAATCATCTCTGGGAACTCCTTCAAGACTGTTGGAGGACCATTTCAGGTGACTACCTCTTGAAGCTCATCAAGAGAATGCCAAGAGTGTGCAAAGCAGTAATCAAAGCAAAAGGTGGCTACTTTGAAGAATCTAGAATATGACATATTTTCTGTTGTTTCACACTTTTTTGTTATGTATATAATTCCACATGTGTTAATTCATAGTTTTGATGCCTTCAGTGTGAATCTACAATTTTCATATTCATGAAAATAAAGAAAACTCTTTGAATTAGAAGGTGTGTCCAAACGTATATATATAGTTCAAGAAAAATGGCTGCACTGGTTGAAAAAACCCCCACAAAGTTTGGGTGCACGTCCCAAGGGGAATAGGCTTCTTACCCCAATGAACGAATCTGGAAAAACGAGCGGCACTCCAATGGATAAAAGTAAGTGAACCTTTTATTCACCCAGGTGGTGCAACGTTTCGGCTCTAAACTTGAGCCTTTTTCAAGCAAAGATACAACTCAAGCAACAGCATTATATACAGGTGAATCAATTTACATATCAGACATGTGATCACACTCCACCCAGTGGGTGTGTTACAAATTGTGACAATGATGTATTAAAGCAATACAGACATATAATATTAAAAGTGTTAACATATAATGATAAAAGTGCAAATCATTGGGGTAAGAAGCCTATTCCCCTTGGGACGTGCACCTAAACTTTGTGTTTTTTTTAACCAGTGCCGCCATTTTTCTTCAACTATTTGTGGCCTATTGGCAGAGCACGGTGTTTATACATTTTTTCATACATTCAACTTTTTCATTATGTCTACTTTTGAACCTGCTTCACCTAGTGGTTGTGCTGAGCGCATTTTGCGTGACATAGGAGGAGATGCCACCTTCCTCAACACCCCTTCTACTAAAGAGTTAAAACGGAAGTCTGAGAACATCTCCAAACGCATAGTATCCCTTCGTTTACACTTGGGGAATACCACAGAACACAGAGGATCCCCAGAGGGATGCAATCTAATATTCGACCAAACCTTTTTTACAGTAATCCGGTGTTTTGCAAGAAGTTTGAAGCTCTATCTAATCGATATTCTTTGGACTTTATTTTGCTCAACATTGAGTATTTGCAACATGAACTGTCAATTTTGCACTGTGAAATAGGGGACATAGAGTCCAATTTGCAGTCTCTTTTATCCCCTGAGGACTTTACTAAATATATGGATCAAATATCTACTCAAATGAAGCAGTTCCATTTGGAATCGGAGGAGAACAAAAGAACAAAGTGGTGTAGGGACACAGATGATTACAAAAAAAGGCAATGTTTATAATTGGCAGACTGAGAGACAGCACAATACCCAACAGAGGGACGTGAGAAGGCGGAGGAAAACAACTCGGGCACCTCCAAGTGATGAGCAGTCTTTTTTAGACAAAATTCCACAAATGCCGGAGAGACACGGCGACGTATCAGGAGAGGTGGTCGCAGACACGGAAGGCCCAGGCAAGAAGCAACAAGAATCGACCCACGACAACCAAGATGAGTGCAGGGAGGAGAAAATTACTGTAGTCAACTTATCCTCCAAAGAATTAACCTCCGCTCAAGTGAGTGTCCTGTCAAAGGGATTTTCATTCTGTCCCAGTTCACACGAAAATTGGTTTGAATTGGAATCTAATTTATTTTCTTTTTTTGGTCGTATTAAACTTATAATATGGTTTCACAAAAAGGATGGAGTTGCGAAACCCCAGACCAGTGAGTTTACTCTGGGTTCTCTCAACTTATTCCAAAAGAGCAATTTTGTACTAGCTATCAATGAACCTGCAGTGGAAGCCTATATCAGTGCTGTCCGACGGGAGATTTCTGAGCTCCGGTCCTCCTCTAAGGGGGACCTGGACTTCAGACACCCTAATCTGACTACCACTGAGACTGAGGCTTTAAAATCCCTCAGATCCGACTCCACCCTCACTTTGAAACCAGCGGATAAGGGGGGTGCGGTCGTGGTAATGGATACCGATAAGTATGTACATGAGATTATGCGACAACTGGGAGATCCACAAGTGTACTAGGGCCCTTGACTCTGACCCCAAATTTATGATAGCTGATATCCATACGCAGATGTCTGAGGGAGGCTATGACCGCTGGCATTATCGATGGGGGTCTTTGTGATTTCTTGAGGTAGCACATCCAGTCACTCCTGTGATATATGTGCTGCCCAAGATTCACAAGACCCTCATCGATCCCCGGACGGCCTATCGTGTATATGTGCTGCCCAAGATTCACAAGACCCTCATCGATCCCCGGGGTACGTCTCGGGCACGATTCGATCTTTAGCGGAATAACTATCTTTCTTGACAAAGTCCTGCAAGATTTCTTATATACAAGACACATCTGATTTTCTTGTTAAGCTCCAGGGCATTGATTTATCACAGGTACCTTCAGTGTTACTCGCATCATTCGATGTCACGTCATTATATACCTCAATAGTACATGAGAGGGGTATCCAGGCAGTGGAGAAAATGTTAATGATGTCCTCATTTACCTCGCATGCTTCCGAGTTTATCATTGATCTGCTCAAAATTGTGCTTCAATATAACTACTTTCTATTCAAAGATACATTTTACTTGCAACAACGTGGTGTGGCCATGGGGTCTCACGTGGCCCCCACGTACACAAATATTTTTATGCGTTGCTATGAGGAAGATGTCGTCTATTTATCCCACCACTTCAGACATGTGCTGAGGTGGTGGAGATACATCGACGACATCTTCCTCATATGGACAGGCTCCGAGGCTGATCTGGCTGATTTTCATGGCTTTCTCAAGAGCCATGATCCGGATCTACAGTTTACTCTCATTCATTCCAAAACTGAGATCCAGTTTCTGGACACTAAAGTGGTGTTAAAAGAAGGAGTGTTACATACTGAGCTATATACGAAACCCACTGATACTAACACTTTTCTGTGCTTCAATAGCTCTCACCCAAGGAAAATTCTTTAATCATTACCCTCCTCCCAGTTCCTTAGGGTTAAGCGTGTAGTGTCGGAGGAGACTAAATTAGATGTGACCCTGGATTCTATGGCCCTTAAATTTCAGGATAGGGGTTATCCCAAACGGTTGCTAAAAGAGCATATTGATAGGGTTCACAGTCTGGACAGGGCCGAATTACTGACAAAACGGAAAGCTGTCCGTAAGGTGGATAGAATTCCGTTTATTTCAGTGTACAGTGAGCATAGCTCCTCAATAAATAGGATTCTGAGGAAACATTGGGGTCTATTAGGCTCATGCTTCAAAGAAATCCCAGAATTTCAATGTCCACCACTGCTCTCCTACCGTCGATCCAGAAACTTGAAGGATCAGCTAGTTAAATCCGATATTGGCTCAAAAGGGCTCTTGAGACAGACCACGTTAACGCAATCTGGTTTGGGCTGTTTCCTTTGCCTGAATTGCGTTAACTGCAAATACATCCGCAAAGGGAGGAATTTTATGCACCCTAGTATTGGTGAATCCTTTGGTATTCTATTTCATCTAACATGTGATTCCAGCTATGTCGTCTATGTGCTATCCTGCCCGTGTAATTTATTGTATATAGGCGAGACGACGACTGAGCTTAAGACCCGCCTTAATAATCATTGATTGAGTATCCGGAAAAAACGGATGGATCTACCGGTATCCAAGCATTTTACAGAAGCCAAACACAAGGAAGGTGATTTGAGGTGTTGGATAGTCGACAATACACCTCAACCCAGGCGAGGTGGGGATAGGTCAAGGATACTGAAGCGTAGAGAACTCAGCTGGATCCACAAGTTGGACAGCTTGAAACCTCATGGTTTAAATGTAGAATATAATTTTGGTGATGTTCTGTGAGGGTTGGCTTGCCTCCTTTGTTAGGCTGGATGTAACTCAGTGTTCCGTGTATACACTAGGAGAGTTATACAGCTCAATTTTCTAATTTTTTCTTGCTTTATTAATAATTTTCTCTCTGTCTTTCTTCACATAGATCACACACATTTAACATCAGGAGGAATTGCAAGTTTGGATGGAGTGGTCGCAGCATACCGTTCATGAGGGGGTCATTCTACATGCTCTGTATTTTGTTTTTATTTTTTACTGTATCTTTTTCATATTTATTTTGCCTGGTCTGGTGAGCACCGTGGGATTAGTTTATTTCGACATAACAGCCTTGGTGATGGTAATGGTAATTTCTCAACATGCTACCTGTACTCTGTGGCATCTGTGTACCACAAGAGGAGATCCCTCTCGGGTGATATGGCGACTCAGTGACTTTGGTGATATCTTTGCATGAACCGCGGTTCTCGTGGTTGTAGCAGGTTTTCGCCTGGATAGTGTATGTGGACACCCTGTTTTTAAGGGAGCTCACTGCCTCTCTGATTTGTACATATCTGACTTAATGTGGGTTGGATGCGGAACACTGAGCTATACGGGACATGGGTAACTCTCCAGAGAGCAAGATGGCGCTGAGAGTAAGTTTTTCTTACTGAGCATGCGCCTGGAGAGAGACATCCAGGCTTGGTAAGATGACGCTGAGGTGACGTCGGAGCGCCGGCCTAGTCCGATGACGCTGGATGCCTCCCTCTTGTCTACATCCCCAATTGGTGCTGCGCTACGCCTGCGCAATGAGAAGTAAACAACGCTAGGTAACGGCATGAAATGGGTCTCCCTGCTCTTTAGGTATGTCTGTGCGATCGCCTCACCTCTCTGCTTTTTCCCCCTGTAAGTTATATAAGGATCTGATATACCGATCGATCAGCTTTGTGTTTCTGATCGACAATTTTTTGTTCACTATGTTTATAACACACATGACATGTATGATTCATGTTTCTTCTCCCTCTCTTCTTGATTTGCACTTTTATCATTATATGTTAACACTTTTAATATTATATGTCTGTATTGCTTTAATACATCATTGTCACAATTTTTAACACACCCACTGGGTGGAGTGTGATCACATGTCTGATATGTAAATTGATTCACCTGTATATAATGCTGTTGCTTGAGTTGTATCTTTGCTTGAAAAAGGCTCAAGTTTAGAGCCGAAACGTTGCACCACCCGGGTGAATAAAAGGTTATCCATTGGAGTGCCGCTCGTTTTTCTGGATTTTTATATATATATACAGTACAGACCAAAAGTTTGGATACACCTTCTCATTCAAAGAGTTTTCTTTATTTTCATGACTATGAAGGCATTAAAACTATGAATTAACACATGTGGAATTATATACATAACAAACAAGTGTGAAACAACTGAAAATGTCATATTCCAGGTTCTTCAAAGTAGCTACCTTTTGCTTTGATTACTGCTTTGCACACTCTTGGCATTCTCTTGATGAGCTTCAAGAGGTAGTCACCTGAAATGGTCTTCCAACAGTCTTGAAGGAGTTCCCAGAGATGCTTAGCACTTGTTGGCCCTTTTGCCTTCACTCTGCGGTCCAGCTCACCCCAAACCATCTCAATTGGGTTCAGGTCCGGTGATTGTGGAGGCCAGGTCATCTGGCGCAGCACCCCATCACTCTCCTTCATGGTCAAATAGCCCTTACTTTCAAAGTTTTCCCAATTTTTCGGCTGACTGACTGACCTTCATTTCTTAAAGTAATGATGGCCACTCGTTTTTCTTTACTTAGCTGCTTTTTTCTTTCCATAATACAAATTCTAACAGTCTATTCAGTAGGACTATCAGCTGTGTATCCACCTGACTTCTCCTCAACACAACTGATGGTCCCAACCCCATTTATAAGACAAGAAATCCCACTTATTAAACCTGACAGGGCACACCTGTGAAGTGAAAACCATTTCAGGTGACTACCTCTTGAAGCTCATCAAGAGAATGCCAAAAGTGTGCAAAGCAATAATCAAAGCAAAAGGTGGCTACTTTGAAGAACCTAGAATATGACATATTTTCAGTTGTTTCACACTTTTTTGTTATGTATATAATTCCACATGTATTAATTCATAGTTTTGATGCCTTCAGTGTGTGAATCTACAATTTTCATAATCATGACAATAAAGAAAACTCTTTGAATGAGAAGGTGTGTCCAAACTTTTGGTCTGTACTGTATATATATCAGAGTCTGCCTTGGCTGACTGCAAGTATAGAGATCCCTACTATATATATATATATATATATATATATATATATACAGTGGGATGCGAAAGTTTGGGCAACCTTGTTAATCGTCATGATTTTCCTGTATAAATCGTTCGTTGTTACGATAAAAAATGTCAGTTAAATATATCATATAGGAGACACACACAGTGATATTTGAGAAGTGAAATGAAGTTTATTGGATTTACAAAAAGTGTGCTATAATTGTTTAAACAAAATTAGGCAGGTGCATAAATTTGGGCACCACAAAAAAATAAATGAAATCAATATTTAGTAGATCCTCCTTTTGCAGAAATTATAGCCTCTAAACGCCTCCTGTAGGTTCCAATGAGAGTCTGGATTCTGGCTGAAGGTATTTTGGACCATTCCTCTTTACAAAACATCTTTAGTTCATTCAGGTTTGATGGCTTCCGAGCATGGACAGCTCTCTTTAAGTCACACCACAGATTTTCAATTATATTCAGGTCTGGGGACTGAGATGGCCATTCCAGAACGTTGTTCTTGTTCCTCTGCATAAATGCCTTAGTGGATTTTGAGCAGTGTTTAGGGTCGTTGTATTGTTGAAAGATCCAGCCCCGGCGCAGCTTCAGCTTTGTCACTGATTCCTGGACATTGGTCTCCAGAATCTGCTGATACTGAGTGGAATCCATGGGTCCCTTAACTTTGACAAGATTCCCAGTCCCTGCACTGGCCACACAGCCCCACAGCATGATGGAACCACCACCATATTTTACTGTAGGTAGCAGGTGTTTTTCTTGGAATGCTGTGTTCTTTTTTCTTTTTCCTCCATGCATAACGCCCCTTGTTATGGCCAAATAACTCAATTTTAGTTTCATCAGTCCACAGCACCTTATTCCAAAATGAAGCTGGCTTGTCCAAATGTGCTTTAACCCACCTCAAGCGGCACTTTTTGTGCTGTGGGTGGAGAAAAGGCTTCCTCTGCATCACTCTCGCATACAACGAACGATGCACAGTGACTCCATCTGCAGCAAGATGATGTTGTAGGTCTTTGGTGCTGGTCTGTGGGTTGACTCTGACTGTTCTCACCATTTTCCGCTTCTGTCTAGCCGAGATTTTTCTTGGTCTGCCACTTCGAGCCTTAACTTGAACTGAGCCTGTGGTCTTCCATTTCCTCAATATGTTTCTAACTGTGGAAACAGACAGCTGAAATCTTTGAGACAGCTTTCTGTATCCTTCCCCTAAACCATGATAGTGAACAATCTTTGTCTTCAGGTCATTTGAGAGTTGTTTTGAGACCCCATGTTGCTACTCTTCAGAGAAAATTTAAAGAGGAGGGAAACTTACAATTGACCCCCTTAAATACTCTTCCTCATAATTGTATTCACCTGTGTATGTAGGTCAGGGGTCACTGAGCTTACCAAGCCAATTTGAGTTCCAATAATTAGTTCTAAAGGTTTTGGAATCAATAAAATGACAACAGTGCCCAAATTTATGCACCTGCCTAGTTTTGTTTAAACAATTATAGCACACTTTCTGTAAATCCAATAAACTTCATTTCACTTCTCAAATATCACTGTGTGTGTCTCCTATATGATATATTTAACTGACATTTTTTATCATAACAACCAACGATTTATACAGGAAAATCATGACGATTAACAAGGTTGCCCAAACTTTCACATCCCACTGTATGTATATATATATATATATATATATATATATATATATATATAGTAGGGATCTCTATACTTGCAGTCAGCCAAGGCAGACTCTGATTGATATATATATATATATATATATATAGAAAAAGAAAGTCCAGCGGGAGCACCAACCATAAAAAATGGGTGCAAAATCCAAGGGGGATAACGGCAGTCCCCAATAATATAATCGAAGAAATAGGACTGCACTCCAGATATTGGCGAAATCAAGTGGTTTTATTCACCCATATTGTGGCAAATCTTGCGACGTTTCAGCTCTTGCGAGCCTTTCTCAAGCATAGAGTAAGTGAAAGTGAACACATATAAAGCGTTACAAAAAGTGTTACACCCATCGGGGTGTGGTTACAATCAACTTAATTACAGACATGTGTTACAATTTTAAAGTGCATGTTTAACATAGTAACTAGTGGAATACATTTTTCCATATCAGGATATAGTTCCTTTACACACAGAATAAAAATATATCCAGGACCAGTGTTCCAATTAGAATCATAAAGTGTTATAAACATACTGAATAGGGATCCCAGGAGAAGACTCAGCAAGCCATGGAGCCCACATATACCATCACGTATCTTTAGCGTCTCGATCTCATCAATGCGCATGCCCAGTGTGACGACATCATGTGAGTCGCCATATAAGATTGGTGCGCATGCGTTCTACCCAGTAACATCTCGCCGCACCATCTTGGTTAATGGAAAATGGCCCCGAGTTACAGCTCTGCGCCCATCATATAGATGGTAACTAAACTGAGTAAATATCCTCCCAATATATTTTAGGAGCCATAACTATAAAATGAGATTCATAAAGAGTGTTGCAGACCGCAGCAGGGATCTCCTACAGAAACCAGCCTCAGTACCGGGGTCCCCACCTCTCGGGAAGGACACCGGACCGTGGGGTCGTACACGTCAGGGGGGGACATCTCCATGCACCCCACCGACGTGTCTGGCCCTCTTGCTGGAAATAAAGCAGTCTGGGAGGGATAATCCCTCACCCTTACAAAGAGTAAAAACATACTGGAGCTTAATGATATATCTGGAGTAGCGCATACACAATAGGACGCTGTAGTTGGTACTGGGCTGCACCGCTTCCATTGAGTCAAAATCCAGGGGTCCGTACCCAGCACTGTGAGGGTTAAAAATTCTAAAAGGCAAGAAAAGAATATGTATTAATTTCCAAATCTGTCAGTTGTGCAATTGCATATATTACTTTCACAATTCTGATGCACCTATTACATACGTGGAAAAGGCGCAACACATACATGCGTGGAAAGGACGGGCAGGCGACAGATCAACAGACACCTATCTAAACTCCACATTTAATCCTCTGGGGTGCAGAGTATCTAAATCATAAATCCACCTCAGTTCTCTTTTCTTGAGAATTGCCAAACGGTCTCCACCTCTCCTTGGGAGCTCAACATCAGGGGCGTACACAGAAATCATTGGGCCCCATAGCAAGAATTTAGATTGGGCCCCCATGCCCGTTCCTAGTCCCGCCGCTCCGTCCCCATTGACTATATGGTGCACGGCGAAAGTCGCCGGACTAAAAAGTCAGACATGCAGTACCTTTTAGTCCGGCGGGTTTCGCGTGCACCGCCATGCTGCGCCAGACCTCCGCCCCCGTTATAGTCAATGGGGACGGAGCGGCGGTCGCGCGAAATAGCCACAGGACGGATCCGACATGGTGAACAGCCTGTCGGATCCGTCCTGCCGCAAGTGTGAAAGTCGCCTTATAGAGAATGGGATCTGATAGGTCAGGTGTTCAGCATATATTGACAAGAATCTGGGGCGTTACATGATGTAATACCACCCAACTTTCCTGCTGTCCAGCATGGCACATGCACATGCGCATAGACATGAGAAAAGTTTGAGGAAGTGAGTGCCCCCCTTCCCATATCCTCTGTGTCATGCAGGACAGCTGGGAGACACTGTCATTACTCGCTATCCTGCAGGACACATGTGCAGACAGGAGTCTCTGGGAAAGCTGGGTGAACCCCTCCCCCCTGCCTTTCCGTGTTCTTATCTGCATTTATGCCTTGCAGGATAACAGGAAATCTGAGGGACATTGCATGATGTAATAGCATCCAGCTTTTCTGCTGTCCTGCAAGGCACATGTGGAGAGACATGAGAATAGTCTGAGAAAGCTGGGTGACACAACTCCCACCTACCCCCATATCTTCTCATGCCTCTGCACTTGTGCCATGCAGGACATCAGGAAAGCTGAACATTACATAATAGCACCCAGCTTTCCTCCTGTTCTGAATGACATATGTGCAGAGGAATAGCCTGGGAAAGCTGAGTGGTCACTTACTTCATTACTGGTGGGGTAGTGGCAATCCAGAGAGGAATCAGGCATAATGGAGCTAACAGGCGGGAGGCGGAGCTAGCCGACGGGAGGCGGGGCTAGGAGGCGGGGCTAGCGGACGGGAGACAGGAAGATAGACGGGGGCGGGGCCTCTCCTCCACTGCGGGCCCCTCTTCCTCACGGGCCCCATAGCAGCTGCGTGGTCTGCCTATATGGTAGGTACGCCACTGCTCAACATGGTCTAGTATCCAGCATCTCAAGTCCCGCTCGGAATGCCCAAGGGACGTAAAATGCCTGGAGACCGGTAAATCGGCACGTTTTTTTCTTATTGAATTCCTATGGTTATTCAATCTTAGTTTTAGTTCTGTAGACGTTTCACCGATATAAATTAAATTACATGGACATGCTAACACGTAAATCACATAAGAAGATGAACAATTAAGGTGAAACCTAATGGGATATTCTTTATGTGTGGTAGGATGTGTAAAGGATCTAGATTTGCATATATAGCGACAGTTAACACAATTGAGACATGGATAACAACCATGTCCCGATTTAGACAATGTCCGTTGTATGCAGATTTTTTTAGGGCCTACATCCGCTCTAACCAAATGGTCCTTAATATTTTTACTTTTTCGGTATGATAGGAGAGGAGGGGAATTCAATTCAGGTATATCTTTTATGGACCTACTGAGGATGTTCCAATTATCCTTTAGAATACGTCCCATCTCCACACTGCACTCAGAATATGTGGACATGAAAGGTATTCTGCGGGTCCTCTGTAGGCTAGAGGTAATTTTCTCAGGGCTATTCTGTAAAACATCATTTTTTTGGGCAGATAGCAATCGGTGGGGATAACCCCTTCTCTTAAATTTATCCACCATCATATCCAATGTGGATATTAGCTCAGTCTGCTCCGACACTATGCGTTTAGCACGTAGAAATTGTGAATGTGGAAGATGTTTAATTAAACTACGAGGATGACTACTTTCGTATCTTAAAGTGGTATTCCTGTCAGTTGGCTTCACATAAAGGCCTGTATTGATCGAACCATCAACCAATCTGACATTGGTATCAAGGAAGGATAGTTCAATCTTGGAGTAAGACACCGTGTACTGGAGGTCAGAATCAATGCTATTTAAATATGCATGAAACTCAGTCAGCTGCACTTCTGAGCCTGACCACAGGAGGAAGACGTCATCTATGTACCGCCACCACCCAATAACATACTGAAAGTGGTGGGATACATAGATGAAGTCCTCCTCCATGTGCCGCATGTAAATATTTGCGTACGTGGGGGCCACGTTGGACCCCATCGCAACGCCACGTTTTTGATTAAAAAAGGTATCCTGGAAAAGAAAATAATTATTTTCCAGAATAAGTCTCAGCAGGATATTAATAAAACATTTGGACTGTTGTGTAATAGACGATCCATCCAGATATTTATTCACAGCAGATATGCCCTTCTCGTGTCCTATTGACGTGTATAAAGATACAACGTCAAAGGACACGAGAGTAGCAGTCTGCAACTCAGCTGTATCAACTGCTCTCAGTTGCTGTAAGAAATGCCCAGTGTCCTGAATATATGATTTACCGGCCGTCGAGAATTCTCGCAAAATCCTATCAAGAAACATAGCGATTTTACTAAACACAGAGTCCGTACCAGAGACGATGGGGCGGCCGGGGGGGTCCACAAGAGTTTTGTGGACTTTGGGCAAGATATATAAAACCGGAGTAATGGGAGAAGACACGGTTAAATATTCCCTTAGCCCTTCATCAATAATGCCCCCGGCCACAGCATCGGACAAAATATTTTTGATAATATTCATAATCTGAAATTTAGGGTCATGCTGTAACAAACCATACACATCTGTATCACGGAGTTGACGTTCAATTTCCTTAACATAATTGCATGTATCAAGAACAACCACCCCACCCCCCTTATCGGCGGGTTTAATAGTTAATTGGGGGTTGCTTCTAAGTTGGGATAGGGCCTCTACTTCCGCAGTCGTCAGGTTAGGTTTATTTAATTTTTCTATATCACCAAAACGGGATTTTAACTCCCTGACATCCCTTTTGACTGCGGCAATATAGGCCTCAACAGCAGGTTCATCTACATAAGGAAGAAAATTACTTTTATTCATTAAACCCAATTTCTTGAGTGAAAATTCACTTGTATGTGTCAGTGTGTCAACAGTATGATGCTTAAAGAAAACCTTCAGTTTAATAGATCGAAAGAAATCATTTAGATCCATTTCTAGATCGAACCAATTTACCTTGGATCTTGGGCAAAATGTAAGCCCTTTAGAGAGGACACTATGTTGGGCTACAGTCAGTTCAGCCGAAGACAAATTGAAGACTATTGTCTCTTTCTCTGGGGTGGTACTTTCGTCGATTGTAGTCTGGTCCGGTTGTATCGCTGCTTCCCTTTTCCGTTTATACCTGCGGCCTCCTCGCCTTGTCCTTGATCCTTTCCCTCCTTTATATCCAGAATGTCCCCTAAAAAAGATTTATTCTCATCTGGGGGTGGTTGCATAAATCTCCGACTTTTTTTATTGCGGTTAGAGCCCATAGATGGTGTATCCGATTGCCATGTATATATATCGCCTCGTTTGTAGTCGTCTGTATCACGGACCCATTTGTTCCTCTTTCCCTCCTCCAACTCCATTTGCAATTTACCGAGTTGATCTTTACTCTCCTCTTTATATTGTGTAATTTCATCAGCAGATAACTGTGCTTGCAAAGCACCTTCAACATCCAACAATTCATCCATAAGTGAGGAAACCTCCAATTGTAGAAACTCAATGTTAAGTAAAATATAGTCCAAAGAATATCTGTTTGATAGTGTAACTCGGGGCCATTTTCCATTAACCAAGATGGTGCGGCGAGATGTTACTGGGTAGAACGCATGCGCACCAATCTTATATGGCGACTCACATGATGTCGTCACACTGGGCATGCGCATTGATGAGATCGAGACGCTAAAGATACGTGATGGTATATGTGGGCTCCATGGCTTGCTGAGTCTTCTCCTGGGATCCCTATTCAGTATGTTTATAACACTTTATGATTCTAATTGGAACACTGGTCCTGGATATATTTTTATTCTGTGTGTAAAGGAACTATATCCTGATATGGAAAAATGTATTCCACTAGTTACTATGTTAAACATGCACTTTAAAATTGTAACACATGTCTGTAATTAAGTTGATTGTAACCACACCCCGATGGGTGTAACACTTTTTGTAACGCTTTATATGTGTTCACTTTCACTTACTCTATGCTTGAGAAAGGCTCGCAAGAGCTGAAACGTCGCAAGATTTGCCACAATATGGGTGAATAAAACCACTTGATTTCGCCAATATCTGGAGTGCAGTCCTATTTCTTCGATTATATATATATATATATATATATATATATATATACAGTACAGACCAAAAGTTTGAACACACCTTTTCATTCAAAGAGTTTTCTTTATTTTCATGACTATGAAAATTGTAGATTCACACTGAAGGCATCAAAACTATGAATTAACATATGTGGAATTATATACATAACAAAAAAGTGTGAAACAACTAAAAATATGTCATATTCTAGGTTCTTCAAAGTAGCCACCTTTTGCTTTGATTACTGCTTTGCACACTCTTGGCATTCTCTTGATGAGCTTCAAGAGGTAGTCACCTAAAATGGTCTTCCAACAGTCTTGAAGGAGTTCCCAGAGATGCTTAGCACTTGTTGACCCTTTTGCCTTCACTCTGCGGTCCAGCTCACCCCAAACCATCTCGATTGGGTTCAGATCCGGTGACTGTGGAGGCCAGGTCATCTGGCGCAGCACCCCATCACTCTCCTTCATGGTCAAATAGCCCTTACACAGCCTGGAGGTGTGTTTGGGGTCATTGTCCTGTTGAAAAATAAACGATGGTCCAACTAAACGCAAACCGGAAGGAATAGCATGCCGCTGCAAGATGCTGTGGTAGCCATGCTGGTTCAGTATGCCTTCAATTTTGAATAAATCCCCAACAGTGTCACCAGCAAAGCACCCCCACACCATCACACCTCCTCCTCCATGCTTCACGGTGGGAACCAGGCATGTAGAGTCCATCCGTTCACCTTTTCTGCGTCGCACAAAGACTCGGTGGTTGGAACCAAAGATCTCAAATTTGGACTCATCAGACCAAAGCACAGATTTCCACTGGTCTAATGTCCATTCCTTGTGTTCTTTAGCCCAAAACAAGTCTCTTCTGCTTGTTGCCTGTCCTTAGCAGTGGTTTCCTAGCAGATATTCTACCATGAAGGCCTGATTGACACAGTCTCCTCTTAATAGTTGTTCTAGAGATGTGTCTGCTGCTAGAATTCTGTGTGGCATTGACCTGGTCTCTAATCTGAGCTGCTGTTAACCTGTGATTTCTGAGGCTGGTGACTCGGATGAACTTATCCTCCGCAGCAGAGGTGACTCTTGGTCTTTCTTTCCTGGGGCGGTCCGCATGTGAGCCAGTTTCTTTGTAGCGCTTGATGGTTTTTGTGACTGCACTTGGGGACACTTTCAAAGTTTTCCCAATTTTTCAGACTGACTGACATTCATTTCTTAAAGTAATGATGGCCACTCATTTTTCTTTACTTAGCTGCTTTTTTCTTTCCATAATACAAATTCTAACAGTCTATTCAGTAGGACTATCAGTTGTGTATCCACCTGACTTCTCCACAACGCAACTGATGGTCCCAACCCCATTTATAAGGCAAGAAATCCCACTTATTAAACCTGACAGGGCACACCTGTGAAGTGAAAACCATTTCAGGTGACTACCTCTTGAAGCTCATCAAGAGAATGCCAAGAGTGTGCAAAGCAGTAATCAAAGCAAAAGGTGGCTACTTTGAAGAACCTAGAATATGACATATTTTCAGTTGTTTCACACTTTTTTGTTATGTATATAATTCCACATGTGTTAATTCATAGTTTTGATGCCTTCAGTGTGAATCTACAATTTTCATAGTCATAAAAATAAAAGAAGGCAAAACGGAGTGCAAGACTATTGCCCAAATAAACAAAAATAGCAAAAAGACAACACTCTCAAATGCAAAAAAAAAAAAAGAAAGGCTCCAGTATAGAGCCGAAACGTTGCGTCCTGCATGGGTGAATTATTTTTTTCCATTTGAGAGTGCTGCCTATTGCTATATGTGTATATATATATATATATATATATATATATATATACATACTGCCTGTCCCCAAAAAAAGTCGCCACCTGGATTTAACTAAGCAAATTGTAATGAGCCTCCTATTGGATAATTACTGCATGGGCGATTATCTTTCAGCTGGCAATAAGTTATTTAACCCCAACTGGTGCAATGAGTTGCTTCTGCTTTCTTAAACAACCATGACGAAAGACACATCTCGTGGTCGTGGAAAAGATGTTTGTCTGTTTGAGAAGGGTCAAATCATTGGCATGCATCAAGCAGAAAAAACATCTAAGGAGATTGCAGAAACTACTAAAATTGGGTTAAGAAGTGTCCAACGCATTATTAAAAACTGGAAGGAGATTGGGGACCCATCGTATTCGAGGAAGAAATGTGGCAGGGGAAAAAAATCCTCAATGATCGTGATTGGCGATTACTTAAATGTTTGAAATCAAATTGAAGAAAAACAACAGTAGAACTCAGGGCTCTGTTTAATGGTGAAAGTAAGAGCATTTCCACACGCACAATGCGAAGGGAACTCAAGGGATTGGGACTGAACAGCTGTGTAGCCGTAAGAAAACCACTAATCAATGAGGCAAACCAGAAAAAAAGGCTTCAATTTGCTAGGGAGCATAAAGATTAGACTCTGGAGCAATGGAAGAAGGTCATGTGGACTGATGAGTCCAGATTTACCCTGGTCCAGAGTGATGGGCAAGAAGAGAGGCCGATGAAGTGATGCACCCATCATGCCTAGTGCCTACTGTACAAGCCTGTGGGGGCAGTGCTATGATCTGGGGTTGCTGCAGTTGGTCAGGTCTAGGTTCAGCAACAGTATGTGCTCCAAGAATTAGGTCAGCTGACTACCTGAACATTCCGAATGACCAGGTTATTCCATCAATGGATTTTTTCTTCCCTGATGGCATGGGCATATTCCAAGATGACAATGCCAGGATTCATCGGGCTCAAATTTTGAAAGAGTTGTTCAGGGAGCATGAGACATCATTTTCACACATGTATTGGCCACCACAGAGTCTAGACCTTAACCCCATTGAGAATCTTTTGGATGTGCTGGAGAAGGCTTTGCACAGCAGTCAAACTCTACCATCATCACTGCAAGATCTTGGTGAAAAATTACTGTAACACTGGATGGAAAAAAATCTTGTAACATTGCAGAAGCTTATCGAAACAATTCCACAGCGAATGCGTGCCGTAATCAAAGCTAAAGGGAGTCCAACAAAACATTTTTGGTGGCGATTCATTTTTTTTGGACAGGCAGTGTGTACATATAAGGAAAAAATTGGCAGCACCGAAAAATAGAATATTAAAAACTGGACAGGTGCTATGTCCTGGGGCATAGGCTGATAGCTCAATATATAAATGGAAAGATGGACAGCACTCCAAGGTAATAAAATATACAAAAATATATTCACCCATGTGGAACAAAATAGTAGCAGCGACGTTTCGGCTCATCCATAGATCCATAAGTGATGATAATGACAAGCAATATAGTAAAATTACATCAAAAACATGATTAGAGACATATATTTAAACAGTGATCACATGGTTCCATCATAGAGAATACCTTAATACATAAAAATATATCCATATTAAAAATATAGTCCCAAATAAGCGCAGAGCGAAACAAACGCCCTGATATTGTCGCTGTCCTAGAACAATTACGTTTACCAAACCAAAGCTAGACTCAGAACAGCGTAGTTTAAACAAGTACAAAAGCTTTTATTGGACATACATTTGTTAAAACATACATATCCATATATATGAATAAGCAGCACAAAGCTACACAGGATAATACTAACGGATCTGTTGTAAGAAAGGTAACAATGAATAATCCCAGACTGTGCAGAGTGTATCCAGACACAGCCCACAATCAATACAGTACAAAGTGCATAGTGCTTATTGTAAACAATGATCAAGGGAAAATACATAAATAAATACAGACCAAGTCCTCCCGGATCCCTACACGTGTTTCGCGTTTTGCTTCCTCGGGGGATACTGATGGTGTGTGTTGCCTGTTCCTATATAGTCTGCCAATTGATTGGAATAAAGATCACCTGGGCTTCAGGTAAAAACCGGAGACCGGAAGTGAGGTGCGTTCCACACTGGAACGCACCATCACTTCCGGTTTGGTCGGTGTCCGGACACCCGATTTCTACATAAATAATCAATGCGTTCATAATGTAGCCCATCCTAGCATCTGAACATGAGAGTCGAAGCGCTGGACAATCGGAATGTAGGAGGAGGCGGCAGGCAGGGGCACGAGGAAGACCGCTCCACATGCAGGAACCGGATGTCTAGCATGCGGTCCACAGTGGAACGCATCGCCCATATCGTGCCGGCACAGCCGCCTCCCACAACTCCGCCCAGAATGATGTCACATCCCATGGGTTGCTCAAACCTGCAATGCGTTTCACCCTGGAACGCAAATGGCATTTCCCCTTCCTAGACTGTACGGGGATCGATTCAGTGGTCAATTCATTCACTCTGGGGTCCAGATAGAATATATGGGGGTGAATCTATATAAATATTCAGCTCACAATGGATGTATATTTAGGAGACTTACCCAAGTATAACAACAGGGCAGTATAAAATACATTTCATTATATCTTTAAAAATCGATATACAAGTGCTATACATTACATAACAATTCATGAATATATATCACATCGATCGGGGAAGAGATCCAATATTCACTAAAAGACTATAATCAGTGACCAAAAAAGTGAAAACAATTAAAAGAAAGGGGGGAATAGAAAAGTGATATATAAATATATTTAATGAAAATAAAAAGTGCTATAGTGATCAGTGAAAAAGGGTGAATAAAGTGAGTGAAAGTGAAAAAGAAGAAAAATTTATTATCATGAACATACATATATAATTAAGATGCTTCTAATTCATAATATATATCACAAATGTGAACACCCCTATTAAAATGAGAGCAAATTAATAGCTCCACATTGGACGCTGCAAAAATCATTAACCATTTTCTGTGATTGTCGGAGCCCTTCCTGTACTCCATGTATATAATGTCCATATTAATACTTCTTGTTAAGACGTTCTCCAATGGGCCAAGTTATCCACACCTCCACAGATGTTGATATCTACCGTGCGTGCATATATCATGACAGACAGCCTCACGAAAAAACGACCAAATAAAGTTAACCTATCAATGCAGAAAAGAACAATTTTAAATAACATGTGTTAAAAAGGTCAGAGGGATACACACCACTTAGACCTACAGAGGATTTCACAAGAGAGATTAATAATATACATTTAATAATATACATTATGGAATTAGCCTAAAAATGGCGAAAAACTTAGGGCCTCATTTAGACCAAATGGTATGACGGTGTTCAACTCAAAGATCCATTTGACCTCCTTTTGGGCAAGGACTTTCTTCCAATTACCCCCCCTCCCACCTATCAATACCCTATCAATGCCTCTTACCTTTAAAAGGGAGGCATCACAATTGTGATGGGTCTTGAAGTGTCGGGGGACCGTTTTCAGGTTCAGAACATCATCTTCCTCCTTTGCTCCCAGAATTCCAAGCACATGTTCTCGTGTCCTTCGTCTAAATTGTCTCGACGTCATTCCTACGTAGGATAGATTACAGGGACAGGTGGCAACATAGATCACCCCCAATGTTATACATGAGATCGTATGTGTGATCTCATATTTTTTGCGTCCGGTGGAATCTGTGAAAGCATTCGTACACAAAATGTTGGGACATGCCACACATTTTCCACACGGACGACAACCCCATTTGGGGCCCTTAGAGCCAAAAAGATTCCCTGTGATCTTACCCTCGTAATGACTATGGACTAAAATGTCCTTTAGGTTCTTTTCACGTCTGAAGGTTAAGGAGGGATGATGTGGTACATAACTCCGTAAAGTATGGTCCAATCTTAATATATTCCAATGTTTCCGCAAAACAGAAGTGAGTTCTTCATGTCCAGAATTGTATGATGTTATAAACCTCACCACTTTACTTCCATTTTCCTGTTTTACCCGATCCTCCAATAATTTCGATCTTTTGCTGTACTTAGCTCGCAGGTACGCCTTCCTCACCGAGCGATCACTGTATCCACGGTCTTTAAATCGTTTGGCTAGGTCCGTTGATCGTTTTTCAAAATCCTCATCTCTAGAACAGATTCTTTTCAGCCTCAAAAACTGTCCCACTGGTATACCATCAAGTAATTTGTTTGGGTGATAGGAGTCGGCACGGAGGAGACTGTTCACAGAGGTCGGCTTCCGGAACAAATCTGTGTGGATAAAACCATCACTGTCAACACTCAGGGCCACATCCAAGAAGGCCATTTGCATTCTCCCCATCTTATAAGTAAGATGGATATTTACATCATTTGTATTCAGGAGTGTCATGAACTCTTGTAGATCATCCATGTTGCCCTGCCAGATCATAAGGACGTCATCAATATATCGGCTCCACATATGAACTTTCTCAATATGCTTTACCGGATCCGTCAAGAAGATGTTTCTCTCCCACAGTATCCCTCTGACCTTTTTAACACATGTTTTTTAAAATTGTTTTTTTCTGCATTGATAGGTTAACTTTATTTGGTCGTTTTTTCGTGAGGCTGTCTGTCATGATATATGCACGCACAGTAGATATCAACATCTGTGGAGGTGTGGATAACTTGGCCCATTGGAGAACGTCTTAACAAGAAGTATTAATATGGACATTATATACATGGAGTACAGGAAGGGCTCCGACAATCACAGAAAATGGTTAATGATTTTTGCAGCGTCCAATGTGGAGCTATTAATTTGCTCTCATTTTAATAGGGGTGTTCACATTTGTGATATATATTATGAATTAGAAGCATCTTAATTATATATGTATGTTCATGATAATACATTTTTCTTCTTTTTCACTTTCACTCACTTTATTCACCCTTTTTCACTGATCACTATAGCACTTTTTATTTTCATTAAATATATTTATATATCACTTTTCTATTCCCCCCTTTCTTTTAATTGTTTTCACTTTTTTGGTCACTGATTATAGTCTTTTAGTGAATATTGGATCTCTTCCCCGATCGATGTGATATATATTCATGAATTGTTATGTAATGTATAGCACTTGTATATCGATTTTTAAAGATATAATGAAATGTATTTTATACTGCCCTGTTGTTATACTTGGGTAAGTCTCCTAAATATACATCCATTGTGAGCTGAATATTTATATAGATTCACCCCCATATATTCTATCTGGACCCCAGAGTGAATGAATTGACCACTGAATCGATCCCCGTACAGTCTAGGAAGGGGAAATGCCATTTGCGTTCCAGGGTGAAACGCATTGCAGGTTTGAGCAACCCATGGGATGTGACATCATTCTGGGCGGAGTTGTGGGAGGCGGCTGTGCCGGCACGATATGGGCGATGCGTTCCACTGTGGACCGCATGCTAGACATCCGGTTCCTGCATGTGGAGCGGTCTTCCTCGTGCCCCTGCCTGCCGCCTCCTCCTACATTCCGATTGTCCAGCGCTTCGACTCTCATGTTCAGATGCTAGGATGGGCTACATTATGAACGCATTGATTATTTATGTAGAAATCGGGTGTCCGGACACCGACCAAACCGGAAGTGATGGTGCGTTCCAGTGTGGAACGCACCTCACTTCCGGTCTCCGGTTTTTACCTGAAGCCCAGGTGATCTTTATTCCAATCAATTGGCAGACTATATAGGAACAGGCAACACACACCATCAGTATCCCCCGAGGAAGCAAAACGCGAAACACGTGTAGGGATCCGGGAGGACTTGGTCTGTATTTATTTATGTATTTTCCCTTGATCATTGTTTACAATAAGCACTATGCACTTTGTACTGTATTGATTGTGGGCTGTGTCTGGATACACTCTGCACAGTCTGGGATTATTCATTGTTACCTTTCTTACAACAGATCCGTTAGTATTATCCTGTGTAGCTTTGTGCTGCTTATTCATATATATGGATATGTATGTTTTAACAAATGTATGTCCAATAAAAGCTTTTGTACTTGTTTAAACTACGCTGTTCTGAGTCTAGCTTTGGTTTGGTAAACATATTAAAAATATAATGCATCATAATTTTTATTTAATATGTATCGTAATAAGTGCTCAATTAATACCAGGTGATGTGAATCCATATAATGGAAGTTCGACAAGAACACTACAGACAACCCCGGACAAGACTGGGTGGTCGCCGACACTCAGGGCCGGTGCTACCATAGAGTCAAGGGGGGCAATTGCCCCCGGGCCCCCGACTCCTTAGGGGCCCCCAGCACCGGCCACAGCTACTACTATATATATATAATTCTATTGTGTGCCATGTGGGGGGGGGCCCTTATTGTTTTCCACCCTAGGGCCCCATTTCACCTAGAACCGGCCCTGCCGACACTACAGAGCTTGGAAGATTGAGGAACAAAACACACATCGCGGTCAACAAAACACAGATATCCAGGAGGAGATGACCGTGATCAATCTGTCTTCGAGGGTCCTCACAACTGCGCAAGTGAGTGTCCTGGGCAAGGGACTTTCTTTCTGTCCTAACAGTTTGGTAGATTTGTTTGATGTGGATGCTGACTTGAATGCTTTTTTTCGCAATATTAAGCTTAAGGTTTGGTTTAGCGATAAATCAAAGGTTAATATTCCACAATCCAGTGAACTTTCCTTAAAAATGTTTGATCTGTCCATCAAGAGTGGGTTCACACCTGTCGTATGTGAACCTGCTGTTGAAGCTTTTATACCCCTGTGAAAACGGAAATTGCAGGTCTTGAAGTCCACTCGTGACAACAAGGGATTTCAACACCCCAATCTCACTAGGCTGGAGGTGGAAGCGTTGGATTCATTAAGACACGACCCCCTCCTTAGAGTTAAGCCAGCTGATAAGGGGGGTGCGGTGGTCATCATGGATACTTCCAAATATATTGCTGAGATTATAAGACAACTAGGTGATACCAATGTCTATCAGAGTATTGACTCTGATCCCAAGTTCATTATAGCCAAGGTCATCAAAGACTGTCTGAACGATGCTGTGGGGGCGGGGGTCATCGATGAGGGTCTATGTGAATATCTTACAGTGCCCCATCCTGTCACACCTGTGATATATGTACTGCCTAAGGTGCACAATTCCCTTGTTGATTCCCCCGGCCGTCCTATAGTTTCGGCGTCTGACTCCATCTTTAGTCACTTGGCTATATTCTTGGACATGCTTTTACATACTTTTTCTATAGGGGGTGAATCATATATACAGGACACCACTGACTTTTTATGCAAACTGGAGGCTATTGAGATACCTGATGCACAGTGCATTACTCTAGCCTCGTTTGATGTTACATCGTTATACACCTCCATAGATTATGACCTGGGTCTCACAGCAGTAAAACGTATGTTAGATATGTCCACACTTTTCACTATGGCAAGAGACTTTATTCTCAGATTGCTTGACATCATTTTGAGATATATCTATTTCCTGTTTCAGGACAGTTATTACAAGCAGGAATGAGATGTGGCGGTGGGGTACCATGTGGCCCCAACGTACGCCAATATCTTAATGAGGGTATTCGAGGAGGATGTCGTCTATCTGTCCCACCACTTCAGACATGTTCTGGGGTGGTGGTGATATATATCGACGACATCTTTCTCATAAGGACTGGTGATTCCAAGCAATTGCTGGAGTTCCACACGGCACTAAACAGTGTCAATGTGGATTTTCAATTCACATTGGTACACTCAGAAGTGGAGATAAAATTTCTAGATACCGCTGTGAGGTACCAGGAAGGAAGACTACATACAAGTTTATATACCAAACCTACGGACAAAAATACAATCATACGCTTTGATAGCAATCATCCCAGGGACACGATCAAACATCTTCCTTTTTCACAGTTTCTGAGGGCAAAGCGTATCGTTTCCAATGACAACATACTTGATACCACACTAGATACTATGACTGAAAGATTTTGGAAGAGGGGATACCCATACAATTTATTAAAAACACAGAGAGAAGGTATCTAATATTGACAGAAAGGACACATTGATCTGCTCTATGTGGGGGAGACTTCCACAGATCTCAAAACTCGATTAAGTAACCATCGGTTGTCCATACGTAAGAAACGGTGTGACTTACCTGTACCAAAGCATTTCACTGACTGTAATCATGTAGAGAAAGATTTGAAGTGTTGGATTATTGACCATGTTCCCCTCCCTAGGAGAGGGGGCAATAGAACAACACTTAAAAAAAAAAAAAAAAAAAGGGAGATGCACTGGATTTATACACTCAACAGTTTCAAACCTATTGGTCTTAATGTTGAGTATAATCCAGTGTTTGTATGAGGGTTGGCTTGCCGTCACCCCCTGTTTTATTTCGCTCCACCAACCTCTTGTATATATGGTGATATGCAGAATAACACATTTTATATTGAATGAGTAGAACAAATAAGTAAGTTTGTTTTTGTTCTCATTTTTCCTTTTTCTTTCACTTATAGATGCTGTGGTGGACCAGAGTGGGGAGGTGGTGGTCGTCATGTATGGATTAATTCTGGTTGGATTGCGACCTTCGTGTATACAATTTATTATGATTTACATTGTACTGCAAGTGTGCCAATAGTATAATAATGGATGTTGTTAGTGGTCTGTAATATGAGGAGAACCCTCAAAGATTTTGTGATGGAGCCAATTATGGGACCAAACGGTATGCGCGCTCGATACTGAGGTGTTGTGCGCCCCCATGCATATATGGTCCAATAGGGGAGAGGGTTGATATCTCCAATAGGATGTCACCTCCTTCCTGCTCCTTTTTACACCATAAGATGTACATATATCCCTGTCTAAGGAGGAGTTTAGTGACAGGTACCTTTACCAAGATGGCACTGTGTGGATCAGTATGTATATACGCATGTGCTGGCTCATAAGCACTTGAATACCACTACCAACATGGCGCCTGCTGGCTCATGGCTCGAGTGCGCAGGCTCAGGGAGGAACCTGCATGACCGTTTCCTGTTTGCACTCTAGCGGAGTTCGGCGCAGGCGCAGTACGTGTTACAGCACGCCGAGATTTCGACATCATGTATGCATGGGGTCGCCTCCACACCTAAATGGTATGTACTCCACTCCCACGCTCCGATGTGTCACACCATGATACGGATTCACATCACCTGGTATTAATTGAGCACTTATTACGATACACATTAAATAAACACTATGATGCATTATATTTTTAATATGGATATATTTTTATGTATTAAGGTATTCTCTATGATAGAATCATGTGATCACTGTTTAAATATATGTCTCTAATCATGTTTTTGATGTAATTTTACTATATTGCTTGTCATTATCATCACTTATGCACTTGTGTTTTTTTTTTTTATTGATTTGCCTATATATATGTCAATAGGCACATGTGTTATTTGCTTGAGGAAGGCTCTATGGATGAGCCGAAACGTCGCTGCTGCTATTTTTTTCCACATGGGTTAATACATTTTCGTATATTTTATTACCTTGGAGTGCTGTCCATCTTTTTATATATATATATATATATATATATATATATACAAACCGGATTCCCAAAAAGTTGGGACACTATACAAATCGTGAATAAAAACTGAATGCAATGATGTGGAGGTGCCAACTTCTAATATTTTATTCAGAATAGAACATAAATCACGGAACAAAAGTTTAAACTGAGAAAATGTACCATTTTAAGGGAAAAATATGTTGAATCAGAATTTCATGGTGTCAACAAATCCCCCACAAGTTGGGACAAGGCCATTTTCACCACTGTGTGGCATCTCCCCTTCTTCTTACAACACTCAACAGACGTCTGGGGACCGAGGAGACCAGTTTCTCAAGTTTAGAAATAGGAATGCTCTCCTATTCTTGTCTAATACAGGCCTCTAACTGTTCAATCGTCTTGGGCCTTCTTTGTTGCACCTCCCTCTTTATGATGCGCCAAATGTTCTCTATAGGTGAAAGATCTGGACTGCAGACTGGCCATTTCAGTACCCAGATCCTTCTCCTACGCAGCCATGATGTTGTGATTGATGCAGAATGTGGTCTGGCATTATCTTGTTGAAAAATGCAGGGTCTTCCCTGAAAGAGATGACGTCTGGATGGGAGCATATGTTGTTCTAGAACCTGAATATATTTTTCTGCATTGATGGTGCCTTTCCAGACATGCAAGCTGCCCATGCCACACGCACTCTTGCAACCCCATACCATCAGAGATGCAGGCTTCTGAACTGAGCGTTGATAACAACTTGGGTTGTCCTTGTCCTCTTTGGTCCAGATGACATGGCGTCCCAGATTTCCAAAAAGAACTTCGAATCATGACTTGTCTGACCACAGAACAGTCTTCCATTTTGCCACACTCCATTTTAAATGATCCCTGGCCCAGTGAAAATGCCTGAGCTTGTGGATCTTGCTTAGAAACGGCTTCTTCTTTGCAATGTAGAGTTTCAGCTGGCAACGGCGGATGGCATGGTGGATTGTGTTTACTGACAATGGTTTCTGAAAGTATTCCTGAGGCCATTCTGTGATTTCCTTTACAGTAGCATTCCTGGTGCAGTGTCGTTTAAGGGCCTGGAGATCACGGGCATCCAGTATGGTTTTACGGCCTTGACCCTTACGCACAAAGATTGTTCCAGATTCTCTGAATCTTCAGATGATGTTATGCACAGTTGATGATGATAGATGCAAAGTCTTTGCAATTTTTTGCTGGGTAACACCTTTCTGATATTGCTCCACTATCTTTCTGCACAACATTGTGGGAATTGGTGATCCTCTACCTATCTTGGCTTCTGAGAGACACTGCCACTCTGAGAAGCTCATCATGTTGCCAATTGACCTTATTAGTGTTAATTGGTCTTCCAGCTCTTCGTTATGCTCAAATTTACTTTTTCCAGCCTCTTATTGCTACTTGTCCCAACTTTTTGGGGATTTGTTGACACCGTGAAAATTTGAATCAATGTATTTTTCCTTTAAAATGATACATTTACTCGGATTAAAAGTTTGATCTGTCATCTACGTTCTATTACAAATAAAATACTGACATTTGCCATCTCCAAATCATTGCATTCAGTTTTTATTCACAACTAGTGTCCCAACTTTTTGGGAATCCGGTTTGTGTATATATATATATTTATATATAGATATATATATATATATATATATATATATTTTATAGATTTTTTTTCCCTTGAACTACTGTCCTAACAGTAGTCCTACTGGTAACCTACACCTAGGGTTGTTGCGGGTATGGAAATATCGATACCCAATCAATACTTGGGATTTGACATTTATCGATACTAGGCTGCCCTACTGCACAGCCTAGCATCAGAGAACATGGAGTGCACTGCTGTCAACGCGCTCATGTTCCCTCAGCAGCACAGGGGAGAAGGAGTCACTCTCTCCTTCCCCCCTGTGCCGCCACTGCTGCCCATAAGAAGAGAGAGGGGCGGAGGAGGGGCAGGCGCACTGCGCCCTCAATAATAGTAGAGGACCTCTCATGGGTCCAAACATTGTAAACTAACTATCAGGATATGTAGAGCGGCACCTGGGGATCTCACTGCACTTATTATTATTCCTGAGCGCCGCTCCGTTCGCCGGCTATAGCCCCCGGTATATTCTCCTGCTCTGTATGCTAATTACTAGCATCGGAGCAATGGGGAGGAGACTGCCCTTTTTCTCAATGGGCGTTCCTTCTCCCTGGCTGTAGCGCTCTCCAATCAAAGCGTAGAGGGAGAAAAAAAACTCACCTTCTCCCTGGCTGTGACGCTCTGCGCATTGATTGGACAGCGCTACAGCCAGCAAGACGGAATGCCCATTCAGAAAAAAGGCAGTCTCCTCCCCATCGCTCCGATGCTAGCAATTAGCATACAGAGCGGGAGAATATACCGGGGGCCACAGTGGGCGAACGGAGAAGCGCCCAGGAATATTACTAAGTGCAGTGCGATCCCTGGGTGCCGCTCTTCATATCCTGATAGTTAGTTTACAATGTTTGGACCCATGAAAGGTCATCTTTAACCTTTAATACAGGAGGCAGGTGCTGGCAGCAGAATCACATAGGCGACACCCTGCCTCTGACAGGAAGCTACGATCTGTGTGGCACCTGAGGGGTTAAATGTCACTGCTCTGCTGGCACCCGCCTCCTGTATTAAAGGTTAATTATCATTGGTGGCGCAGTGCGCTCGCCCCCCCAGTTTTAAAATAATTGGTGGTGCCCCCCCCAACCTCCGAGTATTAAAAACATTGGTGGCAGTGGCCACAGGGTGCCCTCCCCTCCTCTTCATTGGTGGCAGTGGCAGCTTCTGATCTGAGCACCAGCAGTGTAATCATGGGGCTCCGATCGGTTACCATGACACTACTGGAGCCCTGGCTGCCATGGTAACCTCCCTGCTGCTGTGTGTACACTCATGGCCAAAAGTTTTGAGAATTACATAAATATTGGAAATTGGAAAAGTTGCTGCTTAAGTTTTTATAATAGCAATTTGCATATACTCCAGAATGTTATGAAGAGTGATCAGAGGAATTGCATAGTCCTTCTTTGCCATGAAAATTAACTTAATCCCCAAAAAACCTTTCCACTGCATTTCATTGCTGTCATTAAAGGACCTGCTGAGATCATTTCAGTAATCGTGTTGTTAATTCAGGTGAGAATGTTGACGAGCACAAGGCTGGAGATCATTATGTCAGGCTGATTGGGTTAAAATTGCAGACTTGACCTGTTAAAAGGAGGGTGATGCTTGAAATAATTGTTCTTCCATTGTTAACCATGGTGACCTGCAAAGAAACGAGTGCAGCCATCATTGCGTTGCATAAAAATGGCTTCACAAGCAAGGATATTGTGGCTACTAAGATTGCACCTCATCAACAATTTATAGGATCATCAAGAACTTCAAGGAAAGAGGGTCAATTCTTGTTAAGAAGGCTTCAGGGTGTCCAAGAAAGTCCAGCAAGCGCCAGGATCATCTCCTAAAGAGGATTCAGCTGTGGGATCAGAGTGCCACCAATGCAGAGCTTGGTGTGAGCGCATCTGCACGCACAGTGAGGCGAAGACTTTTGGAAGATGGCCTGGTGTCAAGAAGGGCAGCAAAGAAGCCACTTCCCCCCTAAAAAAACATCAGGGCCAGATTGATCTTCTGCAGAAAATATGGTGAATGGACTGCTGAGGACTGGGGCAAAGTCATATTCTCCGATGAAGCCTCTTTCTGATTGTTTGGGCATTAAGAAAAAGGCTTGTCCAGAGAAGAAAAGGTGAGCGCTACCATCAGTCCTGTGTCATGCCAACAGTAAAGCATCCTGAGACCATTCATGTGTGGGGTTGCTTCTCATCCAAGGGAGTGGGCTCACTCACAATTTTGCCCAAAAACACAGCCATGAATAAAAAATGGTACCAAAACACCCTCCAACAGCAACTTCTTCCAACAATCCAACAACAGTTTGGTGAAGAACAATGCATTTTCCAGCACAATGGAGCACCGTGCCATAAGGCAAAAGTGATAACTAAGTGGCTCGGGGACCAAAACGTTGACATTTTGGGTCCATGGCCTGGAAACTCCCCAGATCTTAATCCCATTGAGAACTTGTGGTCAATCCTCAAGAGGCGGGTGGACAAACAAAAACCCACTAATTCTGACAAACTCCAAGAAGTGATTATGAAAGAATGAGTTGCTATCAGTCAGGAATTGGCCCAGAAGTTGATTGAGAGCATGCCCAGTCGAATTGCAGAGGTCCTGAAAAAGAAGGGCCAACACTGCAAATACTGACTCTTTGCATAAATGTCATGTCATTGTCGATAAAAGCCTTTGAAACGTATGAAGTGCGTATAATTATATTTCACTACATCACAGAAACAAATGAAACAAAGATCTAAAAGCAGTTTAGCAGCAAACTTTGTGAAAACTAATATTTGTGTCATTCTCAAAACTTTTGGCCATGACTGTACTATGCACAGGGCAGCAGGGAGATTGTGAGATCCTATTCACCCTAATAGAGCTCTATTAGGGTGAATAGGACAAGGGATGAAAAGATCCCAGGTTCAAGGCCCTAGGGGGGAAAATAGTTATTAAATAAAAAGTAAAAAAGAAAAGTAAAAAAGAAAACCAAAATATTAAGTATCAATTTTTCCCAATTTAACATATAAAATAAATAAATAAACATATCACACATTGCCACGTCCGAAAGTCCAAACTATTAAAATCTAAAAACAATCTCCTATGCGGTGAACGCTGGAATATAAAAAAATTAATAAAAACTGGGCGATTCGCCATTTTTTTAAATGCAGAATGCACGTGGCTTTTTTGGCATTTTATTTTATTTGCGTGGTAGCGAATGGTATCGAGTATCGCAATACTTTTTTATGGTATCGAAATTGAATCAAAATTTTTGTATCGCAAAACCTACACCCCTGAAATTGCACAAACATCTGAGAAGATATCCTTCAATCCCTAGCAACCTGAAGGTATCTAACCAGGGATCTTATTACAACTAACCTGTGAAATTTCTCATCCATCTTATTCCACAGGTCCTAAAAGAAAGAGGGAAGAACAATTTCCTGAGAACTATGGAAATCTGATACAACCTTTAGTTGACCCTGTCTTCCAAAACCAGAGTATATATGGGGGGGTGTTGTTTTAGAAAAGGCTGAAATCTCCTCTTCCCTCCTAGCCAATACGCTTGCCAACAAAATTGCTGAACTTAATTGGAACAGAAAAGTAGGCTTGAAGAGATCGCTTTAATCGCCCTGCCATTTTGACAAATCATATAATCCACGGCTAGTCACAGAACTAAAGGTCGTCATACACTTTAGGGTATTGTCGGCTGACAGTTTTTGTGTGTGATGATGTCGAGGGAGAGAAATATCGGCTGAAGCAAATATTTTTGCCTGATCTTTTTATTCTCATGGGAGATAAGCCTCCAGCAGAAGTGTCTGGGAGTGGCTTTCTCCTCAATGAATACACATACACATTTGGCCAAACTGAGTGGATGTGTATGGGGGAGTCGATTTCCTCTTCACCTCTGGAAAAAAGCAGTGCATCAGTAATTTAGAGACAGAGAAAACTTTTCCCAATTTACCTATTATCCTAACTCTTCTAGAATCTGCAAATCCTCCCACAGCTGTTGTCTGATCCACCAAAAGAAAGTCTTCTCGTGTGCCATAACCTCTGCCACTATGTTCATAAAAACCCTAGGAGCCTTTGAGACTCCCTGATGGAATATCCCTGATATTGTAGATGAATGATGGCTTGCCCTGTATGGACTGCCACCATGGAAATTTCTGGCACTAAGGATTACCCGGGACATGATAATAGGCATGTACTGCATGGTGGAACCTGTCAACTCTATGCAAAATTTATATTATGATAGGAAGCTGTTGAGCTCTTTGAGATTTATAATACTGCAGAAGGTGCCATTCAACTGTCACAAGAAAGAGGTTGGAAAAAACTCCCTTCTCTATCTCTCCCTGTGGCATTGAGGTCAGAACTGTTTTGTTTAACATCCAATGTTTCTTTTAACAAAGCAGTTTGTCTTATTGAATCTGACCTTAAATTAATAATCTTGAATCTTTCTGGTGGGGGTGAAGGGGGCTGTTCACAGAAGGTATGTGGTTAACCTTCTTTCATGATACCTTCAACCTAGGAACATCCAGAGATGTTCTCCCATAGACTTCAATGAGAATTCCTTTAAGTCTATGGGACAAGCAATCAGATGATCGCATGTTCAAGTCCCCTAGGGGGTTAAAAAAAAAAAAAAAAAAAAAAGTTTTTAAACTTATGGGGGAAAAAACTAATCACCCACTTTTCCCAATTTAAAAAAATAAGCAACGGAAATATAAAGATCATAGGCATCGCCACATCCCAAAATACTCAAGCTATTAAAATCTAAACATATTCACCCCGTACATTGAATACTGTAATGAAAAAAAAAATCGATTCACAGTTTTTTCATTGCTTCACCTCCCAAAGAAAGTCAATAAAAAGTGATCAGAAAGTCCCACAAACTTCAATAAAAACTACAGATGACCCTGCATAAAATTATCCCTCACACAGCTCAGACATAAGAATAATTATTTTCAGTTTTTAAAAACAAGTAAAACTATCAAAAATGTGTAATCACTGTAATCCTACTGATCCATAGAATGAACCTAACATCATTTTTTTCCAATTTCACCAATTTTTTTATTTTTTTTGTCCAGCTTTACACTAATTTGTATGGAATATAAGATGGAGCCATTAGAAAATACAACTTTTCTTACAAAAAAAAAAAACAAGCCCTCAAAAGACAATATGAACAGAAGACTAAAAAAGAATTATGGCTCTGGAAAGGCAGGACGTAAACAACAAAAATGCAAATATGGGAATTGCTAGGTCCTTAAGACTTTAGTGTATAAAGGTATGTATCCCGTACAAGAAAAGGCGTAATGGAAAAAATAAATCAAAATGGCAATTTTTCCGTTTTATGGTCGCTTTACCTGCCAAAGAAAATTTTATAAAAATGTATTAAAAAGTCATACATACCCCAATAAAAACTACAGATCACCTGTATCGACTGTAGGTAGGGACTGACAAGGACAGTGAGCCCTAAGGATAGTACCCAGCACTTTCCCCATCTACTTGCAGTACAAGCCCTAAAATAGCTAGCCCCCAAATGGTTGACAGTCCCAAGGCTATATAAGTGCCGAGACGGACTACAGACAAACGCAATACAGAGTAGTATGTAAATGCATCAAAACCAGTCAGGCTGCGCAGTACCACGAGAGACAAAGTACCACCAGTACCAACGAGAGACAAAGAGTTCTTAGAAGACAAGCTAAGGTCAGAACCAGACAGACTACGCAGTACCAAACGAAACAGAGAGTGGTCAAAAGACAAGACAGGATCAAAAGCGCAAACAATTCAAATAAGCACAAGAGCAAGAACCATAAACACAGCTAGTGAGTCAAAAACTCTCACTGGCACTGGTGTATGGCCAGGAAGAGATTTAAATACATCACGGAGTCCCTAGATCGGAACCTAATAGGTCCATGACTTGGCACTCCATTAGTCAGAAACACTAGCACACAGGAATAGAATAGCTAAGCAATCAGCCCACTGCTAATCTCTCCTAACACACGCCCGCTGCAGGGAGAAACAGAGCATTGCATCCTGCTGCTAAGGATGGGGTCATGTCACCAGGGGGCCTCCAGGACGCGCCGCTGCAGGCCGGACAGGCACGTTTGCTACATCACTCACCCAAAAAATGAGCCCTCACGCAGCTCTGTAGTAAATATAAAAATAAAAATAAATTACTGGGAACCAAATATGGCAATAAAAAGAGAAAATGTACTTTAAGAAAAATAAAAACTTCTTAACAAATTATTAAAACACAAAAAAACTATGAAAATGTGGTATCACTGTAATCATACTGACCCACAGAATTAAATTAATATGTCATTTATGCCACATAGGGAACACCATAAAAATGAAACCCATAAAACAATAGCGGAATCACAGTTTTTTGCCAATTCGTCACCATTTAAAATACAATATTACAATATACAATATTAATGGCTGCATTAAAAAGTACAA